>NC_134539.1:138569024-139917024 GCF_050624435.1 Tenrec ecaudatus
ATATTTCTACAACGGTGTCAGCTATTTCTTGATGTAAATCTCTCTACACACAACACAGACAAGCGTCACTGAGCTGGCTCCTCTAGAGAATCCAGTCTCACCCAGGACCTCACCCCTAACTCTCGGGCTTACTCTGTCTCTAGTCTCCGATGTCACGCCTAGACCCCCCGGAGAATTTTCTGGACTGTTTTAGGTCCGGCATTCTGCACTTGTACTATTTCTTCTTCACCTCAGGACAAAATGGTAATCCTAAATCTCTTCTTCTGCCGCTTCCCCCACTCCCATGCGGAGGACACGTCCTTGCTGATGATGTCATGTCTGGCACAGGAGCCTCCTCCAGGGTGTGCAGCTGGGGGTCACCCGTCTCACGCACGCACACACGCACATAGGTAACGCTGTGCCGGGGAGCTGCTGCCACAACGTGGCCCTGAGCCTCAGCCGTGTCGGATCAGCCACTACCTGTTTTTCTTGCACCCGACACCTCCACAAAGACTTGGATAAAGGAGAGTGAGTTTGTCCCAAGGCAGTAATTCAAAAGAAGAAAAATACTCCATGACGATGGCCGTGGTCGTAAGCAACCACAGACGAGTCCGGGCAGGGGAGCGGCCGCAGCTGTCCTGTCCCTCGCATTGGCAATGCCTTGGAAGCGAGGTCGGTCTAGGTCAGTGTCCACACCGCGAGCAGGAGCCGCTCTGGGCTTTTAGACTGAACTCTTGACGGCACCTCCATGATGTCTGTCTGTCTGGTTTCGTCTCCTCCTGTGCACAGGCCGTGTTAGCAGCCATCCAGCTTGCTCTGGGCCAGGCACAGCACCAGACACACTCCTGACGCATGTTCCCTGCAGCTTCCTCGAAACCCCGAGAGACCGTGGTATTTAAAGCGGAGGCAAAGGAGGCTTAGCGTGAGGTAGCTATTTGCCTCTCGGGCGTCGCAGTGGGTGGCACAGGCCACGGAAGAGTGGCTTCAGAAAGGGCATGGAAAACCCCTTCTTTTTGAATCCGATGGTGGCCGTTAGATTTCACATCAACTTGCACCGAGGCCTCCTGAGAAGTGTGTGGCCTTTTTATAAGCAGGGCACTGGGGACCCTCTCCCCCTCTCTCTGTCCCTGTCCTTTCCTGCTTGCTGAGAATCTGGGCCTGCAGTCAGGGCTGGCCCATGTGGTCCACCCGACCCTGGGAACTGTCAGCGCACCGCCAAGTTTCCACTGACCTTGGGTCCACGTGACTGCCCCCGCACGCCTGCCATCGTCCTGCAGCCCCCTTTGCCTTCCCGCACCGTTGGCCCGAAGCTACCTGAGGCTAGCAGGGGACCCAGGGACTTGCTGGGCTGGGCTGGGCTGGCCTGTCTTCTTTATAAGGATAGGGCTCTTTCTGATACATGGTGAGTGTCGCCGGTTTGCTCCTCTAGATCGCCCAGACTAATGCATGATTTTCCCATGAACTTTCTGAAGTCCCCTTGTAGGTCTGTATCCTAGTTCCCAGAACCTATGAATGTGGTCTTAGTTGGGGGTGGTCTTTGCAGATGTAGTGAAAGCTCTTTCTTATATGTATTTACTTTCTTTTCCGTTGTTTTCAATACCCAGCAGAACACACATGCATCCGACGATTTCTGTACAATCTGTGCCCTGGGCCAGTCAGTGTCCCGGATGACGTTCTTCAGAGTGTGCACCGCCCCCCCCCTTTCCAATGCATTGCTCTTCCATGAACATGAACTCACTGCCCCCTACATTTCCTGTCTAATCCTCTGATCCCCTGCAGACAGTTCTTAAGAGAGCATGGTGCTTACTACATACCTTCTTTATTAACGAAGCTAATGGGGTTCTTACAGAGTCTCATGTCAATTTGAGGATTCAGAGGGAAGGGATAGAGTCTAGCCTGTCAATCAGGTCGTAGCTTGATGACCTCATATGGAGGCGCTAAGGAGATAAATGGCCCGCTGGAGGCGGGACACATGCTCACTCCCTGCGAGACATCCCTGTGGAGAAGACACATGGAGAGAGGCCCCTGGAGCTGGAGAAGCCACATGGAGACCCCTGCCAGTGCTGAGATGCTTGTAACACCAATGGATCCACAAGACCTCCCACCCACTGGCCTGTGATCTTTCTACATCTGGGGTCATTGCATGTGTTTCGTAGGTCTGAGGAGGACTTTATAGATTGGTACAAGATATATGGGCTAATATCAGACTTATGGACTTGATCTGGACTGGGCTGGGATGTTTTCTCAATATTCAATTGCTCTTGTATATAAAGTTCTTTCTTAAACACATATGAGTGTCTATGAATGTTTCTCTAGTCCACTAGGACTAACACACTAACATATTGTTTGGTTTGGTTTAAAGATGGTTTGAGGGAGTATTTTGGGTTTAAGGTTCAAAGATGAACTCAGGCAATCATTCATGTAGTCTCACTGGCTCTAGAAAACTGCTGCTTCTCTGAGCTTTGGGAATTCTGTTCTACGCTTTCTCCGTTTTGATCAGGATTCTGCTGTAGACTCTGATGGAAGCGTTCAATCATGGGAGCTGGAAGTCATCCAGTTTAGGGGCTCCGGCGAAGGATGTAGTTGTTGATAGAAGGACTCACGATACCCCTGACTCTCCTTGTGTTGCTCTAAGCAAACCGGGACCAACTGCTGTAACTTGGGTGACTGCTCGCAAGCTTGGAAGACCCGTGGCCCCCTGCACCCACCTAGGCGACAGGACAGGAACAGGAAGCAGGCTATTAGGCCAATTGAATGGGATGCCCCCTGAGACCATGAACCCAGACCTCCAAACCAGGAACCAAATCCCAGCAGGTGTTTGGCTGGATATGAGAAGCCTCAGCAACGGTGCACACGCTCACTGTCTTAGAAATACACCCATCACACAACACCTGGTAATTCAACTCTTTGCCAACAATCACACCGATGATTTGGCTAACCTTTACTCTTGATGTGATTTTTCCCAGCACCTTCAAGTGAACCTCAGTGTTCGGTAAGCAACAACCTCCCTAAGTGGATCTTGAGATGGGATTAAAGCATTTCATCCCGTATGGATTGTGATAAATGTTGTATGAGTTCCCCATAAAATTATTTATTAAAAATTCATCAAAAATGTAGACCTAAATGTAAAAGTATAAAACTGGTAGAACATAAAACTATGGGGGTGGGGGGAAGGGAAGGCACTTTATCTCAGGGACCCTTAAATCCAGTGAGGAGCATCCCTGGAAGAGACACTCAGAGGAGGGGGTGCATGCAGACAGAGACAGCTCGGGGTTGGGCAGCACCAGTCCCAGAGAGCTGACCGCAGCCGGAGTTTGACAGGCAAGGAGTGCATTCCCACCTCAGCCTTTGGAGGAGGACAGATCTGCCGACCTGGACGTCAGATGGCTGCTCTCCAGAACCTCGAGAGAACACATTTCTTTCTTTCTCTTTTTTATAAATCATTTTATTGGGGGCTCTTACAGCTCTTAGAACAATCCATACAGCAGTTGTATCAAGCACATTTGGACATGTTGCCATCACCATTTTCAACACGTTTTCTTTTTATGTGAGCCCTTGGTATCAGCTCTTTTTTCTCCCCCTCCCTGCCCTCTCCTTCCAACCTCACGAACCCTTGATAAATTATAAATTATTGTTTTCATATCTTAGACCGTCTGTTGTCTCCCTTCGCTCACATTTCTGTTGTTTGTCCTGCCAGGGGATGGGGTGTTATACGTCAGTCATTGCGACTGGTTCCCCCTTTCTCCCCTTGCATTCCCCTTACCCTCATGGTATCACTACTCCCCTTACTGTTCCCGAGATTCTGTGTATCGAGAGCTCTTATCTGTAGCAGTGTACATGCTCCGGTCTAGCCCAAAGTGAAAGACAGGACGGGGTCATGATAGTGGGGGGAGAAAACATTAAAGAACTAGAGAAATGTGTGTTTCATCGGGGCTATACTGCACCCTGGCTGGCTCATCTCTCCCTTGTGACCTTCTGTGAGAGGATGTCCAGTTGTCTACAGATGGGCTTTGGGTCTCCACTCCCACTCAGACCCCCTCGTTTGCATCAATATGATTTTCTGTTTTGAGTCTTCTGATGCCTGATACCTGATCCCTTGGATACCTTGCGATCACACAGGCTGGTGCGCTTCTTCCATGTGGGCTTCGTTGCTTCCATGCTAGATGGCTGCTTGTTTAACTCCAAGCTTTTAAAACCCCAGGTGCTATATCTTCTAACAGCCTGGCACCATCAGCTTTCTTCACCACATTTGTTTATGCACCTGCTTTGTCTTCAGCGATGGTGTCGTGAAGGCGAGCATCACAGAATGCCAGGCCATTAGAGCAAAGTGGTCTTGCATTGAGGGAGGACTTGAGTAGAGGCCCAATGTCCGTCTGCTACCTTGATACTTAACATATAAATATAGGTACAGAGACCTATATCCCTATCATTATATATTAATCTATATTAAAATTTATGTTTATCAATATTAACACATCCACCTATCATTAATATTTATTAATATATTCATTATGTTATTAATATATGTATTATATATCCCTATATAGATACACACACTTGCCTATATTTAGACCTCTATACATGCCCTTTGCCTCCTAGCTCTTTCCTCTATTTCCTTTCCTCCCGCCCCACTATCATGTTCGACCTTCACTCGGTTCTTAGTAATACCTCTCAGCTACATTGCACTTGATCAACCCCCACCAGGTGCTCTACACCCTCCTCCTCACCATGGTTTTTAGATCCCTTGTTGTGCCCTCGTGCCTGGGTTTGTTGGCTCCCCACTCCCTTTCTCTCCTCTCCCCACCTTTCCTGTCCCCCTGGAACCATCAGTCCCAGTGTGCTCTCTCCAGACTGTTTATCTTGCCTAGCTTATATAGGCAGACATGGGAGAAAAAGAAGGAAAAAGAAGAAAATAACTTTAAATGGTTCCAGGTCTGTCTGCTGATGGAGTCTGATGAGTGCCGGCCCTGCCCCCGAGTCTGAGCTCTATTTTCAGGAGTCCTCCGGGACTTTGCTGCTTTGCTCCCCTTGCTGCTCCGTTGCACTCCCTTCGTGTTTTGCCCCAGTGTGTGTGTGTGTGTGTGTGTGTATGTGTGTTGGTGGTGGTGGTGTCAGTGCTGTCCCTTGCAGCGCTGTCGGTCAGTAAGGGGATGTCGTGTCTCATGGTGGGGCCTCTCTGTGCCTTGGCTGCTCCGAGCAGCACTGTCGTCTTTGAGGCTTGGTGTAGTTCTCTCTCTCTCTCTCTCAGTTTGCTCCTGTGTGGTCTGGGCAAACCCGCCACCCTCCCTGGGCTGTGCCGTCCTCAGTAGTGCAATCTTCTAGGGGTGGGGTGGGGGTGGGAGTGTCCATGTAGCTGGGATGGAGGCCGGTCCAGCAGACCTCTCTGTTCGTTCGCTGCTTCGTACCGGCATGAGGCTCTCAAGGCTTGGCATATCAGGTCGAGGTCTCCCTTTCCTCTGGAGACATAAACAATACCCGCCCCGTGTTCCCCCACTACCCACGTCCTTCTCTCCAGCCCCCACCCTTTTTAGTTGGCTGCCATATGCACCCCTGGTTGGGCCTGACCCCTGCCAGCGTCACTCAGTGACTTTCCCCTGTGCCCCTTGTGCTCTTCAAGCTTACCTAAGTGGGCCCAGGTTGTCTTGACCTTTTGTGCTTGGCCTACTTGGCTTAGCATCATTTCCTCCAATTCTTTCCACTGCTTTTTAGGGCTGCATAGTACTCCATTGTATGTATGTACCAGAGTTTCTCAATCCATTCGTCCAGTGATGGAAATGTAGGTTGTTTCCAACTCTTTGCGATTGTGAAGTGCACCGCGGGGAACATTGGAGCACAGTCTGGCGTGGTCTGGTTCTCACCTCGTCTGGGTATGTGCCTGGTATGGGGATTGCTGGGTCATGTGGTAGCTCGATTTCCATCTGCTTTAGATATCGCCAAATCGATTTCCATAGTGGCTGTACATACCTACAGGTCCACCAGCAGAGGATGAGAGTTCCTATCTCACCACACCCTCTCCAATACTTGCTCTCTATTTTTTTGAATTGGGCGATCTTTGAGCGTGTTAAGTGGTATCTCATTGTTGTTTTAATTTGCATTTTCCTTATGACTAATGATCAGGAACATTTTCTCATGTGTTTATTGGCCATTCGGATTGCCGCCCTTGTGAAAATTTGTTCAGGTCCTTTGCCCACCTCCTCAATGGGATATTTTTTTCTTATTGTAGGCAAGCAGAGTATTGTAGATTTTAGTAATAAGGCCATTGTCTGACGTGTCATTGCTGAAGATGTTTTTCCATTCTGTGGGCTCTCTATTACTCTTGGTGAATTCTTTCGATGTACACAGGTGTTTTATCTTCAGTGTATCCCACTTGTCCATTCGTGCCTCCTCTGTGTTCGTGTCCTTCCCTATTTCCGATAACCAATATATTCCCTGCGTCAGAGTTCTCAGGTTTGTCCCAGTTCCCTCGTTGATGGCCCTAATAGTTTGGGCTTTCCCTTGAGGGCTGTGATCCACCTTGACTTTATTCTTGTGCACGGAGCGAGGTAAGGGTCGTTTCATCTTTCTGCAGGTAGATCTCCTTGTTGAAGAGGGCATCCACTTCCCGTTTGACCTTCTCCGGGCCCTTGTCAAAGTCAGTGTCAGTCTGCTGCTGATGTCACTTCCGGGCTTTCCGTTGAAGGGGCAGATTTCTGTTGTCTGGCAGCCCGCGCACGCACGCACGGCGGGACCTCTTGTGCGCCGCTCTGGGGAACTCATGGCTCGTTTCAGGTGCCTCTATCAGCCACAAGTGGCTTCCGGATTAGATTTTCCTGATAGAGATTTTTCTTGTTTAAAACGATTTCTTTACAACAAAAGAAAACTATTGGCTCTCTGTCGTCCCTCCGTGGGCTTACCTGCAAACAGCGGCGACTCGGTCGGTCTGCGCTGAGCCAGGCCGGGCTGTCATTTGTCAGAGCTGGCGGGGAAGCTGGCAGGTGAGCAGCCTCGGTCCCTGGGGCGCGAGTCTTCTTTGGGAGGCCGCCGGTTGCAGCGTCTGCACGGGTTCGTGCATTTCGTGGGCAGGCTGACTCGAGACCGTCTAGAAGCTTGATGATCAAGTCGGCCGAGGTCATGGAGTCGGGAGGTAAGTGGACATGGGGTGGGAGAGGGGTTTGCAGGTGACTGGACGCGGGCTCGTTGTCCACCCTATTTGGTGGTCAAGGAAGCAGAGGTACAGAAAAGGTCGATCGCTTGCTCCCAGTTCATCATCAGACTCGTCTGTGGCAAAGCAAGACTTGGGCAGGGGGTTCCAGAGAACTATAGGAAGCAGAAAGCATGAATAGTGAGGGGCAGGCACATCATAGTGCTGGGTCCCCGGATAGGGACTTGTCCCTCTCTATGCCCAGGGGCCCCTACAGGAGGTTGCTGCAGAGAATCAGGTGAGTCCAGCCAGCTATGAAGGCTAGAGGGCATGCACAAATTCAGGCCTTTGAGACAGGGAGCCAGTACACCTGGGAGGGACCCCATCCAGGCCAGGTGGGCTTCATTCAGCCGATGGGGTCAACCACTACCATCAACCACACCTCCCAGCAGAGGGCCCTCAAAAGCCAGGGTGGGAGCCCACGGGTGGGAGCCCACGGGTGGGAGCCCACCCCTCTTTTCCCGCTGCCTCTCCGTCATAGCCACGCTAGGGTTTGCTCTGGCCTCAGTCTCCACAGGAGGGTGGGACGTGCCCTCAGCGTGCCTGTGTAAAACCTGCAACTTCTATCCTGTATAAAACTCACTTGGATCACAAACCAGGCTTCAGCCTCGTGCAAAGCCGAGCACAGAGGTATTGCTCAACGATAGAGGCCAATAACAGTTTGTGGAACGAATAAACAAACGACCAGGTTTGCACCTTATCGAGAGCCTCCCCGGGCATTCTCTCAGTCGCCCTCCGGTCTGTATTGGTGTATCGTGAGGATGGAGGGCTGCTGTCCTAATAGAAACCCCAACGTTGATTTTTCTCTCACGTAACAGGCAGGGTTCGGCCAGGCTAACCCGGTGGCCCTGGCTCCTGCTCTCTGGTTGCTTGGCTGTCCCGGGAGCATCACCCTTTTGGAGTTCTACCACCTCCGTACTTCCTGCTGAGGACGGGAGACGATCTCAGGAGGCGCTTCACTCCATTCCTTGCGCCCGACCCTGAGCTGATGGGCACGCTCCTGCGCTCGCTCCTTTGGGGGACCGGGCATAGGAACACACACCCAGCCCCCCCCCAACCACCTCACAGCTCCATGCCAGGCTCCTTCCCTGCTCCCCCAAGAAAGCCTCATTATGTGAGTAATACACCTTCTCATAGCTTCTCAGTGCGTGTGCGTGTGTGTGCGTGCACGTGTGTCCATGTGTGTGCGTGTGTGTGCATGTGTGTGCATGTGTGTGGTATCATTAGTTTTGAATGGGGCCCATCCCGGTCTCTGTGAGTGTCCCACAGAACTAAAGGGAAGCTAGAGCAGGGCTTTCATGGCCCAGAAGGTACAGGCCTCATCTGGCTCCCTTCCCATGGCCATCCCTGCTCCCCTCCGCTCTTGGACCCACCCTTTTTGTTCCTCACACATCAAAATGTGGACCCACGCCCTGGCCTTGCCCTTTCTCAAAGAAACAGAGACAAATTAAAACCCCCAAAATCCTGGACCACAAAAGGGAGTCGGCGGAGAAATAAAATCCAGGGAGGACAAACCAATCTACTTGCTACCACGGGAGGCTTCGTCCCGAGAAGCGGGGCAGGCCAGCATTGATTCCAGAGGTGAGGCAATCTTCCGTGCGGTGACATTTACCGAGGGATCGCCGCTGGCTCCCTCAGCTCCACAGAAGCAAAGGAATTTGGCTCTTCCCCGAGGAAGCTTCAGAGAGCCCCCCCTCCCACTTGTTAAAAAACACCCCTTGGTGATTCATAGGTAGAAGCATCAACATTGATCTGAGGGTGTGTTTCAGGCCCACCCTTGAGGGCGGCTCAAAGGGGTCCCACCGAGGTGACTCATCCTGGGGGCTAGTACTTTTGCACCATTCCCCCCCCCCCCCCCCCCCCCCGCTTTCAGAATTTCCCACGGGCACTGAGCTTTCAGCCACTCTATGCCATTTCTTGTTTCCCTGTCCTCGGTCCGCTTTTATCCCACCAGCCTGCTCTTGTTCCCTGCCCCTCTCTGACCTGGGCCTCTGGCCACACACTCAGTTTCTTCCTTGGCCAATACCAGGAAAACTAAGCCCATTGCTTCCCTCAAATCCCTCTTTGGAATGCTGGGTTCCATCCAGAGTGACTTGGGTAAGGTGACCAGACTGTAACATTGGTAAAGCGGGACACCAGCGGGACACCATTGATAAAACTCATCTCCTGGAGAAACAGCCACGTGGCAGCCAAAAACCGTCTACCCTAGCTTGTCGTGCAGTCTTTCCAAAAATTGGGACTTTTTAAAAAATGCCGTGGGACGTGGGAAAAATTGTTAAAAACCGGGACTGTCCCGCCCAAAGTGGGACTTCTGGTCACTTTAGACTTGTGCCATCCCTAGGCCACTGCCGGGCCTCTGCGAGAAATCACCAGTCACTCCGCATTTCCCAGAGTCCTGTGGGAACTTGACATTGATGGATCTGAAAGTCTCACACCGCCAGCCGTGTACTGTGGCGGCTGGTGTGTTGCTATGGAGCTAGAAGCTTTGCCACCAGTGTTCAAAACACTGGCAGGGCCACTCCGGGTGGGCAGGTTTCAGAGCGCTTCCAGACTCAGACCGACTAAAAATAAGAGCCCTGTGATTTATTCCTGGAAACTAGCTGGTGAAAACCCCATTGGTCACGATAGGGTCGCGCCCCATCTAGTGCTCTTAGATTGTATTTTTGTTTGTATTTACCTGACCTTGCGCCATGGCAGGCTTCTAAAAGCCTGGAACCCAAGCAGGCCTAAGTTTCAGTTTCAAGTTCCTGGTTACGGGTGCAAACTGTTCCAAACTGACCAATGAAGCCCACCGCCTGGCCTGGACTGACCAATAAAATTCAAACTGCAGTCTGCCACCGCCTGACCAATCCGGGAAGCATACGCAGAACGGCCTGCCAACCATCGCTGGACAATGCCGGCGCCAGAAGTTCTCTCCAATGAATTTGAAGAACAACACTGGACTGACTGCCCCCTGCCCCTGGCCCCATAAAAACCCAGCCAACAAAGGACTCGGGGCCGATTCCCTTTGGACGCTGGGTCCCCGCTGCGCCGGGCAGCGGAGGGAGGAAGCCCTAGCTCGAACTAGCGAATAAGCTCCTTTTGCCGCTTTTGCATCTCAACTGGTCATGATAATTGCATGCGCCCAAGGTGAGCTCGCCTTCCTTCCCCGAATCTAACAGGTTGGAAGGCATGCTAGATACAGTGGCCCCAACCATGGATGTGGGCATACCTGTGATCTTGAACATGGCACAGGCCTGGGCAATGCTTCACTTGGATGTCCTCCGGGATCGCCCAGGGTCGGAGCCACCTGACTGGCAGCTCACAACAACAAAATCTCATAATACCTTCATTAGACACTGCCCTCTGCTTCCTCAGGAAGGGAGGGCCGAAGGAAGCACTAGATAAGCATCTACTACATGCCGGGGATTTTCCCATTTGCTTTTTCATCTAATTTCCAGAGACTATGGCCACCAGCGAGAAGGCGGAGAGGCCCGGATCACCCAGCCAGGAAACTGTGAGGGTGGATTTGAACCGAGGTCTCTAAGCCTCCAGAGTCTGGACTCTCCCCTTCATGCATTCTCCAAATAAAACTTGCACGGGTGCTCGGGGTGTTGGGGGTGGTGGGGGGCTGGGGTAGAAAGAGTGTGGTCAGAGGTGCAAGCAGCCAGAGGGGCTAACCAGGAGAGGGCTCAGATCAGGAGCAGGAGATGGTGAACAAGGTGGCAGGCAGCCAGACGGAGGAGACAGGAGACGGCGTGGGAGGTCAAAGAGCTCTGCTTTGACGGGGCTGGGGTGGCCAGTGTGGAGCGTTTGTCCCCCACTAGCGTGCTGGAAACACCTCCTGTCCCCACAGGCCATGAGCTCACCCTCTGCTGGCACCGCCCACCTCTCCTCTTGGCTCTGGTTGGGACGCACCACCATTCCCGCCGGAGAAAGACAGCCATGACAGACATCACATTTTTCTCCCTAAAATAATACCACCGGGTGCTGCCAGCGAGCGGGGAGCCGCTCCTGCCAGCAATTCTGTGGGAAGTCTGTTCCCGATCCGGCAGGCTTCGTCTGAGATGCCTTCCCAGGAGTCACCAGCAGCCAAGCCAGCCCTCGGTCACCGGCCAGCTCCTGGCTGCCAATCCTCCAGCTCTCCCTCCGGCACTCAAAGCCTTCACCTCCCTGTTCCCACCCGGCCTCCCACCGGCAAAGGGACGCTGTTTCAATGCGGGTGGGCCTCAGGGTCCCCCAGGCACGCCATCCTGTCCTCCGCATCTCTCTCAGACCCAAGCAACACCCGATACGGAAAGGATCATTGGGAACATAATTTTGAGCCGGAAGCCTTTAATTTAAAAAAAAAATTTTTTTTTTACAACAGACTTTTCCTCCCCCTTCCTCCTCCCTCCCCTCCTTTTTTTTTAAAGTAAGAAATGAGCCCTCATTTACCTAAAGGTCTGAGTGCTTGGAAATTGTCTTCCCCATGTGCACATTACCCACTTCCTGGCTGCAGGCGTGGAAGGACTTGGAGAATGAGAGGATATTGAACAGATTCATAATGGGCCCCATAGTATAAACATGTCTCAAACGCAGACAAAAATGCCAGGAGCTTCCATTTGGTTTAATGTAAAACATCCACCAGTTGTGTCTGCGTTCCCATTGTACAAATAAACAAGGTGGGGAGATGGACGCAGCGCAATCCCTGGGGAGCCAGGTGCCTCCGTTCCCTGCAATTTCAAGGCTGCTTCTGCCCACAAACAACTCGGGAAAGAAGCTTAATGTAACCTTGCAGATCTGTGCCAAAAGGCAGAGCAAATGGGAGAGGTGGGGCCAAATGGTCTGTGGCCACGCCCACCCTCAGAGGTGACCTACACCCATGGGCTGCCCCTTCCCTGTCCCCGGCATTCCAAGTCCCTCAGAAGGTGTTATGGGAGTCTGGGCTGGAGGGTGTATGGGGGATGGGGCATCGGGAGCAGTGGGTTCAAATCCTGCCTCCACCCTGGGCAATCCCAGGCTACTGATGCCATCCCTCCCTCTCCCACCCCCGCCCCAGCTAAGCCACTCCCTCCATCGGGTGCCAGGGCTAATGGGTGCCCCAAGGCGAGGTGGGCCAAGTCTTCAGTCAAGATGCAAAGGCTCTCAGGAGGACCAGTGTTCCCAATTTCATTCCAAATCAGTGTTTCCTACCATGGGTTCTTTCAAACCCAGAGCCAGGGGGCCTGTGTCACAGAGTCTGAACACATCCAGGCCAGGTCACTGACTGAACGGCCAAAATGACTCACTTGGCCAGGTCAGTATGGGGTGGGGGCCAGCCAAGCCAGTCAGTTGGAAATGGCCACTTGGTGGGATCCAGCCCCCATCTGGACGGGGAAGGGAGACTAGATTATTCCAGGTCAGCAGGACAGACCTGGGAGCCAGCCTGCCTGGCTCCTGCTGGGTGATATGGAGCAAATTCCAATTTCTAACCCTGCTCAGCCCCAGCTTTTCGGGGCCACGTGAAGTTCCCCTCACTTTTCCCCGAGTCCAGTACCCAGAAGTGTTTCAAGTGTTAGCTGTGATTTGTGTAGAGAATAAGGGAGTTCTTCAGAAGAGGAAGCTAAAGCTGTACGTGGGACAGGATCTGCTAAAGGGCGTACAAGGTCAACTGCGATCTGACGGACGTTTCCCAGGCTCTGTGACCGAAGCAACAGCCACACGGGCAGCATAGGTGGTCCGGTCCGTGCCAGGCGTAGTCTAAGCGCACCTCATGCGTTTATCTAATGAAGTCCTTACCACCATTCTGTGAGAAAACACGCTTTAAAAAACAACAACCAAGAAAGCTTCTATTTTTTAGCTTTATTGGCATACAATATACATCTCATATAATTCAATAGTTCCATCATTTTAAGAAGAGTTATTTTCTTCTTTCTTGGACTTGTTGTTAGCTCCCCGTTTCCCCACAGCCTCCCTGGCTATACCTCGAGATAATTATGCATTCAGCTTCTGTCTCTATAGATTTACTTATATCCTGGATTTCATATACGGAAACACCCCCCCCCACCAAGAATCAAGAAACAAAAGTACTCAACAACAGTGACAAAATGAAACAGGATAAAAAACCTCAATTGAAAAGGAAAGCAGAGGCATTTTGAAAAAAAACTGAAACAAAATTAAAATGGGTCCAAAGGGAGGTCAGGTGATGAGATGCTACATTTTAACCTAACTGTATTTGCCATCATCGACTTCACACCCCTCAACCACGGTCGGAGGGGATTCGCCGGAGGCTTAGTCCACACGGGGACACTGCAAATGGATTTTTGGGCGTCTATGGTTGTCCATGGCCTTCGGCAAATCGGCTCAGAATTTAAGTTCTAATACCGTTTCCGCCTCAACGACAACAACAAAACGTTCTTCTCCCATCTTACAGATGAGGACACTGAGGCTCAGCCAGGGCCAGGGTCTTGCCTGAGCTCAACAGCCAGTTTCTGAGATGAGTAACGCTAACCCGAGGGCCAACTTCCTCTTACGCAGAAGGCCACTTCAGCCAGGCCCAGGCTTCTTTCAGTCCAGACGCCAGTCTCTTCTGCATTGCTCCGTGATGTCTTTTTCTTGGTATTCCCAGCTCCCCCAGCCCGGTGGGTGCGGGCTTACCTGGACAGGATGGCTCTGAGTTCAGCTTGGGCCCGGCTCTCCTGTCAGGTGGGCGTCATCATGTCGCTCCAAACCTCCTCTCCCCGCACGGCCATGTTCACAGTGCTCAGGGAGGGCTTGGAGCATCCTCCCCCTAGGTCTTTGGCCATGCACGTCTCTCAGGCACAAAGGAGTCTATTTTCACACAATAAGTAATAGGCCCGAAGGCCTGCGGTGATGTGGGGAGGGGGACGTGCAGCAGCACTGATCCTGGAGGCCTTGGATCTCACTGAAGAGTGCTGGCATCCTGGTTCATCCGTCCCCAAAGGCATCGACTCTAGCACTTCTCTGACCCACTGGGTCGTAAATCCTCTCCAAATTCTTCCCAAGGCAAATAGGAAAGATGGTGCGGGAGGAGAGGTGGGAGTGGGGGTGGGGTGGGGGAGAGAGAGAGAGTGGAGGGGAGAGGCACTAATACCTGGCAGAAATAAATAACCATCCCTCCAATTACAGTTCCGAGCAGCTCCCACCACGCTGAGTGCAGGCAGCAGGGGCCCCTGATCTTCGTCCTTAGCTTCACGGACTCTGCTTTCCCTTCTTCCAGCCAAGCTCTTCTTGGATCGAGAGACCAGGGCCCCAGGAGATGTGCTCGCCTGGATCCCATGACCACTTCTACACTGTGCTCTGAGGGTCGATTGTTGGGTGCCGTCAAGCCCCTTCTGATTCAGAGAGACCCCGTGTACAACAGAACGGAACACAGCCCGGTCCTGTACCGTCCCCACAATGACTCTCAGGTTTGAGCCCATCCACGCAGCCTCTGTCAATTCTTCTTGTCAACGACCTTTGTGGTCGTCACCTAATCTGGTGTCAATCTGGACATAGCCAATGAGACTGCTGTGTGGGCATGGCCTTCTCCTGAGGATTCTGGGAAATCTGGTCCTTCCTCCTTGGAGTCGGAAGACTTCCCTCTCTCTCTGCCACTCCCTGGGAGACATTGCAGAAGACAAGCCACATGGATGCAACCAAACCTCGGGAGCTGGAGAAGTTGCAGAGAGACCCCTGCCAGTGCTAAGATGCTTACAACACCACTGGACCCAAAGACTTTCTACCCACTGGCTTGTGATCGTCCTGCGGAGTACAGCCAGAATGCTCCTTGGAGGCAAGGTTGGAGAGACTTTGTCTCCTTGGCTGTGTTGTCAGGAGAGACCAGTCCCTAGAGAGGACATCATACTTGTTAAAGTAGAGGAAGGTTGTGTTAGTCCGGGTAAACTAGAGAAACAATCCATGGACACACATATGTGTATAAGGAAGAGGTTTATATACAGGAGCAACTGTACACTAAGAAAGCATCCCAACCCAGTCCAGTCGAAGCCTATAAGTCTGATACTAGCCCATATGTCTGATACCAATCTGTAAAGTCCTCTTCAGACTCACAAAACACATGCAATGAAGCCGAGTACAGGACGATCCCAACCTCCTCACTTTTAGCAAGGAAGGTTGTGTCGTCTGCATCTCGCAGGTTGGTAACAAGCCTTCCTCAAGGCCTGATGCCACATTCTTCTTCATACAACCAGCTTCTCTGATGGTTTTCTCAGCGTGTAGATGGACAAGTATGGCCAGAGGATCACACCCCGACACACACCTTTCCTGATTTTAAGCCATGCGATATTTCCCTGTTCTGTTCATACAACTGCCTCTTAATACCACGAAGTGTTTGCATAGCCAATAAGACACCAATAAACATCTTCCCGGAGTCTCTGCTTCAGCTAAGATCCAGCCGACACCAGCACTGGTATCTCTTGTTCCGCCTCCTCTTCGGATCGCGCCGGAACCTCCGGCAGCTCCGTGTCAATGTAGCGCTGCCCCTGCTGTTGGGGATCTCCAGCACAATTTCACTTGCATATAGTACCAAGGATCTCCTTCTATAACTTGCTGGGTCACTTTTCTTCGGAATGGGTACAAATATGAATCTCTTCCCGCCAAATGGCCAAGTAGCTGTCCTCCCAATTTCCTGGAAAGACGAGTGAGTGCTTCCACTGTTACATAAGTTCACGGAAATCTATCCAATGACAGCCCATCAATCCCCGGGCCTTGCTGTGGCTAACGCACTCAGTGCAGCTTGACCTTCGACCTTCAGCGCCATTGGTTCTTGCTCCTGCGCCGCCGCCCCAGGACTGTGCATTCTCTCCATCATCGTTTGATGGTCCCCGCATCGCTCAATAGCTTGCCCATAGAACCTTTCAAGATGGCAACCCGAGGCTTGACTTTGGAGTTCTTTCGGCGTGAGATAGACTGAGCGTGCTCTTCCTGTTTTAGTTTTTTAACGCCACGCCTTTGCACACTTCATGGTAACATTTTTGTCCTTTTGAGCTTCCCAGGAAATTTTCCCTTCTGCACTTTTACGTCATCTTTTCTTCTACAAGGAAGAGCGAGTTTCCGAGTCTCTCCAGACCTCCACTTTGATCTCTTCTTTCTTTCCGGCCTTGAAATGACCTTCTGCTTTCTCCAGGGAGCTGCCCTTGATGTCCTCCCACAGCTCCTCACTTTTCTGTCCTCAGTGTCCCATGTGTCGGTTCTGTCCTTGAGATATTATCAAAGTTCAGGTGCCTGGGTAGCTGAGACCTTGGAAAGTTCTGTCCTAACAGCTCTGAGCCTGATTTCAGGGTCCTCCCCAGGTGTGCGTACCTCTCCATCGCTGTGTGTCCCCCCCAAGTGTGTGTACCTCTCCGTCCCTGTGTGTTCTCCCCAGGTGTGCGTACCTCTCCACCCCCGTGTGTCTTCCCCAGGTGAGCGTACCTCTCCATCCCCGTGTGTCCTCCCCAGGTGTGTGTACCTCTCCATCCCCGTGTGTCCTCCCCAGGTGTGCGTACTTCTCCATCCCCGTGTGTCCTCCCCAGGTGAGCGTACCTCTCCATCCCCGTGTGTCCTCCCCAGGTGAGCGTACCTCTCCATCCCCGTGTGTCCTCCCCAGGTGTGCGTACCTCTCCATCCCCGTGTGTCCTCCCCAGGTGTGCGTACCTCTCCATCCCCGTGTGTCCTCCCCAGGTGTGCGTACCTCCCCATCCCCGTGTGTCCTCCCCAGGTGTGCGTACCTCTCCATCCCCGTGTGTCCTCCCCAGGTGAGCGTACCTCTCCATCCCCGTGTGTCCTCCCCAGGTGTGTGTACCTCTCCATCCCCGTGTGTCCTCCCCAGGTGAGTGTACCTCTCCATCGCCTGCTACTTCCGTCAGAGCTTGTGGATGGAAGTGAGATGCCCTTGCTGTTTGTGGTGGGACTGATGGTGAGCGGGGAAGGAAGGAAGGACTCCAGGGTCAGAACCAGAGTCTGGTTTCTCCCATTGAACTTGGAGGAAGCCAGGAACTGGCCTTCCAGGTTGCTACAATAGGATGTTTGTTCAGATTAGAGAATGAAAAATATTACATTTAGCAGCACATTAAGTTTGATTTTTAACTCCTAAGTATATGTGTGTGTATTTACATTGATATGTAAGGGTTCTCTGGTATCCGTGGGTGGTGAGAATGGTTAAGCTCTCAGCTACGACCTACAAGGTGGAGTGTTTGCAGCCACCCAGAGGTGCTATGAGAGAAAGGCCTGGCAAACGACTGCTGAAAACCCGTCGTTGAGCACTCTATGGACCAGAGTCCTCCTGTGCCAGGCATGGAATCGCCATGAGGTGGATGCTGGCAACCAGAGGTATTTTCCATTGGCACACTTGCCCTGCAATTGCCAGGGATGGGCTGGATTTCCAAATCCCATTTTCTAATCCTAGGACCTGGGTGTGGTCGCCGTCATTTGCAGGTAAAGAGTCAGGGCTCTGGGAGGTAAGACGTTTGGAAAGTTGACAGGCGGCAGCAGAACTTGGGACCGAAGTCAAGCTCTCCAATCCCACCTCTGGCTCTTCCTGCTGCCCTGACTCCCTTCTTGTGTGGGCTGGCTCCTTCCACTTTGGCAGGAGGGGGTCCTTTCCTCCTCTGTGGATGCCCAGCCAGGGGACACAGGCAGGCGGGGAATATGCTCGAACGGCCCCCGCCAGCCGAGAGGAGAATCCACTGGGAAGAAAGGAAAATGGACCCCAACAAGGTTCATGTCAGCCCGGTGGCGCGACATAGCAACTCTTTCAAAACCATAGCCTCGTCAGCCCCACCCTGGCCCCCCTCTCCCCACAGACTTGGAGTTTTCCATTGTAGAGCAGGGAAGAAATGTTGCTCTAATCCCTGTTCCATGATTTCATCTGCTCTTTCTTCCCCGGGGAGCCCCGGCAAACAGAGCAGCAGTGGGCCAGGGAGAGGAGCCAGTACTCTCCTATCGGGGTTTGCGGGTCTGAAGCTTCGGGTAGGTGGGAGGGGAGCTGGACAGGGCAGCCCCTCCCTCCCAGGTAACAGAGCCAGAACATGGGAGATGTCTACGAGGTCCCCTTTTCCCCAACCCTCTCCACCCCAAGTCCCCTCCTCCGGTCTGTCCTCGGTGTTTTCTTGTTTTCTTGTGCCGAGTGCAGGCTTCAGTCACTTCTCCCCGGGGCTTTGCAATGAGAGCCCTGCTGCTAACTGAAAAGGTTGTCAGTTTGAATCCCAGCCATTCTGCAGAAGACAGAAGCAGTAGCCTGCCTGCATCAACATTACCACTCTAGAAACCTTATGGACCATTTTACTCTGTCCTACAGGGTTGCTGGGGGCAAGGGTGGGCTAGTGGTTGCGAGTTGGGCTGCAGTCCTCAGGGTCAGTAGTTCAGAACCACCAGTGGCTCCGAAGGAGAAAGATGGGACTTCCTACTCCCCCAAGCCCACAGGCACCGTTTGACTCCGTCCCACAGAGTCGCTGCGAGTCGGCATTGACACAATGACAGTGCGCGAGACCCGGCCGCTGTGGGTTGGAATCTGCTGAGCTACAACAGTTTTTGGTCCATGTGGTTATAGCGGGTTGCATTGTGTCCTTCCCAAAAGACAGATTGGAATTCTAACTCTCGGTCCTTGTGCAAGTAACTCTATTTGGAAATAAGGTGTTTGCAGATTTAATCAAATAAACACAAGGTCATACTGGATTAGGGTGGACCTTACATCTATGACCGGTGTCCTTATAAAGAGAGGCAAACTTGGAGACGCGCAGAGAAGATGCCCGACTGGAGGGATACAGCTACAAGGCAAGGAAAGCCAGGATTGCTTACAGGCGCTAGAACCAGGTAAGGAAGGATTCTTCCCGAGAGAGGATGGAGGGCGAGCCTTCCTTGTCTCTTTGGAGGAAGACGCGGCCCTGTGGACACCTTGATTTCAGACGTAGGGCCTCTGGATCTGTGAGAGACCAGATTTCTGTTGCTCAGTCACGCGGCTCATGGTACTTGGTTCTAGCAGCCCCGGAAACGAACACAGCAACACTTCTGAATCCAGCGCTGGGCCCTCCGCCTCTCCGCCAGCAGTTGCCGAAGTGACCTGCAAGGTCGTCTCTGGATGGTTCCTCATCACCCACACGGTAAAGCCCAGGGCCCAACGGGGCTCTCAAAGGCGTCCTGGGTTCTCCTTGCCTTGTCCCCAAGCTCAGATGTCCCAGTCTCTTCTGGACACTTACTCTCCTTTCACCTCTGACTCCCTAGCGTATCATCCTTGTCTTGGTAACCCTGTACCTGCTGAGCCGCCCCTCCTTACACACACACACACACACACACACACACACGCTCTCCCTCACAAATGCACATACAAACACATCTATTCAAACACACACAAGCACACGTGGACACGCCCCCCGTCCTCTCCCTGCTTGCAGGGCCAACTGCTTTTCTTACCCCTTTTGTCCCCCGTGTTTTTCTCTCGTGATCACCCACGAAACCATAAGCTCTTTGGGGAAGGGGGTCTTCTCCAGACCTTGACATTTCTGTTGTCCCCGATCCTCGCACAATCCTGGTGGTGCAGACAGTTCAGTGCTGAGCAGCTAACCCAGCTGCTGCTCTGCTGGAGAAAGATGGGACCACGTGCCTTCCTGAACACCCAGGGGACCATTCTCCTCTGCGCCAGGCCAGCTCAGCCCCGCCCCTAATCTGATGTGCATGAGGGAGGCTGGTTCAGTGCTGCCCACACCCACAGCCATAGAGTTGATTCTCATTTCTAGTAACCCTACAAGAGGGGAACCCCCTCACCGGAATCCCCCCGCCAAAAAAGCTATGTATTTAATTTTTGTTACAAAACAACCTTATCACCTTCAACGTATTCTCCATGACCCTTAATTGTATATTTGTCAAATCTGCAATTCCTTTCTTGGAAACATTTTTCAAACTCCTCTGTTTGGATGCTGACAGGAGCTCCCTTGGTTTTTCCGGCACCTCTTCTACATCGTCAAATTGCTGTCCTTTCATGTCTCTCTTCAATCTCGGAAACAGCACGGAGTGAGATCAGGGAGTCAGGTGCATGGGGCATGAGAGGCATGCTGGGTTTTGCCCCAAACTGGCGCACTGAGATGGCTGCATGAGCAGGTGCATTGTCGTGGTGGCAAAACCAGTCCCCCGTCTGCCACCAATCAGGCCATTTTTGTCACACACTTTCACAATCTTTTTAGAATCTCTAAATAGAAAGCTTGATTAACAGTCTGACCTGGTGGAACGAACTCCAAACGCACCACGAGTCGACATTTTCGACCATTTGGGAAATTGATGGACGTCCAGAACAAGGCCTGTCATCGATCAATCGACATTTCACCTTTTCTGAAACAAGAGAACACATGCGTGTACACTTCAGTTTTCCCCATAGCGCTGTCCTGGTGATCTGTGTTCAACATCACAACAGTTTCTGTGGCAGTTTTCCTGAGCAGGACACACAATTTCACAGGCTCGTGTTGTTCTCTTAAATCGGCCATCACAAAAACGAGGTTCGTGCAAAACTGCTTTCATGACAAAATTCACTGTGACCAGAGAGAACCTTCCCAGGCGACACCACTGGGTGCACTGACTCAGAGCGAGTTGCTCGATGCTCCCCTAGCAGGGAAAATGCACACTACGAAAGCGCCGCCAGCAGACATTTTTTCTGTTTTTTGGGGGGTGGTGGTGGTACCCCTTCGTACACGGGGTTTCTGAGGCTATAAATCTTTCCAGGTACAGCTCCATCTCTCACCCTCCCAGTGGATGGTGGGTTTGAACCACCGACCACTTTTAGACACGTATGACCTGCTCTATAAAGATATTCCCTCTACTGTGGTGCTCTGGAAGGGGTGCCCCAGTATGGCGATACCATGAATGGGGTGGTTTATGAGAAAAGGCATTTTCTGTCTCTGTGTCTCTTGTCCTCTCTTATAAGAACTCACGCTCCTCCAGTCGGACCGCATGGGTCTCATCTTCCTATTTCCAAACAAGGTCACGTGTCAGGTATGAGACTTAGGGCCTGAGCCTACCTTTTCAGAGACACAGTTCTAGCCATGAGACCCCGGCAGCCCCCCGCATGAACGGAAGGCTCTAGCCCTTTTCCTTTCTCCTTCCAGAGAGCCCTCCTCTCTTGGGGCAAAGAGATAGTCTCCGGGCTACTGGCCCAATGGGTCCCCTGTACACCTCCCCTCCCTGGGATGGGCTCTTACTGGGCTCCCGCCCTTTGCCCCCGTCTCTCTCAGACCTCCCCCAAACTGCTGCCACTCTCCGCTCACCTACTAACACAGATCGGAGGCTGTTTTCAGACTTTCACTTAGATTTGAGGTCACTCAAGGTTCCCAAGCAGGAAGCCACTTAAAACTGAGTATCAGTCACTGCTAGACCAGGGCTTGGTAGACTTCTTCTATAAAGGACTAAGTAGCTACTGTTTTAGACTGTGAGGCCCAAGAGCCAAAAGCAAGACTTTTATGTTTGTATTTATAAAATAATAGAAAGCTAACATTCAAAATATAATACTTCTTGAATCCTTTTTAAAAAAGCAATGCGGATCGTCTAATAAAAAAATAGGCTTCTTTTGGGGGGGAAAAGGGAGCTAGCGTTTCACTTAAGCGGGGTTCAGCGTGAGTATTCCCTCTCATCAAATTGATTGCAAATGTTCATCTGTAGAAACCATTCTTGCGTTGTAAGTGGGCCAGCAATCTCATGGGGCCGTGCAGTGAATCACTTATTAGGGCCCTGCGAGCTGAGCCCCGTGGGTCCTAGAAAATGATTGAGTGGGGCGAGGCAAATAAGGTGGGTTTGCAAAACTGATCATTAGGGTTTCACAGACCTTCTGTGGCTAGTCCCGTTCATTTGTCTATTAGCAGTGCTGTCCAATCCCTTTGGTGGGCCCTAAGCACCTTATTTGCATAGCCCCATCCAATCATCTTGTAGGGGTCACAGGATTGCAGCTAGAGGGGCCATAGTAAGTAACTGGTAAATAAAAAGGAGGGAGAGAGGAGGCATGTCTGACTCCTGCCCCACCCCAGGCTCAGCAGGGACCTGGAGAACAGGCATCTTAGAGCATCTGGGAGACAGTGCTGGGTTCCCTTCTCCCCGCTCCTCCTGCCTGCCTTGTCCCTGCGTCAGAGACGGACAGGCTCGGTGTCCATGGGGTCCGGAGGGCGCACGGAGGGGAAGAGAGAAAAATGGAGGCAAAATCTCCCGTGGCTTGTTAAGATCAGGGCTGCCATCGGTACTAAGGTGAGTGGTAGGAGATAAGTTTTCCCTTCTCACACACTGATGCCTGTCGTCTGAGGGAACCCCACTACACAGGCGGACAGACGGTGGAGCTGGGATTGGGAAGCAGAGGTTTGAACTCCTAAGCCACCGCGACTCTCCCGCACCTGCTGTCCTTTGAGCTGTAGGTCTGTGCCCCGGACCGTGTTCTCCAACTGGCGCGAAGCTCTTGAGGGCAGCCTGACTGTGTTCCTCTTCAGAGGCCAACGTCTAGCACACAGTAGGTGTGTTGTGTAGCTCTGGGTTGACTTGGCTTAAAGGACTCGCGGGGGTCAGGGGTGTCGTGGAGGCTGTCTCACGTACCCATGCTGCTGTGACAGCAGTTCTACGAGAGGGCGATGTTCACAACGAGACGTTTATTCTCAGGGGAGGAGGCTACAAGTCTGAGTTGAGCACATCAGCCCCGGGAAGACGTTCTCTCTCTGCTCTGGCGGAAGGTTCTCGACTCCTTACAGCATGGGAGGGCTTGGCGTCCGGGGTGGGGGTGGAGTGGGATCTCCCCCTGTCTTGGCATCAACATTCCCCTGGACCCAGGGGCTCCCCGGCCCAGAGACCCTGGGTCCAAACGACTTGTTGCGCTCCATTTCTGGTGGTACTGAGGTCTCTCTGGTCTCTTGATGGAATCCTTTTTATATTTTAAACGAGATCAACTCAAGATGCAACCTAATCTTCTGAATTGGCTCCTGCTCCATTAACATAATTGCCTCGAATCCTGCCTCATGGACAGGATAGAAAACCAACCCAGACTCCCAATGCGATAGATTTATAACACAGAGCCCCAAATGGGGGTAATTATGTATACTTAGAAGCATGGTCTACCCAAGTTGGCACATATTTTGGGGGCGGGTGCAGTTTTGGTTTCAAGCAGGCTGGGCTGCCTTTGATCACCCGTGAGCTAGTGGTCAGTGAGGGAGTGAAGGGTAAACGCTGCATTGGGAGCCGAGCGTGGTGCGTGCTTGCCACCAGCACCAGCTGTGACCCAGGCTGCGTCTGCGCCTCCTTCTCCCCCTCCATTCCTCCACGGGGGGCTTCTAAGGGCTCCGATTCCAGTCATTCCAGGTCTGATCCGATCGATCGGTAAAGGTGACCGCCAAGACCACCCCAGAGCACAGACCATTCCGGGTAGAACTCAGAGTCAGCGTGGACTTGGCCACACCCAGCCACAACCAGGTACCTTTTGTGGTGAAGTGTCTATTCGAGCCCTTGGGCCACTTTTCAGGGAGTTGTTTATCTCCCCTTATCGTTCTTTATTTAAACCAGCGCTTCTCAACCTGTGGGTCGGGACCCCTTTGGGAGTCAAATGACCCTTTCACGGGGGTCACCCGGTTCATCACAGTAGCAAAATGACAGTGATGAAGTAGCAAGGGAAATAATTTTATGGTGTGTGTGGGGGTCACCACAACATGAGGGATTGTACGAAAGAGTGGCGGCATGAGGAAGGTTGAGAACCACCGATTTAAACCAAGAGAGCCGCATTCCCAGTGTGATTGGGGAAACGGGCCTGCTTCCTGTAGGCTAGGCCTCGCCGAGGGTCTTGCAGGAAACACGGGCCCTGCCTTGGGGATTCTGTCTGTCTTGGATGGCCCTGCCCGCACAGTGTGATCCTCGGATGGGGAGGACCCAGCCTGATCGCCTGAGTGGCCAATGGGAGCTGAGGAGACGGGGTCCTGTGAAGGGCAGGATGGGAAGTGACCTGGGTTTCCCCAGGCTTATGTATCAGTGAGAAAGAGCCGAACAGAATCTCCTGGAAGGGAGGAAAACAGAAGGGGAAAAAAAAATTCTCCCATCTGTTGAGTATTAACCTCTGAACCATTTAACCAAACATTGGCTTCTCCTGTTATTTGATAAGGTGTATCCAGCCGAGGGAGATGAGGAAATTGGGAGATTATTCTTTTAGATGACATCAGCAGGGGGTTTGTGTCTGCTGCAGAGCTTGGAGGGTCCCATCCGGGACATCACATCACCGCCAGCACACTCTCGGACAGGCTGGAGGGCTTTCCTCGGCCTGGGAGTGCAGGCCTTCCCAGGGATATAAAAATACACAAGAGGGATTTTACAATCCAGGCCATGCACGCAGGCTGTCTGCTCCGAGCCAGCACTGCAGAGAGGGGTGATTACGGAGGAAGGAATGGTTTGTGTCACCGTCACACGGAAATGTCCGACGCTTTTCTTCAGGGACGACACCTCTCAGTCTTCCAGAGGCTCTGAGCAGACTTCCGGAGATGTCGGCGAGCCTCCGAGGCCGTCCAGCCCGCCCCAGCCTCCTGGAGACGCGCTTTTCGGCAGCATGGGCCAGTGAGCAGTCTAGACAGATAGGGACCTCCAGAGCGGGCCAGCTGGTTTCCGCTTGTAGCTCAGACTTGTCGAAAGGACACCAAGCTGCGGACTGCACCCACCCGGCCCCTCTGCTGCCCTCCAACAGATAGAGGCAGGTTCTCTCGCCAAGCCCCGGCCCTTGCCTAGGCACCTCCACAGCCTGGTCCTTTCTCTTCGCCCAGCCTCAGTTTCCGTGTAGGCCAAAGGAGCTGGGGGAATTGGTCTCCCAGGTCTGGTCACCATGGTGGTAGGTTTCTGGACTTGGTTCTTGGCTTTGCACGATGAAAGAATTCATGCAAAGGCCCGATTTGTAATCCAAGTGGGTTTTTATGAAGGACGGGACAAGTGTCAGGTGTTACAGTCTCAAAGGGGTTCACAACTGGGCCCGAACAACCACGTGGAAAAGCACCCACATGTGTGGATCTTGGGGGGTGGGGGGGTCCCTGGAAGCCTGAAGCCCAAGAACCCTAGAGGCTGAGAGCAGGTGGGTCCCGAGGCTGTGGGCCCCAAGTGGGCCCAGAGCAGGGGCAGGTGTGCCCAAGCAGGAAAGAGAGACCCTCCCCCTCTTCCTGCCTCTGACCAGGAGCAGGGGAGGAGAGCGTCCCAGAGCTCCCTGCCTTTAGTCTCATCCACCCGTGGCTGGGGGAAGGCGTGATTGAGGGCATGGTTGACCTCATTGGCTGAGTGACCCCATCTGGGTGATGTTTGTGAGCCCAGACCTAGTTTGGCCCGCCCAGGTGTACCTCCCACCTGGCTGGGGGGCTTGATGTGAGCACGCTCAGTTTGGGGTCTTCATAGGTGTCTAATGGTTGCCGAGTTCTTTCTGACCTCTTGTAAGGGGCCAGCGCAGGCATGGGAGGGACAAGCTCCTGTCCCTAGTTCTGGCTCCCTGACAGTGGGATCCGCCCACAGGACCCCTCCGCTAGGAGGGGAGCACCCCTTTGCTTCTGCTTCTCCATGGTCACAGCCCCCTCACGACAAGTCTTCCCTGCCGTCTTCTTTAGCTCTGCTGAAGTCTCCCTCTGGCCGCCTCTCCTTGGTTTCCAGCGCAGGGGGCGGGGGGGGGGGGGCACAGGCTCGCTGTCTCTGTGAACCCATTAGCCTGTGTCACTTCTGGCTTGAGGACACTGGATGGAGTTTTTCTCCGGGCGAGCTTGTTTTCAGGAAGCCTGGGGGTGTAGTGGTCTATCTGCAAGGTGGAACGTTTGAAACCGCCAACTGTTCTATGGGAGAAAGATGGGGGCTTTTGCTCCCGTGAACAGTCGCCGTCTCCGAAGCTAGCCTGCCCCATAGGGTTGCTCTGAGTTGGTGTCAATTTGGGGGAGTTAATTTGATTAACATCATTCTGGGACCAGGATCATTCCTATGTCGGGTGAAGATACTGAAGCTCTGAAACTGGCTTGGCCAAGGTCACCCAGTAGGAAGTGATGGAGCCAGGAGGCCAACCCCCGCCTTCTTCCACCATCGTGGTACACAATCCCTGTGCCGGAGACTCCCCACTCCTGGGAGACAGCAGAGGCAGAAAGGCAAAGCGGGGAGAACACAGCAGTTTGCTCCCCAAAGCCTAGTCCTTGGGCAGAGATGGGTGCGGCGGAGGAGAGTGTTCAAGTCTGAGGCACGGGTTGGGACATGTTACAGATTCAATCATGTGCCCCCCTCCCCTCAATATGTTGTAAACCTTAACCTGTGTCGCCATCCCATTTGGGACTGGGGTGTCTGTTATGTGAACGCGATAACATGAGTGTAGCGTGCATCTCAGGTCCTTTTGGAGAGAGAAGAGATAAACAAGTGAGGCAGCCAGGAAAGAGGAGGGGAGGTAGACACCATGCCACGTGAAGACAACCCGCTGCAGAGACGGGGCCCTCCGGCAGAGCCCCACGGAGAGGGGAAGCCCTCTCTCTGGAGCCGCCACTTGGAATCCGGCATCTGGCCTCCTCACCGTACGGAAGTCAATTTCTGTTTGTCAAACCACCCATACGTGGTCTTTCTGGTCTGGCAGCACCGCACAAGGGAGGCAGGACGTGGCAACAAAAACCTGCCATCCAAGGCCTCCTGTGCTGTGTGAACTGCCCCCTGTCCCCCAAGCAGATCACGCTGGGCCTGGCTGGCCAGAGAGGGTCCTGTCCTGAGTCTCAAACAACGGCTCAAGGGAGAAAATGCAAGAGAGCCACCATCCCCTCCACGAGAACCTCGGCTTCCTCACCAAGACACGGGGGGACAACAGTGAAGGGGACGTCCTTTCAAGTCTTGCCTCTGATGTAAAAATACATAGCCTCCGTCTCCCTGCCCTCCTCTCCAATCTCCATCCCAGCACAGCCCCGGCAGACAGGGAGTGTGTCCCAGTCACTCAGCGCTGGATTAACTTCTACCCTCGCACCGTCTGTTCTTCAGTTCTCCCAGGACACCTTCCAGAAGGCGGGCTGCCCTCGCTCCTGCCCCTAGCCTACAGACGAGGGAACTGGGTCTAACTAATCCTTGTTGGTCCCGGCTTGCTGAGCAGTCGAGCCGCTTCTCAGAACCTTCCATCAACAGTGCTCTGTCTCCTTGTCATCTGGAGGTGACAGCTCAGCCAGCTGCAGCCCAGATGTGGAGACCCGGCTGGCCACAGAGGAGCGGGGTGGGTGGAGAGAGCCTCCTGTTTCCTCCCCTGAAGATGAATGGCCCAGAGGCCACTGGAGGCTGTGGCTTTGTGAGACAGGAGCTGGGCTCTTCTCGCAAACAATCCCCACCTTGTGAGGTGGCTACTCAGAGGGAGCAAGCCGAGGACAGGCTGCTCAGTCGGCTGCCCGCCTTTCCCTGCACAGCAGGGCTCTCCACCTCATCTGGCTAGGCCCTCACCCTGGTCCAGCGCGGCAATGCTAAGAGAGGGAACCGTCTGGGCTATCCCTTGGAAGCCCTTCCTCTGTCCACGGGGTGAGCAGAAGGAGCCACTCTGGGAAAAAAAAATCCACACCCCCATGTACCTCCATGTATGCCCACCACCCAGACACACATGCTCACATATTTACACAGATGTACTCATGCCTCCCGGGAGCCCCCCAGGAGGGGAGGGAAGGAAGCTGGGGTCTACCATTCCCCTGAAAGGAGCAGTGTCCTCTTAACCCTAAGTAGCATGTGCAGGGATGGGCGGGAGCCGCGGGGGGAGCTGGCCTCGGAAGGAGCCCCTGGGGCCCATAGCTCACAGACACTCCAGACAGGGCCTGCTGTCAGACTGCTGTCTGATGTCCCTCCTGCCTGCCGCCCAGATTCCCCACCAAAGAGGGCGCAGAGGGGATTTGAGGGGTGAAGGTGCTGTATCCTGCACGCAAGCCCCCAGAGGACCCACACATTCCTGGGCGGAAAGGACCCCGGCCTCCTTGCAGCTGAGCGGGGGCGGGAGGGGGCAGTTTCTTTCCTCCACCCTCCCCCTACCTCCCCAACACACACGCATGCACACACACGCATGCACACACATCACAGGCCTCCTTCAGGCTCCCAGTAGCCCTGCTGTAATTCCGACTCCAGGGCTCTCAAAACGGCTTCTCTCCAGGCCTCTGGGAAGGAGGAGGGTGGCTGAGGTGGGACCCAGGGCTCCCCACCCTCTCCCAGGAGGGGCCCAGCAGAGCCAGTTCTTGCTGCCCTAGACCATTCATTCAGTGGCTACAGAGCTGTGGGAAGAAGGAATGAGGGAGTGTGGGCAGGTCAGCGATGATGTGGGGGCCCTGAGCCCCTCAGATTTCCTGGGAGGATGTTGTCCAGCGCCGCCTGGACACTCTGAATCCCTCCGGGGGCTCGTCCAAGAGAGGTCTCCGGCCGCGGGGCTGAGATCCTGCGATGCGCTGCCTTGCGGGGAGCGTGGGGTGACTGCGTGTACGGCAGCCACGTTGCTTTAGTAGATGAGGGCCGTCCTAGGCTGGTCTTGTGTGGTCACTGCATGGAAGTGGGTGGAGGGTTGAGTCTGAAGAGCCTTTGGCCTGCATCCCCGAGTGAGTGTCCCCCGCCGCGGACCTCTCATCTGGGCGGCGTGGCGGCTGTGACACATTTGCCCTCCGGCCGCTCATCTGTTGTGCTCACGGCTCTACAGAGCCAGGACTTGGGCCCAGGGAGGGTCAGGGGCCTGCTGCAAGTCGGACAGCCGGCACGTCTGTGAACAGACGAGAGGTCTTCCTTGACCTTGCTGCAGCTTCCCTGCAAACAAACTCACTGCCATCAGTCCATTCTGAGTCAGGGCCACCTGCAAGGCAGAACAGAATGTCTCTGTGAGTTCCCAAGGAGCCTGGGGGAGGAGTGGTTGCCAGTGGGCTCCAATGCAGAGGAAGGGTCTGGCGTTTGAAACCAGCGGCCACTCCGCTGGAGAAAGATGGGGCTTTCTACTCCGATACACAGGTCCCGTCTTGGAAACTCGCATGGGGCAGTTCTAGACTCTAACTCAGGGCTCCTCAAACTTTTTAAACGGGGCCAGTTCACCGTCCCTCAGGCCCGTTGGAGGGTTGAACTATAGTTAAAAAAAACCAAAAAACTATGAACAAATTTCTATGCACACTGCACATATCTTATTTTGAAGTTAAAAAACAAACGGGGCAAAAACACCCGGTGGGCAGGATAAATGTCCCCGGCGGGCCGCAGTTTGAGGACGCCTGCCCTAACTCTTTACGAGAGTAGAAAGCCTCGTCTTGCTCCTCCTGCACAGTGGTTGGTGGCTTTGAGCTGCTGACCTTGTGGTCAGTCTAAGTCATAGGCCACTAATCCACCAGGAGAAGAAAATCCAGTCCAAACCAGGCTCGTATGTTTATCTGTCTATGTAAGCCCATGTCTGCACGAGTGTGTTTCCCTGTGTCTGTGTGCTTGCTTGTGTTTGTGTGTCGGTGCGTGTCTTTTGTGGGGGTTATGGAGGCTGGAGACTGGGAGCTGGAGAGGGGCGATGGCGAGAAGAGAGAAATTTCTTCTCCTGCAATGCAGAGACTATTAAAGGCACAGAATCTGGCCAGAGCACGGTCCCCAGCAGGCAGGCAGCCAGCTCAGACACAGCCTGCCGCTTCTGTAGCCAGGTGCACCGGGTGCTTCAGGCAGGATTTGTATTCCTGGAAAAATGGCTTTAAATCATATATTAAAAAGAAAAAACACACAAATACAACCTTTGTAGGCACCAGGGAAGCCTGCAGCTTGCTGGAAGCCTGTGCGGATTTTCTTTTGTACCATGAAGAATTCTTTGGAGACTGTGCACTGGCCCTCCTGGATTTCCTCAGCGCCAGGTCTGTCTGCTGAACAGTTAATCAGACCAGCCGTTGGGCTCTCGCAAAGATGAACCCAGACTGAATGGCTGACGCCTTGCACGAGGCTCTCAGCGCCTGCCGGAGCCCTCTTCTTTCCCAATAGAGCTGGAGGTACGCCCAGCCGTGGGCCTCAGCCCTGGGGACAGGCTGGAGTCCGGAGCCAGCAGCTTCAGTTAGGAAATGGATAAAGCTAGAGAAGGTCTCGCAGCCAGGCCCATGGCGAGAGACGGTTAGGTCATGTCTCTGTCTGTTCAATTGGATATTAGTCCCGGCCCTGATGTCACCTTGATGTCACCTTGCAGCTATTAAGTGTGGCCCTCGGAGAAGCACACGGGTCGCTCTCAAGTCCCTATCAGACACCGTTCTTTTTTCATTAAAATTTTTTAAAAAATTTTTCTAGGATTTAATTTTTTAAATCATTTTATTGGGGGCTTGTGTTGGACAGGGTTCTCTAGAGAGACAAACCAGATTGCTAGTAATTATATATAAATATATTTATAAACATAGATATATAATACAAGAAATGAACCGTTAAATTATATACAGATAGATAATACAAGAAATTAACAGTTAAATTATAAAGCAGTGAGACAATAGCAGTCCTTTAAGGCTTGAGAGCTGCCAGTTGCCAGTCCCCTTCTGTAGAGAGAGCTGGGCTTTATATACCCAGGCAGCAAACAGCAAGGCAGGTCCCCAACTGTCATCAACTGTCAGTCCCCAGCTCCAGAGATGAACATTCCAATCGTTAGGGCTTAAAGAGACCTCAACCTATAGCGACACAGTCCACAGGCTAGGCATCCTGCAGGTAGTGCACCCCTTTAAACTGAGGCACAGACAACCAAGGTGAGGCTCACCGAGCCGTTTATCCCTCTGCCCCTCAGTTAATCCTACTGTGTCTATCGGCCAGGCTGGCACAATAAACTGTAGCAGGGCTCGTACAATTCGTATCACAATCCATACGCACATCCAATGTGTCAAGCACATTTGTGCATTTGTTGCCATCATCATTCTCAAAACCTTTGCCTTCTGCTTGAGCCCTCAGGCAGCCTTCTGACTGCTGCTGTTGACCGTGGTCCGGCAGCACAGGCCACAAGGATGAAGCCATTCAGACTCGAGCCAGGGCTCAGGATAGGGGTGTGGGGATGGTGGGCAGGGTGTCTTGGTCCCATGGCTAGGACCAGAGAAAGTTCCTCGGGGGCACAGAAACAGAGGGGGTGCCCAGTACCCCTCTCGTGGGCAGGGCCGTGGAGCACCAGACCTGATGGCTCCAGAGGTTGTGACCATCAAGCCACCCACCCCCTTGAGTTCCTGATGAAATGCACTCGGCCGCTGGCCAAAAGATTGGAGGGTTGAGTCTACTCAGAGGTGCCTGGGAAGAGAGATCTGCTGATCTCCTGCGGTCTCAGCGCTTGGAAACTCTATAGAGGAAATACATGCTCACCAGACTCCTATGGAAGAGATTTAAAAATTCTGTTAATGAAGCCATATCTGCGTAGAGTGTATCTTACCCTACTTACTCCCAGGTCTTCTTTTGCATTCGCCATTGTGCTAGTCCAGGGTGACTAGAGAAACAAAATCATAGACACTCACATGTGTATTGCAAAGAATTTTATATACAAGAGCAATGGAATATTGAGAAAACATTCCAGCCCAGTCCAGATCAAGTCCACATGTCCAATATCAATCTATAAAGTCCTCTTCAGACTCATGCAACATATGCAATGATGCCGAATGCAGGAAGATCACAGACCAGTGGGTGGGAAGTCTTGTGGATCCAGTGGCGTTGTAAGCATCTCAGCGCTGGCAGGGGTCTCCATGTGGCTCCTCCAGCTCCCAGGGCGCTGGCTGCATCAGGGTAGCTTCATGTGGCTTCTCGTCAGGAATGTCTCACAGGGAGTGAGCCCGTGTCCCACCTCCAGCGAGCTGTTTATCTCCTTAGCACCTCCAAATGAGATCATCAAGCTGCGACCTGATTGACAGGCTAGACTCCACCCCTTCACTCTTAAGCCTCAAATTGGCAACAGATTATGTAACAACCACAACCATTTTTGGCTGACCTGCTTCTTATGTATGGCCTCCTTTTTTGGCCAAGTTAATACGCGTCTCCCGCCTTGTTAGTGACTGACTCCCGTTCCTTTTGCATGGTCTTGCCTTGACTTTCCATGATGGTGCCGTCAGACAGTATTGGTCGTTCCGCGATGGACTCGCTGCACCACGCGTGGTGTCCTCCGGTTCATCCGCGTTCTGAGGTATTTCACAGACTCCCTGCTACTCTCTGCCATTGACAGTGCTCCATGCGTGGGGGTGGTTTGCTCCTGCATCCTCACACGTGCTTTGCGACATAAGAAAGAGATTAGACCCCGCCCGAGAAGCCAGCACAAACGAGGCAAGATAGATGCTGCCCGGAGATTTCCAAGGAACACCTAGGAGAGTTAGGGAAGCTGAGCCAAGGAGTTTCCCTGCAGGTTGGACAGAGAGACTTTTCCTGAAACTGGTGCCCTGAATTCAGACTTCTAGCCTCAGAAACTATAAGAAAATGTGTTTCTGTTCTTTAAGATCCCGAAGAAAAGCAAACCCTGTACATGAGTCAGAGTCATTTCAATGCCAAGGGGCTTTGGGAGCCGCCCCTGGGCCCTGGCACTTGGAGTCGGGTTCTCTCCCCACTTTGTCTCTGGAAGGGCAGCGCGACACTCCCCCGTCCTGGATGCTCTCTCAGGGACGGAGAACCCCGTTCTTGAAAAGTGACTGTCAGGGAATGCTTTGCTGTTCGGGTGGCTCTCATCACAGTCCCTGGCTCACACCGGGTGGCCTTGTTTCCCTCACACAGGGGAGGATTCCTACCCACTTGTAGAGCAGCCGGGCCCAGCTACTTTCCACCAACACTGGTCACTCCAAGCCAGTGCTGGCAAGTAGGGGCGCAGGGTTTGCTCAGGAGACCCCAGAAAGCGCTTGACGGATGTGTGCGTGTTCACCTTTAATTTCATGATCAGATTCTACTCTACGGGCTTAGTAACTGAGCGACCGGAGCAATTCTCCCACTGAAAGGAGTCTTTGCTATTGATTTGGGAACTTGGCTTCCGTGGCCGCCTGATGTCAGACAGCAGCCTACTGGTGAGACCTAGTTGGGTCATAGCTGCCTCTTCCTTCCTTTTGAGGCGGGCCTGTAAGCGCTCCCAGAACGCCCAGGTGTTCAGGCAGAGGCGTCCAGTTCTGGGAGGACATTTCAAACAGAAGGGACTTGGCAGAGAAATGCAGCTGAGAAACCACCGAGCCTGGTTCGGTGTTGCTGGAGCCGGGGTTGTGAGCAGGGCGTCGTAGGTGGAGGCTGTGGGGCAGGGGCCCCCTCACCACCGTCCACCACAGCCCCTGTTGGTGTTCGTACGTGTCATCCAGTTGGTCCAGCTCATAGTGACCGTCCAACTCTCTGCTGTTTTTGAGCCCGTTGCTGCAGTTACCACGTCCCTGTGTCAACTAATGTCATTAAGGATTTCCCTCTTTTGCTGACCCTATCTAGTTTACCGAGCACAACGCCCTTCTCCAGGGACTGGGCTCTCCTGGTTACATGACCGGAGCGTGTGCGACACAGTCTTGCCAGCTTCGCTTCTAAGGAACATTCTGCCTGTGCTTCCTCCAGGACAGATGTGTTTGCTCTTCCGGAAATCCACGATATACTTAATATTCTTCACCAACGCCGCAGTTTGAAGGCATCCTGTCTTCCTTGGTGGTCCTTATTCATTGCCCAGCTATGAATACCGATGAAGTAATTGAAAGAAACCATGGCTTAGGTCTTCTTCATAGAAGAAGGTGGCATCAGTATTGGAGGAAGGCTCGTTAACAACGTGCGGTGTGCAGGTGACACACCTGGCTCGCCGACAGTGAGGAGGACTGGAAGCATTTGCTGATGAAGATCAAGGCTGGCAGCCTTCAGTGTGGATGGCAACTCAACGCAAGGAAGACCCAAATCCTCACCACTGGACCAATCGGTGACATCATGGAAAATGGAGACAAGATTGAGGTTGTCAAGGATGCTGCCTTGCTTGGATCCACAAATCAGTGCTCGTGGAAGCAGCAGTCAAGGGGTCAAAGGACCTGGTGCATTGGGTGCATCTGCGGCACGCGGCCTCGTTAAAGTGTTGAAAAGCAAGGTTACTGCTTTGAAGACTGAAGTGTGACTGCATCTCACCGGTTGCCCATGTGGCAATCTCCTTCATTCTCACTCACTGCCATCGAGTCAGTTCTGACTCGTGCCCACCCCGCCGAGCAGGGGAGAGCTGTCCCTACGGGTTTGCGAGACGGTGACCGTTTGCAGGAGTAGAAAGGCCTCGTCCTTCTCCGTGGAGCACCTGGGGATTTCAAACTGCTGACCTTGAGGTTAGCAACCCGGCTTGTAACCACTAGACCAGCAGGACCCTGACAGCGAGTCCCTAGGTGGGATAGACTCAAGGTTGAACTTTGGCTTTATGGACTTGTTTCCATTTTCTCTAGCTTCCATGTGAGCAATTGATGGTCTGCTTCAGTCGGCCTCTGGCCTTATGCTGACTGAGGATGTTAAGCTTCTCTGTCAGACACAGCTAGTCAATTTGATTCCTGTGTATTTCACCTGGTGAGGTCCACCTGCATAGTTGCAGTTCATGTTATTCCATCACGCCCTCTCCTGTGTCGTTTCATTCACGAGGCTGTAGCTTCAAACTATGAATCCGCCTTTGTCTCCAAGTTTTGCCTTCACATCACCAGTAGCTGTCCATGCATCTTGATTGCATGTTTGGTCAAAGTCAGGCTGCAGAAAGTTGGTAAATATCTTTTATTTCTCTATCTGTGGCCTTAGGGGTTGGTGTGTAAATCTGAATGGCGGCGTGTTCACTGGCCTTCCTTGTAGGCAGATGGATTGTACTCTGTCTCTGGCAACAGTGTACACCAAGCTTGGCCTTGACGTGTTCTCTCGATGAGGAATGTGACCCCGGTCTTTTTCAATTTGTTACATGCCTATCATAGTAATCCATACGGTGGTTTGATTCACAATGGCCAATACCAGTCCATTCAGCTCACTAATGCCTAGAATGTTGATCTTTATAAGTTCCGTTCCATTTTTGATGACTTCCAATTTTCTTAGATTCATACTCTGTAGAGTCCCCGTTCGGATTACTCATGGCTACTTCCAGTCGTTTCTTCTCCTTTTGAGCTGTGCCACATCCATCAGCCCATGAAGGTCCTGAATCTTCATTCCGTCCACATTATTAAGGTTGGACTCTGCTTGGAGGAGGCCGCTCCTTTGGAGTTGTGTTGTGAGCGCCTTTCACCCTGAGAGGCTCTTCTTCCAGGCTTCCCAGACGGGTTCCATGGTTTTCAGGGGCCAGTTTTTCAGGGAGGAGATTGCCAGGCTCTTCTTCCTCGTCTTAGTCTAGAAGCTCGGCTGAGACCTGTCCCCCACAGGTAACTGCTGTTACGCGCTAACACCGACGGATGGCCTCGTGTCTAGCATCACACGCCACATACTGACTCTAAAACCTTGCGATTTACTTCCCTCCCTCTGCCATCGTTGCCTCATCTGTCAACTGCCAACAATAGTGTTAACTCTTAGGATTGCTAAGCTCACTTAATTGGCACATTTATGGAAAGCTCTTAGGACGGCACCCAGCACAGAGGGGGGAGGTGAGAGGGATCCTCGGGGAGAGCGAAGAGAGGGGAGACGGTGTCGTGCAGAAGAGGGGCAGCTTGGGAAGCAAGCACAGGGACAAAGCATGAGGTGGAGGAGCTGCATGGGAGATGGAGAAGGAGCCTTTGGGACGGAAGCCTCTTCACCAGGAGAAGGGAAGTCCCAAGAGGCAAGGGACTCGAGTTTCCGGTTGTCAGAGGGTGTGTTGGAATGCCCGCGGGTGCGCCTGGTTTGCTTGGCTTTGAACCTAAACCTTGGCCGAGCTCCTTCTTTTGACCTCCTTGCTTTCCTCCGTCAGTTCCTGATGATGTCACTCCCTGCCATGCTCACAGCTGGCCTCCTCTCGCTCAACGGCTCTCGGGTGGCTTCAGACCCAGGCCTCCTCAAAGCCCGATCTGGGCTACCTATTCTCTACCGCGTCCTGCCCTCCCCTGTCCTTGGTCCTATTTTATCCGTTGTTGACATCTTGGTGAGCTAAATATTGTTCCAATTAAAAAGATACAGGATTACTCTTGGTGTATATTGTTCTATGCTTAAATAAATAAATCATCTCCAAATTCGAAATTTCACAAGTAAGGATGCTCGTTTACGTGAAAGATCCTGGTCCTAGACAGAAAGAGCTCATCTTCGGTGCACAGGACTCTGACGCTTTGAGAAGCCCTTAGGGAAACTGAGTCACTCGCACTTCCATTGAGTCAATTCCTTCTCATGGACACCCCATAGTCCAGGACAGAAATACTCCTGTGGCTTTCCGAGACTGTAACTCTTTATGAGAGTGGAAAGCCTCCTCTTCTTCCCGCCGAGCAGCTGGTGTGTTTGAACTGCCGACCTTATGATTAGCAGCCCAACCGGTAACCACTATGCCATTTGGGAAACTGACAGTTACAGCTTTATAAGGGGAATCATAGATATCCATCTCCATGAAAGAAAAAAAATTTTTTTTGCAATGATTATATTGTACCCAGTTTTTTGAAGAACCCAAAGAGAGACAACTCAGGCTGGGTGATTCTCCTACACACACACACACACACACACACACACACACACACACACACCTGGCACACACACCCGGCACACACACACTTTTCCTGTTCCTTCTGGACTTGGTCAGGTGACTTGTCAGAGGGACAAAACAGGGCAAGAGCCTGGTTCTTAGCAGTCAAAGGAAAAGGGCCCGCACACATTGCTTTTTAGTTGATTTTATTTCTCCAAGATTATTTTTTACAAAGTGAGTGAGTTGACCTTGCACAGTTAACTTGGTGCAACCTTAAGAAAATATGGGAAGTAGGCTTTAGGGAAGAAAAACCATGACACATGTACTACCCGGTCGTCTCATTTAGCCAATCATTTCCCACCACGCTTGTCCTTCTGGGATGGGCAGTGGGGCTCTTTCACACAGGAACGATAAATCTCTATGCAAGAGGGCCACACGCTAGACGGCTCCTCTCCGCAAGGCCCGCTGATATTGGAAGCTGGGGTCGGGCAGGCAGGGGCTCTCAGTCCCAGGTTTCAGTTGTCCCAGGCAGTTTGGTCATCAGAAGTGTCATCCCCGGAAGATCAGGCCGAGGGCTAGGCAGTGGACGCACCCGCCCATCCCTCACGGTCACTTCCACGCTACAACCTCTGGGGAACGTACTGCCCAACGCCATCAACTCAATTCTAAGCCGGGCGGCCGGCCCGCTGTGTTACAGAGCAGCACGGCTCCTCGGGGCTTTCTTAGCTGTTTCTGCACGGAAGCGGATGCCTGGGCCTTTTTGACCCGGGCCACGGGGTGGGTTCAAACTGCCAACCTTTAGGTTAACGTCCACTGCAAAGCGTTGGTGCTCTCCGACAGGCTAACATGCACCTTGTGGAGGAAGCGAGACTGCTGCTGCTTCCCACTGCAGCCAGAGTCCGTGGAAAACCGGGCGCACCAGAGCCAGAGAACTTTCCCACCCAGCCCCGGGATGTAGCTCTCATGCTCAGAATTCCCTCAGGAAGTTGAGGGCCACTTACCAAGCTCAAGAGGGCTGGTGTCGGGTAGACTTTCAACCTAGAAACTGTGGCGTTAGAAGGGATCACGACGCCAGTGCTGAATTGATTCTGAGGGGGCTGCTGTCCTCAGACTTCATCCCGCCCACTCAGTCAGGCTACGGGCAACAGGTCTGCTGGGGACCAGGGAGAGCTACACACCACCGTCTTCTCTCAATCCACCCTCGCGAGGCTGCCCACTCCACAGCCAGTCAACTCGGGACAGGGACGGGTTTCCTGTCTGCCACAGCTGGGTTTCTATCCTCGGCCCTCCTCATCCGGGGAACCTAAACTGAAAACCTTCATCCCTGTGGATGGAGGGTCTCGGTCATTTCTTTCTTTCTGGAAGGTTCTCTGTCATAAGGCACTAGCTGGCCAGGTGGTCTTCAGACCTGGAGGCAGCCTGACTGTATAGGAAAAAGGTGGCAGGAGAGGGTACAGGTGGCACCCCGAGAGGCTGTGCCCCCGGAGCTGGTCCCTGGATTCACATGAGTAGGACCACTGGGAGACAGCGCAGAATTGTGGGGATCAGAGGGCCCTCCCCAAGGACTCCGAAAGCCAGAACCCTGCTGAACAGAGCTGGGAAACTTCAGGATCTTCAGGAATGCTGGGCACTAGGAAACATGGGGAGGCCACCCTGGGGTGGGTGCGGGCAATTAGGGGCGTGGAATTGGGGGTGCGCAGTTTCTCGGTCTCCACAGAGCATCTCACTCTGAGCTTGGAGAGGCTGCAGAGTCCCCATCCTCAGGGTCCTGCCCGGTTGGGGAGGTGGGCTGGCCCCCCTTCACACGCTTCCACTTCATCCTCCGGTTCTGGAACCACACTTTGACCTGGAAGGGTCAGCACAGAGAAACCAGTCAGTCCAGGGCCAGTGGGACCCCCCAGGCCGTGTCAGGCATTCAAGCCCTCCCTTGTCCCCAAAGACCCAGGAATGGACACCAAAGGGAGGTAAGCAAATCGGCCCAGAGGCTTTGTTTACTGTCCTGGGATAATGGCGAGTCCCAGTGCATCAGAGACAGATTCTAGCAGTCACTCTGCATGGCTGGCACCCCTTTCACATGCCCTGCCCTTCCATGCCCACACCCCCTTCCTTCATAACTCTGGTCTGAACTTCAGTGTTGTCTGCAGGCGGAGATTTTGACCCCGCTATACCGGTGGAGGAGAAAGATGAGGCTTTCTACTCCCATAGGCAGTTAGTCCGGAAACCCACAGGGGCAGTTCTTCGCTGTCCTACAGGGTCACTGTGAGTTGGCGTCGACTCGATGGCAGGGAGTTGTACAGGAGGAGACCTAGAGACAGGCCCCAGAGGTCCCAGAGCTAAGACATTGCAGAATCGAATCGAAGTCTTTGGATTCTAAATTCAGTCACGTGCCTTCTAGACTGAAAGTCGCTGACATGTCCGAACCTGAAGGAAAGGTCCAACGAGGTTTCTGCACCTCGGAACCATCTGCACCTCCGGCTACCTCCCGCCCCTCAAAAGGCAGGAAGCAATGAAACTTGCAGATTCCCAGCCCTGAGCCATTGCCCTCAGAATGGGGCTGCCAACATTTGCATGGGAAACAAGCATTCCAGCTGATTCCAATGCCCACCGGAGTTAGGGCAGAACACGCCAGCCTTCAACGCGAGCTGCAGGTGTGTGTGTGTGTGTGTGTGTGTGTGTGTGTGTGTGTGGTGGGCTTTGTACATTTCGGAGGGCTGCAACGGATGGCTACCCCAGCCCAATGAGCCATCTCTAGAGGTGGCGTTTGGGCATTCGTAGGATTAAGATCTCCCAGTTGAGACCCACTGGACGGAGGGGTGGGGGTGGGTGGGGGAGACAATAAAGAAGGTTCAGCGGTGCAGTGGGGGCGGGGGACGCACAGGGAGAGTGGAGAAACTGAGGAAAGGAAAGGTGGCAGGGGAGAAGAGCTGTTGCCCGAGCCTCACCTGCCGCTCAGAGAGGTCCAAGTTCACGGCGATCTCGTATCTCCGGAGCCGCGTCAGGTAATTGTGGTGCGCAAACTCAGCCTCCAGTTCCCGCAGCTGCTCCTTGGTGAAGGCTGTCCTCTCCTTGCGGGCCTTGCTGCCGCCTTCCGGTTTCCCTCGGTTCTCCTGGTTGTCTGGGGCGGGGAGAGAGGTCCGGATCAGGAAGCTCATGAATGGAAGATGGTCCCGTGCCTTTTCTTTTAAGGTCATTCCCCGAGAACTTGCTAGAAATGTCATGAGCTCTCCAGGGCATTCTGGCGCCTAGAAAATTTACAAGCCACTCTCTGCTCTAAGAGGGGCCCTGGTGGAGCAGGCGATGTACTGAACTGCTAGCCACAAGGTTGGTGGTTCGAACCTACCTGCTGCTCCACAGGAGCAAGCGAAAGATGTCTTACTCCCATGAAGATCAAAGTCTTGGAAACCCAACTAGGAGTCAGAATCCACTCAGTGGCCACGAGATTGGTTTTTGAGTCTAAGCGTGACCAGGGCAGGTAGCTCTGAGGAGCTGGACATACCCGCCTTACCACTGACCCATTGATCCCGCATTTTAGAGAGTGGTTCCTGAGGCTTTGTGTGCCCGTGGATAATGCGAAACAAGACCGTACATTGCTTTTCCTTTTTGGCACTGGGAGGAACCAAGTCTGGAAAATCCACTTGAAGGAGGCCCTAGATTAGACACAGTGGGAGGCGGGGCTCAGTCCTAAGTGCTAACAGAGGCCCAGGGAACAGACTCTGCCGAGCATCTTAGTGGTACAGCACCATGTGGCTTCAAGTCGATTCCAACTCATCCTGCCCTCCTGCGTGTCAGAGCAGAAATGTGACCGCTCAGAGGCAGGGTGCCAGCCCTTTTTCCTGAGATGCCTCTGGGTGGACTTGAATTGCCAACTCTTCAGACAGTCATCAAGCACATAACCGTCTGTGCCACCCTTGTATGCTCACACGAACCCAGTCGGGGACGCTGGCACCCTTCTAGACACCAGACGAGGAAACCCACGGAAGGGAAGCGCAAGTGGCATCAGTTCAGTTCATCAAGCCAGGAATCAAACCCCGGGAGTCACTCACTCACTCACTCACTCACTCATTCACTCACCCACTCACTCACCCACTCACTCACCCACTCACTCACCCACTCACTCTCACTCACTCACCCACTTACTCACCCACTCACTCACTCACCCACTCACTCACTCACCCACTTACTTACCCACTCACTCACCCACTCACTCTCACTCACTCACTCACTCACCCACTCACTCACTCACTCACTCACCCACTCACTCTCACTCACCCACTCACCCACTCACCCACGCACCCATACCCACTCACCCGCTTACTCACCTACCCACTCACCCACCCACTCACTCACCCACCCACCCAGTCACTCACTCATTCACTCACTCAACACTCACTCAACACTCTCACTGTCACAAAGTCCATTCCAAGTAGTAGCCTCCCTATAGGACTAGGTAGAACTTCCTTGGTTGAGTTTCCGATTCTATAACTCTTCTTGGCTGCAGACAGCCTCATCGTTCTCCCGAAGAGTGGCTGGCGGTTTAGAAATGTTGACCTGGAGGCAGGCAGCCAAGGCAGGACCCACTCTATCACCACGGTTCCTTCATATGTACTTGTGCTCACTGCCATTGGGTTTCGGAGGATGTCACTGTGGAGAGGAGTAGACAGCCCAGTCTTTTCTCCCACGGAGCTGCTGGTGGTTTTGAACTGCCGACCATGCAGATGGCAGCCCCAAGTGTCACCACTATTCCAACAGGGCTCCCCTTCTTAGAGCTTAAATTCTAAAGCACTTGGTTTGCACCGGCTGCAATTTAGAATGGGACTCTAATTCCATTTGAGTCTAACTCCATTGAGTTATTTCTGACTATTAATCAGCAACGTGACCATTTTGCCCTCAGACAGGGTGTGCTTGGAAATAGATCCCAACTACCAACGATTTCCAACAAGAGCCATGTGTCAGCGAAAAGACGGGGTCCTCGTGACTGTAACTCAGGGTCCAGTGGTCATAACCAGGTGTTCAAAGGCCCAGTGCCAGCCTGGAAATGGTTTAATAATAGGTTCATCCTAATCGGGTCCTTTGCCCGCCATGGATGGTGATGGGTGTGCCCCCAACCATGATATCCGGACCACTTCCTTCTTTCCGGTCACGAGGGTAGGGGGGGGCATGCGTCAGCACTGACTCCATGGCACGGAGTGGGATGATCTAGGGGGCCCCGTGGTCGTGTGAATTCCTCAGATGCCGTCTCATGATGGTGCTCCCCTCTTCTGGGTGGTGGCCTTCATCCTTCAAAGTTTCATATACAGGTCTCCAGAAACTTGAATGTGGGGGCTTTCCCTCCGAGACCATGGGGTTCAAATGACAAACGACGTATGCCGGGAGGATCTGCAGTCTGTAACTTGCTGTATGCTGGTAAGGGAGGCTCCTGGTGGGTGGGGGGGCGGGAGGTGAGCGTCCTCACTTTTACAGAGTGTGGAGACACTGCCCCCACACGAGGAGCTGACAAGGCAGCCAGCCACACAAGCTCTCCTCCCGCGGGTTTCAATATTCAGAAGTCTCCCACTTCACCTTCGATCCACAGTCAGGGGATGATGGCTCAGGCTGGCGTCTCACCCAAAGCCACCCTCTTGCATGCGCAGGGACCCTGCTCTCTCAAAGACCCCAGTCCCACCCCGCATCCTGAGCAGTGGGTGGGGGCCAGGAAGGACTCAGAACTGTGGTGTCGGGGAAGCGAGCCGCCCACACTCCCCATCCAGCTGCCAAGTTGCGGGGGCGGAGATGGAGAAGCTCGCATTCACCCTCCGGTCCAATTTGGAACCTTGCACCGCTGCTGCTCAGGGTCGCTTCTCTAGTCCCGCCGCCTCCTCCAGCGTTATGTGCAGTCTCTTTGTATCTGAGTTTGCGGGTCCTTCGCCCCCCACCCCCAGCCTCGTTGCAGAGGGGCTCGGGTGCCAGGCCGGGTGGGGTGAGCAGGGGGGTGTCGCACGGTAAAGCGGTTTTTTGCGCTGACCCTGGACTAAGCCCGGTGACCCTGTGGGAGACAGGAGGGCGCGCTGCTCCCCTGGGCCCCTCACTGCTCCGGTGGCCTAGCCGATTGAGGAGTGGGGCCTGGGGCTGAGGGAAGGGGGCAACTCCCGGGCCGGGCTGCCTGCCCGGTGGCTTCTGGCTCTCAGCCAGAGAAGTGTTTCAGACCCCTCCGGAAGGGAGCGTGGGCTGGAGGGGAAGGACACAGCACCGGGCCCCAGGGATCCCCAGGGGCGCTCTGGCCTTGGCCACCGCCAGCGCCGCGCCCCGTCTGGCTGTGAGCCCGGGGAGGGGCGGTCATGCAGCAGATGCAGGACCTTCCCGGAGGCCGAGGGCCCATGGGCCCAAGAGTGCAGCCAGGAAGCCGGGGCGCTGCTGCTGTGCTCCAGGGCGGAGCCAGTGGCTCTGTTCCCAGTCCCTCTGGTCCCAAGGCCTTTCCACGTGAAAAGGGGCGTGTCAGACCCAGAGGCTTGCCCCCACATTTGAATCTCTTGCCTTTGAGGGTGCCCCTTAGCCTCACTGGGTGGCAGTCGCAAACCGCGCACCTTGAGCTTCAGAATGGAGAAGAGTGGACTAGTGTGTGGGAAATGCTTGTTAAAAATCATCAGGCGCTGCATAAATGGCAGAGTTCTTCTACTTCTTGGGCTTGGTGGCACGCCTTCTTGGGCTGAGTAATGTCAGCTGGCAGTCCTACACAGCGTCTGTGTGCTGCGTGCACCCCCTTCCTCACCCCTCGTCACACGGGAGAGCAGAGCATCCCCTTAGCACTGCTTTGGAGTCCCAGGGAGCTGCAGATGCTGAACCTGGGCTGGGCTGCTAGGCTGCTAACCAAAGGCCCCTCGGGAAAAAGGCCTGGTGCTCTACTTTGGGCGAAGCCTGCATGAAAACCCCTTGGGCACAGTTGCACTTGGGCACCCAGGACAGTCGGGGTGCAGGTTGAGCCTTCATCGATTCGGCAGCAACTGAGCAGCCTTGCTGCGTCCATCAGTGTGATTATTGGATGAATGGCTCTCTCCCAGGATGTGACTGCCCCGTTCTCATCCTTGCTTCTAGCCCCTGGTTGCTCCTGTACCGGGAGGGGAATTCGCTTCTGTGTGCAGAGGAGGAAGCAGCCACGGAGGGTCGGGGGCTTGCTCGCTGTGGCCCGAAGTGTTGAAGTGGCTGAGCTGGAATTTGGGCCCGGGTTACCTGACTCTAAAGCAGCCGCTTAGTCACGGTGTCAGGCTGTCCATCTTCCTTTTGGTGGACTGGGCTGGCCCAGGGCAGCTCCGCTTGTCACCACCTCCAGCTCCCTGGGGCACTGTGCTGGGCTTCAGCGCACACGTGCACACACACACACACACACACACACACACACACACTTCTGTACATCGCTTCTCTGGAGGGAAGAGCAAAGGGGAGGAGACCCCAGCTGATCCCAGTCTAACAACACAAGACCCCTCCCACCGCCTTTCCCAGCACGCAGCCTCTGTCTGTCACTGTTGTTCTGCGCTCGGAAATGGCCGTCACAAGCTGGGAATGCAGAGGACAGAGAATGAAGCCTGAGCCGAGGGGCCTCATCCACATACTGCGGGGTCGGAGCCCAATGGGGGTGGGGGGGTCACTCTTCCTTCATCCACTTTCCCGAGGAGGAAAGCGTTCCTCACCATGAGCAGTGGTCAAAGGGGAGCCGACGGGGAAAGTGGAACCCTTAGAACTGCCAAGTTTCCCATCAAAACAGAAAAGAGAGACTCAGGGGTGCTGGCTCTCATTTCAGCCGGGGGTGACGGTCAGCCTGCCAGCTCACCCAAGGGCTACTTCACGGCCACAGCAAGTTGGTCTTTGCTAGGGAGGCTCCCTTCCCTCTCTGGACCTCAGTTTCCCCGTGTGTGAGGGCCTGGGATGGAGCTGGGACTTCTTTCAGCTGGGGAGCGAGGATCAGCCTTTTCTCCATGTCAGGGTCTCCTCCTTGCCCCTCCCCTCTCTCTGGCTGGGCACCCCCGATGTCCGAGGCCTCTCCCAACTTTAGCTATCCAGATATCCTGACCTCCAATTCCCTCCTTTAGTCAGAGCTAGAGACGCAGGCATGGCCCCTGTCCCAAAAGTCTTCAACCCAAAGACCCCGGCTAGGGAGAGGGCTTCCTCTCTTGCCCACGTGCTCAGAGCCGAGAGGAGGCCAGCTGGGTTTGCAGCGGAGTCTGAGGACTTTGGACAGAGCCTGAAAGGTGCTGGCTGCAAAGATGAGCTCTCTGACCCTGGGCAAGTCCTTTAAGTTCTCGGGGCCTCGGGGCCCTCATATGGAGAATGAGAGTCACCGTGGTCGTCAGGAGTTGAGGCCAATCCAATGGCTTCTAACAGCACCAGACTTATCTGTGATGGCCGAGCTGTTTCCAGAGGAACATGGGATCGGCAGTGAGCCTTAACTCCTAGCACAGGGTGGCCCAGGGCCCAGGACGCTGCAGAGGCTCGGAGAGAGCCAGCCCGAAAGGCGCTATTGGAGAGGATGCTGGAGAAATAGTTCCTCGGCCGAGATTAGAGAAGATATCCCTTAAGGTACCGCATCTCCAAGGCAGAGCAAAAGGGCAGGGTTTTCAAGGCTGGTCTTTTGACTGTTTCCCTTCTCCGTCCATTTTCTCCCTCTCTGCATGGCCCTGGTCACGACTGGAGGAGGGGGTGGGCGGCTTGAGCTAGGCAGAGGCCACAGTCCCAGCACAGTAGCCAGATGGGCTAAGACCGTGGGTGCAGATCAGTGCGCCTGGTCGCCCGGGGCAGTGGCTAGCTGTTCCAGGACTACAGAGGGTGGGGACCCATGTTAGCTGATGTCCTTTGTGCACTAGGAGGGGCTGGCCCCGTTCCAGCTCCCCCACTGTCCGCCTCCCAGCACAGAGCGGGTGGATCTGCAAGGCACCGGTTGACAGCAACCAGACAAATGCGGACAGGATACGCTCTTACACCATCCGGGGCAAACGATTTCATCAAGAGCCGTCATGTTGGGCAGCCTTCGTAAAGGCAGCACACAGCTGAATCAGAGCTCAGGGAGGTTCCGACAGACCAGGGGATCACACCTTTGTACAGGCCCTCTCTCCCTTCCTCCCACTTTGCCCAGCAGCATTTTATGTGTTTCCCATCCAGGACCAGAGGAGGCCACTGCCTTAGAGATGAACTCCTACCGCCTGTGAGCCCAGAGAAGGGCAGGGACTTGCCTAAGGACACACAAGCTAGTGACGGGATTCCGTCAAGAACTCAGAATTCTTTAGTATTTTTACACTCGTAGGCCGTATAGCCCGTTAATGATTTCGTAAGGTTGATAAGCCACATGATTGTTCGGAATGAAGGACTAGGGAAATTAAGGCCCCGAGGAGTTAAACGGTTTGCAAAAGGTCCCTGGAGACCTGTCCATGGCTGTGTCCCACTGCTCTTAGGGAAGGGAGGGTCTACATGGGACACTGCCTGGGTCTGGGTCCAGATTGGTACCCCTGGGAGAGAGAAGAGGGGACATTTGGGCCAAGACCTTGGCAAAGCCTCTGAAATTGGTGTTGGCAGCCTACTGGGCCATCACTGTGGGGACACCCTGGTGTCCTCGTATTTCAGCTTCAGAACAAGACAAAAGCTGGGTGGAAACAACCTGAGACCTGCTGGGTGTCTGCATCCAGCACCATCCTCGCTTCCTGGCCCAGCCTGCTTTCCTCACTGTCAACGCCCTTCCCCTGGCCTCTAGCTGCCTGAAGGGACACAGGTGAGGCCCGTTTCTTTGAGCCAGGGCCTTCCAGGTGTACTTTATGGATTGGGAGCGCCCGGACCGGGCCTTGTCTCCCAGGTGGGGTGGGGGAGTGAGGGAAACGGTCAGGATGTGGGTGGAGGTGAGGATGACTGGGATGACTTAGGCGATGATGAACTGGGATTTGGTGGCCCTGGAAGATGGTGGGGGTGGGAGTGGGGGAGCAGCAGAGGGGGAGAAGGGGAATGAGGAGAGGTGGAAGCAGAGAGCCTACGAGATGGGGGGTGGGGTGGGCGTGGGCAGTGCCGGGTTTTGTTTGTGTTTATAAGTTCCAGATGTCCCTCTCAGCTGTCACCAAAGGAAGTATGGGCTTCAGGCCCTAGGCCCCATTGCTCTCACGGTCTCCCCGCGCCATGGGCAAGGAAAACAAGAGCAAGTAGGCCGGGCTGGCGGAGCAAATGGTCCATGTGCTCGGCTGCTAACTGAAAGGCTGGGGGAGGGGGGGGGAGTGAATCCACCCACTGGTGCCTCAGAAGAAAGGCCTGGAGATCTGCTGCCTGAACCCCGTGGAGCCCGGTCCCGTTCTGACATGCACGGTGTTACCATGAGCCTGGGGCAGCTTGATAGCAGCTGGTGAAAGGATGGGGGTGCGGTGGGGCCCCTGGCCTGAAGCCAGCAAGCCCAGTTGGGTAGGAAGCCTGATTCAGTGCGTAGAGAGTCCCAGAAGATGGGCTGGCTCCCAGGCTCTCAGGAAAGGAAGGGCTGCTCTGCCTGTGGCCCCCACCCTGTCTGCCTGGACCAGGCACTCCTGATCCCTGCGCTCAGGGACGAAGATGAGGGGATGGGCCTCTAAGCCTAGTCGGACATAAGGCCAAGCTGATGCACCCCTCATGGCCCCAGGGTCTTTGGAAGCTGGTCAGGGGCCTGCTGTGGGAGGGGGGTAGGTAGGTGGGAGTGGGGGTGGGGGGAGACTGACTCTCTCCAGAAGTCCAAGAGTGCCTGGGTGGGGCCTTTGCTGGAGCCTCTGAGTTAGGCAGCCCCAGAGGTCGTGCCGAAGCTCCAATCAGGTGGCAGGGGGTGTCCAGAGTGCCCCCGGCAGAGTAGGGGTCCCTGCCGCTCCTGCTGAGGGCTTTCCTTGCTGGGGGTCTTTTCTCTGGGACAGCAGCTATGCAGCCACTCAAGCTGAATTCCTGTCCAGCACGGCAGGGACCCTGGAGAGGGGTTTGCAGCGGTCAGGCGGGCCAATGGGCGGCAGGTTGCATAAACCCGCCTGTGTCCACTGGGCCACTCTGCCTAGCCAGGCACAGAGCATGCCAACCTGGGAGCAGCCAGCACCATGGCCAGTGTTGGGAAAAGAGCGCTCACTGGTAGGCTGGGCAAAGCTGTGTTGAGGGGTTACCGGGTACCAGACAGCAATGGCTGCAGCCTTCACCCCGTCCATCATCTCATTTAATCCCCAAGGCAACCCTCGGAGTAGATATACTTTCTCCCTGGCTTAAGGAGGCTCAGGACTCAACCTAAGGACATACAGTCAGGAACCATATCTGGTTAGCATGTTTAACCGGTCCCAAGTGCACCCCAGCAGGATAGGCTCAGCTTGGGGCTCAGCCTACATAAGCACCACCCCCAGCGCCTTAAGGGGGCTCCCGCCAGTGACCCAAGTGGCTCTCACTGGGGTTGTGCGTTTGTTTTGTTCTCCCATCACCACCACCTCTTCCTCTCCTCCTCTGCCCGTCTCCTCTGTTACCATCTCTGTTTGATGGTGCAGAGATTCTGGGATCTGCATGTGGCTGGAAAGCAGTGCCCTGTCCCAGGTGGAAACTGCCAGTGGTGGATGGGACCTCGGACTAGGAAACTCTGGAGTTGGCCCCGTTCGGAGGTACAGCTTTGGTTAGAGGGGTTTGTAACGGGAACGCTTGTGCTCCTGCTCCAGTCCTGGTCCTGGGCCCACCGCCACCCCCGGCCCACACCCATTGTGGAGGAGTGAGGGACACAGGCAAGACGGGTGATTGGTAAGGCCGATGTGCACCCTAGGGGTCTCTGCCAAGCCAGAAAAGTCTCCTTGTTCTCTGGATTGGAGCACCCAGCTACACACCAGCACGACAGCCCGAGCCTCTGGCTGCCCAGCATGGCTGCGCCCCACAACATGCTGCCCAGCGTAGCAGCCTGCTCTTGGGGATCTGGGTCCGCCCCCAAGAGGGCCCCTCTGCAGAATCTGTCCAGCCTGCAGGGGGGCATTTATGAGTCTTTCTGACCCCAGCACTCACCCTGACCCTGGCCTGGTTTTATGATGGGAATCTGGTGCTCCCTGAACCACCCCCCACCCACCCACCCAAGTGGCCAAGCAAGGAGGCGGTTGCATTTTGCAGAAGTACAGCACAGCTCCATGCAAACCCTCAGCTGGGCCGGGGCCGGACAAGGGGATCAGCCTCAGATGAACATCCAGTGTGCTCCTTAGAAGAAAGGCTGGGCAAAGCTTCCTCTCACGTCCTTTGGACGTGTTTTCGGGAAAGACAACCACTGGGAAGGACCGGGTCGAGCCGAGGGTCGTAGGAAGGAGGACGACCCTCTATGAGATAGACTGACACGCACCTACATCACACGTCCCCACCGTGAGGGTGGCAGAGCCTGGGACAGTGTTTCGTTCCGCGTTGCATAAAATCGCTATGAGTCAGCACCAAGACGCCACCCAACTACAACAGCCAGACGGGGTGTGAGCTTCTGGGTGCCAGTGTTTTTAGGAGCCAGGGAGACTGCCCAGGGGCAGCGGGCACCATCACAGCCTCCAGGCCTTCCGTTTGAGGTGGAGAGGCAGCCGTGAGCACGTGTAACTGCAGATGCAAGGGCGGTGGGGGCAGAGGCAGTGGTGTGCATGTTGGGGAGGGTGCAGGATGTCGAGAAAGGATTCTTGGGGTGGTGGGTTTTGAGCTGGGTCTTAAAATGACCAGAACTCCAGCAGGTGGGGGGTGGGGGAGGGTGTTGGAGGCACAGGGACTCTCCTTCCAAGTACAATCAGGTAAGGGGAGGTTAATTCACTCGGCAAGGACACAAGGTGACTTCAAAGGAAGGTGAAGGGATGGAGGACAAAGTGGGGGTTGGTCCGCAGATGGACGTCAACCACCCCAAAGGGAAAGTTTGGGGCGGGCAGGTGGAGACAAGGGACCATCAGCTTGGGGAGGAGGAGTGACAAAGGGACCAGCCCTGGGGACACCAGAGGTTAGTGTTCAGGGATGCCTGGACTGGCAGGTGCCCTGGGCATCACTTGAGGGGGGTGTGGTGCCAGCCAAAGCTCACCATTTATTTCTATCTCCAGCTGTGAGAGATCACTCAACAATGGAAAAGGCACAGCCAGCAGGTGTCTCTGTGGGAGATCAATGGAGCTGGATTAAAGGCAGTGGGGGTGTGTGTGGGGGAGCACTGAGCCTTCCCCAGGGCTTTCCCAGGCTGCCATCTCAGTCACCTGCAGCCTCCAGCACACTCGACCTCCCCTTGAACCTCGCCAGGAAATCGCCACAAAACCCCTCACTCCCATAAATTAACGGGATGACCACGGTAGCGGGGACATTTTTTTTGGGGGGGGGAACCGACAGCGACCTTCCCTTGAACCCCATCAGGAAGGCAGGTGTCAGGAAGTCCCTCACCTCCCCTAAATTCGAGATGATCACAGCATCGAGGATACTTTGGGGGAAAACAACAGGGCCCCCGCGCAGCTGTCTATGCCAGTGGGGGTCTTTAACACCGCCTGGCGGGGGCGGGGTGGGGAGCAGGCAGGGGGAGTGAATGATACCACCACACGGGCCTCCTTAATCAGTTCTGCGCTGTGAGACAACAGGGCACCCTTCCCAGGGAGTCTGCTTCTGTGTTTTTGAGTGCCTCTGACCCATCTTCCAGGGAATCTGGGGGACACAGTAGATGGGGATGGCAGGGAAAAGAGGTGGGGGCGGGCAGAGAACATTCCCCTGGTAACACACCTGTAGTCACTTCCAGTTACAAATGCCTGCCTGGCAAGTCAGAACGGGGCACATCTACCGAACATAACTCATCCCCAACCTCTGAGCCGGCCTCTGAGCTCCAAGCTCCGTCAGGTCTGATGAAAATCAGATTCTAGGAGCAGCTGTGATCACAGGAAGTCCCCCAGGGTGTGCACCCCAGTCCCAGGGACTTCTGAGACCACCGATGTGCACCACTTGACCTCACTGGGCACGTACAGAGATGTGCTCATCAGAGCCTGTGTTCTGAAGTTTGGTTCAGGAACGACGGGTGGGGTCCCCTCCATGCCTGCTTCTTAGCCGGCTCGTGCCCTGGGCTGGGCTCGGGGGTCATCTCGTGGGCCCCCACATTGAGCCTTCGCAGCGGCTCCCTGAGGAGGCACTGCCATCCCACTGCCATCTTACAGCATGGGCACCAGAGGCTCTGATTGGGGAGGGCCTGCCAGAGTCATGCGGCCCACGGTGGGGGTGCTGACATCGCACCCTGCCTGTCGGACCAGGGAGAGCACATTCCTCAGGCTGCCTTGCCCACGTCCAGAGCTGGCTCAGTTGGGATTAGGGTGAGAGAAGCCCCAGACCCCAGTAATCAAGGTACTGAAAAATATCCAAATGAATGCCAGGGTTCCTAATGAGAAAATCCATCACAGAGGTTTGGGATGGGCAGGGGTGGGAACTGGCAGGGGAGTTTTTGTGAGTCTGGCTATACTGGCTCCTGGAGCTGGGGTGGATCTCACCCACCATGCCCTCCTTTCTTGAGGCTCTTAGGAAACCCATCTTTCCCGCTTTCTTCTCTTTTAGTTAAATCCTGAACAAAGAGTGGAGTCATGGGGTAAGAAAGATTCCCACGTGGAGCAGAGAGCCACCTGGGAATGAATGAACGTTAGCTTGTTGCACACCCCTGCTGCTGCTTCTGAGGGGCCCCTGTAGGAGATCCCAGGGTCTCTCCTGAATGGGGGGGAGTGGGGGGACCCCCAACCCCAAACTGAGCCTAAGAGAGATGCAGGGCATTCAGCCAGGCTCTCGTGGAGCGACCAGCCCCTGAGCTGACTAATCCCTTACGCAGTACCCCATACCATTCACTGAAATACAGAACCATGAATGAGATGTTGCCCAAGCCCAGGAGGCTCTGGTTGTGCCCATTCCTTCCTAATGCCCTTGGCTCGTGGTTCCCTGGAAGGTGTCTGTATGCAGCCTCTGGAAAGGGCAGAGGGGAGGGGGAGGTGGCCCTGTGGAAGAAAAACTGCTCAACTAGACGCAGCAGCCAAGTCGCTGAGAGGTCCTTGGAGGAGAAACAGAAAATGCTCCAGCTCTCGGCAAGCCGCCAAGCAGGCAGGGGTAGAAATTTAGCCAGCTGGGGATTTAAAGGGCCCGGCTAGGTAGCCAAGGAACTCCCGGCAGTGCAATGGTTAAAGTGCTCAGCTGCTAACTCAAAGCTTGTCTGCTTGAATCCGCAGGCAGCCCTGCTGGGAAAAGTTACAGGCAGGCTGCTTCTGGAGAGGTGCACTGCTTTGGGACCCCGGCGGGGCAGCTCTGCGCCACCTGACAGGATCTCTGAGTGAGAACCAACTTGCGGGCCCTGGGTGTTTCGATTTGGCCCATTTAGCAAAGGAGCCCTGGTGGCGCAGTGGTTAAGTGCTCAGATGCTGACAGGAGCTCAGCGGGGTTGAGAGAAACGTGACGGCTTTGGAAACCACAGTGGGGCAGCGCAGCTCTGGCCGCAGGGTCACGGTGAGTTGGCACCTGGCCCGCAGGGTCGCCGTGTGTTGGCATCAGCTGGGCAGCACGCTCACAGCAACTCTTTGGTTTACTAAGCGTCCAAGGTGGCGCACACAGTTCATGCGCCCGGCGGCTAACCACAGGTGAAAGGTTTCAGCCCACCCAGGGCCCCTCAGAGGAAAGGCTGGGCATTGGCGTGTGCAAGGCCCGCCGTCTGCAGCAGGGCTCTGCTTGCGCACGCACGGGGCTTGCCACGAGCCGGAGCCCCCGGATAGCAACAGGTCTGGCGGTTTGGGTTTCTATTTAGGAATCAGCGTTGGGGGAGGGAGGATGCGGGGGGGGGGGGGAAGGCAAGTTGTGACGATCGTACTCTAGTTGAACACATTCGGGGAACCTCTTCGAGCACTGAGACTACCTCTCATTCCAAAGTCAGTGCTGAACTTGAAATGCCGCTGGGCGGTGGGGTGGGGTAGAGCTTGCCATCTGAAGGCCTGATGGGAGCTCACTTCTAGGCTCACCTGGGACTGAGGGGCTCCCGGGGGCCTGGGGGCCAGGCACGAGCTAGTCCGTCAGAGAGAGGGGTTTCAACTCCCTCCAGCGTCCGGCGTCTCAGATCTCCACGCTCACAGGACTGAGATAACAGAGCGTTCTCTAATTTGGACACATCGCCGGGGAGGATCAATCGCTAGACAAGGACCTGGTTGGTAGGACGAGTGGACGTACACATGTCCTTGGTGGCACAGGGCCGGCCAGTCTGCTCAGTGACACTCGGGGTCCCCCCCGCACTTTGTGAACTTGAGAGAACCCACGGCGGGGACTTCTGTGCCCTCAGAAGCTCCCACCTTGGGACGCCTCCTGCCCCGCCGGACAGGCCATTCAGGCCTCTGTTTCTTCTCCTCCCGGCACCTATTGTGTCTCTTTGCTCGCCTTCTCTCGCTGGTACAGCCTCCCGGGGCCCAGAAGTGTGGGGGACACAGACACAGACCCCCTCCCCCCACAGTGAGAGAATCTTAGCGCTCTGAGTGGCAGGGACCCCAGGTCCACTTAGTCTAGTCTCATCCACTGTCCGCGTGTCATGGCCACGGGGCAGCTGGAGAGGGTGCGAGGCCTTCCGAAGGTGACACAGCTAGGAACGGGATGGTCAGTTGCTGCCGGCCACCTACCTGAACTCTCCTTTTTCCGCCGGCTGGACTTCTTCTCCGTCTCGTTGGCAGCGTTCCCCGGGACCTCGAAGTCCTCGCATGGGCCTCCCAGGGCGTCCACCATCTCCCGGGAGCCCCCCGCTGGGCCCGGGGTGAGCCTGCGCCGAGCCTCAGAGACAGGGAAGTGCCAGTCGGGGGGCTGCGGAAAGGCAGGGTGCTGCTCGGTGAAGCCTCGCCCCTCTCGGGGCAGGCTGTGGGGGGTGGCCGCCAGACAGGAAGCTGAGAAGTCAGGGTACGTTGCTGTTGCTGTCGGCTGGAAGTCTGGCTTCTGGTGGAAGGAGAATGGGGTGGGTGGGTAGTGGGGGAGCCCCAAGGTCCCATTGCCTTCCGAGTGGGGGTTTCGAAGGCAGCTCCAGACAGGGGCCGGGGGGTGGGGGCTCCGCATGCAGCTGCTGGCCACAGGGTCCATCTGGTCGGGCGGCGGGCCTCGCTCCGAGGTGTGGCGCTCTCTCTTGCCACTTGTTAGACTCAAGAAAGTTTAAATGCAAAAATAATCATAAAAATCAACAGGAGGAAAAAAAAAGGTTCCAGAGAAAAGTCCCCCAAGGACTCGAAACGACACCCCGAAGGAAAGTCTCTGCCGAGGGCCCGCGCCCACGTGGCCAGCGCTGCCCGTGGGGGACACACACCTACGTCGGACTTCACGACTGGCCTCCTGCCCCCCAGCACACCAGCCTGCCTAGAGGGGTCCCTGTGCATGTATTTGTCGCCAATGACACTGAACACTGTCACTGGTCCAGCTCGGCCCCTGGCTGATGAGGAACGGACTCTTCCCGGTGCCTGCCCGGAGCCAATGCCTGCAGAGGGCCGGCCAGCTCTGTGAGCGCCCTCGCTCCCTGGCTCGGAGACACTTTTAAATTCTGCTGTCGGGAGAGAGTGACACATTCAGAAGTGAAATGTGAGAGCTGAGAGGGAGGGGTTAACCTGCACACACGCAGTCTCCTCCAACCAAAACCGAGCAGGCAACTATTAATCATCAGAAACCTTATATGCACAGCTAATGGGATTTGCAGATGGAGACTTTTAAAGAAACACTGTGTGTTTTTATTTTTTATTTTCAGGAGCCTCCGGTAACACTAGGAAGTGAGTTTTATTGCACTGTTAACAAAAATTCCCTGCGTCTTGGATTTGGAAAAAGCCTTAAGTCAGATCCAGAATCCATCAAATGCCAACTCCCGGGAGCGAAGCTGGGGGGAAATAAATGCAAGAGACAAGCTTGCTGATGGCATCTGATTTACAGACCCTTCTGCGGCTGCCTGCAAAAAAAAAGGAGGTGGATGACCGAATTCGCCTTCTCTTTGCACGTCTCTGTGGTCCCTAGGAAGCCGCCCTGCCGTAAAAGCGGCATTGGCTCTGCCCAGAGTGGACGCTCACTTTCTCAGGAACTTAACAGAACAACCGGATGCTTCCTTCCACTCTTTAACCTCCAACTTAGATGCCAATTAGCCACACTCTTCTCTAGAGAGGCTTCCAAGTCACTCCCTCCCTGTGGGCGAGGGCAAGGCTCTTAATGAAGGCCCTTGAAGTGCCTTCAGCCCGGCCCTCCCCCCACCTGCTCCCTGCCCCTTCACCTCCACCCACCTGCTTCCTTTGCTGACCCCTGAGGCCCAGGCCTTTGTGGAATCTGGGGGCATGGAGATCGGATTCTTCTTCTTCTTCTTTGTTGTTGTAAAAATACGGAGAACACAAGGTTTGCCAGCAACGTGACCTTCACAGGGGCAGCCTGGTGGCACCAACGGCTTCCACGGGCCTGTGCGACCAGGACCAGCCAGTGACTGCTACGCTCTCCATCCCCACAAACAGAAGCTGACTGCTTCTCAACCCACGGCCCCCCCATCGGGAGGGTCTCTGGGGTCTTCCTGGCTGGTGCTTATGCCAGGAGGACCAGCCCAAGTGCCAGCTCAGGGTGCCAGCCTCAGTCTGCCAGCCTCTCTGCCCTCCCCCCTGGGCTCATGGAACTTCTCGGAGGCTGGAGGTCGAGTCTCTCTCCCACCAACTATGTTCGGAGCCGGATCAGAAGGATGGGGGGCGGAAAGTGGCATGGCCACCTTAACAACCATGCTTCTGCTGGCTTGCCCCAAAGACCCTGGGGTCCCCTGAGGGGGGCTCAGGCGTTTCTCAGCAGCACGAAGGAAGGGGAATCTGAGAGAGGGGACGTATGTAGGCAGAAAGGATGGGGCTACAGGTAGTTATTCCACATAGGTGTCATCTTCGAACTGCACAACTCTCCGGTTAGGGGTAAAGTAACCATTACATTCCATTTGTGTAGGAGTCCTGGTGGCACAGTGGGTATTCATTGGGCTGCTAACCATAAAGCCAGCAGTTCGAAACCACCAGCCGCTCCTTGGGAGAAAGAGGAGGCTTTCCACTCCCATAAAGAGATGCAGGCTTGGAAACCCACAGGGGCAGTTCTACCTTGTCCTAGAGGGTCGCTGTGAGTCAGAATCGACTCCATTGTAGTGACTTGTGTTTTTTGTTTTTGTTTTTTACGGGGGAGGAAACTGAGGCTCAGACAAGTGATGCCAGTTGCTTAGAATCACACAGCCAGGAAATGCCGGAGCCAGGGGTTGCCCTCGCCGGTCTGCGGCCACGTGTGCAGCAGTCTCGATGGAGTGGAAGATTCATTGCAGTGCGACAGAGACTCAGTCAGATCCTGGGTCTGCCATTTCCCAGCTAGGTGCCCTTGGCTAAGCCACCTCAACTACGTGAACCTCCGTTTCCTATCTGGACCGATCATCACGGCTGAGGTCCACCCTCTGAGCTCAACCCTATGCACATTGTGACCCCACAGGCCCCCACGAAGCCTTCAGGTGGGCATCCTCTGCGCTGTTCCGAAGAGGATCCTGAAGCACAGAGAGGCCGCAGGACCTACAGAAGGTCACCCAGGTGGCATGTGAAGGGCCCAGGATCCAAAGCCCGGAGACCTCGCCCTGCCATGGCACAATGCCCACCTCAGAGGTGCCTGTGGATTTCAAGTGAAACCATTTCTGTGAAGAAGATCATTAACAAAAGCGCTCTCTTCTTCGGAGTTGTAGCCCTCGTCCACCTCGATGGCTCTGAAGGGCGCGGCTGGGACAAGGCGCGCCGAGGAAAGCTTGCAGAGGCAGACTGCCCTGGTGCTGTGGGCTCTGGAAGGCATCCATGGGGCGGGGAGGAAGAGCTGGCCTGGCGGCTTCCCGAGGAGGAAAACCTTCCCTGGGGCCTGGCGAGTAGACCTGAAACCAGATTCCTGCTCCAGCCTCTGCATCTGGCGGAGGATCCCATCCCAGAGGCCCCTCGGCCTGGCCCTTTGCCCTTGGAAGGGGTGGTCCCTGGGTCACGGAGGGGTAGGTGGAGAGGTCAGGAGGGGCAGCGGGGAGGGGGCATGTCGGGCCGCTCTGAGCTGGAAACGCAAGGCCCTGGCACCCCGGCGCCCACACAGCTGCCGGTGTCTGTCAGCCCCCCTGCGGGGCACGGCCAGGGGTCTGGTGGTCTCTACATCTTCCCGACAGGCCGCCCTTCTGGGGCCAGGAAAGAACAATGCAGCCCTCCCCTCACGGCAACCCCGTTTGTTGGGTGGAGGCTGGGGGCCAGCACCTTTACCCTCCTCAAAGTCAGCAGGGCCCCGTCAAGGCCCCGCAGGCCCGGGAGACAGAGATGGATGGAGATGGCTGTTTGTAGAGAAAGCCCTGTGGCCAGGAGAGCCGGGCTTTCAGGAAGGGAGGGGACCCGGCTCTGGTTGTTGTGGTGGGAGGGGTGGGGGAGGGGACAGGAGGAGGAAGAGGAAAGGCTTGCGTGGGGAGGAAGGCCTCCGACGGTCCCCCAGGAGGGCGTTCTGCTCGGCCACACCGTGGAACCGCTGGAATTTCCTGTGATGCACACAACCAGCAGCCGTCCTTGGCACGAGACCCGCTTCCTCGCGGGGGCCACCCCACCCACCCGAGCCCGGAAATGCGTGGTGTCGGGAGGAGCCTGGGACCTGGAGGCTGGAGAGCTGGGTTCACGGAGTGACCTGTGTGGTCTCAGCCAAGCCGCACCTCTGCTTTGAGGCTCCTTTTTATCCGGCAGCACAGCCTCCTGGGGTGGCTGTGCAGGTGAATGAGTGGCCACCTGGGAACAGAGCCTGCTGGCGGTAAAGGGCCCCCGCTGCTGTCTCCTTCCTTAAGCATGCCCACCCACTGGGCAGGTCACATCCCGTTGCTGAGTGGATGGTCCAAGGTGAACTGCCCAGCCCAGCCTAGTCCCCAAAGACCTTCTTTAGCAACGCTACTCAGAGGTTGAGATCATAGCCTTGGGAGTCAGGGGGGCTGAGTTCAAATCCCAGCTCTGCCTCAATGCAAGCTAGACGGTTTTAGCACCTGAGCCTCAGTTTCCTCAACTGCAAAATGAGGCTCAACCCTTCCTCCCGTCGCCACCGGATGCTAAGAGAATGGGGTGACGTGGTTCATGGAAGCGCTGGTTGTAGGCCAGCACACAGTAGGTGCATGTTAAGTGGTCGCTTCTAGATGCTGCTGCTGCTGCTGCCACCTGAGATTCCCACCTTAAGGACAATCCCAGAGGCCCCTGCGAAATGTTTATGCGCCTGAGAGGGGACCAGATCAGGTCATTAGTAGGCAATCAGGTCGTCAAACAAGTGACATCGTCGCTGAGATGGTGGAGGCGTAGAGAGGCCTGGGGGAGTGGGCAGGACACGGACACGTGGGGCTGCTGCTAAGTGCCATCGAGTCGGTGGCAACCCTGGTGACCCCTACACCCAACGGAACAAAACCCTGCCCAGGCCTGTGCCACGCACACCGACGTTCCTGCGCTCGAGCCCATTGCCGCAGCCACTGTGCCAGCCCGTCTCGGCGAAGGCCGTCCTCTTTTGCGCCGCCCCTCTTCTTTGCCCAGCATGACGTCCTTCTCCAGGGACTGGGCTCTCCGGACAGGCTGTCCCAAGCACATGAGACGAAGTCTCTCCATCCAGGCCTCTAAGGAGCCTGAGTGCTGAGGATGCCACCATACCTCTGGACTGGAGGTTCTGGTCTTGGACCTGGTATTTGCTTATTGAGCCGAATCTGCCCTTTGCTTCGCAGAAGGCGTTGAAGCAGCGCGCTCCTCCTGTGTGCCAGCCCGCCCTCCGGGGCTTGTGGGAGGCTCAAAGGAGGTGATGCCCGGGACAGCGCCGAGGAGAGCATGGGGCAGAGTTAGACATTCACCCAAGGACCCAAGAACGGGACCTTTCTCTGAGATGCAGAGATCGATGAGTTCATGAAGACAAGTTCCTCCGATGGATGTTTTCGCACCTGTCTGTGATTTTCACACCACTGGTGCTGGTCACGGGTCTGCTACCTAGATTACAGGCAGATGATGGACACACACGTTTGCTGCTCGCAGAACGGCCACCATGCGAGCCTTGTTCTCGGGCAGGTCACACGCCCTCATTAGGCCTCAGTCTCCTACACGGAGAAACGGGAGCTCCCTGAGCAGACAAGGTCTAGACCAGGGGTCCTCAAACGTTTTAAACAGGGGCCAGTTCACTGTCCCTCAGACCCATTGGAGGGCCGGACTATAGTTAAAAAAAAAAACTATGAACAAATTCCTATGCACACTGCACATTTCTTATTTTGAAGTAAAAAAACAAACGGGGCAAAAACACCCGGCGGGCCAGATAAATGTCCTCAGCGGGCTGCATGTGGCCCGCGGGCCGTAGATTGAGGATGCCTGGCTCTAGACCCTTAGCAGGTGCTCAGACAGGGGGCATCTGCGGATGGTCAGTTCCTGGATTGGCTGGAGGACATGCTGGTGTGTAGCAGTCGGGGGCAGGGGGTGCCCTACGGTGCCCCAGTAGCAGGGATGGGGGGTTGTGGCTCAGTTGAGATTGGGCAGCTACATAGAAGAGAAAATTCAAGATGTTGAAAGGGACAAGACTTTGCTGATTCATCTCAAGAAGGGAAGACTAGGGTGGGGGCCCCTCAGTCACCAGAGACCAGGGAATCCTCTCTCTCTCTGTGTCCCCTCCGCATCGCCTGGTCTCCTGGTCTAGAGTGGCTGCCCACAATCGCAGCAATGTTCCTAGCAGGGGGAAGGAGGAAGGACAAACAGACTGTCCCTGTCGCTCTGCCCAAGTTTCAGCAAGTGTCCTGGAAACCCTGCTCTGCGGCTGCTCTTTAGAGTTGTTGACCGATTAATCTGTTCTCTCGGTCAGTTCACTACTCATGTCGCTCGCTGCAAGGGAGGCTGGGAGACAGCACCCTTCAGCCCATCACCGGCTCCCTTCTCCTCCCTGCTATCAGAACCTGCTCTTGGGGAGAAGCTATCAGGTACGCTAACAGTGCAATACGTGCCACGCACGATCTTTCACCAAAAAAACGTCACCGGTGGTTGATCAGAAATTCAGATCTGACTAGCTGTCCTTTTTATTCCCCCTTCCTCCCTAAATCGGCTCAACTCATCTTCAGAATGCAGAAGGTTCTGGAAGGAGACTCCAAAGGGGGTGGGGAGAGCCTTCCTTTGACCTGGGCTTTCTCTTGGGTGCCCTGCCAGGGCCTTCTGATCTAGATGGAGGGTGAAGGTAGTGCCGACCAAGGGGACTGGGAGCAGGGAGAGGTGGCGGGCAGGGTGCCGGCTGCAGAGGGGCGCCTGCTTCCCCAGCCTGGCTTTTCCAGCCCCCTGCTTTCCAGGGAGTGGTGCCCTTCTTTGGGGGAAGCCAGCTAACCAGCCGGGACAGCAAATGGGGATTTATGTGGTGTGGGAACGGCAAGGGCTCCGGTTTCCCTCACTGTTTACCCAGCAGTATTTTTTAAAACAGAAATCAGCGCGCGGGCAACCGCAGCTGTGAGTTACTGGCCGGGGCTGCAAGGGCTGGTGGGGGGGGCTGCTCCCCCGGGGAGCCGTGCTCTTCACCGAAGCTCTGATGGAATCTGCCCCACCACCCTCCCCAGCCAGGGTGCAGATGGGAAGGTGGCCCTGGGCAGGTCCCAGGTGGCCGTGATGAACGCCAGCATCGCTGGGGGAAGCCATGATGGAGCGGGGCCCAGAGCCTTGGGGAAGCCTCAGCTGAGGGGCCAAGACCCCACAGGGGCCAGGCAGGTAAAGCTAGGCTCGTGAGGGTCCCCAAGGGCTACTACTAGGACAGGTCATTTTATCCAGTTTTCTCAGAATTTTCCCTTTTCCAAGAGAAGTCATACTTCAAGATTTTGATATGAAGTTCCTCCACTCTAAGATGCTAGCAGTGGATTTAAAACATGCCTGGCCAATTAAAAAAGAGATTGGTGGGACAATTTGGTTCTCGGGCTGTCACTTTGTCATCTCTGGTCTTGAGTTCAAATCTCACCCTGCTCCCCGCTGTTTTGACAGATGAGGAAGTTGAGGCCCTGGGAGGCCCAATGACTTGCTCCAGGCTACACACGGTGTGTGTGTGTGTGTGTGTGTGTGTGTGTGTGTGTGTGTGTGTGTGTGTAGACCAGGAAGCCTGTTCAGTGCTCCTTGTTCAAGTGGCTACTCGTTGGCCTGAGCCAGGGGGTCCTGCGGCAGCTGTCCTGTTCCTGGGCTCTGGGGCGGGGGGGTTCTCATTTGTACAGACGTTTACAGACGCATCCACAGCCCCCTGGATTCTGGCCATGGCCCCCACGGAGCGGAGCAGGCTGCCTTCCTCCATTTTTCACGAGTGAGGCTTGCAGAGAGAGGCTAGGCAGCTTGCCAAGGTCATGGCTGGGCTCCGAAAGGGCTGGAGCCGGGCTTCTGATGACAGCTCTAAGGTGGTTTTTCCTTCTTCCAAACTCTGCCCCCCGTAACAATGCCAGGGCTCCCTGGCAGTATACAGCCAGAGACGGATAGCAGCCGCCTCCTAACAGGGAGCAGAGAATGAATGCGATGTCCGGGAAAACGGAATATTCGTCGTAACTGAAAGTTAATTGAAAATCCATAGGTTATCAATTTTCCAAGAATAAAATAGAAGGTATTTCAAAGAGCAATTATACTGGGCATGGCTTAATCTTTCTTTGATGACTCTCAAGGCGTTTCGGGGCCATGTAATGTCTTAGGGCCTCGTTATGAACACCAGTAATGACTGTGAGACAAAGTCTCGTCAGCGTCTCCCTGGCTGCTCAAGGTGTGGCAGGAGAGGGTCTCCGCAGAGGATGGGGGGCTTGTGCCCATGCTCCTGCTGTTCTGTCCCGTCGGTGCAGGGCAGCATTGCAGATAGAGTACTGTCCCAGAAGCCCAGTCTCAGAGCTCCTGTAAGATGGGAATGACACTCACTCCTGGACTCACTGTCCAGTGTTTGACTTCTTAAAAAGCTTCCGGTCTCTCGGCATCAGAGCAGAAAGGGGGCATCCCACTGTATTGGACCACAGCTTCATTTGACCCGGGAGGAAACAGGCCCAGAGAGGTTAGGAATGGGTCCAAAGGTCACACAGCCTGGAAGGCGGGGCTAGAATCTGGGAATTCTGATCCTCTTTCCAGGATACCACGGGAGCACCCAAAAACCTGGAGAACAGCAGGATGCACCTGCAAACTCCTGGTGTCTTCAGCCTCAGGGAGGGACTGCTCAGGCTTGGGCCGAAGGTGAAGCCCTTACTTCTGGGTCAGGAGAGGTCTGAGGGCACCAGGGACACAAGGCAGCATTCAGGGTATCATGCACATCTGAGCATTTCCTCATGTGATTTTGGAGCGTGCCGCCCCCAGGACCAAGCTGTGAGTCCCCATAAAGACCCCACACAGCCGAGTCACACAAAAGCAAATACAGATAGGTCCAGCACACCTGGACATGGGCGTGTCTGCTCACACGTGGACTCAACCATCAGACAGGCGCCTGTCATCTGGGGAGGGGCGCGAGGCACAGGTGCCCACACCACATGCGGGGGGTGCGCTGCCACGGAGTGGACACGCACAGGGTAGAAATGCTCCTGTGAGTTTCCAAGCCTGCCCCTGTTGAGGGGAGTAGAAAGCCTCGTCTTTCTCCTGAGGAGCAGCTAGGAGTTTCGAACTGCTGGCCTTAGAGTTAGCAGCCCACTACGCCTCCAGGGCATTAGTGCTTCTGTAGCCCCCTCTTCCTCCCACCACACACACACACACACACACACACAACTGCAAGTGCACCTGAAGAAGTCAGCGGGTGAGGAAGCTCGGCAGTTTGAATCCCAGTGGTCTGCAGGTGGGAGGTCTGGCTCAGGGAGAAAAGCCCGGGGTGCAGTTCCCCTTTGCATCACCTCCCCTGTTGGCTTAACCACACTCTCTCTTTGGACACCCAAGCAGTTCATATCTCAGTTTTTTCTTATCTTCAAGGCTCTTCATACCCTAGCTAAAGGCCCTGCCTCTCAGGTGTCCACAAGAGCTTTCACCTCAACCCGAGATGAAGAGTCAGAAAAACTCATTGTTGGACTGAAGGCTGGGAGACTTCGGGTTTATGAATGGGCTAGTGGGCCCTGGCGCGCCATCTGGTGGTAGGTAGCAGAACTGCCTGCAGCACATTCTGCCATGAGGTGAGGGGGTGGTGGGGGCAGGGGATGAAAGGCCTACTTCTAACCCTAGATTGGCAAGAGAGGGATGCCCCAATCCTTGTGGTTCCTGCAGCCCCCGTAGCTGCCTGAAGACACAGGGGGTGAGGAGAGAGTGGCCTGCTGGCTAGTGGGCATCTCTGCTCTCTAACACGACCTCCCCAGGTTGGTATTCCCCAAACGTCTAATTTCTGCACTTCAGCAGAGAGCTTTGAAAGCCCAGTGAACTCGTTGACTGCCCTGGACATAGTCTTGTGTTGTCCCTTCCAAGGAGCTCAGGGCAGAGCTGGAAGGCAGATGCTGTGCCTGCCGGGATCTGCGCCGGCACCGTACACCACGGAGGTGCAGGAGGAAGCGCACCGGACAGTGCCTGGTGCAGGTGGGCACCATTGCCCCGGCCAGGCCGCATGACTGGGTCTGAGGCTGACACATGGTGATGGATGTATTCTGAGAGCACTCTTCTGACGGAGCATGCTGCAATCACGGGCGTCGAAACAGGATCAACATGGTCTGATGTTCACTTTCCAACCGGTCCCATGCAGAGCGGAGCCCAGGCAAGTGCGTCTGGATTACGGTGGTGGCTACTAACCAGGACCGCACCAACGGCTTCGTGGAGAGAGAGGGGGCTTTCCGCAGCTCCAGAAACCCACGGGGCAGTTCTACTCAGTTCTTCAGGGTCGCTATGAGTCGAAATGGACTATTCGGCTGTGAGTTTTTTAATTTCTTGCTTTGTATTTTCAACCCAGGTAGAGGATGGATGAGGGAAGAGGGAGTATGATTTGGGCAGTCAGGCCCGGGGCAAAGACAGTCTCTATTTAGGATGTAGAACCCACGGACCGAGGGATGGATTGGAAGAGGGGAAGGTGTGCGGTAAAGTGAGACATCCGAGATATCCCGGTTTCTGGCTTCAACAACAGGGTGGATGGTGGTGCGTTTACGGAGGCGGGGACAATGGGGCCCAGCAGACGGGTGAAGTCCTCTTGGGGCAGAAAACCTTAGCGCGACCTTCTGCAGACCTTATATGTCCATTTGCCACCCAGTCCAATACAGCAGCCAGAGCTGCAAGTGGGTATTGACATTCAGATGAATGCAGATGCACTAAAATGTCCAAGTCAGCTCCTCAGTCACAAGAGCACAGTTCAAGTGATCAGCAGCCACGTGTGGCTAATGGCTAACGGGGCGGAAACCAGGCCTCTCCGTCACCCCACCCGGCTCCTGAGCCACCGGATGCGTGACTCTGGAGGAGTTGCCGCTGAGGGTTGGGGTGTGGATGGAATGCCACATGGGTAGTTTTTGAGACCTTGGGAACTAGTGGACACCCCTATCGTGTCCCCTAAGCTCTGGGTGTGACTCAAACCAAATAAGAGAAGACACACACACACACACAGCATTTTCCAAGAACGGGAAGTTTGGGGGCTTGAGTAGGCGGGGAGAGGGGCTCAGCTCCGTCAGCTGTCTAGATGCACCAGGTGGTTGGCACTGAGGAGACCTGTATGGGGGCTGGAGGGGGCCAAGCGGAAGCATGTGGGCTCAAGTGAGAAGCTGGAGACAAGAGGTGGGCCCTGCCACCTGTCCCTCTGGTCAAGACCTCTGAGCACAGAAAGGTATGTTGAGAGTATCCAGGGCAGATACCCCCAAGAAGTGGGGTGGCCTCTTGGGGCACACTCCAGGCGAGGGCGTGGGCAGGGAAGAAGCCGTGTGTGTTGGGAAGCAGCCACAGCCCCGGAAGGAGTTGGGCTTCTTCACGCCCCTTCTGTCAGCACTGAGGCCACGCATGCACGGGGCAAGACATGGGAGCAGAGGACGGGGAGGGGACCGCTACCCAGCAGTCCCCACCTAGCTCCTCAGAGCTCCCAAACTGTGCAGTTGAGGACTGAATTACGACGCCTCCAGGGGCTGCTGATAAGGCCTTGGCCTAAAGTCTCCTGGGAGGTGCTGTGGCTAGGTCCGCCTCGTATGAGATATACACAGACTGGATGCTAAGCTTCGGGCGGAGCCCCTTGGGGAACCTTCTAGGCAATCTGTTTCCAGTTAGAGCCACATCAGTAAGTATGTCTTTGTGTGTGTGTGTGTGTGCTCGCACGCGTGTGCACACATGCACTTGGTATGTACAAAGTAGGGTCTGCAGCCAGGAGTCTGGATGGGCTGGAGGATTTGGGGTTCTACAGGCTTAATTTGAAGTCAGCAACTGTGTTAGTCCAGGTTGACTAGAGATACAAACTCATAAACGCACAAATGAAAGCACAGATCAAATCCTTTCCGAACAAACCCCACTGTAGATGGACAGCCGTGCAGAGAAGTCCTGGGTGTAAATTTAAGGATTATTCCATTGGCCCACACACCACACGGAGCGCCTACTAAGTGTTGGCGATCAAAGATGAGACCCCTGGTCTTGGGAGTTCCCTGGGAATTCTCATGGGAAGCAGCCACAGGCTCCGCTGTCTCGAGGTTTTGCCACTGAAATGCTCCTGGGGCCGCAGGCAGGCAGCTCCTTGAATGACAGACAGGTCCCCGTTAGTAGGTCTGGGCTCAGAATTGTCACAGGTGGTGACGGAACTTGCAGAGCAACCAAGTGGCAGGTTGAAAGGAAGGGTGGCGGTGTGGGGTACTGTGGGTGGCTCTTGGGGAGCAGTTCTCCTTCCTTTAAAAAAATCACTTTATTGGGGGCTCATACAGCTATTATCACAATCCATACATCCGTCATTGTGTCAAGCACATTTGTACATTTGTTGCCATCATCATTTTCAAAACATTTTCTTTCTACTTGAACCCTTGGTATCAGCTTCTCATTTTTTACCTCCCTCTCTGTCCCTCCTTTCCTCATGAACTCTTGATAATTCATATATATATATATATATATATATATATTCTCATTCATGTTTTACACTGGCCGCTGTCTCCCTTCACCCACTTTTCTGTGTTTGTCCCCCTGGGAGAGGGGTTATAGGTAGATCATTGTGATTGGTTCCCCCTTTCTTCCCCCCCTTCCCCTTCCCCTCCTGGTATGACTACTCTCATTATTGGTCCTGAGGGGTTTCTCTGTCCTGGATTCCCTGTGTGTCAGCTCTGACCTGTACCAGTGTACATGCTCTGGTCTAGCCGGATCTGTAAGGTAGAATTGAGGTCATGATGGGGGGGGGGCAATAAAGAACTAGAGCAGATAAGCCTTGGTTGCAATAAATGGCTCTCTCTCAAAAAAAAAAAAACCCACTAAAAAGAACTAGAGGAAAGTTGAATCTTTCATCGGTACTATACTGTACTCTGACTGGCTCATCTCTTCCTTGTGACCCTTCTGGAAGGGAATGTCCAATTGTCTACAGATGGGCTTTGGGTCTCCACTCTGTCCTCCCCCTTATTCATATCGATATGATTTTTTGTTTTGTTTTGGATCTTTGATGCCTAATACCTGATCCCATCAACACCTCGTGATCACACAAGCTGGTGTGCTTCTTCCATGTGGGCTTTGTTGCTTCTCAGCTAGATGGCTGCTTGTTTATCTTCAAGCCTTTAAGACCCCAGACACTCTATCTCTTTTGATAGCCGGGCACCATCAGCTTTCTTCACCACATTTGCTTATGCACCCATTTGTCTTCAGCGATCGTGTCAGGGAAGGTGACCTGGTTCCTTTCTTGACTTGAGATTTGGACGAGGTGGCTCAGCCTGGCTCTGCTCTGCCTGGCTGTGTGACTGCTCGCGTGGCCATGACATGGGGGCAGCTTCCTTCAGCCAGCAGCCTCTTGGTGTGAGGAGGTTTGAGGGGGTCACGGAGCTGCAGGGGCTTTGCAAGCACAAGATGGGGGGAAGCCTATTCTCCTCGGCTCCCATTCCTGCTTCTCTAGTCTCGGAAGCTTCTTGTGGCCCCATCTAACAGGGATCCCCACGCCGTGTCCTCATAGACTCCCTCCCGCCTTGGAGGGCCAGGCTGTGGTGAAAGGCAAAGGTAAAAGGTCATGAGAGTCAAGTTGCAGCAAGATTTCACTGAGGGCTCCTGGGGGAGGCTTGGAGGCCTGTGGCAGTCCAGGCAGAGGCTGTCCCCAGAATCTCTGGAGGGCACTTGGGGTGATCCCAGAACTAGCAATACTTCCTCTGCCAAGGGAGGGCATTGTGGCAACTGCTCCCAGTCTGAGTCCCCATCACAGCACACTAGGTCTTCTCCAGGCTCCGATTGGCCAGTTTGGTCCCTGCGCTGGACAGGAGCCTCCCCTGAGCACCACCCTGCCACCCACCCATCCATCCATCCACCTGGCCCACGAAGCCAAGAGAGGTCTCAGCTGGAGCGCTGGGGATTGGGTTTGTGGGACTCTCCCTCAAGCCCATCTTACTCCTCTCCGAGCAAAGCTCATTAGGTTGATGGCTGTGGTCTTGGGGAGGGACAGAGCCTTTCAGGAAACACCAAGCCTGGCAGATTCCCTGTGGGGCAGAGTCCTTGGTGTCGGGGGAAGGGACAACCAGCAGTTTGCAGAGGTGAAGGGAACCAGACCTTGGGGACCTGTGTCCCCTACCCCCACCCTCCAATCACACCATCCTGAGACTCAATGGTTTGGTTTAACTTCTCCCCCCCTCCACCCTGAGTCAACCACCATTTCTTAGTTGGGGGGGCTTTCTTAGTTGGCGGTGGGGTGTCAACCAGGCTCTCCCACCCCAAGCAAGCACTGCTCTGTGGTGGGGTTACTCTGGGTCCCCTTAAAGGTAAGCAGTCCTCTGAAAGTGCACAGGCAGAGCTCCCCACCCCCAGCCTTCATGGACTCTGGCATTTGGGGTGCGTTAACCCTTTGATTTCCCAGATGGGGAGCCAGCAGCAGCACTGAAAGCCTCAACCTTCCCAAAACCAACAGGGGTCAGAAGAAGCTGGGATGCAGGGACTGGAAAAGGCATCAAGACTTATTTGGGGACCAGGGGAGAGCGCCCCTCGGCTTGGGGGACTCTGGGCGCTGCAAGTCCACGAATGGCAGCCTCTGCGTGGAACCCGCCTGCCCCCAGTCGCTTGGGATGCACAGTCACAGTCGCTTGGGACACACGGCCAGCCCAGGCGGTGACCTTGTCCATTTCAGCTGGGAGCCGTCCCTGGCTTCCCTCTGCTGCGGTCGGGGCGCTGGCACCCTCTGCTGGCCGCGAGCACTGGCATAGCATCCACTGCACCCTCTGGGGCACATTCCTTCACCTCGGTGAGCCTCAGCTCCCTCCCTCCCTGCACCCCCTGCCGACCTAAGACCTCAGGTAGGGAGAGTGGAGGGGCGGCGACGGGGAGGAAGGCCTTCAAGGAGATGGGCTGAAGCGGTGGCTGCAGCAGTGGGCTCAGGGCATGGGAACAATTTTGGGGCGCAGCAGGCTGGGGGAGTGTTTCGTTCTGCTGTGCCAAAGGTGGCAATGGGTGGGCAGCTAATCGATGGTACCCGCCCCGCTTCCGCTTCTGGGAGAAGATGGTCTGTGGAGAGCACCCAGCTCACTGGTGCTTAGGGCAAGCGGGGCCCAGGACCCCGCAGACCAGGAAATGCTGGTCCATCCAGGTTGCTGACAGTGTCTCTCGCCCTCTCTCTTTTTAATTTTTTTGGCTGACCCTCTCCTTGACCAAATACGCTGCCCTTCTCCAGGGACGTGTCCCTCCTGGTAACCTGTCCAAAGTCTTTGCTTCTCTGGAACACCCGTGGAACAACCGATGTTCTCCACCAGCACCGGGGCCCAAGGGGCCAGTTCTTCCTTGATCTTTCAGATTCACTGACCCTTGCTTGCATGCCTCTGAGGCATGGAAAATCCCTTGGCGTCAGTCAGGCACAGCTTAGTCCCCAAGGGGTCATGGTTGCTTAACATTTCAAGGAGGCCTTTGCAGCCGGTGTAATGTGTTGTGCACTTTCTTGACGGCGGCTGCCGTGAGCCTCAGTGTGGGTCTGAGGGAAATGGAGTCCTTCACAACAGCCGCCTTTCCTCGGTTTCCCGTCGTGTTGTTCATCGTGTTGTCCAGTTGTGAGGGGGCAGTCCTCACTGTAGTCCTCGATCATCATCTACTCTCAGCGAGCAAGACCGTGCCCTCTGCTGGTGCGTCTCCCGCCAACCTGGAGCCTGTCTTCCTCAGAGTCCAGTTCCTCTGATTCTCTGCTCAGCGCACGCTGAGTGAATGTGGTAAAACATACCGTATATACTCGTGAATAAGCCAAGTTTTTCAGCACAAACTGGGTTTTAGCTTATACACGGGTCAGTGGTACTCCAGTGAGGTGTAACATCTCGTGGGTGATTGCCGTTCCTAACACTGCTGGGCTTTGAATGTTTGTTTACTCACATCTAACCAATCAGCGCTGTCCTATGATGTGGACAGTTCCAATTCGCAGAAGCACCAGTAGTGATTCACTTACACCGGCAGCTGAACTGGTAAGGATGCATCTGTGGCAGCGCTCCGCCTCTTCCCTCTTTTCTCTGTGTTAATTCACATCCTGCATTTCCCACCCTAGGCTTATACTCGAGTCAATCAGTGTTTCTGGTTTCCCAGGTAATAATTAGGGACCTCGGCTTATACTCGGGTCGGCTTATATTCGAGTATGTACGGTATTCCGTTCTGAGGCCCACCTCTCCTGGCTTGAAACCAGGCAGGATCCTCTTGTTCTTTGCCCAGTGGCCTCTTGGTGTGTGTACAGGCTTTGCCTGCACACGTGCACGCTCTGGAAGGTTCAGTCTTCACGGTATCGTCCACAATCTGAGTGTCATACACGCCTTCGCTGAGTCAACAAGACGCCAGTAAACACCTTCCCCGTATCCTCCGCTTTCAACCCAGATCCAACTGACATCACCAGTGAGACCCCTCATTCCACATCCTCTTCCGGCACTTCCCTGCCCAGGTGCCGAAGCAACCATTTCAAAATTCTCTTCAGCGAACGGTTACTTGCACGTGATAGTCACGATATCATTTGTGAGCTTCCACATTCTGCCAGATTCTTTTGAAAGGACATGAACATGAATCCCTTCCAGCCGGTTGGCCAGGGAGCTGTCTTGGCACAGTCAAGTGGGCACTTCTAGCACTGCATCGATCGGTTGCAACATCTTGGTTGGCTTTGCGTCAGTTCCCGGAGCCCCAGAATTTCCCAAGGCCTTCAACTCAGCGTGGACCCGCGCGGGCCTTCGGCACCGTCCATTCTTGATCCTGTTACCACCTGAAATGATTGCATATCGACCAGTTCTTTTGAGCAAATAGCAGGTGCTTTCAATATAGGCATTGTAAAATTGTGGGAGACCTAGAAGTAGCCAAACAGTTGTCATGCTTCAGCAATCTTCACATGTTCGATTCTGTGACATTAAATATGTCCATCACTATGTGCCCGGCTATCAAAAGATACAGCATCTGGGATCTGAAAGGTTTGAAGGTGAACAAGCGGCCATCTAGCTCAGAGGCAACAAAGCCCACGTGGAAGAGGCACACCAGCCTGTGCGATCACGAGGTGTCGAAGGGATCAGGTAACAGGCACCAGAAAACCCAAAACAAACAACAAAAGAATATATTGTTGAGAATGAGGGGAGCCAGAGCAGAGACCCCAAACCCATCCATAGACAATAGGAGTCCCCTTCACCGAAGGGTCACAAGGACGGGATGAGTCAGCCAGGGTGTGGTGTAGCACCAATGAAACACACAATATTCCTCTGGCTCCTTGAGGCTTCCTCACCCCCACTATCATGACCCCCCAGTCCTGCCTTTCCCTGCGGGCTAGACCGGAGCCTGTACACGGGTACATCTAAGCGCCCACAACACACGGAACCCAGATCAGATGAACCCCTCAGGGATAGAAAGGGGAGTAGCGATACCAGGAGAGGAGGAAGAAGGACGGGGAGGGAGTCAATCATAACGATCAGCTCATACCTGCCCCCCCCCCCGCTCCCCGGGGCACGAACAACAGAAACGTGGGTGAAGGGAGACAGCAGTCGGTGTAAGATATGAAAATAATCATGATTTATCATTTATCAAGGGATCACTAGCGTGGGAGAGGGAGGAGTGGGAAGAGTGGGAAAATGGGAAGCTGGTTCCAAGGGCTCAAATAGAAAGACAATATCTAGAAAGTGATGGTGCCAACATATGTACCAATATGCTCGATACAGTTGGTGTATGGATTGTTGTAAGAGCCCCCAATAAAAGGATCCTTAAAAAGAGACTAGATAAATAAATATGTCCATCATGTCCAACCATTCCTATGAAGCCTCTTCCGGAATTGTTCTTGACTCTTAACAGCAGCTCAGGGGCCACTGAGCGTGTCCCTCCCCCTCTCCTGCCCAGCTCCTGGTAAAACCACTAGTACACTTTGACCTCTGTGCACTGGCCTGTTCTAGCTATCTCCTGTAAGTGGGGTCACACAAGAAGGAAGTCCTCTTCAATGGCAGCTCTTATTCATCCCCCCACGTCACCCCGTGGCTCTCAGCCCTGAATGCGATGCGGTCTGAGGGGGAACAATCCTGCCACGTTGTCCAGTGTGTCCATACGAACAGAGACCAAGAGGCTTTCTAGAAGGTCTTAGTCCAGAGTGGAGTCCCCTGGGAAGGGGGAGCCATGCCATCCTGCGACTTGCTCAGCAAGTAAAGCCACCACAAGGGGACCTATAGGGTGTCGGGAGCACTTGGGAGCAGGATTGAGGGGCATGGAATGGAGAGAGGAGGGGAGAGGAGGAGGCGAGGGAGAGAGAAGAAGGACATACAACCCCATGGCATGCCTCCCTCTGCCGGGGCCGCCTTCCTAGCCCTCCTCCGCGTCCCTGACATTGCTGGCCTAGGAGAAATGTCCCTTCTGGGGAGACAATGGCCATCAGAACGGCAGGCAAAGGCGCTGTGGAGGAAGGAGGCGCAGCCCAGCGGCCGAGGTATTAATATGATGGAGGAGGTTCACAGGTCACCCCCTCATGACTGAAAGCCGCCGTGGAATGAAGGTTGGCAGCTATTTCCAGGTAAAACTGTCTGATGGGAAGAAATAGCGCAGCCCCTGACCATTAAGCTGCAAAGGCCGCGGCCATCGTAAATCCCGCTCTCGTGGGCCCTCTCCGGCCAGCGGGAGCACAGCCCGGCAGGCCAGCTGCCTCGGGGAGGAGGGCCTTCATGGGCACCGGGCAGTGTCTCCGAGGACCGGGTGGACTCTGGTGCCCAGGGCTGTGAAGGCACTTGGCAGCCACCTGGCGAGTTTCTTCTTCAGCTGGATGACCGAGAGCCCCTCTTGGCTTCTCCCAGCTCAAACCTGCCGCAGCTCCGGTCAGGCAGGTTCGAATCCTGGCCCCGCTGCTTACACGCTTGATTACTTGAGGGCGGTCACGGTCATCGTTTCTCATCTCCAAACATGAGCGCAGGGGGTGGGTTTGTGTTTGGGGCGACGAGGCCGTCGGATTTCCCCTCTGCCCGGGCTCTGAGAAGCGGTAGCCACTCCTACACGCATGCCTCTGTCTTCACAGGGTCGAGGCCCTCCTCTAAAGCAAAATCCTGCAGCAAAATTCACAGAATGTTCATCTCACCACCTGTGTCCATGAGGGAACGCCCCCACCCTGCTTCCTCCCATGCCCCCCAGGAACCCCTCACCTGCCTTCTGCCCCTCGTGTTGGTCCAGTCTGGGTGTGTCATCTAAGAGCACCCGCACGCTAGGCGGCCTTGTGTGTCTGGCTTCTCTCACATCGTGTAAAGCTTCGGAGCTGCGCACGTCGGACAGAATGCCGCATATCAGTCCTTTGCACCTTGACTGCTGAGTAGCGCCGTGCAGCGTAGCTGTCACGCCTTGTCCGTGCCCCCGGCGCCTGATGGGCATCTAAGTGTGAATAATGCCGCCATGAGCATCCCCACACACATGTGTTCCCGGGTCAACATCTGTTTTCAATCCTCTCGGAAGCCGAGCATCCAGCTGACGGTGGCCTGCGGGATGGTGGAGGGGGGGTGACTGCGGCTGCTGGAGGGGGCGCTGGGGCCACGGTGTCCGATCCGCTATGCGGAATGGAGGCACGGAGCTTGAGGGTGGCATGCAGTCTGTCTGGCTGTGGTGGCTTGTGTGCTGCTGTGATTCTGGGCGCGATGCCACCAGGATTTCGAAGACTGTGACCCATCGCGGACCGGCTTCCGGAGAGCTTCCAAGCCAAGACGGACTGGAAAGAAAGGCCTGCAGAAACCCAGCCCAGGACTGTAGTCTGCTCTGGTGGTGGAAGACCAGCCCCACGTCGGGAAAACGTGGCCTACATAAGGGGCACAACTGCGGGTGAGCACGCCACGATGGCAGAGATGGCACAAGCGGGGTGGCCGGGAGCCGGAGCCCACTGGACGGCAACTAGGAGCGACAACAGCCAGGCCAGGAGGGATTTGTCCCAGAGCTTGTGGACGGGCAGGCCTGCTCCGGGCCCTCGATCTCCTGAGCTCCCGAGGTGGAGCTCCTGCCTGGTCTTCTCTCGGGAGCCTTGAAGCCAGGGGGTGCTGCTCCTCCGTCCACAGCTGAGGACACGTATTCTCAGGCGGCCCTCAAGCAACCCGGCCCCCTCCCAGGGCTAAAATAGGCAGACCCAGCAGCAAACCTAGATCCGTGGACCCCCAAGGACAGATCCATGGGGCAACGATCACATACCTCTGGGTAATTTGAGGGACCCCCTCCCCCAATTACCAGCAAGAAAAAAGGGCTCAGAGTCGTCATTTACTCAGAGGAACGGCTGGGCGAAGGGTGATCACATTTCAAAGGGTCATTTCTCCAGTTTCTCAGCTTCAGTGAAATAGGAGCCCCCCCCCCACCGTCCCCCTCCCAACCGCTGCAGGCAGCAGGTGACACCTGTATTATTGCTAAGGGTTAAAAAGCCCCCGAATCAATAAAACCCATTAATGAGTGTTGGTACCTGGAAGGGTCCGGCCAAATCCCTTCTACTCAGCCAGTTCAAGCCCATAAAACAGCTCTCTCCTTCCAGCCCGAGCCTTCATTTGATAGAAAATGTGGGGAAATTTTACAAAGGTGACTTGCTAATTGCCTGTAAAATAAAAGGCAGATGGAAGCTTTATTACAGTTGAAGGAAGTCGGGAATATTAAGGTAAAATGTCAAATAACAATTGATTTTCCTCAGACATAAAGGGGCGATTTATGGCTTCCTAGTTACTACAAACGAGAAATTATTTGAAGTTCTAAAAAGTATGAGGCGAAATAAAGATTAAATAGAAGATGAAATCATAGGGATCCCTGGGAGGTGACTTCAGTGCCCTCCCCCCCCCCCCCCCCCCCCCGCGAGCTAGAATTCACGTGGCAGGGCTCCAGGCCGCTGGGGAGCTGGGGGAGGCAGAGTAGGCTTTGCATTTGAGGAACTGGGGGTGAGGCTGGAGTGAGTAGTGGTTAGGGGCAATTTCCGATGGGAGGGTCTGGGATTAGGAGAGGTGGGGCACAGGAGGGAAGGCGGAAACGTCTCCCCCTTTCCAGCTGTGGTTAGCTGCCAAGAAGTGTCCCCCTTCCCCCCATGACTGGCGATTGCGTGCCCATGGGAAGAAGATACTGTCGGTCTTGCGCCATCTCCATTGTGATCCCTGGGGGGTTCGGCGACTGCGTTTCAGACATAGATAGGTCACCAGCCCTTTCTTCCTCTCCCTCGTCCTCGCCTGGACGTTCTGCTGAAACTCCTTCACCCTCGTGGCAACACTCAGGTCTCCGCTGACAGCCGGCTGATGCCCGGGAACAGAATCCTGGTGGTCTTCTTCCCACCTGCATGGGAAGCCAACTTTGATCTGATTGGCAAGCTACCACCGTTTGGCCCGCCCCCAGCCACGGCAGGGTCTAGGAGAAGCAAGTTTGAGCCCACTCGGGTTTCTTCAAGTCCGGTGGAGGTCCTCCCCTCGCTGACCCGCAGGCATGCCCCTCCAAGGACCCCCAGGGGGTTGTTAGGGGACTGCTCCAAGTCGAGCCCAAGAGGAGGCCAGGAAGGGGAATTCGGTTCCCAGATCCATCTTCCCCTAGACAAGGACCAAGCTGTGCTTTGAGGGGTTCACAGTAGGGGAAGGGGAGCATGGGGTGGGCAGGGCAGGCAGGCTTCTAGCTGGGTGCTGTCGGGCCAGCCACCAAAAGAACTCCGGGTCCGGTGTAGAGCATCGCACTGAGTCCTTGTAGCTGACAGTATTTCCATGCTGCCTGCTTTCAGGCAGGGGTGAGGGCTGCTGGGACGGGGGTGGGGGTGGGGTGGGGGTGGGGAAGGATGGGTAGGGAGTTGGAATGCTAGCAGTTCCAGGGACCTTCAGGCATCAGCCCCATTGGGCCCCGAGGCGATAGGCCCCCCAGCCCCTGTCTCTGTGTTTTTCGTGTTTGTGCACCCTCAGAGCCCTGTGGCAGGTGGATCACAGCCCCCGTTGTGTGGAAGAGGACATTGGGGCTTGGAGGTAAACCTTTCCCACAGGCAGGAGGTGTCGGAAGAAGGGGCCTCTCACTCTGCCCATTGAAAACACTCTTCTGCATCTCACAAAAGGGAAATGGGGTGCCCAGGGGGGTGGGGCTGCCTTCTCTTGGGGTCAGGGTCCTCCTGCGCCTCCCCAAGATCAGGCCACTTCAGGGCACAGGGATTTCTGTCCCAGGAATTGCAGCTAAGGCTTCCAGGAGGCAGGTTCCAGGGTGGGGTCTGAAAGGGGAGTAGAGCAGGTCAGGGTGGGGTAGCGGGAAAGGCATTCCCTGCAGGAGGGGACAGAAGGTGCAAATGCACCAAAGGCAGAGGCTGGTGGTCCCAGGGACGGGTGATGTGGAAAGAAGCCTGGCTCAGAGCCATTTGGATCCTGGAAAACGTGACTAAGGGTGGAAGTAAGAACCTGGTGCTCCTGCCTCACCTGGACCTTGGCACCTGGCTGTATTTGTTGCCTAGCGACGCCTTAACAAGGCAGGCACCACCCACTGAACTGCTTCAAGTCACAGCTTCATTCTCTCCCCCCCCCAACCCCCCCAGGCCAGAGGTCTGAAGCCCAGGTTTTGGCAGTTTTGGCAGTGCCGTCTTCCTTCCGGGTGGTGGCTCCTGGCAACCCCGGCATTCTCGGTTTGTAGCTGCATCTCCCCCAGTCTCTGCCTCCATCGTCACATGGCCTGTGTCCCTAAGTGTGCGTGTCCTCTCCTTGTCTTATCAGGACAGGAGTTTTGGGACCCAGGGCCCACCCCAATCCAGGACAACTCCACTGCCATTTCACTCGTTACACCTGCAAAGACCCTCGTTAAAGTCACAGTCACGTGCCGGCGGTCCAGGTGGACGTGAATTTGGGGAGGGCTCTGCTCAAACTGCCACCACCGGGCCTCTGTTTCCCCACCTGTGAAATGAGGGTGTGTGCCCCCGCTGCCCCACCCAGCTCTCTCCTGCTGAGTTTCTCAGCCAGAGAGCCTCTTGTGGCCTTGGGTGGGGGCAGTGTAACTGTCCCGTCGCATGGTAGGCACCAGAGGTGAGCCATCGTGTGTATTTAATCTCCTGCATTTGGATGGGGTCCTAATCTAATAAATGCTTAGGAGATTTCCATGGAATGGATTAATTTTCACTAGAAAGAAATATAATTGGTTGGTGTTAAGGCCATTGCCTTGACAAATCCGCCTTGGTCGTATATTGGAGAAAGGGGGAGACCTGATTCACGGCCACATAAATATGCCATCCTCCCCGCAGGCCCCGGCGAAGCACTCCGGGGCGCTGTCCCCTGTGATTTATCCTTCATTGATAAGCTCGATGCTATATTAGGATCAGATTTATGACGCCGCCTCTACAATATTTCTGATGCTTCATCTGAAGAGGGTTACAAATGAAGACCTGAAACTCGCTGGCGCCCGGGCCCTGCGCGCCCGAGGGGGGCTTGCAGGACAGGGGTCCCAAGGTGCAGGGAACAGAGGCGTGGTCCCCAGGAAAGGAGCCATTCGCTGGGTTTGGGGAGGATTTAGCTAGCCTTCAATCAGCGCAGCAGGTGAGCTGCTCAGGTTGGAATGTTGCAGCCCACAGCCAGGGCTGGATTAATTTTATTTTGTTTTAATCATTTTATTGGGGGCTCATACAACTCTTATCACAATCCATCCATACATCATTTGTGTAAAGCACATTTGTATATTCGTTACCCTCATCTTTCTCAAAACATTTGCTCTCCACCTAAGCCCCTGGCATCAGGTCCTCATTTTTCTCCTCCTTCTCCACTCCCCCCACCCTCCTCCCCCATGAGCCCTTGATAATTTATAAATTATTATTTTGTCATATCTTGCCCTGTCCAACGTCTCCCTTCACCCCCTTTTCTGTTGTCCGTCCCCCAGGGAGGACGTCACATGTAGATGCTTGTCATTGGTTCCCCCTTTCCAACCCACTCACCCTCTATCCTCCCAGTACCGCCCCTCACACCCCTGGTCCTGAAGGTATCATCCGCCCTGGATTCCCTGTGTTTCCAGTTCCTACCTTTACCAGTGTACATCCTCTGGTCTAGCCAGACTTGCAAGGTAGACTTCAGATCATGATAGTGGGGGTGGGGGTGGGGAGGAAGCATTTAGGAACTAGAGGAAAGTTGTATTTTTCATTGGTGCTACATCGCACCCTGACTGACTCATCTCCTCCCCTAGACCCCTCTGCAAGAGGATCTCCAGTGGCCGACAAATGGGCTTTGGGTCTCCACTCTGCATTCCCCCCTCATTCACTATGGTAAGATTTGTTTTTCTTCTTTGATGCCTGATAACTGATCCCTTCGGCACCTTGTAATCATACAGGCTGGTGTGTTTCTTCCATGTGGGCTTTGTTGTCTCTGAGCTAGATGGCCGCTTGTTTATCTTCAAGCCTTTAAGACCCCAGATGCTTTATCTTTTGATAGGTGGGCACCATCAGCTTTCTTCACCACATTTGCTTATTCACCCACTTTGTCTTCAGTGGTTGTGTCAGGAAAGTGAGCATCATAGAATGACAATTTAATAGAAGAAAGCATTCTTGCATTGAGGGAGTACTTGAGTGGATGCCCAATGTTCTTCTGCTACCTTAATATTAAACCTATAAATATATGCACATAGATCTATTTCCCCATCTTCATATATAAATATATTTACATATGTACATGTCTTTATCTAGACCTCTATAAATGCCCTTTGCCTCCCAGCTCTTTCCTCTATTTCCCTTGACTTTCCTCCTGTCCCACTATCAAGCTCAGTCCCCACCTGAGTTTCAGCAATTCCTCTTGATTACATTACCCTTGTTCATGCCCTCCCAGGCCTCCAACATCCTCCTCACCCCTGATTTGGATCACTTGTTGTTCCCTTGTCCCTGGGTTTGTTAACACCACTTCCTTTCCCCCCACCTCCCTTTATCCCATGTCCCCCCGGAACTGTCAGTCCGTTGTTTTTTCTCCAGATAGTTCATCCAGCCTGTCCTATTTAGACAAACCTGCAGAGATAATAACATGCACAAAAACAAGACAGAGCAAAACCAAGCAACAATATACAACAAAACAACAACAAACCACTGACAAAGAACAAAACAAAACACATCAAGAAAGAAAAGCTTGTATTTAGTTCAAGGATCATTTGTTGGCCTTTAGGAGTGTTTTCCAGTCCAGTCTGTTGGGGCACCACGCCCTGGCCCCAAAGTCCACTTTCAGCATTCCCTGGGGACCTTGCCGCTCCATTCCCTTGCTGTTCCGCTGCACTCCCCCAGTGTTTGCCTAGGTGTGGTGGGATCAGGTCGGGCGCAATTCCCACACTGTCTCCCCAGTGCTGTCCCCTGCAGGGCTATGGGTCAGTGAGGGGCGTCATGTCTCTTAGTGGGGCTGGCCATGTGGTCCTCTCTGTGGACTGGCTGCTCTAATTGGGGTCATCGTCCTCAAGGCCTGGTGGGCCAGGATGTGCTCCACTCTCTCCTACTCCCCCTTTATCTGCTCCCATGTGCTCTGATCAGTTATGTCCCTCTCCCAGAACTGCAGATTCAATGCCGTCCTTTGAAATAAATTCTTCTGGGGGGAGGAGCAGATGTCCACTTAGTAGTTGGGATTGGGGCCGCCCCCCCCCCCAGACCTCTCCATTGGTTCCCTACTCCACGCTGGAATGTTGCATTCACACCTCGGGGCACTGGGTTGACGTCTGGTCCCTCTTTCCCTGTGGAGATATAAACAATACCCTCCCCTTGGGTGGGTTAACGCCCCATGACCCCGCTCCCCATTTCTTCTTTATTTTCATCCTTTTTTTCTTTCCCCACCTCCTCCCCAGTTGTCTACCATGTGCATCCCTGGACGTGATCTGGTCTCTGCCAAACTACACGGTCCTCGCCCCAGGAATGTTTGTATACAGTAGCTTTTTCCCTGTGCCCCTTTTGCATTTTTTTAAAAGCTTGCCTCAGCAGACTCATGTTGTACTTATCCTTTTGTGCTTGGCTTACTTTGCTTAGCATGATTTCCTCCAGTTCTTCCCATGTAGCGATGTGCCTCATACGTTCATCACTGCTTTTTAGTGATGCGTAGTACTCCATTGTATGTATATACCACAGTTCTTTAACCCAATTGTCAGTTGATGGAAATTTGGGTTGTTTCCAACTCCTTGCAATTGTGAACTGTGCCGCAATGAACATGGAGCACAGATGTCTGGTCTTGGTTTGTTCCTTGCCTCTTCTGGGTATATGCTGGGTCATATGGTAACTCTATTGCTGGGTCATATGGTAACTCTATTTCCATCTGTTTTAGGTATCGCCAGATTGATTTCCATAGTGGCTGTACGTACTTACAGTCCCTCCAGCAGTGGATGAGAGTTCCTGTCTCCCCACAGCCCCTCCAACACTTGTTGCTTTCTGATATTTTGAATTGGGCCATCTTTGAGGGTGTCAGGTGGTACCTCATTGTTGTTTTAATTTGCATTTCTCTTATGGCTAAAGATCGGGAACATTTTCTCATATGTTTGTAGGCCATTCGGATTTCTGTCCCTGTGAAACTTCTGTTCAGGTCCTTTGCCCATCTTTCAAGTGGCCTATTGGTTTTTTTCTTTTTGGAAGCTAGCAGAGTATTGTAGATTTTAGTAATAAGGCCTTTGTCTGATGTGTCTTTGCTAAAGATGTTTTCCTGGTCCGAGAACTCTCTTACATTCTTTGTTGAATTCTTTTGATGTACACGGGTGTTTTATCTTCAGTATATCCCATTTGTCAATTTGTGCCTCCTCTGTGTTTGTGTCCTTCCCTATTTCTGATAGCCTGTGTATTCCATGTGCCAAAGTTCTCAGGTTTGTCCCAAATCCCTCATTGATGGCCCTAATAGTTTGGGGTTTAACTTCAAGGTCTGTGATCCACCTTGAGTTTATTCTTGTGCATGGAGTGAGATAAGGGTCTTGCTTCATTTTTCTGCATGTTGATATCCATTTTTTCCAGCACCACTTGTTAAAGAGGGCATCTGCTTCCCATTTGATATATTTGGGGCCCTTATCAAAGATCAGTTGTCTGTATGCTGATGCTTTTATTTCTGGGTTTTCAGTTCTCGTCCATTGGTCTGAGTAGCTGTAATTGTACCAATACCATGCGGTTTTGAGAACTGTGGCTGCATAGTATGTGCCAAAGTCAGGTAAAGCAAGCCCTCCCACGGTGTCCTTCTTCTTGAGGAGTTCTCTGCTAATTCTGGGCTTCTTCCCTCTCCATATGAAGTTGGTAATCAGCTTTTCCATTTCTTTGAAGAAAGATGATGATAATTGTATCGGGATGGCATTAAACTTATATAGTGCTTTTGGCAGAACTGACATCTTGACCATATTGAGTCTTCCAGTCCACGAGCATGGAATATTCTTCCATTTGTTGAGGTCGCTCTTGGTTTCTTGTAATAGTGTTCTATAGTTTTCCCTATATAGATCTATTGTTCTTTTAGTCGGGTATATCCCTAGAGATTTCCATTTGTGTTTGGCTATTGTGAAGGGTACAGCCTTTTTGATCTCCACTTCTGTGGTCTTATCCGATGTGTATAACAGTCCGATGGACTTCTGTTTGTTGATCTTGTATCCTGTCACTCTGCCAAACTCCTCTATTGCTTCCAGTACTCCCCTTGTGGAGCTTTTGGGATTTTCCATATATAAAATCATATCATCTGCAAATAACGATAGTTTCACCTCTTCCTTCCACAGACGAATCGAATACCTTTGCTGTCTCTTCTTTGCCTTATGCTGTGAGCTAAAACCTCCAGCACAATATTAGGCCTGGATTAATTTTAATACGTGCTCTGAGAGGGCCATGGTGTCCAGGAGCCCTGGTGATGGAGTGGGTGGCCATGTATGCACTGGGCTGCTAACCTAACCACAAGTCGGGCAGTTGAAGTCCACCAGCTGCTCCTCAGGAAGAAGATGAGGTTGTCTGTCCCCATGAGAAGTGACAACCTCTCGGATTCTGGGGGTGCCTCCACTCTGGCCTGCAGGGTCACTTTGAGTCGGAATCCACTCAGTAGTGTTGGGTTGACCATACACTAACCTTCAGTTCCTGTGACCGTGGCCTTGTTTGGAAGCCAAGGCTTTGCCGCTGTCCCCAGTAAAGCTCACGCGGAGTCAGGCAGGAGCAGGGTAAGAGCGAATCCTGTGAGTCGTGTCCTACCAGAGAAGCGACACCGATGGACACACAGGGAAGAGTGTCACATGGAGCCAAAGGCAGAGATTACTGTGATGCATTCACAAGCCAAGGAGCGCCAAGATTCACCGTCCCTGTATTTCCCAATAACACACAAATTGACTGATCTCAATGATCTTGCATGGAACTCCTCCGGGGGGGGGGGGGACGGGCAACAGAAAAGTGGGGGAAGGGAGATAGCGGTTGGTGTAAGACCTGAAAAATAATAAGCATTTATAAATGATCAAGGCTTCATGAGGGAGAGTGGGAGCAGGAGGGGAAAATCAGCTGATACCAAGGGCTCCAGTGGAAAGAAAATGTTTCAAAAAGGATGATGGCAACAAATGCACAAATGTGCTTGACACAATGGATGGATGGATGGATTGTGATAAGAGCTGTAAGAGCCCCTAGTAAAGTGATTTAAATAAAACCACACCCACAAATCAAAGTTAAAGTGCGTCTGGGGTTCTTTGGCAAATAAAGCCTGGTAGGTTTTGCGTTATCAGATGCTTAGCGTTTGTTCTCGTAGCTCCTACGGAAGTGAAACGCCGCCTAGGGGCACTGTAGTGGAGAGGCTCCTTTAGACCAGCACTCAGGGCACCCCGATCCCCCCTCTCCTGGGAGCATTCTGTGGGGGCCTTGTTTCAAAGCTCTCTGTGCTTGTGGTTCTCAGCTTGTGGTTCTCAGCCTAAGAAGCCGCAACCGAAACATTGCCTGGGCGCCCTCACATGAGACTCTGGTTCCCCGCATTCAGGGTGAAGGCCTGACCCCAGGGTGTCTTAAAAACTGTACACATAATCCAGATGAGCAGCGAGGTCAGCGGTTCTCAACCTGTGGGTCGAAACCCCTTTGGGGGTCGAACAACCCTTTCACAGGGGTCGTCCAAGACCATCGGAAAACCTAACAGTAGCAAAGTGACAGTGATGAAGTAGCAACGGAAATCATGTGATGGTTGGGGGGTCACCCCCACATGAGGGACTATGAAAGGGTGGCGGCATCAGGAAGGTGGAGAACCACTGGCCTAGGTCGATTCCAACCTGGGGGTGGTGTCCATTTTGACTCACGGCGACCCGCGGGGCAGCGTCGACCTGCTCGGTGGGTTTTCACAGCAGCGACCTTTCAGAAGCACCTGCCGTCTTGTTTCCGAGGGATCTACGTCGGGTGCTTTTAGTAATCAATTCTGCACTTAACCCCGACTTCTGCTGGGGTGCAGCTCTGAGATCAACCGCCAGATGTCGCTGTGCAGCCAGGTTTTGCTGGGTGTCCATGTGGGCAGGCTGCCTTCCGGAGTGATGGCCGGGCAGGGGCGCCCTGGCTCCTGGAGGCGCAGCCTCTTCACTGACGTGGGCTCTCCCTGTACTCCGACGGACACCGCTTGGCGAACAAAACCTTGGAGCTACGCACCCCTGAAATCAAGAAAGGTAAAATGATGAAAAGGGTCTCAGAGTATCTAGAGTCTTGAGTTTCAAACGGAAAATGTGGGGGGCTCCCAGACAAGCCGGCTAAGCTTCCTGCCTCAGTTCTTTCATCTGTAAACGGGGATAACTCGATCTCCTCCTCCGGTGGTGGCTATGCAGAACACTGGAATGACACACATGTACAGTGCATGGCAGCAGTGCTGTCTACGGAGCCCTTGCGGGGTGCTGGTTATGCACTGGGCTCTGAGCCCCATGGTCAGCAGTTCAAAAGCACTGGCAGCTCCGCAGGAGAAAGACTGGGCTTCCTACGCCCGTCAACCAGCGATTCTCAACCTGTGGGTCACGACCCCCTTGGGGGTTGAACAACCCTTTCACAGGGGTCGCCCGATTCTTCACAGTAGCAAAATTGCAGTTATAAAATAGCAATGAAAATAATGTTATGGTGGGGGGGGGTTCACCACAGCATGAGAAACTGTATGAAAGGGTGACAGCGTCAGGAAGGTTGAGAACCACTATGTAACCAGTTACGGTCTCAAACCCACAGGGGGTCGCTATGAGGCAGCAGGGGCTCGATGGCCGTGAGTTTGCACGTGCCATATAGGGAAGGCTTGATACTACGGCTTTACATGTTGGTAAACTGAGGAGGCTGGAAGGGAAGTGACTTGCCCAGGGTCACATGAAGAGAGAGTGCTGGAGTTGGGACCTGATCCCAGCACTCCTGACTCCAGGCCACGTCTCTTCCCAATGCTGTTTTTCCTTTAGGGGGAAAAATTATCAGAGCCCCAGAAGATGACACAAAGAACAATCAACAATAAAATGGGTTTAAAAATAATCTTATTAGGGGCTCATACAACTCTTATCACAATCCATCCATCCATCCATTGGGTCAAGAGCATTTGTACATTTGTTGCCATCATCATTCTCAAAACATTTGCTTTCGACTTGAGCCCTTGGTATCAGCTCCTCTCACTTTCCCCCTTCCTCCCCCTCCCTCCCTCCCTCCCTCCCTCATGAATCCTTGATAATGTATAAATTATTTTGTCATGTCTTACACTGTCTGACGTCTCCTTTCACCCACTTTTCTGTTGTTTGGGAGGGGGTTATATGCAGATCCTTGTGATCGGTTCCCCCTTTCTACCCACCCTCTGTCCACCCTCCTGGCATCGCCGCTCTCACCACTGGTCCTGAGGGTTTTCTCTGTCCTGGACTCCCTGTTTCCAGTTCCTATCTGTCCCGGTGGACATCCTTTGGTCTAGCTGGATTTGTAAGGTAGAATTGGGGCCATGATGTGGGGGGGGGCATTAAAGAACCAGAGGGAGGTTGTATGTTTCACTTTTGCTATACTGCACCCTGACTGGCTCGTTTCCTCCCTGAAACCCTTCTGGCCACCCTTGGTACAGACCCTGGGCCTGGCTTGGGGACAGCGAGACGAGGGCTAGTTGGAACCTTGCTTAGGCGTTAGGGGTGAGGCTGGGTCTCCGGCCCGAGGCTCAATTTGTTCATCTATGACATGGGGACGACAGCGACAGGGCCTCCCAGCAGTGCAGTGAGGAGCAGGTTAGAAAGTCATGAAGTTTGGGGCATGTCAGCTGTGGCCCTCAGGGTGATCAGAGAACCACGTGGGTCCACCCCTTCCCTTCTTGTCGGGGAGCCAGCCCCTCCTAAGAAAGCCATGGGTCTGTGACCTGGGGGCTCAGGGACCGAGGGTTACACTGGGTGTGCTACACCCTGCAGGTCAGCCCCCGTCAAACGTTTCCTTCATTTGGAAATGTAAGGAATCGATGACATTATTTTCAGGGTTTCCAGTTTCCACACATACAAACCAAGAAAGGGTTAAGTGGTGGTAAGCCCCGCTCCCCCCTTTGGGCAGGAAGGTCAGAGGTGGGGTCACTCCAGGAGGCGACCACTGCTGAGGCAATGACCATACTTACTTCCTCCACTCACATGTGGCCCCTCGCCCCAGTGTCCCCGTGAGATGCTGGCAGAGGAGCCAGGCTCCATCTTCTCCAAAATGGATACGCCAGTCACACCCCCCTCGAGCCTGGGCTCATTTGCCTTCTTCATTTTTAGACTCATTCCACACTTTTCAGCAAATTACAGTGTTTGCCAACTGGCTGTCTGGGCCCAGAAGATGCACTATTTATAGCAGTCTTGGGCCGCTGCCACCCCAGAGCTGCCCGGTGAGAACTTGGACCAGAGTCACCGGGAGGGGCGGGTGTTCTGCGCCTTGGGAGGGCTGAGCTCATGGGCACATCCTTCACCTGGGCCCCTGGGATCTGCCCTCCACACCTGCAGTCAGGGGGCTGCCTCCAGGCTATTTGGAGAACCCGGAGATGCTGGGAGACTGGTGGTCATGGCCAGTGGGCAGTCATGGGAAGGTTCAGCCTGACCACTGCCCTGTGTCATAACATCCATCTGTCCATCCATCCATCCATCCATCCATTCATCCATCCATCCATCCATCCATCCATCTTTCCATCCTTCCTTCCTTCTTGGGCTCTGAGGGCTGGTTCTACCAAGATATGGGAGTGGTGAGCCCTCTTTGTGAACCTTGAGTCCCCATCTGGGTAAACAGGTGGATTGTATCAGATCATTCGGGCTTATTCTAACCACACTTGTGAGATCCCGTCCACTGCCTCACACACGAATTCTAACTCACTGCCCCCAGGCAATTCTGACTTGTATGCAGCGAGTCTATGCAGCAGAGCAGAACTGCCCCTGCGAGTTTCTGAGACTGTAGCTCTTGATGGATGGAAGCCCTGGTGATGCAGGGGCGACTCATTGGCCTATCGTCTTGGAAACCCTCAGGGGCAGTTCTGCCCTTGTCCTATAGGGTCACCATGCGTCTGAATCGAGCCCATGAGCGTGAGGTTTGGCTTGGTTTTGATGTGTTTGAGATCTTTATGGGAGCAGAAAGCCTCACCTTGCTCCCTTGGAGGGACTGGTGGGTTTGAACTGCTGACCTGTGGTTAACAGCCCCAGGCAGACCCCACTGCACCCCCCCACCCACAACTCCCAGCCTGTACGCAGTGGGTACACAGTCGTGCGCCCATTTCTCTCTCTGCTCAGGGCCCGGCTCGAGGCATGCAAGGGAGCAGTATGAACAGATGTGTTCATTGTCCCCGAAAAGGACCCAGGACACAGACAAGGGCCATGTCCCCACGAGTGTCGTCGTCCCCCACCCCTGTGACCATTGACAAAGGGCGTTTACAGCATCGCTGCTGCCCACACTCTGGACGTGAGCTGAGGCTGAGCTGGGGCTGAGCTGGGGCTGAGACCAGGGACTTGCCCAGGCCTCCGAGTCAGCAGTGGAGCAGGAGCCAGGCCTCCCAACTCCTTTTCCAGGGTCCTGCCTTCTATTCAAGGGTCCTCTCAACAGGTCCTCGCTCGAAAGGTTGGCCGTTGGAACCCGCCAGCAGTCCCCAGGGAGTAAAGACCGGCCATGTCTCCCGGCTGTAAGTGTTACAGCCTAGAGACTGCTGTGGGATCGGGGATGGGGGGTGGAGGGTGGGGTTGCCATGAGTTGGAAGTGACCTGGCCCCCACCTGCCAGGACAGCCCCCTCCATGTGTCTGACCTCTCGGGGTGCCCCACTGCCTTCCACTCTAACCTCTGCGTCCACTCCCCCCAACCCCACGCCTGCAGAACTCGACCCACCTCCAGAAGGGCCACTGGATTGGTGGCACACTCTTGCCTGTGCCCACCCCGCTGGGAGCCCACTGGGGGGCCAGGCCCCCCCTCTGGTAGAAGTGAGCAGCCTTTTCAGGTGAGTCTTCCTGCCGCTCTTGGCTCTCATCCACAGTTCTTGCATTCCGCATCTTGAGCGTACCCCACCTTGATCGCGTCAGGGGGACCTTGCCGTTGCCTGGAAGAGGCAGACACAAAGCCAACTGTGCTGGAAGGCCAAGTGGCCAGAACATCGGAGGTCCCCGAGGCCTGGGTCACAGCGTGGATGGAGGGGCCGGGGGAGACCAGCAGTGAGGGGCAGTGTGGAAGGGGGCCTGGAGGGGAGGGGCTTACACACGCACACAGGACAGTGCCCGGCCAGCAGGCCCTCAGGCCCTCAATGCTGATGGCAAGGCCCAGCCTCAGCCAAGGCTTGGAAGCAAGGTGTGCTCGAGGGACGGGGTTCTAGCCTGAGTGGAGGGAATGGTCTTTCTTGCGTAAGAGTGAGCTGAGCCCCCGCCTCGTGGAAGCCCTGCAGTAACCGTAGAGGGCAGTCCCCTTGTCCGGTGAAGAAGAGGAGTCCTGGGGGCGGGCAGGTGGGCGCCGAGGAAGGATACTTTGACGCCAGATTTTAGGAGATGGGGTAGCGGCCCAGTTAGTGGTACGTGACGTGAATTCAGATCGGACGGTCCTGTGCCCAGAGAGGGGAGAGGGGACTGATGATGACTCTATGTCTAGTGTGGCCACGCACACGGAATGGCCCGGATCCCAGGATGGGGCTGGGGTGCTGGGTGAGGGGGCACTTTGAATGAGAGGAGTGAGGGGTTAGGGCTGGGTTTGGAGAAGGTTCTGGAGGGGAAAGCAGGAGTGGGGAGCAGAGGAGGGTCAGAGAGGTGGGGGGAAGTCAGGACAGTCAGGCATCAGAGACCAGGGAGGGCAGCACGCAGGAAAGGCAGACAGGGAGGGCAGAGGGAGGGCCCTGGACACTGCTCTGTGTGTGGCTCACCCTGGGGGTGGGGGGAGGGTCTTTCCCACCTCCACATCCAAAGTGTGACCCCGTCCCCTCCTCCTGCGGCCACTCCCCAGGACATGTCCTTCCCAAGGCAAATGGCAGGAATCCAAAGGTGGACCCAAACTTCCCAGCACGTTTTAGGGTGCTGATATCTTGCTGCTAACATGGCACCAAAGAAGTGTCTGTGGCCGGCCTCCCATCAGGGAGAGGGGCTTTCTCTCCACCAGCACGTGTGTGTGCGTGTTTAGGGACAGGCTGAGATAACAGAAATCCCACACGTGGGGGTTGGAGGTGGGGGCTTAAACATATTTTCCCACAGTTTAAGAGGCTGGAAGTTCAAATGCAAGGCACTGGTCCCAGAGAGAGCCTTCCCTCTGTGGGCTCTGGGAAACACGGAATCCTATTCAGCTGCAGAGCCGCACACGGGCCTCTGCTGGCAGCGGGGAGATGGCTGTTCTGTGTGTCTGGGCCGGGAGTCAAATGGGGTCTCTTCATGAAAGCTGAGTCGTCTCCTGCTGAGCGCCCACTGTCCCCTCTCGGCACATAGTATTGTGTGTCCGTGAGCTGATTCTGACAAGATGCTCGGTGGGGTCAATCTACCACCCTTTCGGCGGTTAATGTGGACCAAAGCAGACTGACCTTTCTTTCTCCCATTGAGCGGCTGGGTGATTAGAACCACCGACCTTCTGGTTAGCAGCTGAGTGCTCAGCCCTGGAACCACCGGGGCTCCTTGGGTACATACCAAGGGCACCATAAACATCCGTTGAATAAACGTACAAACTAGCCAATCAGCAGAGAGGTGATAAGGGGATCCCTCTCCTCCTAATTCCAGTCCCTGGGGAGGGTGGGTGTTGGTTACTGTGGTAGTTACATAATCTCTTGTCAACTCGTGAAGGGGTGCAGTCTAGCCTGTCAATCAGGTCACAGCTTGATGACCTCTTTGGAGGCAGGAGACAAATAGCTGACTGGAGGCCACATGCAGAGACAATCCCTTCCAGGCATTCCTGGCATTCCTGCCACTTGGAGCTATGCTGATGGAGCCAGAGCCGAGAGTGGAGGAGCCACGTGGAGACCCACACCAGCCCTGAGATGCTTCCACCGCCACTGGATCCACAAGACTTCCCATCCACTGGCCTCTGATCTTCCTGCATTCAACACCATTGCATGTGCTGCATGAGTCTGAAGAGGACTTTATAGGTTAGTACCAGATATATGGGGTAATATCGGTCTTATGGACTTGATCTGGGCTAGGCTGAGATGTTTTCTCAACTTTCAATTGCTCTTGTATATAAAGCTCTTTCTTACACACACGAGTGTCCGTGAATTTGTTTCTCTAGTCAACCCGGACTAACACACTTACCTCCTTCTCATCTCCCCTCACAGCTGTGCTGACTCCTTGCCTGGGGACTGGCTGCTGTCACAGGAAATGTGGGAGCCTGAAGCTTCCCTGGGGCCCCCAGCACCTTCATGGACCATGTTCCCCCCACCTCCCACCCCACCCAGGTTTCTCTAGGAGCAGCTTCCAGGGTTCCCACCGGCATGTAGAACTACTTGTTCTCTAAGCCGGGCCTTGTTCTCTGACCTGACCACAGCCTCACTGAATCCACCGGACTCCAAGCTCCTGCCAGGCGTGAGCCTGGGGACCCAGGGATGCCAGTTCCCTGGGACCTTGACTTTGTTGTGAATCCGGCGAAGGTTTACAGAGCAGATCAGTTTTCCCGTCAACAAGTCATCCAGAGTGTTTCACAGCACTGAGCGCAATCCCCGCCGCCTAACACCACGCACCCCACCTCTCCCTGTGTTTCTGGTTTCCGTTGCTCCGTCTTTCCTGATCCTTCTGAACTGTGCCCTTGGGGAACTGCCTGTCCTGCGATAGCCAACGATTCTTAGGTGCACGCACCTCCGTGGTGGGGTGTTCCTGTTGGCGAGCTGGCTATTGTTTGACTGAGCTCGGAGCCAGGGGCTGAGTTCATTTCCAGACCGGAAGGGGACAAGGGGGTCTTACCCTGTGGACGGATGGAGAATGTCCCACCGAGGGCCCGGGCAGTCATCAATCCTAGCGAGCAGCACACGCCTCCTCCCAGGAGAGGCCGCTCCAGCCTCCACCTTAGAGCTGAGCTCCTTATGTGGGCAGACGGACGGAGCAGACTCATTTGTAGACAAGCTGAGAATTGTGTGTGACCCCTGAGTGCCAGCACACACACCACATGACCCTCGGCAGAAGAAACGGTCCCACCCTCTCCAAAGAGTGACGTTTGTAGTTAGTAGGACTGGATTAGGCAATACTCTTGTATCGATTCGGAACTTACTGGTGGCGATACTTCTCCAGTAATGATGGGAGAGTATTTAGCGGGCCAGGTCGTGAACTCGACCACACACTCCCGAATGGCTCAGCAAAACAAAAGACTGAGGCCAACCGTGTCCACGTTATTACATTGACACCGTGGCCATGACCCTATTAGGGTCACGAACCAGGACGGCCCCACAGCGCACAACCCCAAGCTGTTGTCGTGACGAAGGTGAGGTCGACATGTCGCTGGAGAGGCACCAGAGGCACGGCCGTACAAGATGGGATGGGAGCAGCGGCCAAGGTACTGGGAGTTCTTGGTAATATTCTCACAGCCCCTTTGTAGGATGGAAATTTTTCCAAAGAGAATGTTTGATTAGGGACCCAGAAGCTGGTGGGTGGGCCTTCAGGGCCTCTTGAGGGGACTTAGGCTCCCCCTGTCTGTCCTATTAGCTATATCTATCTATCTATCTATCTATCTATCTATCTATCTATCTATCTATCTATCTATCTATCTATCTATCTCCACCTCTTCCACCAGCCAATGTATCTGTTCACCTACAATTCTGCTTTTGGTTGCCCTCGAGTGGGGTGGTCCAGACCTCATTGCGATCAGTGCCCCTTCTCCCCTCCACCCCCTCCCCCCTTCCCATACTCTCTGGGAGTCATTACTCCTGTAACTACTTCTGGAGGGTTTATCTGTCTTGGCTTTCATGAAGCTAAGGATCTTAGTTATGCAAATGAACCTACGCAGGTCTGACAAGATTCATGAGGTAAAACTAAGACCGTCATGGTAAGGGGAGGAAATATTAAAGAACTAGAGGACAGTTACGTGTTTCATCTGTGCTGGACTGAACCCCGGATATATCCTCCCTTCTGTGTGGCCCTTCTGTGTCACACACAGGGTGCACGAGCAGGCTTGTGAGGGACTGTCCAATTATCTCACAGGTGGGTTTGGGGTCTCCACTCTGTCCAGGCTCCTTCACGCCAATCTGTTTATTAGATTTTGAACTTCTGCTACCTATTCCCATTGATACCTCATGATCACAGGGCTGGTGTGCTGCTTCCCTGCTGGATGGCCGCTTGTTTTACAAGCCTTTAAGACCCCAGATGCTACATCTTTTAATAGGCAGCATTCCCACCCCCACCCCAGGGCCCACGGCTTTGTTTACGAAACACCTCGCCTGTGAGTCTCCCCTCTGATTTCATCCTTGATAAATGTGATCACCTCCAGGGGCAATTTGTGACGGGCTGCGGCTTGCGGTGAATGTAGCCTGGTCCAAGTTCACCACAGCCTTAAGTGGAGGGGGGGGGGCAGAAGCTCTGCCACCTTCCTGTTTGTCAGCTCAGTGAGGAGCTGAAGGGCAGCAGGCAGTGGGTCAGAGCTCAGGCTGGATGCTGCTGCCAGGATCAGGGCTCCCCAGGACCTCAGGGCTCCCCAGGTCCCCCGTGTCCCCACTCTCTCCAACCCAGAACGGATGAGCCCTGCTTGACGTGCATGCCTTCATTCAATCCGCACAAGAAACCGGTTCCAACAACGAATGGAATGATAGCCCGTCTGTCCTGTGCCATCTTCACGAGCCACGCTGTGTCTGTGCCCCTTGGTGCAGCCACTGCGTCAACACACGACCTTGAAGACCTTCCTTTCTCCCACCCACCCTCTCCGTTCCCGAGGGCGATGCCTTGTTCCTCTCAATAACAAATCCGAAGTGCAGGAGAGAAAGTCTCGCCCTGTCCTGCAGGGTGGCTGCCAGTCAGCATCCACTGGGCAGCAGTGAGAACAGAACCTCCCATCTCGATCTTCCCCCTAAGCATTGGGCTGCACTGCTAACCGCAAGACGGGCAGTTCAAAGCCACCGGCCACTCCGTGCGCAAAAGATGAGCCTCTTCGCCCCACAGAGGGGCAGCCTGCGAAACCTGGGTGGGGCTCTCTGCGTCGGACGCGACTCGAGCAGCAGTGGGTTAAAAACTGTATCTCTGGCTTTGCCACCTTGCTGGGTTGAAAGCTGCCCTTCCTCTGAGGCTCCGAGCCTCCACAAGGGCCTGGCGCCGGTGCCCTCGGCAGCCGCTTGGCAGGATTTAGCCTGCCCGCCTTCCTCCTCGGGGTTCTCCGGTGGGGAGTCCTTGCCACCCCGTCTTCTCCCAAGAACTGATGTGCGTAAGAGGCTGAGGCTGGCGGTGACACCGAGAGCCTGAAAGACCTATGTTGGCCACTTACTAGCTCCATGGAATCGGCATGTAATTAAGCTCTCGGAGACCCATCTTGCCACGAGTGCTGTTGAAGATCATGAGATGGGAGCGACAGAAGCCTTCTCTAGACTGCCAAACGCCACGCCTCCCGATTCTTCCTGAGCACGGCTACGAACGGGCTTCTCCTGGCCTGGGTGTCGGTGAGCTCCTGGTCGCCCGGGACGGTGACCAAGTACGAGTACAGGTCCCCAACCCAGGTCCTCCGTGTCTCGGGCTATCCTGGACCCCCTTCCTATGAGCCCTGCTTCGAACCACGGCAAAGGCCAGTGTCTCGTCTCGGTTGTTGGACTCAGAACGGCCAACAGACCCCTGGCCGCACATCGCCTCTCCCCGAGGCCCTGAGGAGTGGTGTCAGAAGGAGGCCCATCCACAGAGTGCCGAGGGCCAGGCTAGCTGGCTGTGGGCAGTGGCGCTGAGAAGCAGCTCGCAGGCCCACCTTGCCTCCTTTTCCTTGCCGGGGCGGTGGGGAGGGGGCAGCGTGTCCCAGCAGGGTTATTACTCGGGCTTGGCCATTCCAGTGTGGTCATGAGACAGTGTTTGTGACTTCGTGATTTCCGAACTCTCTTTACCGGAGGAGGAGGAGAAAAGCCACCGGCCGGTGGAGTTTCCATTCGGAAGCCCAGGAGAGACGAGCGGGATAAGGTTTAAAGGAAGCTGGGAGACAAGAATAGAATTGCCCTTTGATGACACTAGGAGTCGGGCTTAGTCAGTGTGCCAGTTACATGTGCCGTCAAAGTGATGCTGACTTAGGGAACCCAAGAGTCTAAAATTCTATCTAGAACACTTGTGGGCAGGGGTGGGGGGTGTGTGTGTGGTGGTAGTGATGGTGGTGGGGGGGGTGGGGGTGTTCCTTAGTTTAAAGTGGGGATGAAGCCCCAAGAGATGCGCAGACTGGCATCCCTGGTTTCTAGGAACTTTATCCGTGAGGTCACATACCTCCTCCCCTTAATTGCTGCCCCCCATATCCAGCCGTGGGAGGGGGACTATGCAGCAGCAGGGCCGGCCTGGCGCAGGCTGGGACCAGGTTCCCAGTGGTGGGGTCGTCCGGGCAGTAGCCAGCTATAGAGCACTAATTATTGCGGAGGTGTAGGCACCCCAGGTGGGACCCTGTGCCCTAACTCCATGTGGGCAGAGAGTGGGTCTGGCCCTGGATAAGGGGTGTCAGCAAGGAACTGCCCACCCCTCGCTGGGTTCCCAGGCCCCTGCGGTGGGCTCGTAATAGGAGCCATTTGCCCTGTAGCCAGTGGGTGACCAGGTTTTAATCTTAGAGATCCCTTGACTCTCAGCTGGGTAGTGGGCTTTGTTCAATTGGCAGGGGGGCGGGGGGCTGTCTGGGAATGCCAGAGGTCTTCTCAGCACAAGGGGGTTGTCCTCTTCCCAGACTAGCCTCCCCCACCCCCTCAGGTCCCCACAGACCCTAAGCCAGTTCGGCAGCAGCGGTGGGGGAGAGGGGTGCAGAGAGGAGGCCCTCCAACTTGTCCAGCAGTTCAAAGTAAATGGATGTCTGAAGTGAAAGCCGGGGTGGCCACACTGGAGTGAAACACGAAGGGAGAGCAACGGATCAGCAAGGGGAGCAATGAATTCCTTGAGGAATCCCGAAAATAGACCTCGGAATCAGTGGCCAGAGTTTGGCACTTCACCAGGTCCAATTGGAAAACATTCCGAAGGGTCAGCAGACAGACCTGGAACTATGTATAGGCTCCCCCCACCCCGTCTTCTTCTGTGTTCTTTTCCTCCTGTCTGTCCATATAAGACAGACAGGATATCCAATCCCGAGGAGAAAATACGGAGCTGATGGATGGCTCTGGGGGGACAGGGGAGAGGAGGAAGAGGGGGAAAGGGAGGAGGGAGCCAACAAACCCAGGGACAAGGGAACCACAAGAGATCTAAAATTGATGGCAAGGAGGGCGTAGAATGCCTGGTGGGGTTTGATCAAGTGCATTGTAGCTGAGAGAAAGCACTGAGCGCTGAATGAAGGTCGAACACCATAGTGGGACAGGAAGAAACTAAAAAGAAAGAGAAGAAAGATCTAGGAGGCAAAATATATTTAGAGAGACAGAAATATAGGCATGCACATATGTAAATATATTAATATATAACGATAGGGATAGAGGTCTATGTACATATGTTTAAATGTTAAGTATTAAGGCAGCAGATGGGCATTGGGTCTCTACTCAAATAGGCCCTCAACACAAGAACACTTTGTTCTAATAATAACCTGGCTTCTGTGATGCTCACCTTCCAGGCATGATTGCTGAAGACAAGTGGGTGCACAAGTAAATGTGGTGAAGAAAGCGGATGGTGCCTGGCTATTAAAAGATAGAATATCTTGGGTCTTAAAGGCTTGAAGGTAAACATGTGGCCATCTAGCAGGGAAGCAACAAAGCCCACATGGAAGAAGCACACCAGCCTGTGTGAGCAACAGGTGTTGATGGGATCAGGAATCAGGCATCAGAAGATCCAAAGCAAACAAATACAGTAGAGCCCCAGTACTCAACCGCATCAGTACTCGACACAGATTTCGATGTGAATTGTTGAGAAAATTTTGCACTGGAGCTTCAAACAAAACATCAGAATCCAACCGGACACAGGTGATTTTTGTAAACAAAAGCAGTTCGTGGTTTGATCACTTGGTGTCAGTTGGTGTTGATTGTATGCATTGTTGAAACATTTTGCAGCTGAGTTCAAAGAGTTTTGCTATAATTTTCTTAGTTTTTGTGGCTTTTGGTACTGTTTTTAGATTAAAAAAATATATGGGTCCTAAGAAAGAGTTTATTTTCTAAAGAATCGTCATGATAAGGAACTGGTTAACCATGTTATTGATATTGATGATAATTTAGTAAATTCTTTCAGAAAACAGTTAAGGAAACACCAACAGCAGATCACATTACACAGATTTATTTTATTTTTTTAGAGAAAGCCAGCCTGGTCCTAGTGGAAAAAGACAAAGAAGGAAAAACTCCTGAAAAGCAGCGACCAGTTGAGTTTACGGAGGGGCTTCCCCTTCCACACAGTGACTCTCTCCACCCCTCCCCTCCACATCCGTGTCCACAGATCCAGAGCCTCAGCCAGCTCAAGGTATGGGCCACGCCGTAGTTGTTAAAAACGTTTTAAATTTTGTGTTTCTTATTTAATTATATTATTTAACTCTGAACTTATTTACTTTGAAATTTCTGTGTAATGTTTTGTATAAAAAAGGCAAGATTAGGGTAAAAACTTGGTGGTTGAGAATGGATTAACCCGTTTTTAGTTCTTTCTTATGGGAAAAATTGATTTGGAACTCGACTGCATCCCATCTCAATGCTCCTTCTAGAACGGATTAGTGTCAAGGTCTGGGGTTCTACTGTTTATAGATACAAATGATGGGGTCAGAGTGGAGACCCAAAGCCCATCTGTACACAATCGGACATTCCCTCACAGAAGGGTCACAAGGAAGGAACGAGTCAGCCAGGGTGCAGCACAGCACTGACGGAACACACAACATCCCTCTAGTTCTTTAAAAAAAAATCATTTTATTGGGGGCTCATACAATTCTTATCACAATCCATACATACATCTATTGTGTCAAGAACATATGTACATTTGTTGCCATCATCATTCTCAAAACATTTGCCTTCTGCTTGAGCCCTTAATATCTGCTGCTCATTTTCCCCCTCCCTCTCCACTCCCCCCTACCTCATGAACCCTTCATCATTCAGAAATTGTTATTATTTTTTCATATGTTACACTGTCCGATGTCCCCACCCACCTTCTTCTCTGCTGTCCCTCCCCCAGGGAGGAGGCTATTTATACATAGATTCTTGTAATAAGTTCCCCCTTTCTACCCCACATTCTCTCCACCCTCCAGGCATCACCACTCTCATCACTGGTCCTGAGGAGTCATCTGTCCTGGATTCCCTGTGTTTCCAGTTGCCATCTGTGCCTATGTACATCCTGTGGTCTAGCCAGATTTTTAAGGTAGAATTGGGATCATGATAGTGGGGGGAGGTCCTCTAGTTCTTTAATGCCTCCTCCCCCCACTATCATGAGCCCAGCTCTACCTTACAAATCACGCTAGACCACAGCATGTACACCGGTACAGGCAAGAGCTCTCCACACATGGAATCCAGGACAGAAAAACCCCTCAGGACAGTAATGGGAGTAGCGATACCATGAGGGGAAGGGGAAGGTTGGGGGAGAAGGGAGAGAAATTGAAACTGATCACAATAATTGACGTTTAACAACCCCTCCCCGCCAGGGATGAACAACAGGAATGTAAGTAAAGGGAGACCATGGATGGTGCAAGATATGAAAATAATAATAATAATTTATCAGGGGTTCATGAGTGAGGGAGGATGGGGGAGGGAGGGGAAAATGAGGAGCTGATACCAAGGGCTCAAGCAGAAAGAAAATGTTTTGAGAATGATGATGGCAACATATGTACAAATGTGTTTGATATAATTGACATGTGGATTGTTATATGGGCTGTCAGAGTTCCCAATAAAATGACTTATTAAAATAAATCAATAAGAGCTAATTAACAAAAGAAGAAGAAAGAAAACCGGGTAGCCTATTTTGTACCCACTCAGGCAAGCAGCAAATTGGGGTTCCTCTCTGCGTGGCCTTCCTCCCTTCTGTGAAATGTCCCCGCTGGCCCCGAGGAAGCTGAGTACTGGCCTCCAGAAAGCAAGCCGAGAGGGACACAAACTGTCCACTCTCTGCCAGGACCCCGCTGGGAGACCTCGGGCACGTCATGGCTCTCTGGGCCTCAGCTTCCCATCTGTAATGTGAAGACAGGCGGAGCAGACTCCGCACTTCCCGAGTGTCTGTGTGGGCCGTCCTGACGTTACAGCCCCAGCGCACACGTCTTCTGGTTCCCACTTTGCGGACAAGACGACACGGCTGGGGAGAGCTGAGTCGAATCCACAGAGAAACACACCGCGCGTTGGCCCAGGGCTGAAGCCAGGCCTCTCTCCCTCCAAGGCCCGGGCTATTGCTCCTTCACTTCGACCTCCAGGGGACCCTGAAGGTACCTTCCTGGTGAGAGCGATGACTTCTGCTCAGGGTCTCAAGGCCTTGGGGCGGGAGGTGGGGGGGGGGGCATTCACTGCCTGAACACCTAGCGCCTTTCCAAGGAGCTCCTTCCTCCCGCCTTACCTTTGACACCTGCTTGTGGAACTCAGAAACCAGCCAGAGTTTAGTCTTTGAGCCTCTGATTCTCTACAATCAGCCTCCTGGGGCCCACCTGCTATACGGTGTAGTGGTTATGTATTGGGTTGCTAACCTCCAGGTCAGCAGTTTGAGGCCATCAACTGCTCCTCGGGAGAAAGCTGGTGCTTTCTACTCCCCTACCACAAGGACAGTTCTACCCTGTCCTATAGGTTCCCGATGAGTTAGCAATGAGTTTAGTTTTTGGAAGTTTGATATGAAGGAGTGCTGGTGGTGCAAAGGTTACGTGCTTGGCTGATGACTGAAAGGTTGGCAGTTCGAACCTATCAGCAGGCTCGGTAGAAGGAAAGACGTGGCAAACTGCTCCTGTCGAGATTTACAGCCTCGGTGCCCTGTGCTACAGGGGTTACTATGAGTCAGAGTTGACAGGAAGGTCAACAACTACAAGGACAGAAGAGAGGGGGTGGTAGTGGTGCACAGGGCTAAGTACTCCACCCCTAAACCAAAGGCTGGCGGTTTGAATCCCCCCGGCGGTGACTTGAAAGAAAGGCCTGGTGATGTGCTTCCAGAAGCAGCCTCGGCAAACCTCAGGGAGCAGATCTAGTTTGGCTCCCATATGGTCGGTGCTGAGTCGTAATCCCTACCGCACCTGCAGCCCATCCTCCCCTTTCCCGGCGGGAGGCCACCTCCTGCCAGAAGGCACCAGTTTACACATTACTTGCTGGCTATGTTTTCCTGACTAGAAGGTAAGGGGGCCTTTCTGCTTCGTCTCTTGTTAGACTCCCAGCTCCTAAAGCCCATGCCCATGCCCATGCCCATGCCCATGCCCATGCCCAGCCCCTGTGAGTTTCCGAGACCAGCACTTGTGATGGGAGTAGAAAACCTCGTCTTTCTCCCACAGAGCAGCCGCTGGTTTCGAACTGCTGACTTTGTGTTGAATGAACAAATGAAGAGAGCTGCCACTTCTGGAGTGTTTGTCACACGCAGGGCACCGCGTCAACGTTCACATACCGGAAGGTCGGCGGCCACACCCATGTCACGGATCAGGAAACCGAGGTAACTGGAAGCTAAGTACATGCTACTGTCTGTCTGGCATTGACCCTGACCCTCTCCCACTTCAGCATGCAACTCAAAGCGCCCCAAGTTCAAGTGGCATTATGTCTGTCACCAGGGCTGACTCTGGCCTGGCGAAGAGCTGGGGCCCTGACCTGGGCAGAGCCCCCTGTCCGGCTGTCACTCTCCATGGCCTCTGGCTCTTGTTGAGGGAAGAAGTGTGGGGTCCCCACAGGAGCCCCAAATGCACAGACCTGGATCCCTCCCCCCTCCTTATAGGCGAAGGCACAAATTTAAAAACAAAAACAAAAAACAGACACTTTTAAATGAAAGCCATATTAAAAAACAAAAACAACTTTCAGCCTTAAAATATTGCAAGCCAGAGGGGCAATTAGCAATTATGTTGTATTTTATTATGAGAAGATAGAATTCTAATTGGATTGATTTGAATTCCACACTCCTCCACAGATTGTTTGGGGGAATTAAGGTATCAGTTGTATCGGTAATTATGGCTTACCATTAAATTACCCCCCCACAGAAAACTGTTAAATTGTCTGTGACGGCGGTTAAATTTAGCCCAGACCCATGTCCCACGAAGACTGCTCGAGTCAATACAAGCCCTCCGGAAACCACCGGGTGCCCTGTGCCAGGCGGTAATTGGGGGTTGAGGTTTCCAGGGTTTTATCCGAGACAGCTCGGACAAGCGCCCGGGCTGCAGGCTGCTCACGTGGAAGGCTTGGACGCACCCCCCAGTCCCCCCACCCACCGTGCCATGTTCCTGGATCCTGGCCTGCTCCTCTGGGCCACTGCCTGAGCAGCCGTGGGCATGCCAGCGGGCAGTGTGGTTTTAACTGATGGGCGACACCTTCTCAAGATGTTCCTGCCGAGACGGAGCCCCTGGCACGGGAGGGGACATGGCAGTAAGACACCTCTGGGGTTGCGTCCACTCGCTGCCACCTAGAGAGTGAACTTGGGAGGGTCACTTGATCTTCACCTCCATCCAGTGGGCATCTCATCAGGCATTGGGGCAGGGGGGCAGGGGCATGTCCTGAAGATCAGCTGGTAGACTGATAGTGAGCACCACCAGGTGCTGGGCCAGGATGCCCCTTCATCGTGACTCTCCACAGCCGGCCCGTGTGCCGGAGGATTGCTTGGTTGTAAGCCATGGGCCTTGACTCCAGCTGACTTAAGTAAACCGGGACTTGACTGGGAAGGCCTAGGGGCATTAGATCCCCGGCATGGGGAGCCCTGCCTGCTGCTGCTTTCCTGGGCCTCTTTCTGAGGGATACATTGGAGACCTCCCAGGATCCCTGAATACACAGACACTTTAAATTAAAAGCCACGTTGACGAGCAAAACCCATTTTCTGCCTTAAAACAGGCAGGGAGACAAAGCAATGCAAGGAGCCTGCCCTGCTCTTCGGACGGCCAGGTGCCCTCCAGGATGGAGCGAGCGCTGAGAGCCCAGCCCCGGGCCCCTCCTCTCCAGTCTCTGGCAGACCTGTAGGCCGGTCCCTGGATTCCACAAGTGGGGCAGGAAGAGGGGGGTCTCTTTAAAGACCAGGGACGAACGTGCGTCTTCCATTCCCTAGCTTGCATTTTTGTTAGTTTCTGACTACTCACTGTATTCTATGCCAATAAACTCGGAAGACAGCTACCCGGCCCGCTGACAAGAAGAGCTCCACATCTGTGCCCATTCTAAAGAAAGGGGATGGTCGGAAATGATCAAAAATTATTTCAAATGTGGAAATCACCCAACAAGCTCATTAACAGCACACACAAGGAAATGTTTCCAAAGCTGATTTTTAAACGGTCACAGCAAGACATTGACCGGGAGCTGTCAGACATTCAGTAAGGATTCAGAAGAGGGTTTGGAATAAGGGCCGAGGGCTATCCTTGCAGGTATCAGGTGGATCTTGACTCAAAGCAGAATATACTGGCGAGCTGTTACCTGTGTTGTCTTGACTATGAAAGGCCTTGGACTGTACGGGTCATAACGGGTCATGGAAGGCTGGGAGTTCCAGAATACTTCCTTTTGCTTGCGTGGAGCCTGTCCGTAGATCAAGAGGAGCAGGCGAGGGCCTCCGCGCGGTTTAAAGTCAGGAAAGGTGTCTCCTTCACTGTGCATATTCTATCTGCGTGCTGAGCAAGCACTCCAAGAGAAACACCCTCCACAAGGAAGATGGACAGTGGCTGCAAACAAGAGCTCAAACATAGCAACTGGGGGGCGGGGGTGGGGGAGGCCTGGGCAGCGCTTCTTTCTATAGGACACGGTCGGGTCTTTGGGAGTCAGAAGCGACTTAATGACCCCTAACAATAACTTTAGGAAGATTGAAGGCAATGATTACTGCCAAGGACCCTGTACCAGGCCCGGCATGTGCTAAGGGTTTGGGGAAATGCCCGTTGCTTTTATAATCACATTATCAAAGCCCTCGTCATCTCCAGCACTGAACTCTGAAAAGCAAACCAGAAGCTGTTGAGCCGATTCCAACTCCTGGTGGTGTCGTGGATTTAATTGTATCCCCTCAAAATATGTGTCAACTTGGCTGGGCCATGAGTCTCAGTGGTTCGGCAGTTATGGAACGATGTCATCTGGCAGCTATGTGATGATGTAATCACTCGCCATGATACTAGCTGATGTGATCAGCCAATCAGCTGTAAGGGAGTAAGGGCGAGCACCATTCATTACTCAGGTGTCAGCCTTGGTTTGATTTTCCTTGGGGGGTGGCCTGCATCAGCTTTCCGCTTACAATTGATAAAAGCAGAGAGAGAGCGACCTGCTTGCTACCAAGAAAGAAGAGCTGGAAGCAGAGAATATCCTCTGGGCCCAGAGTCCCTGTGCTGAGAATCTCCTAGACTCAGGGGAAGATTGATGCCAAGAGCCATGGAGATCTCCGAGGGATTCCAGGCCCACAGAGGTTCTCCAGAGCAGATACAAAGGACGCCGCCCTGGATTTAAACGGCTAGCCCCCTAAACCAAGAGGACACAGTTCTGTTTGTTAAAGCGGTCTCCTTAGAGTCTTCCTGCTGTGGCAGCTCTGGCCACTGCGACAGCTACCCTGTGGGTGTCAGAGTAGGACTGTGTGCCATCCGGTCTCAGCGGCTGTTGTCTTCAGAACCAGATGGCCAGAACGTTCTTCTCTGGAAAAGCAGAAAGCCTACAAGGACGAGAGTGGAGCGCATCCTTCTTAGCAGCCATTGACCGCACAAGTTCTGCACCCCAGGAAACACGAGCTAACAAGAAGTCAGAGGCCCGAGTAGTTCCCATGACCGAATGAAGCTGGTCAGCCCTGGTGGTGTAATGGCGGCACCGGGGACTGTTAGCCACGAGGTCAGCAGTTTGAAACCACCAGCCGCTCCGTGGAGAAAGACCGGACTTTCTACACCCATAAAAGTCTATAGTCTCTGAAACTCACAGGGGCAGTTCTGCCCTATCCTATAGGGTCGCCATGAGTCGGCATCGACCCAAGGGCAGTGCGTTTGTCTGTGTGATTTTGAAGTGGCCCTAGCAGGCGAGACACTAGGGGCTGGGCTTGAGAGTGATAAATGTCCATGTCTGTGGAGGGACGGAAAGGGAATTTGAAAATCCAGGAATTATGGACACTGAACGAGGGCTCCCCCAGCACCCACATCCCTGAGTCATTTCCCCCTGCGCCCTTCTCTACTCCCACTTGGGACTGCCCCATGACGTTTGTCCGTTGGGTCCCAAGGTCATGCCCCTTCATATATATATATATATATATATATATATATATATATATATATATATATACATATATATATAGAAGTACAGAGTACACATTGGGCTAGTTCTTCTTCTTAAAACTGTAAATTATCAGACACAACCCTTTTGGAAAGCAATTTGGCAATAATACCGAGCGACATAAAAATGTTCGTAGCCTTTGGCCTGATAATCTTCCTCCTGGGCATTAATCCATTGGAAATAATTCACCAGGAAGAGAGGACAGTTCTGTATCCACACAGACATTTATTGCAGGGTGATTTATGACAGGGAAAAACCCGAGCCACCCTCCCCAGCCAAGAGCGGGGGGGTGGTCCTATAAATTACGCGACAGCCATCAGATCAGCTACCACGGCACCATTAAAAATGATAAACTGAGAAATGGTGTCGCAACAAGGAGAAGGCCTAGTAAAATAAATGCAGTGGGGAAAGTGCCCAAAATGACACGAAGGCTCTCATTAGCCGGGGCAGCTAGGAGGACAAGATTTCTCACTCTGCCCCTTGAGCATGTTATCAGGACAGACCAGCGCCTGCCTGTGCCTGGTAAATGCAGCAGGTCACAGAAAACCAGGCAGGTCCTCAGGAAACTCCATCTGCCCAGTGGCTGCACTAATCCACGGGGCCGCGGCTGCAAGAGGAATGCAGGACAAAGAGGGTTTCCTTGGGTTTGTACCAGTTGAAGCCCTCTTTCCTCGCACCTAAGGAGAGGTGCAGCGAAGCCCCCCAGAACCTGGAGGGATTTCTGAAACATGGGCAAGGGGAGGGGAGGCCTCGATGCTCCCTACTTTTCTGGAAGGTGGTGCTCAGCTCTGGTCGCAGACAGAGCCTGGGGACGCTTTTTCACGATCCTAATTCAAATGACCTGTTTTAAGTCGGTCAAATGAACAAAATAGCCGCAGCTCCCACGCAGCCGCAGCCCCGCGCCTGGGCGCCGGGAGGCCAGGCGGCTGCAGCTCGCTCTCCCCGCGGCCCGCGAGCGCCTCCCGGGCCTGAGCTCATTTCCTGGGGCGCAAGCCCTGGGCTATTTCAGCCCGGGGCTGTGCAAACAGGACAATTTACTGCGGCCAGAAGGGACCCAAATTACAATCGCATCACAGACAAATATCCGCCACTGTGCCAGACCCTCGGAGCCCGGGGAGGAGCCTCCCTCCCACCGCGAGTTGGCGGGTACGGGGTCAGGGGGTCCGTGGGGCTCCAACTGGGGGCCCGGGCAGGCAGGGGACCTGGGTGTTTAACTGGACTGGGGCCCGTGCTGCCCTGGGGTCCTCCCAGCGGGGTTCCTGTGCAGAAACTCTTACCCCTGGGGGTGGGGAGGGGCAGGGGGGTACACCCTGCATGACACCGCTGGACCAGTCACCCCTGTGCAGTGGACTCCGACTTGTGGCGCCGACCCCAGGTGTGTCAGAGTACGCCTATGCTCCAAAGGGTTTCCAACGACTGGTGTTTGGGAAGCACATCGCCAGGCATTTCTTTCTGGGTGCCTCCGGATGGACTCCCATCACCAGCCTGTCACTTAGCGATGGAGCTGGCGCATCACCCAGGTCCGTGTGAACCACTTTTATTTGGCGGTTCCTCTTCGCGCCTTAGAAACATCGCTCCATCCTGACACCCCACAATTCAGAACCACCTCTCCTGGCTTAGAAACCTCTGGCCTCTCCATTACCTTCAATATACAGGCTAGACTCCTTAGCCTGCTGGGGGGACCCCTGGGATCCTGACCCAACCCACCTCCTCCATGGCTGGCCTTTCCATCCCCAAAGCTCAGCAAACCAAAAATTCTAACTCACTGCCAACTCCCGGCGACCCTCGAGGACCGGGTAGAACTGCCCCTGTGGGTTTCTGATGCTACAACTCTTTCCGGGAGCAGACAGCCTCTGAGAGACCGGTGTTTCCAATTGCTGACCTTTGACTCATAGCCCACCGAGTCACCACTATGACACCAGGGGCCCCTCGGGGCACACCAGACTTTCCATATCTTCCTGCCCACCATCTGCTTTTACAGCCCACCCAGCTGCCTCCTATTTTCTCTGCCAGGGGGAACTCTTTCTTTCTTCAAGACCCAACTCACAGGTCACTGCCTCCCCGAAGCCTTCCCAGATTTTCCCTTTTCTGAACACCTGCCCTCCAAGCAGAGTCCGCTCCTTCCCTACTCCGAGAATTTTGCAGAAGTGTATGGCACTTCCTTCATCCTGTAATAACCTGCCTTCATTCGATGGCGCGCAGGACCGTTGCTTATAAACCTTCCCTCCTCTTCTCTGGAGAAGTCTACTGTCCCCATCCATTGGCCTTGCTTGGGCTGGGCCACATGGCTTGCTCTGGCCATGCACTGGGCTGTGTGTGTCCCGGGGAAGCAGAAGCTCCCAGTGACCTGTATAGTCTTTACCCTGGGCTGCAAGGAAGGCGGGGTGCCAGCCAGGTGCTGGGCGCGGAAAAGTGTGGAGCTCTGTAGGAGTGACCCACCACGCCCATGAAGTGGGAGAGAAAAGGAAGCTCACGGTGGGACTTGAGACCTCTGAGGGCCCGGACTCATTTGTCTGCAGCAGAGACAAGTTTGTCCTGAGTGCGGCAACCTCTGCCTGCCTGCCTGCCTGCCTGCCTCTCTCGCCAGGGATGTTCGTCTGGCTCGACTAGAGAAACAAATCCAGAGACATTCATGTGTGTGTAAGAGAGAGTTTTATATTCAAGAATAATTGTATATTACAAAAACATCCCGGCCCAGTCCAGATGAAGTCCGTAAGTTCGATATTAGCCCATAAGTCTGATATTAGCCTAGATACCTGATACTAGTCCATGAATTCCTCTACAGACCCACACAGCGTATGCACTGCTGCCCAAAGCAGGAGGCTCACAGGCCAGTGGGTGAAAAGTCTTGAGGAAGCATCTCAGGGCTGATGGCCCTCCGTGTGGCTCCTCCAGCTCCAGGGCTCTGGCTGCTGTCATCATAGCTCCATGTGGCTTGTCATCAGGAATGTGAAGCAGAGAGTGTGCATTTCCTGCCTCCAGGGAGGAAGACCGATGTTCGCAGAATCCTCGGGAGAAGGCCACGCCCACACAGAGGCAGCATTGGCTATGACCTGATTGACAGGCTAGACTCCACCCCTTCGCTCAAGTTGACCGGAGATTAGGTAACTGCCACGTCAGGCTTTACCTCCACAAAGTCAAGCAGTCCACCTCGTCATGTTCTAGAGGAGGCCGCCAGCCCATAGCCCTCGAATGGTTCATCATATTAGCAGTTAAAATTTTGTTGAGGCGCATTATGTGCTGATTATGGTTCTCAAAGGGGGCATGTGCCTCAGGCCTTTTCCAATTACATCCTTTCAACAGCTGGGGTGTGGGGGGTGTTGAGTACCCTTCTGTGAATAGACATGACCCAAGAGAAAGGAGGCTCAGGGGAGGGGAGGAACTTAGCCTGAGATCTTCAAGTGGTGAGAGGTGGAGCTGGTATTTGAACTCGGGATCTTCCGTGTTGTCCACACTCCACCAGCGTTCTCGGAGGAGGACTTGTGGAGACAGGAGAACAGCGAGCAGGTTGTCAACTGAAAGACCAGCAGTTGGAACTCACGGCCTGGGGACCTGTTGTCCCCATGAAGGTGACAGCTTAGACAACCCCCGGGGCCAGCTCTCCTCTGTCCCACGGGGTCACAGCGACTCCATGACATCTACCAACAACCGTGACGACTCCTGTCTCTCCCGGGTGCTGCACTATGGCAGGGTGAGCTTAATCCCCTCTTTCTCTATTCAGCAGGCAGGCGGCTAACGAGGCTTTCTGACAGCCTTCAGCATGCCGGCCACCACCGTGTGCCCTGGACACTCAGGTAAGCCGGGTGCGAGACAAAGCCTGTGCTTTAAGCTCCTCGGGAGTGGCAGAGGCAGATTCGCAGTTGCTTGGGATGGGAGGGTAGGCTGTAACTTTGGGGATGATGAAAACTGTAGCTGGATAGGGTTGGTGGGCCCACACTAACAAAACCCAGGACTGTGTCCTTTCTACCGACGTCGTTTATCACGGGTGGAGGGCTCCTCGGCGAAGATGATTAAAAATCAACATCTCTGCTCTGATGGAGCAAACCTTGTTCAACGGGGGCAAGCAGGCAACAATCACGTTGACTGGCAAGCAAGCACCCGGGGGGCTGCCAAACGCTGGTGGGGAAATGGAGCTAAAAGGCAGTGGAATTTTCCCATAACGTTTTGAAGCCCCTTTAAATGTCAGAAAGATTTATGTGATGCGGAGCTAAAGAAAGTGGGGCCAGCAGGTCCAGGGGTGCTGGGTGCCATTTCAAATAAGAGCTAAATAGCCTTTCTCCGGGATGTGGTGCCCTCCCTCCATCAGGGGGCTGCGCCCTCAGTTTGAGACTATCTCCAAGGAAAAGGCATGGAGGGGGTCATTCTGGGATCATGGATGTCTCTAGGAAAAAACAAAACAAAAACATGCCTTCCCCTTTCATGACCTTAGTCCAGGGCAGCTCAAGTCCAAGGTCCTGCACAGTAAGGGCTGGGGATGGACTTGTGGAATTTCAGTGCTCCTATTGGGCTCGCAGGAAACCTTTGTGACAAGCCTCTGAGATCCAGGATTGGCCCTGCTCCCTGCGTCTGGCAAATCCGCGCTGAAGCCAATGGTGGGTCTTGGTCCTTTCCCCCTTCTGTGGGACAGACCATAGTATCTGCTTGCTCGGGATGCTGATGCCTTCAGGGAGAGAACTTGACAATCATTTACCATTAGCCGCAGGCAGTGCCCTAGGTCTGACCTATCTTTGGGGGAGAGGTGCTGGGGAACAGCCTTTCTATATCCCACAGGGCAGGTGGAAGTTGGGCGGCAGGGATGATGGGAGGTGCTTGTCATCAGGGGCCACTCTAGATTCAGCCTCCGTTCGCCGCCATCTTCCAGGAGCTCTGGGCAGTGCACAGTCCACACTTCATCACTTGCCTGTCTCCTGTATTTTAAATGCCAGCCCCCTGCTGGCCATCAAGTACTTGCTGCCCCATTGAAAAAGAGAGCCTGGCTCTGCCACGTCAGACCAACAGCCTAGAGTTTGATGCAAAAAGAAAAAAAGAATTCCCATCTGTCCAACAATCTCAGGGCCAGACCCAAACCCACCCTGAGGCTGGTCGCAGCCTGGAGTGCCAGTGTGCAGCCCGGATGGGAGCAATCCCTGGGGCAGCCGCTCTCTCACACAGCAGTCCTTCCCGGAGGTTAGACAGGACAGACATGACTGCTGGTGTGGCCCTCATCCAGCTGCTGGAAAGCCTGGCCTCTGAACACGCCCCCCCGCCCCCCACCCCCCGCAGCACCAGAGAGATGTATGGGGGGAAAGGCCCCTCTGTGCGCCTTGTTTGCAGACTCCCCCCACCCCTACTCCCGCCCTCCAGGCTGCCGCCACACCAACTCCTCCTGCCTCTCCAGTGATAAGTGACAAGTAGCAGACATTTATTAATTAAGTACCCAAGGTAGCTGGTGGTAAACCTCAGGCTACTGGCAGAGAGGGGGCATTCAAGGCATCCCTGCTGCCCTTGCCCGGGGCTTAGGCCCCAAGCCCCATCCTGGCCCCAGCAAGAAGGCCTCCGGGATCAGGGCTTCCCAGGAAGTGTCTGGACCTGGCTCTGACAAATGCAAATCACTCCACGGGCCACATGGCAATTAAACTCCTGGGACATTCCCACAGGCCTCTGAAGGGCAGTCTGGGGTCACGTTTGCTTGAGGAGGGGCTTCCAGAGTTGGCCCGTGCTTGGGATCCAAAGGGTATTGGAGCCAGGGGCTGGGGTGGGAAATCCTGGTAATCACTTTTATCATTTGGTTGCTTGCCCAGGACTGAGATAGACAGAGAGATACAAGCAGCCCCCCAGGCCCACTTATTTTGACTTAAATCAGTCTGCTCTTGGACGTACGTCCCCAAGCACCTAAACCGGCCCGGCACAGAACACTGAACTCAAACTCACTGCCCTCGAATGGATGCCGACTCAGAGAGACCCTAGACTAGGGGGGTCCTCAAACTTTTAAAACTGGGGGCCAGTTCACTGTCCCCCAGACCCATTGGAGGGCCAAACTATAGTTTTTTTTAAAAAACTATGAACAAATTCCTATGCACACTGCACATATCTTATTTTGAAGTAAAAACACAAACGGGGAAAAGACACCTGGCAGGCCGGATAAATGTCCTTGGCGGGCCGCATGTGGCCTGTGGGCCGTAGTTTGAGGACCCCTCCTAGAGGATGGAGCAGAACCGCCTCTGTGGGTTTCTGAGACTTGCTCTTTATGGGAGGAGAGAGCCTCGTCTTTCCCCTGCAAAGCACCTCAAGGTCTCAAACCTGCTGACCTGGGGGTTAGCAGCCCGCGGCGTGGCCCACTACCCCACCAGGACTCCCAGCAGCCCAGGAGGGGGGCTCAACAAAGGCTTACTGGCTGATCAGCAGATAGACTGGTGCCTGCTCTCAACAAACTCGCCGGTCATGCCTAGTGGCCATGCAGTCTGTTGGGACTCCATCTGACTCATGTGTAGAACTCCATGGAGTTTGCAATGGCTGATTTTTCAGACGTCGATAGCCAGGCATTCCTTCTGAGGCACATCTAGAGGGGGCGGCATGTCCGACCTTTTGGTGAGCAGCAAGTGTGTTAGCCTCTTGCCCTACCCAGGGACTCCAGGATCTCCTTCGATGGACTTTTTATGACATCCTAGACAGTGCCAAACTGGACTGCAAGAGAGACCCAGTGGGTTAGGCAAGTAGACCAGTAGATGCTTGGTTTCGGCTTGATCATTTTGTTCCTGTGATCTTGGGCAAGTGACTGGTCCATACAAGCCTCAGTTTTCCCACCTCTACAATGGGCTGATCAAGCCTACTCCCCAGGACTGCCGTGAGATGACCTAAAGGAAGTGCCATCCGCAACACGCCCGACGCCCCCTCCTGCCCAAGCCTTTGGACCACCCTTGCTCTGCCAGCTTGGGCTTCCGGGAGCTTGTGGTCGCTGGCAGGATTCCACACGGGAAGTACGCGCATTTCAGATGCGCCCTAACTGCATCTTTTCGGGTGTGAACTATATGTGGGCGCTAACTTTAGCCCCGGAGACCTTTATTATCTGTTTCCCTTTCCTGAAAGCTAGAATAGAGGAAGAGAAAACCCTGCCTCATACCTTCCCAGTCCTAAAGAGACAATTTACAATTTCCTGGGATATTATTTAAGTTTATTTCTGGCCATGCCCGTGGGAGGCTTAGTTAAGTCCTGGTGGGTTCTAGAAAGGCCTAGAATGCTTCAGCTGGAGAGTCTGCCTGGGCATGGAGCAGCAGCCGCCGGGGTTTCTGCAGGGCCGAGAGAAGCTGGGTGGGCCTCCTGCGGTGGGGTCTGTCCTCACACCGACCTCCAGTTCCCCTGCCCACCAGGTCACCTTTGACAATCGTGCCTCTTTCTACATCACTTTCCAGGGGGCAGTGGAAGGAACCCGGGCTAGTCTGAGGCTGGCTCCTGTGTCCCTCCCTTCCCCTCGCTGGCCAGCGCCCCACCTGCTCATGTTCTGCATGAAAACATGTACGGGGACAAGGCCTTCCCTGGTTCTCAGGGGCGGATTCCTGAGGAACGCCCCCGCTGGCCTGGCCGTCCTCCCCCTCCAAGGGCTTTAGCTCTTCTGCTGCCAAATTACTCCCCTGTGGGGCTGCATCCCAGGCTTGCCCAAGGTTGGCGTGTAGAAGAGCCAGGTGTCAACGCAGCCCAGGGGCTTCTGAGGCAGGTGGACATTGACCACGCTTCGAGGAAGTTCCGGGTACCTTTGAACTGTCCAAGGACAAAACCAATCTGTACGGACCCTTCACAACCACCGTCCTGAAGTAGAAGGGTGAGCTCTGAGCCGTTTAATAGCGTAGCGGCAGCAAGCTGACCCGTAGGTAGCACTTGCTGAGCACCAGCCGTGGCTTGAAGCCCTCGGGTACGACCATAGGTTCATGGAAACCTGTCTGCAGTGGCCCCTGGGGTAGGTGCTTTGACCCTCTCTGAGCGCCTCCTGCAAGCCAGGCATGGCACCACGTGCCCTCTTCTGCGTCCGCTTTCATCTTCGCTGGAACCCTACCCAGGTCATGACTTCCTCTCCGGGCTGGGCCCGAGCGAGTGAGCCATGAGGTTCAGATGGGTTTTGCAAGCAAAAACCCAAATCTCTTTTGTGGCTGCCGATACACATGAACTTGACCACTTCCGCGGTCATTCCAACCACAAAGACAAAAGGTATTAAAAATGCCCTGCCAGGCACCATTGGGTTGTTGCTGGCGGAGTTTCGTGATAGTCAGCCAGTCAAAATAGCCAGCTTGGGTCAGCCACTGACTCCCAGACCCCGGGCCCCAGGCGGTCTCCTCGGGGACCCCTTACTGATCAGGTAGATCATGCGCACAGGCTCTTTTCATGAGCTAGGCTTCCCATTCATCTTGGTGAGAAGGGAAAAGAGAGAAAGAGAGAAAGCTTGAGAGAGATGGAAGTGCAGCTTAAAATAATGCAGACATTCAAATACATGCTTCTTAAAATAATGCATACATGCAAAAATATATACATGCTTCTTAAAATAATACAGACATACAACTACATACGTGCTTCTTAAGATAATACAGACATACAAATACATAGTGCTTCTTAAAATAATGCATGCACACAAAAATACATACATGTTAAAATATTGCACACATACAAAAATACACACATGCTTCGTAAAGTAATGCATACATACAAAAATGCATGCTTCTTAAAATAATACATACATACCTCTTAAAATAATAATACAAAATACATACATGCTCCTTTAAATAATACATTCTGTTATTATATAATGATCATTTGAGAATGCTTGAAAAACATGGAAGTATAAAAAGGACGACTAACTCGTAGTTTCATGACCGAGAGAGAAATACCTTTAGCATTGGCGGTTCTCCCAGGCTTTTTGCTGGCTCGCACACGAGGTGGGAGTGGCGGGGAGGGATGGAGGGGATGGGAAAGGGGTACCAGGAGTGTGGGTATCTGTGAGTGGTCTTCACCCCTGTTGGTCTAAGTGCGGTCCAAACTAGCCTCAGCAGCATAGCCTGGAAGCTTACCAGAAATGCAGAAACTCAGTCAGGCCCCACCTTCTAGTTCCTGGTTCAAGATCTGCAGTGTGGCCAGATCCCAGGAGACCCACACGCTTGGTGTTAGTGGACCAGCTAGTTTAGCCTGGAGTTGTTTGTGTTTCTGCATTCCGCAGTATATTGTAAGCATTTCCTCTCGCCGGTAAACGTTCTTTTTCACAGCGTCCTGTCTAATGGCGTACGTAATAAGCGTCCCCAAGTGACGAGAGTCAAGTCCACTCACCAGCACGTTGGAGGAAAGGCCTGGTGATCTGTTTCTGGGAAACCCGCCCCTGGAAAGCATGGGAGCACATGTCAATGCTGACACGCCACACGGGGTCACCGCGCGCCGCATCTGAGCCACGGTGGCCGGTTTGGCCTCTGTGGAAGCTGGTCTTGATCTCATTGAAGCGTCGTCTGAAACATGGAGTCGAGTTGCCTGACGTCTCACCCTGCGTCTGAGCTCCATCGACTCACTCTGGTCCTGTTGCTTCCTGTGGGACCTAACGCTTCAGCGACTGCGCTGCTCCCCAGCTCTCGAGTGAAGCCGTTCTTGGCAGGGAAATGACGGGAACAAAGGCTCTGGGCGAGCCTGCGAGAGGCTGGGTTTCCTGCTTTGGCCTGCTCGGGGCCTTTGGAGTGGGCTGCCTGAAACGTGAGGCACTCTGAACAGGTGAGTCCCCTCCCCTCTGGGGACCAAAGCTTGTTTTCTCAGCGCTCTGCCAAGGCGCAGGGTCTAGCCCGTGACCCACCAGCGACGAGCCTGGAGGAGTGAGTTGGAGGAGAGGAAAGAAGAAGCAGGTATCGTTCTGAGAGGGCACCTGGTGCCATGCAGCAGCTGTGCCCAGGTCGAGTGACAACGAGACCTGCAGCATCCGGGCCAGTGGCGGCAACTCAGTGGGGACTTTCCCTGGAGACTCGCTCCGGGCTGCTTACTGTCTGGCCCTCGGAGAAACTGTCGGCACCTCACATCCTTAATAACGTCTCTGCATTGACTGGCTACCAAAGCCCATCAAAAGAGCCCTGGTGGCGATGCCAGGCCAAAGTTAGACTCCAAACTGCAAGGTTGGGGGTTCAAACCTGCTCCTCAGGAGACAGACGAGGCTCTCTGTTCTTGTAAAGATTTACAGTCCGGGAGGTGGAGAGCGTGAGAGGATGTGGGAAGCAAGCAATGCATGCGGGAGGAGCACAGGACCAGATGATGATGATGCATCTACCACTCATTAAAAAGCGATTTATCCACGGCCGTGTATGACATGTGGCTATTACATCAAGAAAACTGCTAAAATAACAGAGAAGGAAAACGAACTTTACCGACGTTACCCTGGGCGAAGGGGAAAGAGTTGATGCTGGGGGGGGGCTTCAGTTTAAGTCAGTGGGATAATTAGGAAAGGAGGTCCATCGTGGTTGTCCAACACGGAGCGGAGACCCCACCGGCCCGGATTAGACACGCAGAGTGGTGGAGGTGGAGATCTACCTGCTTGAGATGGTTGCACAGTCTCACCTCGTGCATTCAGGTCTGTGGCTTTATTTCGAGTCCGTGTTTGCTTTTGGAGTGAGGCAGGTCTCTAGCGCCAACCGTCTGCAGGTGCACATTCAGGTGTCCTGGCTCCTCGTGAAGCGGCAATCTCAGTGACATCTCATCGATTTGCAGAAGCCGTCAAAGAGTGTTTTAAGGGAAGGACACTTTTAAATACACGAGGTGGGTGTTGTCCTAGGTTTGAAAGAAGTCACAGGAATACATTGCTGAACGCAAAGTTCCAAAATGACGGTGGTCCCTTACAGAGCTTTGTATTTGGGACTTTGCTCTTCCCAAGGTGCATCTCCTTGTGCTCACAGACCGGTGCCTCCATCAGCAGCAGCAGCCTCACCTGGCAGCTGGCAGAAATGCGGACTCGGGCCGACCCGAGACCTACTGCGGAAACAGTCACTGCAGTTAGGGTCCAGAAGTCTGTGTCTGAAATTCGATGCACGTGGTTTGAGTACTCATCAGGGACTGCCGCATGCGGTATGGATTGCAACACAATATAAAGAAAGCCAGGTTCCTCACAACTGGACCAACCGGCAACACCATGCTGAGCAGAGACAAGGTCAAAGAGGTCGAGGGTTTGGTCTTGCTTGGATCCACAATTGCTGCTCATGAAAAGCAACTGTCAAGAGACCAAGAGATACGGCACATGAGGTAAATCAGAAAAGTTTTGAAAATCAAGGCTGTTACTTTGGGGACTGAAGTATGCCTGACCCAAGTCACGCTATTTCCCATTGGCCCAGATGCACATGCAAGTTGGACGTTGACTAAGGAAGACTGAAGGAGAATTGGTGCATTTTAATTACGGTGTTGATAAAGAACATTGAAAGGACCATGGACTGCCAAGAGAACAAACAGATCTGTCTTGGTAGAAGTCCAGCCAGAATGCTCCTTGGAGGCAAGGATGGGGAGGCTTATGCCGTGCACTTTGGACATCTTATCAGGAGATAAGCTTGATTATGCTACACAGGTGCTATGCAACCAGAAAGTTACATAGCACATTTTTATTGACAAGATTTAAAACGGGGATGTGATCTTTCAGGAAGGAGCCCTGGTGGCATAGTGGTTACATGTTGGGCTGCTAACAGCAAGGTCGGTGGTTCAAATCCACCAGCCGCTCTGCAGTAGCACGATGAGACTTTCTATTCCTGTAAAGCTTTACCGTCTCAGAGACTCGCAGGGCCAGTTTCACCCTGTCTGACAGGGTTGCTGTGGGTCATGCAGACACGCCCACCTATGAGTACCCGGCGTGAAGACTGCTACCCATGCGGCACCCTGCTTCGAGACGAAATGTCATTTGTTTGCCATTAGAAATAAACATTTCACAATGCTTCATGACATATGGGTTTTGCGATTCGTCACCATGCCTTGATTATGTTCCACGTGTCACAATGAAAATACATCCTGCATAGCAGACATTTACATGACAATTCATAACAGTAGCAAAATTAGAGTTGCACAGTGGTTGGGAGTCACCACCTCATGTGGAACCATATGGAAGAGTCTCGGCAGGAGGAAGGTTGAGGAACCCCGCGCTAGACAGGGCAGACTTTCGCCCCAAAGAATGTGGGTCTGGAGGAGAAGTCGTAGGTGGCAGAGCGGTGGCTGCAGCCGCCTTTCGGCGGGGCCCGGAATGAATTTCTGCCACGAGGCTCACACTGGGATGGCTAGGCCTTAGGGGATTTCCGAGACTCGCCCCATCTGCCCTTGCTCGTCAATTCCCAGACAGCCTCTCCCATATCCATTTATTGATTCAGTCAGGCAACATCTGCTAATGACCCTTAAATCCTGTGCAAATGTATTTGAAGTGGCCCCCAGGGATCAAAGACCTAGCTGGATGGTCTCCATGCAGCAATAGCACTGCTGCCCCCCACCCCCCAATTTGAGGGGGTGGCCTCTTCTGCCTGCTATTAGACATTTCTTGATTTCGTGCTAATATGTGTCAGAAATGGGATATTTTCTTGGCCTATTTGAGTCATGAGAGATTGCAAAAGGGTCCTTAGATCCTGGAAGTAATCGGGCAATACGAGATTCAGAAGCCACAGAAAGGTCCCCCTTCTGGGAACACAAATCGTCCCGGACACCAAAAAGTGCGTTTGTACAAGGAGGGTCGTGGCTACATCACGCCACACCATGCCCGGCAGTGGGTGCAGGCTCACCAGCCTACCAGTCACGCTCAGGTGCAGAAGAGCCCCACCCTCTGCGTTGCATTACCTTGGGGAGAGCAGCATGTCCAGCAGTCCCCACCCCTCTTGGCCTCCCTTTTCCGGTCTTCTCTCAGAAAACCACCTTCACGTCCTTTGGTTAGGGGCCAGCAGGTATGGATTGCTCCTTAGGACTCTTGTGTCCACAGTGGGCAAACCCCTTGCCCTGTGTCTGCCCATGGTCTGAGCGAAGGACCTGCTATGGGAGGACCGCGTCTCTCAGGCATGTAGGATGCTCACACACCCCTTTTCAGCAGCGGTGAGCACACAGAAAAAAGCAGCTGACAAGGACAGAGAAGCCCATCTCCCCGCAGTCATGATAAACTATCGGAGGCCAGGCACCAGCCAAGAGGGCTGACTCAAGGTGGGCTCCCAGGGCCGGGGCACGGGGGTGAGGTTCTCTAGGCCCGCTGCCAGATCTCAGGGCTGAGGGCGGGAGTCACACTCTACTGGCCTGGGGTCAGGTTGAGAAAGCTTGCGGGATTGCCTGTTTCCTTTCTGCCATTTTTAAAGAACGGTTTGGTTGGGACATAATCCGCCTTTCCTACCATTCACTTGTTCAGCTGTATCAAGAAGAGAGGTGTGATCCTCACCACAATCAATGTTCAAACATGTCCTTCCTTCTGGGCCCTGGCTATCAGCTCCCCGTTCCCCCCAGCCTCCTCGGGCACATCCCCAAGAAACCCTTCATCTAGTTACTGTCTCCATAGAGTCACCCATCCTGGGTTTCATAGCAAACAAATAAAAGGAAAGTCATATAAAAACAAAAAGCAGGGAATCAAAAGAGCTAACGACAATAACAAAATAAAATCTAAGAAAATCCCAGGTAGAAAGAAAGCTGACAAAATTTAAAAATTGTTTTCTTTCTTTTTTAAGGTGAAGCCACTGGCCCAGTGTGACAGCCCACCTTAAACTGATTCCTTTTAAATTCAAGTAGGAGGCGGGGCGGCTGGAGAGCCCTCTGACCCAGGCCCACTACTGGTCAGTGGATCTCAAATGTAGTCTTCAAGCATTATTTTCAAATGCGTGCGTGCGTACTCCAGAGAGCGGCTCTGACGAGACTGAAAGAGGACAGTCATCACTTGGCCATGACCTTAGCGCTCCCCTCTGGACAGTTGGTACCAACTGTGGTGCCCTTTGAAGTTAGATTTTTCGTATGCGTTTCATAACAATGCTGAATTACATTGTTATCGGATAAAAGTATTGAGTTGTTCAACAGGAGCATAAACATGCTCCCCATGCCGGCCCAGCGGCCCACACAAGGGGTAAAGTGGAGCATCTTCGGGAAGGAGGCTGGCTTGCAGAGTGGGGTGCCCTGGGGCACCTGTGAGTGCTGGCAAAGTGGTTACACGTTGAGCTGTGACCCTGAAGGCTCTGGGCGCAGCTTCAGTGGAGAACGTCCTGAACCTCAAATGTGGTTGGCTGGTTTCCACCCCCACCCCCTCTTTGAGCAGCTGCTATGGAAGTTGTCGGATCTGGCGGGTGAGTGCGACATACACATGGGAGGCAACACAAAAGCGCCGGGAGCAGACAGCACTGGACAACAAGAGAGCCAGCCCAGTCTCTGCCTACTAGAACTTACCATTGAGCAGACAGGGTGAGGTATCAGTACCAAGAGAGGGGGGTGGGGTCCTGTTTCAGGTGGGGCGGTCAGGGTTTGGCCTTGGAGGTGAGACAGGAAGGGTGGGAAGAGTGTTTAGGAGGAAGGAACGGAATGGTCATCCATGTCTGTCCAGTGGGAAAGAGCCTGGTGCTTTCGAAGAACTGAAAGAGGCAGGGGTGGAGGATGCCGGCTAGGGCCAGGAGGGCGGGGCAGGAGATGGGGCTGGAGGGCGGTGGGGGCTGACTGTGCTGGAGCTGGAATCTTTTGGCAAAAAGTGTCTGACCAAAGGCTTGTTGGTGGCCCTGGCTACGCTGGGGCCTTGATGGCATTTCCCAGAGCCAGTCTGACTGGTGCAAAAGGTCCCAGAGTCACTTCTACCTCCCGTCTCTCACGGGACAGCCGACCCGGAAGACACTTTCAGAAAACATTCCCTTTCTGACTCGTCTTCTCTTAGCCAAAGTGCCGTGGAGAAAATTAAGTCCCTACAAATAGCGATCACTGGCAAATGAAATCATTATCTTAAATTAAGGCTGGGTTCTAAAAAAAAAAAGAGAACACACACACACACACAAACCCACAAAGCCACCCGCCTGCCCCCTCCTTCACGCCCACCCCCAGCACATACGTGTGGTGTGGCTCCTGGCCAGCCACTGCGAGAAGGGAAGGAAGCAGGCCAAGGAAGGAAGGCGAGAGATTAGAGAAGCTGACAGATGTAAATAGCCTCAGAGGAGCCACCCTGTCCCGCTGTCCTGGCAGCAGCCCTCCCCAGGGAGCCTTTCTGTACCAAGGAATCTGGTTGCCTGAATGACAAATGATATCATTTATTTCTTTAGTCCGAGCTGAGTTGTTTTCTTCAGACATGGAAATAACTTAACACCGCAACACCAAATTGTTGGCCAAGTGATAGGGATAGCTATAATTTGGGCACTTGATAATGTCCTGGGTAAATAACTGTGGGCTTGGGTTCGTGGGAGGCACCCCTGCCCCCACCCAACCCCAGCAAGGACTGCCGCGGGCTTCCAGCAAAGTGACAGAGGAACCTGAATGAGAGGCAGGTTTTTGGAAAAGTCAGGTGAGAGCTCTCACCTGCTGCTAAGCCGGCAGGAAGCCTGGCTTTTCGTTCCTGCTGCTGCTTTCGTTCCTGCTGCTTCACGTCTCCACCTGCCAGACATGTGTCCTCTCGACAACTACTATCTCAGACCATGCCTGAGCTCTGTGCAAAGGCCCTGGGGCGACTGGCGAGGACCAGCCGGGGGCCCTGCCATCCCCATCAATAGGCTCAGGGCCAAGAGGAGAGGCAGCCAAGGGCACGTAGCGTGTGCACTGTCTGGGAGTCAGGCTTCTGTGGAACAGGCAGCATGTGAGGGGAGATCTGAAGATGGAGAGGCTATTCCGGGCCACATAAGTGAGAGAAGGGTGTTCTAGGCACACTCGGCAGAAGGTGTAAAAGGTGCAAACGTGTGCTCAGGGGGGTCAGGGATTCAATGGGGGACTCTCCAGGGAGGGGGCAGGAAGCAGACCATGTCCTTGTCTGCAAAGGCATCTGGGGTTTCTCCTTCAGGTAATAGGAAGCCGTAGAGGAATGCTGAGCAGGGGAATGGTGTGATTAGGTGTTTGCACTGGAAAACTCTTTCTCAGCCCAGGAGACTTCCCAGGTTTCTGCTCTGTGGTCCATCAGAAGACTGACATGGGCACCTCCCTGGTCGCCCTGGCAGTGGCAGGGAAAGCTTGATACCCGTGTAAATGCCCACCTGCAGGAGATCGGGCAAACAGGAAAGGGGTCTGTATCCCACATCTAATCGTCATCCACCGTTAAGAGTAACCTAACACGGCTCAGTCTCAAAAGACCTAGCGTTCAAACGATGCATGTAGGCAAAACACACGCAGAATTTTAAAGCACGTGTGTTGGCATACAGGCTATAGATCCATAGAACAGCAGATAGGCGTGATTGCTGTCTCTGGGGAGAGGCAAAGGCCCACGGGAGGGGAGGAACGTTATGACGTGCTGTTTGGGGAGGGTGGTGGGGTGTCATTGAACTGATACTGGCTCGCAGCAGCCCCTTGGGACAGAGTAGAGCTGCCTCTCAGGGTTTTACAGACTATGACGTTTTAGGGGAGCAGACCACCACCGCTTTCTCCCCCGGGTGGGGTAGCCTGGTGGGTCTCCATCAGGGACTTGGGGCCCAGCACCTCAACCGCTGTGCCGCCGGGGCCCTTGGTGCGAAGTTTCCTTGCTCGTTGTTCAGATAGAATGCTAACATGCTCCGTTTCCTCGATTTTAACAGTTTGAACCTCGCTTTAAGAAAAGCCAAGCTGGGGGCGGGGAAATAAGGAGCTGATGCCAAGGGCTCAAGTGGAAAGCAAATGTTTTGAGAACGATGATGGCAACGAATGTACAAGTGTGCTTGACATGATGGATGGATAGATGGATGGATGGATGGATGGATGGATGGACGGATGGATGGTGATAAGAGTTGTATGAGCCCCAATAAAATGATTTAAAAAGAAAGAACAGTCAAGCCTTGGGGTGGTGGTCTGAATGAGGGGGCTGTGAGAGTCTCTGAACTGGCTTCTCTGAACAGGGTACTCCTCCTGGGGGCAGGACAACTGGGGGCCAACTTGGGGGAGCCCTGGACAACACCCCTTCTCCTGCTGCAGACCCAGCTCCTGCCTAGTGTCCCCAGCAGACAGTGGGCTGGGTCTTGTCCAGAACTGGCCATCGTTCTGCCCAGATGTGACTTCTAGAACTCAGGGTCGTGCTTGGACACCCGCCAACCAAGGGACAGAAACAGAAACCATTGGAGTAGCTGGCTGGATCCTTGCGAACTTGGCTTTGTGTTTGGTGGGGGAAGATGATGGATGCGTTTGCACGCACACACGTGTACAGTGGGTGCTGTGGCTTGCACGTGTGCTCCCTGAGGCCGTGTGCCGATGCAGGTCGGGGGGCGGGCTTCCTTTTCCACTCATGGTAGACTCCTTCCTCCCCTCCAGAGCCCCGTCCCCTGACCTAGAGTCTCAGCTGAACAGCGTGAACACGGCCATTTCTAACCCCCATGTGGGTGAGGCCAGGCAGCAAGGAGCAGCCACCTTGCACGTCCAAGCCTGGGAGTTCCGCAGCAGAGCTGATCCCCGGCTTCCCGCCCAGCCGACTGCAGGCGTTTTTGCAGCTCCATATGATTTTCAGAATTCCAGGGCATCGGGCTCCCTGTTCTAAACTGTCGGCTTGATGCCAGCAGCCTTGCCTGAGCTAACCAATCGTGTCCTTTCAGAATAAAGGTATGCCTGACTATAGAAGCAATGCCGGGCCAGGAGAGCCCGGCATTCACATGCTGAGCCAGGAGAGTGTACAAAGGGACACAGACCCTTGCTCTTTCACACACGTGCAAAGGTGCAGGCGCACGTGCAAACGCGCACACTCCAGCACGCACACGCACACGCACACGCACGCACTCATCTCACCACTATAATTATAATGACGAGGCTGGCTTCCAGATCAGGGGTTAGCAGCCTTGGCACAGAGACGTCTGAAGGCACCCAAGGTAATTAGCGGTGTCCCATCACACCCCCACCCCCTAGGTAGGGTCACTGCACGTGCTGTTCCCCCTCTTGGCACCCCCAGCCCACCCTCGTATAGCCCCCTCCCCACTGCATGTCGAATTCAACTCGAATGTCTCCTTCCTTGGAGAGGCCAGGCCTGGCCACCCCCATGTTTATCTATCATCTCTCACATCTGCATCGGAGCCCTGGTGGTGTAGTGCTGTGTACTGGGTTGTGAGCTGAAAGGTCCAGAGTTCGAAACCACCAGCTGCTCTGGAGCCAGAAGATTTTCTACTCCCATAAAGAGTGACCGTCTCAGAACCTCACAGGGGCAGTTCTACCCTGTCCTCTAGTATCTCTAGGAACTGGAGCTTGGTTTGGGGTTTGGGGATTATCCGGATAAAAATCCCTGGTGGTGTGGTAAGCCCTCGGCTGCTCACCAAACCGTTGTGGTTCAACCCCAGCAGCCGCTTCATGGGAGAAAGAGGCAGCAGTCTGCTTCCATAAACCTTATAAGGCATTTCCACTCTGTCCTGTAGGGTCACTATGAGGCCAGATGGACTATTGTCTGCAGGTAATAGGGGCTGCCCTGGTAAGCAGTAACAGACAAGGGCCCCCGCTTTCCTGGGCCTTAAAGAAAGGCCCACAGTTGGAAACCACCAGCTGCTCCTCGGGAGAAAGACGGCACTTTCTACCCCTGTAAAGAGCTACAGTCTCGGAAACCCACAGCGGCGATTCCACCCTGCCCGAAAGAGTCGCTATGAGTCGGAATCCACTCGATGGCAGTCAGTTTTGTGGGTGCTGTTGTGTTGAGTGAGGACGTCTGGAATGGGGGTGGTAGTCATCAAATAGTTACGGGAATGAACGCACAATTACACGCCTCCTGAGCTAAGCTCGCTGGAGAAGAGAAAGGTTGTTTATGGGAGGCAGAGCTAAGGGCTCTGGACTCAGTTGGGTGGTCGGGGAGGCCTAAGGGCTGAAGAGACTTGGACTAAGCTCCTAGAGGGCAGCTCGGGCAGTGGCCAGCGCTGAGAAACCAGTGTGTGTCTGGGCCCCACCTGGTTTATAGGAAGGGGCATCGCTTGATAGCGGGAGGTAATATAAGTTCGTGTCCAAACCAATGGCTGCCTAAGCGTGGAAGTGGCTACTGTCAGGGTTACACTGACCCCTGGGTCAGCTCATGCTGATTAAGAGGAACAGCCCCTCGGCCTCTTGTCCCTCTAGCCATAAAAGGGGTGGCAGCTACTGAGCCAAGCAGCTAGAGATAGGAGTCCCTCCGCTGCCCTTGGACAAGAGAGAAACTGCAGTTCCGGCATGGGGTGGGGCTGGGATGGGAAGGGATGCACAGGGCCCAGGGCTTTTACATGGAGGATCTGGGAATGAGGGCAGGGAGCACAGGCCGGCGGTGGCCAACAGACCAGAGGCAGGCAGGCAGGCAGGCAGGCATGGCCCCAGCTTTTTGTGACCTTGAGCGTGGCTTAGAGCCGGGTGGCCTTTTCAAGCTCTTGATCGTCCACAGCTGACTCAAAGAAACAGGAGATTCTGGGGGGTTGGGGAATCCCTGGTGGCTCAGTGGTTACACGTTGAGCTGTGACCCTGAAGGTCAGCAGCTCGAAACCACCAGCCACTCCTTTGGAGAAAGATGGGGCTTTCTACTCCCATGAGAGAGGCACCAGGAGTCAGCATCAACTCAGTTAGGTTTGTGTTTTTAAGGTGCCCATGAATCAGGATCGGCTCAATAGCTGTGAGTTTGGTTTGTTTTTGAGTTGGTGGCTTTTGGAGTTTTCTTTACTTCTTTGTACAAAGATGGATTGACTTGGAATACAAGCCAGGCCATACGGACTGTATCTTGGAAGAAGAACTCCAGCCAGAGTGCTCCTTAAAGACAAGGATGGAGGTGAGACTTTGTCTCATGCACTTTGGACGTGCTGTCAGGGGAGACCAGTCCCCGGAGAAGGACACCGTGCTCAGTAAAGTAGAGGGGCAGCGAAGTAGAGGGAGGCCTTCGACAAGATGGGCTGACACCGTGGCTACCTTGGTGGTCTCCGACGTTGTGAGGTTGGCGCCAGACAGGGTCGTGTTTTGTTCTGTTGTTCAGAGAATGTCCCTAGGAGTTGCACCTAGCTAGACAGCCCCTGACAACAACATAGATTGTATATGGTGCAAATCCTTTGGCGGCTAATCAGAAGGTCCGTGGTTCGAACCCGCCAGCTGCTCTGCTCACAAGGAAGTGGTGGCAATTTGCCTGTGATGATGGCCGCCTTGGGAACCCCATGAGTAAGTTCTGCTCCGTTTTCCAGCATCTCTGTGAGTCAGCATTGACTTGGCAGCAAGGGTTTTGTTGGAATGTGTGTGTGTGTGTGTGTGTGTGTGTGTGTGTGTGTGTGTGTGTGTAAGAGAGAGAGAGAGATCTGCCCCTTTGTCTGTCCGACTCTCAGATTATTAACACAAGCCCACGTCTGGCTGCACCCCAGGTCATGAGCTCCCCGCAGCAGACTGCTGCCCTCCCAGCCCAGCCTGTTGTCTGTCCCATTTTGATTGGCGCCAGACTCACAGACCCCATGTAGGTAGAATATAACTTTCCATAAATAACCTCCAACCTGACCTACAATTTAGCCTTCTTTTTTTGCCCCCTTCGTGGTAGTGGGATTGTAGCCTGTGCCCGTCCCTCCTGAGCCTTGCGTCCCAGAGACCAGACCCTTGGCGAGCCTGGGTCCCTGTGAGCCCGCCTCACACCTGGTGAGGGCTCAGTACACATTGCGACTTGGCTGAGTGCCATCCATCGAGACGCAGCTGTGCCCTTGCCACCTTCAAGCCTTTGCTCGGCTGTTCCTTCTTCTCCAGCTGGCGAGCTTCTGGCAGCACCCACCTCTGTAATCTTCCCTAACCCTCGTCCCTCATTCCTATCTACAGGCCAATCACTCGTGGCCCTGACTCCCCTAACACTGTACCCAGCACACACTGTGACCCGATGTTTGGCTCATGTGCCCAGCAGGTTCCTGGCAGCTTGAGTGTCAGGGATGGGCACCAAGCCCATGTCTGCCTGTGGGCAAGGCTCTTAACCCCTTGATGCCTCAGTCCCCTCAAATTCAACTTCAGACCTGGTTCCACTGTCCCTCGGGGCTACCTGGGCACCTCTTCCCAATGCCTGGGTCCCCCGGAGGGTCTCACTGTGGTCTCCTCCAGATCTGCAGGGCTAGGAAGGGACCAGCCAGCAACACCAGGCGGCATCTAACAGAGACTTGATGGTAGTGAATGGAGGGAGCTAAGCTGAAGTGTAGTCAGAGGAACTTGAGCGGGGCTGCTGGGGCGAGGTTACCCCAGGATAGACTGGATTTGGTTTAAAGTTTGCCAGTGTTCAGTTGTCCCTATGACCAAAGAGGGGGTTTATTGAGTCCCAGTTGGCATCCTGGGGCAGCAAACCTTTAGAAAGTGTCAGACATTGTCATCGCTTTTAAAGATCTTTACGGTTTCACTAGGGAGGCATGGTGGATTCTACTGGAAAAAATAACAATCATCTCGGCTCACCGGAGCTCTCAGGAAGCTGGCATGGAAGTGGTCTTACTTCCCTGTCTCCCACGGGACCAAGACAGGCTCAGCCCAACAGAACGACCCCTCCTGGACTGCCTGTCCGATGGAAGTCCCAGAGTTAGGGTGCAAAACTGTGGCACCGACAAAGGGGCTGGGGTTCTTCTGTGGCGACTCCACAACGGAAAACCGAGGACCTTTTAAAGGGGGAAGGGGCTGGACATCCGAGGAGCGAGAGATTGGAACACCTTGGGAATAGGTGGCTCAGATTTGCTGGTGGTGGTCGATGGGGGTACCAAGTGAGGGAGGTAGGAACCCGGGGGGCACATGGACCTTCGGAATACGCAGGGGAGCCTGGGAGACGGGGAGATGGGAGGCAAGCTAGGGAAGGCCACGTTGAAAAACCCCAACTTGATCTAAGAAAGAGTGAGTGAGAGGCCGTGAGCAGGGGTGATGGGGAAGGCAGTGTGGTGGGCGGGTGCTAGAAGGAGACCAAGACGGGGTCATTCCAGGGGAGGCTGCCTTTGAAGAGGAAAAGGCCAACGTGGCTTTTCAAAGGAAGGACATCACTGCCAGCAGGGCCACCACAGGGCCCGTCACAGGTGCCTCCAGAGTTGAGGCTGCGGTGAGCGGGAGAAGACATGACGGACGGCGTGTGTGGTTGACAAAGTGAGACCTCATCCTCTCTGTAATGATCCACTGTCTTTATTAACAATGCCTGTGGAGCCTGAAAGAACAGCCTGTGATTTTGTAAAAGCGACACGACCGTGGTCGTCCTCTACCAGAAAAAAAAACACATTTGCATAAATAACTGACACGGGAAAATAAATAGGTAACTTTGCGCTCTCAAAACAACGAATTCCATTCTTGTGCGCATGGGCCATGTGAAGGCTGCGGAAAGCTACCGGCCTGGCAGACGTTGCCATGGACATGCTTCTGCTTTAAATCATTAAAAGGAAGGAAGCACAATTCGGAAGGAGAGGAAGTGAGAGGTGTCTGGAAATGGTTTTCCAGGAGAGTCCGGGGTGGCAGCTACTAGGCTGTGCCCTGTCCCAGCATATGTACAGCACTTGGAATATTGCCCCCAAAATACTCGTTTAACGTCAGCTACGCCATCTCACAACATCAGAGCAGCAAGCTCCTTTCTAGAAAGACTAGGAGGGGTGGGCAGGAGGAGGTGCCTGGGGCAGGGTTCATCCGGACTGGGGCAGGGTCTCACACTGGGACTTCAGTGAGTAGTGACTTTGAGTCATTTCTGTGGAACTATGGCCCCGGGACAGGGGCGCGGGGTGCTGCTTATAGGCACCAAGGGAGCCAGTTTCTGTCCCCCTCCCTCCCCTGGGAGCTCCCTCCTTCTCCGCTCCTCCCATTGAGGGTGTCATTTCTGCATCCTTGGAGACCGAGGTGTGGAGAGAGCCAAACATCTGGGGAAACCAGGCTGGAAACAACGGCTTCTTCAGGAGTTTCTCAGCCAGAAATAGACTCTGTGCTTTCTTCAGCTCGGTTTCCATCGTTGGCTGTCAGTTCAGAGGATCCTCTCTCCAAATTCTGGACATGATCCTGGCAGGGAATCCACGCAGCCCAGCCGGGCTCTCTCCTCTGCCCACCCAAAGGGCACCCAGTCCTTGGGATCAGGAGATGCCTGGCCCCATCACCGTCTTACAAAGGAGGCCCAGGAAGAGACTGAGCACACGGGACTTGCTTGGCTTGGGGGAACCGGGGCAGGAAGCCCTCTCTGGCCCAGCAGGTCCGTGACCTTGGCGAAAGCCAGCCCTGCAGGCTTGAGGATGGGCAGAGGGGTGGGGGTGGGGTGTGTGTGTGTGTTCCTAGGGGTACATTCTCAGCCAGTCCCAGGCCTTCCTCACTCTTCTCGGCGCCCTTCAAGCCCCCCAGCGGTTAAATGGCTCTCCCCCCCAACCCTGAAGTGGGGCAGCCAGGATGAGGAGGCAGGGGCTCAGTGTCTCTGACCCCCTCGCGGGCGGGGAAGGGGCCTGGGCTGGCCGCCCGGATCCGGCGGGGCCTGGCTGCCTCCCCTGGGCTGCTGGCGTTTGGAATGGAGTACAGAGAGTTGGGGGGCGGCCGCCCGCCCGGGAGGCGCCGTGGGCTCTAGTAGGCGTTCTCCAGCTCAGCCTGGTTGGCTTTGGCGCCCCGCGCGCGGGGCCGCAGTTTGCGGCCCTTCTGCGGCCGCGCCGCCTCGGGCCCGAAGTCCTTGAGCTCCGACTCGTTGTGGAAGCGGGTGAGGCGCTTGCACTTGCACGAGGCCACCAGGCGCACCTTGCGCGCGCGCGGCGCCGCGCCGCCGGGACACTGCAGCTGCAGGCGCTGCGCGCGGTAGCGGTCGGGGATGCAGCGGAAGTCGGGCCCGCTCGGCCGCCACCACTTGCCGCGGCCGATGGCGTTGGGCAGCAGGCGCGCCGGGCCGCACTGGCCCGAGCACACCAGCTCGGTCACCGGCTTGGCGCTGCGGCACGGCCCGTCGGTCACGTAGCGGGTGACGTGCAGCTCCCGGCAGCTGTACTCCGACACGTCTGCGGAGAGAGGCGCGCCCCGCCGCGTGAGCTGGGAAGGGCAACTGCCAAGCCAGGACCCCCCTCCGCCTCCCCGGACCCCTTCCCGACCTGGGCCCCTGGACGCTTCCTCTACAGCCTACAAGGTGGTCCCAGGTGTCAGGCTGACACTGCTGCCGAGGCACTGCGCGGGGTTCAAAGGCCAACTCCATCCCGGTTTACCGGTGTGATCCAGGACAAGCTCCTTAACCTCTCTGTGCTTCCTATCTGTAAAATGGGTTTCCCTCGGGACAGAGTGAGCGCTAGAAGTGCATCTGGTGGGCTCTGGACTCCCCCAAACTCCTTTCCAATCAGCTGGGAAGAGTAGGGAGTGAATGGAGAAGGGAATTGGGGTTCACTGAAGCTACTACCAAGGGAAGACATAGAAGGAGAGAGAGGTCTCGGGATACGAATTAATTCGACCTGGAAGAAACGAAGTCTTTTGTTAAAGATGAGGGGCTCTGAGGTTGTGGCAGAGCCAGGTCTCCCAGGAGCTCCGGTACCTCCAGGATCCTATAGGGATGGAGCCTGGGCTGTGCTGGGGCCTGAGCTGCTTCGGACAGAAAGCCTGGTACCAGGCCCTGAATGGGCACCTGATGACCCAGGCTTGCTCCTTGCACACACCTTGGTCCTGTCACCTACAGTGGGCTTGGCTAGGTGGGAGACCCCACGAGCACCTCTTCACTCGCACGAACGTCCCAGTGTGACAGAGGTGAAAAGGACTCCCATAGATGTCTGGAAACGGTGAAGGGGCAGGTGGCCCTGGAGAGCGGGCCGGCAGCAGGGAGGTAGGTAGGACTGCCTTCCTCTCCCTGCGGCTGGGGGCCTGGTGTCTGGGGCAGCCAGGAGGCTGCAGGGGTGATGTGTGTGTGTGGGGGGGGGCTGTTTGCTTAGGGAAGGTGGCATTTGGGGCTTTCCGACATTTCCTCTGAAAAGAGTGACCTTGTTTTGGGCACATGGCTCTCCTGAGTGTCCAGGGAAGCCACGGGCTCCAGCCATCTTGTTCATCTCTGACAGCTAGAAGCCACCTGGCACTGCCCAGCTTCTCTGGATCCACTGAGGTCACCACTTTCTTACCCTCCTCAGCCTGGGCTCCCTCCCCAGGAATGAGGCACATCTGGTTGGGCGAGGGCTCCGGGCAGAATGATGCCACCCAGTTCTGTCCCTTGCACAGAGGATGCTGCCACTGTGTAGACCCGGGTTTCAGCTCTTACCCACGGCAGGGGCTCACACGGAGTCTTCACCTCCTGGGCTTCCAGCTAGAGCTCCCAAGCAGGGGATGGCAGGGACCTGATGGGGTCCTACCTCTCTGGCTTCTCCTCCCTCGCTGCTTTGGGGAGATTTACTCCAGCTCTTAGCCCCTAACACATCCCCCTGGAACACACACATCCCCTGAGTGACTCAGAATTGATCAGCCTGGGTTCAGATCTCATCTCTGCTCACCACTCAGTTACTTAAGTTGGGGGCAGTTTCTTCACTTACAAGCTGGGGCTCCCCATCGTGGGTCTTCCCCCAATGGCTCTGTGGGCTCCAGGGCAGTCCAGCCTGCCGTGGGGTACCAGGCATGCAGCAGATGCCCCAGGAGGGTGAGGCTCCTCCCCTCCGCCTCGTGGTGCCTGCAGCTGGACCTGGTTCCTGAGTCTTTGAACCCGTTTTTCTATTGCACCCCGGAGCCCATCCCAATGCTGTGCCCTCAGGCCCCTTGGGCCTCCCTTCTGTCAGGGAGTACCCACTCCCTGACCTCCACCTCCTGCCCCTGCACTCCTGTCCCAAGGCTGCACTGGCATGCTATCCAAGACTGGGGCTGGCAGAGGCTGAGGGTCTCCCCGCTTCCAAACTCCCAATGCTCCGCTGCGCCTCCTACCTTTGGTCTCAAAGGGGTGGTGGGGAGGCCGCCCTCCGTTCTCAGCCCGGTTCATGGTCTTGTTGTGGTCCAGCTCCGGCAGGGGCTCGGGGTACCCTCCCAGCTCGGGGATGACTTCCGTGGCATCATTCTTGAAGGCCTGCCAGCCTTGGCCCTCCACGACGCGGAAGGCTGCGTGCACCAGCACACAGACGAGGCACAGGGCTAGAGAGAGCTGCATGGCGCCACCCGGAGAGGGACCCGGCTTTCCAGTGGCACAGGCTCCAGTTCCCAGCCCAGGCACCGTGGCCTTTTTAAACACCCCTCTGCGTCGTGCCAGCCAATGGGGACAGGATGGGGCAGGGCTGGCCCCACGCTTCCTTTAGCCCAGGGGGAGGGCCAAGGGTGTGCTCAGAATAAGCCCTCCCCCAAAGACTTTGCCTCCAGCTCAGCAAACTTCCAACTTGGTGGTGGCTCCCAGGTGACCCAGAGAGGAGGCGGCGTGTGAGGCAGCCCCCCCTGCCCCCCTCGGGCTGGCGATTGGTTTACAGATATAGCAAAACGTGCTCCTGGTTCCCAACCTCCCTAGGCTTCTGGGCCCTTCTATCAACAATTTTGAACCGGCTTCACAGAAGGGAACAAGGAAACGTGCCACTCCAAGTCTTCGGCAAGGCTGAGCCGAGCAGTCGTCAGTCGCAGACCATGTTTGCTCATGTCCTCAGGGTGTGCTCACCCCTACCCCCTACACACACACACACACACACGTAGAGGCAGACGGATGCTTTCAAAGACATTCCCCTGGGCCCAACTCCCTGGAACTCAGAATGTATTATTCTAACCAAGAACGACTTGCCTCTTAGAATCTTCTGGAAGGCAAATGGGTTGGGGGGGGCACTGAGAATGCCTGCTAGGGGATAGGGGGTAGGAACTCTGGTGACAAGTCCAAGGCCAGCAGGTCACATGGCTGCAAGCAATGAGGAAACCTCCCCAGGTCACAGTGACAGGCACATCTCAGCCAGGACACTCACTGCAAGGCTGGCCGGCCAGCCGAAGTGCCCAAATTGGTATGCCTCTGACAGGCGGTGGTGAGGGAACCGGCGAGAATCTCTCTTAGCAAAAGCCAAGGCCAGTACTTTTAGCACAGGCTTCACACCCCCACCGCCACCCCCATCTCCCATCTCATTACATTTTTCACAGATGGCTTGAGTCTGTTTTTCTTTTTTTTAACCTCCTTGCAGACCATGAGACGCAGCACCTGGAGGATCCCAGGTCCCACTGGACGCAAAGAAACCACAAGGAGTGAGACCTCCACCCTGGAGCTGACGGAGGGGCTGTGGGGCTGGGGCCTCTGAGGTGGCAGAAAGGTTCACACCTGAGGTGCCAGGAAAGAAAGTGGGGCTGGCAGAAACCTTCAGCAGAGATGGATCCTTTGATGTCCTCACCCCTCCTGGCCCTGAAGGGAGGCTGGGAAGGGGGCTATGGGCCTGACCCCCTTGGTATGTTAGCTGAGCCATGAATCAGGACGCCCCACCTGCACCACCTCGGAGCGGCCCTCGCCACCTGCCTCAGCTTGCATGTCCCTGTGTCCATCTGTGGCCGGCCGTTTCCCCATTCATCACGGGGCACATGAAGGCAGCTACTCTGACAGATTTACAAGCCAGACAGAAGCCCCTACAGGAAGGGCCCTTTCTGATACCTGCTTCCGAAGCAGGCTTCCTTGGGGCAGAGGGAAACAGCTGTGGCCATTGTTGGGCTGATCGATCTGTCCCAGGCCCTCTCTCCGTACCCCCCTCCCCCAGTCTATGACCCTCCGGCCTCCCTTATCCCAGCTGTGGAATGTGGACGGTTAACCCTATTATGGCCGGACACCTGACTGTTCGCCTTCAACGTAGGAGAGGGGCTGCCAGGGACTGGAGGTGCCTGAGCTGCCGGACAAGCGACGAGCTTTAGCTGCTGCTGGGTGCTGCTGGGTGCTGCCAGCCCAACACAGCTACTGGAGATAAGGGGCAGGTCCTTGGGGCTTTTCTGCCACCTGCTGGACATGACGGAGAAGCCGGGAGCTGGAAAAAACGGTGCCACTTGGGGGGTGTCTTTCGTTTCCTTTATTTTATTTTATTCGAGCTGAAGTACTTTACAAGAAAAGGAAGGCTCCCATGAAGAAAATAATAACTTATAAATTATCAAGGGTTCATGAAGGAGGGAGGGAAATGAGCCGATAGCAAGGGCTCAAGTAGAACATGTTTTGCGAACGATGATGGCAACAACGGATGGATGGATGGATGGATGGATGGATGGATGGATGGATGGATGGATGGATGGATTGCGATAAGAGCTGTCAGAGCCCCCGGTAAAATGATTTTTTTAAAGGAACATTTCAAAGTTTTGCGTGAAGTAACATGCTGCCGGTGACAGGATAATATCCATTCACCTAAAAGGAAGTCCAGTTAATAGAACTCTTATTCAGATTTACTTATCAGCCACTCAAGCGAATGATCAAGAAATCCAGTGATCTGTCCTAATGAACAACATTAAAAGTTACATCTGAAAAGCAAAAAAGAAAGAAGAGGAGGAGTCCGGTTGACTGGAAACACTAACATATCTGTGTCCCCATGAGCTCCAAGGACGACCCATGCTTCCCACAGAACCTACAATCAGCACCAATTTTCTTCCTTGGACTCATTATTAGCTCCCTATTTCGGTCCCCACCCCCCTGCCAAGAAGTGCATGATTTGAGTAAGTCTACGGCGCACATTGGCTTCCCATTCAGCAATTTGTAGAGTCTGGTTTCGTGCCATGAACTGTGGTTCCTGCCCCCTAACAGTCCTCTCCCCACACCTTCTGTCCTCCATCCGCTCCTGCGCCCCCTGCCTGCTAAGCTGGGTGGGGGGGCAATGCTGCCTTGCATGTCATGTGGCTGCTTGTTTGCTTGTTCTGGGGCACACTACCCTTGTGGTGTGATTGTTCACGTGGACTAGGCTGCTGTTTGCCTGAAAGGGGATCTCTGGGGGAGGTTCTGCTCCTGGTTCCACCTGTCTCGAAGGGACGGTCTCGGGGTTCCCCCAGTGTCTCTGGGGCTAGAACCTCTGGCCTTCTGGGGACGTCTCATTCTGTCCTTCACTCCCTCCCGCCCTGATCAGGGCCTTCTATTCTGATCCTGATCCGAACGGTCCGGCTCACGCCGTCCAGTCGGCGTCTGATTCTGACCTCGAGCTAGGGGAAGGACACAGGAAGGTGTGGGACCCGGGGAGATGCAGAAAGAAGCATGCTGTTCAACAGAGGGAATGACAGCTATTGCCATTCTGCTGTGGACAGACAGACAGGAGGGCAGGGATTTCCAGATGTGAATGCCGGGTATGACGGGTCGAGTTTTTAGCAGACATAGTTCAGAGTTCTCCTGGAAGCTCCTCCAATCCGCTGCCCCCACCCCAGCTGCTCAGGCCTGACCAGGAAACCAGGCGGGCCTTCACTCCCGTGGGGTCACTGCATGTAAGCCCGCTGTGGGCAGGCTTCTCCACGAGGAGTTTGGGCCGTCCATCTTCTTAAATGGAATTTAATCGCCTGGTCATTGAGCCCTTGTTTCCAGCAAGGCTGTGTGTTTTTCTGTGGGATGATTCGCCAGCTTTCTTGTCTAGGAAGCTACCTGCTCATTTGTCCACTTGGCAGCCACACCATGAAGCAAAGCCTCTCACCGGCCCCCAGAAGGAGAACATGCGCCCGCGCCAGGAACCCCACACTGGACAGAAAGATGGGATTCGCACCAATCATACCCGTGGCTGGTAGGAAGTGGACTGAGAAAGGTTCTGATGCTTTGGTTGGGTTTTGCTTGGCAGGAAAATGTGGACAGTGGCCTCCCCCCCCAACCCCCAACTCATCCAACAACTGCTTTTTTAAAAGGATAAGGTCTTGGGGCTCTTCGGGGGGAAGAGAACAATCTCTTCCTGCTGGAGTAGATTGAGTTCCTCATGGGAGAGACCCCGTTTGGGCTGGACCTTGAAGGACAGGCCACATGTGGGATGCCAGTCCTTGGACTCCCCAGCATCATGGAATCTCCGCATTTGAAAGGAACCCCAGCCCCCCTCCCTCCACCACCCAGCGTCTCTAGCTGCTAGAGATGATCAGGGCTCTCCTGACAAGCCCTAACTTGTTTCCCTGGAGTTCCTCAGAGAGACTGTAAGGGACAGAGTGGCACTGCCCCGGGCTGTCCGTTCCAAAGCTGTCGGTTTGCCAGTGACAGTGAGAACAGTTCGTGGGTGAGCACTGAACCACTGCGCCACCAGCGCTCCTCCGGCTGGCTTTCCTGGCTGCGTCTGCAAACATGTTCTGCTCCTACGGAGCAGTGGCCAAGGGAATTTCTGGACCTGGAGAGCACTCTGTGTGCGTCGTCATCGTTGTCAACGCCTGCGCTGATGAGTGTTCGAATCCCCCTCCCCCTCTGCAGCTGAGGACGCCTCTGCTCTGGTGCAGCGGGGGCCGGGCCGGGCCGGGACATATGGAGAGCAGCTGGGAAGGGCCCATCCCACACGCTCCAACTCTAACAGGATGCAACGTCCACTCCCTTTGCCTGGTAGATCAGGCCCTACCTGCCCCACCGAAGCCGCTTCCAGTGCCTGCAGGAGCGACTCAACCACCGCTGGCCCTGCCTGGAGTGGCCCTGGCTGTAAGACCCTGTGTGTCCGGAAGATGTCCCCATCCTCCAGAACCTTGCAGGGGCCCCATGGGTGCATCTTGCTGATTGTGACTGGCTGATGCCTACTTACTGAGAGTTGGTGGTGGTGATGAGAGATTGGGGGAGGGGGGTTCACCTGGCTCATGAGGTTCACACTGCTTCTCCTGAGATGCCCAAAGGTTACAGACCTGTGTACAGGAATCCCTGTACGTTCTAATTATTTTAAAAGACAATGCGCCCATTAATCATATCTGCTCCACAACCCCTTTGAGTGAACGGGAGACCACCTGTTTGTGCAGAATTGCCGCCAGGTTAACTCGGTTTGGCGTAGACTTCGGAAATGAAAACTCTCGGCGTTTGAACTTCCCATAAATGTGTCATCGGGTCAGAAGCCTGCAGCTCTCAGATTGGAGTGTTTTAAAGAGATTGCTTGGGCAAGTCGACTCCTAAATAATGACCCACGCGGGCCCAGGGCGCGCCTCCTTAGCTCTGCGGCCTGGGATGTGTGCGACACTCTGCTGCCACGGCAATGGACAGAAAGGAGCAGGGCGCAGGCAGATTGTCAGCCCCCAGTCTCATGTCCAAGCTCTGTGCTCCCCAAAGCAGCCGGGAGCTCTCCGAGCGTCCACCGATCCCGATGCAGCAGCATGCCTGCCACGGGATCCCATTTTTATGTTACAAGTGGATTGGCACGGCCGCACACCGTGACCAAAATATAGTGATGAGTCAAGAAAAAAGGCAAAGGGCAGACGCTTTCCCGTTTATGAGGGAGAGGGTACCTCTCAGTACACACACGTGCGTGTGCGTGGGATTTCTCTGAGAGATGAGGCGGCAGCGCGCGGCTTCCTCTGGGGAAGGGCCTAAAAGGATTGGGGCTAGAAGGAGACACACTGTTCTATTATCAGGGGCTGACTCAGTGGCAGCTAACAACAAACAATGGTGAAATGCTATGCCTCGAAGGCAGGAGAAAGCAGCCCTGTGCACTTGGCTGCTACCCGAAAGGTTGGCTGTTTGAATCTACCAGCCAAACTGTGGGAGAATGATGTGGCCGTCTGCCTCCATAAAGGTTACAGCCTTAGGAACCCTATGGGGGCAGCTCTGCTCTATCCTATATGGTCCTTATGGCTCTCAACTCATGGCCATGGCTTTTGGTTGGGGGCGGGGAAGGGCTTTGAGACTGCCTATTTGCAGGATTGCCCCCATCCTAAAAGGCCACCCAGTCATCTTCAAAGGAGGCCACCTTGTCAGGGTCTCTCCAGTCCCCCGAGCCCCTCCTTCTTTCTGGGTCTGCCAGTCTACCCACCAATATTCGCAGCACAGCAACTTTCTGGGGCTGGAGAACAGTTCAAATACTTACAGCACAAATGTAATTGTCGAGGAAGCTTCCCTAGCTAGCTCAGGAGGGCTCGTTTGTAGATCCATATAAAAACTGTCTGTTAGAGAAAGCAATGACACAAGCTGCTAAGGATTAACATATAAAAGAAAATCCACTGTGACGTGGGGGACAAACAGACTGCTTGTATCACGTCAGACATTTATTTTGGTTACAATTGTGCGTTCTCACACTGATCTGTGATCCCACAGACATTAAGATGTTCTTCTTCTTAAAAAACAATTAGACTCTTCTCCCTTTTCTCCCCAAGAATGCACTCTTTGGCCACCACATTGTGGCAGGTGGTAAGCGGGGACCCACATCATACTTCCAGCCTGTCTCAATTTGAGACAGCCTACTTCCAATCGAGATAAAATCAGAACCTGGAAGGACCGTCATTGTTAATTCTCCAGTGATCCAGACAAAGAGAACTTCCCGCAAGAGTAGAGCATGTAGTCATACTGTACGATCACTGTTTATTTCTATTGGATCGGGAGCATCTGAACAAATTTGAGATTCAGGGACCAACATGCCTTTTGCAAACCATCCTCACAGCAAGTGCAACACCGCCACCTGCTGGCTGCAAGGCTCTTACTACACCTCAATGCCCTTGAGTGGACGCCAACCAACTCAAAGGGACCCTAGCGGACAGGGTGGAGCTGCCCCTGTGGGTTTCAGAGACTGAAACTCCATGGGAGTAGAAAGCCTCAACTTTCTCCCGCAGAGTGGCTGCCGGTTTTGAACTGCTGACTGTTAGCAACTCAACTCGTAATCGACCACCCCACCAGAGCTCCCGGGCTTTGCAGAGATCTGGACGGACAATGCCAGCAGGCACCTGCTGCGTGGACAGCAGGGCGTGGCAAACTGCGGTTCTCAAGCCCTCTGCGACTCTTTCCACACAAGCATGTGGCTCTGAAGTAAAACGGGAAAATCTTAAAGGCTATTCTTCAGACCATGCTGATGTCATGTGATTATAAAAATATAAACATGGCTTTCGGATACATTTTCCATTGTTGTGAGGGATGGGATTGGCTCTTCCGTCTCAAAAGCCTGCCGGGTCCTGGTCTAGATGAGCCGCTGCCCTCAAACAGCACTGGTTTCCAGACAACTTGGGGAGCCATCCCGTGGGAAGCCGCTCTGCCTGAGGATTCAGAGGGAGACAATCAGGCCCTCTAATTATGCCCTCTCCTCGCCAAAGAAGGCAATTGGGGGGGGGGTGCACCCTGAGTCCTCACTCCCCCACTTCCCAGTGGGTAGAAAACGGCCCAAAGCAGTCAGCTCTTTCTGCATTGGCTCTCACCCTCTTCGTTTATGTTCAAGAACTAGCAGCCAAGCCCGTGACATAAACCCGGGGTCTCTGAAACTAACGGAGGCCCACGCTGTTGGCATAACAGTAGCCCCCAAGACAGTAATTCTCCCAAGAACTCTGTCTCCCACAGACCCCCACAAAGAGGCCTTGGAGAGGTCCCGCCTAACCCAGACATAGCCTTTAAAAGCCAGTCTCGGCTGCACCAACCAAGTGCATTCACCTAAGTGGATGTGACTGTCCACATGGGTGGCCCCTGCCTGCTGTGGAAGGGGACGCCCAGCAGCTGAGCTCCACCCCGGTCGGAGCAGATGGCGCTGCCTGAGGAGGGATACGCTCTGTGGGGAAGAAGAGCCACCTGCTGTGGCCCAGGGATCTGGAAGGTTTGCGCTCCGTCTCCAGGCAGAGAGCTGGGTTTGTGCTAACTCTGCTCTGTCTTCTTCCAAGCAGCACCTTCTGGACACCTGGGCTGCATCAGGGGCATGTGGGACCCACCTGATACACCTGGGGTAGGGGTTAGGGACTCAAGTATTGAGGAAGAACCCCAAGTCAAACCCATAGCCTCCTGGTGATTCCAACACATAGCGACCCTGTAGGGCGGCACCGACTGGTCCACAGGGTTTCCAAGGCCGTCCATCCTGCGAAGGAGCAGACAGCTATGTCTTTCTTCTGCTGAGCAACCAGTGCGTTCAAACCACCAACCTCTCAGTCAGCATCGTGCTTGATGGTGAGAAGCAGAGCCCGGTCTGAAAGGAAGAAGTGGGCCTCAGAGTAGCAGACCGAAGTCTGGCGTCAGCTCGGTTTCCAGCAGCCAGGCAGCCAGGGTCCTGTCCTTCATCATTCTGAAGCCCAGCTGCCACGCTGCTGCTGCTCGTAAGTTAATAATCCACTAACAAAGCTCTACCAACGCTACACGGTTGTTGAGAGGATCGAATTTGGTTACACGAGACAGTTATCCGAGGGCCGTCAAGTGAGGTGCAGTTTTGCGATGGCAATGTCACTTGGGCGGGTCTTTCTAGACACCTCAGTCTCTAGAACAAAGCGGACGGACGGGCCCCCTTTCTTTAGGGAAAGAGCGTGACCCTCCTGTGGCAGCAAGGCTGCTGAGGAGATCCGAGAACCCCCGAACCTCTGAGCAAAGCCTGAAAACCAGTCTGCGCCTGGCTAAGCCCAGCCCCTCTCCCCAGATGGACCGTCCTTGGTAAACTTTGAAAAAGGCACGGCTCCCCTCTTGACATGGATTTACATCTAAAAAGGAAGTTCAAACATCCAGCAAACCTCCCTGATGTTTCTGCAAGGTCAGGCTCCTGAGAGCGTAGCACACTGAGCCAACCAATGTCCTCCTCAGCCTGCAGGTAGGTGTGTGTCTGCTGGACATTCCATAGTTCTTATCAGATGCCGCTCTGCTGGGCATGGGGCACACCTGGGGATCACCCTCTACCTTGAGCGCAGCGGTTCTCCACCTTCCTAATGCCGAGACCCTTTCACACAGTTCCTCATGTGATGGTGAGCCTCTAACCATAAAATTATTTTCGATGCTACTTCATCACTGTCATTTTGCCGCTGTGATGGATTGGGCGATCCCTGTGAATGGGTCGTTCGAACTCCCAAAGGGGTCGTGACCCACAAGTTGAGAACCGTTGCTTTGGGGGCTCCGAAGCTGAATGGCTCGGGATCAGTTCCTATCGCGATAATCATGCAAACCCCCAACAAGATTGCCATGTTCCAAACAAAACTCTTATTTATAGTCTAAAAATATGCATGCGCGCACACACACGTGCAGATGCTAGTACGTTCCAACTGCCATCCAAGCTGAATCCTAAAAGGGGCACTTTTATTTGGACTTTCCGTCCCAGTGAGTCACTTTTTTTCCCAAGGTTCCAGGGACCTTACTCAGGCCCCTGGGAGGGCAAGAGCCACCTGTAAGTGGGCAGGGTGTGATCCTGGGGCCACTCATTTCCCTGCTCATCCTCTGGCTGCTTGTCCCAGACACCCCCCACCCCCAGGTCCGCGCTGTAATTGGCAGGCTCCCGCCCTCGGGTCTAGGAATAGCAACCGAGACAAAAAGCAGTTCGTGCAAGTGGCTAGGCGCCAACACTGTAATTCAGCATAAAACCCTTGTTATTCTGCAAATGGTGGGGTTTCAAATGGGCCGGACTTCAACACCCTGTGTTCTAAAAAAAAGCAAGCTACAACCAGGCCCCCAAGGCTTTGCTCCTCAAGCATCGGAGGCGCCAGGAAGCAGGTTCAAGTTGAGGAATCGCCCCGGGCACTCGGAACTCAAGCCTTCCCGAGAGCCCCGGCTACACTCCGGGGACTGAGGACGGGGAACGGGTTTGCTCTGTTGAGGTATATTTAATCCTAAGGAAATCCTTGCGTCTCTGTGGGCATTTCTATGCTCTGACCACTAGCAGTCACCCTGCCCACTGGCTTCAGACCAGCGGTGCCAATGGGGTTGGTGTCTGCCTGCGACAGTACCCCACGCTTGCCCCCCCTCCACATGCATGTCCCCCCTTCGTACCGACCACATGATGTCTAGTGGCCCTTTTGTACATGTTAACCGCGCTCCTCGGACGTCACCAGAAGTCATGGCAATCGTAAGGACGTAGACTAGCTAGATCGGAAGGACACTTCTAGGTTAAAATAGCGCACGCAAGACGACACCATGTGATTCGAAGCATCAGTATTCTGCGTAAAAGCGACAGTCTGCCTGGGACCCAGTTGGTTGGAACTCATAGCGACCTTCTAGGACAGGGCAGAACTGCCCCCTGTGGATTTCTGAGATGTTACCTCTTAGGCGGAGCAGAGCGCCCTTCGAAGGTTCAACAAGTCAATCAACACGGAGTTTTGGCCTTGCAGGTATACTGATACAGGTGAAACTTTTTGGTGTGTTCCAAGTAATTACAGGGATCTCTTTATAAAAAATAATCAGAAATTTCTGCTGAAACACTGCACAAGTTTCTACAGTCATTTTGGTGTCCCCCCCCCCCAATGTCACTGCGGATCCACACCCCCCCTACACACCCTTAGTCATGCTGCCACTAGTGACTGGGGGCAGGGTGTGGCGTGCTGAGATGGGGGGGGTCAATGGTGTGGTGGGGCACAAGGGGCCCAGGTTTACATAGCTCCTTCCCTAGGGCCAAGACGCCACAGTCCCAACTCAAAAGAGAGCCCAGCAGGAGGGTGAAGGTCATGACAGGCCCCTGGGAGTCCACAGGGCTCCTGTCCCCAGTGGCTGGGGAGAAGTGAGCATGCCACAGGTCCACCCCACTGGGCCCCCACTGGGAAGAACATCACAAGGTACAGGAAGGAGACACACCAGGGAGCAGAGGACGGCTTCTTGGCAAGTGTCTTTATGCGCTCCTGACGGGGCGGCGGTCCAGGGCTGGGCTGGGACAGACTCAGTGGCAAGTGTCTGGCGATGCTAACAGTAGGGTACACTGATTCCTAAACATGGCGGCTGGGGACACTCCCCCTGGGGCCTCCCCTGTTGGCCCAGGGTTACAATTTCCCCTCCTTGACTAGTCTGTCATTGAGGCGGCAGAGTTGGGCCAGAAAGCCATCATTGGGGCCAATCTCACGGTTCTTCCTCACGATGCTCAGGGCGGACTTGACGTCCATCTTCTGCCGCAGCATGAGGTAAGCGATGACCAGAGTTGGGGAGCGGCTGTAACCCTCGCGGCAGTGGACAAGGACCCGGCCTGCAGGCGGTGGGGGCAACAGTGTGAACTGGGCTATTCACTCACCTCCCAACTCGGGTCCACAAAACCCTTCCCAGAAACGCAGACGAAATCCACGAGACAAAGGCCACGGTACTAGCCAGCGGAGCGACTCATAGAAAACTGAGGAAGGAGGTGGTGTGGAACTCTTACTACGTGACTGGAAGCGGGTGTTGACTGGCACAACCACTTTGGAAAACGGCGTGTCGTGACCGCCCCTACTGAAGTTGAGCACACTCATCCCGCAAAGGCCCACCAATCCCACTCCCAGGCACCGCCCAGCAGGAAGGTAGGTGTGCACAGTGTTCACGACACGAAATGCACCAGAATGTTCCTAGCAGCATGGGAAGTGTGTCTTTCCCGACACTGACAAAACGAGCCATCTCCACTCTCTCCTATGGTGATACTGGCTGCTTTCCGGACCTCACTCACCTGGAGTTCGGTCAGATCTAACAGGCTTCACCACTGCCATGACTACATCAGGCTGCAGACACCGTGGGAGTTCAGGGGTCCCGGGACCCCTGTAATTCTGACCAACTAGCTCCAAGCTCAGGGGTTCCCACTATCCCCTCAGCTCCATGAGGGTAGGGAGGGCTGTCCGTTTTTGCCCCAGCACTTTGCAAGCAAACCAAGCAATTAATGGAGAGGGGGTGACAGGGCAGGGGGGAGTCGTCTGAACCCTACAACTTGCTCAACGGGACCTTCACAGGGTAGATTCTAGTCTCCTAGGTGTGGCTCACAAGGCCAGCTTCCCAAGACTCCCAGACCATCCCAGGCTTGCTTCCCATGTCTGTGTCTTTGCCTACCTCGTGACCTCCAATCGGAGCATCCTCTCCCTGTTGGCTATGGGGAATACGCCCCATCACCTCTTAAGACCCCATCGTGTAGTTGCTTTGTCGGTGTAGAGGTTGAGGATGCAAATATGTGAAATCCTATGAGTCTGGGCTTAACATTTAACTTGCTGGTTATTAACTGGTTGACCCTTCTCTCCTCACAGTGGGGACCCTGGTGGTGCAGTGAGTTAAGTGTTGGGTTCAAACCCACCAGCTACTCCCAAGGAGAAAGTGGGGGCTGTCTGCTCCCGTGGATAGAGACCAGCAGAACCCTGGACGCTTTGACCCTGGGACATCCTTTGGGTCAGGAGCTGAACTCCCCCACTGTGCTTACAGAAGGGCAACAACAAAAACAGATTTACCGTTAGGCCGTTTCAATGCCACTGAAGTTGGGGTGGGGAAGGGGGACTGGGCTGGAGAGTGACAGGGACAGGATCATGAAGGGCCCGCCAGGAAAGCTTCCAGACTCCCTAGCTCCCAGATAGCCATGAGCTATCCACTAATCAGGTGACTGGAAATCACTGGGTTAAGGAGGCTGCCCAGGATCAGTGCAGAGACCCGCTAGTCAGGGGGACCGGGCCTATTAGGGTAGAGAGGAGGGAGAGGCTGGTGGGGGGAAGGCGTGCAAGGGAGAGGGAGGCGTGTAGAGAAGCAAGCCACAAACAGGAAAGCCCAGCACCCAGCTGCTCAGTCACTGCCCACCCTTCCAGCATTTCTCTCCCAGAAAGGTGCCGTGCAGCTTGGCTCAGCCCAGCTTCATACTCAGAAAAAAGACTGCAGGAAGCCCATTTATAAAAGGTTACTAAACAACCTTCAGACAAAACACAAGGACCCCGGGACTGCCATCAAGGGGGACAGCTAGCTCAGGGCGCAGGGGGTGGCCCAACGCTCTCTTTCTCCAAGAGAAGGGAAGCCAGGGGGGTTCCTAGCGGAAGTCAGTGTGGGTCTGTTTTCTAGGACAGTCCAGTCAAAGCCACCTCATCCCCCGCCTCGCCCTCTGGGCAGCAGGCCACTGACCGTTCTTTTGCGCCAGAGCCTGGTCAATGAAGTCTGCGGCCTTTTCGAAGAAGGCGCTGAGGTTGAACTCCTGCGTGTCGTTGGCCTTGATGCCCAGGTAGGTGATGCCGGAGTCCTGGTAGAAGTTGGCACTCGTGTTGACATGCATGAAGGATCTGCCCTCGGCAGCGTTCAGGACGTGAGTGATGCCCAGTTTCTGCAGCTTGGGGATGTCTTGAGCCACAGACCTGGAGAGGCGGCAGCACAGGGGATGGTAAATAGACCGCTTGGCAGCCCCAGTGGGAAGACACTGGGGAGAACGCCAAAGTAGCCAAGGCTCACAAAGCAAGGAGCCTTTCCACAGCCCAGGCCCTGCCAGGTTCTCCCCTCCCACCTCATCTCATGGCCCTGCCCCCGGTCCAGCCATATCTAATAACAGGCAGCTCCTCCAAATAGACTGGGCCTGGCAGACCCTCCGTCTGGAGTCCCTTCCCACACTGTCCCAGCAAACCTGCACCCCACTCGTCTTTCACCCCTCTGCAGCGTGCCCCAATCTCCTCTCCATTTCATTTGGCATCACGTCTCTGATTCTCTGATACACTGGGGGCTACACCTGGTCCCTGGAGCTGGGCCTCCTGGGCCTGAGTCCAGCTCAGCCACTTAGCGGCCAGTCAACCTCGTGGAAGTTATTGATCTTTGCCGTGCTTGTTTCCCTCTCCGTCAAAACGGACCAAGAGATGGGTTTACCTAGGTCAGCACTTCTCAACCTGTGGGCCGTGACCCCTTTGGGGGCCAAATGATCCTTTCACAAGGGGTCCCCCGATTCATCACAGTAGCAAAATGACAGTGATGAAGAAGCAATGAGAATAATGTTATGGTTGGGGGGTCACCACCACATGAGGAACTGTGTGAAAGGGTCGTGGCCTGAGGAAGGTTGAGGACCCCTGACCTAGGTCTTCCAGTTGTTCTGAGTCTGAAAGGACCTTCTTCTCCACTGACGGAGCCTGACACTTCCTGGGTGTCAGCGACCATTCAAACAAGGTGCCCTCCTGGTGCGGTGGGTTAAGCATTTTACAACAAACCCAAAAGGCCCAAGGTTCAAGCCCACCAGCCACTTGGCAGGAGAAAAGTGAGGCTGTGGGCTGCCGTCATCCCTGGCCACAGAGATGGCAGCCACAGGGTTTGCTATGGGTGGGACCAGGCTCCGTGGCAATGGGTCTGGTGTAAGTGAACTAGTTGAACACTGTTGGTGGCTGGTGGCTGGTGGCAAAGTCCAGCCTGGTAGTTTCCCGTCCATAGCCCCAGCACCTGCGACAGGAGTGCTGCGTAGGTAACCATGGGGTAAGTGAGTGAAGATGGCAGTTGTCACATGCCAGGCAGGCTGTGTCCTTCCGTAGATTAGCAAGTACAGTGGCCCTCTCCCCCTCCCTCAGAGTGTGACTCCGTGTCACCCTCCACCAGGCGGAACCAAGGCCGTTGTGAAGTGCTAGATCAGCACAGTCAGATGGCCCGTCATTTCATCTACAGCAGTTCCCTAGATCAAGCGGCAGTCACCACTGTCCCTTAGGCAGGGCATGGTGTGGATTGCCCCGCCTGCAGCCCTGCAGGAAGGAAGGGTGGCGGTGTCTTCACGGGATCAACGCTGGTCCCAACAGGACACTGGACAGAGGAAGGATGTGAATGCTCACACAGGTCAGGAGCTGACCTTGGTCTCTTGAAAGCGTGGCCACACAGGCTCCATCTCTTCCCCAGAAGGCCCGAATCCTGGGCTGGCCAGAGGGGCTCCGGGCAGGGTGGGGGGTGGGATGGATGGGTCAGGGGAAGTGGCTCAGCTGATCTTCCTGGCTACACCATCCCCCTTCAAATCAAGAGCAGACTTGCCTGGGGGAAGGAGTGTGCTTTCTGGGGTGGATACCTCTGGCTACCATCAGCCCCACCCACCGGTTCACAGCCTTGATCCCCACTGGGATGTGGTGAGCAGCCTCCCATCAGCATGCAAATGAGCCAAAATGACAGGTTGTGCTCAGGGTCCTGTGCTGCCTGGGTGGTTGGATGGGGGTACTCGGAACTTTGCAAGCTTTTGGCTAAGATTGGGGGACACTTCGCTCGATTGTAAAGCAGTGCCAAGAGAAAAAACCCAACAACAAAGCAACTCGCTTGAAGAATCATGCCTGTTCACCTCGCTTCTCTACTCCTAATCCAATAGCCAATGAATTCACCATGATCACCACTACCCCTAAGAAGCAGTGTGCAGTGCCTGAAACAAACGCAGTAGGCGCTCAACGTGGTGAGTGAGTGGATAAGCTGTCACCCACCCCCCCCCCCTTCTACAGGGCAGTCAAGGAGGGTAGACTCCAAGAGGCCCCTACCCTCACAAGTCCTTCAGCCTTCCCCTGACCACCATTTTCTCCAGGCTAAAAGGAGAAGGAGGGGGCTAGTTCTGGGTTTCCAACTTGTAGTGCTTTGTGAGTTGGTGCTGTCCTCCGGAGACTGGTAAAAATCCAATCTAAGCCTTCCTCAGGCTGGCTCCGCTAATGCCATCTTTGCTTTGGGCTGCGGGTCAGCACCTCTGGGAATAGCTAACAGCAGGCCTCTCCTGCTCCGGAGATGTTTCCATTTGGGGAATAGGAACTTGGAAGCAATACATGAGGAAAGCATTTCCTGGGAGCAAGGAGCTGGGAGCCTTTTCTAGGCAGAGGGTCTTAGGAGGCTCACCACGGATCATTCTAGAATCCCGTGTAAATCAAACCCCATCCAGAGGGCAGGGGAAAGGGCAAAGGCACTCTGGCCTAGCGCTCTGGATCCCTGGCTGGGGATTTTTCCACTCGGGGATCTAAGCTTGCAAAACCAAAGTTCCAAGCCGGCATGTGACGTCAGCCCATTGCCATGGCAGCGAAGGCCGACTTGCCGCGATGACCTCATTGCAGAACTAGGCAGCTGTCACATGACGCGCAGGCAGAAGACCGGCCGCGGGCGACAGAGGGCCACCTGTTCAGTGAACATGGAAGCCGGACCACTCCCGCCCCAGGCCGGGTCCCTAGCGGATGGCAGCTTCCGGCCCAACGCTGAGCAGACCCAGCGGGCCCTGTACCCCCACCCCCTCGGGCTCCATGCACCCGCGATCGGGAAGTCGCCGCTGGTCCGGGATGGGGCCCTTACCCCACCCCGCCCCACAGGGGACGTCTCGCCCCAGGACCCCCTGCTGGGCTCCGGAACCGGCTCTTCTCCGCGCCCCTGCTTTCGGGTGGGCGGGGCGCCGGGCTAGTGGGGCGACTCACGCGTTGCCCACGTAGATCCTGGGGGTGACCTCGTTGCAGGGCTGGCTCGGGAGGCTGTAGCAGCCGCTGCCGTCCGAGAGCAGGTCGTTGAGGTCCTGAACGGAGAGCTCGCACGGGCGCGCCATGGCGGCGGCCGGGCCCTGCACGCGGGGGCTGGAGCGAGCGAGGGGCACCGGCTCCAGGTCAGCTGGGCCGCGGCTCCCGCTCCGAGGCCCGCCCCGTCCCGCCCTGGGGGCGGGCCCCGCCGCGCGGGGGAGGCTGCGGAGCGCCAGGCGCCGCAGCGTCCGCCGCAGCCAGCCGCGCTCCACTTCGCAGCAATACGGCGCCCGGGGCGCCGAGCGCACTCTCCGGAGGTCCCCTGGGCTTGTCCCGGGGCGAGGGAGCGACTAGACCTTCACGGAGGAGTTTCGGGGTCCTCTCCCCAGCCCTAGCTAAGACATTTTCCTTCTTTGTAAACTGGGGGTGGGGTGGGGGTGGGAGTGGGGTGGGGTGGGGGTGGGAGCAGGAGTGGTGACTTCCCTCACTGGACCAAATGCAGGACGCAATAAATGCTACTGTTGACGGACGTGCGCCCACGTGGCGCTCAATGTTCAATATAACAGGGACCCCAGGATCCGACTCTGCTGTGGACCAGCGGGGTGACAGCACCAGGGACTGGTCAGAAATGCACTCAGTCGCCGCCCCGGACCTGCAGGGAACGGAACACGCAGGTGACCAGATCCCAGAAGATCCTGGTGAAAGTGCAGGGTGGAGAGGCCCTGCTGTGGGGCACACAGACTGGGAGTCCACCGACAGAAAAGCTTGGAATCTAGGCAGGCGGGCTTGGAATTTTGACCCTGGAAGAGCCTTTCCAGAGCCTGTTTGCTGAAAAAACAGGGAGAATCAATCATATTACCATCTAAGTCGTAGGTTGTTGAAAAGGTTCCACATGACATGACGTGGTGTGTAAAAGTACTGAGCAAGTACTATGTACTAACTCTTGTGCAGCTCTTTCCAAGGCAGCGCCCAGCCCACTTGGAGCTTCATGGTGCTGTACTTACTGAGCTGCCCTTAGTGCGCAAAGCAGTCTGTCTTGGAAGGACACCACCCTCCCCCACTGCCAGGAACATGCCAGCCCTTCCCTAAAGGAGCAAATCCATTCCCTAGAACCCAGAAACCCCACATCCTGAGCCCAACTCCGCCACGACCTTGCTCTGTCTCCTTGCTGATCTGGGTCTCCCACATGAAGGGACTGGAGGAGAGTTATCTTTCCATCTCCCCAAAGCTGGCCCTCCTGCTGGCCCAGCAGCCATGACTGGAAAGACAGCTCTATGGCAGGTTCTTCCTGAACCCCTAATAGCAGTCAAACTAAAAAAACAAAACAAAAAAACACCCTAAACCCACTTGATTCCCACTCACAACAAATCCCATAAGACAGGGTAGAACTGCCCCTGTGGGTTTCTGAGACTGTAAAATCTCACAGCTTTAGAATCGGACAGCCCAGGATACAGAAGCAGGTGGGCATTTCCTTACTCTGTGCCTTCTCCCCCACTAAAACACGGCACCTTTCCCCTCTGGTGTTGGCACCTGCAGCGCCAGCAGGCAGCGTGGCTTCCTAGTCCCTTGAACCTCATTGTGACTTGCGCCTAGGATGGCATTCAAGGTAGGAGCTCTGCTGTGCCTCTGCCTCTCCTGACACCCTGTCCCTGATGTCATAACTGGGTAACTATGACAACCTTTTGTGGGACAGCTAAGCACTTCACAGAAGAGCCTAGGACCCTCATTTCTGAAGTGAGATTAGGAAGAGAAGATGAACAATTCCCTGGATTACCTGGCCTACCCTGTAATCGTCTCTAATCACAGGCAGAGCACAACCTTCAGGAGGAAGCTGGACTATGGCCATTACATATGTCACAAGAACAGAATACAAATAGGTACGGGGGCAATGTGGGCTGGCTGCTGCTATTAGGAAGGGGGCCCAGTGGCACAGTGGGTTACAAGTGAGCCACCAGGTCAGCAGTTCCCACCCACCAGCTGTGCCACAGGAAAAAGACTTTCCCTTTCCGTAGAGTTAAGAGTCTTCGAAGCCCACAGGGACAGTTCTACCCTGTCCTAGTAGGTCACTAAGAGTCGGCATTGACTCAGTGGCAATGAGTTTGAGGGTTTTTTGTTTTGTTTTCATTTGAGTTTGACTGCTTTCGGGGAAACCAGCGCAGTTTGTAAATTGGCAGCGATACAATCTCCTCTGTGGTGTCGTCAGCAGACATGAGAATCAGTGATCTTTAGCTTCCACCAGGGAGGTCATTTGATGGAAACACTCATTTAAACTCTCTCCAGCTGAAAGAACCTAGAAAGAGAGGCGGACTTTAGCACCCCATCAACAGCCCTGTAACACTGGGAGGGGGGCAGAGAGAGAGATGGGAAGGGCATTTACCTTTGTAGTGTTGAGTTTCTGGCCCCTTATCACTCGGTTCTCACTCTTCCAAGGTATCGATTTGAGACAGTAAACTAAACTTCTTGCGCTGGATTAGGCTCAGAATTCAAAGCCATGCTTACGTGCTGGCATTCTCCTCCAGAACTTCGGTGGGTTCTCGGAGGACCCCTGTGCTATAGCTTGGCTCTCTTTTGTCCCTCTAGTGAAGCCTGCTGTTGACACCAACCCCCCCGTGGCACACACAAACCACATTTTGAAACTGAGCAAACTACAGGTATTTATTTGTTCTTGCCATCTGCAGCTGCATTTCCCTTCATTCCCCCTCTGTCCTGAGTCCCTGGGTAATGCAAACAGTTAAAAGGTTGGCAGTTCGGGCCCACCAGAGGTACCTCAGAAGAAAGGCCTGGTGATTGACTTCTGGAAAACCGTCCATGGATCATCCTGTGGGGGCACCTGTCTACTCTGATGCACACCGAGCCAGAGGGGACTGGACAGCAGTCGAACAACATGGTTGGCTGGCTGCTAGCTCCACCCTAAAGAGACCCAGCTTTGGAAGCCACCAAAGCAGCCCTGGTGGCCTAGTGGTTATGCATCGGGCTGTGATCCATCGGATCAGCAGTTCGAAACCACTAGCCATTATAGGAGACAGAGATTCTGATCCCGTAAAGAGGGACAGTCTCAGGAATTCCCAGCGGCAGATCTATCCTGTCCGATAGGGGGGCTACGAGTCGGCATCAACTCAATGGCAATGAATTGGCTGGAAGTGCCCAGCTAACCCAAAGATTGGTGAATACGCCTCATCCCCCTCCACAGTACGCCAGATTTCTTAACACAGTTCATCTCGGTCTCTGAGGTGACTCTGAGAGAAGCCCCTTTGCCACCTCCCCCGGAGAAGAGTGACGCTGGTCACCGTGTGTTGAAACGCGTGGTGGGTTTCTTACCAGGTTGAGCAAAAGAAGATAGACAAAATCGAGTATGAAAATAAGCAACTGTGTCAGAAAATTGCTAATGCCCACCGGGGCCCCGCCAAGGTGGACTGCTGGAACGAATATTTTTCCAAGAGGTACTGTCCCCCCATGTTTTAGCTCCAGGAGGTCCCCACCCCCTTGTGGAGTTCTAATGCGAGGATCCCCCAAAGGAGAGAAAAACTTCAGGAGTTATCTTGAGGGACCACCCCCGAGACCCTGTTTTGGAGGATGAAAGCTCCCAGCCCCGGGCCCTTGCTCTGCCTCCAAAGAGCCGATTTCAGCTCTTCCTAGCCCGAGTTGGTGCACGAATGCTCCAGCCCTAGATGAGTCCCAGCTGGCGTTTGTTGCAGTTTGTAAAAGGATGATCCAGCATTGGTAACATCTGTTTCACGACCTACTATGCGCTAGGCCTGGGAAATACTCAAGGTCTGATGGAAGAGACTTTTCTGTAAATAATGAGGCCTGTGACTAAGAAGAATTTAGCAGGGTCAGGAATTCAGTGGGTCGGGATGGATGGATGTGGATGGGGGAGCGCCCGGATACATTTCTGTATTCTCTGCGATATTCTGAAAGGGGTTGAAAGCAGAAGAGAGTGGGGTCAGAGCCATTTGTGTTGTAGCCCCCCTCCTCCACAGATCACTTAAACCAGCCATTCTCAGTCGGGACATTACAGCCACCTGGGACCCAGCCCATGCCCACCCCCCACCCCCACTCCCCAGTAGCGAATCACTGATCGAAACCCACAGATGCTTTGCATGTTTCAACAGCCAGGTATCCTGAGATGTCAGGGTTTGGGGATACCATGTGCCCCCCACCCCGAGGCAACCTACACATCACGATTTCATGACTGCCTTTTGCTTCCCAGAGGAGTTTGACTTCTTCACCCATCTCGGGTTTTTGTGTCTTTCAGCTTAAACCGGGAAACAAGGAATCGGGAGCTAGTGAGAATCACCGTGGAAAATCAGGGCATTCTGAAGAGGCTTGGTGACCGTAAACCCCACTATGACCGCAGGGCAACTGAGATAGACTGGCAGGCACGTGGGCACTGTTATTCCTGAGCACACACAGGCTCCTAGGAGTGGAGAGAGAGAGAGAGAGAGAGAGAGAGAGAGAGAGAGAGAGAGAGAGAGAGAGAGAGAGAGAGAGAGACACTAAGGAGGGACCCCCTGGGCAGCTGAGGGCCAGATCTAGTGAACCCCAACAACTGTTCAGAGAAACCCACCCAGAGCAAGCAGAGCGAACAGCAGGAGCAAACAACCCATCAAGCAAATAGCTCAAGTAATCTCCTTGGAAGCAAAGCTATTATGTGTCAGTTTCAGAAACGAGTTTATAGCTTCATCTCGCATCCCTTAATTCTCTGAGACAGGCCTAACGTACAAGCCGAGGAGGATGCGCAGAGGATCCAGTTTGTGGTGGATTTGCTTTGTGTAGGAATAAATAACCCTTCTCTTAAGAAGCAGGGTGGATGGGAGGCAGCTCTGGTGTTTGCAATATTTCTGATCCCGGCTTAGGTCTGTAAACCTTTTCCTAGTCACCTCTGGGACGGCTAGCTGCAGCGTTCGCCCAGCTCTCTCGTGTTGACATGAATCTCTCTCTCTCTCTCCTTTAAGAACTCAAGACGCTACATCAGAAATACAACAAGGTACCTTCTCTCCCAAGACGAATAGGTATGTCTTCGTGTAGCTGCTCTTGACAACAGGACATCTTAATCCTCGCTGCACGAAAGCCCAAAGAACTGTATCATTGGGGAGCCAGGGGCCCAGTTAAGGGGATATATTTTGCTCTTTTTGTATAATATCGGCACCCAGCCTGCGACTTAGAGCCAGTTCCCGTCCCTTCCTCACTCCGTAGGACTCGGGGAGGAGACTATCTTTTGTCGTCAGCTTGGCCATTTCCCATCCCACTCAGTTACCAACTTTGAGAAGTGATTTCTTCCCCTCGGACATGCATGCTTCTCCCTGGCTTTAATGTTGTGCCAAAGCGATTGGTGGGTTTCCAGGAGGATTCCATGGGGTGGCCGGGGTGGCTTTCTGATGTGATAGCATTGGTAGGGCTGAGTGTTTTTGCTTTGTTTGAGGGATGGGGAGAAATGGACATCCAGGCTCTCCAAAGGACAGTTCTAGACACTAATGCTTTTTCCCCTCTTTCCCCTCCCCCCACCCCTAAATGCAAGATTTGTCACCATGGGAAGAATCTTGAGAAGGCCCTAGGATTTCTTAGCTGCTTAGAATCTCGAGACACTCCCAAGTGGCTTGAGCACTCCATCTTAGGATGCTACAATAAAGCTTGGAACATAAAACGCGTCCGTTCCATTTAAGATAACATACTTCAGTTGGCTTTTGAGGCAACTACAAATGGTTTCTGGTCTCACCCCGAACCGGAGACGGAAAGAGATGGAAAGATGCCATGAGTATTTCTAGGTGGGGTCCCTGGAACGAGAGAGAGGGACAGAGAACGGTAGCGCGAGAGAGAACACGTTAACCCTTTAACATGCATCGTCACCATCATGGGGGGGAGAAAAGTTCAAGTGAGAGGGTCCAGCCACAAGTTCAACTCTGTCCAAAAGGGGGTAGGAAGCACATGACAATGTTAGGGTCAGACATGAGGAGAGCCGTTGTGGGTGGACAATGGAAAAGAGTGATTTGTGGACATGTCCTTGCATTCACAGGGCAGCAATAGTAAAACTTGAAAATACCTGAAAACATGGTGAGACGATGCTGCGTGAGTTGGCAGGCTGACTTTGAGTCTGACCTTTTTATTTTGATATAATAGTGGGTTCATGGGAAGTACAAAGCAACGCACCCTGAGGTCCAGCCTTCACCCAGCCTCCCCGTAACCTCTTGCACACCTGTAGAACAATAGCAGACCTGGTACTGACATCAGGGCACTCACAGCGCATGCTCCCATTTGCCAGTTCTAGCTGCAAGCATGTGTGCTGCGTGCGTTTAGCTGTAACTGTATCACAAGCGTAGCAACACCACCACCTAGCCACCCCTCATGCCACCCTGTTAGCCACAGCCATTCTCTCCCCTGCCCCTCCCTAGCCCTGACAGTCACTCATCTGCCTTCCATCTCTGCCATTAGATTATCTCAGGAATGCTCTATAAATGGAGTCATGCACTGTGTATCCATTTGAGCTGGGCCTTCCCTCCTGCTCCCCCCCATTCAATATTGTTTCCTTTCGGTTCATCTAAGCCAGTGGTTCTCAACCTTCCTAACGCTTCGACCCTTTCATACAGGTCCTCAAGTGGTGGTGACCCCCCCAACCATAACATTATTTTTATTGCTACTTCATCACTGTCATTTTGCTACTGTGATGAATCTGGTGACCCCTGTGAAAGGGTCCTTTGACCCCCAAAGGGGTCGCGACCCAACAGGTTGAGAACCGCTGATCTAAGCAGTCGCATGTACCAATATTTCATTCCGTTGCTGGTAGGAATGGTCACAGTGTGTGTGACTATGTACCTCCTGAAGGGCGGTTGGGTAATTTCTTGACGAGTAAAGCGATGCACTTGGGCACACACAGGCTTCCCCATGAAAGTGGAGCGTGGCTCTGAGCTACATGCGGAGGAGGGCTGGACGTTATGACCAGTCCTTTTGTTTTCAAGGGACTGCAACATTCTAACGTAGCCCTACTGGTGTACATTCCCACGGCCGACACAAGCGGCCCAGTTTCTCCGGCGCTGCCTGCGTTCGATGTGAGCACCACGTGGGGCCCTGATCTGGCGGGGTCACCCGTCCTTTCCATGCCCCAATCGCTCGCGTGCTGATTCGCCGTGTGTGGATCCTCTGCAGGGGCGTGTCTTCAGGGCACCCCTCTTGCCCATCTTCTGCAGTTGTGTGGGGTCCTTTTTTCACATCACAATTTGGGACCTTCCTGAGATCGTCTAGATCAGCAGTTGGCAAACTTTTGAGAAGAAAAAGCCAATCCTGTCCATCACAACAATTTAAAAATTATTCAAAAGCCATAAATGCATATTTTACTATTGAAATCATGATCTGAATAATACCCTTTGCGGTTTTCCTGTCTTACCTCTGAGCCACAGGCATGTACTGAAAGAGCCACATGGGGCTTGAAAGCCCGTTTGTGGCCCCCTGTCCCTTTGTCAGCTGTGCTAAGGATCGGCGAAGTGGCTGGCAAGTGTTTCCTCCCGGTCTCTGTGACAAGGTCCAGTTCACGCAGGGAACTGCTGTGTGTCTGGACTGTACCAATGCCAATGTGCTAGCTGTGAGGTTATACCGTAGGCTGGCAAAAGGCAACCGTGCGGGCATGGGATGTGTTATATCTGCATGTGAATCTATAATCGTCTCACAATAAAAGATGAAATTAAATCAGTATGTCCAAACATGAATTATAGTCGGCTCCGGATCATCTCAGTTCAAAAAAGCCCCATTCTTCAGACATCCGGGCTAGACATTTGGTGGGGGTGGGGAGGTGTCGTCCATTCTCGTCCTCCCTCCCTCCCTGTTGTGGGGGCCGTGAGCTGTCGAGTCAGGTGCAGCTACGGCAAGAACTGCCCATAGGGTTTCCTAGGCTGTCACGGTCACGGGCACCGATCATCAGGCCTTTTCCCCAACGGAGCCTCTGGGTTGCTAACTGAACAACTGACCTTTTGGTTACCAGGCAACCGCCAGGGTGGCAACAATGGACTCAAACAGCAGTCATTGTGAGGATGGCAGGGACCGGGCAGTGTTTCTGCTAGGGGTCACTATGAGTCGGAACCAACCAGGCAGCACCTAGCAACAGCAGCAGGAGCCCAGCTCCTTGCTCTCTGTATGTGCCACCAGGCACGTGGCCTAGTGACACGAAAATATGTCCCTGCCACACGCGAGCTGATCATCTTCAGTGCCTTACCATTGCTTCCAGAATGAACCACGACTTTTAATATGGGGTACAAAGCTCCCCGAGGTTCCCCTCCATTCCACCTCTGCAACTTTTCTCCCCCCCCCCCACATGATGGTGAGTCCTTCGTCTCAAGTAAGGGAAACCAAGTCGGGAGGGAACTCACTTAGTAAAAGAATAAGAATTCGTTCGCAACACTTGCGAGAAAACAGCAGCACCGTGTGATCGAGTGGTCCCGAAGGGATCAGTTACCAGGCATCAAAGAACAAAAAACCATATCATTGGCTGCACACCTCCATGATACGATCGCCGAAGACAAACGGGTGCATAAGTAAATGTGGCGAAGAAAGCTGATGGTGTCCGGCTATCAAAAGAGATAGTGTCTGGGGTCTTAAAGGCTTGAAGGTGAACAAGCGGCCATCTAGCTCAGAAGCAAAAAAGCCCACATGGAAGAAGCACACGGACCTGTGCGATCCCGAGGTGCCAAGGGACCAGGTATAAGGCATCATGCAAAAAAAAAAGTGTGTGTGTATATATATGTGTGTGTGTATGTATGTGTATATGTGTGTGTATATGTATATATATATGTGTGTGTATATATATATATATATATATATATACCATATTAAATGAAGGGGGAAGTACAGAGTGGAGACCCAAGGCCCAAGTGTCGGCCAATGGAGATCCCCTCATAGAAAGGTTTGGGAGAGGAGATGGGTTAATTAGGGTGCGATGCAGTACCGATGAAGAACACAGCTTTCCCCCAGATCCTGGATGCTTCCTCCCCCCAACTACCGTGATCCGAATTCTACCTTGCAGGGCTGGATAGGGCAGAGGCTATACACTGGTACATATGAGGGCTGGAGGCACAGGGAATCCAGGGTGGATGATACCTTCAGGACCAAGGGTGTGAGGGACGATGCTGGGAGAGTGGAGGGTGAGTGGGTTGGAAAGGGGGAACTGATTACAAGGATCCACATGTGACCTCTTCCCTGGGAGAGGGACAGCAGAGAAGGGGGGGAAGGGAGACTCCGGGTAGGGCAAGATATGACAAAATAACGATGTATAAATTACCAAGGGCACATGAGGGGGGAGAGGGGAAGGAGGGGGGAAAAAAAAGAGGACCTGATGCAAAGGGCTTAAGTGGAGAGCAAATGCTTTGAGAATGATTGGGGCAGGGAATGTACAATTAATGTATGTATATGTATGGATTGTGGTAAGAGTTGTTTGAGTCCCTAATAAAATGTAAAAGAAGAAAAGAGAAAAAAATGATTAGGGCAAAGACTGTACAGATGTGCTTTATACAATTGACGTATATGTATGAGCTGTGAAAAGAATTGTATCAGCCCCAATAAATTGTTTAAAAAAAAAAAGATGAATCACACACACACACAAAAAGAATGTACAGATGTGCTTTATACAATTGATGTATGTATATGTATGAACTGTGATAAGGGTTGTATGAGCCCCTAATAAAATGTTTTAAAAAATAAAATAAAAATCAAATGTAAAAAAAGGGGGTGTAAGAGCCCCCAAGAAATTATTAATTAAAAAATAAAGGCAATATTGGCAATTAAAAAAAAAAGAAAGAAAACAGCAGCACCAAGCTTCAAGCGGCAGCTCCAGGAACAGACAGCTGCCAGGGCCAGCTACAACTACATCTTGCTGACCCACTCCTGATGCCCGGGGAAATCATCATTGTCCTTGCCGTTTCTTGTCCCTCGTCCCTGATTCCAAGCCAATTCAATTCCCTGATGGGTGGAATGGGACCCAGAATTGCATTTACACACCTTCCACAGAAATGTAGTCGTGACCAGGTGTATTTCTCTGGAGCAGCCCCGGTTGTTCCCCGGGGCCCTGTCTTTTTTACCCTCACCAATTCTGCAGCTGTTGACATGGCTTGTCTGGGGGATTGGGAAGCTGCCCAAACAGGAAACAAAGCAGGCAGTGCTTGTTTGTGCTGGTTTCCTGGTATCTAACCAGAGTCGGTCTAGCGCCCGGGTGGTTCTCAACCTGTGGGTCTCAACCCCTGTGAAAGGGTCGTTCGACCCTCAAAGGGGTCGCCCAGTTCACAACAGTAGCAAAATGACAGTGATGAAGTAGCAATGAAGATAATGTGATGGTTGGGAGGGGGTCATCACCACATGAGGAACTGTATGGAAGGGTCGCGGCATGAAGAAGGTTGAGAACCGCTGGCCTAGGTCATCTGACAAGTACAAGACGCCAACAAAGTGAAGGCCAAGTGGGTGGGGTTTGCCGAGGACCCCCCCCCCACCCAGGCGGGGCTTGCTAAGCGGTGGCCGGGTAAGGGATTCTCCAAAGTGATTGGACCATGAGTGTTTTCTGCCTTGGAGCTTGGCCCTCTTGTCAAGCACATGTCACCCTTCAAGCTCACACCCCACCCCACCCTCCACCCTGTCCTGAAGGACTCAAGACCCACTGGCTTGGTTTCAAATCCCACCTCTGGAGATAGCGGGGCTGCCGAGAAGTGGCCATGAAAGTTCTGTGGGTGTGAGGGTATTTAGGTGGGTCTACCAGGAGAGCTGAGTGTCCAGAGGGAGAGACTCCCACATGGGAGCATGCCCCCTTCTCCCAGCACTTCCCTCGCAGCCTGGTCCCCTCTTTGACTCAAGAGCGATCAGCTGGAAGTTTGCACCCATGTAAGGCTGTGTCTCTCCAGCAGTCATGGCCATGCCGTCCACTGTTGTGAAGGCCAGTTGTGAACACGCTCCTTTCTTCTAAGCCAGTTATTGAATGGGTCGTTTCCATCGTTGTCAGTTGCCGGCAGGTCTGTTCTGACTCACCGCGACCCCGCGTGGGCGTTGGGGTCTATGGGGTCTTCAAGGCAGCGGCCTGTCTCCCGAGGTGCCCTGGGGTGGGTTTGCACTCAGCCTTTCTATTAGCAGTCCAGCACGTAAGCCTCTGCTCCACCCAGGGACTCCTGGGGGCCCACAAAAGAGTGGGGCGGCAGTGTCGCCGTGACCAGCGCTGACCCTCGGGAGACGACCTCAAACCCCAGCACAGCCACTTTCTTTTCTTTTTAGCAGCTACGTGAGCCTGGAAGGAGCCACAGTGGCTCTGTCAGGTTAAGCTATGGATTGCTAAACGCTAGGTCAGGGGTTCAAATCCACCAGTCACTCCGTAGAAGAAAGATGAGGGTAAGTGCTCTCGTAGAGTTACAGACTTGGAAACACTCTATAGCAGTGGCTCTCACCTTTCCTAACGCCGCGACCCTTTACTGTAGTGAACCCCCCAACCACAAAATGATTTTTGTTGCTGCTACTGAACTGTCATCTTGCTACTGTTATGAATCGGGCGACCCCTGTGAAAGGGTTGCTCGACCCCCAAAGGAGTTGCGACCCACTGCTCTATAGGATTGCCATGAGCTGGCACTGACTCAATGGTAGGGAGTGGGGGGCTGGGGAGAGGCTGGAGAACAACTTAAAAAGTTGGAGAAGCAAGTCATTTGTGAACAGACAAATAAATGCTACCAAAAAATGGGAAAATCGACATTTTAGCACTTGAAGGCAGGGAGCCTCTGTGGGGTGCACCATCCTTTTGGCAAAACAACATAGCTTCTGATCAAGCTGAGGAAGGGTGGCCATGTTCTAAAGCTTACCCATCCCCGCAGGTTGGTGCTTTCTTTATAAATTAACCGGAACCCGCTGCCATCCACGTGACTCGGACGCACGGAGTCCCCTGTGTGTTACAGAGTGGAACGGTGTCCTCGGGCTTTCCTGGCCATCAAAAACAAAATCTTTACAGCTATGATCGCCAGGTCTTTCTTCTGTGGCACCTCTGGGGTGGGTTGGAACCACCGAACTTCAGATTCATCCCCGAGAGCAAATTGTTAGTGCCATCTGTGGTAGTTATATAATTGTTAATTTAAGGAGTGAGCATGTAGGGGCGGAGTCTAGCCTGTCAATCAGGTCAAAGCCAATGAGGCTTCTGTGTGAGCATAGCTTCCCCTGAGGATTCTGGGAATTCTGGTTTTCCCTCCTTGGAGGTGAGAGACTCTGCTCACAGCCTGGGAGACATAGCAGCTGACAAGACACATGGACCTACCCTGATGCAGCTCTGGGTGCTGGAGAAGCCATGCAGAGACCCCTGACAGCGCTGAGATGTTTCCAATGCCACTGGATCCAAAGACTTTCTACCCACTGGCCTGTGATCTTCTACATACAGCATCATTGCATGTGTTGAGTGAGTCTGAAAAGGACTTTATAGATTGGTATTGGGCGTATGGGCTAATATAGGACTTATGGACTTGATCTGGACCGGGCTAGGATGTTTTCTCAATGTTCAATTGCTTTTGTATATAAAGCTCTTTCTTATACACACATGAATGTCCATGGATTTGTTTCTCTAGTCTACCCAGACTAACACACCATCCAAAACCAGAACCCCGACCCGACCCAACCCAACCAACCCACGGCTGCTGCTTCACAGTGCACTCATCCGACAGAGTGGAACTGCCTCACGGGCCCTCCAACCTTTCCGGAAGGAGACTGCCACATCGTTTTCCCACGTGCGGCTGGTGGCCTCCAACCACTGCCCTCGTGGTTGGCAGTCGAGTTGGGAGTTTTCACCATCAGACCACCACACCCATCCATGAAGACCCCGACACAAAGGCAGTGGCTGCTTAACTGTGGTACAAAGACTCGTGCTCAAGCTTGCCTGTGACGCTTTAATGAATGAAATGTGTTATTGTGGGACAGGCCTCTCTCGGGTCACGCTTCGAGAAACAACGGACAAAAACCAACCACACACGAAACTTGGCGCTTATCATTCTCTGGAGGGTGAAGGCTGAAGGGGGACTCCACCCCCGCCCACGCCGGAGATTCCTCGATGGTACCAAGAGGGTGGCCAGACGAGATGGTCTTTGAGGTCCCCTCCAGCCAGGACCTTCTAGTACCGAGTTACCTGACCCAACTGACAGGTACCCAGTGAGTGTCCTTGCTCAGCTTCTCCAAGATCACTTGGAGCTGGCAGCAAGCCCTCGGCAGATCCTCCCTGACCAGCACGGCATCCACCAGGTGCCCGTAATGCTGGTCGATGAAGGCGGCAGAGGCGGCCAGCTCCTGCTGCTGCTGCTCCTGCGGAGAAAGGGGTGGTTATGAAGCCCAGGGCCGCTCTCCCCTGGAGTCCCACACCTGCATGGCAGAGGCGAGGGGAGCCAGGTGTCCCGACCTTGACATTTTAAATGATGACCATGCCCCATTTGTAACAAAGCGCGCAGACACGAACAGAGAGGGTAGTGACAACGTGGCATTCAACTTCCAGGAGGCCTTTCGGGCAGTTGACAGACTTGTGTGTCCACACAGAAAACTCCCTGCTATGGATGGAGTCCATCCCGACTCGGGGCGACCCTATAGGACAGAGAAGAGCTGCCCCGAGGAGCTTCCGAGGCCTTAAATCTTTACACAACCAGAAAGTCTGATCTTTCTCCTGGGGAGTGGCTGGTGGGCTTGAACTGTGGACCGTACACCAGGGGTCCTTCCACCCCTGAAACGTGTCGCAAGGGTTCAAAGCAGTAGCATCCGTGACAGAGCGGAAACAACCCGAAGGTGCGTCCACTGAAGAACAGGTGCACAAAATGTGGCCGTCTGTACCTGGAAGAGCATTCGGCAACGAAAAGGAATGAGGTGTGGTACGTGTTTCAATGTGGGTGCACCTGGGAGAGACTGTGCTCAGAGAAAGAAGTCGGATACAGAAGGGCCACATCGTGTATACCATTCCGTTTCAATGGCTCTGTCGGGGCACGTCTGGGGGGGGGTAGATGGCAGTGCTTGAGGGCTTGGGAGGCAATGGGGCCGACTGCTAAGGGGCCTGAGCTTTCTGTTGGGAGGGATGAGCTCTGAGCCTGCTCTGTGAGGATGCTCAAGCCTCCTGAGCTGCACGCTTTAAGCTCTTTGTTGGATGGCACGAGAACCGTAGCTCAGGCAAGCTGTTAACGGCCCAATGCCCCAAACAACCCACATGGTTAAAACACAGCAAGCCCTCCCAGATAACGACTGCTTCCACTTTAAAAGACTTGGGTTTGGTTTCGGGGTTCATCACTCCCTAGGCAGGTGTCAGATCCTTATTGCCAGGGAGAACAAGCCCAGACAATGTCACCCCCGCTGTGGTCCCACCGGAGTGTCTGGTCCGGTGGCTCTCTCCAAGCGTCACCACAAGACAGACTGGGAAGACTGTCCATCCTGCGCCCCTCTGCGGGCAGCGAGCACCCCTGCACGGCTGGGATCACCCCCTCGAACAGCCCCTCTTACGCTTCAGGAAAAAGAAAAAGCAACTTTACACTTACAAGTGGGGCTGCTATGGCCTCGGCTGCTGGGGACACGGGAGGGGCCATCCTGGTTTCCTGAACGGCAGGCTTCACAAATACAACGTAGGGTTTGAACTCCGGGGTCCTCAGTTGCTTCAAAGCCTGGGAAAGGAAGGGCAAGATTATTTTTCTTTGCAAATACCTCCTTGGGAAACCTGCTTGTCAAGGGCTTGGAAACCCGGAGCCGTGGTCTCGTGGTCTCCGTGGAAGAGGTCCTAATCCCACCGGTCACACGCCAACGGGTTTCAACTGGGCAGCTGCTCAGAGCCGCCACTGTGACTCGGGTCTCGGTCAAGCCCAAAGGCCCACTCGCTGCAAGTGGCCTGTTCTAATTCACCTTCGTAAGCCCGTCTCCACCAGCCAGAGACGCAACGTGGATGTGTTTAGTCCAACATCCTGTATGCGATCCCACAGGGCCTAATGAGGCGGCCTGCTAACCGCAGGGTCAGCAGTTTGACGCCACCAGCAGCTCCATGGGAGCAAGATGAGGCTTTCCATCCCTGTCAGGAGTTACCATCTTGGAAGCCCACCGGGGCAGCTCTGCCCTGTCCTGAGTTGGTGAAGTTAGCACCGGACAGAGAATTCCTTAGACTGAACTCGAGTGTCCTGGAAGCTCTCAGTCCCTGCCGGCTGGACATGCCCAGCGAGCCCGGGCACTCACTTCGGGCTCCACGTCCAGCAAGCACACTTTGTTGTGGGCCATGACTGCCCGGATGGCCTCCAGGCTGGTCCCGTAGAGGTTCTCCTTGTATTCGCCATGTTCCAGGAACCTGCAACGCCACCAGACGGGGAAGGTCTCTGACAGAGAAGGTGAGCCAGACTTCCCAGCCGGACTGCTCTCCCACCGCCTCCTCCAGCCCTCCCAGGAAGGCAAGAGGCACCGGGGACACGGACCCACAGCTGCCCAGCCCGCCAGCGTACTTGTGGTGTTGTAAGTCCGCCTCAAAGGCTTGCTTAGTGACGAAGTGATACTCCACCCCGTCCTTCTCGTGGCTCTTTCGGGGCCTGGTAGTGTCTTTAAAGAGAAGAGAAAAAGAGGTGGACATTTGGGCGGAGGCACATCGGTGCCCAGCATGGGCCCACATTGCTCACTTGTCAGGTGCAGGCGGCAAACCAACCTGTGCCGCCCACCCCTCACGTAATGAGACCTCCCGTTGGTAGTGGAGGGAACTGGGGTACAGAGAGGCCAACCCTTCCCCGGGCCTAATGTCCTACCGCCAGGCGGTCATAGTCTGTCTGTCTGTCACAGTCTGTCTGCATCGAGGTCTGTCCCAGGCACACGCATGTCCTGAACCACCCTACGAAACGTCCTCAGGGATGAATTTGGAAGAGGCGCTGGGGGTCCCTCCCTCTCCGCTCGGACGCCTCCCTCCGCTTCCCTTTAGGAGAGCAAAGGGGCCCTCTTCTCGATGACCCCCGAGGGGAGGTTCTCAATTCCCGATGCCATCACGTCTCAATCTGACGGCAGGTGCGGCACTAATTCACACGCATCTGGGCCGTGTGGGAATTTCCCAGCGCAGTGTATTTTCCCACAGATTTCCATAGTAAAATTGAGATGTGCTCGCCCCAGGGACATCCAGGTCCCCCATGGAACATGAATAAGCCTGAAGGGACACAGTGCCCTTTCCAGAGCGTTCCATAAGAGAAGGGGTCTGGGGGGGCTGTTTCTGGCCCTCTGAAGCTTGGCGTGTTCTGGGTGTATGTGGCACCTTGGTCTGGCAGAACCACTGGGCTCACTCTTCTGGCCACGTCACCCCCTTGCTTAGGCCTCTGATGTGCCCCCCTCCCAGACCCCTTTGCTGTCAACCTCCAGCTCAGCTTCATCTCCCACCACACCCTCCACACAAACTCTCCCCAACACCGCTGCATCCCTCTAAGTACACTGTGCCTGCTGCACACACAGCCTTTCCTGCTGCCTCTGCCAGGAAAACTCCTATTCATCCTGCAAAACCCAGTATAAACATCATCCCCTCCGGGAACCCTTTCCTGATCCTTCGGCATTTGACAACAAGGAGCGGTGAAGCAAAGGCTTTGTAGCTGCCCCGGCCCAGATTCCTTGGGGAGCTCCTTTTACTGTCACCACAGCATCGGCTCACACTGGGCACCCCAACTATATCCCTCTGAGTCCAGAGGGGCCGAGAGTGTGCGCTGATGTGGACAAGGACAGCTGGGGGGAGGAGGTGACAGGGAGCAGGCAAGACACCATTGGACAGCCTCGTTAAGCCTGTGACTCTGGGGCGAGGCTGCCTGGGTTCAACTCTTGGTTCCACCACTTATGTCCCTTGTGACCCTGAGTAGGTTCCTTAACCTCTCTGAGCCTCCATATCTTCCTCTGACGTACTGGATGAAAACAGCCCAAGTTCTTGGGAGAGCTGAGTTAGCACATAAAATGCTCCTGGTACAGAACCTGCTGTTTTTCCTCCCCTTCCTTCTCCTCACTACATTCAGAACCAGAACCTCCTGCCCACTGGACCTCAGCCTCCCTGGCTGCCTGTAGTGGGAGGACAATCAGAGAATCCTCAGGAGTGTACCTGCCCAATCAATGTCACTCACCTGGCCCCTCGGCTTCCCAGGACTAGCAGAGATGCTGAGGTCAGAGGGCAGTGTCACTGTGAAGAGGCAGGGAATGGCCCTCCCTGCCTGAGACGCCCTTTCTCAGTGTCGGCTTGAGTCTGCCCCGTGGCCTCCCACGTGCTCTGCACCCCCATCTTAGCCCGGGCAGAAACCGAGCAGGCAGGTTTCTAGTTTCTGCTTCAGAGAGTCCTAGTGGACCACCGGGTCCCACAACACGCCTGCAGCCTGCAGGGTCTGTGGGTCCATGAGATTCACAGTAAGGGCAAAGACAGAGATAGACGGGCGTTTGTTTCCATGAACTAGTCGCACACGTGCGTGTGCACACACATATGTGCACACTGGCCCGGGAGTCCTCTTACGTGGGACAGCAACGCCAAACTGCTGTGGGTTTTCTGCCACCACCTTCTGCTTCAGCTGGTGCAGTCGGGCTCCCAGAGACCCTGGGGAGCAGAGGGGGGGGGGCTGGTCAGAGTCCCCGCTGACGTTCTTCCTGCCTCTCCAGGAAGAAACCCTCCCGACCCTGGGAGGCCCAGGCCATCACCTACCAATCAGAACCACCAGGCGTGGCCGCTCATCGGGCTGCTGCTGGTACCTGGCCACCTCCTCGTAGGTTAGTAGCTCTGGAGACTCAGCTAGCGCGGGGGCCTTTCCGTCCTGTGGGCTGCCCAGCCTCTCCCTGCGGCCCAGCCGGAAGCTCCTCCGAAGTCCAGCTGGGGCGGGGACAGAGGGATGCCACACCCTTTGGCTCAGGACCTCTAGACCTGGCAGGTGGGACTGAGTACTACGGGTCTCTCCTAACCATGCCTCATGTCAGAGCAGGAAGCATGAAGAAAGGTGACCACCTAGCAGCCCCCAAACTGGAGTTCAAGGCCACTATTTACTTGGCTTGTGACCAGCCTAGAGCAAGTCTCCTCACCACTCTGCGCCTTCGTGTGAGGGGGCCACACATCCACAAATGCAGTGTGTGGCCCCCGGACTGGATCCTGCAACAATGAAATGGCTACAAAGGACACCGCTGGGAAAAAGATGAAAATGTTAATGTGAACCAAAGCCTCCCTGCCACCGAGTTTATTGGGCTGCTGGCCACAAGGTCAGCAGTTTGAAACTACCAGCTGCTCCACAGGAGTAAGATGAGGCTTGCTGCTACCAGAGACTTAAGGTCTTGGAAGCCCAGGGGCAGCTCTATTCTATCCTGCAGGGTCGCTATGTAACAAGAACAGTAGTCTAGATAACAACATTGTGATGTTTTATTCCCAGAAGTTGCTACCGGCCCTGAGGTTCTATAAGAGAATGTCCTCGGGCCTTGGTACAGAGCGGCATCACCAGAATCAGGTCATTTGTCCTGTAAATCGTGGGGCCACTGCTCTCTCCACAGGCCTCCGCCATGCCAGACCACACAGAATCCTTAGCAATGTCCATGATCAGTTTTCATCATAGAGTAATGCACGGTAATGTGGTTGTAAACCAATTAAATGTAACATTTCTCGGGCTGTGTGAATACCAAGAGCAACATTGTTACATTCAACCTCTCCACGTTGAATCACAACAGTAACTGAGTGGAAGGCGGTTTTCTTTTAAGTAAGGAACCCTGGCAGCTTCCTGGGTTACACACTGGGTTGCTAACCACAAGGTCTGTGGTTCAAGCACACCAGCCGCTCATCTGGGGAAAGATGAGGCTTTCTGCTCCCGTAGTAAAGCGTTACAGCCTCTGTGCAGGAGAAAGAAGCGACTCTCTCTACAGCAGTTTCAGTCCCGGAAACGGAAGTGGCAGCTCAAGCCTGTGCTACAAGGTTGCTATGAACCGTGAACAACCCAATGGCTGCTCGTTTGGGTTGAGGGCCTGTTCACTGGCATTAGGAACAGTGAGGCAGGGGTTTCCTTCCTGGGATTAGTCAGTTTTAAAATGAGTGTAGGTCCCAACCTGCAGGAGAGGGGGAAAAATCAGGTGAATGTCTACCTCACAATATGGTAGTGCATATTTTCTGTATGCCAATAATCCAGTAGGGTTAAATATAAGTATTTTCAGGGAAAAAATGAAAACACAAAAACATTCTGCTTCTTGCTTAAAAAGCAGAGCCTCTAAAACACCGTTGAGGTAAATACTTCCTTTGTTTCTTTCCCAAACGTTTACTGAGTTGTGCTATCCACCTGCACACCGTTGGTTGGGCAAGTCCTTTAGAAAATGCCCTTGCCTTTGTACAGTCTGTTAGGCGGCGTTTTAAAAGTACAAGTCGTCCCGAGGAAGCATTAACTGCTGGAATGGAAACTTCACGGTAGGCTACGCTATTAATTTTGTTTCATCATTGAGTAGAATCACAGTTTTAGAAGTATGTTGGAGATACTATATTGGCATTTATGGTTCAAACTGGATTTTGTTTTCAAGTTAAAAAAAACAAAACTACTTGTCTGTAAAAAAAAAAGGCCCACATGGAAGAAGCACACCAGCCTGTGTGATCACGAGGTGCCGAAGGGACCAGGTATAAGGCATCATGCAAAAAAAAAAAATACCATAGTGAATGAAGGGGGAAGTGCAGAGTGGAGACCCAAAGCCCATTTGTCGACCACTGGAGATCCCCTCACAGAGAGGTCTAGGGGAGGAGATGAGTCAATCAGGGTACAATGTAGTACCAATGAAGAACACAGCTTTCCCCCAGATCCTGGATGCTTCCTCCCCCCAACTACCATGATCTGAATTCTACCTTGCAGGTCTGGATAGGGCAGAGGTTGTACACTGGTGCATATGGGGGCTGGAGGTACAGGGAATCCAGGGTAGATGATCCCTTCAGGACCAGGGGTGTGAGGGGCGATGCTGGGAGAGTGGAGGGTGAGTGGGTTGGAAAGGGGGAACTGATTACAAGGATCTACATGTGACCTCTTCCCTGGGAGACGGACAACAGAGAAGGGGGTGAAGAGAGACTCCAGATAGGGAAAGATATAACAAAATAACAATCTATAAATTATCAAGGGCTCATGAGGGAGAGGGGAGCGGGGAGGGAGGGGGCAAAAAAAGAGGACCTGATGCAAAGGGTTTAAGTGGAGAGCAAATCGCTTTGAAAATGATTAGGACAAAGAATGTACAGATGTGCTTTATACAATTGATGTATGTATATGTATGGATTGTGATAAGAGTTGTATGAACCCCTAATAAAATGTTTAAAAAAAAGAAAGAAAGAAAGAAAAAGAGTCACAGCCGCAGAACCCAGGACTGCGCCCTCCGGGGTCTCTGTGAACGGCAGCAGGGAAATCGTTTGTCCCGGTGTTTTCCTTTCATGACTGCTTTATTCTCAAAAAAGGTCATTAGCATAGGTTAACAAATCTAACTAAAGATACGCAAAGCCATCGAGTCGATGCTGACTCATAGCGACCCTGGAGGGCGGGGTAGAAGTGCCCCGTGAGTCTCCAGACCATCATCCGCAGGAACAGAAAGCCCCACCGCCCTCCCGGGAGCCGCTGGAGGTTCCGAACTGCCGACTTTGCAGACAGTGGCCCAGCGGGTAAGCAGTGCGTGGTCACCACTCTTTACAAATTACAGTATCGAAGTAAAACATGAAGAAGAAAAGGATCTCTTTTTGAATCAGCTACTACAAAACCACTGGCAACCATGAAACCAACATCATGAGCTGGCAGCCCCTGCAGGCGCACCGCGTGACCAGAACATCCCTGTCCCTGAGTCAGAAAGACAGCTGAGGGCCCGTCAGAAGGTTCACAGAGCACTGGAGCGCAGGCTGGGCCTGGCAGGTGATCGGTCCATGTCAGCGGCACTTGTGAAAAATGCTCTTCTTAGTGGGGACGGTGATGGGAAACAAGAGCTCTTCCCAGGTGGGTTGGGGGATGGTTTGAATACGGGCGAACCACCGAACTACATGACGTGCAAATTCTACGTCAAGAAAACGGTTTAAGAATTCTTCTGGTGAAAACTGGGTGAAGGGAGACGTCAGACAGTGTAAGATAAGACAAAATAATAATCGATAAATTATCAAGGGCTCATGAGGGAGGGGGAAGTGGGGGGAGGGGGAATAGTGAGGAGCTGATGCCAGGGGCTTAGGTGGAGGGCAAACGTTTTGAGAATGATGAGGGCAATGAATGTGCAGATGTGCTTGACACAATTGATGCTTGGATAGATGGATGGATTGTGATAAGTGTTGTATGAGCCCCCAATAAAATGATTTTTTTTAAAAAAAAGAATTCTTCTGGTGATAACTAGAGAAACAGTTATTTTTAAATGATACATTTTTTTCTGAAACACGGCACAACGGTTTTATAGACAGTCATTTTGGTGGCACGCCCTCTCGACAGGGCCACTCGGTCTGGCCGGCACCCCTCCCCGCTCCCGGTGACATCACTGCGTAGAGGACAAGGTGCCCACAGCGAACTCTCCCGTGGCTCAGGGGGAAATATGTGGCTCCCAAAGCAGCGGAATGATCAGTGAGATCGGGCTAGACACATAAATAAACCCGTCATGCCGACGGCTGGCTCCTAGAGGCCCGTGCAGACCCGCTCTGTCTGGTGGTCCAGGCTGTAGTCTCCTCCCACCAAGTGGCCGGAGGGGGGAGCAGGGGGGCTCACACTGCCGACTTTGCACTCTGCAGCCGAGCGCTTAAGCAGCAGCGGGTCTGGGGAGAGGGTATGGGCATTCCTCGTGGAATTCCTATGACTTTTCAGTAAATCTGAAACCATTTCGAAATCTCCCTGCCATCGCGTCATAGAGACCGGGCCCATGGGACGAGGGAGACCTGCCTCTGTGGCCTTCCGAAACGGCAGTGGCTCTTCATGGGGGATTTCAAAAGCTCTCTGCTTTGTCTCGGAAGCCTTTGAAAAGACAGGCCCTTTTGAGAAGGATGATGGCAACAAATGTACATATGTTCCTGACACAATGGATGGATGTATGGATTGTGGTAAGAATTGTATGAGCTCCCAATAAAATGATTAAAAACAAAAACACGGGCCCAGAGGACAGCAGTGAAGGCCTCTGGGAGACTGGGGAGAGGCTCCATCACTGTGTGCTGTGTGGTGCTGGTGCCAGTACTGAAGAAACTATGAGTAAGACGATGTTCACAACACAAATGCCTTTCACTGAGTAGTCCCTGGCCCTTACCTCCCCGCCACCCTATCGCCGTGGAGGCCCTTCCTGCCATGATCCCCTCCCTCACCTTCCAGGGTTCCAGTGAAAGCTGCGGTGAGGGCCCCAAGGCCCAGGAGAGAGAGAGGGATACCACAGGCTCAGCTACTCTTAAAGACATCCTGAGCTCACTCTGCCTGTCTCCCCCACCCCCCAACCCAGGAGCTTCAGGAAGGGCTGCCCCTGGGCCAGGGGTGCAAGGCAAGAGCCCCCGTACTTACCCACGTAGTGGCCCCGGGGGCTTCCTTCACACTCACAGATCTCTGGAACCAAACAGAGAAGGAGGCCCAGTCAGGTGAGCCGGACACAAGCCAGCGAGAGGGGCCGTGGCAGGGATGCCCAGAACATGGCCCCTTGGCGAGGTGTCTCGGTGGGGGCTCAGGAGGAGCCCTGTGTCCTGGCTGCCCCAAGGTCTTCGTGTGTGCTGCTCCTTATACTTAGTCCCCAAATTGCCCATCCAGACCCAGGTGGGGATTCCAGGCCTGATCAGGGGTTCTGAGCCAGCCGTCCCCTTGAGTTGGGATCCCCATGAATAAGGATGGGCTTATCACTCCTCCTCCCACACCACCCTCCTGCCAGGCCCGTGGGCGGGACTCATGCCCTTGAGACTCAGCAGCTTCTGGGACAGGCCGGGCCAGCTGGCAGAGGTGTGCCACAAGCAGGAGGGGCTCGTGGGAAAGGGGGCCCACAGAGCGCACAGTGAAGCCGAGACCAGCCTACCTTTGTCACAAGCCTGATCATCTGCGGTTTGCACAAAAGACAGACGGGGGGACAGCGTTAGTGGAGGGGAACCAAGAGGCCCTGCAGCCGGGGAGCAGCCATGGGCCCCCGCCGTGTCTACAGAGCCCCCCATCTGTCCCCTCCGCGCTGTGAGCGGTGGTGCGTTATTGAGCTCCGAGCCTCTCATTAGTGCCCCTCTGTGGGGCTCATTACTGGGCTCAGGAAGCCAGTACCTCCTGGCATCACAAGCAGCTGCCTTAAGAACCAATTATTCAGCAGCCGCTCCAACTTGAGACAGATCTGGAATGTGGCTATCGGCCATGGAGCCAGCGAGCGACTCACAGAGGGAGGGTGCCTGCCACGAGGCCAGGGCCTGCTCATGCCCCGCTGGGATCCGAGGCGCCTGGGCAAAGGCAGACGCAGAGGGCGGAGTGAGCAGAGTGGGGAGCCAGCTGGACCCAGGACACCTGGAGCCTGCTTGGGTCTCTCACCTCGTCACCCGACCTTCTGGTCCCCAAAAGGTCAGACCCAAGGAAAGACTCCTTTCTCACTTCGGCCTCTGATCCCAGGGACTCAGAAACCCAGGTCAGCTCTAATCAGTGGACCTCAGAAGCCCGGTTTCCCCTTGGGGGAGGTTGGGGGATGGGGGGAGCAGATGCCAGCTTTCCTCGCCTTTGCCTTTGAGGTCTTGTGACAGCGGAAAGGTAAGCAGGCATCTGGACGTCTGTTCTTAAAGGTAAAGTGCTGCCCAAGTTGCCAGATCAAATGTGGGTCGCCGGTGACACTGGGATTTGAGCAAGCACCACTTTGGTTTGAATAGCAGGGTGCCCACACAGTGCACGGGGCAGACTTATACCAGGAAAATGATGCGGTGCTTCTCTGAACTGCAAACTGAACTACTGGGTGGCCTGCATTTTCAACCACGCAGTCTGGGACTCCAATACAGGAGAGGGGCCAGTCCTGGGCCTCTCCATTCCCTGCAAGCTCCAGTGGCTTCGACCCTTTCCCGGATCCGAAAGCCCCCCTTGAGATGTTCACTAACGCTGGGACACACAAACGCAGTTGTACAGGTAATTTGGGGAGCGAAGTGAGCATGCCAACCAACGTCCTCTCTGGGCCCCAGATAGAGACGCCCAGCCCACCCCCACCTCTGGAGGCCAGCAAGCTCCGACAGGGCCCTTGACACCTCTCAAGCCTCTGAACCCTCACCCTGGTCGCCCCCTTGAAGCAGCACCCCTGCCAGCTTACTCACAGGGGGGCTTCTTGAGGTTCTGGGGACTCGGCAGGGTGCCCGTTGCTCTCCGGAAGCTCAGTCGCCTGTGGGGACACAAGGACAGGACTCAGGAGCTGGGACACAAGGACCAGTCCAGGGGAGCCCTCCAAACACTGAGGGAAAACAGGCCAGGCCTGCAGGTCGGCACAACCGGGAATGCTGAGGACGTAGGCACGTTCAACATGCAAGATAATGAGTGCAATCTCTGTCTGTCTGTCTGTCTATGTCTGTCTCTATCAGGGACAAATCGGAGACAACTGAACAGGGAGGCAGTGAAGTCACATGTACAAGCCTTCCTCCGAGAAGCCTTCTCATGAGCCCAAACCAACACACAAACACGGAAAACCCCCGCCCATTGACATCAGGTGGCTTCCAGCACATAGCAACCGTAGGGGCGGGGGGGGGGGGGACGGGCGACCGCCCAGCAGGGTTTCCCAGGCTGCCGCTTTAGGGAAGCAGATGCCACCTCTATGGGGCAGGTGGTGGGCTCGAACCACCAACCTCTGCACAGCTGAGCATCTAAACTCAGCCCCGCCAGGGCTCCTTGTGCGTGCCTAACCTCCCAGCCTGAACGCGCAGGAAGCGGGCCTCCTTCCCAGCAGCACCCAGCCCATTTACATAAAGGGACCGCTTGACCAGCGCCCGGCTTTCTCAACCAATGGTCAGCTCTTCCCACAGAAGCCCTGGGGCCCCAGAGGTGCCTTGGAGACCAGCTCAATCCATAACCCATACTTGCTGCCTGTGAATGAATGCTACATCCCCTGATAAGATATCAGACAGCCACTAAAATCACACTGTCGTATGCAGCAATGTGGGGAAAGTGAATGTTGTCAAAAATACATAAATGAAAAATAATAATAATTTATAAATTATCAAGGGTTCATGAGGGAGGGGAAAAATGAGGAGCTGACACCAACGGCTCAAGTCAAAAGAATATTTTGAGAGTGGTGGCAACAAACGTACGAATGGGCTTGACAACAGACATATGTCCAGATTGTGATAAGAGTTGTACGAGCCCCCAATCAAATGATCAATAAATAAATAAATAAATAAGAAGGCCACAGATTCTCTAACACACGGAAGGCAGGAAGGAAAGAAATTACTCAGCTTAGCGACAAGACTTTGGGTAATCTTCTGACCCCTCCTTTTCTATACTTGGCTATTTTGTGTCTCAACTTTCTCCAAGTATGTATTTTTAAAATATGCACCGACAATAAACATTTCCCTATTTTCATCTAGAAACCAAATGGCCACCACTGCTAGTTATGGGACAAGGGGAACACACACCTCAGGGAACCCCTTTCGGCTGTGTCGACAGAGACCTGGGGACGTGCTATAGACCTGTACCTCTGGCCCCTCCAGCGCCACTCCCCTGGCCCCCAGCCCCTCCAGCACACCCAGACCTACCTCTCCTGGAACTGCTTAGAAGGAATGAGGCCGGCTCGAAGGTTAGTGTCCCCCACTCGCTTGGCCTGCCACCACGTGGGGTCGTCCTGACTCACCACCTCCAGGACCTGCCTGCGCTGGAAGGGCAGGCCTGCCTCCTGGCAGGGAATGGCCCGGTCCTCCCGAGGGTCATAGTAGAAGAGGGCCCGCATGAACACCTGCAGGGGAAGGGCTGCGGTGAGGCTGGCCTCCCTGTGTGGACAGAGGCCTGTCCACGTCCTCACTGAGGGTCAGTCAAGCCACAGGTAGCCTGGAGAAGAGAAAGCTACTCGGAGATGCAATGCCCACATCGTTGGAGTGTTCTGAGACCATTCGGGATCGCGTAGCCAGGAACTCCATCCGGGATCAGAAAACAGATCGATGGGAGTCCAGGCGGAGATTTCTCTGTCCAACCTGAACATGTCCACGGGTATCTCATCTGCTGTCCTCAGGACGGCCTGCTGGGTCTGGGGCCTGCCGGTTTCCCACCTTTGACCCTGTGCAGACATCTCCCAGCCCTCTCTGGGAATGAAGGGCCTTTGAGCTTCCGTCTCGGGCTGTCAGAGCGCCGACCCCCAGCTCCGTCTTCCCCCTTCCAGAGACCAAGGTGGGCGGCATCTTGTCCCACTCCTCATTCTCTTCTAGAGTCAGTGGCTCGGGGAGGAGATGTGGAGGGCTGGGTTCCAGGCCTGGGCAACATAGTGGGGCCGCCATGCAGTGGGTCGCCCAGTGTTTTGCTTTCCCAGTGCGTCCGTAAGGGGTGCTGCAGTCCACTCAGCATGCAGCTGCGTCCTGGGAAAGGTGCCCACGAAATATCATGGGAAAGGCCGGAAGGGGACCCGGAGACACGGGGTGCGTGCCACACACCGTTGGAAACGTGGCTCAGAGAGACTCGCTGCTTGTATCCAGGAGGACAAGGGAGGAAGAACAGGTTTTGAAAGTGACTGGGGTATCGATGGTGCAGCGCCGCTTGACACGACTGAACTCCTGAAGGGTATGGTGTCTGGATGACGTCCTAATGAAATGACTTGGGTGCGGGGGGGGGCGGTGGCGAGGGGGAGGGTGCATTCTCAGCAAAGCGCACCGGAGCAAAAGGCAGCGTGCCTGTGTTTGTTCCTATTTTCAGGACACCAGAGTCCTGTTCTCTGGGAGGAAAATTAGACGGGGGTTTCCTTAGATGCAAGCAGATTCCTTTAGGTGCTTATGAGAGAAGATTCAGTCAGATAATAGTAAGGACTTCCTCACCACAGACTGTGGGGCTTAACCACCAGTGGTCCACAGTGGCCACTTCCTTGACTACATCCCCTTTAGTGGGATGGCTGCCTATCCTTCCCCCCAACACCTGTACTGGTGTTTCTTGGGGGTCCCCTCCCATTCAACTATTTGCATTGAGTCCTTCCTTAACATGAGCTTCTAGGGGACCTCAAACCAAGCAGAGATGACAGCAAGGCCTTCAACAAAGCGCTGGAAACCATTGAGGGAAAAACCAACTCACTTCCAGGAAGTAGATTCCGGCCCATGGCGGCCCTACAGGACATAACTGTCCTGCAGGTTTCTGGGATGGCTGCTCTTGACAGGGGCACAAAGCCTCATCTTTCTCCCTTGGAGCCATTGCAGGTTTCGAACTGCTGGCCTTGTGGTTAGCAGCCCAACCTGTAACTCACACCATCACCAGAGGTCCATTCAGAAGGGAGCCTTAAACCATCTTCTCAGCTCAACACTCCTCACTCCCTCTTGGGCACCCTCCCCCCCTTGGCTCTTTCTGGCTGATCCCCCAACATGTTCCTCTCCACGGTGCCCTTGAGCCTCTGTACATGCAGACCCCTCTGCCGGAAACCCCCTCCCCTTCTCCACCAGGAAGCCCGACTTGTCTTCCCCTTCCTCCGTGCTTGCCCCCTCTGCGGGCACCCGCTGCACTGTGACACCTTGCAAGGCCCCTGTGCTTCTCTGGACGGAATGGGACAGAAGCTCTTACCACACAGCAGGGAAAGACCTGCTCCCTGGCCGCCTCCTCTGCACCCAGAACCCTAGAAGCTATGACTCACCCTTTTCCCGAGCACCAAAGGGAGGCTCCAGAATAGAGTGAATAATTATACAAATGGCAGTTGCTTAAATTGGTTCCCAATGCAGCACCCTCAGTGTCTCCTCCTCCTCCTCCTCCTCCTCTTCACAGGCGGGTTTTCTATTTCTATTCAAATAACCTTGCCTTTCATTAGCAAGCCATGTCAAATGCTGCTTAGGAAGACCCAGGGTACAAATAAATGAATCACTGTGACTTCATTAAAGTTCTCTGTTGGGCACACGTTCCTAGGGCCGGACGTCTGGTCTCTCCCGGGATGACTGTTTCAGAAAGCTGACTAGGAGCCTCCCACCACAGCCACCCCTCATCCCAGGCACCCAAGGAGCCAGTGCTCCCTACCTTGCTCTCCTTCAGGCAGTCCTCCTCCTGGGTGGCCGGGATGATTTTCAGGGTGATGGAGCCCTGGGACTGAGCCTAAAAGGGAGGAAAGTCAGGCCCTATCACCTTCCTGGTCTGACCCTCCGTGAATTCGTCTAACGCCCCAGGCCTGTAAACTCAAGCTCAGAGAGTCAGGTTCACTGCCTCTCTTGCAGCCCACCCTTCAACTGGGGGGCTAAGCTGCAGCCCCTGAAGTCACGCTCAGGAGCCACGAAGCCAAGGCTCAGTGTTTTCATGGGACAAAAGGCAGGAGATTTTACATGAGAACCAAAAGGCAAAAGAAGCCTTCATTTCCAACTCTCCATCCCTCCTGCCTGTCCTCGCCACAAAGGCTGCCCTGACCTTCTTTCTTTCCTCAGGGATTATCTGAAGGAGCTACTTCCATTTCATTGTCCTCTCTCCTGCCCCATTTAGGGCTGCCCCCCCCAGTTTGTATTTCCCTTTTTGCATCCATCTTCCTCAGTGGCCTCTCCTCTGTCAGGTCACCCCTACTTCTCCAGGGCTCCCCTCTTCTCCAACCAGCAGAGTCCAGGCAGCGTGCTCCCAGACCACAGGGCCCCGCACCCATCACTCAGGGAGCCCAGACCCTCTGCTCTGGGATATATGAAGCTCAGTGGCCAGAACGGGAGGGGGAGTAACTGTGTCTATTCAGACTGTCTGCCACCTGGGTCTCCTTTGGGGGAGCTCGGAGAGAGCCTCCTCTCTCCAGATCGCGTCCTGTTCCTGCCCTAGAACTCACAGACTTTAGCAGCACAGTGTGCGCTGTCGGGGCAAGGAGCTCAGGGACCAGGGCTCCGCATGTCCAGTTCCCACTTACACCTCCCCTCACCCACAAATGGACCGGGAGGTTGCTGTCTTCTAGCACTTAGTGCCTGACAACCCCCTTCCAGCTTTGAAGTGCTTTCCGGATGTTCACAGCCTAATGGGAACCATATATGGGTTGAGAAACACCACACACACACACACACACACACACACACACACACAAAACTGCACTGTCATGGAATTAATTCGATACCAACTCACACGGACCCTATAGGACAGGGTAGAACTGCCCCTGTGGGTTTCGGAAACTGTAAATCGTTACAGTGGCAGAAAGCCTTGTCTTTCTCCCAAGGTGGGACAGGCAGGGTTGAACCGCAGACCTTGAGGTCAGCAGCCTGATAAAGAACCCATTACACCGCTCCCTGCTCTATCGCTACTCTACAGGGAAGGAGAGTGAAATTCAGAATGGTCTCATGACTTGTCCAAGACGGCACCACTGGAAAGGGATGGAATCGGAATTTGAACCCAGGACTGGCTGCCCTCCGAGTCCTAGACCCTTTGGATAAAGAGGCTGTTTTGAGAAGGTCCCAGAGAAGCGACCCCAAGAGCCAAGGAAAGTGTCTGTGCTGAGAAAGAGTCTGAGAAGGGCAGGGGGCCTGGACGCCCACTCTTCCCGTCCCCTCTTCCCGGCTGCCTCATGAAAACTGCCAGCCCCATGCAGAGCCCGGCCCAGGCCTCTGAAGAAGCCCACCAGGCAGCGCTGGCACGGACCAGAATTTGGCTGATCTCGTCGGGCCGCTTGTGCAGGACGGCGATCCCATTCACTTCTCGGAGCTCGTCCCCCACGTGCACCAGGCCTGGAAGACAGCAGGCCCAGCGTCAGGGAGAAGACTTGCCCGTCACAGCGAAGATGGTGCATCCCACCCACCTATTAGCCCCTGGTGTTGACTGGCAAGTGTCTCTGCATATTAAGGCTCTGTTTGCTGCTCAGCTTTGTCCCAGACCAGCGTCAGCATCAGGCAATGCTCGGCAGAATCTGAGCCAGGCCAAATCCAGGGAAGTGGGGGGCCAGCCTATGGCTCCTGGCTCTGAATCTGCGTTTTAACAATACCTCAGAGGGATGTCTGTGCTCCTTGCTGTTTAAGAAAGTCTAGAAGTCTCCACACAATGGTCCCCAACCACTGGACAGAACTTCCTCACTAGGGCCAGGGGTTTGCCTCCCAGGTTAAGGCATTCTTAGACATACAAGTGCTCCTCGATGCTTTCCACCAAAATGTTCCTCCCCGCCTTGGGAATAGAGGCTTGCTTACTCCAACCTGGGGAGTGGGGGAGAGACATAAACTGTGTCTCTCTTGTCCCCCAGTTAAGAATGACCCACCAACCATATGCTCTATGATTACCTCCCAAAGTCCTTAGCAGTTCATGAGCTCTTTCCTAATCACTCCCAACGCTCTGTGGTTTGGGAAGCAAGAAGAACCCCAGCCTCACTCGCAGACTAGTAACAGATAGAAGCAGGGCATGGGGGGCAGGGGGGACGGGGGAAGAACTACAGGCAAAGGGGGAAGGCTTTGGAAAGACAGCTGTCCCTTCAGCCGGACTGCACGACCACCACTCACCGCTCCGGTCCGCCGCACCCCCTCGCATGATCCTGGCCACGACCACGGCCCCTGAGTGCTCATCCCGTCTGATGGTGGCACCCTGCAGGGGACACAGAGCAGGCCGGTCCTAAGCAGCCCCAAACCGCAGACTCTGACTTACTGAGCCCAATAGAACCTCCCACCCTTCCTGCTGCCCACCCCAAGAGACAGAGCAGTGGGAAACAGCCCCACTCAGAAGAGGTGCTCTTCAAGTTGGGTCCCAGGGCACGGAGCCCCGGTGCACAATGGGGTGAGATCATTGTGGTGGGTTTTCGTTGGATGATTTTGGGGGATGTGGGTGTCCAGGTCTTTCCTCCCAGTCCATCTTTGCCTAGAAGCACCGCTGACTCCTGTTTGGCGTCATGGCACCACACAAGACTGTGGGCCGACGGGCGGTGGCTTTACTTGAGGTGCATGGACGGTGAGACCCTTACCGCTATCCCAGCCTCGGTTTAGGGAGCAGGGTTCAAGGGCACACAGCTGTTGAGGAGCAAAGCTCTTTGTGACACTGAATCCAGTGCCTCCTCTCTCATGTCACAGCCCCTTGCCACTCGCAGGGACAGTTAATGAGGATAAAGCAGGCCAGCCGATTCTCAACCTACCTCTAAAACCCACGGAAGGGAAATGGGGCCCAGCCAGATCACGTCCCAGCCAGAGCTCGGGGACTAGGGCATCGCTCCTGTTTAAAACCTCGCAGTGCGCCCCACTGTCTTTGGGGTCGGGTGAAGCAACTGGACGGCCGTGGACAAGCCAGGCCTCTATGATCTGACCTCCTCGATCCCGCCCTGCCTTAGATTTGGGAATCTAGTCACCACGGGCAGCTCAGCACTTGCTGAGCACACTGACTGTCCAGGGCTCCGCACGTGTGGTTCTGCCTGTCGGCAAGGCCCTTCCCCTCCCTCCCTTTTCCCTCTGGCAAACTCCTTTCCCTTTGCCAGGAATTCAGCCTGGGCATCACTTCTTGCAGGAAGCCTCCCCAGTCCCCCCTTTCTCAGACAAGATTATCACTTTCTGTCTCCTTCCCAGCCCGCCAACTCCCAGAGGCAGCCACTGGCAAGATTCAGTAAGCAAAGAGGGTGGGTTGTGCTTCAACACAACTTGTGTGTGGGGAGGTCAGAGCTTACAGGCATCTTCCCTGAGGGTGATCAGTTGCCAGACTGTAGTGGGCCCCACTCCCTGCTGTTAAGGACAATGGACAGGCCTTCAGTCAGTTATCTACTTGGTTCCTGTAGGTGGGGTTCATACCCTACTGATAATGGTTCCTATGGAGATCCAGAGAACAGATCAAACCAGCTCCATGACATCCAAAGTTAAGCTGCCACCCTGAATCTAGGAATGGCCCAGCTTGTCACGTGTATACCCCCAATCCCTCTTCTTCCTATTGTGTGTATGTCCCTAGATTGTCCCCCTCTCATTGCTGTATAACCTATAGTGCAACCCCTTCCTGTGATGTAAGTCTTTACCTGTAATCAGTGGGCTTGCACGACCCCAAAAGGTACATAGGCCTGGGTTAGCGATAGAGAGCTCGCTTGCTTGGCTCCCCCTCTCCTCTCCCATCCTCCTTCCCTTTCCCCTTTCTCCACGTGGACCACCAAGCCGGGCTGAGGTGAGCATGCTACCACTAAATGTGTCTGACTCCATGATTGCAATATCTCTTTTATCTCTCATGATCTTGATGACTTTAAAATAATATTTATGTGTCTCAACCATACAATTGTGCTTACTGAACCCGTGATTAGGGGTGGGGGTCTGGCCTCCCCAACTCAAACCACAAATGGAAACTTCAATTCTAAAAATAGGTGGTAGGCTACCTTGCCCACCTCTGGTGCAGGGGTTCAGAGTCGGGGCTGCCCTGTACACAGAGCTCGGGGTTCTTTACTATGCTAACAGCGCGTGGCCATGGGGGGTGCTGTATCTCACCAAGAAGGGGGGCCCTGCTCACAGCTGCTATAGGACTGACACTGAGGAAGCAAAGGCGTCAGGGAGGTTCTTCCCAGATGAATGGGCCCAGCAGGGCCGCAGTGCGAGGATGGGGGTGCGAACGGGAAAGAGAGGGGGGTGCCACATACCAGGGGCTCCTTGTTCTTCACCAGGCGGACGATCTTCACCGATTCCTCTTCAAACTCCTCGTCAATATTGTCCGGCAAAGGAGGGAGGACAGGGTCGAAATTCTTCTGGGCCACCGTGTCATGCACCATGAGCACGGCCTGTCGGGGAAGTCAGAGACACAGAGGGCTCTGGCCTGCAGCTCGCCAGGGTCAGAGGGGCCTTGGCCGGGCAGCGGTACGATGGTCTCATGCCAGGGAGGCTATCCACCCACCAACACCGGCCCCGGTTCTTCACTCAGACTCAGGACCTGGCACTCCCTGCCCCCCATCCCAGAAGCCGCGTGGGCAGGTGGGGACTGCAGCGTGACTACCCTGAGGTGGGGGGTGGACAGCAGCTGGAGCAGCTCCCTCTCGTCACTGTGCACGGAGGCGGCCTGCAGCTCCTCCATCACCTGGAGAGGGTGAGAGAATGCCATGGACAGTGGGGGCACGGGGGGAGGCTCCCTGCCAGGCGCCTCCTCAGGAGAGCCTGGCTCCCCAGGCCTCAGACCCAGCATTCCCCAGGGGCTGATGCAGGGCTCCTGTACACTGGACCCTCAGCCACGGCAGACCACAGCACAGGCTCCCCTCTCCCTCTCAGCTCAGGGCAGACCCTGCAGGGCCCCGGGGCACTTCTCAGCTCAGAGGCTGGGGAGCCCAACGGGAGCGAAGCCCTCGCTGCATGCCCTTGGCTTTGCGTGGATCTACTCAGTTAGCCCTCCCCACGAGCCTAGAGGAGGCAGGTCCAACTGTACCCCCATGAGAATTTGGAGGCTCAGCTTCAATCTTCTGCCCCCAAGGCTGCACCGCTCTGAAGTGGCAGGAGTAGGCTTTAAAAGGGGGACCATGTGGCTCTACAGTCTGAGCCGTTCCTCACTGAGTCCTTTGGAAGGAAATCGGGGTGCAGAGCGTGATATGTCTGATCACAGAGCAGCACTGGGACCAGGAACCAGGCTTCTAACAGCACCTGTCACCCTCGGTGGTGGAGGCAGATTCAGGGGCCTGCACCCATGCCGGTCCCTCTCCTGAGTTAGATGGAGGGGCTGGAATGGCCAGTGCAACGCAGGGACTTCACACTGGCCTTCAAGTCCGAGCTCAGAGCTCCAGGCCTCAGGGCGGTCTGGCCCCCAGGATCCTGTCCAGACACTCATTGTGCAGCCGAGGGAACGGGCTTGCTCTGGCACACCCAGCGTGGGCATCACATGTTACTGTGTCTTAGGACCTGGTCCAACACTCAGCGTCCTGCCTGACTGTCAGGAGGCCCAGGCAGGAGGTGACCTGGAGACATCTCTTGCAGGAGTCCCTGGTTCCTGATGTCGGTCACCTGGCTAAGCAAGGGCAGTAGGGCAAGAGGACAGGACCCTGGGCATCACCATAAGGGACATCCCGAGCTTACATCCTCGGCGAGTGCCATGGCACTGTGCAGCACGGGGGTCGGGCTCTGTCTCTCATAATAGCGGAGCTTCTCATGAATCTGCAAAGACAGCAGGTTTCTGGCTGGGGACGCCTGGACCAGCCGCCCCAGGTCTGCCCCTGAGCCCACCCACCCCACCCACGGCACCGAGGACACCTGGGCCTGTAGACTGGGTCACCCTCTGGGTGGCAGAGGATAAACTTTGCTGACTGGGCAAGAGGAGTGACTAGAACTGACCTCTGTAGCCCACTGGCAGCTTGGAAACCAAACTCATTGCTGCCCAGTCAATTCCAACACCTCCTACCGCCCACCTAGGTGGAAGTAGAATGTAATCTTGCAGAAAGGAGCCTGGTGGCACCGCAGCTCGGCCGCCAGTGGTTCAAATCCCAATAGATTTAGAGAGTTAGAAATTCCCAGGGGAAGAGACCTGTGCCTTCTCTCTGTCCTACAGAACGGCAGGGAGTCCAAATTTGACTCAGAGGCAATGGATTTGGCTTTTAATTACGGAAGTAGATCACCAGGACTTTCTTCCACACCACTGCGGGACAGACGGGAACCTCACCTGGCAGCACCATAGGGTCCCTAGACCCTACCACAGGACCGAAGGGCGGGGCATTACCTTCATTAAGTAACTGAGGCTCTTCTCACTGAACACGTCTCGCAGGAATCCCATCTCCTCCTTGTGGTTGGAGTCCGGACGAAGCTGAGAGGTCAGCAGCGCCAGGGTCTCATGCAAGCCTGCAGAGAGGGAGAGAGATGGGTGTACTGGGCACGCCCTGCCCCTCAGGACCCCACTTGCACACACACACACACACACACCCCACCCCCACCCTCACCACCGACAAACAACCCAGGAGCCTGGGCAGCTCCCCAGGCTCTCAGCCCCAGGGCTTGGTGGTAAGGCAGCTCCTGAGGGCCAGCCCCAGCCAGCCTGGCTCCCTCTCCAGCCCTGCCTGCAGAGTGAATCCCAGCACTGAAGACTCACCCGAATCCTCTGACAGCACAGGCATGCCTGTCTGTGCCCACCGGCTCTTCCTGCCGAGTCTGGGAGAGAGAGTGGAGAGAAGGCTAAGGCTCCACCAAGCACCTTCACTCGGCCTTCTTACAGCTCGGTCCCTCACAGAGGTGGGGAGGGGTCAGCAGGGCTGGGCCACATCATTATACTCCCCTTCTTGTCAAGGACCAGAGAAGAGACACTAAGGTTGGCAGAGGACACCCCACCCCAGGGTGCCAAGCACAGTGTGGGGTGATTTCACAGGACATTGTCCTGAATCCACACCAACTCTTGAGAGCTAGACAATTATATTTCCATTTTACTGATGAGGAAAGAGAGGCTTGCAATGCTCCCTAACTTCTGCAAGGTGGTGGAACCCACATGCAGCCCTCGCAGGCTGGTCCAAGAGGTGCCTGGCGGTGGTCGTTCAGCTCCAAGGCATCCCCTCTCCCCTGTCATTTTCTGGGAGGGCTCGCTCAAGTCCCCATCTCCAACCCCCTTCAACAAGTACCTGGCTGGGCCTACAAGCATCTCGCCTCCCCACCCCCAATAACGGGAGCGGACCCAAAGGGCGCCTGGAGAGTGGAGCGCAAAGAGGAGGTAGAGAAATGAGAGTCGGTTTCTACTATGCAGGAGGGGCCCCCAATCTCAGAAGCCACCCCACACACCCCCAGACGCTAGGCAGCACGTGGACCTCAAAAAGTCCTTCTCCCGAAGGGGACAAGGAGAGTCACGACTCCTACACCCCGCGAACAGGAGCCCGCCCCACCGCGCGGGGCACGGGTGACGCGAAGGTGCAGACGGCCGGTACCCGGGCCCTCCAGCCCGCCGCCGCCGCGCAGGCTCACCCTTGGGCTTCCTAGGCGGCCAGCCGCCCACTCCAGCGCCTCTCGGCAGGGACCTGTGGGGCGAACCGGGAGCGCGGCTGGGCCAGGGAGAGGCGAGCCCCGGGCCCCGGGCCCCGGGCGCTCGGGGGCGGCCTCGGAGGATGCTCCGCGGCGGGCAGGGCGCGGGGCGTCGGGAGGGGCACGGGGGAGGCCCGGGGCTCGGCTGAACGCGGGGCCGCGCGGGTGCCCGAGGGGCGGGTCTCGGCCAGGCCTCCCCGCCCCCGGGCCCTCCCGCTGCGGCCCGGGGTCCCCAGTCCGCTCCCCGCGCGGGGTCCTACCTCGTCGCGCCGGGATCTCCGCTCGGCGACCCGGAGCGCACGGGAGCCGGAGCCTGGGCCTCCGCTGGCTCCGCCCTCCCTGCCCCTCCCTGCCGCGGCCGTGCCGGGCGGGGCGGCGGAGGAGGAGAAGGGGGGCGCGGGAGGAGGAGCCCGCGCCACTGGCTCCCCTCCCCTCGCACCCCCTCCCACTCCAGCCTGGACCCCCCCCCCCAACTCGGGCACTCCGACAGGGTCCCTTCTGTTTCCACTGCCCGCGCAGCCCCCACCGCCCCCACCGCGTGTTGACTGGCGGGCACTTGCTGTACGTTTGATTCGATTTTGCAAACATTTCTTGAGCGCCCTCCAAGTCTCCGAGGCTCCGTGCCAGGGCCTGGGGTTCAAAAGCGGCGAGGCAGGGAGTCTGGATTAGAGAAGCTCCCCGGCTGGGGCCCGGGATCGGTCAGAGGACTGGGCCACTCGCGGTGACGAGGCGACGTGCCGGGAATGATTGATCGGTGCTGGCTGCCCTGCAGGCGCCGAGAAGGGAGGGTGGAGAAGCCGGGCGGGAGGCGCGGCCCCCACGCAACCCGGGTGCACAGCGAGGAGGCTGCGGAGAAGGCGGCTTTTGTCCGCGAGCGTCTCCCCAGAGGCGGCTCCGAAACGACCGTGAAGATCATTGGCTTTGATTGTGCTTTCTCTCTGTTCCGGGCGCCTCTCAGATCACTGAGAATCCCATGAGCCCCAGAGGTAGGGACTTACTGCCTGCGCTCTGTAATTGAAGAAACTGAGGCTCAGAGTGAGAGGGTGCATGTGGCGAGGCCAGGGCATAGGAGCTGCTGGGTCCGTGAGCAGGTGGTTATGGATATTAGAGGGGAGGAGCAGGTGAGTGAGTCCCCTCCCCTCCCCACCCACACCCACCCCCGCCCCCAGCCCCGTCAGTGAGGTGAAGGGTGGGCCCCGAGATGGAAGGGAGGCAGTAAATAGAAGTATGTCCTCCAGGAGAGGCCCCAGCAGCTCAAAGCTTGAGTCAGGGTGAGTCATGATGACCTGCTCCCTCCTCCCTGAAAATCGATCTGCCTGGTGCTCCTCAAAGCTCCACGTACTTATGACCCGCCTGGGGATGAATATAACATGCAGATTCTAGCTCTGTGGGCCCTAAGTAACCCCAGGTTCTGCATTTCTAACAAACTCCCAGGAGAGGGGATAGCCAAAGGCCGCACAAGGCAGGTTTACCTGGGGGTGCTCAGTGTTGGGAGAGATAGCAAGAGTGGGTCAGATGCTTTGATAAAGGAAAAATCTCTTTACCCAGTAATGCTGGCACTAGCTAAGCATGCGTGCAAGGGACCTTATTCCCTACCTCACGTCCTATACCTAAAAAAATAAATAATCTACTCAGGGGAGGCCACAGCCTCACACAGAAAAATTGCATTAATAAAGTTACTAGGGAAAAGCAGAGGGCAATGTCTTCTCAGTCCTGGGGAGGTAAGGATTTCTTAGGAAGGCCACAGGAAGCATGGACCCTAAACATACTGATAAATGGACCTCATAAAAAGTTCTCCTCATCGACAATCACCATTAGAAACAGAAATAAGCAAGCCACCGACTTGGAGGATGCATTTACAGCGCACACAAGGGGGCCTCATAAAGTTTGTGGGATGAAAGTGGAATGAAAAGATATTGGAATTTTCCCACTTTTTATTTTTTTTAAATCATTTTATTGGGGGCTCGTACAACTCTTATCACAATCTGTACATACATCTGTTGTCTCAAGCACATGTGTGCATATGTAGCCATCATCGTTTTCAAAGCATTTTCTTTCTACTTGAGCCCTTGGTATCAGCTCCTCATTTTTCCCCTCCCTCCCCTTTTCTTCATGAACTCTTGATAATTTATAAATTATTATTATTTCATGTCTAGCACTGTCGGATGCCTACCCCTACCCCCTCTGTTGTCCATCCCCCTGGGAGGGGTTGATAGGCAGGTCATTGTGATCGGTTCCCCCTTTCTCCCCCCACCTTCCCCTCCTGGTATGGCTACTCTCAATATTGGTCCCGAGGGGTTCAGCTGTCCTATATTCCCTATGTTTCCAGCTCTTAGCTGTACCACTAACTTTTTTAAGCACCCTTATAGAAACCAGCGGGGTGGGTGGGAGAGGGGTTTGGGGGTGGGTGGCTGTGTATAGGCATCAACTCCATGGCAGTGAGTTTGGTGTGGGCTTTGTAAAACCACCAGGTGCTCTGAGGGGGCAAGATGAGGCTCTCTACTCCTGTAAAGAGTTACAGTTGGGGAAACCCACAGGGGCAGTTCTACGCTGTGCTGTACAATTTATATGACTTAGAATCAATTCGAAAGATGACAGTGAATTTTGAGTTTGTGTTTCTGACAGAAGCCTTATATGGGAAATAATGACTCTCGTAATTCAATTAATAAAAGACAAGTAAAAAATAAATTAAAAAATAAAAGACAAGCAAGCCAGCTTTTTAAAAGCAGGGAAGGCAAAATCATTGAACATACACTCCACAAAAGAAGATACACAAATAGCCATTCGCCAATAAGCCGACAGGAAAGTACTCATCCAACATCATCTGTCATCAGGGAAATGCTATTAAGCCAGAATAGGGTTCCGCACTGCGGGCATTGTACTGCAGGGTTAAGACCCGAAGGAACGACCACAGCCGTGTTAGCAAGGATGTGGGGCAACCGGAACTCTCAGACTGCTGTGAGCGGACCATGTGGTACAACCACTTTAGAAAACAGTTAGGCAGTTCCTTTTAAAAGGTAAGCTTGCACCTAGCTTTGAGTCAATCATTTCACTCCAAGGTATTTATTCAAGAGAAGTCAGACTTCTCTTTACAAGACTTCACCTTTACGAGGATAGTCAAAGCAGCTTGATTCAGAATAGTAAAACAAAGGGGGGGGGAACAATCCAGATGTCTATCAATAATTAAATGGATAATCAAAGTGTAGTATTATCCATTCAATAGCACACTTCCGGATCAAGGAAAAAAACAAATTGCTACTTAAGGATTGTCGAAACCACACAACAGAATGACTGAATCTCAGAGCATACCTAGTAAAGAAAGCCAGGCACAGAAAGCCAGCACCCCCAAAGAGCCCCACGGGGCTGTGACCTGGATGTATTTGGAGGCCTTCACTTGATTGACCAGAAACTTGGTTTCTTGTTCTGCAAATTACCACAATTACTCCAGAAGGGAAAGAAAATATTAATAGACTAATTTCATAGAGTTAAGTCATCTCAGACAGGCTCCCTGGGAAATAAAAAGCACAGTTCCTTAAAAAATGCTGGTCTGCCGTTCCTCACCACAAGCATGAGAAAACCGGCAGTGAGTAAGGAAGGCCGAAGAAGAAGTGATGTGTTTGGGTTGTGGGTCGGTGAAGAATACAGAATAGTCCCTGGATCGCCTGGAGAAACCACTGGAAGAAATACAGACAGAAATGTCCCACAGAAGCAAGGACAGCAAGACTTCCGCGTGGCAGTTACATCATCTCCTCTCAACTTGCACGGGTGGAGTTTAGCCTGTCAATCAGGTCGCAGCTGGATGACCTCATTTGGAGCCAGGAAGGAGATAACTCACTGGAGGCCAGATACACTCACTCTCCGTCTTCCCACTGAGGAGCCACACAGAGACCCACGCCAGCCCTGAGATGCCGCCACCGCCACTGGATCCACAAGACTCTCCACCCACTGGCCTGTGAGCTTTCTTCCTGCATTCGGTGTCATTGTATATGCTGCTTGAGTCTGAAGAAGAATTTACAGACTGGTAATGGACACATGGGCTAAATTTGGACTTAGGACTGTGTTAGTCTGGGTAGACTAGAGAAACAAATCCACAGAAACTCCTTTATATATATGAGAAAGTTTTATATAAAGGGTAAGCGCACATTAAGAAAACATCCCAACCCAGTGCTGTCCAAGCCCATAAGTCCAACATTAGCCCATATATCTGACACCAACTACAAAATCCTCCTCAGTCTTACAAAACACACGCAATGATGCCGACCGCAGGAGGAAAGCCAACTCAGTGAACATGTAAGCATCTCAGCACTGGCAGGGGTCTCCACACGGCTGCTCCAGCATCCGGCGCTGCAACAGGGTAGGTCCATGTGACTTCTCCTCAGGGATGTCTTGCAGGAAGTAAGCCTTGCCAGCTGAAGCAGGGAACTGGCTAAGGCAGGTGCACCCTGGTCCGACCGTCAGAAAGCAAGAGACCCGAGAACTAGAAAGGCGAGGTTCACTGAGCCATTTATCTCTCCATCCTCCAATTAATCTCACATGTGTTTATTGGCCAGCTTGGCACAATAAACCTTAACTATCTCAATTCACCCCTTGCCAACTTGGCACCTGTACACAATTATTTAGCCTAACAATTGCAGTTAAGCAACACCTACACCTTAATCTTGTAATCCTATGAATATATTCCCTCACCTATGGAAGTTTATAAGCCAACCACTTCTTGGACTTAACCTGGACTGGGCTGGAATGTTTTCTTAATGTACAATTTCTCTTTGATATAAAGTTCTTTCTGATCTACACATGAGTGTCTATGAATTTATTTCTCTAGTCCCCCCGGACTCACACAACTTCCTCTCAAGTACTTTGGGCATTTTATCAAAAGAGAGCCATTGCTGGTGGATCTCTTCACCAGTGATCTGTCAGCACATGGACTAGAGAAAGAAGAGAGTCACCAACAAAGAGAAAGACTGATCTTAAGGCCACAGCACCCTGAACGTGCCCACTCTCAGCTCATACCGAAGGGAAGTCACATGAGTAACGGGTCAGTGCTCGGATGGGGACAAGAGGAAGGACTTCAAGACAGAGTGGCTGAAACAATGGGCTCAAACACAGGGTCACTGTGACGTGGACCTCACTTGACGACACCTAAATCCAATCACGAGGAGCCCCGCTGGCATTGTGGTTACATGTTGGACTGCTCAGTGCAAGGTCAGCAGTTCGAAGCCACCCGCTGGCTCGGGAGAAAGCGTTACAATCTGCAAGGCCAGTTCTGTCCCGCCCCATAGGGATTCGAAGTCGACTATAGGGCAGTGAGTGGACAACAGCCCATTCGGTCACATTTCCTAAGCTCTCTTCTCTGGGGAACACGTGAAACAGAATGTCCACAGACAGAGGCATCGAATGTACAACAGACCCACAAAGGCATGAACAGTAAACACCTGTGGGTCACTGCCGCTGCCCCGAGCAAGACGTAAAGCGTTGCCAGCCCCCCAAATCATCAGACACACACCCCAAATAACCAATGCCCCAACTTCCACAGGGCTCACTTGGCTCTGCTTTCTGGCTTCATCATGGAAGCATGTACAAGTCTCTCTGGACACCGTATGTACCCATAGGAGTCTCTATGTACACAACACCATGTGGCTGGGTTGCCACATCGGTGGAGTCTTGTGCCCCTGGCTGCTTTCGCTCAGCATTGTCTTTGTGGGATCCATCCATCCATACGACAGCCAAGCCAAACCCAACCCACGGGCGTCAAACCCCTCATTCGGACTCCCGGGGCCCCACGGGGCGGAGTAGCACTGCCCCAGGGCTTCCCAGCCTGCAGCCTTCGCAGAAGCACACTGCCACCTCTCACCTCGGGCCGCTGGAGGGCTCCAACCAGACGACTGCTTCGCCGTTCGTACCAGAAGTTTCCATTTTAATGTCATCTAATTCATGCCTGGTTTCCTTTGGGTCTTGTGCTCCTGTGAACCGTGGAAGAACTCTTTCCCTATCCTGGGCACCCGCCCCCACCCCACCCCGCCCCGAAGATCATGATCGTCTCAAAGATGTCTCATTTGACCAGTTACATTTAGTTCCACCACCCACCTGGAATTGGTTCATTTATGATGACAAACGAAATCCAAGTCACACCAACAGCAGTAAAATCAACTCTGCCTGTGCAGTCGGCAAAGGTGGAGGGAGGCTGGTGCTGCCCCCAGAGGGTGAGGCGGGGACGAGACGGTTCCTCTTGGCGAGCGTGTGAACTGGGCCCTCCGCTAGGACATGGTGCCATGTCTGTTTCAGACGTGTGAGTCCCTCAGCCTAGCGGCTCTGTCCTAGGCACTTGCCTTCTAGCAATACTCACCTCGGCGCGGAAAGACAGGCACGCACGCACGGCTGGAGCTGGGATGCGTGCTCCTGGCACCTGTCTGCAATGGCGAACAGTGGGCAGAGTGCCCATCCGCCGAGTTGGTTCCTTCTGGGAGTCAAATCGAATACGACGGAGCCTGCAAGTCTGGCGAGCCTGGGCCTATGGACGTGGAGAATCCCCGAGATCTCTTGTGAAGTCAAAGGACATGTTTCTTTTCACAGGAGAGGGCAGGAAATCAGCGATCACAAACTCAAGCGGATGTAACGCCCTTTTCTCTTTCTACCGCCGAGCTTAAATTCGATCCCCATGACTGTGAATTCCACTGCCAGGGAGATTTGAGGCAGAAAAAGAACTTATTGCTTACGTTTGAATCAGTATTTCAACCTATGAAGATACAACATCTAAAACCCTAGTCTTATCGTTAAGTCAATGTTTGTTGGTGCTATTTGAGTTAAGTAACAATACAAAATAATAACAATTACCTTGGCTTGTTCTTTTATCCAGCTTAGATTGATTGGTTCATAAGCTTGACAGATCAAATTCCTCAAAGCATCTAACACTATTTGCATACTTAATCAAGCAAATTCCCTCAGGCATGTGAACTACAATTACAAACAGGATAGACCTTAGCCATTCAAACTCTAAACTTCTCATAAGATGAACTGACAAGCAAAATCTTCTTACACATGTACACCTTTGAAGGAATCTTTTTTAAATTGTGCAAATAGAATAAACCAGACATAATCTTTTTGGTGGCTCAAGCTCTTCTTAAGCGTCTCATGCATCTTAAAAATCAGAGCAGGCCCAAAGCCGTCTGGAAATTCAGAGACATCCTTACTGCACCTGTAGAAGGCAACGCCCCCCAAAGTCTACTTCCTTTTCCCAAAATGTATCTGTCCAACGAAGGCCGTGGTTCTGCCCACTGAGTAGCAGCCCTCACCAGTTAGGAGCATCTAGCTGTCCTGATTATCACTTGGGCAGCAGAGGCAGTACCGAGTGAATGGTGTCTCCTGACCCCAAAGAGAGGGGGCGGGGGCTTTGATTCTGGACAAACGGGATTTAAAACAAAGGAAAGTTTCTACAAGCTTTTTCAAGCCCACTCATGTGTGCCGATTTAGCTAGATCACAATTCATGATATTACGAATTATGTCATTATCCTGTGTGGTATAAGTCCTAGAATCATGAGGTGGTTGTTGCTCCTGCTAGGTGCCACCGGGTCGGTTCCGACCCAGAGCGGCCCTGTGCACCACAGAACGAAACCCTGCCTGGCCGGCGCCAGCCCATGGTTGTAGCCATCGGGAGCCCGGTTTCGTGGCAGCCATGGTCACGAGGCAGTCTGCAGGGTGGGTTGTATCTTGAACCAATCTCTTTTGCGAGCCTACGAGAAATGAAACAAACAAGCAGAGATCAAGGGGACCAACTGCCACTAGGAAGGAAGAGTCAGAAGCAGAGCACCTTCTCTGGGCCACGGACGTCCTCACTGGGCAAGTCCTAGACCAGGGAAGGCAGATGCCAAGGGCCTTCCCCAGAGCCAGCAGGGAGGGAAGTCAGCCAGGACGGCTGGCACCCTGGATTCGGGTTCCTGGTCCCGGTGAGAGAAAGAACTTCTCTCTGTTACAGTGGCGTGAGATCACTTGTGACATCTAGTAGATATTGATGCGAGATGCTGCCCATCGTCCCACAGTGCCCTGCACAGCCCCTGGCCCCAGAGACTTCTCTGGGTCACATGACCGACAGGGTGGTAACTGAGGACTCTGCTTAGACTGGCGGGAGCCAGGTGACCAGCAAAGCCCAAGGTGCCCCTTGACAGGCTTCTTTGGGGGGAAGATTTTTGTCTTCTGGGCTAATACCAAGCCTCCCCAACCCTCCGCCACTGGGTGGTGGGTGACCTGCAGCAGAACATTGCCAAGGAACTGCCAGTGCAGAGGAGGCCGGGGAACAAGGGCTCGCGTGGCTGCTTCAGATGGAGCTGGACTCAAAGCAGAGAACACCAGGAAGACAGTTACTTGTGTTTATTGACTACGTGAAGGCATTAGACTGTGTGGATCATAATGAACTGGACCACCTTGAGAGGAGTGGGGATCCCGGAACTTCACTGTGCTCGTTCGGAACGCGTCCGTGGATCAAGAGGCAGTTGTGAGAACAGAACAAGGGCGTGCTGCGTGGTTTACGATCCGGAGAGGTGTGTGTCGGGGTTGTGTCCTCTCACCACACTTGCCCAATCTGTGTGCTGAGCAGATCATCAGAGAAGCTGGATGATGGAAAGAGCGGGGCCTCAGGATTGGAGGAAGGCTTACTCACACCTGCAGTGTGCAGATGACACAACCGTGCTCGCTGAGAGTGAGGAGGAATCGAAGCACCTGCTGATGAAGATCAAGGGCTGCAGCCTTCAGTGTGGATGACAACTCACTGTAAAGAAGATACAAATCCTCACCACGGGACCCATAGGCGACACCATGACAGATGGAGAAAAGGCTGAATGTGTCCAGGATGTCGCCTTACCTGGATCCACAATCAAAGCTCATGGAAGCAGCAGCACAGAGATCAAAAGACGCATTGCGTTAGGTGCATCTGCTGCACAGACCTCTTTAGGGGATTGAAGAGCAAGGTGTTACTTTGAGGACTCAGGTGCGCCCGACCCCAGCCCTGGTGTTCTTCCTCCATGGCCTCCTACGCATGCGGAAGCTGGCCATTGGCTAAGGGAGACTGTCGAAGGATTGACGCGTGGGAATTGTGGTGCTGGAGAAGAACGTGGAAAGTCCTAAGGCTGCTGAGAGGACGAACCAAACGGCGTTGGAAGAAGGAAGGCCTGAGAGTTCCTTATTGGCAAGGATGGCGTTTGTCTCACGTACTTTGGACCTAGGGTCAGGAAAGGCCAGTCCCTGGGGGAGGCCATTGCCTTTGGTCAAGTGGAGGGGCAGTGAGAAAGAGGAGGTCTTTGACGAGATGGACTGGCACTGGCCGCGCCAGTGGGCTCAGGCCCAGCAATAGTGGTGAGGATGGCGCAGGGCGCTGTTGCTCTGGGTTGGGCCCGACTCAGTAGCACCTAACCACGCCGACCCAGCCTCTCGGCTAGGACGTCACCCCTCTCCTGAATTTCAGTGCAGGGCTTTCTCAGCAGGTTCCGTCAGCCAATTCAGTCTCTTTAGGGTTCTCCCTGCTCCCCTGTATCTCTAAAGGAAGTCTAGATCCCTGAGGTTCTCACTTCCCCGCTCCCTTCCTGCACCCGCTGAGCCACAGACACCACGGTCAAGCTCAAAGGAGCAAACTCGCTGCCATCGAGTGGATTCCGGCTCCTGTGACCCGACAGGCCAGGGCAGAGCCAGCCCCAGGGGCTTCCCAGACAGTCACTCCTGACAGGAGTACCAAGCCTCCTCTTTCTCTCGGAGCAGCTGGTGGGGTCAAACTGCTGACCTTGCGGTTAGCAGCTTATCTTACAACCCGTTACATCACCGGGCATCTTAGTCAGATACTTTTTTTTTATTTCCCCTCAGCAAATTACTTCCTCACTAAGAATCCAAATGGGGTCTTGGCCAGATGAAGGACTGCCTTCCTCGTGGTCCTGGACGCCCCTTCTTTCTTGACTCATGGGGCACTGCCCTCCCTGCAGGGGCAGTTGGGTCTCTGTGTGAAATCCACCCCTTCTAACTCAAGAGTTCTTAGATTTAGAACTGGCAGCACTATGGTCCCACTTAGCCCAAAGAACAAGCAAACCTCGTTCCCAGGCGGGTGTACAGCCACAGGTGCAGAACTCGGACGACGCCACGGTGCTGCTTTGTTTTGTTTGCAGGGGAGGCAGAGAAAAGTCGGGGCACCCTGGATTGTGCTGCCATCCACTGAGCTCTTCAAAGTCCTGTAGGCGCCGGCAGCTGTGCCCCTCTGCGTGGGCTGCGCGGTTCCCTCTGCGCAGCCACGGAGCTCCAGGCCCACAGGTTCAAAGTCGGGCCATGAGGATGCGACGCACCTATAGACTTGAGTCTAAGCCGACGGAATGTCCGCCAAGGCACCTGATTTTAACACAAAAACGGCATAAAATGTGCTAAAAAACCGGACTTATACTCGAGTGTATGCGGTAGCTGCCTCAAGTCCACCACCAGTCCAAGGCCACTTCTGCTCCTCTCTGCTCCCTCTTGCGACCTTGACAGGGCCACACCCAGCCTCTGGGCACAGTGTCTCCTCCTCTCAGATCCCCAAGGCCAGCAGGGGTCTCGTCACTGCTCCTGCCCGTGCCCCTACTGCCCACCGGAGCTCTTGGCCCAAGGGAGGGACCAGGTGTAGGTCCCTTCCCCAGATTCACACTCACACCTGACAGCCATATTCCCAGTTCTCATTGCCCTTCAGGCCTGGAGAAGCTGCCCGAGTGGGCGGCTCCAGCCCAGCCCCCAGGCTGCAAGAAGGGCTGGCTTTGAGGGGCAGGGGAACGAGGCACTGTGAGACCCAGCACCTTCCAGCATAGAAGTAAACATTTTGGTAGCATCTCTCTACTATCCTGAAATGATGATCATAAATAATATGCCCTCCCACTCACTTAATTTTTTAAAGCCACAATATACTGCTCAAGAAAAAGACCAAAAGGCAAACCGTTTCTAATCAAATAACACATATTTCAAAATGTCCTTACTCCGGCCTCGTGACACTGGAGAAGAGAAAGCAATTTTTGTCTCTGCCTGTAACAAATCATTCAGAATGGAAGAAAAGCAAGGTCATCAGAAAGCACGCTGCTAAAAAGAAAGAAGGCGGTAATATTCAGTGAAATGCTAGAAGAAATATTCTTTTAATCTGTGTTTCAAAAACTGCAAAAACCAGGCTTTTCCACCTCAGGAATGTCTGGGACATTGGGAAAAACTGGATGACTCTTGATTCGGACTCTCTGGGTCCCTGTAGGATATTGGAATCCCGGCCCCTGCCCGTTAACTGCTAATGGTGTCCCCGATCCCTGGGAGACAAATACACATCCTCCTAGACCCCCAACAATCTCTCTCTCTCACACACACACACACACACACACGCGCGCGCGCGCACGCAAACACAATGCTTCTCAGAGTGAAGCTTTGAATTACTAACTGGCCGCGTGATTGAATTCCCGCTGTACATATGGAAGGGCAAGTGCCAGAAGGTGGACGGCGGTTTTACTGAGGGATAAGGGGAATTACAGGGACCGTTGCCGTCTGTTTATACATTTTGGTAATGTGTGCAATTTTGCTTACAACAGTATGCAAATTTGCAATAGGAGAACCGATAGAAAATGTTTAGAAAGTAACACGTGTTTGTTTTGTTCCTCGGGAGCAGGATGCAAGTCTGCGGTGAGAAAACCATTCATTCCTCTTTTGGAACGCCCAGACAGCTGGGCTGGCTGGGGACTGACAGCAGCCCCCAGCTTCCCTCAAGTCTGCTGGCACTGCCACCCCATGGCCAAGGGCGGTACTGCACTCTCCCTGCGGGGTTGGGGACATGGGGGTGGGTGCTGCCTCCCGATGGCGTGTGGAATCGACTGTTGGCTATGGAAGCTATTTTACCAAGTGCGTGTCATTACCCCTCCTGATAATATGTCTGAAGCATTAGGAGATAAGGCTTCTTTCTAAAGAGCATTCCGGCTGTCCTGCTCCCAAAGGATCAGTTCATTTTTCTGGCCCCCTGGTATATTCCGTATTCTTGGTCAACTCCATCATTCGAAGTCGACAATGCTTCAGTCTTCCTGATACCAGGTCCAGACTGGCTGCTGAAAGCACCAGGGCTTGGCTCAGGCAACACCTCCCTCTGCAGAGTGAGGACTCACAAGTCTTTGAAGAGGTCTTGGGCAGGTGTGTGTGCCCAGAGCCCCCCAACTTTCACAAGTGAGTGTGATAGGGAGTTAATTTGAGTCTGGGTCTGAACTAAGAGTACCAGATGACAGGCTGTGTCCAAGCTTGCGCAAATGTCGGTCTCATCGCAAAATACTCCGCTTTTGTACACTTTTAGACAAGCCCCATGTTGGTACAAGCCGCTTTGGGGAAAAAAACTGCAAACTAAAGATAATGCAAAATTCACCTTTAAAAAAAATATTCTTATTTGGGGCTCTTACATCTCTTATCACAATCCAGACATTCCTCCAATGTGTCAAGCACACTTTCAAACATGCTGCCATCCCCACTGTTCGCCTTTTTGAAAAAAGACACCTGTGTGTTATGCCTATAACGTGTCCCAGTCGAAGCTCGGGGCCCGCCTTCGGTACTCGACAGTCCGATGTGGTCCCTCAGCGCTGAGTCTGGGTTTGAACCCAATAAACCGCTGAAAGCTGGAGTCGGTCTTGGCTCATTCTGGTTATTCATCCACTGCCCACACCAGGAGTAAAAGCCTAAACATTAGACTCTTCTGGTCTAAATGCCCGGACTCTGAATTCCCCTCACAAACCCCGAGCATCTAGGGTTTGATGGCTTAGAGAGAGATTGGGAGAAATGTTCCCCAGGGGTCGAACCAGAAGGAGAGCCAGCCTGGTGAACTCAGGGAGAGGCGCCCAGGAGCCTCTCACCCGGCCCCTCCCCTCCCCTCCCTTCCCTGCCCCCCTGCCTCCGAAGGAAGTTAAAGGACGCCAGGGTGGGGAGCAGTCTCATTTCCCCCAAGGAGGCAACGGAGCCACATCCAGAGCCTGCCATGCTGCTCCTCCTGCTGGGGGGCTGCCTCCTGCTCCCAGGTGAGATGGGGGTGGGCTGTGGGCTGTGGGGAGGATGGGAGCCATACCTAGCCCTCCCAGAGGGTCTCCTGGACCTGGATTTCCTATCCCTGAAGCTCGTGTGGTGGTGAGCAAGGCCTCCCATCTGTCCATCCTTGGTCACAGAGAGTCAGGACTCTAGAACATGTCCTGGAGCTCCAGGCCCCCCCCCCCCCCGGGAGCCAAGAGAGAGGCTTTTCTTCCCTTCTCTGGCCGAGGCGAGGCTGGAGACAGACGGGAAGCTGCTCCCAGGGCTGTCCCACAACACTCCACAGAGAGAGGATTTAATCATTCCCCCAATTCCTGGGCCTGCTTCTCTGGCTGCTGTTGGGTGTTTGTGACTGTGGTTGTGGGTTTGTTTGTTTATGCACCTGGCAACCATCAACTGTCTTTTCTGACATAAGATGACGGTGTGTCTTTCCCTTGGTGACGTCTTAAATTTGGTGAAACCGAATTATCACCATGATCATCACCCATCAACGAGAAAACGCAGAGATCAAGGGACTTCCCAAGGTCACCCAGCTAAGTGACAAAGCTGAGATTCCAACTCCAGTGGGTCTGCGTCTCTGCCTCCTGGCAGTGAGCCAGGTGTACGGCCAAAGCAGCGACCCTGGGTCTCCCAGAGAAGGGGGAGGCGTCCTAGCTCCCAAGACTGTCCCAGGAGTGGGTGGGTGAGGACAGCCTGCCTCCCCTGGAAACAAGGACATCTGGTCTTACCTCTGGGTCATGGGTCCATCCGGTGCTGAGACCCCGCCCCCACCCCCTGCTGTGGTTTCAGGCTCTGAAGCCCTGAAGGGTCCAAAGGAGGTCAGCGGATTCGAAGGCGACAGTGTGTCCTTTCAGTGCTCCTACAAAGAGGAGCTGAAGCAGCACCAGAAATACTGGTGCAAGGAGGTCGGGCTCTTCTTGTCCCGCTGCTCCCGCACCATCTACTCGGGGGAAGATGGCCAGGAAGTGACATCGGGCAAGGTGTCCATCCGTGACAATCTCCGGGAGCTGGCATTCACCGTGACCCTGAGGAACCTCACCCTGGAGGATCGCGGGAAGTACTGGTGTGGAGTCAAACGGCTGGGTACAGATGACACGTTCAAGGTCTCTCTGGTCGTCTTTCCAGGTAACAGCGGGGAAGGGAGTGTGAGAGGGAGGGGCTGGTCATCAGAGGCAACCCTGGCATGGCCTCTGTGCAGTCAGGGACGCCCATGAACCCGAGCTGTTGTCACTGCTCATGGGCCCACGGGCCCACCATGGCAGAGTGAGATGGACTCCTTCCTGAGGACTGGATCCCAGACTCACCCACAGCCTCACCCACGCCATGGCCACACTGTGCTCCCACCCTGGCCACCTCAGCTCGCGCCCTCAACCTCTTCTGCCCAGAGCCGAAGTCTCAGGTGCTGAGAATGCCTGGGAACCACTCTCTGGATGGATTGTCAGCAGGATGAATGGGTGGATGGATGAATGGATGAATGGATGATGGATGATGGATGGATAGATGGATGGATGGATGATGGGTGAATGGATGGATGGTAATGGATCGAGGGATGGATGGTGGGTAAATGGATGGATCGACAGATGGTGGGTGGATGGATGGATGGTGGATGGATGGATGGATGGATGGATCGATGGATGGTAGATGGATCGATGGATGAGTGGATGGATTGACAGCTGGTGAATGGATGGATGGCTAGATGGATGGATGGATGGTGGATGGGGGATAAGTGGATAAAAAGGGAGATGCCATCCAGTCAGTTTGGATCTGGGCAACCTTGTGTATAACAGAGTAAAACACGGCCCAGCCCTACATCATCCTCCCCGGTGCTGGCTTGTTTGAATCCATCTTACAGCTCTTGTGGCAACACTCTCCCATCCTCACTGACCCTCTACTGCACCCCACGTGGCACCCCACCCTCTACTGCACCCCACTCTCCCATCCTCACTGGCCCTCACTGGTCCCCACCCGGTACCCCACCCTTTACTGCACCCCACTCTCCCATCCACACTGGCCCTCTACTGCACCCCACCCGGCACCCCACCCTCTACTGTACCCCATGCTCCCATCCTCACTGGCCCTCACTGGTCCCCACGTGGTGGACCTCCTGTAGAGATGGAGCCTACCTGATGGTGGGCCTAAAGCAAGGTGGACAAGGTTCTGTGGGGACCCATCTGTTTTTTCAGCAGGCCTTTCTCCCAAGTCCCTGGTCATCCTCCGGAAGCCCTGCTGTCCACCACAGGGTCCTGCTAGCATTTGACATGTAGCTGCCAGCAGCACAGCAGCACCCAAGCCGTCCCAGTGAGACACACTGACAGACAGACTGCGAGACACAGACAGACTGGAGGACTCAGGGCTGGGGCTAAAGCCAAGGGCCAGGAAATGGGTGGAGCAGCTCTCTAAGTGCCTGCATTGAGCGGAAGGGAGCCAGGGAGCGCCCGGGAAGTGGTCAGACAGTGCCTTCCCAGTGGGGGGACTGAGGCTCCAAGAGACAAGGCTTTCCCCCCAGGTGTGACCGCAAGCAGAGAGGAGCTGGAGGTTTCTGGCTGTGGACTGGTCCTGGCTTACTCACCGCCCAGACTTTAATTCAGGGAACTCACAGCAGCGGCAAAGCCATGTTGAACTCATTCACTGTTTCACACGACCCTCTGACCCATCTCTCCTTAGAGCTCACGTGGATCCCATGTCAGAGGTTCTCAGTGCCGGCCTTCCAGAAGATCTTTCTGAGATGCCGCTGGGCGCTCGAACCGCTAGCCTTTGGGTTCGCAGCCAAGCACGTGAGCACCACCTAGGAGCCCTCTTGACTTCGCTGTGACTCATTGTAATCCCCGCCCCCCAGGCTCTCCAGTGCTCTGCTTGCTTCGTTTGGGCGTTCCTCCTCAGTGGTCTTAGTCGTAATTATTGGTTTGTGGGTGGCATGCTGATGTCCTGAGGGGCCATCGAGTCCAGGACGACTCACAGAGACCCTCCGGGAGCCCTGCCTGGCCTGCGCAATCCCCACCCCCACTGCTAGACTTGAGCCGATTGCTGCAGCCACGGTGTCAGTCCAGCTCCTTGATGGTCTCCTCGGGTTGGCTGCTGCTGCTGTTTTCCTTTTGTGTACGGCAGCGACACAAATAAATGACAGGCGTCAGTCATCCTACTGCCGTCCGGGAGCGGCTCTTGCCAGCCTCTCTCTGAACACATTGCAAGTGGGAGAGACTGATTAGTGCGGGGAGGAGGGCGGCGCTGGGGGTCCGGTGGGAGAATCGGGTTTGATTCCTGGCCACGCTGCCTCGTGCTCAGCCACCCCTTCTGAGTGTCAGGGGAGGCCTACGTATGGCTGTGATGCTGAACAGTTTGGACGGAGCTTCTGGGCTAAAAGAGATTAGGAAGAAAGGTCTGGCTGTCTACTTTCCAAAATCAGTTCCTGAAACTCCTAGGATGACCACAATAGCTGGCCTCTGGTCAGGAGACAGTGCAGGAGCAGGCAGCATTCCATTTGGGCTCCCGGAAGACGGCCGGTCGAGGGCTCAGCCGGAGACTGCTGATCACCATTGAAGCCCCAGTGCTTGCGGGGAGAGGGAGCCCGGATCGGTAGTGTGTGGCCATTTCTGTGGGTCAATTTCCAGGTGCCACCAGTTTAACTACTGGTGGGCTAAAACCAAAAAAATAGAACAAACTCACTGCCCTTCAGTCGTCGATGACTCATAGCGACCCTAGGACAGGGTCGACCTGCCCCGGGGGGGTTACCGAGACAGTAACTCTGAGAGAATAAGCCTCATCTGTCTCCCAGGGAGTGGTTGGTGGTTTCCAACTGCTGACCTTGGGGTCGCTATACCACCAGGGCTCCATCAGCAGGCCAGATTCTTGAAAACAGACCACCAACCCGCTCTGGGGGGGCCTAGCCTGAGACGAGGGTACCGGTCTCCCAGACGAGGGCTGGAAGACCAGGCAGTGCGTCAGAGCCAGGCAAACAGCTATGAGCGTGCAACAGGGAAAGAGGGGCACTCTGTCTGAGGAAGGTTTGACTCAGAACATCCCAGGAGAAGCAGACCTCGAGTTGGAGCAGAGAAAGGGGGCACAGGGAAGGTAGAACACTGGGGCGGCCACTAAGACCCATGGAGGAGTCGGAAGAGCTTGGTGGCTGGGATCTGCCCATAACAGGCTCTGCCCGCCATGCTGGGCCTGTCCCGGGGCACTGGAGGGAGGTCCTCACCTGGGCAGACAGCATCTCAGCCCAGTGGGAGAGCCCCAGGGGACAAGGTGTTGGCTCATGGTTGATGTGAGGAGCAGAGCTCCTGCCCTCCTCGCCCCTGCCCCAGGCAGAGGGGATCATGTTCCCTAGGGGTTGCGGTTGGCCGACTTTCAGAAGCAGCTCAGCCTTTCTAGAAACTGCAGCCTAGTGGAGACCCGTCCCTGCTGGCAGCTTGCAAGGGGTGCTGGGAAGGAGGGTGGACGCCTTGCTCCTTTAGCAGGAGGTCTTGGGAGGGGGTGGCTCCTGATCGGGATCCGAGAACAGGAAAGGCATTGCCCAGCAGGAAGAATGTGCCAAAGGCCTGGAGGAGCACAGGAGGGAATGGCGGGTGCCTGCCTGGCTGGAGCGCCTGGGTGGGCAGGAGCTGCCCGGGTGGATTAAAAACCTGAGTTTGCAGAGTTTGGGTGCTGTCTTCCGGACCACGGAGAGGCACGAACGCTTCCGCAGCTGGGAGTCCCGAGATGAGATTCGATTCATGTCTTACAGACAAAAGTGGCCTCAAGTGTTCAGGCTGGGCAGGAAGGGGTGGGCCGGGCAGCCCACCCACGAGGGAAGCTGAAGACCTGAGCTAAGCTGCAGGCCAAGGGCATGCCAGGAGGGGGCACCTTGGCTCAGCTTAGCAGCTGGACTCACCCTCCTGGGCTCCTGAGACTGAGGCAGAGCGGTGATGGGGGAGCGGGGCCCCTTCGTCTGAGATTGGCCTCTCCCATCCCTCTAGGGCCCTGCTGTCTCCTCTCCCCTCCTCCCTCCTTCCAGCCTCTTGCAACAAGGAGCCTCCAGCCCAAGGCAAAAGCTTGGCACACCCAGCCCCCAGAATTGAGTGAGTGGTTTCTCTGTGTCCTTCCTCCAGGCCTGCTCCAAGGGCCTGACCCTGCATTCTGGCTACTAAGCTATTCCTCCACCCCCACCGCAAGCCTGGGAGCTGGATTGTCCACCGGAGGACAGAGACTGGGGGTGGCTCCGTGGGGCGCGGCCCCTCCGTCAAGGTCACACAGGAAGTAGTAGAGGCAGAGAGGAGACACAGCCGGACCCGGACGCTCAGGCCCTGTCTGCTCCCCCTGGGGTCTGAGGGACAAGCAGGCAAGGCCAGGCTCGGGCCCTAAGCTCCAGAGCCCTCCCTGTCAGCCTGTCCATGGCAGGGGAAAGAGGCCGGGGCCCATGGTTTGACGTCTTGCTCTTCTGACCATTGGCCGGGGCCTCACGGAGGGTCCAGGCTATGGGTACAAAGGGGGGTGAAACCTGGTTCAGAAGTGCGGTGTGCCTATCTGTGATCTGCCCATTCAAACTGGTCTCCTCCGGGCCTCGGCTGCCTTCCACTGGGGTGTCTCTGAGGAATCGGTCCTGGGGAGGCTGGACTCAGGGAATCCGGAGGCTGGGGATGCTGGGGGGTCAAGGGTCAGGGAAGGTGCTGAAGCATTGCTTTTGGCCTCATAGCTTCTCCTGGTCTTCATCTGAGAGTCACCACAGCCAAGCAGGGGAAGACAGGGGCCACCGCCCCTCCACACACAGGAACCTCCCTGCACGTACACGCAGGATCCTCAGTAAACACAGAAGCCCCTCCTCGCGCAGTGACCCGTCTTCACTCAGCGACCTCTCCTTCTGCAGGGAGCTCCCACCTGACCATGCAGCTGGACCCCACCTCAGCAAAGGGCACCAGCCCCAGCCCCATCAGCAGCTCCAGGTCCAGGTGAGTCCCAGGTGGCCAAGGTCATCTCTCTCGGGCTGTCACCAAACCATGGATGCCTTTGTGCAAATAAGAACTCAATGGGCCTTCTTCTGGAAGGAGGATACTACAAGCCCTCCTAGCCTTGGCAGGAGGGTCCTGGGCAGTCCAGATTCCAGACCCCGCCCACCCTCCCTCCAAGCAGGATTCATCAGCAGGGAACAGCCTGCACTGCCGAAAGCAGCGGCCCTGGTGCTCTGGACGGGACGCACAGGTCCCTCCAGCAAGTTGGGTGTCCCCCACAGCTCCAGCTCCTCTCCCTGTCCCATGACCCTAGTTCAGTAGCTTTGGCCCAAATGCTTTCCAGGGGGTGCCTATGTCAAGTATCAAAATATGGAACCTAAAACTATTGTTTAAGTTCAAATGAAAACCCTAACCTTAACCAACTGGAATGAAGGAGCCGGAAGAAGCAAAGCTCCAGGTGGCCATTGCATTCAGATCACTGACGCGCAGGTAACTGTTGGCAGGTTCGGGCCCAGTTGAAAGTATCTCCTGGGCCTGGCCATGGGGGCTGGAGTCCCTTTCCTACCAGCCGGGCAAGCATGTGGGCTGACCAGCTGCCATGATGCCTGGTGTCTTCGAGTCCATACCGACTCACCGCAACCCTGGAGGACAGGGTTCAACTGCCCCTGTGGGTTTCTGAGACTGTAATTCCCTCACAGGAGTAGAAAGCCAATGCTCTCTGCTGCGGAGCAGCTGGTAGGTTTGAACTGCCGACCTTGTGGTTAGCAGCCCAACGTGTAACCACTCCACCACTAGGACTCCTTCAATCCCGAACACAAGCACTAGCTTAACTTCTGTCAGGCACAGAGCGAACGAAGCACGTCCAAATCCATTTCGTTCTCCGCCACCGAGACTCCTGCAGTGAGCTGTGGGCTTCAGCTCCTGGTGCCCGTGTGTGCGGGGAGACCGGCTGCACCCGGTTTCCAAGGCAGAGCTTCCAGGCCTCTGTTCTGAGGGGCCCAGGGGTGGGTTTGAATAGCCACATTTTCAGCTAGGAGTGGAGCACTGACCCAGTGGTGCCCCCCCCCAGGGGCCCTCCGTTTTTGGATCATTCCCATTTTGTAGATGGGAATGTCGACACCTTGGAGATTCAGTCCCCTGCCAAGGTCACCCAGCTAGGACATGGTGGAGCAAGGGCTTGAACCCAGGTGGCTGGCCTCAGAGTCGGCACCAGGTAAAGGAAAGAACTCATGCCAGGTGCCGTGAGCCCTGAATCACTGCGAACCTTTGCTGGACCGAATGGGGTTTCACACTAGGGCTGGATGTCCTCGGCCCGGTGCCGGGGACCCTAGAGCTCGCAGGTGCTGGCTTTGCTGGTGACCACCTGGGCCCTTTCCTCCCCTCCCCCCCATCTCATCCCCAGGGTTTCGGTCCCGCTGGTGCGCATCTTGGCGCCGGTCCTGGTGCTGCTGGGCCTTCTACTTGCTGCAGGCCTGGTGGCCGTCGGCAGCTGTGTGCTCCGTCGGAGAGAAGGTGAGCAAGAGCGTGCTGGAGGTGGGGAGGTGTCCCTCTCTGAGACCCACAGTCCTCCTCTGTCCCTCCCACAAACAAGAGAGAAAAGTGATTCAAACATGGGAATGGGAGCCAGGTTCGTCTATCCTTCATCCCTATCCACCCCAGCAACTCCAGGCTTGGCAGGTTCGGCTTTTAGACCAACACTGGACCACGGCCTGAGCTCCATCTGTCTAAGCCTCATGGCCCCATACCTGCCACCAGGTCTCTCAGGGTACTCAGTCCCAGCCACAGGCTGAAGTTCAAATCTCAGCTCTGGGAACATTTTGCTGTGTGACCTTGGCCGAGTCACCTAACCTCTCTGAGCCTGTTTCCTCAGACCACAGATATGTGTAATTTCTGCTATATGGAACAACCTGGTCCAACAGAAATAGAATGTAAGCCACGGGGGTCCTCTGAAAGTCTCTCCTAGCTGCATTTAACAAGGGAGAAGACCAAAGCCCATCGTAGACAATGGGACGTCCCCTCACAGAAGGGTCACAAGGAAGGGATCAAACACACAATATTCCTCTGGTTCCTTGAGGCTTCCTTGTCCCCCATTATCATGACCCCAGCCCTGCCTTTCACTGCGGGCTAGGCCAGAGCATGTGCACAGGTACAGATAAGAGCTCACGACACACGGGATCCAGGTCAGATCAACCCCTCAGGAGCAGAAATGGGAGTATCGATACCAGGAGGGGAGGGGGAAGCTGGAGAGAGGAGGGGAGGAGGGGGGATTCCATCACAGTGATCAACACATAACCGCACCCCACACCCCCAGGGGACGAACAATAGAAACCGTGGGTGAAGGAAGACAGCTGTCGGTATAAGATATGAAAATTAAAATAATTTATAATTTATCAAGGGACCACAAGGGTGGAAACAGGGAAGGGAGGGGAAAAGAGGAGCTGATACCAAAGGCTCAAAGAGAAAGTAACTGTTTAGAAAATAACGATGGCAACAGATGTACAAATAGGCCTGATCCAATTGATGTGTGGATTGTGAGAAGGGCTGGAGGAGCCCCAATAAAACGATCTTTTAAAAAATGATGATACAAAAAATATTTGTTATTAAAAAAAGGGGGGAGGAGAAGAAGGAAAAGGAAATAGGCCCATTTGATTGTAACAGGATGGTTTACTTAACCTGGTATCTCTAAAATGTTTGTATTCCAGCATAGGATTGAATTTAAAATAATTCGTGATGAGAAAGATTTGACTTTGCTTGTTTCTTGAGTCCGCATTTGCCCGGCTCAGTGCAGAACAGTCGCAGATCCGTGCATAATACCCCCGCCCACCAGCCACCCCCACCCCTGGGGTCCCTGCGGTCCCGAGCACGCTGCGAGCGTGTGTGACCCCTGCACCTTTGGTGACGTTCCTCGGCCCCGTGGAGGAGTTAAGAACCACCCGCTGCCATCAAGCCAATCCTGACTCGTGGACACCCCACAGGACAGGCTAGAAGGGCTTCCTGGGGTCTCTAGGCTGAACAGACAGCCTCACCATTCTCCTGCAGAGCAGCCACCAGGTTTGAACTGCTGACCTTGTGGTCAGCTGCCCAGTGCTGATCCCAAAGCACCACCAGGGCTCCTTCAACCATGTGGAGTTAAAAAAAACAACTCACGAGTATCCAGTCGATGCTGATTCACGGCGACCATAGGCCAGGGGAGAACTTCCCTGTGCCTTTCTGCGGCTGGGTCTATTCATGAAAGTAGACAGCCTGATCTTGCTCCCATGGTCACAAACCGATGACCTTGAGGTTAGCAGCCCAACGCCACCAGGAATCCATGTATGCGGAGGAGCTGGGAACTGCCTATGAGAAGGCCCCCCATTTACAGGGAAGAAAACCGAGGCACAGAGTGGGGACACAACGAGTCCAGTGTGAGAGCCAAATGCATGCGTGTAAGAGCGAGCAGGAAATTAGCAAGTGCCGTCCCAATGCAGGTGGCCGGGGACCTCGTGTGACTTCCAGGAGGAAGGCTCTGCGGGGCTTAGGCCTGAGAGCTGTCTGCCGCAGCAGTGGTCGGCCTGCCCGCGTGACTCTGACCCCTCTTCTCAGAGACTTCAAGGCAGTGGAAACCCCTCAAGCTGTTCACCCCAGCCCTGCCGCAGCCTCGACCTCCCTGCCGGGCTGCTGGGAGTCAAGCTGCCTGCAGGTGCACACAGGTGCTTGGTCACTGCCCCTTGGCCTGGGCTGAGCGCCTCCCAAGGGGCCACGTGACCACCCTCCCTGGGTCTGAGGCCTCCTCCTGACCTGTGTGTGACTCTGAGGACAGCTTGGCTTGCTTCTCCAGGTCCCTCAGAGAGGTCTAGAGAGCACTCCCACGGGGGGGGGGGGCACACAGGGTCATAGCCTTGAGGCACTTAGCATGTTGCCCTTCAAATTGAGGTCCCCAACTAGCAAGGCCACCCCCGGGGGCTGTTCAACCTGCAGTGCGTCAGGCGGCCGAGTCAGAATCTGCATGTTCATCTTTCCGGGTACCCTGTGCATGTGGTTCATAGCTTGGCTGCTAACGGGAAGGTCGGTAGTTCTCATCCACCAGCTGCTCCCCAGGAGCAAGAGGTGGTGGTCAGCTTCTGTCAAGATCAGAGCCTTGGAAGCCCACCGGGGAAGTTCTACTCTGTCCCATAGGGTTGCTGTGAGCCAGAATTGACCCCTTGGCTCATTAAGGTGACACAGGAAGGTTGAGAAGCACCTTGGCCCCAGAATTCCTTCCCCAGTCAGGTTTCTGGCCCACCTGGGACTCTTCCCGGCATTGACCACAGAGAGCCAGCATGGGCCTGAGGCTGGGCTGGAAAGGATCCTCTGTAAGAACCCTGGTGGCAGAGCCCCCCCCCCCCCCCCCCGGGAGCTACTACAGGCTGGCCCTGGCTAGTGGGTCTGACTTGTGGGTCTTTTGCTGGGTCTCTTTCAGTTCACGTAGCCATGGAAACTGAGAAGCACCAGAAGGCCCACCTGTCACCCATGGTCATGAAGGAGGTAGGCTGAAGCCCAAACTCAGGTCCCTTGGGCCTGGAGGTCAGGGCTTTCTCTGGGTCCTGCCTGTGTCTGAGCTGACTTAGAATGTGGCACAAGGCGTGCGTGTCCCCTGGCTTCCCACCAGGGGCCCCGGCAAGAGGTGGGGGTGGGGGCGTTTGGTGTCCTCTTGCCCAGACTCAATGCCTCTCCCTGCCCACCCTTTACAACCAGAAGCCCACAGAGCTAGACCCAACGGGCACCTGAGAGGTCATTGTGTCTGGCTCTCAGCACAGGGACACTGCACCCCAGAATGTGCTCAGAGTCTGGTCAGCTTTTGTAGAACAAGCAGAGGCCCAGAGAGGATGCAGGTCTTCTCCCAAGGTCACACAGCATGAGGTGGCCCCAGTAGGGAGTGGGGCACAGACCTGCAGACCCCTGTCTCCCCTGTCTGGGACCCTCCGGGCATGTTTTCTCCGTGAACTTCCTCTTCTGCCGTGGGGCACACGCTGAGGTTGGTGTCTTGGGGAACAGGGGCGGAGGGAAGGGGGGTCTCCTGGCCCATTTTCTAAAGAGGGGAAAGTACTGCCTGATGCTACCTGCCCCGGGACCCTTCCCTCACCCCTGGGAAAGGACACTGGCCCCTCCCACCCCACACCTCTGGCAAAATCACTGGCAGGAAACAGGCTACCTTCTCAATCCCTACCCTACCCCACCCAGCCCCTCTTCCCTCAGCTGTTTACAGAAATGCCTCCCCTCCAAGGCCCTCCATTGTGGGGGCAGGAAAGGGGAACTTCCATCTCTTTCTTTCCTGGCGCCAGTGAGGACAAAAGACTCAGGCCCGCTCCAATCTAGGGAGGGCTTTGGGGGTGGGGGAAATGGAGGGTCACGGCCTTGACTTAGGAAGCAGCTGTTGCCTTCACAGGAAGTTCCACAAGGTCAAAAGTGACAGGAGGCAGTGAGGGAAAAGTCGGGGAGGGGGGGGGGTGCTGCCATGAGCCACCTCCAGAATGTGGTCTCCTAGCTATGATCCTGGGATCAGAGGCCTCGCCCCAACTCAGCTCTAGAAGAGAGGGCGAGGGTGGGGGGGTTTCACTTCTGTCCTGCAGAAGGGAGGCCCGGGGGGCTCTGTACTACCCAGGCTGGCTGCCCGGCCCATGCCCGATTCTTACCTCATGCCCCTGCACCCATGCTGATGACATGGAAGGGGACAAGAAAGGGCAGAGGGGCAATGGGAGGTGGTCTCCCAAGTCCCCGAGGGTCAGGGGCCAAGCCCTGTGTGGATAGGTGCTGTCCATGTCCAGTCGGTGCTAACACGCTGCAACTTCGTGTTAGCCAGGCAACAAGACACCGCCATGCGTGAGTCCCGTGTTGCAGCCACTGCGTCCATCCGTCGTACCGAGGGTCTTCCTTGACTTCGCGGTCCCCTTGCTTTACCCAGCATCACATCCCTCTCCAGGGACCGGTGCCTCCTGTGTCCCCAAGGACGAGAGATGAAGTCTGGCCCCTCTTGCTCCTAAGGAGCCATCTGACCCACCTCTTGCAAGACAGATGGTTGGTTCTCCCGGCAGTCCCACATCCTTCAATGTTCTTCTCTAACAGCCTGATTCACAAGCATCGCCTCCCCTTCGCCGTGACGGTCCGGCCTTGGGGGTGTATGAGGCATCTGTAAGGACCGTCGTGCCGGCCGGTCGCACCTTGGTCCTCAAAACGACAGCTTCCCTTCTTTAAAGAGGTCTTCGGGCAGATTTGCCCAGTGCAATGTATCCTTTGATCTCTAGCCTGCCACTTCCCTGGGTGCTGCGTGTGGATCCCAGGAGAATGGGGTCCTGGGGATCTTCATCTTTCCTCTGCGATTGGTCCAGTTGTGAGGATTTTTATTTTCTGGATTTACTTCCCTTTGGTGGGGCGGGGGGCGGGGGGGCGGTCCCTGTAGTTTTTACCAGAGTCTGAAGATGGAATTGGCGGGGGTGGGTGGGGGCGATTTGCAGGTTAAAGATGGAAAAGGCAACTCTATTTGCCCCGCTAAGAACCCCAAGACATGTCGGGCTCTGAGGCAGGGGCTCAGGGTCAGGTGAGCGTTTCCCTACTGGCCACCCACCTATGTCCTCTCGCACGGAACAACTACACAGGGCCAGGACGTGGCATGCAGCACTGGGCTCCAGAACCCCGACACAGGAGTAAGTGCCCCCATTCCACAGATGAGGAAATAGAGGCACACAGAGGGTAAAGAGCTTGCCCACAATGAGGGCCAGGAGGCTGTCTGCCAAGCCCAGGGCTCCTTCCACGGGCCTACAGCCTGGCAGCTGAGGGTTACATGGAATGAGTGTTCCCAGCCCAAGGTCCTCCCTAGGTGCAGGAGGGAGATCGGCCCCTGGTCCACCATTGTGGGAAGAAACGCAAAGGCCTGGCTGCCTCGCTCAGGGAGCTCCCACCCTGCGGGGAGGAGCCAGGCTCAGATCAGTGTTCTCCGATTCTCTGCTGCTGTTTTCTCTATTGCCTCTGTCCGTGGACTCTCGTATGCATCTGGGCACTCCACCATCCAGGGAGCCCTGGTGGCACCGTGGGTTAGTGTTGAGCTGCTGAGTGCAAGGTCAGAGGTTCAAATGGACTAGACGCCCCCCCCCCCCCGGAGAAAGACGAGGCTGTTTGCTCCCCACAGAGCCAGCCGGTCTACGCCGTACTGTAGGGTCGTCAGGAGTTAGAAGGGACTTTGTGGCAATGGGTCTCCGGGGTAGTCAGCAGCCCAGAAGAAGACTACTTCCTGCAGAGCAAGTGTCCCCAGAAAGCTCCCAGCATGGACAGGAGGTCACTGAGAGACTGCACTGTTCGGGGCAGGGGACTGTGGCCCTGGCCATGCCTACCCTTATAGTTTGGCCTCTGCCGGTGAGATGTTTTCCTCCAACTCGGTCACCTTGAGCAGAGTGACATTTCTGCCAGTGTGGTCAGCAGGGCTGGGAAGTGGCTCTGACTTCTGGAGTCCCCTACTTCAGCCACAGCTCTGCCATGCACAGAAGTCCCTGAGACACACACACACACACACACACACACACACACACACACACACCCTCCCCCTGCCTCACCCACACACAGTTACATCTCCCTACCTTGCCCCCTGAAGGGAGAAAGAGACAGCTCAAATACCTGCCTCACCTGGCCCCGCACGAGGGTATTGACGGAGGCGGAGGCCCCAGTGAGCACACTGGTGACTCTGGGCAAAGAGGGATGTGTGGGCGGAGAGCTGGGTCTGGGCTTGTAAGTAGGAATCCCAGCCAGGCCTTTTGCCAGCTGTGTGACCTCTGACAAGCGACACCAGGTCACTGAGCCTCGCTTTCCCCATCCCACAGAGTGATGGCTCGTCACCAGTAAAAGGAGACACCTGTAGGTACTTAGTCTATGAGCGTGTCTCCCTATGGAGGCTCTGCTGCGCTAAAGACAGGAAGTGACCGTCCCCACTGACCCCAGACTGCCTGGGCCTCCCTCCTGATAAATGAGGGGCTTCTGGCCCTAATCATCTCACTTCCCCACCCCCCCCATTTTGATGAGCCTGCATGTGTTTTGCATTGATAAAACTTTAAAAAACATAGTTCAATAGCTTTCCTCTTCAATGGCCTTGCAGCGTGGTATGGAGCAGGTCTCACAGTACTCCCTCTAACGCTGCTGATAGCTGGGAAACTGTCCCCCAAGACACGGGACCCCCAGGACTCGACTACTGTGCATCAGGGTGAACGGCTCCACCGGCCGCTGCAGATACGGCCACCTTGCTCGTCTGTCCACTTCATCCCTTGGTGTAAAAAGTCCCTCTTTGGCCTGGATTCTCCCTGAAGATACCCAGAGCTCAAAGGCGGGTGAAGCAGAGTCTAGAACCCCATGACGCCGCTCCGGACTGTAGACATCAGGGCCGCTGTTTAGCCACTCGGCTAGTTGGATTCTTGCGCTTCGTAGAGAGTAGCTACATGCCCTGTCACGAAGAGATAACCCTGGGCCCCGTGCTCCCGCTGCTTCCCACGCCAGCCCCCCCCCCCCATGACGGCAGCAGTGACCCTCGGGGACCCCTCTCATTAGATAGCGCTGAGAAAACCAAGCGCATCCCGCCGGAAGCCACTCAATAAACTCAAAGGCCGCCGTTGGCCTATTTTCAGAGCTTTTATCGTAGTTTAAAAGGGTCTGGGGAGTTTCCGAATAGGACACGCTCATGCGCTGGCTGTTTTGTGTATTCCGTACTGCTGTCCACTTAGGAAGCCTTTGTCCATCTCGATCACGTACGTGAATCAGAATTCCATCTCGGGACTCTGCCTGGAGTGGCGATCCGTGAACGTCCTTCACCGCTCGCGGCTCAGAGAACTCCCTGTGTCACGTTCAGAGTGCTCCTCCAGACGCTCCTCCGGCCCTCCCTCCTCCCCGCTCTTCCTCGGCTCCTGCCACCCTCCTCTGCCTCAGCCTCCTCACTCTCAAAGACCATCTCTTCCTCCTCCTCCTCCTCCCCCTGTTATTTCCACCTCCCTCACAACCTTGCTGCTCTGTCACTTCTCGGAATTCAGATCCGCCTGTCCGGCTCCTCTTCCAGGAGAAGGGGCCGGCTCACCTCTGAGCTCAGTCCCTGGGCCCTCGGACCCAATACAGTGTCATAGCGAGCGTCGCTGCAGGAATTCTGCAGTTAGTAAGCCGGGAGGAGCCCCGGCAGTATAGTGGTTATGCGTTGGGCGAGTAACCACGAGGTCAGCAGTTTGAAACCACCAGCAGCTTCTCAGGAGAAAGACGAGGCTCTTATTTGTTTTCTACCCCCTCTGGTCCCCAACCCCACCCGCTCTCCCTGGCCTCCCCATAATCTTCAATGGCTGCTTTTTTCATACAAAAACCATTTTTTTCTGAAAAATGGTTGAAGGGAGACAGCGGTTAGTGTAAGACATGAAAAATCTAAAATTTATAAATTATCAAGAGTTCATGAAGGAGGATGGGGGGTGGGGGGTATGAGCTGATACCAAGGACTCAAGTAGAAAGAAAATGTTTTGAAAATGATGGCAACATATGTACAAAAGTGCTTGACACAATGGATGGATGGATTTTGATAAGAGTTGTATGAGCCCCCAATAAAATTATTTAAAGAAAGAAAGAGCATGGTTCAAGGCTGCCTTTTCTGAGCAACCATGCACTCATTCTGGATAGAGAAAGGCCCCTTCCAGGTCAGACACTCCAGTCCCACCACTCCTTTTCTGCTGGGACTAGCCTTCTGCTTGTCCCCAGACGCCCTCCTCCTCTCTGCTGCCCAAAGGCAGGGGGATTTGCAAAGGCACGATAGGCCCCACCGCAAAAAAAAAAAAAAAAAAAAAAAAACCACCAAAAAAAACCATTTTTCTTGATTCTTTTGCTTTGATGATAGTGATCTTAGGCTGCACTTGCTTTAGGAGGTTAACCAGCTCCTCTGAGCATAAGGTCCTGCAAGAGGCATTGCTGTGAGTCAGAATGGACTCAATGGTAATAGGTTTGGTTTGGTTTAGTTGGATTGGGTTGGTTGGATTGGGTTGGGTGGGTTGGGTGGGCTGGGTGGGTTGGGTTGGGTGGGCTGCGTGGGTTGGGTTGGGTGAGGGGAAAATTACTACTTCCAGTACACTTGCAGAAACTGAGCCTCAGAGAGGTTAGACACAGAGACACAGGGAGTGGTAGGCCCAACCTTGGGACCAGGCGTTCCAACTCTACAGCTGTGTTTGTCTTCTTGCCCCCACCTGTCTGTCCCTCCCCTCCCTGCCTGGCCCCCTCCCTGTCCTCTTGCAGACCATGCCAGCTGCCAAGGTCAGGCTGTTCTGACAGAGTCTCTGTTCCAGGTGCCTGGGAGCCACTGTGTCCCAGAGCATGCTGTGATCAACCTTTCCGGAACCTCTCGACCCACTGGGCGTTGTGCCACCCTCGAGCCCTCAAGCCCTCTTGACACCGAGATCTGCTGCCAGAGTCAGGTGTGGACAGAAGTCTGACAATGTGGGGAAGTGGTGGGTGGGGCTCATTCCTCACATGCACTCCCAGGCCTCAGAGGTCTGCATCCACTACTTCCCCCATCACAGTTCCTTTGGCCAGCCACCCAGGAAGTCAGGGTGCTCAATCGATCTCACAGCCCCTTTGTCTGGTTCAGAAAATTCTAGAAGAGCTTCTTGGGAGTTTAGGCTTAAAGAGCTCTGGGTTGCCTGGATTTGCATATCAGCAACCAGAGCCCAATTTGAGGCAATGAGTTTGGTCCCTGCGGGGTGAGAGGTGGGGGGGTTGGGGGAGGTTCGGGTGGCTGGTGAGTCAGGGAGTCCATAGAAGGAGAGGTTGTTAGCTCCTTCCTGCGCCCCAGAAAAAAAGCTTGGGTGGACACTCCTGGCTGGACTTTGCTCTTTTACGCCCCTGTTGCCTTCACAGACTTCAGGAGAAGAGGAGGTCCCTTCCCAGGACCATCAGGAGGACAGCATCCAGGGGCCTCTCCACCCCTCACCTGGGGAGAAGCTGTACTTCTCAGAGTTCATCCCTGTCTAGCACACCCTCCTGGGCCTGCCCTGAAGCTGAACAGCCGACTCTGCACTAACTCTTATGAGCTTGACGCCACCACCCCAGGGTCCCTGCCGGTCCAGACTTGGGGCTCCACTGTCCTCCTCAGCCCAGGCTCCTCTCCTGCCCATCCCAGATGACCTGGGAGCATTGTAAGCCATGGAGCCTGCAGTGTGGAGAATTGGACTTCCCCAACAGGCCCACATGCCCCCCGCAGTCTCTCAAAGAAAGGACCATCAAACACCTTCAGAAATTGACCCAGCAAAGCCTCCGGAGGGCAGTTCTCCCCAGCCCGATATACCTGGGAGGTCCCAGGAAGCAGCGCTGACTCCATGGTAACTGGTCCCGCAGATGTGAGGCCACTGGACCCTCCCCCAGGCCCCAGCAGGGCTTGGGGGTTCGGATCTGAGATGTGTCTGCCCCAGGAAATGCTCTGGGCCTCAGGGGCCAACCCCAGACCCCCATCTCCTCCCTCCACTCCATCCTCCCTAGTGACTTTGGCTCTTTCAGCACCACTCTCCCCACCCCCACCCACCAGGGGCTGGTTTCTCAAAGGGAGGCTGTGAGCCACCTGTTTTCCCCCAACCCCCATCCTGCAGGAGGCTACTTTAAAATGGGACTGGGCCCATGACTTGGCACTTCCACCAAGCATCCCAGGGATTCTCGAGCTTGAGTTGGACCCGAGGACCTGCTAGACCTGCTCACGGAGAAGGTCCACATTCGATGTGCCGCTGGGTGGGGGGCTCGAGTCCAGGCCCAGACCAGGTGGAAGCAGGAGGGGAGTAGCGATCTCTTTCTCGGCGCCCAGCAGCTTTTTTTCTTCCAAAGGCTAACAGCCTGGGGAGGGTGGAGGGGGGTTCTTCAGTGGCTGAGAGGGCTGGCCATCTGGGAGTGGGGGTGGGGACACCAGAGAGCAGGTGGGTCCCACAGACAGGGAGGGGGCAGGGCAGATGACCTGAGTGGGGTCCCATCTGGCTCCAGAGAAGGGGTGGGGGTGGGGCTAAGAGTGGAGGCAGAGCGATTGCGTTTGAAAGAAAAATGGAGTCAACTGTGGGAAAGAGAAAGGAAAGGCACCCCGGCCCCACCCTTACCCTGATGGGATCCTCGGCTATACTTCCTGCTGGTCTCCCCCCACCCCACCCCAAGCCCAGCCACAGAAGGGTGGTGTCATTGTCCAGAGCACGTTCGTGTCTGCTTCTCCCACGTCATGATTGTATCCTCAGCTTTCCCCCGAGTTACTCCAAGCCTCGTATGAATAAATGTTTATCAGCTGTGTACTAGTCCATCCACCAGGGTGCAGTCACTCGGCTCCTCCCGTGTCTGTCGGCAGACACCGTTTCGACTTTGCCTGCTTACTGTAAAGAGTCAGTGTGGTGGATCTGGGCACTACGTGTGAGCCGCAGATTCTGAATAGGTCCCAGTGAACTGCCCTTCAACCCAAACCCAACCCCCTGCCACCGTGTCTGCTGTGACTGGGGGCCACTCCCTGTGTCACAGGGTAGAACCGCTCCCATGTCTCCTAGGCCACAGTCTTCTTCTCGGAAGCAAAGCCTTAGCCCAGCTCTCCTGAGGCAGAAGAACGGCCAACATGTAGATTAGCAACAGAGCACAAGCCATGTCCCCCCCACCCCCGGTGTGGGTGCCATCAAGTCAACCACAAATCATAACAGCCTGTACAGTAGAGTGGACACTGCCCCCACCCGGTCCTGACAATGTCCGAGCTCCGTCTCTCCTTTCCTGCTGACCCCTACTTTATCCAGCATGATGTCCTTCCCCAGGGACAGGTCCCTCCCGACGACATGTCCAAGGCCCTTGAGATGAAGTCTCAGCATGCTCACGTGTAAGTAACATCCGGGCTGCATCACTTCCTCCAGGACAAATCTTGGTGTGTTCTTCAGGCCGTCCCTGGTGTCTTCAGGATGTTTTACCAACACCGTGACTCAGGGCATCAATTCTCCAGTCCTTCTTGTTCATTGTCCAGATTAAAAACCAAAACCCGTGGACATCAAATTGATCCTGGTGACCCTGCAGGTTGCCCGTGTGGGTTTCTGAGCCTCTTCCCGGGAGAAGAAAGCCTCATATCTCCCCCATGGAGCAGCGGGTAGTTTCAAACTGCTGACCTTGCCATTAGCAGCCCAACACACCACCCTCTCCACCACCAGGGCTCCTCGCTATCCAGGCAGAAGGGGCATACTGAGTGGCTGGGTAATAAAATTCATTGGGGTACTTATGTGAGAGAGTGGGGGGAGGGAGGGGTGTGTGTGTGTGTGTGTAACCATCGGTCAGGGGAGGGCTTTGGGGAAGAGGTAGGGAGAATGTGCACAGTTTTTAAATTCTATTTGTTCATGTGATTGTGTATATGATTATGTCTAATGAGAATGCATGGCTATAAGAAACTAGCTGGCCAGGTGTATCTGAAATGAGGGCAGGCTTGTGGTGCGCTGGGCCCTTAACCTGTGAGGTTTGGCCTAACTCTGGGGACTTGAGGTCAGAAGTCTTTTCCAAAGATACAAGGCAGGCTGCCACCCCCTACCTGGCCCCCAGGCACAGAGTCTAGAGAGGGGCTGGGAGGGAGGACGGAGCTCAGAGCAGCTCTGGTGCCTTCATTGGCATGAGGTGCCCCTCATGGTGACAGCTAGGCAACATTTCAACCAGCTCCGTGGGAGCGGCCCTGGCAGGGCATGAGCCAGAGAGGCAGAGGGAACAGTTAGGGGACACACAGAACCTTCTAGCAGGAAGAAGGGATTGGCAATAGGGTTGCTGAACCCCTCTGCCCTCACAATGCCCACAGATTGGGTATAAGCACTTCCTAGGTTGAGGGGTTGGGGAGGACCCCCTGTCCCACTCTCCACTCCTGAGGCATCCAGCCCCCTCCCCACCCAGTCCCAACCAAACACACAGCCCAGGCCTGTTTGCTTCAGCTTTTAATGGAAAGAAAGAACTGCCAGTGGCAGAGAAAGCTGGGGAGCAGCCGGCTGAGGGAGGGCAGGGACAGGGTCTGGGAAATGGCTAAAGGTCCTCCTTATCCTGGGCATCCACTTGATGGCGGCGGGGGTGGGGGGTGGCAGTGCAGACAGTGGGGGGGCGGGAGGGGGCGGAGCGCAGAGCCAATGCAGCCGGCACATGGCAGGCCCACCCAGTCCAGGCCAGTGCCAGCCAAGGACTCGGAGAGCCCGTGGCCCACACTCGCCAAGTGTCCGGTATGGGTTCTGGGGCTCCGGCCAGAGAGAAGGTGTGCAGAGAGCAAGGACTGGCTGGAGAGGAGGGGTCACGCTGCCCCTAGGGCATCACCAGAGAGAAATACAAAAGAGCCAGGGGCCAGCTCCCCACAGGGCACCACTGTCTGGGTACTGCCCGTGAGACCTGGGTCAGAGGGCATGGCTGCTTGGAGGTTCACTGGCGGGTGAACCATAAGGTGGCTGTGACAGCAGACCCTATCTCTACCCCCAAGACCCCGGGGGAGGAGGGGCCTGGCGGAGGAAACCGAGCAGGACCACGCCCACCTGCCCTCACTCGCAACCCTTGGCCAAAAGGAGCTTGCCTAACAGGAGGGATGAGGAGCCAAGAGCCGCCTGCATCCTGTGGGCAGGGCTAGGCAAAGGAACTGGGCAGAGGCTTGGCATCTCGTTTGCATACACTATGCAGATGCAAACGAGATTCCTAATATCATAAATATATTTCTAAGATTTGTAATAAATATTCTGTTTCTTCTCCCTCCCCTCCCCTAGGAAGCGGGCACACAGTGGCTCAGGGGCCAGCAAGGGCCGACCTGCAGCAAGGACTGCTCAGACACAGGGGCGCGGGCACACGGGGGTGGAGTGGAGGTGCGGGGCGGGGTCCCCGGGGCGGCAGGAGAGGGGAACAGAAGGATGAGGCGGGGAGATGGAGGGGCGGGTCCAGGGCGGCATCGTGGAAGGGAGGTCTCCTATTTTACAAAACTGGCTTCCTCAGGGAGTGGGGGTGACGTTTAGGGTAGAGGGGCAACACAAGAGGAGGGTCTGGGGAGGGCCAAGGCCCTGGCATCTAGGGGAAGGGTCTTCTAAGAAACAGAGAGGGGGCAGCCCAAAGAGGGACTCCAAAGCGAAATAACCTATTGCTTCCCCGCCACTAAACCTGGCCTTCCCCTCTCCCCGACCAGCTGTGTCAGAAACAAGGGACCCTGGGAGCTGACAGGTGCAGGGTGCCCCACGGGGGTGGGCAGTGAGGAGTCAGCTAATACACTAACCTCCTTCTCCAATCCTGCACTCCGGGACCAACAGACACATGGTCCCCCCGGCGCCCCACCTCTGCCCCTCAGGGTCAGGGGGCCAGGGCAGGCCTGAGAAAAGACCCAGAGGGCCTTAGATGTGTCCCCCACGGGCTGACCTGCAGGTCCCTGCCTGCCTTGCCCGGCAGGGGCGGGGCTGACACAGGGGCACAGCGGAGAAGTCTGCAGAGACTTCGGCAGTGAAAAGCTGTGGATAAGGACTGGACGGGACAGTGTCCACCCCTGGGACTTCTGCCCGCTCTGAGGGAGTCCAGTGTGGGGCCTCCAAACCTGGCAGCCGGCTCATGCGTCAGCTCCTCCACAGGTTTCAGGCCGGCACCAGGTAGGCACCAAGTGTCCAGGACTGCCTGGCTGCCAGTGGGCCATGCGCACTCCTGACCACTCGGAAGCTGCCCTAGGCCTGGTCCTCGGGCCCTGGGGTGGGAGTGGGGTCAGGAGTGAGGAGGGTGTACGGCGTCCAGAGGAGACAAGGCGCCTGAAGGGGGTGGCCAGCAGGGGGCAGTGGACCCAGGGCCCTCTCAGTCCACGGCAGCTTATCTCTTCTCTGAACTGAGCAGGATCAAGGTGAGCCAGACACATCCAGAGAGGGACATGTGGTGGACAATGGTCATTGGGAGTGGGCAGCACCTGGGCACAGAGGTGCCCCATGAATGCCCACCCCCTGGCAGTGCACGAATCCACACTGAAGCCAGACGTGGGGAGAGCCAGGGAGGGGCCAGGATTGTGGGAGGAGGTGGGCTCAGGTCCCGGGTGACAGCCCGCAGAGCCGGGCTCAGTACACCCAGCTAACGGGCACCCACTGGGGCTCCGTGCGCAGCTTCTCCAGGGCCGCCTGGAGCCCTCGGAAGGTCCGCTCCAGGTTGCTGTTGACCAGGCTGAGGTCGAAGTAGTGCCCGTAGCCTCTCTGGATTCGGCTGCTCTCTTCCACTGTCCGCCTCAGGTCTGCCTCCTGCCTCGGCACACGGGGACCTTGGTCAGGGCCCCAGAGCAGCCCCGTGGCCACACAGTGCCCCTACTCTGACCCCAGACCCAGATGCAACTGTCCAGGCAGCTGAATTAAATGAGTTGAAACTGGAGTTCTAGGGCCAGTCCAGCTGCTTCCCAAAGGCCCCAGTCTCCTGGGTTTGTTGCCAGGGCTGAGGTGCCCACAAGGGAAAGCTCAGGCCAGGGCACAAACCTCTGGTCCTGGAAACAGAGGACCACAGCCAGGCTCTGGAGGCGAGACCTGCAGTACCAGGTACGGCCAGCAGATGGACCCTGAGCGCAGCACTCTGCACGTTCAGGGAGGTGATTTGAACTCACAGTGGACCCTGCAGGACAGAGAAAACTGTCCCTGAGGGTTTCAGAGGTTGTAAATCTCTAGGAGAGTAGAAAGCTTCATCTTTATCTTTCGGAGTGGCCGGTAGAGGACTGCAGTGAGGTACAAATCCCCGGTACACTGGAGTCAAACCTCTCCTGCCAGGAGTCCTCCCAGATGCTAACACATCCCTCTAGCCGGCATTCCTGCCTCTGGCTTCGTCCTACCCTCAGCTTTTCCCCAGCTCTCCCTGCCTCTGCCCCTCGGACCTCCCTCGGGCCCTCCGGTCAGAGCAGCTGCGTCCCTGATTCCCTATGAGCCTCTGGCCCTCAGGGACAACTTGGGCAGGCATTCATCAAAACCTCCTCCTTCCACGGGGCCACCTCCTCCTCTTCATCAGCTGAACCCTCCCTCCTCCCTCCCACCCCCAGTGGCACTGCAGACCACTCTCACCGTGAGCTGCTTGGTGGACACCCCACTGTCCAGCGCAGCCCGGTTCATGGCCCGCAGGGTCTCATAGTCAGGGGCCTCGATGAACACCACATAAGGGACAAACTCGGCGGTTCTCAGCACCTTCACTGCCTGAAGGAGATGGGGGGTGGGGGTGTCAGGGAGCAGGTCACCTTGGATACCTGGGAAGACTCTCTTGGGTGATGATGGGGGTTCCTGAGGATGGATGAAGGAGCTGAGGGTTGGGGACATGAGTCTTGGGGATGGGTGGGAGAGGCATGGTTTGTAGGGCAGGCTCACTAGAGCAGCCTAGAGGAGGAGGTAGGAAGCTGAATGGCTAAGTGAGGTTCAGAAGCCTGGCCAATCTACGTGGAGACAAGAGCTGGAAGAAGATGGGACAGATGGGGCAGCAGAGGGCTGGGAGAGGACCCTGGGCAGACCCGGCAGGTGCCGTCAGGGCAGTACCTGGGGGTTGACGTCCAACACGCACACCTTGCCGGCAGCAACCACGCCCCGGATGGAGTCGATCCGGGTGCCATACAGGTTCCCCTCATACTCGCCATGCTCCAGGTAACGCCCCGCTCGGATGTCCGACTCCATTTCAGCCCGGGACACAAAGCTGTAACCTTGGCCTTCCCGCTCGGAGTCCTTGGGCCGCCGGGATGTGTCTAAGAAGAGGGCACGTGTTCTCAGATACACATGTCTACATACATCTCTCAGGCCTGGGCTCGGGCCCAACATCTTCCCCAAACGGCTGCCTTCGCCCTTAACACCAGGACGTCCAGGATCACAGAAGTCCACGTTGGGAGGATCCTCAGAGATCACCTGGTCCAACCCACTGCTCAAAGATTGGGGCTGAGGCCCAGAGGGGGCAGTGTGAACCAAAAGCAACGCAGCAAGGGCCCAGAACGCACAGCTCCCACCACTCAGATGGGTATGTCGCCAAGCTGTGTCATCTTCCACAAGACCCCACACGGGTCACCACCTCACTTCACCTGAGCCGCCAGCGGACACACTTTGAGCAAGTGAAATAGGAGAGAAGGGAGGGGAGGTCAGCCCAGACCCAGGGCCACCTATGGACAGGACACCTTCCTAACCTCTCCTGATCATGCAGTTCTCCCATACACCCACAGAGGGCGCAAGCGTGTCTGCGGGACTCTGTGCCAGCTAACTCCTTTTCTCTGTCATCCAGGCCCTGTCCCCCTCCACCCCTTCCTCTCCCAAGCTTCCAGCATTCTCTCCCTGGGGGAAGTGACATTCTCCTCCTCCTCTGCTCCCCCCTCTGGCCTTTCCATCGTGACAGTACTCAGCAGGCTACACGGCCACTGCCTGGACGCTCTCCTTAGAGTGGTTCTGACTCACAGGGACCCGACAGGACAGAGCAGCACTGCCCCAGGGTCACCAGGCTGTCCCATGGAAGCCACACCTTTCTTCTCGGAGCAGCTGGTGGAGGGCAAAGCAGTGATCTCCCAGTTAGTGGCTGAGTACTTCACCGCTGTACCCCCAAGACCCTGAAACTAAGGCACAGAAAGATGAAATAACTTCTCCAACCTCACTCAGGTAGCGCCTAGTGGGAACGGGATAGGAGCCAGGCAGCCTCGCTCCCCGTGTCTCCTCTCCACACTTGACTCCTGCCCTTCAGAGCCCTGTAAGGCCCTAGACCTAGGCCCTCCACTTTCCTAATGCCGCCACCCTTTCATACAGTTATGTGGAGGGGACCCCCCAACCATAACATTATTTTCGATGCTACTTCACTGTCATTTTGTTACTGTTATGAATCGGGCAACCCCTGAGAAAGGGTCCTTGGACCACCCCCCAAAGGGGTCGTGACCCACAAGTTGAGAACCGCTGCTGTAGATCAAAGACTGCACCGAACCTCTCACAACCAGAGGTGCGATGCGGTGTTCGCCCTGCCCCTGCAGAGCCCAGGCGGCGGCCCCCACTCACAGGGCACGGTGGTGCCATAGCGGTCCGAGTTCCACATGATGAGCTTGTTCTTCAGGCTGCGTCGGCCCACGCCTTGCGCCCCGATCAACACCAGAGTTTTCCGGCGGAATGGGGGCATGCGAGCCACCTCCTCGTAGATGAGCAGCTCGTGGCGGTCAAACTCTGGAAATGCGAGAGAGACCGCAGGTCTTGTCCGGGGTCGGGGCTAGGGAGGGGAGGGGAGGGGAGGAGAGGGGACAGGGGCGGGGCGGGGCCTGGAGACACCTGGGCGGAGTCTGGGTATACAATATGCAGTCCTAGGGGACGGGTGTCATGTCATATAAAGAGGGCTGGAGGGTGAGGGGGACAGCTGACACCCACCCGCATTCTTGGTGGTCAGATACATCATTCGCTTCTTTTTCTTTCCTGAAAGGCTGCCGCACAGCGTGCCTAGTCACAGGGAGATGGGCGGATGAGATCAGGCAGGTCTGATTGCAGGGAAGGGGTCTGGTGGGAAGGGGCCTCTAACCTGAGGTCGGTGTCAGCTCCAGGTCCCGCTTGACAAAGGCTTTCCGCTTCTCCTCCAGCAGCTGGCTGGGGATGAGCCCCGCGCTGCCTCCCTCCACGTGGCATGCCTGAAGGGGACAGGAGGCAGGACGAGTTCTCACCTCCCCCACAGCACACCTGGAGCACCCACAGGGCTGCCAAGGGCTCACCTGCCACCAGTTAGCGTCGTCCTGGTTAACAATCTGGAGCAGGGCGCCGGCGTTGAAGCGCAGACCCGCCTCCTTGCAGGGGATGAGGCTGTCCCGGGCCGGGTCGTAGTCGAAGTGACACTTCACAAACACCTGGGCACAGGGATTAGCAAAAGGTCACGGGAAGGCGCAGGGACAGGCTGGAGAAGCCAGTGGCCTGGGGTGGAGGTGTCAGCCGACCCTGACCCCCTTCCCCCACAGAGAAGAGAGCTTGGCATTGTCTTTCTTGAGTGCCGCTCCCAGGCCGGACGCCCCTCCCTGGTGCCAGTCTCCCTTGAACTCCAGAACAAAGGGATTCAGAGAACTGGAGAATCCAGGCGGACCTAGGGCCCAGGCTCCGCCCCCGGAGGAGGCGGGCCCTCTGGTCCGCCACCAGGGCCACGTCCAGCCCCGCTTGGCAGACGGCTAGCCTATCAGAGGGGAGGGCGGTACAGTCAGACCCCCAGCAGTTCACGAAACAGAAGGCGACAACCCAGGTCACTAGGCAACCTCACCCTAGGACCTCACACTCCCGCACTTGTACCTTCGGGGTCCCCTGGCTGCGGACGCGTGCCCAGGGATGGCACGCGGGCTTACGAGGGCGCGGCCACGAGCGCCACGCGCGGAGGCCCCCAGAGCTGACTCCCTAGTTTGCCACGTTGGTTGGAGCTGGACAACCAGCTAGAGCCTGGCGGCTGGGCAGAGGGGCCCACCTGGCGCGGCAGATGGGGCTCCTGGTAGCTGGGCAGGATCTTGAGGATGACGCTGCCGCTGGCGCTGCGCAGGAGCTCCTGCAGCGCGCGGGGGTCGCTGCCCACCGGCTGCCCGTTCACCTCCTTGATGATGTCGCCCACGTGCAGCAGGCCTTGCTGGGCCACCATGCCCCCGTGTAGGATGCGCGCGATCACCAGCTCGCCGCCTTCCACGCGGAATGTCACCCCCTGGGGGGCCGGCAGGAAGGGAGGAGGAAGAGCAGTTCCACGTCAGTCTTCCCGTGGGACCCTTAACTCCTCCTGCCCCCCACCAACCCAAGTCTTCCTTTTCCATCATCTACCCAAACTCATCATTTCACTGTAAGGCAGGCAGGTGCGCAGCGGAGAGCGCCCTGGCCTGAGGATAAGTTCGTGGGCCTCGCTAGCCCTCTCCCAATCAGCATCTCCCAGCGACTGTGCTCCCCTGAGTCGTCCCTTCGCTGCCTGCCAGCTCACCAGATGTTCCCCAGCCGTCTTGCGGATGCCCACCATGCGCACGGCGTCAGGTGGCACAGGCTGGTTGCTGAACGTGGGGTCCAGCCCAGGGCTGGGGGGCGGAGTCTCGTAGGTCTTTGAGGCCACGGAGTCGTGAGTCTCCAGGAGTGACTGGAAAGGTATTGGGGTTGGGGGTTAGGGAAATGAAACAGCACCCAGAGGTCCCTAGCCACCCAACTCTCACCCCAGCTCCAACTTCCCGACCGCTTGGTCACTGCACCCCTACGGGGCTTCTGGAAACCTGGAAGTGGGGCTCCTGGAGGATGCGAGCCAGCTCTGCGGCAGTGCTGCTCTGCTCGGCCAGCTGCGCCAGGTCCCGCAGGATCTCCTGCACCAGCTCCAGGTTGTTGTCTCGCACTGCCTCCAGCTTGGTCTCCTCCAGCCGTTCATGGGCCTGAGTGGGGGCAGGTGGAACAGGTGGGGGGTCTTGTGCTTCCTCCAGAGGCTGCAGAACCCCAAACTGCATCCCTTCCCAGATCTCAGGCAGCTCACCCCTTCCCTGACCCCTAGACAGAGGTCAGCTCCAAATCCAGGTGTAGATCCCTAGCTACAAGGCAGCTGGCTGCCACCAGGTCAGACCCTCATTCATCATCAAACAGACCCCAGGTGTGCACGCAGGCCTTCTTTCTCCTGCCTTCCCCAGGAATGAGACTGGGATGGATGGATGGGGTGTGTGTGTGTGTGCTGTGGCACCTGTTCTGACTCATGGTGCCCCCTGAACAGCCGAATTCATCCATCGTGGGGCGCAGCCCGCCTAGTGTCTGGAAGTGAGACTCCCCGAAGGACAGACTTCCATTTCTACGCTTTCCCTGGGGTCCCAGAGCATCTCATTCAAGGGCAGCTTCTTCCATCTGACAGCGTGGCCGAGTGGTACCTTGGACACCCTGAGGAACTTGCCCAGGGTCACGGGCAGTCCACCTTGAGTCTCTAGGACCTCTGTGTGGTGATTTAGCGCTTTCTGCCTCCTTTCCAGGAAGGGGTGAGGCCAGCAGCCAGCCCAGAGGCAGGAAGGCGCAGTGGCTCAGGAAGAAAGGAGTCCCCATGCAGGGCTGTGCACACAAGACCCTGGCGACTCTGTAGGTGTCCCAGCAAACCCTTCAGGTTTCCAGCAGCGGATTGTTCTAAAGGCGATCCCCAGACTGTGGGAAACTGAGAGCCTGGATGAACGTGCACTCGGCCTGTCTCCACACTCGTGACCGCGGGGCTGGGAAGCACAATTCCCAGAGAGAGAAAACCTCACATGCATTCTGCAGGAAGAAAGAGTCGTCCACAGCTGCCGGCCTTCAAGCTGCCGGCCAGGACGGCTCCCTTCTTGGCTGTGAGCTGCTCTGTCTTTGAAGCAGTGACGTTCCTTCAGTCTGACCGAGCTGGGAGTCAGCTGCTTTCTCCTTTGTCTATTGGCCGCCCGGTGCTTATAGAGAAGTCCGGGTGTGCATCATTCTCTAGGAAACAGGCTCTCGGCATGTACTCTCTATCGTGCGGTAAGTTGCTTCCTACGTGCGTGCGCCTGGTTTCTCACACACACTGTTAAGAGGATACATATCTCTAAAAGCAGCTGATGCTCTGTTTACTGTTCTTACAGAGCAGCGGTTCTCAACCTGTGGGTCACGACCCTTTCACAGGGGTCGCCCGATTCATAACAGTAGCAAAATGACAGAGGTGAAGCAGCAACGAAAATAACTTCATGGATGGGGGGGTCACCACCACATGAGGAGTTGTATGAAAGGGTCGCGGCGGGAGGAAGGGTGAGAAGCGCTGTTACAGGGCGATGTCCCATTTGGCGCTCTGGTTGACGCTTCCTTTGAGCTGTTCTGAAAGGAGTCAGGATTTCCCAGATTCACGCTTGATCAATCTATTGGCTATGTGCCTGATGGCGGCTCGCACACCTCGTTACCATATACACTCCTGTCAATAAGCTGGCTCTCTCTCTAGTCCAGCGGGGCAGACAAGCCCCTCGGCCCTATCGTTTCTGTCTTATTTATTTTTCCTTAATCGCACACGCTGCTCCTAAGGACCCGCTGACTGTGGGGCTGGATCCCACACCATACCTTCCCTCCGAGGCACCTGAGTGCATTTGAACCCCCAACCTTTCACTCATCGGGTGAGCACATCCATTGTTGCACCATCCAGGCACTGGGGGCATATAAAACTGACTAAAGAAAATGCTTTTGAGTCCATTCCAACTCATGTTGCCCTCTTGTGTTACAGAGGGGCGCTGTTTCCTAGGCTTCCCTTGGTTGTAACCTTGACAGAGGGATCACCAGGTCTTTCTTCCTCAGCACTGCTGGGTAGTTCACAAGACCAGCCTTCAGGTAAACAGCCAACTGCAAACCACTTGTGCCACCCAGGGACCCAGGATGCCCTTTTTATCCTTGTTCATCATTTGAAAGATAGTTGCAGGCTGACATCACTTCACCCCCAAGGCCTTCTACTACATAGCCATGGTATCATCATCGCATCCAAGAACCTGAACATGGATACACTGACATAACATGATCTAATCGGCAAGCCATGCTCCAATGTCCTCAAAAGGTTTTGCATTTTAGCTTTGCTGATTCAATTCGGGCTCACACATTGCATGTGGTTGTCACCTGGTTTTGTCCGCCTTCAATTTGGAATCCGGGAGAAAAGATGGTGTGTCCAACTCCGGTGAATAGTTACAGTCCGGGCAAGCCACAGGGGCAGTTCTAGCCCGTCCCCTTGGGTCACTTTGAACTACCATTGGCTCGATGGCAGTGAGTGATCCAGAACACACCCCAGCAACTTGTGGCCATTCAGAATGCTGGTTTTTAAAGAGTTTATAGAACGGAGTTTATAGCCTGACCCACAACTTGGACTTGCTAGATTGCTTCCCCGTCCTTACGACTGTGTGCATTTAGACACGGGTTCTACATCGGTGCTCTGGGTCTTTCCTGCTCCGTCACAGGAGAGCAGCCTGAACATGGTGTGACTATCTTATTCCCCAGCAGGTCTAATCAGTCATGATATTAAGTGTTGCGAAATAGCGATGGTCTGGCTCCATCACTCTGCCCACATTCCTCAGACGGCATTCCACCCTGGGGGAGAGCGTGCGTTTTCTCCCACCCTACCGCCATCGCCCCGTCTCTCGTTCTCTGAAGCACACTGCGCCTTCTCTTTAACCCAGTGAGTTCTCACTCACCATCAGCACCATCTTCCTTCGTGTCTGTTTATCTCAAATGTGCCCAGTGGGAGCCCCATTAGGGCCATCTCCTTTCAATCTGTGTCCTTGAAGCCATCAGTCTCTGAATACCTTCTTCCTCCCAAGAATAGGCTCCTCCTGTTCATTAGCAATTCTTCCAAGGGACCTTGACTCCTTTCAGTGGGACATGGTCCCCACCAAGACTCTGAGGCATTGACAGCATTGCCCTCGTTTCTCAGAAGGATTGAGTGAAGCTCATTGAGGTTAATGGGCACACGAAAGATGCATAGCACACCCAAGGAACCTTCTGGCTCCCAGTCCTATTCTGCCTTTTTCATTTCAAGTTTATTAGTTCACACCCTGCCCTCACAGGCCGCCCCCCCCCCCAGCTGGCAAATGTCCCCACTAGTACTTGTCTGCATCTCTGTATATCACCAGCCTTGAACTCCTCACGTGGGTCCTGCCAGCTGTTGGAACACCTGCTACTGGCTCCCTGTCAGCCCTCCCATATGCCACTCACCCGCCCAGGCTGCCACCTGCCGCCTGCAGCCAACCCCCTGGACTTAGAATCTGTCTACCAGACTTGACTCCCCTCCAGATCCAGACCCGGCCCTTCCCACACCATCTGCCACATCGTCTCCAGAGGGGAACTCCAGCCAGGTTCCACGAGGGCGAGGGGAGGGAGAGGTGAACGGCCCCCGGCCCCTGCATACAGTCCCCACAGGGATCCATCCCCAAGGGTTCCTGGGCCGCTTGACCAGAAACACCACCACCACCAAAAAAAAAAAATTTCCCACACTTCGGGGGCAGGGTGGAGGGAGCAGATGAGTGGCTGGCTCCCCCAGAAATGACCGCGGAAACTGAAGGCCTCGCTGGTGGGAAGGGAAAGGGGGCGGCCACCCTGGAAGACAGTGTGGCAGTTTCTTGCAAAACTAAACACGGGCCACTATTGAATCCAGCAATCGGGTGCGTGTCTAGACATGAGCCCATGGGGTGAGAAACACGCACCGAAGCACGCTGCTTATGTGAAAAGAAGCCAGCTCCAATTCTAACTACATGACATCCAGACAGGACAACACGAGAGAGATGGTGACAAGGTCCGTGGCTCCCGCAGGGGCAGGGGATCAGCTGGGGCCCGGGGTAGCTTTCAGGCAGTAAGATTCTTCTGTCTGATGCTGACATTAAACAGTCAGCAAAACCCACAGGACTCACTGGAAGGCAACAAGCTCCAATGTCAATGCCGCCCGTGAGTTGCGGACACTGTTAGTATTGGCTCTGGGGCTGTCACAGGGCACACAGGAAGGCGGTGAGAGGACAGAGAGGGAAGCGAGGTGCAGGAGACATGAGATAGGTGGGGATTCTGAACTTGCTGCTTGAGCTTTCTGTGAATAAATCTAGGAAGGATTCATTAATCTGCTAGCAATCATTGATGGAGGTGGTGACAGCTCATCGAGTCCCTTTGGAGAGCACTGTCCTAAGACTGTAAGGGACCCTGGTGGCTCAGGGATTAAGTGCTCAGCTGCTAACAGAAAGGCCAGCGATCTGAATGGAGGTGCCACTCGGCTGGAGAAAAGGCAGCAGGTGGCTCCCATAAGGATGACAGCTTTGGAAACAACTCTCTCCTGTGGGGTCTCTGTGATTCGGAGTCGGATCCAGAGCAGTGGGTTTGGTTTGAGTTTAGGACCCTGCTGGCCAGGGTCCCCCGAGAGAAAGGCCCACCAGTGCCGAGGCAGGTGCGTGTGAGGTCGGCCACCGCAGCGCTGCAGAAAGTAGAGTTTAGTGTCGAGTCAGCAGCAGCGCACCTGGCTCTCCGAGGAGGGATTCCTTGGGATCCTGGAAAAGTGCATCCCCTTCCCGATGACCATCTGGCTATCTGCCTGTGTCGACCACTGTGCGTTCTGTGTGAACTAGAAATCTCCGAAACAGGAGCAAGCGAGAGGAGAACTCCACTGAACAGGAGCACTGTGTTCGGAGCCCAGCACTGGGGCAGCCAGGGACGTGACATCACCCAGGCCAGGCCGGTGGTGACCACATGGAGGTGGGAACGAGGCCCAGGGGACTGGACAGAGCCACAGGAGAGAGGAAGGCAGGGGGGCCCGCACTGTCTGTCTTGTTCTTTCTCACAACGAATGTGATCACCTATGGCAAGGGTCACCACAGTGACCATCTTCAGGGGGCGGCGGGGAGACCCTGCTTTGTGTTCCTTCGCCCAGCTGAGATTCTGGGAGCACCTCTACGTGTCAGGCACTGTCCTGAGCTCTGGGGTTACAGCGGGGACCAGGTACCCCTGCCCTCACAGAGCTCACGTGCTTTCGGTCTGAAATGCACCTAGGCCTTGTTTCTGTTTTACCTACGTGACAAACACCCTCAGTCACGGACCCCTCCAAGCTCTCCCTTCAGAGGCTCACAGCCCCTGGGTCCAGCCATTTCCCAGGCAGTGCTGTGACCTGGTGACAACCCTGGGCCCCACCCCTACACTGGCTCTCTCCCTGACAGGCACCCCCCCTCCACCCACTCCCTGTGCCTCCTCGGAAGCTCCAGCCACCAGCTGCACCTCTACCTCCCTAACCATAAGGTTGTTGACAGGCTCTCTGGTCACCCCGCCATTCCCTGATGACCACGGAAAGGGCTTCAGTCTTCTGTCCATCCCAGGGCTGACCCGAAGCCTGGATTCCAGCCCCGGCATAGGCACTCACCCCGTCCCTGTCCCTCCTCACAGATGGCCTCTGCTTCCACTGCAGCTGGGTCATCTCCCGCAGAGATCTCCCACCGCTCACATCCCTCTGTGGGACCTCAGCCCCTCGCCATGACCACCCAACTCAACAAGACTCGGTTGCCTCACAACCCTGGACCTTGCCCTCCAGGTTCCCCCTGACCCTCTGTCACCCCCTTCAAGGTGGTGATGTCCTGAGCCATTCTCACAAACCCCTTTCATGGGGGGGAGAAGAGCTAGCCGTCCCCACCCCCACTCCGGCTGACACATACACTGGACCACAACCTACCCTGTTCTCTGAATCTCTCATTTACGTTACCTCCCACCCAGGATACCAGGCACCTGGCTTCTTGGTTTGGGTCTGCTGCCTCTTCCCTCCCTCCCCCATGACTGGTCAGACCTTCCTTTGGAACCCCCTGCCCAAGCCCCTCCGCGGCCCCCACGCACTCTGCTTTCCCTGGACTCTCGGCCCCCTCCTGCCTTCCCCTCAGGTGAGGAGACAACCTTCCACAGCCCCTCCCCTGCTGGCTCTCTCAGTGGAAGGTGACACTGAGTCACATGTCCCCCAGGCTGAATGTGAGGTGCCTTGCCACCTCCCCACTAAAATACCCAAACACCAAGCTCTGCCAACTTACCTCCTAACTCTTTCTCTCCACCCCCCTCCCTTGAGCCCTTCAGCACAGCCCCGTTCAGCTCTGAGCATCCCCAGCCGACAGCACCTCACAGCCCCCCAACTCCAGGCACCGACATGCAAACCGCAACCCTCGGGTCGCCGCCACAGGCTGCCAAAGGGAGGGTCCTAGGACGCCTCTGCTGTCATGGCGCCCCCACCTAAAGCCTCAAAAGCCCTATCACCACCGCCCCAGCTGCCCCAGGGCCCTGTACAGCCTGCAGTGCTGCAAGCGCTCCTGTCTGGCACCTGACCCCCCAGCTGCACACACAGCGCCAACTGGCCTGTGGTTCCTCCGCCTCTTCGTCACCTCTGCTTCTGCCCACACATCTACCAGTGTCCCAGAAAGCCTTCCACTGCCCGTCGATCTGCAAGACCCTTAGCACAGGAAGCTTTCCCTGCTGCCCTGGGCTGGGTGCAGGGCCTGCCCATGAGCTATCTGGCCCCATCACCGCCCTTGGATTTTTTGTGATGTTGTGTTCATGAGCCTCCCCCGACCTAACTTGTGACAGGCCCCTCAAAAGGGCTTCTCCACAAACAAGCCCAAGGCCAACGATCAGATTAAAAACGGTCCAAGATTCGAAAGCAGATTCACAGTGAGTCCCCAGGCTGTCCCAACCTCCAACTCACTGCTACCAAGGAGGTGCGGACCACGGTGAACGCGGGACAGGGCACAACCACCCCTGTGGGGTTCCCAGACAGCGAGTTTATGGCTGTAGGAGTCCCGCCGTTCCCTCTCGTTGTGGCTAGTGGTTTCGAACTGCAGACTTTGCGGATCGCAGCCCAGCGCTTAACCACGACGTGCCCACGGTCCTTGAGGAACGCAAATCACGCCCCAAGGAGCCACCACTCCGGCCCACTAGGACTGCCAGGATCAAAGGTGCAAACAATGAAGCCGCGTGCCTCGCAACTGCAGGGGGGGGGGGGGGCGGGAACAAAGTGTCCCCACGTGGGGCGGCTCGCCTGCTTGAGCACGCGCAGTGCAGCTCAAAGGCTGCGCTGTGGCAGCCGGGTGTGGAGTGTGTACCCGCTCCCTTCCTGGCCCCGAGCCACAGGTGCGCCCTCCTCGAAATGTCCAAACGCTTTCATCATGCTGTCGCACACTTCAAAGACCACCGCACTGTATAGACATAGGACTGATACACGCGGGGACACCAGCTTTTCCAAAAGCATGTGCCTCGCTGTACTGCCCTGTTAGCTCTAAGGTGGTGGCCGGAGGCGAACTCCAGGCGAACAGCTCCGAGGTGTGCTTGAACAGCCAAACCACGGGGCATCATTGGGTCATCAAGGAAGGATGGACTTCTGATGCAAGCTACAACATGTGTGAACACTGAAGTATCACGCCAAGTGAAAGACAGCAGGCATGGAAGAGGATGCTCCCATTAGACCAGGGATCTGGAACAGGCAAGTTCACCAGGACAGAAAGTCCATTCAAAGTGAGTAGAGACTGGGGCAGAGTTTCTGCTCAACAAGCAGGTACGAGAATGGGTGGTGAAAATATTTCAAAAACAGATGGTGGTGCTCATTACAGGGCATTGGGGTTGTTTTCCGCAACACTGCAACAGACACTTAAAAATGGCTAAAACTGCCATTGCCCATGTCTTTTAGCCCAGTCTTATAATGAACCAATAGGATAAGATAGAACCGTCTCTGTGAGTTTCTGAGACTGTAACTCTTCACAGTAGTAGCAAGCCTCCTCTGTCTCCTGAGGAGCAGCTGGTGGTTTTGAACTGCTGATCTTGCAGTTAGCAGTCCAACACATAACTGCTGTGAGTTGGAATCGACTCAACAGCAATAAGTTTAGGGTTTTTTCTTTTCATTTGTCACCCCCCCCCCCCAGTAACATTTATACATTTGGAAAGGAAAAAAAGTGCACAAAAGACCCAGGGACAGAGGTGTCCACAGGATGGATGCTGTAGACAGACACACTTACTCCCCCAACCCCCAAGGGCATAGAGCACCCAGTCCATCCACATGGGCATGGCCGCACAACTTATCAGCTCCAGTGGGGACAACCCCTCTCTTCACACTCCCTTAATACATCCATCACCTGGGTGTGAAGGCTCATTTGTGGGGCGCACACCCACACACACCCAGTCTCCCATTGGCACAGCACTATCTACCCCATGCCTTGGGTGCCCTGTGGCTCCCACCCCACCCAACCCCCAGCGCCCCTCCCCAGGCCCAGCACCCCGGGCCTGCCTCCTGCAGCACCATACCTTGGCCAAGGATCGCACTATGGGGCTCTCCATAATGCCTCGAAGAAAGATCAGGTCCAGCTCAGCCGCGCCTGTGGCATTGGGGAGGGATCCCAGGTTGTCCAGGACTTGCTGCATGGCTGTGGGAAAGAGGGAGCCGTGAGACCTACAGGTACCAAGAGGGAACCTCAGGCAGGAGACATGGACAAGCCACGTGCCCTGGGCCTGCCCCTGCCTCCGCAGAAGATATCCCCTCTCAACAGTACATGCCTCCTTGCCCACCCTGATAACCCCTGAGTAATGCCAGCCTGGGCAGGTTGGAGGCTCTAAGCAGCAGGAAGTGAACTCTGTAGTGGGGGAGGAGAAAAAGGAAGCAGGTGGCTGGCAGTGCTTCCAGATTGTATCTAGAGCCAGAGAAGGGCAAGCCTTAAGCCCAGAGCTCAGCCACTGCACCCAGTGGGGCTCAGGGATGGGGCGTTCCCTGAGTGCAAGCACAGAGCAGAGTCAAGGAATAGTAGTGGGGCGGGGGTGGGGGGCAGGGCATGAACCGAATCCTGTGCCATTCACACCACTCAGTGTAACTCCACACAAGTCACTGGCGCTCACTGGCGCTCACGGTCTGCCCCTTCTGTAGAATGGGTGGGTTGGAGTCAATGGTGTCTGCAGGAGCTCCATCACCAGCAGGTCAGGATGAATACCCCTGAGCATGTAGTTGGGGGCTGAGGGATGGAGGCTGAGGCCCAGAGCCCTGGCAGGAGCTAAGGGAACAGGCACTCTGGGAGCTGGGGTGATGGTGGACACCCAAGGGCAGAAGTCATACCATGTCGGTCCAGGCATCAGCAAACCCACAAACTGAGCCCGGACTTAAGCTGGGGCAGGAGAATGCCTGAAAAGGCGGGCCCAGTGTAGCTGATGGAGGGCTGCTAGGCCTGCAGCCCCTGGGAGCGGGGTAGGGGCCTGGCTGGGGCAGGTCTGATGGAGGGTGGGGGGGTGGGGAGTGGGAGGATGAGGAAAGCACAGTGTGCCCAGCTGCGGGCTGAGATGGGCAGGGGTATCATTACGCTGCCACCCTGCCACCCACGCCACATCTGCATAACAGCACCCAAGTCATGGAGGAGGAGGGTGAACATGGTTCCTGGCACCTCTCAAGGTGCCTGTCACTGCTCCACCCCTCCAGGAAGGCAGGGGGATGGGGAGGAGGGGCTCGAACTGTGAGCTGCCAGAGAAGGTGTAGGGAGTCTAGGACACCCACCCTCTTCCTCTCTTCTCAAGAAACAAGCCCTGTCCCCTCCCCTCCCCCCCCCCCCCACCAGGCCCACCATCATCACCACTAGGCCAGGACTAAGGACTAGCCTTGGACCTGCAAGGCCCTTGGTGGGATCTAAAGGTGGTCCATATCCCCAGGTGGCCTTCACACAATCCCCAGCCTGCGGCTCATGAGAGTCAACCCAGCTGAGGGAACCGGTCCCTCTGGCCAGGCCAGCTGTTTGGGAAGTGCCCATCCCAAGCCCTCAGCCTCCCGGGTGCTCCTACAACCCTCTTCAGATGCCCCCAATGCAGCGTCCCCAGCCTCCCTGCCCTGCCCTGCCTTTTCCCTACCTTCCCTCCGGAGTTCCGCTTCCTCAGAGGAGCCCAGAGATATGCCCTCCAAGGAGGTCTCGCTACCAGGGCTGCCCGCCATGGCTACCCCCCACATCCCAGGTGTCTGGAGTAGCCGCCACCACGCCGCTGTCTGCCGCCTTCCCAGCCAGAGGGGCAGCGCTGGAGAAGGCGGGACTCAGGGAGCAACCTCGGCACCATTGCCCAATAGGAAGGCTCGGCCGCCCTGCTCGCCTCGCTGATTGGCCAAAGCACCTACTAGCGCTGACGGGTGGGGTGGAGGGGGCGGTGAAGGGTGGGGGGGACGGTTTAGAAAAGGGTACTCATTTTATGGGTAGCTAGATTCCCCTCGATTTAATACTAGTGGGGGTGGAAGAGGGACTGAGGGACTGGGGGAGGCATGAGACCTCCCAGGACGGGTACAGGGCCCAGATGTGAGAACCCAAGTTAGAGAAGGGATGTGGCCGCCCTCCTCTTTTCTGGAAGTTCCTGAACTAATGTAGCCCTATGCCCCGCTGTCCCCTTGTCCTCTGGCCTCTGCCCCTCTCCACGCCCTGCAGCCCAGAGCACCACGAGCCCCTCAGCTATCCCAGGGTGCCAACGGTAACCCCAAAGAATGACTCAGTTCTCGGTCAGCAGACAGCGGCCCACTGTGGCACAAGGCAAATACCTACTGGCCGCTAATCCCTCCCTGTAGTGCCAGCCAGCCAGCCCAGGGATGCTGGCACCACTGTAGGCAGGGGGCGGTTCCCATTACCTTCTGGGCCCACACCTCAACGTCCCAGAGACCCCTGCACTGAGCCCCTGTACTAAAGCCACCACCGCTGGGAGGAGTTGCGGCCAGGTCTCAGTGCACCCCTGGTTGCCATAGCAGCAGGCCGGAGATTACCCTCCAGGACATTAACCCAAGGATGCGAGAGATTTAAAGGGACAGCTCCCCCGAACAAAACAGCCAGGGCCCCAGCCTGGGTGCAAAGAAAGGATAGAGTGTGGTGAAGGGGGAGAGAGGTGAGGCCGCAGGGGAGGAGATGCCAAGGATAAGCTCTGGAAGTGCCCATCCCATGCCATCATCCACCCCTCTCCCCAACCATGCCCAAATCTGAAGGGAAAGGCCCCTATTCCAACCATTCTAAATTGAGTTCAAGTCTCTGTGCCTGAAGCCTCACTATGGAGGTTCAAGCGGGTGGGGCAGGAAGGGAGAGAAAGAGGAGCTGCTACCAAGGGCTCAAGGAGAAAGAAAAGGTTTGAAAAGGATGATGGCAACATATGCACAAAGGTGCTTGACACCATGAATTTGTGGGTTGTTATAGGAGCTGTAAGAGCCCCCAATAACATGTTTTTTTAAAAAAGGAAGATTCAAGCACCCTCATCATCCCCACCATTTCCCTCCCTCCAATATGACAAAAGCCAAATTGCCCCTTGGGAAGGGTGGACAACGGGCCCAGGCTAGCTTCAATTCTGCAGAGTCAAGGCGAGGCTCTTTGGGGAAGGAGGATGGAGAGGAGGAAGCCACCCTGCCCTCAGAGGCAGAGGGGCAGCGGTCTTCTCCTCAGTCCTGGGGGAAGTGGGGTGCAGACGACCATAGAATCAGTGCCAACCCAGAGCGACTCTGTACAAAAAGAACGGAAGACTGCCCAGTCCAATGCCATCCTCATTGCTGCATTTGAGCCCCCGGGAATGGTCGCTGTATCGATCCATATCCTTGAGGGGCTTCCACTTTTCCACTGACCCTCCACCAAGCACGCCACCTTCTCCGTTGCCTGGTAACATGATTCCAGGGAGCCTCTGAGTGGTGCATCTTCCACGGAAAGGCAAATGTGTTTGCTCTCCTGGCAGCCCACCGCATGGCCACTCTTCTTCCCCCGCACCAGCATTCGCAGGCAGCAGCACTTCACTCTGGTCTTCCTTGTCCCTTATCTAGCTCTCACCTGCCCAGGAGGCGATTGAAAACCCCCTGGCTTGGGTCAAGCTCACCTCAGTCCTCAGAGAGACATAGTCGCTTTTTAACACTTCAAAGGTCTTCTGCAGCAGGTTTGCCCAAATACATTGATTGATTTCTTGATGAAGTGTTGTGATGGTGGATCCAAGTAAAATGAAATCATGGACAACCTCAGTATTTTCTCTGTTTATCGTGATGTGGCTGATCGGTCTGGTCATGAGGATCTTTATGTCGAGGTGGAATCCGTACTGACGGCTGCATCGTCAGCAAGTGCTTGAAGACCTCTTGGCTTTCAGCAAGCGAGGTTGTACCATCTGCGCCTGGATGCAACATTCATCTTCCGGAAGTCTAGCTGCTCCGATTACTTGCTCCGTATACAGACTGAAGAAAGGTGGTGAAAGGCTACAACCGTGATCAATACTCCCCCCCCCTTTCTTTTAAGCCATGCAACCTCCTCAGGTTCTATTGGTCTCTGTATGAGGTCCTGCATCCCTGTTCTTGTCCAGCGTGTTCTGGAATCCCTGTTCTTGGCCATGGTGCAGACTCTGGACATGCCTTCCTTCTTCCCGTGGTGTTTGCTGCATCGTTCAGTATCCTGCCCTTAGATTCCTTCAATATTGCAACTCAAGCCTTGAATTTTTCCTTCCGTTCTTCAGCCTGCGGCACGCCGAGGTTTTCCAGACTCCGGTCACGCACATTTCCCGATCGTTCTTGACTCCTCAAGGCAGCTTTTGAAATAGTCCTTCCAGCAGACGTCATGTCTTTGTTTCTTCTGTTCATTTTCGCTGCTCTGTGCTGCAAACGACCTGGGGAGCGTGCTCCGCAGCAGAGGCCGCTTTGAGAACCAAGGGGTGCCCGGCCTGAGGCGTGGGAGTTGGAATCACCTCGCAAGCATGTGAAAGTCGGACAGTGCCTGAGGGAGAGCAGAGAACTGTGGAAGCACTGGAAGGGTCGTGTTGGTGAAGAATACTGAGAGTGCCTTGGACTGCCGGGAGGACAGACAAATCTTTCTCAGAAGTACTGTCAGTGAGAACGGGGATGGCAACAAATGGGCAAATGTGCTTGACACGATGGATGGATGGATGGATGGATGGATGGATGGATGGATGGATAGAAGAATATGAGCTCCCAATAAAATGATTTTTTTTAAAGTATAGTCAGAATGCTTCTTAGAAGAGAGGATGATGAAATTCATCACAGGGACTTTGGACCTGTTTGGCTCAGTCCCTGGAGAAGGACATCCTGCTTGGTAGAGGAGAGAGCCGGTAAAAAGAGAAGACTCCCCAAGGAGATGGATTGGCACGGGGCTGCAAGATTGCGCTGGGCACAGTAAGGATGATGGGGTGGGGCAGGACAGGGCGGTGGTTTCATGTGGTTGTACTGCACAGAAGGTCACTAGGAGCTGGAGATGACCCAAAGGCACCTCACAGCCATGGCCACGCCACAGAGTGCAAGAGTAAGTGTCAGGAGCTCTCCTGACAGCCAGGCTGGCCTTTTCTTTATTTCCCACCAGTGACCAAGGGGAGAGCCTGCCCTGACACTGCAGAAATGGGAGCCCATCTGGCCCACAGGGTGGGGGGCGGGGCTGCCTGAGGGGGGAAGGGTATATATAGCCTTCCTTCAGGCATCGGGAGCCTTGAGGCCAGCGGTTCTCTACCTCCCTAATGCCTCAACCCTTTCACACAGTTCCTCCTGTGGTGGTGATCCCCCCACACAGAAAATTATTTTCGTTGCTACTTCATCACTGTCATTTTGCTACTGCTATGAATCGGGTGACCCTGTGAAGGGATCCTTTGACTCCCAAAGGGGTCGCCACCCACAGGTTGAGAACCGCTGCTGTAGACATTCTCTGCACCCCTGGGTGCAGAGACGACAGACTCTACACTCTTAGGCTCAGCTCCCTGCCTCGCCCAGGGTGTCATGCCCCAGAAAGTGACCTCCAGTTGAAAATAGAATTACTGGGCCTGCCCCTCCCGCGACACCTCTATGCAAAACCCCAACCTCCTGGCACAGAGTGGACTCTGACTCCCAGTGACCCTGTAAGACAGTGTGGAGATGTCCCCATAGGGTTTCTAAGGCAGTAAATCGTGATGGAAGCAGACTGCCACATCTTTCTTCCAAGGAGCAGTTGGGGGCTGGGGGTGGGTGGAGTGGGGGGGGGGCGGGAACGGAACTGCTGACCTTTGGGTTAGCAGTCAAGCCACTTTCATGACAAGTTTCCTAAACACCCTTAGGGGCACCATTAATGGGTTTAGGATTGAGGAGCTGTTAATCACAGGCTAAGGGGTGAGTTTAATTAACCCCTAAGCAGCTTATGGTAGGCTGGAGCGGAGGGGGCGGGGCGGTGGAGCCCAGGAGCCCTGGGAGTTGTGGGGGCTGGACTGGAGGTGGATGCACTGAGCTCTGTCCAGCTGCAGAAGCTGGGAACCTGGGTACCATCCCTCCACAGCAGGGAGGAGAAGCCTTCGCAGGAGGCCAAGAGCATCCCTCACAGCTGCCTTTCTGGTCTGTATTCAGGTTCTCCGAGGAGCTAGGCTATCATTCTAATCCAGGGCAGGTGCCAGAACTTCTTACAGGGGCAGCAGCAGAGCCTAGGGCTGTGGGGGGAGGAGGCATCCAAGCAGAGGGCTTCAGATCCATCACAACAAAGCCCTAGCCAGCTGGCTACTCTTTTGGGGGCCTCCGGCCCAGGGTGCCAAGCCTTAGTGGGTTCCAGGATGCACCAGAAGGGGGGTCCATGACTGCCCGGAAGTAGAATGTAGCTGGCAGTGCCCAGAATCACTTGTCTCTAATGAGAGCCCATTGCTGTCGTCAGATTTCAAGGAGGTTCAGGACCCGTGAAACGTAAGAAGGCTTTAAGTGGCTGGCAGCTAGGTCACAGAGGAACACCACCAGTTGGGGGGTGAGGGGGGGGCTGGAGCAGCAGGGCTGTGTGAATACTCTGAGCCCTCTGCCTGGGCCTTGGCATCTCAAATCAACCTGCTGAGAGATTCCCCAAATGGTTCCTCCCTTGTCACCCACAGTCCACCCCGTCCTAGAGGCACCCTCCGGGCTTTCTGTGGATACTTCTGTGTTACACACACATTCTCTCTCTCTCTCTCTCTCTCTCTCTCTCTCTCTCTCTCTCTCTCTCTCTCTCTCTCTCTCTCTCTCTCTCTCTCTCTCTGCCCAGCATCCCCCTCCAAGCTCTCAGGCTCTGCCTTCCACCTCCAGCCCTTGCTGATCTACCAGGCTCCTGGACACTGGCCCCTGGGCTTCTCAGTCCCAGGCTCTGCTGCGTAGCCCCTCCATCCCAAAGGATGGCCCAAGTCACTGCCCTCCACAGAGGTGACTGGTGCTGTGTCTGCAGCCCCAATCTGGGACAGGTGAGGATCTTATTTCTCCTCCTCTTCTCCTGTCCCCAGCACAGTGCCTCCCGCAGAGACCACAGCCAGTGAGGCTGCCTGGCTGAGTGGCTCAAGGGGTGGAACAGCGGGGGTGGGCACTGTTCGCTTTTGGGTTTCCCCCTCAACACTTTCTTGTGACTTGAGTGAAAATCGACGGAGCAAATTAGTTTTCCATTCAACATGCTAGACAGGTATTGGCAATGACATCACCTGCAACCCCCTCGAGGTCATGGCCTGCTCCCTGCTTTCTCCCTGGGCTCCCCATTTCCAGTACCCTTCCTGCTCTCTTGGTCCTGTTTGATTGTTTGTTCCAAGGGCACCTTCCTCGTGGGTGTTGCTCACTAACAAGCCTATCTACGGTGTGACTGAAAGGGGTTCAAGTCCAGGGTTGAGGGACACTTAAGGACCACAGTCACGAGGGTCCTTCCAGGCTCTCTCAAGCTGATCGTCCAGTCGTTTTCATTTTGAGTTTTGTTCTAAATTCCCAACCCCCACCCCTCCCCACACACACTGTCCAGAAATATCTACTGTGATCCTGATCCGAGCAGCCAGGAATGGCAGGCAGGCTCCCTCTAGTCTATCTGGTCTCAGGCTAGTGGAGGCTGGAGTTTGCGTGGGCCATGAATCCTTTGGGCTAATTGCTTTCCTAAATTGATACTCACCAAAGGGGGATGTGGAACACTGCCTTTTTGGACTATATTATGCAAATTGACTTAAATGTCTGGAAGACTAGGGGGACTGTTTGTTCTTGCAGGGAGTCATGGCGTGCCTGTCTACTGCTTGCCACCTTCAAGTCCTAGCCTGGCACTCTGAATCCCTAGCACAAGCTGGTATCCTCATCCCCTTCTTACCAGACTCAGAGTTGGTGGCAGCGACCGGCATGGTGACTTCAACAAGGGCGTTGGAGTGCCTCTCCTGGAGTGGGAAGAGAGGGGTTAGAAGGGTCAAGGGCAAAGCAAAGGGGGAAGGACTAGGGTGGGCTCCCCATCAGAGCCCTGCCCCTCAGGGGCAGCCAACAAGGGAGGGGCTGAGGGCACCGCCCAGAAACTGGGGTTGGGAACAATCCTGGAAGCCAGGCCATGGGCAGGTCTCACTGTGCCCAGTGCTCAGAGGAGGAGACTGAGAATCAGAGAACTTAATTGATTTGCCCAAGGACATAACGCTAATGAAGGGCTACAGTGAAAGCTCCGATCTTAGCTCTTAAGGCTCCTTTCTTTCCTTCTTTTTAAAAGCCTTTCTGATCCCCTCTCTCTCTTCTTGGAAGGGGAGACCAGAAATGGAGACCAGCAGGAAAGACCATGTCTCCAGGTGATAATTTCCCCGAGAGAAAGAACCCCATTGCTTTACTGCCCTGTGGATCCCAGGCCCGTGCCCGGGCTGCACTGCCAGTGTCCGGCTGGCAGAAATGGCATCCTACCTCCTCAGGTCCTCTGAGGCCCACTCCTTCTCCCCTCTCCCCTTCGCAACCCCCAGCTGGGGAGTGGGGGATGGCATGGACAAGGAGCAGTGGGCTGGCAGCAGCAGCATCCAGTCTACAGCCCCAGATCCCAGCCCAGGGCCCCCTGAAACTGAGTTTGCTCCTCCATTTGCAGAGAGAGGGAGTACCATCCACCCTCCTGTTGCCTTCCTGGGCATGTGCTGTGTATAAAACCCTAATTCCCAGTAGTCATGACAACAGGAGGCAGTGGCTCACAGCAGGGTTGGGGTGTGGGGAGAGGCAGAGAAACTCGGCAGCAGCTGGCAGTGCCCACTTTAGGACCCAATGCCTGCTGGGCCCTAGGGATGGGGCGTCTCAACTCCGCCTCCACCTTGGGAAGAGGACCACAATCTGACTTCATGAAACTAAATCTCTCTGCTCCCTGCCCTTCCCAGGTGGGTGGGTGGGTGGGTGAGTGGAGGGTGGGGTGTTTGTGTGTCTGTGTGTGTGTGTTGGGGAGGGGGGCTACAGGCAGGGAGGTCAGCTTTTTTTTTTTTTTTTTTTTTACTAAGGGAATGTCTCCTACTCGCCCTGGCTCTGCCCCTGAGAATGCGGAAGAGAGGCCCTTTCAGGAAGAGGAAGGGCACCTCTTGGGGCAAACACCCCGGCTGGTTGAAAGGCTGGTTGAAAGATCCGCAATGGGAGCCCCTGCAGTTGGCCCCTATTCCTAGAGAGCAGGGGATGGGGGAACCCGGCAGGGTCTGGTGGGGGGCCTCCTGCCCTGAGGGAGGAGGGTGGAAAGATACTGTATGAAATCCGGGGGCCCAGAAGGAGTGCCCAGCCTGGGTTTTCTCCCTGGGGAACCGGTTCCCAAGGCATCCGTGTGCTCAGCCCCACCCCCACCCAAGTCCCCAAGAGGGCGGGGCCCGGCATGGCCCCCAGGAGAACGCAGTGTGGGGCGGGCAAGTCAGCCTGGCACCAGGCATATTGGGAGCTCGCCCCATCGACTCCAAAAGCCTGGGTCCGGGCGTCCTCTCATCCCTACACCCCGCTGTCCTGCACCACCTAGAGCTTCTTCCGCCGTGAGGGGCCGGCCCTGAAGGCCGCCACCACGCATCAAGACACGGGCAAAGAGGTGTGCGCAGGAAAGGTCTGGCAAAGGTGTTTTGGGGACAGACCACCGTAAAAGCTTAACTGAACGAAGGGACGGAGGACGGAGACCTGCCGGCCCGCGGGAGGCGAGCCCGCGTCAGCTGGCCCCGCCCCTCGAGCCCTGCTGCTACCCGTTCGGCGCTAGGACCTGGGGGAAGGGGGCGTGTTGGAGCCATCAAAGAGGGCTCTTTGCGTGCGCGCCCGCGGAGACCAGAGGATGAGGTCACTGATAGCTACCCCCAACCCTCCGCTCCCACTTTCGTGGACCCAACTCTCCGATCCGGCTCCGATCGAACCCCTCCTACGGCCCCAGGTCAAGCCTCCAGGTCTAAGCACAGGTCCCCGACCCCGACCCACCTTACAGCCTGGAGGGCGGGAGAAGCAGCCCACCCTTTCCCCGGACCCCCTTCGGCAGAAGATAGGGGTGTTGACCTCCTTGGGGACGGGGTCGCCAGGGGGACCCGCAGGAACCTCTGCCGCCAGGCGCCCCCCCGCAGGAAGCGCTCCGAGCGCGTTTCTTACGTAATGCCGCTCTCCGAGGTCCCCAGAACGCCACTCAGCCCCCGAGCGGCCGCTCAGTTCCCCGGCCCGCACTGCTCCCCGCCTCTGTGCCCGTCTCCCCCCAGGAGCCGCCGCCGCGGCGGAGGTGGAGGCCGGTGGCAGTGGCGGCGGGGTCTGATCTCTCCCCTCCAGCCCCCTAGTAAAAGGGCCCGAGGTGGAGGCTCGTGGGGGTGAGGGGGCGGGCCTGGGGAGGGGACCCAAGGAGGCTAAACCCAAAGATGAGGGTCCCAGAGGCGAGCCAGTACGAAAGGGAGGCGGGAGCCCCAGGGTAGGGTGGTGGCCTAGGGGCCGGGGTTGGGGTGCGCCTACCTGCGCCCTGGGGAGCCCCTAACTCGGAGCGCCTCCAGCGCGGCTAGCTGCTCCGCGGCGTTCACTTGTCAATCGCTAACCCGGCTCTTAAAGCGGCAAGCTCTCTTCCGCGGGAGGGGGCGGAGGCGGGGAGAGGGGGAGGGGAGGGGGGAGATAGGGGCGCCACGGGCCACCCGCAGAGCAGCCTTCCTGAGCAGCTAGTGGCCGGCGGGGTCGTGGTCGTTTGGATGACACCGCACAGCCTGCTATCCCTGCTCGCTTTCCACTTGGGTAGCACCGACGGGGACCGGTAGCCACTAGTGTCCCTCTGCGCCCAGAGATCCCTTAAAAGGGCAACGGAGACAGCGCCGAGTGGGGCCGTCTCACTTACTCCGCCCCCTCCCTTCGGTTTAAGACCCAAACTCCCGTGGCACGGGAGTCGGTTTCCTCTGCACCCCGCTTACCAACGGGAACTGGGAGCAAGGGGACTTTAGAGGGGTCCCCAAAGACAGGAGCCACTCCTAGAAGGCCGGGGGTGCAGGGACAGCTTTTCAGGGTTCGGATGCGTACTTGGGTCCAGGGGACTCTCAGGGAGTTTTTTGCGAAAGGGAACACCATTTTCGCGAAGGGGGTTGAGGTCCTATTTTAGGCCTGGACAGGCACGCTGGTCCATTCTCCTGCCTACGGAATACAAATCAAGTAACTCACTGCCCTTCCGCAGAATCCTATCTCCAGACATAAATAGGGGGCTAAACCTACTAGCCCCGCCTTCGCCCCTCCTCCCATTGGGCTCCTATGGATACTGCAGGCTCTTGGATTTAGGGCCAGCGCAGATACCCTTCTGATCTCCTGCCCTCCCCTCCTGCTGCTCCCTGGAGAACACGGGGCTATCCCACTTCTTTGCTGGTCCCCTAAAATCAGAAATGGAATGTGTCCTGGTAACACGCTTGGAAATCCCAGAACGGGTTTAACCTGGGAATCAGGGAAAGTGTCCTCCAGTCCCGAGACCGCCAACCCAGGGCATAGTTTTAGGGGTTGGAAAAGGGAAAAGTCATGAGGCAGACCAAATTCTGTTGAATGCCCTTCAGTGTAGGTGACCTTCACATTGACTGAGTCAGGACCCCACATGGACGAGACACCCTCACCTGTCTGCTTCTGGTGGGCCAGTCAACCAAGTGCACTTTCTGGGAAAGTGGGAGGGACGTGTATCTCTCCAAAATATTGATCACTTTCCCCCATCTGGCCATTTTCACCTCACAGTGACTCCTCAGTCCACGGGGTGAAGCAACGTCCACCAGACTCTCTCTGATGAGGGCCTGGCAGACAGACAGACCTTCAGATCTGCTCAAGACTGTACAGTGGTGCGTTGTTCTCTCCTCCACAGCAGCCCTGGGAGCTCAGAGAGTGGGGAGAAACATCTCTTGAGCTCCCATTCTGTCTCTCGCGGCTCACGGAGTAAACCCTCAGCTGCCAATGGAAAGTTCGACGGTTTGAAGCCACCAACTGCACCGTGGGTGAGACTAAGGCATTGTGCTCCAAGGGACAAAGATGTGGGATCTGCTTCCATAAATATAACAGTCTTGGAAATCCTCTGGGGTAGCCCGGCTAACTCTCCTGGTGGGTCTTTATGAGTCAGAATTGACTTAACGGCAATGGGCTTTGGGGTTTTGTTGATGGTTAATTCTGTTCCAGACACGCAGCAGCGTCGATGAAGTCACTAATGGTCATCGAGTGGAGGCCGACTCATCGCAGCCTTATAGGACGGGGTAGAACTACCCCTGTGAGTTTCTGAGACGGAAACTCCGTAGTGTAGTAGAGAGCCTTACCTTTCTCCCTGAAGATAGCCGGGTAAGGGGCCTGATATCTAGGAGCGGCAGGTGTCAGGAGGGTCTCACATAGACATGCGCTTGCTGTCACATGCTGTGAAGTTGGTCCCGGCTCAGAGAGACCCTGTGTACGACCGAGTGAAACACTGCCCGGTCCTGCGCCAGCCTCACCCTCGTCCTGATGTTTGAGCCTCTGATTGTAGCCACTGTGCTCATCCATCTTGTGGAGGCCCTTCCTCTTTTTCGCTGGCTGCCCCTCCGCTTTACCAAGCACAAGGTCTTTCTCCAGGGACTGGTCCCTCCTGCCATGTCTGAAGTATGGGAAACCAAGTCTCGCCATCCTTGCCGCTGAGGAGCATTCTGGCTGTACTTCTTCCAAGACAGATTTGTCTATTCTGTCGGCAGTCGTCCACGGTACCCCCAGGGCGCCTCCCATAGGCGCCTCCCATAGCACAAAATGTCACATTAGGGGTACAGTAAGAATGCTAAGCTAGGGCTCCAAAGGAATAGTGAGGCTCCTGGTGGGAAATGGAGTAGCTGGGTGGGAATCAGCTTTGAGAGGGCCCACCATGCATGCCATGGTAGTTAGGGGTGCAGGCAGTGTCTCAGCAGATGCCAGACTCCCCCCTGCCCTTTGAGTGATGTTGCACTTCCGGTAATGGCCAGCAGGGGCCGCCAACAGCGATCGTGGAACTGTCTATCTTTCTATTCTCTGGGCCAAAGAGCTTTGTTCTGAAAACCTTTTCTATTAGCTATTAAAACAAACTAAAATACTGCTGGAGAGTGGATTCCAATCCTTAGAGACCTGGAGCGTTACAGTGAACTGAGCGCCATCGGGTTTTCTTGGTTGCGATCGTGGAAATAGGTCTCCGCCAGGGGTCACTGGGTGGATTTGAACCTCTAGCCTTCCTGTTAGCAGTCAAGCACAGACCATTTGGGCCCCATGGGCCGTACTCTTACCTCTTAGTATAGAAACGTTTGGAGCCCACAACACCAGCACATATGTTATTTGTTTATGAATTCTGTGCCAGGGAAGTAATAGATTTAACCATTCACACGCAAAGACCATTTTAAATATCAGACTATTTTTTAAGCGGGGTAGGTGCAGATTCCAGGATTTTATGCCCACACCTCGGTGATCGCCGCGCATACCTCTCCGGACTGGAAACTCTCACTCCGAAAGCCTCAGTTCTAAAGGACAAGCTACAGCAGCTGCACCACACCCCCACTCCCGCTCCCCCTCCCCACCCCAGCCTGAATGAGTCATCCAGAACTGGAGCTATGCTGAAGCCCCGTTTCCCACCCCCACCCCCACCCCGCGTCTCTGTCCCCCCACCCCACCGCAGCCCTAGACCCTGGCCTTCTACTTAGGGGAATCTTCAAGGTGGGCCTAAAATTGCCTCCCTTCCACCACCACCCTGCCTAGCATTCACACTTCACCCTGCCTCCTGGCTTTGCTGGACCACAATCCCAAGGGGCAATCTAATTCTTAGCCTGGTTAAACACCTGTCCTTAGGGTGTGAGACAGCCTCTCTGGGGCTCAGTTCCCTCATCTGTATAAAGTATGACAAGTTACGGTTTGGAGAAGATGGAAGTCAAGGGCAGGGACAGGGACCCAGAAGATGCTCTGTAAGTGAGGTTCTTGTCTGGGACCAGATCTGGGCAGATGCCAGCTGGTCAGTGGGCAGTAAACCCTGTCTCTGGCTGACTGCCTTGCCCATGATTGACCCCAGGTCCTGCAGGGTTTCTAGAGTCCCAGGTAGCTGGTACAGACAGCATGTCCCTTCCTGATGCCCACACACCCTTTAGTGGCACTTTGCCCAGGCATATCTATGCCACCCACTCACCTGCCTCTCCCATCAACACCCCACTGATGTGAGCACCAGGTGAGGGGGGCCAGAGTCAGGCAGCCCATGGCCTGAGTGGAGGGTCTGGCTGTGCCAGGTGGGCGAGGGGTAGTGGGGTAGGCTTCAGGGACAGAGCCTGGGGTGAGGGGAAAGCTTCAAAAGTTAGTGCAGACCCTGGGAAGGAGGGAGAGAAAGATCTATCCCCACCCCACTAATCCCATGCCTCTACCTGTAGACCCCCATCCGCCATCTAGGTTAAGACACTGGAGAGAGCAGAGCTGGAGAGAGGTGGGACCGGAGGGGGCAGTGGTGAAGGAGTGAAGGGGTCCAAAATAGCAAACTCATGCCCTGAGGACTAGAGGGGCCATCTGAGTTGCTGTGGGGAGACCAGGAGGGAAGGGCAAGGTTCTTCCCTGCTGGCATGGCGACCTAGGGGGCGAGGAGTGTGCCCTTGTGTGAGCACACACTTGCGCCCTGTGCTGGGCCAAGGAGCCACAAGATTGTACCGAGGTGGAGAGAGAAGGGCGGGACCAGGCGCTGGAAACTGGAAACCACGCGGAAAGGTCCTGTGAGGGCTGAGTGGATAACCACCATAGAAGTGCCCGAGTCACCTGCAGAGAGAGAAAGGCTGGCAAGAGGGTACGTGTTTAGACAATGATTGGATGTTGAGGCTGAGAGACCAGTCCCTCAGTCCTGGTCATAACCCTTTCCTGGGGTGCAGGGAACCCCAATCCCCAGAGCCAATACCTACCTAATTTTCCCTCCAGCCTCCTGGTCACCAGCTTCTCAGCCCCACATCCACCCAGGACTCTCTCCTGCCCACCACAGTGACACAGTGAGGCTCAGTCACCCTGGCCCTTCTGATGCCCGGCTCCTCTCCAAGGTGTCTGGGGACAAAGTTGGGGAGGGGCTCCATCCTGCAGGAGCTCCAAGCCACCTGGCTTCTTGGGCCCAAGGCCCACACTGGGGCTGGCCAAAGGAAGTGCCAGGCAGTATCCTCCCAGGAGCTCCAATGGAGAGGAGATTGGATGGAGCTAGTAGAAGGGGCAGAGCTTTGACCTCCACTAGGGGCCTTTGCCTCCTCCATTGACTCCCCAGTTAGATCTGCATCGTTGGAGTTTCACACGGTTTAATCGTCATTCGAAGTTTGAATGGTGGGACAAGGCTCCGGTCTCTGAACTTCCACAAAGCACAGCTGGCTAACCCCCATGCTGTAGAGTTGGTTCCAACTCACCTCAACCCTGCAGGACAGAGTAGAACTGCCCCCCAGGGTCTCTAACTGTACAGGACTCTCACTCACTGCCATCGAATCAATGCCAACTCATAGTGGCCCCTTGGTGGCTTAGTGGTTCCAAGTTGGGCTGTGATCTAAAAGGTCAGCAGTTCAAAACCACCAGCCTCTCTGCAGGAGAAAGACAGGGCTTTCTGCTCCCACCAAGGGTTCCTCACTGCCAGCACGTCGATGCCAACCCATAGGCGCCCTCCTGGACAGGGTAGAAGGGCGCCGTGAACTTCAGCGACTGTAACTGTTTCAGATCTCAGGAATTCACAGGGACAGTGCTACCCTGCCCTACAGTCACTTAACGGATGCAGGGCTCCTCAATTGAACTTAGACATTTAAATTTGACATGATTTAAGACTACTTACCAACGTTCAAAAATTAAAATAAACACCTAGAATCTATTTATAATCTTACTTGCTAATCCTTCACTGCTATCCATCTCGGCTTAATCTAATTTTGAATTCATTTCGGCTTGATTAAAGTACTGTTACTAACATGCTCTCAAGCTTACATTAACTTGGCATCCCATGTTGGGATCAGGACAGCCCAGCAGCAGCACCCTAAGGCAAGCGCTCTGGCTTTCAGGGACCCCCCTCCAACCCCCAGAGCAAACATTTCATAAAGTCCAGGCCAAACCCCTTCCACTTTGGGTGTGATGTGAGGCCATTAACCTTCTCAGAAGCACCCCCCACTTGGAGGACCCATGGGGGGGGGGTCTGAGATCGGGATACAGTTGTCCGTCTGCGACCCAGTGTGGAGGAGCTCTCTGGTGCTCCTGAGGTGAATTCCACTGCTATCCAGAAGATCCGTGGTTCAAGCCCACCAGCAGCTCAGAGGAAGAAAAAGGTGGCCGTCTGTGTCCATGGGATGACAGCCGGGCCAGCTCTCCTCTGCCCTGGAGGGTCAAGGGCAGCAGGTTCCACTTGTGGGGACTTTGGGACATCATCTGGTGGGCCCAGACCTGCTCCTCTGAGGTCGGGGCTCGGGCCCAAGCAGCTGGGCCACCTCTCCGCTGCCCCCCTGACATGAGCCACAGCACCTCCCCACCCCCATACCATGAGGCGAAGCCTGTGGCCAGGGTGGTGGGTGCTGTCTTCAGAGTGGTCTGTCTGCACAGTTGGACGCAAAGACGCCGAGAGATGCATGTCCGGATGGGGAATGACTAGTTTATAGAAAGAATAATGAGCCCTCGCTGATAGGTGTGAAAGGGTCTACAGATAGGGTTGGAGCCATGTGAAATGACAGATGCGTCTGGCAGTGAGTGCTGTTTGGCTTTCTAGGTTTGAGCTGCAGCTAGCTGGTCCTCTCTGGGGTCCGGTGCTGGGGAGGCTCCAGCCAGTGGTGCAGAAAACGGCTTGGCCTGGTTGTCCCTCCCAAGGTAAAATGGAGTTACCAGATGGGCCAGGCCTGTCACCACGAGGAGGGAGAATGATCGGTGGGTCCCCGGGAAACCGTGGACAGGCCGGTTCACAGCAGCACCTTTTAGCTGAGCACTGGGAACGCTCCCTGGGCCGTGTTCACTGAAGAACTCTTCTGTGCGCCGCATGACCAAGTGCGCAGCGGCAGTTTCCAGAGCTGAGGAGAGCGCTGGGGGAGGAGAGTCTAAGTTCATCGCGTCCAGGAACCGGGCAGCCAGTTTTGCTGTGTAAAATGTCGCCCAGACTAATCTAGACACTAAATATAGATCTGACACAGGTATGCATCTGGAGCCAACCCAAACATCCACCGACAGACCGATGCGACACAGACACGATGCAGACTGCGGTCGAGCCATGTGACCGGGTACTATTCGCACACAAGACGGAACCAAGTCCTTAGAGGGACCATAGCATGGGTGCACCTGCAGGACACCCTGCACAAAGACCACCCACTGACTGCACCATGGCCCTGTTGGGGCTGCTCAGAACAGGCAAAACCAACAGAGAGTGGATTACTGGTTGTCTAGGGCTGGGGCTGGGGCTGGGGGGGAGGGGAGGGGGAGAATGGGGAGGGGGACAGTAGGTGACTATTAAGGATGGGGAGTTTCTTGGGGGAGTCATGAAAACTATCTGAATTCCCTGCGATACCAGCAGCACAGTTTTACGAAAGCCCCAAACCACTGACGTGCACATTTGAAATGGGTGAATTCTGGGAGCTATGGAGTCTAGCCCAATACAGCTCTGAGCAGAAAGGGGGTGGAGGGGCATGGGCAGGAAGCTTCTGGTAAAGGGGACTTCGCTAGGGTGTCCCCAGAGCCTGGGGGAGTGTCTAATGGGAACAAATGCCTGCTCCCGCCCCCCCACCCCCAACACTGTAGTTACATCTGTCAAGGGATGGCTGAAACTGGAGCTGACTCCTTCACGCCCTGGGGGGGGGCTGTCCCCATCGTCCCCAGCAGGCTGCTCCAAGCCAAGCACTGTCCCTGGGGTCTCCCCACAGCAGGAGCCAGGTACAGCTCCTCTCTTTGCAGAGGGGAGGGGCTGAAAAGACCTGAGAGTGTGGACAGACAGGAGGAGATGGACGGGGATCGTGAGCAGATTGACCCCCTTGGACCCAGTCTCCCAAGGGTTAGCCTCAAGGAGACCAAGGCTGCTTGGAGGAGAGGGTCTGGGGCTATTCCCTGGGCAGGGAGATGAGGCCCAGGCCTGACTCCCTTGGAAAGGGCTTCCGACTCCTGGGGAGTGGAGCTGGGCATTCAGGGCCCAGCACAAACAGTGTCTTGCTGAACTTCTCCAATCTCGCCACAGACCGCTTCCACCCACATTGGGAGGTGGCCCTCCTCGGTGTTGTTCCACCCCCAACCCCCACCTCAGTGCAGTGGAGTCAAATCCCAGGCCTGCTGATGTGGATTCTGCGCTCCAGGCATCTATCCTGTGCCCTCTGCCCTCCCGGAGCCTCCTGTGAGTCAGGGTGCTGTGGCCCCGGCCGAACACCCATCAAGGCCATCACATACAGGAAGTGGAACAAGAGCCTCAGGGCCCAGGAAAGGACAAGGAGAGCTGCTGGGTGGTAATCGGCCAGGGGCATTCGGAGGGAGGAAACTACCCTCTAAGAGGTTCCTGGGGGGACCTCATGTCAGGTGGATTCCGACTCACGGTTGAAAGGAGAGATGAGGTTTCAGAGGCCCTACATCTTTGAGGGAGCTAGTAGGCTAAATTTTCTCCCCCAGAGACAAGAGCTTAACCATTCGGAAAGCCACGCGGGTCCAGGGATGGAGGGCGGTCCGGTCCCTGAGAGAGGACGCGCAGGGGACGGCGCTGAAAGAGCAGGTTGAAACTCAAGTGCGCAAGGGGGGCAGGATGAGCACACTGGTGCTCCGCACCGCTGCTGCCCAGGCCCTGCCAGCTCCCGGGGGTCTCCAAGCCTGCAGAGCAGAGCTGCCCTGGCCCAGGTTTCAAGGCTGTGGCTTCTCAACAGCCAAGGGACAGACCTTTCTCGGGAAGTAGCTCGGGGTAGGTTCGACCCTGCAGCCTCTCGGTTAGGCATGAAGCCCATTTGCACCACTCCCTGGGGCTCCTGCTCAGCAGCTAGAGGGAACATGTGTCCTAACGAGAGGAAGGAGTCTCCAAAGCAGGATCCCAAGTACAGGAAGCCAGACAGGAAGAGGCCATTCTGTTTGAGTCCACGGAATGGCCTTCTAGAACAGGCACAGGGGATCGCTCGTGGCAGAGGTCCAAGCAGCAGTTGCCCAGGGCCAGGTGGACTGGCAGGGGCATAGGAACGTCCTGGGATGATGGAAATGTCTGCAGCTCCACCATGGGGGTGGTTACGTCTTGGGAAACGGCGCATTTTAGAGGCATGAGTCTTCCTGCCTATAACTTAGACGGCCACCAAGTTTACTTAACAGGCTGAGGTCAAATGCGGAGAAGTTGTTAATGGCATGCACAGATGTCAGGGCCTGGTCGTGGGAGGAAAAGGCTTTGCCTTCGATGACACTCTGTGGCCTGAGGCAGTACCGGGCTACCAGTGCACCGCTCAGCCGCCACAACCTGCCACCTTCCAGAAGGTTCTGCAGGTCACGCACCCAAACAAACAAACAAGCATTGAATTGATTCGGGCACATGGTGACTGCATGTGTGACAGACCACACCTGCTCCACAGAGAGTTCTTGGCTGTCGTGAACTTCCTTGGTTCACTCTGAAACAATTTGGAGCCACGACTAGGAGGTCGCCGCAGGGCCGGGTAGCGGTCTCCTTCTGCTGCACACACGGTTGCTACGCGTCAGCACCAACCGGAGATAGCATGTCACAGCCACCACCACCTGCATGGGAGCAAATTGGCAGGCCTTTCTTCCGCAGTACCTCCGAATGGTTCGAACCACTAGACTGGTGGTCAAATGTGGTTTGTACCACCGCGGGCCCGTGGTGACACCGCGGTTAAAAGATCTAAGGGACAGATTTGTGGTCTGGACCCTGTGTTAGTCCGGGCAGACGAGAGAAACAAGTTCATAGACACTCATGTGTATAAGAAAGAGTCTTCTATCAAAGAGTAATTGTACATTAAGAAAACTGTCGAGCTAAGGGGAAAGAAAATTCGATTACAGACCTGGTGGCTCAGCTCTGAGTGTTTGCCCACCGTGTGTGTGCTTTCGTCGGCGTCCGTGCTGCTCGTCTGTGACGTCGCCAGTGCGTGAATTTTAGTGGCATGTCTGCTTCTTCATATGTGACCCTGTCTGAGGCGCACTGCGGCCCATCCAGCCTGCCTGCCTCATTTTATTGCAGACATGCCAAGGGGATGGATCATATTAGTATGTGACATCCCCAAGAAAGAGACATTTGACGATTTGCCAAAATGGATGGAAATGGTTGATCCGTATGCTTCAGAAGATGCAGAGCTTCTCTTAGTTGGAAATAGGTCGGACTGGGAAACCGACAGAGAGATTCCCAGACACCAAGGTGAAAAGCTGGCACCGCAGGTCACCGGGAGGCGGTTCTGGGAAGCAAGGGCCAAGGATAATTTCAACGTGGATAAAACACTTCTGGAGCTTGTTGCTGACATTCTGAAAAAGACGCCTCTGGATGTTTCAAGGAACGAGTTGTCCAGCAGTATCCTCTCATTACAACCAGCATCGGAGATTCCACCAGAACCGCCTCCTCCAAGACCACATATCCGATGCTGTTGATGTACTACTTGGGAAATGCTCTCAAAACGGTTCCTGGGATAGGGAAAGGGTTCTCTGCTGCGCTACAATCATTCCAACAATTTCTTTCACACTTTGTAATCCAATTCAGAGCGATACACTAACTTGTAAATATGCAAATTTACAATCCTGGTAAGGCTTGGGTATAATTACATATTTCCCTTTAAATTACTCATTTTCATTTATTACCCCGGTGTTGAATGTACATATACTGGGAAACATAGTACTTCTAATACGAAGAATGGGAAAAATGAGAGGTATAATGTTTCTTGAAATAAATATAATTGTTCTTGTTAATTATGTTATGAAGACAGAAGATATTCTGATAAGAGAGAATGCGGTGCTTTGCTTACTGTTTTAAAGAAAATTGGTAAAGCTAAGGACTTTTGGGGGGGAAGCTATCTTAAATTGCTTTTTCTTTATTTATAAGATATTTTCTCCACAGCTCTAGCATCTTTGAAGTATTGGGAGTATTTCTGCACAAAGCAAAATTCCATTTATAGTTGTCATTGATTATTTATTAGTGTTGATATGGGAGGGTATTAGAGTTATAAACTCTGAGGCTGCACGGTCACCGGCTTGGTTTCCTGGGGATGTCCCCTGTATTTTTAAGAACTACAAAGATTCAATAAACAAAGAAGCATTTTTTTTTCAATTACAGAAGATTTTAAAACAGCGCTGCTGTCCTAAACAAACCCTGTTTAAAGGAATTTTAAAGAGATACACTTTACTGTATCAAAGAACATACATGTATTTGCTTAAACATCTTTACCTTTGTAGTGGTACATTTCCCCCCTTATGTTGGAGCTTATTCCTATTAAGCCTACACTGTGTTCCCCCCCACCCACCATTTTTTTTGGTGGTAGGGGGGTTCTGATAATGAATTTGTGAACTCTATCTTTGATATATCTTTCAGACTTCACTGTTTTGTTTAGTCAAAGTAAACAAGTAATTATGCATTGGAATAACTTGGCGTGTCTTGAATGTTATGGTATTGAAAAGCATTGTGGTCCTTCTACACTAATGAAGTACAAATGAAATTTTGTATTTATGAAAAAGTAAAGAAGACATCCCAGCCCAGTCCAGATCAAGTCCAGAAGTCCCATATTAGCCCATATGCCTGGTACCAATCTATAAAGTCCTCTTCAGACTCACGCAACACATGCAATGACGCCAAATACAGGAAGATCACAGGCCAGTGGGTGGGAAGTCTTGTGGATCCATTGGCGGTGGAAGCATCTCAGTGCTGGTGGGGGTGCTCCAAGTGGCTTCTCCAGCTCAGGGCACTAGCATAGTTCCATGTGTCTTGTCAGCTGCAATATCCCCCAGGGAGTGAGCAGAGAGAGAGAGTGTCTCCTGGCTCCAAGGAGGAATATAGGAGTTCCCAGAATCCTCAGGAGAAGGCCTGGCCACACACAGGCCTCGTTGGCTATGACCTGATTGACAGGCTAGACTCCACCCCTTCCCTCTTAATCCCCTCAAATTGACAAACGATTCTATAACCACCACAGACCCACCAGCTGCTCCAAGGGAGCAAGGCGTGGCAATCTGCTCTCATGAAGAGCACATACAACCTTGGAAACCCCATGGGGCCGTGCTACCCGGTCCTATAGGGTCGCTATGCGTCACATCAACCCTAGGGCAATACGTTTGGTGTTTCTTGGTAGGAAGCTGGTCATCCATTAAAAAAAGAAAGGAAAAACCCCTCAGGACCATCGAGTCAATCCTGACTCACAGTGACCCTATGGGACAGGGTAGACCTGCCTCTGTGGGTTCCCAAAACTGTAAGTAGACAGCCTTGTCTTTCTGTCACGGAGCAGCAAGCTGGGGGTTCCCAACAGCTGGCCTTGCAGTTGGCAGTCCAACCATTACCCACGACTACGCCACCCGGGTCATCCACCAGGGTCTCTGAATGCCCCAGGGTGAGCTGGGAAAACCTTTCAGATGGGGAACCCTGAAGGCAGGAGCCTCTCCCTTCACTGCCCTCCCCATGCCAGCAGGCCTAGGAAACAGGAGTCTGCTGCTGCCCCCCCTCCTGCCCCCCCGCAGTAACCCTACAGGGAAGAGGGGTGCCCAGGATCCATTGGGATTGGCAGTGGTGTCTGGTTTCTCAGGAGAGGCTCCTCCCAGTGGGGAAAATCCAGCTATATCTCGTGACCAGCCGCTCCCTAGCACATCCACCTGGAGCAAAAAGCTACCCGCTTCTCCAGCGCCCCCGGCCTCTCTACCCACCCAGCCCTCCTGGCCCCTGGCAAGGTCAGTGCCCTGGTTAAGGCAGCTGGCAGTCCTAGCTCTGGGCACTGTGTGCTCCCACCCCCATCATCTCTCTGTTCCCAACAGGGGCAGGAGGAGGAGGCCAAGGGTGGGGTGGAGCCTCAGGGGGAAGGGGCAGGAATCTGAAGAGCTATAAAGGGCCGCAGGTGCCCCAGTCAGAGACCCTCTGCTGAGTTGCCTGCACCTGCCTGGCACCATGGTAATGTCTGATGGCTGGGTCTTAGACCCTGTCGGGGTCTCCTTCAGGAGATGGGTGGAGCTGGCATTGTGAGCCAAGGCCCACCAAGGGCATGGAGGAGGGAGGCGGGGGCAGCCCTCTCTGTCGGGATATCCTGGCCCTGCTTGGAGTGGTTGAGGATGGAGGTGGAGGGCATACGGGATCCTGGTGGGCATCCCCTTGTGCGGATCCCTGGCTGTACCTTCTCTGAGCGCCTCAGGGGTGCAGGTGGGACTCCCTGGGCCCTTGTTCGTTTGCACCAATATTACTCAATTGATTGAACAGATTGTATTGAGCACCTTCTAAGGGGCTGGCACTGTTCCAGGTACCTGTGATACATTGTGTAGTGGGGGAGGGTGAGCAGGGAGCTGTGGGCCAGAACCTGAAGCAAGGTCAGTACCTGGCAATGGGAGCAGAGGGGAGGGCGGGCTGCCTTCTCAGGAGGGCTGTGGAGCAGGAGGGGCCCTGGTGGCCTGTGGCTATGATTGGCGCTGCCATCTGGAACGCAGCAGTTTGAAACCGCCAGCCCCTCGGAGGGAAAATACTTTCTACAGCCGCCAAGAGGGCCCCTCTCAGAAACGCAGGGCAGCTCTCCCCTGGCCTACAGGGTCGCTGTGAGTTAGCTTCCACTCCACGGCAGAGAGTTTGGTTGGGTTTGGGCCGAGTCGAACCCATTTAGAAGGTGAGTGGGCGTTTGCTCCTGACAAAGGCAGCTGTCTAGACAAAGTCTTCCAGGCAGGGAGAAGCCACCTCCCTGCCCCTCACCCACCACCCACCCCCAGTCCCGAGGCCGAAGTGCAGGCGCAGACCAGGTGAGGGTAGCGGGCCACAGGTTTGGGTCACACCCGGCAGCCCCAGGGCCCGTTAGGCATCACTGCATGTCCACGTGTGTCCCCTGCGCGTGGGCACCTGTGTCCATCCCCGATCGGGCTTGCCCAAGCGTGACCCCCCAGCCATCGCAGCCCACCTGTGCCCTCCAGATGCCCGCCCTGCGCTGCGCCTGCGCACTGGTCCTGGTCTGCCTGATGCCGTCTCTCCTGCCCCCGGAGGGCGCCCTGGGTGCGGAGCTGCAGCCGCCCCTGGTCCCGGAGCCCCGGGTCGCCGAATGGCTGGGCAACTTTGGCCAACTCAACAAGTACATAGAGAAGTTCTTCAACAACAAGTGGGTCAGAGGAGCGGGGGCCGGGGGGAGGGGGTAAGGGGCGGGAAGGGGGAGCACCCCGCGGACCCCGCAGCCCCGTGACACTGCGAGGGCGCGTGTGTCCCCAGCTTGAAGGCGAAGAATACTAAGAAATCGAAAGACTTCAAGGAATTCAAGAACGCCACCAAACCCTCACCACCAACCAGCCAGGGTCCCCACCCACCCCCGGGCCCCAGGTAGGAGCGCCCACAGTGCTGGGACCAAGGCCGGGGCCTCCGTAGGTGTGTGGGAGGGATCGAGGCCGCCAAGGGGGCCGAGGGCTCTCTTCTGGCCGTTGGGGAGGGGCTCCTAGGGCTGACCCCCTTATCCCCTGAGAAATTTGCCTCAGCCCCCCTGCCCCCCCAAACAATAAAGAGAATTCATACCTGTTGCTTGTGTGACTTCTGTGAGCAGAAGTCCTCAACCGGGAAGGGGTCCCGAGATGGGGGGGGGGGGTGTCTCTGCTGCCAGGGTCTTCCCTCCCTCCTCGCCCAAGCTGCCCACCTCCCACCTGGATTCCCTCTGGAGAAAAGCAGCTACACCCAGGACCCCCACCCCCACCCCAAAACACACACAAGTTTCTACACAGCTTCGACAGTCAGCCTGTGGGCGGGCATCGCGGGCACAGGGACAAGCAGTCAGCCTCTGTCCCTCCCTCCGTGTGCAGAGCTTAATATGGCCCCGATGCTTCCTGGGCCGGGGGTGGGGGGGGGGGGTGGGCAGGAGCCCAGCCAGCGCCTGGGTCAGGTTTGAGGGGAGGGTCTGGGAGTGCATGGGGGGGGCGGGGCTCTTATCCATCTGAGAGGCTGGAAGCTCAACACAGCTGCCTCTCTGATTGGCAAATGACCATGGGGAGTGGCTGCTTCCCCAGGCCACCACGTGTCCCAGACTGCTGCTGCAGATGATCTGGGTCACTTCTAACCCCTCCCCGTCCACTGGCCCTCTCACCCTCGCGTGTGCACCTGGCCTGCTTCAGCTCCAGCAGGGTCCACCCCAGGGACACGCACAGCCTGTGTCTCCGGCTTGCTGTCCTTAGCGGATGGGGTGGGACAGGAGGCAGGGAGGGAGCTCTGGCCAGAGCTGCGGTGCAGGGGAGCAGCTGCTCTCTCAAGCTGAGTGCTCTGGAAGGAGGGGGGACCAGGACGCAGGGTACAGAACAGCTCTGGGCTCCCGTTCTCCCCACCTTGTCAGGCCCTGGGCTGGCTGCCTGTACCCCTTGCACCCCAACCTCAGCTGCAGGGGAACTGGAAGGAGACTGAAACTCACCTGGGAGGGGTGGGAAGAATGGGCCCCTGGGCAGGAAGACTTGGGGGTGGGGAGTCCTCTGTGTCTCTTTTCCCATCCCTGGGGAGGGGGAGGCACTGTGTGCTGGTGCCAGCTCCCCTACCTCATACCTACCTTCAGGGGGGGCACGGGCCAAGGCCTGGGCAGGGGGGTGGGCCTGAGTGCCCCCCACAGGCTGGGAGGGCAGGGGCTCTACCAGGCTCCCTGTCACAGGCACCTAGGTCTGGTCAGCATGTTGATGTACCCGTGGAGCTGGGCTGTGTACCGAGCCATTCTCTCTAAGTTGGCCTTGTCTCCCCAGGGAAACTGGCTCCAGTGGGGGCACCCCCCACACATACACACCCCGGGTCCCCATTTAGGTACAGCAGCAGAAACATGCAGGAGGACAAGAACAGCAGGGAGAGGCAACAGGGGCACTGAGCAAGGAGGAGGGACGCCTGTTTGCAGACTCATGGCGTCTAGGGACTGCCCACCAGCCACCCCTGCACCCATCACCCATTTCCACAGCGGGGATACAGATCTGGAAGCCAAGCCCACCCCACCTCCTAGCCACCATCCTGCACACAGACAGGCTTCCACCTGTCCACCTGTCGGAGCACCTGGCAAATAGAGACTGGGAAGCTGGGCCCCAGGCCAGAGGGCCTGGATGGGGCAGAAGGAAAGAGTGGCAGGCTGGTGGGAAATGGGACACACAGAATGAACTTGTGACCAAGGGACAGACAAGCATGGCCTTGTAAGTCCAGTCCTGCCCCAGCTTGTGCTCCCCCCCTGCCCCTGGACTTTGGAGAAGGCTGTGCCCGTGTCACCCTGGACAGACTGGCAGGGTCACTTACAAGGTCCCAGTCACAGGCACAACCCAGCCTGCACACAGACTCCTTCTGGGTAGACTACTTTTCCAGTGTGACGCGTTCATTCAGAGGCCCCAGCCCCCCACCCCACCGGCATGAGCTCCCACCCCAGGACCCCCACCAAACCCTCTTACCCTGAGTCCTGGGGGGAATGGAGGCCAGATAGATGGGGCACCTGCCTCAGGATAGGTCCCCTGTCCGTGATCCATGCCCCTTTATACGCCTCCGCCTGGGCACTCCTGGAGTCTCCACCTCCTGTCAGCCTCCCTAGCTCCAAGCTCTCCAGACCTCCGCCCCAACTTTCCTCTTTTGCCTCCCAGGTGCCTGCACTGGGGGTACTGGGCAGGGGGAGGTGTGGCAGTGTTGTGGAGCCAGCAGCATAATCCTGGGCCTTGATAAAAGTGTCCTGTGGACCCCCAATCCTGGTGCCCCTGCTACCTCGAGGTAGCAAAGCCAGCTTGGCTCCAGGAGGCCCTGTTCTGAGACTTCAGGGTACTGAACGGGTCTGGTCCCAGGAGGCCTCTGAGCAGCCCCTCAGCCCACCAAGGATTCAAACACATCCTCACAGGCTTCCCTGCGGGCAGAAAGTTTGAAGCAGCAGCTCCCAGGTCAGAGACTCAGGCCTTCCTTCCCCAAGTGGGGTTAGGACCAGGGAGTGGGGGAGTAGGGCCCTCGGGCTTTAGGTGATGCCAGGGGAGGGGAAAGCAAGCAGGGAGAAGCCCAGCTGAGTGGTGTGCAGGGTGTAGAATGGCGATGAGGTGCCAGGGTAGGGGAAAGTGGGGTACCAATTCTGGTGGCTGTCTCTCCTCCTAACCCAGATGCTTCCAGCACCCCCATTCCTAAGGGAGTGATAAAAATTAGCATCATTTGCCAAATCTCGAATTTTCCAACCTGCTTCCCCCAGCCACCAGTTTATAGATGCAGAAACCAGGCTGGGCCCACAGAGCTCATCAGTGGGAGACCCGGGGTCTGAACCAAGTCTGACTCCAAACCTGAGCTCTCGGTCCCTAACGGGGCCATCAACGTTTTGCCGCCCTTTCCCAACCTGGAGCAGAGAAACCTGAGGCTCAGAAAGGTGACGACATTTGCCCAAGATCACACACAGCTGCTTAGGACCCAATTTCCAGCCTAGATTCCCACCCCCAGGAACATCTCAGTCTTTCCCCTGCACGCTGTCCCTTCCGGGGCCTGGCGCAGTCACTGGCTCGCTCTGAATGACACTGCCATGCTGAGGGGACAAGGCTCGCTCACTCCTGCTGTCTCCAATCAGGACACTAGTAAGTGGGGTGGGCGTGGGGAACGCCTGTGGCTAGGCTCAGGTGCATTAATAAGCTGGGTAAGCCTGGGTGGATAGTTTCTTTAACCTCCCCGAGCGTCAATGCTCCTCTCTGTAAAACGGGGTTCATAATGACTATTTACAGATAGGAACCGTCTGTGTCCCGCCTTTCCCTTCAGTTCTGATTCCTGGTGGCAAGAAGCGCAATGATGCACCACAACGATGCGCCACCAGACAGAATCCTCTCCCACAAAGCTAATAAGAAGGTCGTTCTGACTGGTCCTAGCCGAGGCTTTCCTGCTTTACAAAACAAGTGGTGGACCATTAACAGTAGTTCCTGGGGTGGGGGTGAGGGGAGGGGGGGTGTCCTCTAGCGAAGCCTGCAGAGACCGCAGCATACCACCAGAGGGCGCCGAGTTCCAGTCCCAGCTGGGAAGGGTCTGCGCTCCCACCGACTGCACCCAGTTGGGACCTGTCCCGCCAGCTTCAAGCCCCTGCAGTCAGGGCGTGAATCGGAGGGTTGACACAGGTACTGGGGCCACAGGAGCTTCGGGGGGCCTGAATGCAGATGGGGTGCCAGGCCAAGTGAACTGGGGGAAGGACCAGAAAGCCTCTGGGCAGACTTGGCTTGGTCTCAAGATCGCAGAGGGAGGGTGAGGTGGAGGCTGTCACAGCCAACTCGCCTTCATAAAAGAGTTTGTTTTTTAATCATTTTATTTGGGGCTCTTACAGCTCTTGTAACAATCCATACATCCATTGTATCAAGCACATTTGCACATATGTTACCATCATCATTTTTTAAACATTTCCTTTCCTTTCGAGCCCTTGGTATCAGCTCCTCTTTTTCCCTCCCTCTCCCCCCTCCCATCCTCGTGGAACCCCGATAAATTATAAATCATTATTTTCATCATAAAAGAATTTGAGATGGGGGCATGCCGCTCCGCGGAGGACATCTCCCAAGTCATTCATAGACACTCATGTGTGGAAGAGAGACCTTTACATCAAAGGGCAATTGTACATTAAGAAAACATTTCAGCCCAGTCCAGGTTAAGTCCAATATTAGCCCGTATGTCCATTACCAGTCTATAAATTCTTCTTCAGACTCTCGCAGCACATGCAGTGATGCTGAATGCAAGAAGAAAGATCTCAGCCAGTGGGTGGAGAGTCTTGTGGATCCAGTGGTGGTGGAAGCATCGCAGGTCTCCATGTGGCTCCTCAAGTTCCAGGACCTGGCTGCCATCAGCATAGGTCCATGTGACTTGTCAGCAGGAGGACAAGCAGAGAATCTCTGCTCCAGTGAGCTATTTATCTCTGTGGCACCTCCAGGCGAGGTCATCAAGCTGCGACCTGATTGACAAGCGAGACGCCACGCCACCGGAAGATGACACCAGATTATGTAACTACCACGGGTACCCTTGTTTTTAAGGGGTGGGTGGGCCCTCCTTAGGGCAATTTAAGTTTTCCAAAGACAGCCACAAGAATGCCTTCTAAATATATTTCCCCCCACAATTTTTTGTACATCAGGGCTAGGATACACAAGACCATGCTTCTTCCTCTGGGTGCCCTTGGGATGTTCTGGGACAAGGGCTGCCAGCAAAGAAACCCATCCCACTAGGAGCATCCCACATGCAGGACATGCCCAGCCAGCAGCCCAGCCAAGTCTTCAGCCAACAGTTAGCAGGTATACGAGAGCCACCGGATGACTGTCACTCCATCCAGCTTTCACCATAGCCTCAGGAGAAGGTCAGGCCCTTCCCAATCCTCTGACCTCAAAATTATGAGCAAAATAAAATGGTGCTGGTAAGCTGCTACTTTTGGGGGTGATTTGTTACACAGCACGACCCTCTTCCTCTACCTCCTTTCCCCAGTGACTGGACCGAAGACTTGAGGAGGGTCAAGCATCTGTAACCACATGGTGAGGTAAGGTGCTGGGGGCAGGAGTGGGGCTCAACACAGCCTGGGTTCTGAGATGCCCTCGCGAAGCATTTGATGAGAGAAAGTGACATCGGATTCCTGGAAGTCAGTGTTCGTCCCTTCTCGGTTTAAATAAACGTCCAATCAACACCCGATGTTTGGGAAGCATGTAGCCCAGAGGGGGCAGGTCAACCTCATCGTGGGTGAGTGGATTCTAACTCATCGAGGCCCCTATAGGACAGATGAGAACTGAGCTCCCCAAAGCATTCCCAAGGCTGTAATCTGATGGAAGCCGACTGCCACATCTTACTTTGTGGAATGGCTGGGGGGGGGTGTTTTAATGAATGTGCCCCCAGGACTTCTTCTCAGGCTCCTAAGTCAGTGCCTTTTTAAAAGGTGGCTGTTGTCATTTTCATTACCAGCCTCCTTCCAGCTCTGACATTGAGTCTGCTCAGCAGGGAACACTCACAGTGGGACATAAGGTGGAGTCACTGATGGTCAGGCAGACAGGGCACCAGGCCTAAAAGGGTCGGTGACTGTGCATGATCCATCTCTGGTCTCTCTCCCAGGAGCCTCAAAGTGACCACAGGTCTCCCGGGCAGAATACCAGGTAGATAGGAGGCTATGGATGTCCGACACTCAGGTGAAACCCTCTATCAGAGACCAAAGCTGCCGTTGGGCACTCTCATCCCCCTTCCCCCCATGCCCTGGCAAGGAAGTGGGACAGGAGGGCGAGTGTTTACCAATGTGACCCTGGGGGAGGTATGGTGGGCAAGGCCAGACCAAGAGCAAGAGGCCAAAGGGATAGAGAGTCTTTTCAGATGGGCAGCATCTGCCCAGGGCGAAAGTTCAGGACTCGAGACGAAGTGGGAAGGAAGGCTGTCTGGGGACAGTCCACAGGGAGGAGGTAGGACCAGCGCTGTGACATTGTGGGCATTCCAGTCAGGACTGCTGAGTGGAAAGCCAAGTCACTAGAGGGAATAAGTCATTTGTCCTGGGGGCTTAGGTTCATAATCTGGGGGGGGGGGACAATGAGGTCAATTGGCATAATAAGATCAACAAAGGCAGTGGTTGAGATGCCACTTTGGTGAACCATGGCTGGGATTTAAAAGCTTGTGAGCAGCCATCCAGGTTTCAGCCAGTGGTCCCCAGCTGAAGCAAAGGAGATCGGAGACTCTTGAGAATGGATGGAAACAATTAGCTCCCTGGCTTCTGAGACCATCAGCCTCTGAGACCCCGAGGCTAGAAGAACTAGATGGTGCCCAGCTACCACTGCCCGCATCTCTAAAGGGGATCACACGAGGAGAGCCTGCAGAGAGCGAGGGAAAACCCGAAAAGAGATAGCAACCAGTGGAACCCCAAGAGAATGGCCCTTCAGCACCTTTCAGATCTAGCCGTGAACTCACCCCCCAAACCCTCATCCCCGCCACCCCCACCATAGGTCTCTACAGTGAGTAATAGCATTGGGAAGATACCTACTCTTTGAGATAATCAATAATCAACCACTTGAGAGCCAAGGCCAGCGCTGCCCAAGGATGAAGTTCAGACGGCAGGGAGGGTAGGAAAGGAGAAGAAACTGAGCCTGGAAGGCCAGGGAGGAGGTGGGGCATCAACAAGAGGAAATAAAACGTATGCAAACGGTGGAATGGAAGACAGATGTGCTCTGTAAATTTTCATCTCCATCACAATCTGTATTTTAACCAGAAGATGGGGACGCTTTACTGACAGCTCCCTGGGGAGCACTCACCCAGCTCCCAGGACCACCAGGGACAGCACAGGGGCTGGTCCACAGGCAAAGAGAGCAGGAGAGACCAGGCGCCCTCGCGCAGGCTTCTAAGGGCCCGGGCCCAAGCCATATTTACGCTGACCATTGAAACGGCTTCTTGGGGCCCAGCTAAGGTTTCCAGTTGTGGCGAGACACCCTTGTTGACTCCTCAGGTACCGCGAAGGGCCATCTTTAAAGTATCATTTAAAGAAACTGAGGGCCTGGGTGAGACAGCGTGAACGCCAGAGACATGAACTCTGCCCAGCAAAAGCAGGGTGGGCTTCTGGGAGGAGGTGGCAGCCGCTCTGAAGTGTTCTCAGTCCGAGAGGCACAGGGCTCTCCAGGGGGCAAGAGAAGCCTGGCAGAGCCAGAGTGCTGCACTGAACCCTGAACCTGCGCCTCTAGTTGGCCCTTCTGGTCCCACCTCCACTGCCCTGGAGCTGGCCTTCCGGCCAACGGGGCTGAGCAGAGCGTGTAGCTGGAGGGCCCCACAGGTGTCTGCGCGGGGTCTCCTCTGCAGCTATGACAGAGCCAGCTTTAGCCTTCGCTTCCCCCCCACCCCCGAACTACCAAACTGTGCATGGCCCCCAATGGCCCCCCTCCTCCACCATGACACTGCCCGGCCTGGCTGCCCTTTCTCCCCTCCCTGGCGCTGGCCCTTTGGCCTCCACCTGGTTCTTCTCCCTCATCCCCCAGCTCCGAGTCCTGGGTTCAGCCAGTTCCTGCTGAACTAGGGACCAGAAGAAACTTCAACACAGAAAAGGTTATGTCTGAGTAAGGAAGGGTGGGAGCTGGCAGCTCTGTCCCCACCTACCCTCCTAGGCTACCTTTCCATCCTCCTTTCCACCTCAGGACTCTGGTCTCACAGCACCCCCCGTTTTCAAGAAGCCCCTAGTCCCCCACCCCCAAACTGGACTAGAAAGTTCTGCGGCACCTTGCCTTCAGGCCTGGGAAATAGCCTCAAACAGGGGGAGCCCTTTGTCTTTGGGGTGCTTGGGATTGATACAGGTCAAAGCCCCAGAATTACCATGCCCCCCACCCCACGCCCACTCCCACTCTTTGGTCCGGGTAGGAAGCAAAGGTACAGACACAGTCTGTTTCTGGGGAATTTGCTCTTTATTTTGGAAAGTGAGGGCGGGGAGGGCCATATGCAGCCCTCCAGCTCAGGATGGAGGGAGGGCAATGGGGAAAGGGCTGGGGACACCCCTGTCCCCAAGCTGCAGGCAGGGAGAGAGTTCAGGGTCAGGAGTGAATATGCAAATGAAGTCGGTGGGGTTGGCAAACTCCCAGGAGGCCCTGGGTGTCATCACTGCCGGTGGGCGCCTTCTGAACTGTAGGGGCAAGGTGAGGGGTCACTCGCGAGCCCCGCTTCAGAGCTGGGGAGCGGCGGTGCCAGGGTGGGGATTCCCTGGGGCAGCAGGGCCAGGCTAGGCTCCAGGGGAGCAGGGTGCGGTGAGGGGTGCATTACCGAGACCCGATGGGTCGCTCCGCGTCTTCGGGGTACAGCAGTTTGGAGAGGATTGCTTCTGGACTGTCCCTTTTCCCATACCTGGGCGCGGGGCGGGGATGAGGGCGTGGTCAATCCAGGTCACGCCCGGAGTGACCGCAGGGGTCCCGGCGACCCTGACCCGCCCTCGGGCGCCTGCGCTCACCGCTGCCGCGTGAGCAGGTTGAGGTAGTGGCGCAGCGAGGTGTAGTAGCGGCTGAGTTCCTCCGGGGAGGCGCCCTCGCGGGGGGCCTCGGGCTTGGCGGGGTACGCGGCCACCATGGCCCCCAGGCAGGCCAGCAGGCCCAGCAGCACGGCCACCTTGGCGGCCCACGGCCTGCGCCCCGCCACCATCTGGGGAGGCAGGGCGGGAGCGTGGTCACTGCCCGCAGCCGACGGCTCCCCCTTGCAGCGGGCACAAGGGCACTGGCGCGGCAGGCCGGGTCTGAAGCCGCCACACTATGGGACTGGGTGTTGAGGGGGCTCCCAGGACCCGCTCCTTCCCCTCGGCGCTGGCCCTCCACCGATCCAGCTTCCGTCACCCCAGACTCAGTTTCCCCACAGCAAAGTCTGGATGTCCTGGCGCTTGGCACCCCCCCACGCCGCCCCCCACGCCCCCGGGCCACTTACAGTGACAGCTCTGGAGCCGAGATGAGTGGCTGGAGAAAGGCAGGGGCGCCCCAGGCTGGCCTGCTGCGAGCCTGCTGTAGCTCCCTGTGGGGCTTTATATCCTGCCTGGGCAGGGAGGGGGAGCCTTAGTGGGGGGGGGGGGAGCCGTAGGGGGAGGGCCCTTCCCCCGCTGGCCCTCACCCTGCCAGCTTGCCCGGCTGACACCAGCCTGCCGTGTGACGTCTCCACCTCCACAGCTGTGTGGGCAGCTGTGATGCTCTGGCTCAGGGCCCCTGTGGATGAGGTGTCTGGCCTGAACCTTGTCTTCGTCACCCCACAGCCCCTCCGTGGCTGTGGCTGGTGTAGCCCCCGGAGCAAGTGAGGTGATGGGATTACGCCTTCTGGGGATGCTCTCTGTCACCCCTGAGGCCTGGCCAGCAGGTAGGAAAGGACAACTTCCCATCGTCTGTTCTTAGCACCTAGGAGAAGGTCGTGGATGTATGCCAGACCCTTCGGCAAAGTGTTCACCAGATGCACAAGGGAGGGGTGGGAGACCTCTTGCCCTGACCTGCTGTTTAGGATGACCCTGGGGGGTTCTCTGGACACCCCATATGGCATCTCTCAGGTCAAGAGTTGGGGACATGGATAGGAAGAGGCAGAAACCAGAGTCGCTGAGTGGACCGCCAGCATCCAGCCAGGTCCAGCCTGGAACCTCCAGGCTGTAGATGTTCCAGATTGGGGGATACATGCTATTGTCCCAGCCCACCGCAGCCTCCACGGGACCGTAAGAGGAAAGAGGGCGAGAAGTGACAGGTGTCCCTTAGACACCTCTGATTCTACACAATCTCAGTCACAAGCATGACCCAGAGGAGGAAACAGAAGCTCTGAGAGGGAGGTCACCCAGGACCCTAACAAGGAAGAGACCCGCTCAGTCCTGGCAGAGGCGGGTGGGAAAGGCTCAGCATCCGGAACAACCAGGAGGTGTGTGGGGGGCTGGGGGGACAGGAGGCCAGATCTGGGGCCTGCCATCCCTTCTGAGAGAGCCAGGTAGGGGAGGGGCTTCCAGGCTGCCAACCCCATCAGGCCCACCTGCCCACATCAGGAGGGTCCTGACAGCCTCCTGGGCTTCCAGGCATCCCATCAACCTCGGCGAGCAGAGGGGCCATCTGTACCCAGGTCCCGTTCTGGGCCAACCCCTCCACCCCCAGGACAGATGGCTGGGGGCTATTTTTAGAGTGCTCCTGAGAGGGAGGGCACACCTCAATCACCTTTTTATGGGTTCAATCGCCTGCACTCTCCGGAAACGGCTTATCAGCCCTTCAGCCTCAGTGGGCCCTGCACCTAGGCAGAAACGCCAGGGCCTCTTGCCAGGGATGGAGGATGCCACATGTACCCTCCCCGGCGAGCCCGAGTCTGAGGGCACAGCATGGCTCTGTCCTTCCTGAGCCCCAGTGTAAGGGCAGACAGACAGCTCCTCTGGCAGGCAGGGGTGGGGTGGGGAGTGGGCCAATGGGGGGCTAGCTGGGAGACCTGGAATCCCAGAGCCAGGGTCTAGACAGGGATTCGGGGACTTCAACTTTTGAGCCAGCAGCACTGGTTAGGGGTAACAGAGAGGTGGCTCCCCGTCTATTGATGGGGCATGGAGAGAAGGGGCGCTTGTGTGATGTCCTTCTTGGAACCCCCTCTTGCCCGTTGGGGTACAAGGGCAAATAGGGAAGAGGAGAAACGGTGGAGAAGTTACAGGGTGACAAAGAAGGCCTAGATTCTGGGTACAACCTCTGAAGAAGTTCACCTACCCACCCACCCCCACTTTCAGTGAAGGTAAAAGGAACCTACTGGGTCTCTGGGTATGGATCAAAAGCCAACATTCCACAGCCACACAGACTCCCCCAATCCATCATGCCCCACCCTCCAATTCCTCGCTCCAATTAAAGGGCAAGCTGATGAGTTCATTAATCACCATCTCTTCATTAGTGAGCTTATTAAGTTGTTGATTCGTGGGAAAGATGTCTCAGTCCTGAATCAATAGATTCGACTAAGCCCCTACCCACACACCCACCGTGATTCAGCAGCTAGGAGACATGTCTGGGTACTGGGGTTCAGGGGAGGGGGACTGACGTCTGTGCAGGGAGAAACTTCAGTATCAATTGCGACTGTAGACTTGGGACCAACTTGTCCTTGAAGGATGGAAGGCACATGGTTATCATAGGGGTTCAGTGGTCCTTGTGCCCAGAGGTGATGGAGGCTATAGACCTGGACCCCAACAGGCCCCTTCATCAAGATAGGGTTGCGTGCCACTCATCCTCAAGGTGTAGTTTTCTGTATTCCACCAACTAACCTCAAGGTCAGTAGTTTGAACCCAACAGCCACTGTGAGAGAGAAAGACTAGGAATTCTGTTCCCATAGTCACAGTTTCAGAAAGCCACAGGGGCAGGTCTACCCTGTCCTGTAGGGTCGCTATGAGTTGGGATCGACTCGTGGCAGTGAGTGAGGGAGTAACCCAGCCTTGGCCACTCCCCTCAACACAAAGCCTCTCTGGGATGTACCCTTTCCCCCTCAGGCCAAACCAGATGTCTGGGGCCTTATTTGCCATACACAGCAGGAGACTTCACAGCAGGAGTGACTTGATCTTCAGTCCATAAGCATTTACTAAGTCTCTACTATGGACCAGGTCGCCTTGAACACTAATGACCCAATAGCAGACAAGTTATGGGATGACATCAAGATGTTCTTGAGAAAACAAAGTGTCGTTCAAATGGCAGGAGAGAAAGAAAAGACCAAAGTGGATGTTAGAAGAGACACTGAAACCTGCTCTTGAGTGTGGCTCAGCTAAAGCAAAGGAGAGAAATTATGAAGTAAAAGAAATGCACAGACAGGCAGCTCAAAAAGGCAAAGTGAAGGTTCACAGTGAAATGTGCAAAGAACTCAAGAATAGAAAAGCCAAAGGGAAGAACCCATTCAGCAAACCTCAAGCTGAAAGAATTCAGGAAGCAATCAAGCCTTGAGCTGAGCAAACTGTTGAAGGATGTCAGAAGCATCCAAAGAAGATGGAAGGAATGCACAGAGTCCCTGAGCCAACAAGAACTGGCTGATTGTCAGCCACTTTAAGAAGTACTATAGGATCAAGAACCAATGTCCTTCTCTACCTAAATCCTCCCTCAGTACAAGAATGGTTTGTTCTAATGATGTGGCAGTATATGATACTCACCTTCTCCACGCAATCACTGAAGACAAATGGGTGCATAAGCAAAGGTGGTGAAGAAAGATGACGGTGCCGAGCTATTAAAAGATAAAGCATCTGGGGTCTTAAAGGCTTGAACTTAAACAAGCCGCCATCTAGCAGGGAAGCAATAAAGCCCACATGGAAGAAGCTCACCAGATCATGAGGTGTCAGTGGAAATAGGTATCAGAAGTTCAAAAACAAGTAAACAAATTGAAGTGAAAGCGCATAGGCAAAGTGGAGACCCAAAGCTAAGCTGTAAGACAATCGGGCAGTCTCTCACAGAAGGGCCATTTGGAAGGGATGATACATCCAGGGTGCAGCAGAGCACTGATGAAACACACAACTATCCTCCAGTTCTTTAAAGTCCCCTCCTCCCACTATGATGGCCTTAGTTTTACCTCACTAATCTTGCTAGACCTGCGTATATACATTGGTACAATTAAGGTCTTTCAATGTATGAAATCCAAGATAGGTAAACCTCTCAGAAACAGTAATGGGAGTAATGATTCCCTGAGTGTGCAGGAAGAGTGGGGGAACGGGGACAAGAGAGGACTGATCGCAATGATGACTGTATAACCCCACTCGAGGGGAACAAACATCAGAATTTTAGGTGAATGGATACATTGGATGGTGTAAGTTATGGCAAAAACTATAATAATAATATAGTAAGGGTTCAGGGGAGTGGTAGGGTGGGTGGGTAAGGGAGGGGATAAAGGGGAGCTGTTTTCAAGGAGTTAAGATGAAAGAAAATGTATTGAAAATGATGATGGCTGCGATTGTACAACTATGCTTGATCTAATGGACCTATGGATTGTAATTGTATATGTAAGAGCTCCTAATAAAATGTTGAAGAAGAAGAAGAAGAAGCAATGACCTTGAAGGAAGAAGTACAAGCTGCCATGAAGATATTAGCAAAAAGCAAAGCTCCAGGAACTGACAGAATACCAGCTGAGAAGTTTCAACAAACGGACGCACTCACAAGTCTGCGCCAAGACATTTTGAAGACAACTACCTGGCGACCCAATGGAAGACATCCTCATTGATGCCCAATCCAGAGAAAGGTGCCCCAAGAGAGTGCAGAACTGGTGCACAAAACCATTAATATAATAGGAAAGCAACATGTTGCTAAAGATCATTCAGAAATGGTTTCAGCAGTGCATGGACAGAGCGCTGTCAGAAATTTCAGAAGAGGATTTGGAACCACAAGAGGACATGGAACCCAGGGCATCCTTGCTGCTGTCAGATGGATTGGGGCTGAAACAGAGAATGCCAGAAAGCTGTTACTGTGCTCCACTGACTCTACACAGGCATTGGACGCTGGGACCATAACAAAGTATAGGTAACGTTAGGAAGAATGAAAATTCCAGAACCCTTCATTGTACTCCTGCAGAACCTGTACAGAGATCCAGGGGCAGTCATTCAGACAGGACCGGGGAACAGCGCAGGGCTTAGAAATGGGAAAGGTATAGATCGGGGCTGTATGCTTTTACCTTGCTAATTCAATCTGTCTGCTGAACAAATGATCTGCGAAGCTGAAGGAGAACTTGGCATCCGGATTGGAGGAAGGTGCATTTCACAGCCTGTGGTAGGCAGATGACACAGCCTTGCTTACCCAAAGGGAAGAGGCTTCACGCACTTGCCGGTGAACTTCAAGGACGTCAGCCTTCAGTATGGATGATAACTCAATGTAAAGAAAACAGAGCTCCTCCCAACTAGGCCTTCAGCCAACATTGTGATCGATGCGGGAAGGACTGAGGTTGCCAAGGATTTCATCTCGCTTGGACCTCTAATCAACACTCAAGAAATCCAGCAGCACACAGCACTGGGCAAATCTGGGCACAGGACTTTCTTGCAGCGTTGAAGAGCAAGGATGTCCTTGGAGGACCATGGTGCGCCGATCCTAAGCCTGGATAGTTCCGTCCGTCCACAGGCAGGGGAGAGCCGGGCGATGAAGGGGAGGACCGAGGAAGAGCTGCTGCGTCGGATTTACGACGTTAAAGAAGAACATTGACTATCCCGTGGAGTGTCAGCAAACAGCCAATCTGTGCTGGCAGGACAGCCAGAATGCTCCTTAGAAAGGGGCGTGGGCAGACTTCAGCTCATGTATTTGGACATCTTGGCAAGGGAGACCAGCCCCTGAAAAGGGGCACCATGCCACGTAGATGGTCAGCCCAGAAGAGGGACATTCCCAACAAAACGGACCGGCACCATGGGTGGAACACTGGGCTCAATCGTAGCCGCTGTGAGACTGGTGCAGAGCGGGCAGAGTTTGTTTCCGTGGTCCATCAGGTTGCTACGAATTGAAGCCGACAAAGGACCAGATGAAGACGGCCTGGTGGCAGAGTGTTGAAGCAACCGGCTCTTCGTCAAAAGTTGGTAGTTCAAGCCCACCTGTACCTCTGCAGGAGTGAAGAGCTGACCGCCCGCTCCCATAGAGCTTACAGCCTGGGAAACCCTGGGGTCGATTCGGCTCTGGGCTGGCGAGGAGTTGGGATGGACTCCAGAGGACACAATACAACCAATTCCTGGGATTGTCCTAGGTACTGGGGGCAGAGCAAGAAACAAGCAAAAGCCTTGCCTATATGAAGCTTCGGCGCCCTGGTGACATAGCGGTTAATGGCTGAGCTGCTAGCCACAATGAGGTCAGGAGTTCAAACCCACAGGCACTCCCGGGAGGGAAACAAGGCTTCCTCTTGGTCGTAGTTTCGGACACTCACGGGGCAGTTCTACGCTGTCCTATAAGGATGCTGTGCGTCGGAAGGAACCGGAGGGCTGCGAGTTTACATGAAGCTTACAGAGAAAGCTTCCAGCGGCAGGAGGTGCGAAACACGCTCCCACCGTGAGCATGGAGTCTGCCTGATGGTGATGGCGCTGTAGATTCTCTGGATAACAGGGTGTGGCGTGCTGGAGCGTAGGGACGGTGGGCGGTTGGAGAAGACCTCACTTGGACACTGGCTTTGGAAGGAGGAGGCAGGGAACAGTAAGTGCAAAGACCCAACGGTGAGAGCTTCCCTGCCCGCGTTTAAGGAATACAGACAGATCTCATCGCTGGAGTGAGCAGTGGGGGTGTGTGGGGGTGGGGGTGTCCAGAGATGAGGCCAGGAGGCCGAGGGGGACTGGCTCATGTCGATTGTACAGATCGCCATCGAAGACCTTTTCAGGAAGGAGAGGGGAGCTTTGAACAGAAGAATGCAGGGATCCAACTTAGATGCTCAAAGCAGCACTGTGGAGAAGAAATGGCAAAGGCTTCTGGGCAGAGCAGGGAGACCGGGTACTAGCTAACTGAGTCCTCCAGGGGGAAGACGAGGGATGGTGGCAGCCTGACCCCGAGTTCCTGGTTCATCCACACACATTCCTCACCAAGCACTGCCCGGTAGGTGTGTCCAGTGCCGAGAGCCCCTCCTGCCGAATCCTTTCCCTGGAGGGGGTGTGGGGAGTGGTTGCCTGCAGCACTCAGGTCACAGGGCTGTCTGCTCTCTGCTCGGGCTCCTCGTGTGTGAGATGCTCTCTGCTCCCGGATTACTGCGCACCCAGGAAAAGCTTGTCTGCTTTGGTGGTGCTCCCGAAGGACAAGGGTGAGGAACAGCCAGTGGCCACAACTGAAACTGACCACCTGCCGCCAAAGGCCAAAAACCATGGCCAAGGAAGCTCCGTCCTCTCCTCGGACAGACAGGAGCGCCGGGCAGGCTCTACGCCTCCTGAGCTCTCACATGGGCAAAGCCCCAACGAGGGCAAGCGGGTCGAGGGTAATGGAGGGGGGCCGGCGGGAGTCCTCCCTAGAGTCTCACTGTGAACTCAGCCTATTTCTAGGGAGCGAGGCAGTGATTGCCCCAAAGACTGGATTTGCACTTTCCAGGGTCGGAGTTCTGCCAACATCCTTCTTTTCTGACGTTGTGGGTCCTTTTGAAATCCAGTGACAGGGGCATGGGACCGGGGCATGCTCAGGATGCACGTTTCTCTCTAGAACAGAGATTGGAAAACTTCTTCTTCAGAGAACCAAACAGTAAATTTTTTTATTAAATCATTTTATTGGGGGCTCGTACAACTCTTATCACAATCCACACATCCGTCCATTGTGTCAAGCACATTTGTACATTTGTTGCCATCATCATTCTCAAAACATTTGCTTTCCACTTAAGCCCCTGATACCTGCTCCTCATTTTCCCCCTCCCTCCTCGCTTCCCCCTTCCCCTTGAACCCCTGATAATGTATAAATTATTATTTTGTCACTCTTACATTGTCCGATGTCTCCCTTCACCTACTTCTCTGCTGTCCGTCCCCCAAGGAGGAGATTATATGTAGATCCTTATAATCTGTTCCCCCTTTCCATCCCACCTTCCTTTCACCCTCCCAGTATCACCACTGGTCCTGAAGGGTTCATCTGTCCTGGATTCCCTGTGTTTCCAGTTCCTATCTGTGCCAGTGTACATCCTCTGGTCTAGCCAGATTTGTAAAGTAGAATTGGGATCATGATAGTGGAGGGGTCGGGGGCGAAGGGTATTTAAGAACTAGAGGAAAGTTGTATATTTCATCGTTGCTACACTTGCACCCTGACTGGCTCGTCTCGTCCCTAAGACCCTTCTGTAAGGGGATGTCCAGTTGTCTACAGATGGGCTTTGGGTCCCCACTCCACACTCCCCCTCATTCACAATGGTATGATTTTTTGTTCTTTGATGCCTGATACCTGATCCCTTTGACACCCCATGATCACGCCAGCTGGTGTGCTTCTTCCATCCAAACTAAGTACTTTGAGACTCCATCGCAACCGCTCATGTCTGCGTGGTGGAGCGAGTTCCGCCATAGCACATTACAGAAACGAGTGGGCGTGGCTGTGCCCCAATAAAACTTTATTCATGGGCATGCACGTTTGAATGGCGTATGCTCCTCACACCGTGAAATAACAGCCTTTTTTTACTTTTTCCAACCAATTGAAAATGCAACACCATTCTCAGCGCATGAGGTGACTAAACAAGCGAAAGCAGTCTGGAAGGGCAGGTAAACCTCTGCGCATTCTAGGTCGTCTCCACCAAAAGTAACTTGGACGTGTTCACAAGCTTGTTTGTGATTATAATTATGTAATTCGATTAAATATGACGGGGGGCTTCAAAGAATTATTGGGAAGGGAGAGCGTGAAAATGTTCCACAAACTTTTGGAAGCCTGCGGCGCAGTGGGATGGATTGTTGTGGCTCCTCTATCCCACGGTCTTCGCAACTCATGCCGAAGAACTGGGCGGAAGCAATGCAAAGAGACACCAGCTGGGTAGTGGTCAGGGAGCCATGTCAGAGGCAGGAAGAAGAGAAGTCCATCATCTCTTAAGACAGGGGTTCTCAGCTTCCTCACACCGCGACCCTTCCGTACAGTTCCTCATGTGGGGGTGACCCCCAACCATGACATGATTTCGTTGCTACTTCATCGCTGTCATTTTGCGACCGTGATGAATTGCAATGTAAATTGTAATGTGTTTTCCAATGGTCTTAGGCGACCCCTGTGAACGACTGACTTAAAAAGAAGAGAGAGGGGGCCTGTTGAGATCCCTGTGAGAAGGGGGAGTGGCAGTCTGAGAGCGAGCGCAGGGAACGAGAGCCGCTGGCTGGCTTGCAGACTTGGGTCTCTGGACATTCAGCAGCACTAAAGGAGCTTTAAAACACTTGCGCTAGGTGGACAGAGGTCAGAGGACGCTGTGGCTGGAGAGCTGGAGACAAGAAAGAGATGGCTCTGCAGGCATGCTGAGAAGAGGTGCTCAGACAGAAGAACTCTTTTTAGCATTTCTGATCCTGACTTCTTGTCATCTGCTCGCTCCCCTAACGAACCCCATAGTCCTGTGAGTTCCCTGCGGCCACTGCCATGGATTGTCCAGCCCTGCAGAGAAGGAGCGTGTCATGGAAGGGACAGCTGGTGTCAGAATAGGAGGAAGGACAGACTCATCCTTGGGTGGAGGTGGAGGTGGAGGTGGAGGTGGAGGTGGAGGTGGAGGTGGAGGTGGAGGTGGAGGCGGAGGCGGTGGAGGTGGAGGTAGTGGAGGTGGTGGAGGTGGTGGTGGAAGTGGTGGTGGTGGAGGTGGTGGTGGAAGTGGTGGTGGTGGAGGTGGTGGAGGTGGAGGTGGTGGAGGTGGTGGAGGTGGTGGTGGAAGTGGTGGTGGTGGAGGTGGTGGTGGTGGAGGTGGAGGTGGTAGAGGTGGAGGTGGAGGTGGAGGTGGTGGAGGTGGAGGTGGAGGTGGTGGTGGTGGTGGTGGTGGTGGTGGAGGTGGAGGTGGAGGTGGAGGTGGAGGTGGTGGAGGTGGAGGTGGAGGTGGTGGAGGTGGAGGTGGAGGTGGAGGTGGTGGAGGTGGAGGTGGAGGTGGTGGAGGTGGAGATGGAGGTGGAGGTGGAGGTGGAGGTGGAGGTGGTGGAGGTGGAGGTGAAGGTGGAGGTGGAGGTGGTGGAGGTGGAGGTGGAGGTGGAGGTGGTGGAGGTGGAGGTGGAGGTGGTGGAGGTGGAGATGGAGGTGGAGGTGGTGGTGGAGGTGGTGGTGGTGGAGGTGGAGGTGGAGGTGGAGGTGGAGCTGGTGGTGGAGGTGGAGGTGGAGGTTGAGGTGGTGGTGGAGGTGGTGGTGGAGGTGGTGGTGGAGGTGGTGGTGGAGGCGGAGGTGGTGGTGGAGGTGGAGGTGGAGGTGGAGGTGGTGGTGGTGGTGGTGGAGGTGGTGGTGGAGGTGGTGGTGGTGGTGGTGGTGGTGGTGGTGGAGGTGGTGGTGGAGGTGGAGGTGGAGGTGGAGGTGGAGGTGGTGGAGGTCAAGGTGGAGGTGGAGGTGGAGGTGGTGGTGGTGGTGGTGGAGGTGGTGGTGGAGGTGGTGGTGGAGGTGGTGGTGGAGGTGGTGGAGGTGGAGGTGGTGGTGGTGGTGGTGGTGGTGGTGGTGGTGGTGGTGGTGGTGGTGGTGGAGGTGGAGGTGGAGGTGGAGGTGGTGGTGGAGGTGGTGGTGGAGGTGGTGGTGGAGGTGGAGGTGGAGGTGGAGGTGGTGGTGGAGGTGGAGGTGGAGGTGGAGGTGGAGGTGGTGGTGGAGGTGGTGGTGGAGGTGGAGGTGGAGGTGGAGGTGGTGGTGGAGGTGGTGGTGGAGGTGGAGGTGGAGGTGGTGGTGGTGGTGGTGGAGGTGGTGGTGGAGGTGGTGGTGGAGGTGGTGGTGGAGGTGGTGGAAGTGGTAAAGGTGGAGGTAGAGGTGGAGGGATGAAAGGAACAGCCAGCTGAGGATTCCAGAAAGCAGTGTTGTGTGTTTGAGTTGATTTCAACTTGGAGAGACCCCACCAAGCAGATAGAACTGCCCCATAGTTTCCTAGGCTGTAGAGGTGAGATGGGGAAAACACCGGAATTGAATACCTGCTGTGTTCGGCCTGGTAGACTAGAGAAATAAGTTCATTGACAAGTATATATGTGTGTGAGTGAGAGCTTTTTATCAAAGAGCAATTGAATATTGAGAGAACATCCCAGCCCAGTCCAGATCACGTCTGATATTAGCCCAGTGTCCGATACTAGTCCAAATATTTCTCTTCAGACTCACGTAGCACCTGCAATGATCCAAATGCAGGAAGGTCACAGGCTGGTGGGTGAAAAGTCTTGTGGATCCAGTGGCGGTGGCAGCATCTCAGTGCTGGCGCGGGTCTCCACATGGCTCCCCAAGTGTCCCGAAAGCAGGAAAGTGAAGCAGAGGGAGAGTGGCCCGTGGCCCATATCCAGAGAAAAAGAGAGGAAGCTCCCGAATCCTCATGAGAAGGCCACAAGGCTGTGACTTGACAAGCTAGACTCCACCCCGAGACCGATTTATCAAGCTGAACTGAAATGATGCAATTACCACAACTGCTGAGCTATCAGTGCGTCGTGTTGTCCCTGGTGTGCCCCAGCCCGAGTACAAGGCATGCAGAACGGGCACTGCTGCGGAGAGATGGCTTCCCAGCAAAAACTCTCTCCTTCTGTGTCATGGAGCGGACGCGAAATGTCTAACACTCGGAGTTGAGTCAGTTCTGACTCGTTGCCAAGTTGTGTCCCACGGAACAGAGCACTGCCCGCTCCTGAGCCATCCTACAAGGGGTGCTACGTTGGATCCCACTGTGCAACCGCGATGTACGTCCATCTCATCGCCCGCCTTGTCCTTTTCACTGACCTTCGACTTTCACAAACAGGATCTCCTTTTCCAGAGACCGTCTCTCCTGGTAACGTGTCCAAGGTTTTCCAGGAGTCCGTGGAATTTCCAATATTTTTCACCAACACCATAATTAAAATACACCCATTCTTCTTGGATCTTCCTTATTCATTGTCTAACTTCCACGTGCTTATGAAACTATTCAAAATATCATGGAGGGAGGGAGGGGGGAAATGAGGAGCTGATACCAAGGGCTCAAGTGGAGAGGAAATGTTTTGAGAATGATGATGGCAACAAATATAGGAATGTGCTGGACACAATGGTGGTATGTATCGATTGTGATAAGAACTGTACGAGCCCCAATAAAATTTATATATATATATATCATGGCTTAGGCCAAGTACGCCATAGTCTGCAAACTGGCGTGTTAAAGAGGTCTTGTGTACAGATTTGGCCAGCACCGTAGGCAGCCTGATTGCTTGACTGTTGCTTCCGTGAGCATTGACTATGGATCCAAGCTAGGTGAAAATCCTTGACCACCTCAATTGTTTTCTCCATTTACGATGATGTTATCTATGGGTCCAGTTGTGAGGATTTGGGATTTCTTTACATTGAGTTTATCATCCATACTGAAAGCTGACGTCCTTGAAGTTCACCAGCAAGTGCGTGAAGCCTCTTCCCTTTGGGTAAGCAAGGCTGTGTCATCTGCCTACCACAGGCTGTGAAATGCACCTTCCTCCAATCAGATGTCAGGTTCTCCTTCACACCAACCAGCTTCTCAGGTCATTTGTTCAGCAGACAGACTGACTTAGTATGGTGAAAGCATACAGCCCTGAGGCACATCTTTCCTGATTTTAGACCATGTAGTACTTTCTTTTCCAGTCCATTGGCCAGGTAGCTTGTCACAGACAAGTGAGTGCTTCCAGTGTTTCATCAGCTTGTGAAAACATTTCAGTTGGACTCTATCACCTCCCAGAACCTCATTTTTCTGCTAATAGATTCAGTGAAGCTTTGGCTTCTTCTTTGAACACCACTGGTTCTTGACCATGGACTACCTCTTGGAATAATTGAGTGGACCCGTTCTTTTTGGTTCAGGGCCTCTGTGTATTCCTCCCATCATCTTTAAATGTTTTCTGCATCACTGAACATTTTGCCTGTAGAATCCTTCAACACTTCAACTCGTGTCTGGAATTTTCCTTCTTCAGTTCCTTCAATTTGAGATGTGTTGAGTATGTTTTCTTTCCGGCTTTCTAACTCCAGGTGTTTGCACATTTCCTTATAATAATTTCCTTGTCTTCGCCAGTTGCCCTTTGAAATTTTATTTTCAACTCTTTCGCTTCAGCATTTCTTCCATTTGCTTTGGCTACAGTGCACTCAGCCGCAGATTTCAGAGTCTCTCCCGACACCCACTTGGGTCTTTTCCTTCTTTCCCGCCCTCATTCAAAACCTTCTGCTCCTTCCACTATGATGTTCTTCATTTCACCCATAGCCCATCACGTCTCCTGGCAATAGTGTTCGAGGTACCAAATATGTTCCTGAGAGAGTCTCAGATTTCAGGTGGGATATTTCTCAAGATCATATTTTGGCTCTCATCGACATTCTAATTTTCAACTTCAACGAATATGCACCATTGATGGTCTATTCCACAGTCTACCCTCGCCTCCCCAGTCTACCCTCGCCTCCACAGTCTACCCTCGCCTCCCCAGTCTACCCTCGCCTCCCCAGTCTACCCTCGCCTCCCCAGTCTACCCTCGCCTCCCCAGTCTACCCTCGCCTCCCCAGTCTACCCTCGCCTCCACAGTCTACCCTCGCCTCCACAGTCTACCCTCACCTCCCCAGTCTACCCTCGCCTCCCCAGTCTACCCTCGCCTCCCCAGTCTACCCTCGCCTCCAGTCTACCCTCGCCTCCACAGTCTACCCTCGCCTCATTTGGGCGGCTAATACTGAGCTCCTCCAGCATCTCTTCCCACATTTGTAGTCAACTTGATGCCCGTCTGTCCTTCTGGCAAGGTCCATGCGGACAGATGCCATTTATGTTGTTGAAAAAGTGTGCGATAAAGTAGTTGGTCTTGAAAAATTCTCTCCTGTGATCTCCAGCTTTGTTTCCGTCACCACGGTCTTATTTTCCACTTCCTGTCCTTCTACTTTCACATTCCATTTGCCAATAATTATCAATGCAGTGACTTCATTGTTGCCCAATGTCAGACCCAATGTTCATCTTCAATTACATTATCATTAGATTTAGTGGTTGGTGCATAAACTTGAGTAACAGGTAGATTAACTAGACTTCCTTGTAGGGATATAGATATTATCCTATCACAGACAGCATTGTACTTGTAGGGCTTAATTATTTTAAAAGTGAAAACAACACCATTTCTCTCGTGGTTGTTATGGCGTGCACAGTAAGCCATGAGATTATCTGATTCAATATAGCCAATATCAGTCCTTTTCAGCTCACTCATACCCAGGGCACCAGTTTTTCAGTGTCCCATTTCTGTTTTGGTTTTTTAATTTTTCCCCCATTTCTGTTTTTGACATACATTCATACGCCGCCGGGTCCACCTTCCCATTAGTAATGGATGCCGGCATCTGTTTCTTCTCCTTTTGAGCCAGGAAATCACAGAGAGGGAGGAATTTTGGAAACAGCACCATTAAGTTGTTTATGGACTCACCCCTGAGCTGCACATCAATGAAGAAAAAGGAGAGTTTAAAAAAAGGTGGGGCAAGGCCAATTCTGAGGTCAAGTTCAGCCTCTGCTGCTTACCCAGCCTCTGTGGCCTGAGCCAGGCATTTATCCTGTGAGCCTCGCCTTTGTCTCGTAGGCAACGGAGAGCAGAAGAAACCTGTAAAGGGTGAGCCAGAGGAGGTCATGAAGCATGAAGATGCATGGGTTTGTTGCCAGGGCAACAACATGTTTCCGGACTCTTATCTTCACTTACAATGATTGGGAGGAGGTGCCTACAGTGCGGACCTGGTGTCTTGTCTTTCACACCCATTCTTGCATTATGGGAAAAAGTCAATGCCAGTCTACATTGAAAGATTAGACAGCGAGGTTGTTGGTAAGGTTTGGCATGCTTTTTCGTTCTTCTTGCTTATCTATACTTTATATTTCTCTACAGGGAGTAAAATCGAAGCAGGAAGGGGAAAAGAGAAATGCCAGCAGCACATGAATGAATCCAGCCAGAGCCTCCCAGGAATGGCTCCACCGTAGCCCTGTAGCACCCGCCCAGTGTCTACTCGGGATTCCTTCCAGCTGGGAGCCACCTCTCCACACAGCACCCTTGTGGCCACAGGCTGTCAGGAGAGATTTGGCTGCTGGCCTTGCTGAAGACCAGACAAGGGAGCTGGCAGCATCCCCGCCACAACCGAGTCCTTCCATCAAAGGGAGAATCAGATCAACCAGCGGGCTCTGCTTTGTGTCCTGTTGGTGCTTCTGAGCCTGCCTGCCCTTGCAGACTCGGGCCAGTGGAAAGGGCTTCGATTCTGAAGCCGGACTCCCCGGGTGTGAATTCCACTTGTATGTCTCAGCTGTGCGACTTGGGGAAAGTTAACCTGGCCTCTCTGAGTCTCATGTAAAACGGGGAGAATGAGGCTTTGTTGGTGGCTTCTTAAAAAAAACAGCAACCACAAACTCACTGCCATCGAGTTCACTCCGACTCCCGGGGACCATACAGGACAGGGTAGAACTGCCCCTGTGGCCTTCCGAGACCCTAATTTTTACGGAAGGAGAAACCCTCATCTCCTGAGAATCAGCTGGCAGGCCTGAACTGCTGACCTTGGGACTAACAGCCCAAGGCACAACCCACTCCATCCCCAGAGCCCCTCCAGACTAAAGCCTGGGGATCCCTGTGTCTGTGCCCCGATGTTGAAGACAGAGCTATCCCCCCTCAAAGACCCCTTCTCCCCTCTCTCCTCTCCGCTGCCACCTGCCTCCACAGTGCTCCCCAAATCCGTTTGCCCTGCTCCCCTCTGGTCCCCAAGGCCCCTCTCTCTCTGCGTAACCTAGATCTGAACATTCCCCTTCATTCTTTTGTCCCCCATCCCTACCCAACCCAGGTGACAGCCACATGCTCTCTGTGTCCCAGGGTCCCCAGGCTGCTCTGTGGCCCTCTGTGCCGGGGAGGATGTGGTGACAACACATGGACTCAGTCCCTAGCTCGTTAGCAGGCTCATTAGCTCTTAGCTCCTAGGCTCCGAGAGCTTTCCCCAGGCTGTGCCATCCATCAGACAGCAGGGGCTGAAGGGGGAGAAAAAGGGAGAGGAGAAAACAGGTAGGTGACCTGACCCCCACCCTCCTGTCGCCTCCCAGGGAGCATGAGGCCTGATCCAGCTACAGAGAAGCCGCCCTTCCCTACCTCTCCTGACACTCCCGGGTCCCGAGACTCCTGATCTCTCACGGGACCTAAGGGAGTGCTTTCCCCACTGGGGGGTGCTGGCCTGAAGCCTGCCTGCCCACCCCCTACCACAGACTCACAGACCTGTTGCTTCTGGGGGTTCTCCTGCTCCCCTTCTTTCTTCCCTCCGCCCCCTCCTCCCACTTCCCCTCACCCCACTCCCCCAGTCTCTTGAGTCCAGTTCTGAGGTCCCTAGAAACAGCAGCCCAGTCTCGGGGCCCTCTCTGCCACGGCCACCGGGTCTTCCTGCTTACAGGTTGGGTTTTTCAGAAAAACTTCGTGAAAGTGCTATCTCAGAGACTGGGGCTCCTAGACTTTCTCTGCGGCGAAGGTTCGCACCCGGGCTTCCCTTGGCCTTGGGGAATCTGTAACCCCTGGAGGCTGTGAGGGCAAACTGAGTGTGACACGCCCCCTGCCCCCACTGGCCCAGTCGGAGTGGGTACCTCAGAGAGAAAAGCAAGCCCTCCCCGTGCCCCCGGCAGGGTCTGCAGCGTGTTCAGATCCACTTTGTAGTTCACCCTCAGTGTGGCCGTACGGCTATTTACAGAGCTGAGTTCCCACCCCATGTCCTGCCATTCCCGACGGAACGAACTGTGGAGGCTTCTCCTGCTTATACCGCTGCCCGGTCCCCATGCCAGGCAGGGAGGGCACTCATTCAACACGTGCTGGGTAAAGACAGCCTGCAGCTCACCCTGCTCCCTGGGCACTGCTTCCTCCTCGCGGCCCAGCTCGCACAGCCCTGACTTGGCTGGCAACTGGCCGGACGTCCAGCATGTTTGAAAAAGAGGAAACCCACATACTTAACCAGCTTCCTTTGCAACCAGTTAAGAGGAACCCTCGCAGCGTGGCGGTTACACATCGGGTTGATGGCTGCACGGTCAGCAGTTCGAAACTACCAGTCACTCTGCTGTCAGAGACGGGTCTTTCAACCCCGGAAAGAATTCGTCTCAGAAACTCACACGGGGCAGTTCTACCCTGTCCTAGAGGGTTGCGATGCGTCCGAATCACCTGGGATTAAGTTTGGTTTGGGGGTTTTGCAATTGGTCTGGGCCAATGAATTACAACTGGAATGGTGTGTATCATTTCGGGAAGTGCCCCTGGGGCTGTCCTTTCTGCCCCTTCCTCCTTCCTGCTGGCTGGAATGAAGACCTAACGGCTGGGGCTTCTGCCAAAGCGAAACGTTCAGAGGGGCCTGGATGGCCAGCCTACACACTGTTTCGAGCTTAAACAAACAAGCAAAGCCCTGTGAAACTCCAGTGGGCCTTCTCAAAGTGGGGTTCCTGGGCCCCGGGCACCTGCAGCACCGTGGTTGGAAAGGGACCCGCTGAAGCCACACCCTACGTGGACGGAATCAGAGGCCCTGGAGGTGGGGTGTCACACTCGGCTCTCGGACCCTCTGCCCTCCGAGTGACGACCATGTCAGTCCAAGCTCAAGGCCACTGTCCGTTTGGAGGCTTCTCCACCTGCAGCTGCACTTCATCCCGACCGCAGAACGGCCAAGTGACTCGGGGGATGGGCGGTCACTAGGAGGTGCCCTGTCTTCCAACCATAGCAACAAATGGTCATTAGATGGTCTTTGGTCAATGGAGCAATCAGAAGCAGGCTGCCTGGGAGTGGGACTGTGGGCGGCCTGCTGAGGCCCGGGAATAAAATCGGGGAGGAAGAGGGGGAGAGAAATGAGTACAGCACCAACTTAAATCCAGCCCAACCGGAGCCCCATAAATGTCACCCAACAAAACATACCAGTTTGAACCGTGTATTGAAAAGTAGGTTGCATGCAGACTAGTGCACAAGTGGTCATTGTCCGGCTTGGTGCTGAAGTGGGACTGCACCCAGGTTAGGAAGGATCCTGGCAGGCCCCCCAGACGTCCACCCCACCCATGCCGTCCTCTCCAAGGGCCACCCTCACCCTCCGAGGGAGTACATGCACAGAATCACAGAGGGTGGACTCTGCTGCCTGGCTCCTCGCGCTGAGCATGGGGAACCGCAGCCACAGGCGCAGGCTGTCGGTCTCCTCGCTGCATCACTCGCACTGTGTGCATTTACAATTACGACTCGCTTACCCATTCTGCGGTTGGGGGACACGGCTGTGCCCAGTTGGGGGCTAGTCCTACCACAACGAGTACAAAGCGAGGTGTCTCTGAGGGTCCCACAGACAGTGGGGAGTGGGAGGCAGGCCCACCAAGCAGGGGCCTGAGAGCACGGATGCACAAAGGGTGTGGGCTGAGTCAAGGCTGCCCTCAGCATCCCATGCGTGAATGGCTGCTCATAGAGGTGTCACCCGTGTGGACACGCACACATCTGTACACGCCAGCAAACCAACACACACATCTGTACATGCCAACAACCTGACTACCCCCCCACATATCTGTACACGCTGACAACCCGACTACCCCCCCACACACATCTGTACATGACAACAACCTAACTACCCCAAACACACATGTGCATGTCAACAACCCAACTACCCCCCCACATCTGTACATACCAACAACCACACACACATCTGTACATACCAACAACCACACACACACATCTGTACACACCAACAACCCAACACACACATATCTGTACATGCCAACAATCCCAACTACCCCCCCACACACATCTGTATATACCAAAAACCGCACACACACACACATCACCAACTACCAACAACCCCACACACACACCTGTACATGCCAACAACCCGACACATACATCTGTACATACCAACAACCCGACACACACCTGTACATGCCAACAACCCGACAACCCCCACACACACCTGTGCACACCAACAACCCAACTACCCCATCCCCAACACCATCACAGGCACATCCACACCAAACTACACACACACACACTCCCGTTCGTGCACTGTCATGCACTTTCTTGGGCAGACACTGCCACACCCCTGCACCCCGCCCTGAATCCTGTGCCCCAGCGCAGCGCATGGGGATGCATCTCCGGTGCCATCTCCGGGCCTGAGTGGCTTGGTGCTGGCTGTGGGTGTTTGCACAGCTAAGTGGCATCTGTGTACAGAGCGGGCCTGAGCAGGGCAGGCCTTATCTTGGCAAACACCCGCCTGCCACCCAGCCTCCATTAGTGCGCCTGCCACCGGATCCCCTTATCGGAGGCCACCTCTCGGTTCAGCACGCCTACGGACCCCAGGGACAGGAGAGTTGGCCACTCCCTACACCCCAGACCTTGAATCACCCCTCGGATGAGGAAGTCATAGGGTTCCTGATTAGGAGGTCTCAACCCCCGGGAAGCCTAGCGCCTTCCCAGCCCCCTTCCGCCCTGCTGCCCACCGGACTCCTGTGGTTAGCCCAGACTTGTGGCCTCACCACTGGCTGCGCCTGTTGTGCCTTCCCTCTGTAGCCATCTACGCAGAAAGGTCTCGGTGGGTGACAGTCTGTAAGGGCCCTGCCCAGGACCAGGCCAGTTCAACTTTGACCTCCTGGACTATTAATAACTATAAAGGCAATGTTATTGCTATAATTGCCTGAGGCTTGACTGGAGGGCCAGTCTGCTGGGAAGCATGGCTATTATCTGAGGCCATCCTCCCAGGAGGAAGGCCTTGCCTAACAAACTCAGTGCCTCCAGGTAATCCCACCTTACTGTGTGCCACTCCCCACCCACCCACCCCCACCCCCCACCCCGCCGTGGGGCACCAGCACTGAGGGTGTGGGCTGCCTCCAGGGCCTTGCACTCAGGTGCGCCTGTAGGGCAGTCCCTGACAGAAGACTGAAGACAATCGACACATTTGAATTGTGCCGGTCCAAGGGCCATGGAGGGCAAAAAGGACAAACCAATCTGTCCTGGAAGAAGGATGGCAGCCAGAATGCTCCTTAGAGGCAAGAAATGGCGAGACTTCGCCTCCCCTGTTTTGGACGTGTGGTCAGGAGAGACCAGTGGATGGACGAGAAGGACGTCACGTTCAGTAAAGTGAGGGGCAGCCGAGGAGAGGAAGGGCCGCTATGAGACAGATTGGCACAGTGGCTGCAGCAACGTGTTCAAGCATCGGAACCACGGCGAGGATGGCACAGGGCGGCAGGGTCCGGCGTCCTGCTGTGCAGGAGTGGCTATGGGTCAGAACCCCACAACCACACAGGGCAGAGTGGAACTGCCCCAGTGGTGCAGTCTGTAACACCTTACGGGAGTGCAGAGCCTCATCTTCCTGCAGAGTGGCTGGTGGTTTTGAACTGCTGACCGAGGGCATGAGGCTGGGCAGCAGCAGGGCAAGGAGCCTGAAGCCTACACCAGCTTCCTCCCTGGAGACCAGCCTCCTAGCGGGAGGCAGGCCTCAGATTGCCCTTGATCAACACCCCTGGGCCCTTCGGTTGGCTCCTGGTGTCATCCACTGAGTCAGCGCTGAGGTCACCCAAATCGATTGTCTACGTCTAGACCAGGGACTTATTGAATTTTGATTTTGCACTTAATTAAATTCCATCCAGCTGCGTGAAGGAGTGGAACTGGAGAGGTTTGTGTGTTTGTTTCTCAAACTTTTAGGAAAGTGGTTATGTGACTTTTAAGACGAAGACGAGAAGCCCCTCAGAAAGTAACAAAACCAGTGGAATTTTGACCGGTTTGACCAATTACACTGAAATGTAATGCTTTGCTGCAGAGCAGAGGCGCCTGGTCAGGTAAACGGAGGACGGTCAACTGTAAGGGAGGCAGTTCAAACCCACCAGTGTTCCTGGCTGTCTGCTCCCGTACAGGTCCTTGGAAACCCCGGACAGAAGATCGTCCAGACAGAAGACTGCCAGGGTCTCCAAGAGTTGCAATCCCTCAAGGGCAGCAGGTTTTATCGTTTGTTTGTTTGTTTGGGAGAGGGGCTTCGAGAGCAAACATAATACAAGTCTTAAAATCAAGGAAACATCCACAGGGTACCCAATCAAAGAAGCATTCTGACCTGGACTGTCTGAAAGGACAGGGAATTCTGGGCATGGCAGAGAGGAGAGCCCACCATTAGCAAGTGAAAAGCATTTTCTCCATCTCACCGTTAAGCAAAGAAAGGCTGCTGGCATTGCGAGCGCCTCGTACTTCGAGGATAACACTCTTTGACAAAGGTTTTTTTTCTTTTTACCAACAGTCTCAATGACAAATAATTCACATATCATACACATCCATGTTCAGTCGAAAGGCAGAGGCTGTATAAATGTTAATGCCCCGAGTTCCCTGGGCTGGGCAAGAGCCCCCAAACACTGCAGTGGGCACGACCAGGCCTGAGGGGGCTGGGGTAGGACAAGGTCTACACCCCTCAATCCAGGGGCTCCGGCTCTGTGACTGTTGTCCAGAAGGAGCCACGCCCAGCGACAGGGAACATGCAGTTCCCATGACAGAGGCCAGGTTTTAATAGAGTAATTAGAAACCGTGCTCAGGGAAAATGTTCCATCAACAGAAATATTCATGACGTGCCGTTCTGTGAGGTTAAGGGGGAGAAACATAGACCAAGCTCCCCGCCATCAAGTCGAAGGCCCCCACAGAGACCCAGAGGACAGAGCAGAACTGCCCGTGGGGGTTCCTGAGACTGTCACTCTTGAAGGAGGTTGAAAGCCCCGTCTACCTCCCTTGAGGCAGCTTGTGGTTTCGACTTGCTGACCTTGATGCTAACAGCCCAACACGTAACCTACTAAGGCTCTATGACCTCCCAAGGGTGCTATGATCACACCCATTTCCAGGTCGGGAAGCCCGGCCCCTGTCTGGTGCCACAACCCTCAACGGTGCCTGCAGGAATGTGGGGTGCCCGAACTCAACTCAAAACAGACTTGCCGGCACCAGCCAGCCAATTCTGACTCACACTGACCTGACAGGACAAGCAGACCTGCCCGTGTGGGTTTCCGAGACTGTGAATCCTTAGAGAATAGAAAGCCTCGTCCTTCTCCCACCGAGTGGCTGTGCTGGGCAGCCGGATGGGGGGTTGCCCCTCTCCATGCCAAGGTGCCCCCTACAGGAGGTTGCTGCAGAGCATCAGGCAGCCCCGGCAGCCATGCAAGACGACAGTACACCTGGGTGGGCCCCCAATCAAGGTCAGGTGGGCTTAATCCAGCCAATGGGTCAACCAGCACCGTGGACCACGCCTCCCAGCGGGAGACCCTAAAAAGGCGGGAACGGGAGACCACGCCCTCTTTTCCCACCTGTTCTTGGTGTCTCTTGCCCTCGGGCTCTGGTTCTCTGGCTCGTGTTGTTACTGTAACTCCTGAAACTGCTTCTATTCTTTATAAAAACCCACTTGGATCGCAAACTAGGCTTCAGCGTGAATTCTCTCTCGTGTGAAGCCAAGAACTGAGCTCTTTCTCACCGGAGGAATCTAACCGCTGGTGGATTCAAACTGCTGATCTTGTGTTTCGAGACCCGACGCATAACCCCTTACAACACCTTGGCCATTCAGTTCTGTTCGAAGCAAGGATGTCTGCTCCAGGACTCAGAACAAAGGCCATGTCCCGGGCACCTGCCTGCCCCACCCCTCACCCGTTCTGCCTGCATCCGAGCGGCTCTGCTGTCCAGCCCCCACCCCCGCCGAATGTGTCCTGAGTGTGCTGTGTGTGGGCACGCTGCCATGCGTTTTACACTCCTCTGAGGTCGGGGGGCAGGGGGTGTAGCTCCGTGTTACTGTGAGGAGAGATGCGGCTCCAGGAGGTTCACAATGTGTCCCAGGTCCTGGGCTGCCTCAGGGCGGCCCTGCCTGGGAGCTACCCCTGCTCCAGACGGTTTGCCAAGCTGGGGCATTTCTGAAGCTGTCTGCCGAGGCGCTGCCAGCCCTCCAGCTAAGAGTTCACTGCTTAACCCTTTGCACCAACAAGACTCCTTGCCTCCCGGGCCCCCCAGCAAGTAGATAACCCCAGGGGGGCTCAAATAAAGGTCTCCAGCCTGAGCAGCTGCCTCCACCTCCGCTGCCTCCTGGAGACAGATGCCAAGCGCGCACACACCCCTCGGGTCTCTGGTGCTCAGCACTGGGGCCCTGCAGCCACTCGCCATGACGGGGAGCCCTGGCCTCCCCTGCCCTGATTAATTGCACTGGGAGTCTCCCAGACCATCGGGCCTCCTCCCTCCCCACACTGCTCTCTGACTTAATTACTTCTCCTGGCTGTAATGAATGTCTCCAGGCCCCTGAGACGGGAAACTTCTCAGCCGCCTGCAGGACTCCAGCCCTGCCTCCCCCTGGCCACCTGCCCAGCCCTTGTCCCTGGCTCCGCGCTATCCTCACCAGGGGCACCTGCTTGTGGGAGACTCCAAAGTCTCCCAGGCTCCCTGCCACCACAGAAGGCTGACCCGAAGACCAGACCACCGGAGGAAGCCACTTCGGGGAGGTCCCGGTCCTCAGTCCCCCTACCAGGAGTCTGTGCAGGGGTACTGGAGCAGACAGCCCAAAAGGACATCACCCCGGCCTCCCCGCTGCCGGTCCCACAGGCCCCGTGAGCAGAGGCACTTCTTCTCTTCATTCGTCCATGTGCTCTGAGCCCCTGCCGGTACCAGGAGCTGCTCCAGGGGCTGAGGACATAGCAAGGGGCGAGGCAGACTCGGGTGCTGGGGGAGCACCTCCCCAAAGAAGCCCACAAACCAAGTGGTGTATGATAAAGGGGGACACACATGAAGCGGAAGCAGAATGGCTTGGGTGGCCGGGATGGGCAGGGAGTCATAGCACATCTGCCTCTGTGGGGACTGAATTGTGTCCCTGAAAAACATGCTGGAGCTGTGAGGTAGCAGAACAGGCACCAGGGGGGCATTCCATCGGGCATGCCCCAACTCAGGCCCCAAGTGGGGGGGGGGGATGCGGTACACTAGGTGGCCAGTACACCTGGATGGGCCTAATCTAGGCCAGGTGGGCTTAATTCAGCCAATGGGGTCAACTAGTACCATCGACCACGCCTCCCAGCGGAAGGTCCTAAAAACCAGAACTTGGGGACTTACCGCCCTTTTTCTCCCCCCACCCCCTTGCTGCTCTTCTGTCTTCTGCAGTGTTGCGGTCTCAGGTTGGCACGTGAGGGGGGGGGGCAGTGTCAGTCCTGTGTTCAGTTAAGTGTAAAACCTTAAACTTCTTATATCTTTTATAAAAATTCACTTGGATCACAAACCAGGCTTCGGTGTGAATTTCTTTCTTGTTGGAAGCCAAGAATGGAGGTATTTCCCACTGGAGGAATCGAACCGAACTCGGAGCCCTGGTATCTGTTACAAGGAGCCCTGGGAGCGTAGTGGTTAAAAATTGGGCCGCTAACCACAAGGTCCAGAGTTTGAAGCCACCATCGCTCCTCAGGAGACAGACGGGGCTTTCTACTCCCGTCCTGGAGCATCACTGTGCGTCCGCATTGCCTCAATGGCAGTGAGCTTGGCTTTTGGTTTGGTTCCCATGACTGTGACCTTGTTTGGAAAGAGAGTCGTAGAAGAGATGTTACCTGCAACAGGAGGGCATGGAGGGGAGGGGTCAGGTCTCGATGCCACCTCAGTGACGCCCTAGAAGACCAGAGGAGAGAAGATGGGGCGAGCTGTGACAGCAAGCTCAGGGCCACCACCTGGGGCCGCCATAGTTGAGGGGCCACAGGAGCCTTTGCCGAGAACCTGGCCAGCGTCGGACATTCTGCATTCAGACCCTCTGCCGCCAGAACAGGGAGACCCTCATTCCTGCTCTGTGAGCCCCAGTTGGCAGTGCTTTGTTGCGGCCCAGCTAGGAAACCCACATGCCCCCCATCTCATGTAGTTCACCCCTGGGAAGTCCTCACAGCAGTTGGCTCTGCGCCCCTCCCTCACGCTTCAAGGCCAACCTGCTCTCACCGGAGCACCGTCTCCAATCACCCAGGACTGTGGCCACGCACCCACCCACCCACACCATTCACAACCTGGCAAGCCCCCCGCAGGGCGGGGGCATCTTGAGCAAATGGCGGGGGCAGGCCAGGGGGTAGAGCCGCAGAACAGAAGGGCCGGCATTCCCAGCCTCCACCCTCCTGTGGGACCCCTCACCCAACCTCCACCACCACCGTCCAAAGAATCCCCAGGGCTGGCTAAAGAGCTAAACATGAAAATAAATTAAACCATAAAAACAGAGGAAGGAACCGAGTACTCAGCCCTCCGGAGGGAAGAGATCATTAGGAGCTAATGGCACCAGAAGAAATCAGGAGGAAGGTCAACAGCTTTGGCTGCGTCCTCGTCAAACATGTGTGTTGGTGCCTGTGCCATAAACCACGCATGGGAGGACAGGTCACCACCCCTCGTGCCGTGCCGCCGCCATGCTATGGAGTGCTACCTCGCCCCAGATGCTGCTCACCGCCCCCCCCCCCCCCGTGTGGGAGGCTGTCTCCCCTGAGTGTCCCGTGTCACCCTGGCTGCTCGGTGCTGTGCTGTCGGGCCTGAGGGCCGGGCACCTCTCGGTGCTCTTGTTCTCACGGGGTCCGTGCCCAGCACGCAGAGCGGGACTCGGTGACCGCCATCTCAATGAAGCAAGAAACAAACTAAGGAAAACCCCTGTGGAAATGGCTTCGACAGGACCGAACACGGAGGCAGTTGGGTCACTGAGCCTGGGGCAAGATGAGGGATGAGAATGGAAGGTGTACGGAGACCATTCGTCCCAAGGCCTGAGGGACCACGTGGCTAGCCATCTCAGCAACCTTGCGGCCGTAAGTAGACCGAGTCCGGCTGCCACGACCAGCTCCTTTGAAAGGAATCACCTTAGAAGGCCCTGCATAATGTGGGGGCCGCTCTGAATCCTCGCCCTCATCGAAGAACAACTCGTTCTGATGACACGGTCCCGTGGAGAGCTCACAGAATGTGGTGAAGAAACCAGATGGTGCCCGCTGTCTGTCCGAAAGAATAGGGTCTGGGTCTTAAAGGCTGGTCGTGAATCATGCAGCCATCCAAGTGAGGGGTGAACTAAGTCCACATGGGGGAAACAAAACAGGCTGTGTGGTCGAGGTACTCTAAATAATAAACTCCAAATGTGAAGGAGGGAGTGGAATCAGAGCTTCCGGTTTGCAGAAAGCGGTGGATGACAGCAGAAGGCCAAACTCCATTTGCAGGGTCCCCACATGGATTAAGTCTCCGGTGAACCCCCTCTGACCACAGTCCAGGGACGTGGCTAGTCTTGCTGTCAGACAGAGAGCCTTCTACAGCCGGCTGTGGCAGATGTGGGTAAGTTAGAATGTCACCTCGTCATTGATCTCCCTGGGGGTCCATGTTACAGTTGTTTCGGTTTTTACTACTCTGCTTTCTTTGCCATTGAGGTCTTCCTGTTTGGTTCTGTCCCTGGTGTTGGGGTTCTGCTGTTGCTGGCTTCCCACTGGTGTTTTAGCTGGTCCTCTGCACAGGAAGGACAGGACAGGGGCGGCTATAGGGACAGTAACTGACTTAGCAATTACCTAGGAGCACGGCTGGGCAGGTGGGGGGATGGGGAGGTAACAACAGTGAGTTGGAGAGGGAAAATGTTCTCACATTGATGGTGGGGATGATGGCACACTCTTCTGAAGATGATTGAACTGATTAATTGCATGATCTGTGGGTTCGATGCCCAAAAAAAGTATTTTCAAATTAGAAAATGGGGGTGGGGTGGGGGAGAAGGTCCTGGATAGAGTGGAAGAAAAATATAGAATAAAACTAAAAATCACACATTTTATTTTTAAAGACCAGACTTATTGGTCAGCTGGAGGCGGGTAGAGCCCCAAGACTCTGGCACTTGGTCATTCTTCAGGTCCAGCAATGACCGCCCCCCACCCCAGGGCTCACTTTCCAGGCAAACAGTGAACCAGTCTATGGGAGGAACAGTAACACAGGGATGTAAGCACCCGAGTTAGTCCGGGTAGACTAGAGAAACAAATCCAGAGGGGCTTGTGTGTGTATAAGAAAGAGATTTCTATACAAGAGCAATTGAATATTGAGAAAACATCCCAGCCCAGTCCAGATCAAGTCCATAAGTCCAATATTAGCCCATAGGTCCGATACCAATCTATAAAGTCCTCTTCGGACTCATGAAACACATGCAAAGTCACCAAATGCAGGAAGATCATAGACCAGTGGGTTGGAAGTCTTGTGGATCCAGTGGCGTTGTAAGCATCTCGGCGCTGGCAGGGGTCTCCACGTGGCTCCTCCAGCTCCAGGGCTCTGGCTCCATCAGGGTAGCTGCCTGTAGCTTCTTATCTGGAATGCCTGGCAGGGAGTCGTGTGTGTCCCGCCTCCAAATGAAGTCATCAAGCTGCCACCTGATTGACAGGCTAAACTCCAGGTCTCACTCCTAATACTCAAATTGACAACAGATTATGTAACTACCTCAACACCTGAGATCAGCAGTCTGCAAACGAGGACCCTTTAGCCCTGGGCATCTCCTCCAGGTTGTACCTGTGACTCTGAAGATGAAAAGAAAAACATTGTAGCTTCATTTATCACACTACTCTAAACATTCCTTCTTTGTGAAAGTATGTTTCTGGCTCTGGAAACATGTTTGCATTGCTGTGAGCAACAGCACTGGCTCTTCCGTCTCACACGTTTGCCGACCCTGCCTTGGAACAATCAACCCTTGAGACCAAAGGGACAGCGCCTACCTCAGGGAAAAACTCAGAAGGTGAGGAAAGGAGGAGGAATGGAAGCAGGAAACCCAGAGGGAGAGCGGGGAAGCGATGCTTCATTGTGGGGACAGCAATCGCTGAGATGAGATGAGGTGCACAAACTGGTGCATGGAAATGTCATCTGCTTTCCTAAGAATCGCGAGGAGCTTGTCTCTGACCGCACAGGAGGAATGAGAGTACAAACCGTTCCCCGCCCCCAGGGAACGGCATATCACACACACACACACACACACACACACACACACACAAAACCTACTGCCATCAAGTCTAGTCTGACTCATAGGGACCCCATAGGCCAGAATAGAACTGCCCTTTGGGTTTCTGAGGCAGTCTATCTATCTGCATGGCAGCTCTCAGAGCGGCTGGTGGGTTCGAACCACTGACCTGTGATTAGCAACTCAACGTGTAATCTGCTACAGCACAATGGCACACAATCATGTTAAAATATATATCGATGATTGATAACTCACTGCTATCAAGTGGATGCCGACTCATGGCGACCCCATAGGACAGGGTAGAACTGTCCCTGTGCGTTTCCAAGACCCGAACTGTTTACGGGAGTGAAAAGCCTCACCGTTCTCCCGGGGAGCGGCCGGTGGTTTCGAACTGTGGACCTTACAGATCGCACTCCTAACTCGTCACCACTACACAAAATCTTGGTGAGTGTATGTTACTAGAAGAGGAGAACTCAGAAAGGGGGGTGAGGATGGGAGCACGCGATGAAGAACAGCATCAATGTCACTAACTCATTCGTGTGGAACTTAGTGAATCCCTTGGTATAGTCTCAACAAGAGTGAAATCAGTAAAATACGAACAAAGGGGAAAGGCCAACGTATGTGGGCCGGCGTCTCCACCTGGTGGCCATGGTGCATAACTACAACCTGAAGGCACAAATTGCAATCGTGAATTGGGCTCTTTGGGGTCATGAGTTCGGGAGACTTCATAACCAGCTGTGGGACAGTTCCCTCTGCATGGCACCCCACACTCACCCACAAACATCACTTTGGGACCCATACGTGCCAGTATTAGGTTGAAACCTATGAAAATCTCCCTCCGTAGAGCATATTTAACATATACAAACAGCAGTTCCGTGTGGTTTGATCTAATACACATGCACACACACACATCCCTCATATGATTTAACCTGTGCACACGTCCCTCACACTCACCGGTAGAACATGGTATGCTTCACACACTCATCTCTCCCATGAGAGAGACACCTGACCACACACACACATGCACACACCCAACACCTTTACACACTCATCTCTCCTCAGGAAGAGTTCAACCACAGGCCAGGGAAGGACCACCTATCACTACACCACACACACACACACACACACACACACACACACCACAAGGCTCTCGCTGGCTCCCTCCCCAGCATTTCCCCTCTCCCGCTCTCTTACTGAGGGCAGCCTCTTATTGAAAGCCCCCTCTCTCAACTTCTAGGGCCCAGCCTACTTCTCTGCTCCACCACTTGTTACTTTAACCCACAAACGGACCCCGGGGGTCTTACTAAAATGCGAGCCTGGCTGGACTCCTAACCAGGGCCCATGGGCCACAGGAGTGGACCGCTTCGTTCCCAGAAGTCCCCGGCTGATGGCTTCCTTCCCGGCCATTCCTCAACCCTCTCTCTGCCCACCCCAGGGCTGCCTCCTTCTTGACATGCCCAGGGTCTGTAGTGGCCAGAGGAAGAGGGGCATCCTGCCGGCACAGTATTTAACCACTCAGCTGCCAACTGAAGGGTCAGCAGTTGGCGCCCACCAGCCACTCCGGCGGAAGAAAGATGTGGCAGCCTGCTTCCGAAAAGATTACAACCTTGGAAACCCTATGGGGCTTGGGCGCAGTGCCACAGTCCGGTGGGGTGGAAATCAACTTGCCCAAACTGATGGGTTGTAGAGAGAGGCTGAGAGAGGGGCTCCCTCTGCTGGCAGAAGACTTATCAAGAATGAAGGAAAATCCACAGGCAACCCACAGCCTCCCTTCTAGCGTGGAGAAATGCCCTAGGGTTTCCCAGGCTGCGGAGCGGTTACCTCAGAGCAGAGAGCCTCCGAAGAGTGACTGCTGGTGGGTTCGAACTGTCCACCTCATGGAAGTCTGAAAAAAGAACATCTTAAAACCAGGGAAATCAAAGAGAATGCTAACGGTACACCATTTGAGTTCCTGGAAGTTCCAACGCTGCCTTCTAACCTGGCGTAGGTGCGGGATTCCTCACAGAAGGGCTCTCAAAAATCCCCCCTCACGACTCGACCTGAGCTGACTCTCGGCGACCCTGCAGGACAGGGGGGAACTGCCCCTGTCAGTTGTCCTGACTTCAGGGGAGTAGAAAGCCTTGTCTGTCTCCCGAGGCGCAGCTGGTGGCTTGGAACTGCTGGTCTTCCAGTTAGTAGCTCAATGCGTAATCATGGTAAACTGAGGCCTTGGTAGAGTGTATGTGACCTTATGGAAAACTAGCCCTGTTTTGAGGAAGATCTCCTTTGTTCTGAGAGAGAGAGAGAGAATTGCAAATACATGTTCTGTTCCCCAGGGCCTTGGAGGAAGCATCAGCGGAGATGACGTGAACGGGCCTTGTTCACTCTCCATCTGCCTGGTCACTTGCACACACGTGAACTCGCTTTGTATTTTCAAGCTGTTCAGCGGATATAAAAAGGTAGATAGGTTAGGTGGCCAGACAGGGATTGGAGGGGTGGGGATGGGTGGTGTCCCTCCCATGCCTGCCAGGCCCCCGAGGAAGAAGTTGGGAAGGAGTCAGGAGAGCCTTGGGCACCTATGAAGACCTTAACTGGGCATGCTCCAATTCAGGTCCCAAACCAGGTGGCGTGACACCTGGGAGGCCCAAACTAGGCCTAGGCAGACCTAATTCAGCCAATGGAATCAACCAAGACCTTCAACAATGCCTCCCCAGCCAGAGGGTGGAAATGCCCTGGCAGCGGGAGGCTGGTCTCTTTTTACCTTGCTCCTGGCCAGGGGCAGGTCAGCTCCTGTCCCAGCACCCCCTCTGCCGGTTCCCCACGTGTGGCGCGCTGCCGCGGGGGTTGCTTGGGACCAGTTGTGGGCCCAGCGCAGCTTCCGCACAATTTGGCAAGCTTCCCTGTTTGAGACCGCAAAAGCCGAACCTTCCTCCGTCCTTCACAAAGTGTCACTTGGATCACAGACCGGGATTTGGCGTGAATTCTTTCTCGTGAGAAGTCAAGAACTGAGGTATGACCCATGCGAGAAACCTCACAGAAAGATCGCCTGCCAACGCATATCAACTGTTCCCTGCCAGCCAGACTCCTTTGTACCTGTTCCTCACCACCCTCTCACTCTGCCTCGCCAAGATTAATTGGAAGAAAATTCAACACTTCTCGGTATTTCACCCCAGATTCTAACAGATATAGACTATGTCTTAAAACCTAACACAGTCCTCACGCCATAACTCAAAAGTTTAAATCTCAGATCTCTTTTGTGTTCAGGCTTCCCCGAGGGTCTACTCTTTTGGGGTTTATTTGCATCAGAATCCAAACAACGGTTAGAAGAATCCTTTAGTCTAGATCAGTGGTTCTCAACCCTCCTCAGGCCATGACCCTTTCAGACAGGTCCTCATGTTGGGGTGACCCCCCCCAACCATAACACTATTTTCGTTGCTCCTCCATCACTGTCATTTTGCTACTGTGATGAATCAGGAGACCCCTGTGAAAGGGTCCTTCGACCCCCAAAGGGGCCGCAGCCCACGGGTTGAGAACCGCTGGCCTTCAAGCTCATTCCTCCCCCCTGCCCCCTTTCCGGGCACGTTCTTTGCGGGAGAAACCTGCTTATTTATCACACGCAGTCCGGATGTGGCTGACTCCAGCCCGCTGTGGATTTGGCTAACCCTCCCTACAATGTGATGTAATCAAGGATTGCAGCCTTCAGTACAGACGTAAAGAAAACTGAAAGCCTCACAACTGGACCAATAGGTAACATCCTGGTAAACGGAGAGATCGAAGTGGTCAAGGATTTCCGCTTGCTTGGATCCACAATCTGTTCAGGGAAGCAGCAGGCGAGAGATCACAGGACAGACTGCACAGATATAGCTGCACAAGGACCTCGTGAGGGCGCTGAAAAGCAAAGAGGTTACTCTGGGGGCTGCCAGGCGCCCGATTTGAGCCCCAGTCTTCCCCACTGCAGCAAAGGCATGCGAGAGTCGGACACTGAGTCAGGAAGACTGCAGAGGGACCGCTGCTTCTGAATATGGTGCTGGCAGAGAGCCCTGACTGTATGGTGGACTGCCGACAGAAACCCCCATCCGTCCGTCCTGGGAAAGTGCATCCAGCAGGCTCCTCAGAGGAACCAATGCCTCTAGGTACTCTGTCTCACGTACTTCCGTGCATGCTGGCGGAGAGCCCAGTCCCTGGAGAAGGACAACCTTGTGATAAAGTGGAGGGGCAGTGGGAAAGATGGACGGATGCAGGGGCTGCCCCAATGGGCTCAGCCATTAGAACCATTGCGAGGAGAGTGCGGGCCGAGTAGCGTTTCATCCTGTTGCACGGAACCGACTAGATAGCACCTCACCACCACCACTGCCATCACCACCACCACCATGATCACCAACACGACCACCACCACCACCAACACCACCACCACCACTGCCATCACCATCACCATCATCACCGCTGCCACCACCACGACCATCACCACCACGACCACCACCACCTCCACCATCACCACTGCCATGTAACGAGATGCCTACTCTTCCCCTCCATTCTCCAGGGGAGGAAAACTGAGGCTCGAGGAAATGAAATAATGTGTCCAAGCCTCGGCAGTCCAGGCAGTAGCGACAGGGTCGAAGAGAGCCTGGGAAGAAGGTGGTGGGTATGTCCAGCTGACCTGAAGGCATTTTGAAGGTAAAGGGAGCAAAGAAAGGGGTCCTTGTTCGTTGGCCGGAGAGACGTGGAGAGCGGAGGAGGGAGGGAGTCAGGCCAGGAGGAGGCTTCGCTCCAATGGAGAAGAGATGCCTGGTGGGTGATGTGCTGGTGGGATGGAGGGGCTGTGGACGAGGCCGCCACAGAGAGGAGACTTGTGGGAGCCGTGCTTGGAGGGCGGGCTTGGCTGTGCCCGGAGAAGGAAGTTCATCTCTCATCTCTGGTCCTGGGACAAAAGCAGAGAGCTGGTGCAGAACGCTGAAGCGGGGGTGGGGTGGGGATGGGGGGAAGGCTGGGGGCGGGCATCCTTTCTGGGCTTCCCTCTCCCTGCCTGAGGAATTGAGAACCATGTTTGAGGGGAAGGTGTCAGAGGGCTGGGGAGAGGAGAGAAATGATTGTCTGGGAGAGCGTGACTGGGCTCCACTGGGCAGCACGAAGGCTTCATGGTTGTAAACCCAAAGTCAAAGTGGACGTCTCCCTTCCACCTCCACCATGTTCACGCAGCCCGTGGGAGACTGAGTTCCCCTTTCTCGCTCAACTGAGTGCGCCTGCGCTTGCTCTGACTAGCCGAGTGGCCCATGGCTCTGTGCATGGCCCCGGCCCACTCCCTCCAGAGAGGCTTGTGCCCGCTGGCCTGTGCCCCAGGTGTACTCTGAAACCCTCCACCCTGGGTGGGGGCCCATCGGCGGGTGTGCGCCTCGCCAGGACAGATGTGGTCTGGTTGGGGTCTCTGCCTCTTGGAAGGGGGATGCATGTGCAGACTGGATCTGGGTCACTGTCATCGTTAGTGAGCATTGCTGGGTGGATGCTGTCTTCTCGGGGTCTGGCTGTGTCTGTGGGCACCTGTGTCTGACATGGCCACGTGAGAGCCTCTGAGGGGTACACACCTGTGTGAGGGAGCCTGGCTGTGCCCCTCTGGACCCCTGTGTGTGCGCACAGGGACACCCCTCTCTGAAGGACAACCTTGGCCCCTGTTGGGGGGCCTCTGGGGAAGAGAGAGGGCCTCTGCTGTCAGCTCCTGCAAGACCAAGGTCTGATGAGAAGCTAGGACACTAATTCAACAACAGCAGGCTTCAGTGAGGGGGGGCCATGGTCCAGCAGAATCACATACCCCCCTGGGCCTCAGAGACCTCTGGCTCAGCGAGAGCTGGGTGGCCAGGGAGGAATGGTCACCTGCACCCACACTCATCACAGCCAGACACTGGCTTTCCTCCAGAGAGGTGGACAGGGACACAGCGGACCTAGGGTCACTGAACTTCGAGTTAATCCTCCTCATTGGCTGCACAGGGACACAGCCCCCTGGGCTTCCGCCCAAGGGACTCAGAAACAGCTTCCCGGCCGGTTTCTGCCCCTCCCAAATGGGGGCTGGGGCTGCGGGTGGGTTCTTTCGGAAATGGGTGGCCCTCAGACAGCCAGCCCCCAGGCAGGCGGCGTGATGTCAGAAGGAAGGCAGGTGACAGCAGCCCTGCCCTCAGGGAGTCCCTTTGCTCTCGCAGGCAGGAGGCAGAGCTGAGCCAGTGGTGTCCCTGAGGGCTGGGCTGATGCCACTGGGGTTGGTGTCGTCCCTCCCCCATGGACCGTCCTCCTTATGTACCACAGAGACTCCTTCTCGGGCCATCGAGTGGAGTGGGTGCTGAACTATGTCTAACGCGGGTAATAAACATGACCAAGGATCCTCTCATGTGAGTGCTTTGTTACCCATTTCAATCATAGAATCACTGGGGCTAACGTAGTTGTAAAATGGCGTACATGGAAGGGTCGTATAAAGATCTTTCTACATTAAATTGCAACATTCTTCGTGAGCCTTTTAAAAGCCGTTCTCCTTTCCTGCTTCTCTTCTCAAGAACGTTACCGACACAGGTTCACAAACACTGATGACCACACGACTGGAGCCAAATTTGACAACGTCAGAGACGATAAGAAATCACCAGCAACAAGGACAACGACAGCCCGCAAGCGAGGCCTACAGGCGCCCCCCCCTCCCCACGCCACTGGCAGTGCCCTTGTCACCTGGGGGGAAATGACAGCTGGTACCTGGGTCCCTTAGAAGACTCAGAAGGTCAAATGGCACGGAGGGCTAGCCCGCTGGGAACACTGACACGTGGAAGGGGGCTGGTAAAACGTGTTTCTGCTGTTACAATAACCACCGTTTTCTAAAACATCATAAATGTATGGGGAAGCGCTGCCCCCCAATTTTATAGATGGTCCTTTCAAGGTTCCCTAAATAGTCCCCCTGAGAGTGCCACTTGGTGTGGTCTGTAGGGACCCAACCTGGGGGGAAGGGGAGGAGATCTAGTAGGGGTGTATCTGAGCTGGGAGGGGAGAAGCGAGGAGGCATCGGGGATGGAGCCCTGAGCCCTGAGCCAGGGAGTGGGCTTAGAGCTCTCCTGCTACTCTCCCTGGAGGACCACAGTGGATGATGACTTTAACAAAGTGTCATTTTCTCACAGTCAGAGGCTACAAGTGGGCGCTCAGGGTGCCAGCTCAAGGGGGGCCCTTCTCCCTGGGTTGGCTCTGGAGGAAGTTTGGACTCCCTGATGATCTTCACGTGGCATGGCATCTACCCACCCACATCTCTCCTTGCTCCATCTGCCCCTTTTATAGCTTGTAACAGACAGCCCATTCCCACCCACGTGGGATTATCAGCACAGAGGTTAAAGTTCACAGCACCTATTTGGGGACAGGCAGAATTCAGGTCATAACAAAAGGGAAGAGAGAGACAAGGGGGAGGAAGAGGGGATGAGGAGGAGGAAGAGGAGGAGTCATTGCTGTGCATGAGGAAACTATTTGAGGGGCTGGGAAGAGCTTGGGGTTGTGGCCAGGGAGGGACTGGCACTATCTCCCTAGAGGAAGCAGGGAGGGGAGGAGCAGCTCCCCCCAGCCATTGCTTCACTCCTGCCTCGGTACCCAAGATGTCTCAGAAGGAAACTAGAAAAGCTGAGGTCAGAGGGTCAGGTCCCCTCTTTCCTCTGAAGCTCCTGTCTGGGACAGAGCAGGCCGAGCATCCAGTGGGATGCTGGGATAAGACGCCAAGGCCATTCTCTCTGACACCTGGATTCCCAGCAGAGGGAGCCAAAGGAAAAAGCCAAGGTGGGGATTGGGGTGCCTGGCCGTGGCCCTGCCAGCCCTGAGCTGTGGGTCCTTGGTCAGGTCACCTCCTCTCTATGGTTGCTGCTCTCTCTAGAACCAAAGAGAGGTGACTAGATGCCAATGTCCCAGAGCCGGTCCCAGAGCAGGAACATGGTACGCAGTACCATCGAATTCCAGCCTTCAGCCCCTTTTCAAATCTCCCTCAAGAACTGGGATCTAGAGTTGAGGTGTTCTCAGTCTAAAGAAACACTTGACATGGAGGGAGAGGGAGGAGGGGGAAGAAAAATGAGCTGATTCCAGGAACCCAAGTGGAGGGTGAATTTTGAGAATGACGAGGGCAACGAATGTATAAGGGTGCTTTGCTCAATTGATGTATGTATGGATTGTGATAAGAGTTGTATGAGCCCCAATAAAATTATTTTTTTTTAAAAAGAAACACTTGAATCCTAATAGGGATGAAGCAAGAATGTAACACAATTCTCCAGGTGCTGCTCAGGGCTGGGAGACCTGCTCGCCACTCAGACACGCGGATGGACCAGGGCCGCCATCAGCCCGCCTCCCAGCTCTCCCTTGGACGTCATTACTATTGGGTGCTACTCAGCGACCCTGTGGGACTGGGTAGAGTTCCCCTATGCGATCTCCAAAGCTGTCCTCCACTGGAAGCTGCCGGTCGCGTGCTCCACACGCCCCCCCCCCAAGTGGCTGAGGGATGAAATCGCTGACTTTTCCCAGTTAACAGCTGCGCCCTAAACCTATGTCACCTATTCCTATCAACCCCGGACCCCCAAACCCACCGTCATTGAGTGGAGCCTGACTCCCAGCGACCCTGTAGGACTGGGCAGAACTGCCGGGTGGGTTGTGGGGGGGTTTGAAGTCCCACTTTGCCCAAGTCCCTGCCGTCCCCAGAGTCGCCCTGGGGTCGGCTGAACCTTTCCTGAACCCCGCCCTGGCAGCAGATGAAAGACGCCGGCCACGCTGAGCTCAGCCTCCTGACCGTCCTTCGTGGGTGCCGGCCTCCCGGAGCCCGCCCCGACCTATTGCCCAATCTTCTCCGACCGCGCAGGCAGCCGCCACTCCAGGTCCCTTTCTGGGCCCCGCCCCGGCAGGTCCGGCCCCTCCCGCGGTAGGTTAAGAGCCCCCCCAGGGCCCCACGCTCCGGACAGAGGGTCACCCGTGAGGGGCCGGCGGCTTGGTTGTCATGGCGACGGCGCGGGTGGCCGGGGCCCTGCGGGCGGTCGCCGCGGGCAGGCTGCTGCAGCGCGCGCGAGGCCCCGGGGCCGCCCGGAGGCTGAGCGGCAGCGCGCGGCGGCGGGCGGCGGGGGGCGCCAGCCCGGGGCGCCGGCTCAGCACGGCCCGGGTGCCGGCCCAGCCCCCGCGCGAGGAGGCCGAGGGCGCCGAAGAGCCGTCGTGGAGCCCGCCCCTCGCGCCCGCCGAGCCCCCGGAGCCCCCGGCCGGCCGCTCGCTGGTGCAGCGGGACATCCAGGCCTTCCTGAACCAGTGCGGGGCCAGCCCCGGAGAGGCGCGCCACTGGCTCACGCAGTTCCAGGCCAGCCACCACGCCTCCGACAAGCCCTTCGCGGTCATCGAGGTGGGCGTCAGTCAGCGTGGCCGGGTCACAGCGAGGGGTGCGCGCAGTGTGGCGACATTTAGGTACACGGCTTAGGGCCAGCTGCGGATCCTGCGCATTGGGGTCGGGAGAGGTGGCCGCAGAGCCCTGCTACGTGCCCAAGACTGGCCAAGGCTGCGCGCACCTGAGGGAGGAAACTGGGGACCCCAACTTGCCCGGTGTGACACCCTGAAGGCAACCCCCCTTGTGAGCCAGCGAGGGGGAAATCTGACAGTGCCGCCGTCGTCCACCCCTCCCCCTACCGCGTCCCAGAGTCCAAGGACACAGGGAGGAGGAAACCTGGTGTGAGATATCGGTGGGGAGCGGAGCGGGCAGAACCAGGGCGGGCAGACAGGTGGAGGTTGGCAGGCCCCAAGGATAGTGGGGACAGGCGACAGGCACAGGGCTTGGCTAGGTGTGCTTGGGGCGACAGGCCGGCCGCTGCTGATCACCCTGTCTTGGCAGGTGGATGAGGAGGTGCTCGGGTGTCGGGAGGCCGTGGCCAGCCTGGCCTTCGCCCTGGCCTTCCTGCAGCGCATGGACATGAAGCCGCTAGTGGTCCTCGGGTTGCCCGCCCCCACGGCGCCCTCGGGCTCCCTCTCCTTCTGGGAGGCCAAGGGCCAGCTGGCGCACAGCTGCAAGGTGCTGGTGGACGCCCTTCGGCACAACGCCGCCACCGCCGTGCCCTTCTTTGGAGGTGGGTCAGTGCTGGGTGCCGCCGAGCCAGCCCCCCATGCCAGGTTAGTACCAACGCTGCCCCCACTCCCTTGGCGCTCGCTTGCGGCCCACTCTGCCCGCGCGCGAGCATGGGGGACTTCCTAGAGCACCATATCTGGCCACAGCTATGGCGGCATCGTCTCGGTGGAGACAGACCTGCTGCGGTGGTGCCTGGAGTCCGGCAGTGTGCCCATCCTGTGCCCCATCGGGGAGACCGCCGCGCGCCGCTCCGTGCTGCTCGACTCGCTGGAGGTGACTGCGGCGCTGGCCAAGGCGCTGCAGCCCACCAAAATTATCTTCCTCAATACCGCAGGCGGCCTGCGGGACAGCAGCCACAAGGTGCGAGGGCCCCCTTGCCCATGACTGTGGGTCCTCCCTAGCCCCCTCGCCCGCTCCCCTGGCTCGGCTCGCTTCCTGGCGGGCGGGGCCCAGTGGGTCTCCAGCCCAGCGTCCTGGAGAGTCTGTGAGGACGCTGGCAAAGGGGTCAGGGGGAGGGGTCCGAGGGGAGCAGAGCTGCTGGCTGTTAGCGGGAGGGTCACCCCCTTCACTGTGGCCACAGGTCCTTAGCATCGTGAACCTGCCCGCCGACCTGGACCTGGTCACCAGCGCTGAGTGGGTGAGCACCAAAGAGCGGCAGCAGATGCGGCTCATCGTGGACGTGCTGAGCCGCCTGCCCCGCCACTCCTCTGCCGTCATCACCTCCGCCAGCACGTTGCTCACCGAGCTCTTCAGCAACAAAGGTGAGGGCCTCCGGCAGGGTCTGGCTGGGCGCAGGCAGTGGGCCGGCCTGGCCTGGGAGTCTGGGCAGGAGAAGCTCCTGGAAGACCAGGAGCCTTAGGGGGACGCCCCAACTGCAGCTTCCTGCCTTTGGAGTGGTGGGAACTACAGAGAGTGTGGAGAGAATGGAATGAGAGGGGTGGACAGGATTGGGGTCGATGGGCGGGGTCAAGGAAAGTGGGTGGGGCTAGCATTATGGCTAACCGCGTGGAAGACCTCAACACCCATCAAATCTGTCTCGGAAGAAATACAACCAGCATGCGAGGCTGGCAAGACTTTGTCTCAGGGACTTTGGACCTGTTAGCAGGAGTGACCAGTGCCTGGAGAAGGATTCCATGTTTAGCAAAATTGGGAATCAGCCAAAAGCACCAAACAGAGGAAGACCTTGTGCACGACAGAACGAAACAGCACAGTCCTGGGCCAGGCTCACAGTGGTTCCAATGAGAGCCCACTGCCGCAGCCCCTGTGTCCACCCATCTCGGTGACGGCCTTCCTCTTTTTCGCTGTCCCTCCGCTTCACCAAGCATGACGTCCTTCTCCGGGGACTGGCCTCTCCCGACAACATGCCCAACGTCTGTACAAGTCTCGCCGTTCTGGCCTCTAAGGAGCGCTCTGGCCCTCCCTCTTCCAAGACAGCACGGCTTGTCCTTTGGGCAGTGCATGGCACTTTCGTGTTTTTCTGCAGCACCCCATTCAACGCAGCCAGTCATCTGAAGTGTCCTTCTTCAGTGTGATGGAGCAACTGAAAAGACCATGCCTTGGGTCAGGCACACCTTAGGCCTCAAAGTAACATCCTTGTTCTCTTGGTCTTGAGTACTCTTTCTCTCCCCGGCCCCTCGCTCTCTTTGTTAATACTCTGAAGGAGCCTTGAGCAGCAGGTTTTCCCAAAGCAATTCATCCATTCATTTTTCGACCTTCTGACTGCTGCTTCCATAAGCACTGATGGTGGGGATCCAAGCAAGACAAAATCCTTTGACAACTACTTTTTTTCTCTTTTGATCCCGATGTTACCTATTGGTCCGATTGTAGGGATTTGGGTCTTTTTACAATGAGTTATAATCCATTACTGAAGGTAATGGATCCATCCTGGATCTTCAGCAAGTGCTTCAAGTCCTCATTTTCATTCAGCAAGCACGGTGGCGTCATCTGCACATTGTAGGTTATTAATACGCCCCTCCCCTAATCCTGATGCTGCATTCGTCGGCATATAATCTAGCTTCTCTGCTGATTTGCTCAGCACACAGACTGAATAAGTACGCTGCGAGGATCAACCCCGACCACGCTGTATGCCTTTATTGTGTTTGCACCGCTGCCTCTGATCCAGGTACAGGTTCTGCATGAGCACAGTGCAGTGTCTGGAATTCCCCTTCTTCTCAAGGCTGTCCGTAGTGTGTTAGGGTCCACAGAGTCTTTTGAATCGTCGATAAGACACTAGTAAACATCTCTCTGGTATTCTCTGCTGCCAGCCAAGATCCATCTGACGTCAGCAATGATATATATCCCTTGTTCCATGCCCTCTTCTGAAGCCGGCTGGACCCGCTGGGAGCTCCCTACCACTACACTGCTGCAACTCTTTTTTGGACGAGCTTCAGCAAAATTGCACTCACATGGGATATCAATAATGTCCCATAATTTGAGTATTCTGCTGTGTCACCTTTCTTTGAAATCGGTACAAATATGGATCTCTTCCAGTCAGTTGGCCTTCCAGATTTCCTGGAGTATGTGCTCGGTGCTTCACCAGCTTGTTCAGCTGGTACGCCATCAATTCCTGGGGCCTTGCTTTTTGGCTGATGCTTCCAGTGGAGCTTGAACTTCTTCCTGCAGTCCCATTGGCTCTTGCTCTGGAATGTCAACTAGTTCTTTTGGGTACAGTGACTCTGGATTCTTTCCATTTTACTTTGATGCTTTTTGCCTCCTTCAGTATTTTGCCCACAGACTCTTTCACTATTGCAACTTGAGGCTTGGAGTTTTTCTTGAGTTCTTTCAGTAGGATTTGCTGAGTGTGCTCTTCCTGCTGGGTTTTCCAGCTCTAGGGCTGTGTACGGGTCATGATAAGATTTTACCCTGTCTTCTACAGCTGCCCTTTGAAATTTCGTCTTCAGTTCTTTGACCTTGTCGTTTCTTCCATCTGCCTTAGCTACTCTATGATTGATAGCAAGCTTCAGTCTTTTCTGACGTCCACTTTATCTTTTATTTCCTGTCTTTCAAATGACCTTTACTCTCCCCAAGCATGATGTGCTCTCACTGTTTCTTGGGTCTTCTGTCAGCATCAAATCTGTTCTTGAGATGTTCTCAAAATTCAAATTCAATAGACGCCGGGTCTTATTTTGGCTCTTGTGCACTGGTTTTAATTTTCTTGAACTTGCATAGGAGCAATTGATGGTCTGTTCTACAGTTAGCCCCTAGCCTGGTTTTAGCTGTTGCTACTAAGGCTTCTCCACTGTCTTTTCCCACAGATGTTGTCAACTTGACTTCTTTGTATTCCAGCGAGAGAAGTCCATGTGAATCGGCTCCATTTGTGGAGTTGAAACAAAAAGTCTTTGCTATGAAGAAGTCATTGGTCTTGCAATTTCCATAATGTGATCTCCAGCTCCATTTCTGTCACCAAGACCGTAGTTCCCACCCACCGTTCCTTCCTCTTTGTTACCAACTTTAGCATTCCAGTTGCCAATAATTATCAGTGAAATTTGATTGCATGTTTGATCAACTGCAGACTGAAGATGTTAGTAGTATTCTTCAATCTCTTCATCACGAACTTTAATAGTTGGTGCATAATTTTTTCATAAGTTTGAATAATATTGTATTGATTGAATTTCCTTGATGGTACATAGATAGAATCCTATCACAGGCAGCATTGTACCTCAAGATAGGTCTTGAATTATATGCTTTTTGACAATAAATGAAACACCATTCCTCTTGATTGTGTCATTCCACCATAGGAAACCATATGATCTGCTGATTCGAAATGGCCAATACTTGTCCATTTCTGCTCATTGATCCTAATGCATTCCTTTTCATTTGTGATGGCTTCCAGTTTTCCTAGATCCCTACTGTGTGCACTCCTAGTTCTGATTAGGTGTTCGCCGCCGTTGCTTCCCCTCACCAAAGGAAGATCCCGAAGCCTCCGCTCCTGCTTCACCTCATTCACATTGCTCCACGCTGAGAAGGCAGCTCCTCCTCAGTCACATTTCGAGTGACCTCTGACCCGAGGGTCCGTCCTCCGGCACCCTCTCCAGCGATGCTCAGTTCCCATTCACTGGGCCTTCAGTGTCTGACAAGGTTTGCAGCAGCTCCGACCTCCAAAGTGGCCAGCCGGGTCCTTCTGTGCTGTCTGTTCTTAGCCTGGAAGCTCCACTGAATCCTGTCCACTTTGAAATACCTGTGACACACTTTCCAGCATCGCAGCAACACGCAAACCACCACAGGACAGACTGACAGACAAGTGGTGGATTTCATCCGAGTGATCTCCTAGAGAGGGCAATTGTCCCATCAGGCCCTGCTCTTCTAGGAAATGGGACCTGGCAGTGCACTCGGAGGGGTGGGGGGCCTTAATTTTAGGCTAAACTACCCCTGCCCTCTATTTTGCCTCCAGGGTCCGGGACGCTATTCAAGAACGCAGAGCGGATGCTGAGAGTTCAGAGCCTCGACAGTCTGGACCAGGGACGCCTGGTGAACCTGGTCAACACCAGCTTTGGCAAGAAGCTCCGGGAGGACTACCTGTCCTCACTGCGCCCACGGCTGCACTCCATCTATGTCTCTGAGGGGTGAGCCTGCGAGCCCCAGAGGGCAGGGGCCAAGGGACAGATCGGAGCAGCTCTGGGCCAAGGTGAGGTCCAAGCCTGTCTCTTCCCTGCTGTGCCAGGTACAACGCAGCTGCCATTCTGACCATGGAGCCTGTACTTGGGGGCACGCCATACCTGGACAAGTTCGTGGTGGGCTCCAGCCGCCAGGGCCAGGGCTCAGGTCAGATGCTGTGGGAGTGCCTGCGGCGGGACCTGCAGACTCTTTTCTGGCGCTCCAGGGTCACCAACCCCATCAATCCCTGGTAGGTCCTGCGGGTCTTAACTCTGGGCTGGGCCCTGCCCTCCTCTGGGGCCAGCCACATGCTGACCTAGTGGAAGGGTGGATCCCCAATGTCTCTCCCTGCTCACCACCCCGAGCCCTGCCAAAGGCCTCACCCAGTGTGGCTCTACCTCCCCAGGTGGCAGACCCCCTAGAGCTGGAGATCTAGGAGACAGGTCACACAAACTCTGCTCCCTTGCTTGGTCCCACTGAGTGTTCCTCTAATGTGGGCATGCCCCCCCCACACGGACCTGCCCAAAAGGCCTGACCCTTCAGACTCTGTCTAGGCTGAGCTGGCCCCAGGCCTATTGTACCTCCCCAAAGTACCCCCTGCTCACTCCCCTTCAGCAGCTACCCCACTAGCTTGTACCATGAACACCAAGCAGTGAGTAAGACCCTCTGCCCACCGCTCGGCAGCCAAGGTGGTGTAGAGAGCCAGACATTCGTGCAGAGCAGTGGTCCTCCATCTGCCTCACGCCATGACCCTTTCATACAGTTCCATGTGGTGACCCCCCGCCCAACCATAACATTTTCATTGCTACTTCATCACTGTCATTTTGCTACTGTTATGAATCGGGCAACCCCTATGAAAGGGTCATTTGGCCCCCAAAGGGGTCGCAACCCACAGGTTGAGAAGTGCTGCTGGCTTTTTGCCTGATGTCCCTGAGCCTCGGAGGCTTCTCTAAGTGAGCACAGAACCCAGGCTCAGAGAGCGGCTGGAAAGATGCAATCAGAAAACAGACAGCAGGGCCCAGGAGGGTGTCCAGCACACAGTGGGGCCTTCTCCATCTACTCTTTGAAAGAACCAGTGAGCTTGCGGTGGCCTGGCCCTGAATGTACCCTGCTCCCCCGACCCCCTCGGCAGGTACTTCAAGCACAGCGATGGCAGTTTCTCCAACAAGCAGTGGATCTTCTTCTGGTTCGGCCTGGCCGACATCCGGGATTCCTATGAGCTGGTCAACCATGCCAAGGGGCTGCCGGACTCCTTCTGCAAGCCAGTTTCTGATCCGGGCAGCTGACCCTCAGTATGGGCCTTGCAGGCCCTGGGACAACCAGGGTGGACCAAAGCCATGCCTGCCAGGGTTGGCCCGACACAGGCCCTGCGGGGACCAGGCTGGTTGCTGGGTGGTTTGCTGAAGAGCCCGCAGCTCCCACTTGGCTCTCCTGAGGTGGGGCACTGACATGGGAAGAGCACAAGAAGGCGAAGGCCGCCCCAGACCTCCCCTTGCTCCAGTCTCAAGCAAGTCTTCCAGCCCCTGCCTTGTGGGAGGGCTGCCCCCTGGAGCCCTTGTCCAATAGCTTACTCCCCCCCACCACCTGCCTGCTACCAGCTGCCAGTTTTAGTTCCCTTGCATCTTGCAACTTTGCAGGAAGCCTTAATTAAAACGCACCCATGTGTCTTGAGTCAGCTCACACTTGAAAGGCCATTAGGCCTGAAGCTCTGGGAGCAAGACCCTGGGGGCTGGGGGCCAGGGTGCAGGCCTAGGGGGACAGGGGAGCTAAGGAAGGTGGAGGCCCCAAGGTTGAGTGCCGCTGCCATCTCCGTCACCTGGTGTCAGCAGCCCATTTCACAACCCGGCTCCCTCTCCCAGCCCAGAAGCAGCAGCACACCAATGACCCGCCAGACCCTAGAGAAGAAACGGTGGCGTTGGCTTAAAAGCCTGGACTTGCCATCCCCCGGCCCACTGGACACGGAGCCTCGGTCTCTTCAGGGGGCAGGAGCCCAAAGCTCAGCGTTTTCCTGACATGGTTTTTAACCCCAACTAAGTGCTAGGTCCCACATTGGTTACTGGAGTATGTCGCGTTAGGTGGGTGGGCAAATGGGGAGATGGGCAATTTAGACTATCATAGTACACTAGCGGCTGACAGCCACAGCCCCCTGAGCAGCTGTACTCTATTCCGGGCTGGGCTGGGCGTGGCCATCTGTGAGCCTGACCTGAAGTCCAGTCAGCTTGCTCTGTGGCGTTAGGCAAGCTGCTCGCCATCTCTGAGCCTCGTTTCCTCTCCTGTGAAACAGAGGTGGCCCTCTGCCGCGCAGTTGGTACCGAACGTCCGTCCTCTTCCTCCAGTTGCCTCTGGTTTCACCAAAGAGCTGCACCAGGAGCCAAAACACCAGCTCCAGCCAGAGGGACTGGGGGTGGACTCCTAACCTCACTGCAAGAAGGTCTGAGAGATTCTCCAGACGAGTCAGAGGCTGTGGGAACACCAGGACCAGGCCAGGTCCTTCAAGAATCCAGGAGCAGCCGCAGCCAGCAGCCTGGTGCCCCATGGGGAGCCCAGAGAGATAGAGCCAGATGTGATTATAAAAATGTTTATTTTTGGAGACTGTGTGGTCTGGTGTCTGGAGGGTACTCCGCTCCCTTTAAGCCAGGCACAAGCTGGTCACAGACAGCACGAGGCAGGAGGCTAGCTGCTGCCCGCCCCACGATGCTCCAGCTCCAGGAGGATGGTAGGGAACAGAGACTGTCTGCCCCGCATGCCCTGAGAACCCACGGGTCTTCCGTGGTGCCCGGCCCCCTCTGCTCCTCCCAGGCCTGTCACACATTTGCCAACACCCGCATCCACTCCCATCTCCAAGAAGCCCTGCAGAGCCACACTGGAAAGGGGATTTTTCGTATCTGCTCATGTCTTCCTCCGTCTACCATGGGCCCATGCTCCCCCCACCCCAGGACCCTGCCTTAGTTCCGGCTCAGAAACAGGAGGTCCTGGGGTGCTACTGGCTCTTGACCCCCTCAAACCAACAGGAACAAGCTCACGAGGCACCAACATCAGGGTTCCACCCTCCCAGTGGACGGAGCCCAGGCTTTGGGGGAAGGGGCCTGCCTCCTACCAACACCCAAAAAGCAAAGGGTCAAACAAACTGATCATAAAGGATCAACAAGCAGCCACGGGGCCCTCCCAGCAAGTCAGCCTCTTGACTGACTGTGCGACTCAGCCGTCAGTAGCCAGGATGACGGCAGCCCCGAAGATGCCCACGCTCTCCCCCAGGAGCTTCATCTGGTTCCAGAACTCAACACGCCAAGTGTTGTGCCAATAGGCAACATTGCCCTCGACGAGCAGCATGACCGGGGGCAGCAGCACGGACAGGATCTGGGCGGCCAGGGTCACGTAGTAGCCCGACAAGAAGGCCAGGGCCAGGACACCGTAGAGCACGAAGAACAGCTGGACCGTCAGCTCCCCTCCTGGCAGGTGGTTGAGATAGGCCAGCCGGTCCTCCTTGCTGTGCTGCAGTGAGTAAGCCTGGACACACACGGGTCTCTCAGAGATGCGCCAACAGGTTGCAGACAGCAGCCTCTGTAAGGTATGCTTCTGATCCCCGTCCCCCTGCCCCCCACCCCCACTGGGCTGAGGAGCAACAAGAGATTAGGGCAGATGGTGCTCCCAGCATGAGAACAGGGCTCCCACCTCTGATGCCCCCCATAGGTGCCCACAGAGCTTGGCACACAGGTAGGGAGTCTGTCTACTATCCCACACTGGCCTCCCAGAGCACCAGAGAGGACAGGAACTAGTTTCCCTGGGGAGCCCTGCACCAGCTCGACATTACAGAGTCCTATCTGAGGCCTGACTCTCACCAACCCTTTCCTTTGTCCCCAGGTGACATGATCAATCCAACCCCTTCTCTCCCCAGTGGCAATGTCAGGAGAAGGGGCTCCCAGCCAGGCCTCAGGCACTCAGAGGGCCCCTCAAGCCAGGGATCTGGCCAGGCCCTCGGCACCCCCATGCAGGCTTTGTTCTGCCACCTCTGTGGGCTCACAGTTCACTCCCAGCCAGGTACTGCTGGTCTACGCCCTTCAACCTACCACGCAGATGAGGTAGATGCCCAGGAACACCTGGCCGGTGGACTGCAGGGAGCGGCTGCGGGGTTTCCGGCGGTACAGTTCCCCAGCACCACTGGCAAGCACGAGGAAGCCTCCAATGATGGCGACTGTGCGCGAGTACATGCGGACCTGGGCCGGGCAAGGGAACCCCAGCCAGTTAGGTACCGCAGGCAGCCACGTTCCTGCTGGCTGTCCACAGCTCAGAAATGCCCATCTCCAAGCGTGGTGGAAAGGTACAGCAGGGGTAGGCGACTCTTTTTTACAGAAGCAGCAACCAGCCCAAAAGGTTAAAGTTACTGTCCAAGGTCCTACACAAAGGGAAATGGCAGAACCCAGCCCCCATGTTGTCACAAACGTTCACGTTGTCCCACTTGAGGTCTCTGGACTGATCCCAGTGTTCTGTCTTCTCTGCTTTTATAAACTTCCCCACTGACCTTGCTGTCCTGTGACTGCTGACACACCTGCCCTGTCCCCCCAGCCCCACTGCTCTGACTGCCCTTAAGGGAGTGCCTTTGCCCAAGCTCAGCTCCAAGTTGCCAGTGCCTGTGGCAGAGGTTTGGAATTTTACAGGCTTAAAACACTGCATTACGAGCCATTAAATTCCTTAGAATTAAATGTCTGGGCAGACCCCTAGTCCCTTACATCCTGTGTGAGTCTCAGATTCCTAAACTGATGGTGTAGAGACCTGGGAACGTGGTGACCTAGGCTGTAGACCCACCAGAGGAGCTAACTTGCCCTGTGACTTTGGGAATCTCACATCTCTGGAGCTCAGATTCCATCCTTAGTCTCTAAAGGCTTCCATTTCTGCACTCTGTAATAATCTCAAGCCCGAGGCTGGGCCTTGGGGCCGTGCACTGGCTAGCCCACCACCTGCCACCAGCTCCCATCCCCCTCGAGAAGCCCCAGTAAGACCAAGATGCTCACCTTCAGCCAGTCTCCGTAGTGGACGTAGCCCCCAAGGTAGGCGACGTAGGTGCTAATGGCCAGCTGGAGGGCGGCCCCCAGCGCAAACCAACGCCGCTTCACCCCAAATGACATGAAGCTGGCGCACAGCACGGCAGCCCCCATATCGAAGTACAGGTAGGGCACTGGGATGTCCGGCTTCCTGCGCCCCGGGAGCGGGTGAGTAAAGAGGGCAGAAAAGATGGGGTAGAGAGACTCTGAGGTCCCACAAGCTCTCCACACCAGATACCCCGCCCCTGGTGGCCAGAACGCCGACACCAAGTTCAATGCCCATCTTGACCCAGACCAAAGCCCCTCACAACAAGTCCGAAGTCCCAATACTTCCTAGTCCAGGGATCCCATCTTCTGGGCGCCTGATTAGTCACCACCGACGGCACCCTAGTTCCCCGGAGCGGCCGGACCGCCTCCCCCACGGCCAGCGCGTGGGGCGACGGGTGGGACACTCACCGGCGGGCCTCCGCCCTCTCGGCGTACAGCATGAGCTGGCTGAAGCAGCCCCAGAAGGGGCAGCGAGTGAGCAGTACCGCACCCAACTGCATTATCAGCTGCAGCATCCACCGTCTCGAACCCAGCTTCGCCGCCATCTTGGGGAAGGGCAGTCCGCTGCAACCTCACTCCCAGACAGGAAGCCGGCGCCAGGACGGCTGCGCTACTTCCGGAAGCTGCGCTGTTTTTCTCCCTCCCTCTGGAAACAAGTCTCTCGCTCCCTAGTTCCAGGACAAACGAAGGCCTTTCACAGTGGACTACTCTGACCATGGAGAATTTAGCACCCCTCTTTGTAGCTGCAAAATTAAAAACTAGACCAAAGAAAATATATTAGAAGCCCTCAATTAGAGCTTGATTTCTTAAAGCAAAGTAAGTAGTCTTTAAATGCTCCACTCTTGGTTCCAACCCTGCGGTTTGGGCACATGACCCAAACGTTTGGAGTCTCCTCTACATAACAGGGACAATGACACCTACGTACCAGGGTTGATGTGAGCATCGGGTGACAGTGTTGGTCCTGGTACAGTCAAAAGTGCAATGCGTGGTGCTCAAGCCCCAGAGGAAATTCCCTGTCTTCTGTTTTTGCTGTTCTCTGGCTAATCCAGAGAAATTTGATCTGTGTCTGCTTCTCCTCTGCTCCCTGAAATAAGAAGGTCTGATGTGAGCATGCGGCATCTCAAGTGGACCCACTTTATCTGAAACAGGGACAACCTCTTGCTCCCAATACAAAGAAACCTGACTTGATGCCCCTCCCCCCAGTAGAATTTACTTCAGAGGACAGCTCAGGGAGAGGGACATGTCTGATCAGAGCACACGGGAGCAAATGAAGGGGAAGGAAGAGAGAGTGGAGCACATCCTGGCACACTAAGCCTTGAGGATGATATCCCTGCTCAGAGCGGCCAGTGCACAGAGAGGACCATATGGCCTGCCCCACTATGAGACATGACATCCCTCACTGACCCATAGCCCTACGGGGAACAACACTAAAGACAGTGTGGGAATTGCACTCCATCTGACCCCAGCACATGAGGCAAAACACATGAGGCAGAACAGCAAGGGGAGCCCAGCAACAAAGTCCCGAGGGAATATCAAAAATAGACTTTGGGGCCAGGGCTTGGCACCCCATCAGACTCAACCAGAAAACACTCCTAAAGGTCAACAAACAGTCCTTGAACTAAATACAGGCTTTTCCTTTGTTGTTGTTGTTATTGTTTTGTTTTCTTTTGTTTCTTTGTTTTGCTGTCTTGTTTTTCATGCATATTATTATCTCTGCAGTTCTATCTAGATAAGATAGGTGGGATAAACAATCTGGAGGAGAAAACAACTGGGCTGACAGTTCTGGGGGGGACATGTGAGGGGGGGAGGAAGTGTTTCCAGGGACAAGGGAACAACAAATGATCCAAAATCGTTGGCAAGGAGGGTGTAGGAGGTCTGGATCAAAATCAATGTAACTGAGAGGAATTACTGAAACCCAAATGAAGGCTGAGCATGATAGTGGGACAAGAGGAAAGTAAAAGGAAATAGAGGACAGAACTAGTAGGCAAAGGACATTTATAGAGGTCTAAATACAGGCATGTACATCTGTAAATATATTTATATATGATGATGGGGAAATAGATCTATGTGCATATATGTATAGATTTAGTATTGAGGTAGCAGATGGACAGTGGGCCTCCACTCAAGTACTCCCTCCATGCAAGAATATTTTGTTCTATTAAACTGGAATTCCCTGATGCTCACTCACCTTCCTGATGTGATTTCTGAAAACAAAGCGGATGCATAAGCAAATGTGGTAAAGAAAGCTGATGGTGCCAAGCTATTCAAAGATATAGCATCTGGGGTCTTAAAGGCTTGAAGATAAACAAGCAGCCATCTAGCTGAGAAGCAACAAAGCCCACATGGAAGAAGCACACCAGCCTGTGTAATCACCAGGTGTAGATGGGATGAGGTATCAGGCATCAAAGAACAAAAAATTTCATTGTGAATGAGGGGAAGTGCAGAGTGGGGACCCAAAGCCCATCTAGACATCCCCTTACAGAAGGGTTGTGGGGAGGAGACGAGTCAGTCAGGGTGCAGTGTAGCAACAATGAAACATACAATTTCCTCTAGTTCTTAAATGCTTCCTCCCCCCCCCCCCCACTATTATGATCCCAATTCTACCTTACAAACCTGGCTAGACCAGAGAATGTACACTGGTACAGATAGGAACTGGAAACACAGAAAATCCAGGACAGATGATCCCTTCAGGACCAGTAGTGAAAATGGCAATACCTGAAGGGTGGAGGGAAGGTGGGGTAGAAAGGGGGAACCGTCAAGGATCTACATATAACTGCCTTCCTGGGAGACGGACAACAGAAAAGTAGGTGACGGGAGACATCGGACAGTGTAATATAAGACAAAATAATAATCATCTATAAATTATCAAGGGTTCAGGGGAGTGGGGAGGGAGGGGAAAAAAAGAGGACCTGATGCAAAGGGCTTAAGTGGAGAGCAAATGCTTTGAGAGTGATTAGGGCAAAGAATGTACGGATGTGCTTTATACAATTGATGTATGTATATGTGTGGATTGTGATAAGAGTTGTATGAGCCCCTAATAAAATGTTAAAAAAAAAAGAAATCTAGAGATTTTCAGATTACAAAAAAAAAGAACTAGAAAAAAAATTATCAAGGGTTCATGAGGGAAGGAGTCAGAGAGGGAGGGGAAAGAATGAGCTGATATCAGGGGCTCAAGCAGAAAGCAGATGTTTTGAGAATGATGATAGCAACAAATGTATAAATATGCTTGACACATGGATGGATGGATTGTGATAAGAGTTGTAAGAGGCCCCAATAAAATGATTAGAAAGAAATGAAAATGAGAGAGAGAGAGAATCCTGGCTGGAAAGAGCGTGGTTGGAGCCCCCAATGACTGTGATGGCCCTGCTACTTCTGTGCGCTGCTTCTTAGCCGCAGCGTGGGGCCATCCCTCCCCGTGTCAGGATAGGAATCCCCGGAGCCCAGTGGGGGCACAATCCTCTTCTTCCCTTGTCACAACCCGCTGGGCTTCTGCACCACCTTGCGAGAGGCCCAGGTGAAACGTCAGGTGCTTTGACATGAGCAACGGGGGCGCGGCCACTGCCCGCTGAGCGCGAGGAGGGGGTCCTCGCTGTGTGGACCCTCCCCTCAGGGACAGACCCAGGCGGTGAAGGACGGCAGACCCCGGTCTCCCGAAGGCGGTAAGAGGGTCACAGTGCTGGCCTGGGGCCCCAAGGGGAGCCTGCTCCCCTGACCGGCTCTTGGAAGGTACCTATGAACCGGGGTCCGCAGTCAGTCATGGGAAAGGGAGAGGTGGTGGTGGTGGCAGTTTTGTGTGTGTGTGTGTGTGTGTGTGTGTGTGTGTCCGTCCCGGACACTCGAGGAGAGTGAGCGAGTCTGGAGTCCAAGCGGAATGACCGCCTCCCCAGGGGACCAGCAGAGGTGGGGGGGTCCCCAGGGAAAGAGGCGGCTCCACCCCAGGTGTGCGCGGAACTCCCCACAGGGCTCTGTGCGGATTTATGGAGAACACGCTGGAGGGAAAGCAGAGCCTTCTGGGAAAGTGAGTGGCCATCGACTAGTTTCCCTCTATGGACCTGTCCCCGGCTGAGAGGGCCAGGAGCAAGTCCTCGTTCCTCCAGCCCGTCGCCCACCCCACCCCCACCCCAGTTCAGACTAAGGAGCTAAGCCACCTGGAATGCAGCCTCTGGGGAGCCCTTAGACCAGCGCATTCCACCTGGACCAGGGAAAGGTCTCCTCCCACTTTGCCACAGCCTTGCACCCTCCAGCACTCCCCTCCCCGCGACAGAAGCAGGCAAGTTCTTGGCCGGGACCTCCTCCAGCAACACCCCTCCCCACCCCACCCCACCACACGTAGTGCTGCTACCATGACTCCAGCTCCCTTGACTCCCGCCAGCTGGGGCCTCTAGTTCTTAGTCCTTACACCCCCATCGCTCCCACCAGCCAAGCAGATGTTCTTGCAGAGTTTTGGCACTCACCTTCGTAGCTACTGCCCGTCAGACACAAGAGGGGCGAGCGCCTCCATATCAGCCGCCCTTGCCCACCACTGAATTGCTGAACGGGAAGCAGCATACTCCGCCTGCCACTGAGAAGCCCTGACACTCAGATCTCATGCAGTCCCTTCCAGACAGACGTGTAAACCAACATCGGCAGCCTGCCGCCAGCTCTTGCTGACTCTCTAACTCTGAAGAGAGGAGCCGGGTTTACGCGCAGCCTGACCCTGGGTGGAAGAAACTGCCCAGCTGTGAACACTGGGCATCTGCGCAGGAGGACGCCTCACTGGAGCCCCACTGATGCAGAGCATCTTAACCACCTAGAAGTTTACCCAGCAGCTCTCCTCCCAGAGCTGAAGAGGGGAACTCAGAAAGATACCATATCAACAAGATCGCCTGGTCCGCCAGAAGACCCATGAGAAGAGTCCTTGCGCCTTTTCAGAGAGACCGGATAAGGCTTCTTTGACCCGGAAGCCCAACACAGCCAGTTCTTGGTCAATGCTGCCTTCGTGAACCAGAGTGAAGAAAGTACTCAAAGCTGGAGGACTTTGCAGGTGTGAACACCACCCAACTGCTGGAAATTGCCAATACGGTGAGTGTCAACTGGGGCTGGGAGGTGCCGCTTTTGGGAAGCTGACCGCAAGGTGAAGGAGACAGCAGGTCTGAGAGCAGCCGCAGTAGCCCAAGGTTGGCCTGGCCCACCCATGGCGAGAAGCGGGTTGGGTGGCGACAAAGAAAAGGCCCAGACTAGATCAGGACCAAAGGGCTCATTGCAAAGAAAAAGGTCACATGTCTAAGACCCCCAGCTGAGCATGGACTGCTCAGCCCTGGCTGGGACATCAAGGCCCCAGGAGTCCATGGTCAAGACCCAGTTGGGGTCAAACTAATGGACTATGTAGTGGACACACCACGAGACTGAACTCCCCTAACCTGGAGGCAAGCCAACATTGTCGGGGCTGCCAGGGCGGTGACTCGCCAAACCCCCTGCCAACCTCACAGAAGCTTGGCTTGAGGTCATGAAGCTGAGCATCACTTCCTGTGCTCTCCTGACTGCCCTGCGTCATTGCTCAGGTGGGACCCCTCAGCAAACTGCGGGCCAAGAGCTTTCCCCCAGGAGGCAGGGCAGCTCAAACTGTGAGTCCCGCCCAAGGGCCTCCTGTCAGGCTTGTCAGGAAAGGAATGGAGGATGTTTCACATTCAAAAACCAGGGTACTAACGCTCCCCATTGGTCTCTCGATGGCCCGGGGTCTGGGCAGAAGACAAGCGGCCGTCAACCGTGCACCTGTCTACATCAACCTTGTCCCTGGGGCAATACCCAGCTCCCCGGGGCCACCTGGGAAGGCATTCAAGCACATTGACAAAGAAGGTTAAAAGCCAAAATCCTGACCTCCTGCCAGTCCCCATGGAACACTTGTCTCCTCCTGGGGAGAAAGCCAGGGACCCAAGACACGACTGGCCAGTGCAGGGCCTGCATGCTATAAGCCAGGCCACAGGCCCAAACCCGTATTGGCCCATGCGCAAGGAGGTGCTCCAGCTTGTAGCTGATCTGCTCCTTACTGATGAGACAGTGGACGGCTGCCTCTCAGGAGCTAGTCTACTGCCTGGGCATGTGTTCGAGTGTGGTTATAACGCCTCCGAGAAACGCCCACATCTGCAGCCTCAGTGTTCAGTGTCACTCGAGGCGGAGGAGCTGGGAACAGAAAGAAAGGACATCAAACAAACCCTTGCACCCAAAGACAAGCCAGAGAGTGTTAGGGGCGGTGCACTGCCGTAGGCTGTGGCCCACACTGTTTGCAATCACTGCTACAGGGGGGCAGAGCGAGGGCCACTACACGGGGGAGAGGAGCAACAAGACGCCTTCAGAAAGCTTAAGAGTGAAATCCAGTCAGCGTTGGGGCTGCCAGACATTTCCAAACCCTTCACCTCGCACGTGTCAGAATGGCTAAGACGGCAGTGGGGGTGCTCGGACAAACAGTGGGTCCAGAGTTGAGGCCAGTGGCCTGGCTATCAAAACAGCTGGATGGAAGGGCAAGTGGATGGCACAGTGCTTGAGGGCCCTGGCAGCTGCGCCCCTGGTGCAAGAAGCTGGTAAGCTCAGCCTAGGACAAGCCTTAACCTCCCTGGCGGTAATCCCGAGTGTGGCTCCGGTAAATATTAACTGTCAGGAGCGATAACCCGGAGCCACACTCAGGATTACACTGCAGAGGAGTCCCTTAACTGCTCCCCGGTCCAGCTGTGATCACAGAGAGATCTGACTTCCTCGTTCTGTTCTGTTCTCTGCGTGCAGTGTCACCGCACAGGGGGCGGAACTGCAAGTCTAAAAGAGACATACACACACACACACAGTGATACAGTGTAACCTGTAAGGATTACATTGTATCACAGCAAATCACCTCCAATTTGTCCCTAGATCAGTCGACTGTGCTCTGCCTGCCCTTTTACTGTCATTTGCATTTTTTTTTGCCTGGAAATAGAAAACAACAAATTTTATGCAAAACAATGTACCACTTTGGGTACAAAATTACTGACATAATTAGACCGCCAGGGAGGTTAACAGTGTGAGTGTCTCACTCGGTGCTCACCCACATGAACCCCAAAAGGGCATCGCTGGCTAAGGAGGTCTAGACTGAGGAAGGATCAGGGACTGCTAAGCAAAAACTCAGGAGTGGCTCTGGAGCTGGTGAAAAAACCTACACCGGCTACACTGTTGCAGATAAGAGCAAGTCGCGGACACCTAATTGTAACCAAGTCATAGAAACAGTGTACCAAGCAGGCCTGGCCTGAAGGACTAACCCCGAGGTGACCTCGATGGGGAGCTGTGCATTGATGGAAGCAGCCTCCTAGTTGCAAAGGGGGATGTGCAGGAGTCACTCAGGTGAGGTCACAGAGGCAAAGGCCTTCCCGAAGGGAGCATCCGCTCAAAAAGCTGCACTCATAGTCCTAACTCAGCCCTAAAGGGAGCAATAGGACGTTAACACTTAGACAGACTCAAAGTAGATCATTGTAATGCTTCATATACACGGGCTCTACCTAAAGAAAGGGGTTGCTAGGTGCTGGAGGCAAAGAAATGGAACACCTGGCTCTCCTAGATGCAGTGTGGGAGCCGGCGGGAGTAGCTGGGCTACATTGTCAAGGGCATAGAAGGGACACTCTTAGGAGACCCGGGAGATGTCCCAGTCCTCATGGTCGCGGTCCCCTTCTGCCCTGGGCACCCAAAGCCACACCGTGTTCTCCCCTGGAGAAGTGCATTGGATCCAGCAAGAAAAGGCAAAAAGCATGGAGGTGGGCCGGCAGCAGTTCTGAGACGGCAGAGCTGTCCCCCAATCGCTAGCCCCCTCCCTTGTGGGGCATTTTCATACTGCCGTCCACATGAGCCTGTGCTGGGAAAGCACTTCCACGAAACTGGCCACCTTGGACAGCAGAACAGTGGGTGCAGGGAGATGTCAGACGGTATCAGGCATGACAAAATAATAATCATTTATAAATGATCAAGGGTTCATGAGAGAGGGAAAAATGAGGAGCTGATACCAAGGGCTCAAGCAGAAAGAAAATGTTTTGAGAATGATGATGGCAACAGATGTACAGATGTGCTTGACACAATGGATAGATGGACTGATAAGAGTTGTACGCCTGCCCAATAAAACGATTTTAAAGAAAAAAACCAGCTGCTTTGACCAAAACTGTAAATCAGCGATGTGCAACCTGCAGTAGAACCGTTCACATCAAGGGCCCAGCGTGCCTCCCGGAATAGAAGCGGTTGGAGGAGGCCCCTTTGAGAACATGGGCCTTGACTGTACTGAGCTTCTCTTGGTATCAGTCTGCACTCACTCTGGATGGGGAGAGAGAGGTCTTCCCTACTTGACCACAAAGGCCCAAGAAGTAACCTGGATTCTACTGCCAGAAGCTATCCCGAGGTGTGGATTGCCGTTAACCCTGGGGTCTGGCTTTCATTGCAGGTGTGGTGCAAGAGACAGGCCAGGCTTGGGCACAAATCGCAAACTGCATGCAGTGTGCAGGCCTCAGACACAGGGCTCCTCAAGCTTTTTAAACAGGGGCCAGTTCACTGTCCCTCAGACCCATTGGAGGGCCGGACTATAGTTTAAAAAAAAAATTATGAACAAATTCCTATGCACACTGCACATATCTTTTTTTGAAGTTAAAAAAAAAAAACAAATGGGACCCCTGTCCAAAAAGAGCCCATTCCTTCGGCTAGAATGAGTAGCTCAGTCCTTAAATGTTGCCTCTTGCTGTGTGTGAGGATGCTTCTATAGACCAGTGGCCATGGGAGGCCAGGGAGCTGGCCCCCTCTGAAGCTCTGCCATCACAGGGTGGTCGTGCTTAAGCAGGGGAGGAGGGAACTACACGGGCTCTGTTGGGTAGCTGACATGTCTCAGCAATGCATCCTCTCAAAAGAGCCTGTGGTGGGGACACTTGATAGCGAAGAATCCATTGACCAGATTTCCAGCATTAGCCAGAGCATGGCAGTGCACTCCGGAGAAGACTCAGAATTGGGAGGCACCAGGCTGACTTTACTGGATTTGTGGGAATAGGGGCTCCACCTGCCTCCCCAACAATTTGAAAGGATGCTGTACGATTGGAACAATAAAACCCTCCTTCTGTCTCCTGCCCCTTAAGATGGGAGAGCTCCTCAGCTATCAGGCTGGAAGGATAATGGCAGTCCAGTATTATGGGCTGCCACCTGGGCAGATGAATCTTAGGGACCCCATACCCCTATATGTATGCTGCATCGGAGCGTCCCATGACAGACCATCTTAGAACCTGCTACCAATGACACAGGGGTGGTCCTGGGCTTCCTCACACGCCAACAAACCTCAATGCAAATGCCAAGTATCAAAACAGGCTGACTGAGAACCATTTCTCAGCAACAGAAGAAGGGGTATGTGGGAAGTTTAATCCTACTAACTGTTATATCAGCTAGATGATCCCGGTCACGAGGGAGAAGGTATCTTGAAGAAAATACAGGAAGTTTTCCACGACCCGGTGCAAACACGGAACGGGTGAAGCCCCCAGAGCCTGCGGGGAGGGTGGTTCTCTGCCTTTGGAGGATTCAAAACCCTCATTTGTAGTTTGCTGGATCACCCCGTGCCGCCTTCCATTGGTCCAGTGGTTTGCAACCTTCCTAATGCCGCGACCCTTTCATACAGTTCCTCGTGGTGACCGCACTAGAGGAAATGTGTGTTTTCCGATGGTCTTAGGTGACCCCTTGATACGGTCCTGCGACCCCCAAAGAGCTCCAGACCCACAGGTTGAGAACCACTGCTCTAGATGGATGCGCTGACTTGCTTCCTTTTGTCCTGACTCCGGTAACATCTCCAGCTCCACTCTGTCCACTGGACCTACAACTTCCATTTTTTCTTGTCGCCTTAACTACCACTGCCTCGTGGGACTGCTCTGGCCTCCTCCACTGTGTTCTTAAATCTCCTGAAATGTGCTTGGAATATCAAATTTCCTTCCTTCAAAACACTAAACAAGAGTGGGAACTACACGTTTGTGATTCTTCCGTTGAGGCCTGCCAGCCCCACTAGGCTGTGAGATCTGACGAGGTCCACCCTAACCTCAATTTACTGGTGTATCTGTAGGTCTCAGGAGGCATTCAGAAACATAATCCGGCTTCCAAACGTTCATAGAAAACACTCATTATCTTCCCATTTCATATTCCACGACGTTTCAGAAGCACCCTCCTAGGTGCTGGATAGCGAACTAAGTCCAGCAGAGATGGATGCCCAGCTCAGAGTGGCACTCAGTACCGAAAAGTGGAATACAGAAACGGGTAACGCTTCCAGGCACTCTGGGATTACCACCCCAAGGCTACCCTTATGCACCTTCCTGCACCCCACCCAGCACAGTAATTAATCCTCCAGGGCCCAAGGCAAGATTCTGCAAGGTCCCCCGAGATCTGTTGTCTGTCCCCTGAGAGCATTCTGATGGTGGAAATGTAAAATCCCCGTCAGGTGGCTGCAAGTTAGGCAAGGAAACATTATGCTTTCGTGCCTCACTCCAACAGAATCGCTAGGATTGTCTGGGTGAGGATGTGTGCCCATGCCCCAACTGAAAGGGTGGCACTGTGTAGCCATCTGCCAGGGCGCTCTGCAGGTGAAGGGAGTGAGCGAGTCGTTAGCTTAAAGGTCACTGTGCCTCCCTCCACCCACCTGCGATAAACACCCAAGCAGAGCTTTCCTCCTCGAGCTGCAGGTTCATAGTACAGCTCTCATTCCCCCTGTCTGCGCACCCATCCCTAACTGATAACACAGGCCAGGCCGCGCTGTGGGGCTGAGGCCAGCCAGAACTGCGGTGGTGGATGTCCACAAAGCGGGTTTAGTCCTAAAGACCTGCCTGGTCCGTCCAAATGGCTCCCCCCAGAGCAATGCCCACCCTCTTGTCAGAACCTCCATAACCAGAGCTGTGAGGAAGGACGGGATTGAGGGGCGTGGCTCTCCCCCACAGCCACCCCACTGCCTCAATGCCCTGTGCTTCTGCCCTCCCTCCCTCCCTCCCACACGTAGCACCTTCCTGAGACAAGCGTTAAGAACAGTGGGTCTCAATCTGTAGGTTGCAACCCCTTTGGGGGTAGAACGACCTTTCCCAGGGGCTGCCTGATTCAAAACAGTAGCAAAATGACAGTGATGAAATAGCAACGTGAATAATTTTATGGTTGGGGGATCACCACCACATGAGGAACTGTATGAAAGGGTCACTGCATGAGGAAGGTTGAGAACCACTGGGTAAGGATGGGCCAGGAGCCAACTCCCAATCTAGGGTGGAGATAGGTAAGATGGGAGTGGGGGTCTGCTAGCCTCTGAATGCAGCCAGTCATTGCTCACTCTGCCAACTTGAGGTTGCCCCTTCCCTTCTGCCACAGCTGCCTCCTCCCTCTTCCAGCACCTGTCCCCTCCAGAGGACTACTCTGCTCCCCAAGGCCCCTCCTGCATTTGTTGGCCATGACTGGCCACAGTCATGGTGGCCAGCATGGTGCCCGTGATGCTGCCCACAGTGGCCATCTCAGCCAAGCAGAGTTGAGCTTCTCCAGGGCTCAACCCCACCCTCACCAGCCACCCAAGCAAGCACAAGTGAGGTGGCCCAGCTTCCCCAAGGAAGGCCTGCCACAGGCACAGTCACATGGCAGGGGTCCTGCTGTCCAGATGCTTGCCACCATCACGAATTCAAGGTGCTGCATCTGGCTGTCCACAGGAAAGGGGAGGCCGGGCCAGCAGGGTTGAGAAGGCCTCGGCTTCCAACTCACTGATGTTGTTCCGGGCCAGAGAGGAGACCGCCCCACCAGCCAAGACAGTCAGGGCCTTGCCCCGGAGCAGGCGCAGCTGGTTCCTGGCCAGGGAGAGCCAGCACAGGTGGAAAAGCTCTCCAGGTCCGCCTGCCCCCACTCGGCCAACTGGTTGGGGCTCAACCACAGCTTAGGTGTTGTGCCAGGTCCCCAGGCCCTGTAGGCTGCAGGTGTCCAGGGTGGTGATCAGGTTATGGGAGAAGCCCAGCTGAAGCAGAGCTGAGAGTACGTGAGAAGTCAGGGGACAGGGGTCTGCTGCTCCTGATGGAGATCCAACTGTTGCAGGGGCAGGACCCCCAGGGCCAAGGCCCTTAAAGACCGCCTGCAGGGGCTGGGATCTCATGACTCAGCCCCAGCAGCCAGCCACGGTGGGGGGACCTAAAGGGGAGGCTGCATAGGCAGAGGCTCCAGCAGTCCATCACACTACCCCCGGCCTGGGAGGTGCAGGCTGCCGGGCACACTGCCCCCAGCTCTGAGAAAGGCGGATGCCACCGCTGTAGGCCTGGCCACTGTGTGGGAGGGGTAGTCGTGCCTGGCCCATCCTTGCTTCATGAAGAGTGGAAGTGAGGTTGGGAAGCAAAATAAGCAGATCCCATATAGGGTCTTACCAGCTGCCTGGTTCCCCATGGTCGCAAGGACACCCACCCTCCCCCATCCTACCTCCATCACCCAGGCTTCTGGCAAGAGCCATCTCAGCCTGAGACACTGGCCCTGCCCTCCCCACTGTTCATTTCTTTCCTCCACCTAGGACAAATTCTGGGAAGGCGGCCTTTCCCCTCCGGGCCCCTCTTCACCCCACTCCACAGCCTACCTTGTTTATTGTGCCTTCTGCCCCTAAACACTCCCGCACTGGCTCTCTAGTAGTCAATTAATCAGAGTTCTACCAGGGAGACATGCCTGTACTAGATCTTGCTCTCCTTAGCCAACCAAGCCTGGTCACCCCAGGCCAGAAGCCCAGTACACTCACCTATACTCAAGGGAGGGCCAGCCCAGCCCAAGAATGGCAGTAGAAGGATCTCAACTCTCATCATCTACCTAACTGGTGGACTGCTAGAGCCCAAGGAAAGCCACAGGCAGGAGGATGGGGGGCAGGGTGAGGGAATCTCTGAGGCCTTGCAGCCTTATTCCCTTCTAGTGACCCAAATCCTGCTCCCTCTTTTCAGAAAGGCAGCTCAAGGTTCCCCAGGGCCCTCTCTCAGGTTGGGTCAGAGCCTGGTGTCTCCTTTTAGGATCTGCTACCTAAGAAATCTGCCACTATCTATAATTCACCCAGATCTTGTCTGGAAACAGAGGAAGGGGAACGTCTCCCTTGCTATCACTAGGCCACAGGTCAAAATACCCCACCCTGGTCTTCCAGGAGCGTCCAGCCTATTTACAAGAGGGCCCAGGGCTTCCACCTTGCTTTGTTGTTACTGTCCTTAAGTGCTAGGTGCTGTTGAGTCAATTTTGAATTAACAGTGACCTCGTAGTAAAGAACTTCTCGGTAACTGTAACAGGAGTAGAAAGTTCATCTTTCTCTCGTGGAGCAGCTAGTGGTTTTGAACTGCTGACTTTGCAGTCCAACGAGCGAGTAATCACTGTGCCGCCAGGACTCCTCCCACCTTGCCTTCGGAGCCCCAATACAGGATTTCCTCTCTAGGCACCCCGATAGAATCACTAACCCAACCCAGTAGCTCTTGAGAAGAGGCACAATGGGAAGGTCCCTGACCAAGGACCAGTTTCTGATTAAATGCTTGTCTTCTCACCTGAGGTAGGAAACCATCATTTGAGAAGCTTGGCAGGGGAAGGTAAAGGAGCCCACTGGCACAGGGGGTAAATGTTGGCCAGTGGTTTGAAGCCTCCAGCCACTTCGTGGAAGATGAGAATGCTCCTGAAAGAGTTTGTCTCAGGAACCTGACACAGGGTCATCATGACTTGGAAAAGGCTTGATGGAAGTCAGTTTGGGGCTTGGTAGGGTAAGATAGATCAAAAAAGATAGATCAAAAGAGGTCTTACGTTAGGTAAAGCTGCTGCTCTTCAATAGAGTATTATGGTACAGGGATGTTACTTTGAGGACTAAGGTGTGCTTGGCCCAAGCCATGGTCTTTTCCAAGGCCTCACGTGCATGTACAGGTTGGACACTGAATAAGGAAGACTGAAGAATCGAGGCCAATGAATTGTGCCGGACAAGAATACTGAAGGTACCATGGACTGCTAAACGGGCAAGAAGTGAGGCCAGAGTGCTCCCTAGAGGCAAGGATGGCCAGACTTCCGTCCTAGGTGCTTTGGACCTGTTGTCAGGAGAGGCCAGTTTCTAGAGAAGGACTTGATGCTTGGGAAAGTGGAGGGGCGACAGAGGGGAAGGTCTTCAGTAAGCTGGACTGACACATGGGTGCAACAGTGGGCTGGCTCTACCACTGGAATGCCTGTGAGGAGGGCACAGGGCCGTGCAGTGTTCTGTACTGTGTGCACAGGCTGCTGTGGGTCAGAACCGTCTGTATAGCATTTAATAACAATTACTGCTCAATAGTGGCAGAACAGAACTCGTCTAGATCCAGTCATGCTCCTAAGCCCTCAGCAACATGTACAAAGACTGGGCCAATGTCCCCCATGCCAGCCAAAGACCCTTTAAGAAGTCAGGGCACACGGTTGTTGTTAGGTGGCATCAAGTCAGCTTTGATTCACCGTGACCTTGTGTGCAACAGAATGAAACACTGCGCCGCCATCACAGTGGCCTATACGTGAGCCCGCTGCTGCCGCCACTGTCCATCTTGTCCAGAATCTTCATTTTTTCACTACCCTTCTACCTCTCCACCCAGGATATCTTTTTCCAGGGACTAGTCTCTGCTGCTGAGATGTCCAAAGTGAGAAGTCTCGACAGACTCCCTTTTAGGGGGCATTCTGGTTTTATGTCTTCCAACATGACTCGTTCGGTCTTCAGGAAGTCCATGATACTTTTCAATATTCCTCACCAGCACAATAATTTAAATGCATCAAGACTTACTCAAGTGCTTGCTTCGGCGGCACATATACTAAAATTGGAACAATACTGAGATTAGCATGGCCCCTGCACAAGAATGACACGCAAATTCGTGAAGAGTTCCATATTAAAAAAAAGACTCACTCAACTTTCACATGCATATGAGGTGATTGAAAATGCCCTGTAAGGCCAAAACGGGTGCAAAAGCAAATGTGGTGAAGAAAGCTGATGGAGCCCAGCTATCAAAAGATATAGTATCTAGGTTCTTAAAGACTTGAAGGTAAACAAGCAGTCATCTAGCTCAGAAGCAACAAAGCCCACATGGAAGAAGCACATCAGCCTGTATGATCACCAGGTGCCAACAGGATCAGTTATCAGGCATCAAAGAACAAAAAATCATATCACTGTGAGCTCACCTCCCCGATACGATCGCTAAAGTCAAATGGGTACATAAGCAAATGTGGTGAAGAAAGCTGATGGTGCCTGGCTATCAAAGAACAAAAAACCCTAACATTATGAATGAGGGGCAGTGCAGACCCAAAGTCCATCTGTAGGTAATTGAATATCCCCTTACAGAGGGTCTCGAGGAGGAGACAGGCCAGTCAGGGTGCAGTGTAGCAATGATGAAGCATACAACTTTCCTATAGTTCCTTAATGCTCCCCCCACTCCAATATCATGATCCCAATTCTACCTTACAAATCTGGCTAGACCAGAGGATGTACACTGGTACAGATAGGAACTGGAAACACAGGGAATCCAGGGCAGATGATCCCTTCAGGGCCAGTGGTGAGAGTGGCGATACCGGGAGGGTGGGGTAGAGGGAGAACCGATTACAGGGATCTACATGTACCTTCCTCCTTGGGAGATGTCGGACAATGTAAGATATGACAAAATAATAAAATATCAAGGGTGCATGAGGGAGGGGGGAGCGGAGAGGGAGGGGGGAAATGAGGAGCTGATGTCAGGGGTGTAAGTGGAGAGCAAATGTTTTGAGAATGACGAGGGTAATGAGTGAACAGATGTGCTTTATACAATTGATGAATGTATGGATTGTGATGAGTTGTATGAGCCCCCAATTAAAAAAAAATACCCTGTCAGGCACATCTGGAACCTTTGCTCTTAAACATTACATTGATTTCTTGACTGCTTCTTCCATAAGCATTGATTATGGATCCAAGGCTGAAGAAATCCTTGACTTCAACCTTTTTATCTGTTTATCATGATTTTATCTCTTGTCCCCCTTGTGAGGTTTTTGGTTTAATTTACACTGAGTTGCAAAAATCATACTGAAGGCTGCAGACCTTGATCTTCAGGTTAGTAAGCCTTCCTCCAAGGCAGATGGCACATTCTTCATATAGTACAACTCATATACATATTTGTTCAGCATTCAGAATGAATTAGTGAAAGGATGCAACCCTGATGCACACCTTTCCTGATTTATTTTTTATTGATCATTTTATTGGGGGCTTACAAATCTCTGACAATCCATCATTCAATTACCTTTCCTGACTTAAACTGCACAGTATTCTCGTGTTTTATTCCAGTGACTGCCTTATCGCCCATAGACTCTGCAGTCCCCTTATTCTCATTATTACCTTTACCTTTTTTATGATCCACACGTTCTAGAGCTTTTCTACAGTCAAAGAAACACTGCTATGCTGTACTTGCAGTCAAGCTTCAGATGAGATGGTGCCCAGCCACTAGAAGATATCGCATCTGGAGTCTAACAGGCTTCTAGTTAAACAAGCGGCCATCCAAGGAAGCCACGAAGCCCACGTGGAAGCAGCACACCAGCCTGTGAGATCATGAATCTCCAACAAGAGGTTCAAAAACAAGCAACCAAATCAATGTGAAGGGCATGGATCAAGTGCAGACCCAAAATCCACCTGTAAGGTAATTGGCAGTCCCTCTTAGAAGAGCCACATGGAAGGGATGATCATCCAGAGTGCGGTATGGCACTGATGAACCACATAACTATCCTCTAGTTCTTTAATATTTCCTCCCTTTGCTATTACTTGTTTACCTCATTAATGGTCGATTTGCATGTCTTAATTTGCATATTAAGATCATCCAGTGTATAAAAACCAGAAATATTAAGAGGAGTCAGGGCTCCCTGAGGGTGGGGAAGAGAGAAGGGGTGAGGGGACAGCATTAATGACTGCATCACCCCACTTGTGATCGAACAGAATTGTCTGTGAATGGCTATATAAAATTGTGTAAGACATGGCAAAAAAGGGAAAAACTATTAAATAAGGGTTCCTGAGGCAATGGGGAGGGGACAAAGGGGAGCCGATATCACAGCGTTCAAGAAAGAAAATGTTTTAAAAGTGATGTGGCAGCAATTGTATACCACTTGATGTGATTGAACTGTGTAATGTTTTATCTGTAAGAACTTCCAATACAAATTCTACAGTTAAATTCAATCCTCTGGAAAAAAAGATTCAAATGATTCAGCAATGATATTCCTTGTTCCATATCCTTTACTGAATCAGCTTGAATTTCTAGCAGTTACCAGTCAATATAGAGTGCCAAGCAATGTTTTATGATATTTAACAAAATTTTAATTGCATGTGCTATTGATGACATGGTTTGATAATTTCTGCCTTCTTTTGGGCCACTGTCCTTTTTTTTTGGTCACTACTCTTTGGAACGAGAAATACGGATCTCTCTGAGTCTGTAAGCCAAGTTTCTAGAAGCACCAGTGATGGTTTCTAGCACTTCATCTTGTGGAAACATCAGTTGGAATTCGGTCAATTCCTGGAGCCGGTTGTTTCCGGAGGCCCTCGGTGCAGTCTGGACCTCGTCCTTCGGTGTCATCGGCTCTTGATCACGTTACTTCTTGGAATGGTTGCAATGCTGACCACCTCTCTTGGGTCCAGTGACTGTCTTTTGATGCTCTCTGCGTCATTCAATATTTTGCCCATAGTCTTTCAATATTGCAACTTGAGGCATGAATATTTTTTCCCTTCAGCACTTCATCTGCCAAACATTATTTTTCGTCTTGGTTTTCAAATCCCAGTCTTTGCGCCTTTCACAGCAGCACTTGTCCTCTCCAGCTGCTCATTGAAGTGCTCTGTTCACCTCTTGGGCCATCATTTCTTCAAGACGTTTGCAAGAGCAAGTCAGTCTCTTCGGACATCACTTTGAACTTGTCTTTTTAATGACCTTCTGCTTTCTTCACGCATGATGTTCCGAGGCCACCACGGCTCGTCGGGTCTTCATGAGTGTTCAGTGAGTACCATCTGTTCTTGAAATGCTCTCAAAAGTCAGGTGGGATAGACTCAAGGTTGCATTTGGGCTCTCATGGACTTGCTCTAACTTTCTCCAACTTCAACCTGGGCTTACACATGAGCAATTAATGGTCTATTCGGTCTGCTCATTACCTCATTTTGGCTGCAAATATTGTCTCCATAGTTTTCCCACAGATGGAGTTAATTTGATTCCTGACTACTTTGTCTGGCAAAGCCACCTGTACAGTTGCTATTTACATTGCTGATAAAAGGTATTTGCGATGAAATTGTTGGTTTTGCAAATTTCTATTGTACAATCTTCATTTCTATCACCAAAGCTATCGTTTCCAACGACTGTTCCTCCCTCTGTTTCATATATTCACCTTCCAATCGCCAATAAGTATCAATGCACCTTCTGTACCGGCTCGATCAATCCTGTGACACCAGACAAGGCAAACAGGTGAGTAGCACACATTACCCTCCCTAGCAGCAAGAGCAGCTGAGCAACCACCCACCTCGGACACAGGTCTGAGCCTTTGGGCGATCTCGCGTCTCTGGAGTAATTCAAGCGGCTTTCTGCTCAAGAGAGTAACATTAAGAAGCACTGCAAAGAGCGTTGGGAAATATATGGCAAACACATTGCCAGAATCAAGAGCTTGGCAAAGTTCTAATTTTTAAGTCAGAAGTGTATCAACAGATATGACAAGTCAAAAAAGGTTCATCTTGTCTGGGCAGTTAGCTAATACATAATCACCAGGCACCCACATGGGTTCCCTTAAGTCAAACCCAAACGACTGCATTTCCTTGATCAGGAGGCTTACTAGAGGGCTACCACGGACCCACACCCCAGGACTTCCGAAACACAACCCGTTTCACCTGAAACCTGCAACAGAGGCAAGTGCTGCCGAAACACCTTAGACTCACACCTGAAACTCACTCTTGAATGGGGAGTGGCCACAGCAAATGGAAGGAAGAGCAGAAAAATGTCAAAGGACCAACCACTTGGAAAGACAAAGCAAACTTAGAATGAAGTGTGCACGGAGCTGTAACTAGAAAGCCCAAAGAAAGAACACACTCTGTCAATCGCAAGCTGAAAAAACGAAGGGAAAAAACTCAAGCCTCAAGTTGCAATATCGAACATTTCTATGAACAAAAACAGAAGACAGGAAGCATCCAAAGACAAGAGAATGAGTATAGAGTCACTGTACCAAAAAGAGCCGCTCAGCATCCAGCCCTTTCCAGAGAGGGCCTGTGTTCTGGAACGGAGGACGGCGCACGGCAGCAAACTGGGGAAGCCCTGGGAGCTCGCACTAGCCTCTACGGGGAAAGACAGGAGCGCTAGCTGGCCGGCTGACTAGAAGGATCCACAGTTGTGCCCATTCCAAAGAAAGGCGACCCGTCCAAATGCAGACAATAATTGTTACCATTAGGATCACACACATGTAAATTTCTGCTGAAGATAATTCAAAAAAGGTTGCATCAGTAGACCGACAGGAAGCTACAAAAAAATTGAAACTGGGCTGGATAGGGCAGAGGTTGTACACTGGTGCATATGGGAGCTGGAGGCACAGGGAATCCAGGGTGGATGATCCCTTCAGGATCAAGGGTGTGAGGGGCGATGCTGGGAGAGTGGAGGGTGAGTGGGTTGGAAAGGGGTAACAGATTACAAGGATCCACATGTGACCTCCTTCCTGGGAGAGGGACTGCAGAGAAGGGGGGGGGGGAGACTCCGGATAGGGCAAGATATGACAAAATAACGATGTATAAATTACCAAGGGCACATGAGGGAGGGGGGAGCGGGGAGGGAGGGGGAAAAAAGAGGACCTGATGCAAAGGGCTTAAGTGGAGAGCAAATGCTTTGAGAATGATTGGGGCAGGGAATGTATGGATGTGCTTTAAACAATTGATGTATGTATATGTATGGATTGTGATAAGAGTTGTATGAGCCCCTAATAAAACATTTTTAAAAAAATTGAAACTGGATCTACAAAAGAACATGGAACTAGGGATATCACTGCTGATGTCAGAGGGACCTTGGCTGAGGTCGTGCTGTCTATTCTGTAGGCAAGAAATAGCTGCTCGCAATGGTCAGGTGCTATGCCCAAGGTGGCCGAGAAGACGCTATACCTGCGTAGTTCATGACATATGCTTTCTCTTCACTCACAGCCTCCTCGGAGGGTCGACTGAAAGACCATTGTGTTGAGAGAGCCTGTCACCAGGGACTTACACAGGACAACAGTGTAGTTCCTAAAGGTCTTTTCCTCTAGGCAAACGGCAGGGTGGGGGCAAATCCAGACTGCCACCTATTTTTGTACAGATCATGAACTCAAAATGATGTCTTACATTTGTTGATGGTCTAGGGAGAAAACTCCAAGACAAATATCCTTGTGTGTCTTGCGAATAGTATATGAAATTCAAATTTACTATCAATAAAACATTATTGGATCACAGGGGGAAAAAAAAGAGGATCTTGGCTGAAAGCAGACTATGCAAAGGTATACAACTGTGTGGATCACAACAAACTATGGATAGCAATTCAGAGAATATAAATCCCAGAACATTTCATTGTGCTCATTGGGATCTTGTTCATAGCACAAGGGGCAATCATTGGAACCCAGTAAGGGGAGACTGAGTGACTTGACTCAGCCCTATGTCGAGTAAGACATTTTCATAACATTTAATTAAATGTATATATTAATATATATGGATAACGATGAAAGAATAAAAACAAAGGGTTTTTTCCTTGAAATTAAAAATTCAGGCATTATAGGGTTAACATCATTGGGATTCTTTCCTCTCAAAATACTTATTCAATCTGTATGCTGAGAAGAATCTGAAAAGCTGGACTATACGAAGAATTTCACATCAGAATTTGAGCAGGGTTCATTAACAACCTGGGATATGTCAATAACACACGACTTTGCTTACTGAAAATGAAAACTTAAAAAGCCTTAAAAAAAGATGAGGCTCAGACGGCAGTCTTCCATATGGATTACATCTCGCTGTTAAAAAAGGTAAAAATCCTACCATCCGGACCAATAAACATGATGATGGACAGAGAAGCCCTGACGCCATCAAGGACTTCTTTTACTTGGATTCACGAAGTTCATGGCAGCAAGTCAGAATCAAATGGCGATTGCACTGGGCAAATCTGCCCAAGGTCTCTTTCAAGTGTTAAGGACAAAGATGTTTCTTTAAGGACTAAAGTGCTCCTGACCCACACTGTACTTCCTACAGCTTCGGATGCAGGCAAAAGCTGGACACTGAAGATCAAACTAGCAATGTGTTTGAATTAACGCGCTGAGCAAGAACAGTGACTACACCAGGGCGCGCCAGAGACCACACACGTCTGTCAGTAGCACAGCCAGAGGCTCCTTAGAAGGGCAGGTGGGGACATGTTATCAAGAGGAGCCAATCCCTGGAAAAGAGTATCCCGCTTCTTAGAGGAAGATGTTCAAGGACATGGGCAGTGGCTAAAAAACCGGGATCGCCCCAAGATTGTGAGGCTGGCGTAGACCGTGCTTCAGCCCGTGGGACACGGGCTATTAGTGGGTGCTGACTTGAAGGCCCCTAACAGCAGATGTGTACTTCTGAAGGAGGTTTTTGAGTATTTCAAGCCTTCCCCAAAGGATGTGTGCTTTGCTGTCACGACGGCTGTCATTTTAATACCCTCGAGAGGTTCAAATTGTGTTCCTTTTAAATGTTGACTTTTGAGAACAAAGATAAGTCTGAAGGGGACAAATCTGGGCTCTGGTGGATGGAGTACTATTTCTCAACAGAAATCTCAGAGGACAGCTCTTGCTATTCCGTGAGGAAGATGCATACGCACAGTCAGGCTGGAAATCTGCGGTGACGGTTTGCTGACCTTTCTCACCAGCACGGTTTTCAATTTTCTTAAAACTTCTTAGTCCCCATGAACAAGTTGTCCCTCAAAGAAATCTACCTTTGGTACCACATTGGCCAGTCCAGCAGGCTGCATTTGTACTGTCCCCACATTGAGCTAGTGTGTGTGTGTGTGTGTGTGTGTGTGTAAGACACCCCAGAACTTTTCCCAAAACAGGTTAGGCTAAACAAGAACTGAAGGAATGAAGGGCCCACATTAGAATCATTCCCTTGCAAACATCCTCAACGCCTCATTTCCTTCCATAGAACAGACCTGCTAAACCACAGCCTGGCTTGTCCCACCCACGGCGCCCCCTAAAGACTCGCATGAACCTTCTTGGTCTGCACCTCCCACCCTACAATTCTCCTCATTGCTTGTTGAGCCACGTGGCAGGAACTCCCTGACAATTCCTTCCTCCGTTTTATAACAAAGGGCGTGGTCCCTCCAATCCAGCCACTGGAGCCCCGGTCCAATCCTTGTACCTAGAGCCCCGGCCTCACTCCTGAGCTTCAGCTTCAGGGCCAGCTGCCCACGTGCCATTTGCTCACCAGTTTCATAGCCACGGCAAGTTTAAATGGGCAAAAGACAAGTCTTGATTGCTCCACAAATCTTTTATAGCCCACCCACGCAGAAAAAGGTCCCATCCCCCAAGAAGGCTAGTCTCTCCACTGGGCCCTTACACCCTTCATGCCCATAGGGTCTGATTGCATCTCAGTCACCGCATCTCTTGCCTTGACTGCTGCGGCATCCTGACGCAGACCCTCCCTGACGCAGACCCTCCATGCCAGGTTGCTGTTTAGCAGTCATTCACCATGCAGTCATCAAAGCGTTCAAAAGCAAAATCACTGGGGGGCAGGCAGCTCGTGACCGTATAATCCTTTAACAGCTTTGCATTGGATTAAGAACAGGACACACTCCTTTACCATAACTACAAGGCCCTGCAAGGCCTTGCTGACTACTCGTCTAATCTACCTAGTTCACTAGGCTTCAGCCTGAACATCAAAAACCTCACTGCCGTCGAGTCAATGCTGACTCAGCACAGGGCAGAACTGGCCTCTTGAGTTTCCGAGACTGTAACTGTTCATGGGAGTAGAGATCCATCTTTCTCCAGAGGAGTGGTGGTGGTTTCAAACTGCCAAACAGCCCGGCAGGGTGACAGCCCAACTTGTAACCGCCAGGTCTCCCTCCTTAACCGCCCACACTTGAGTCAACCTCCAGGTTTTAAAACTTGCCATTCCCTCATCTAGCTCACTCTCCAATGGCTCCGAGCTGGTCTTCTGGATTCCACTCTAAATCACGTCTCCCTGGAAGCCATTCCCAAATAATCCATTCACCCCACCTCCCTCCATAAAGCAGAAACGAGACAGACCAACACCTGGAAGAAAGGGGACCACGTAAAAAAGGACCCATCACCCAGAGACCCCTAAATACTCATTCACATCCAGTCTCGTTCCTCTAGCCATGATGAGTCAGCACTAACTACCAAGGCTCTCTGGGAGAAAGGGAGAAGGCACCACAAAGATTCCTCTCTCATCTCATCCTGCTGGTTCAGGGAAAGCTTAGTTCCATCTTGGACTTTTCAACAAAATTGAAAATTAGAAGAAAAATGAGAGAGGTCACATGGCAAGGGAAGTCAAACTTGGTCCACTGCTGTCTTTGGAGGAACTGGTGGTGGTGGCGGTTGGCTGCCATTTTCTGCCGAGAACCACGATCTTTGTGTGCCCTTCGCGGGGCCCCGGCCCACTTTCCCAACATGAACAGAGCTTTCCCCAAACTCAGCGCTTTTTGTTGACTCAAACAACTCATCCAGCTCTGCGGGGCAACCATACTAAATGAGGAAGTCGGCACCCTGGCCTAGAGGGCGCCTCAAAAGTCCCCACTAGACCATTCGGTAGCAAGCTCTGTGCAGGTCCCCTCTCCCGACCCCTGACCTAAGTAAGCTCCGAAATAACCACCCACTCAAGTGATTCCCTATCGACTTGGTAAGAACTCTTGGGGCCGGCAGGACTGAAGAGCGCGGGTCGGTCGGCAAGTTCTCCTGACGCCATGCAGTGCACACTGGAGGCGTGGAAACAAGGTGTCCGATTGTCACTGTGGAGACGCAGCACTGATGGTCTGCTGCCACGCCGCACTCCACACAGTTACAACTTCGAGGGCAATGAATGTACAAGTGTGCGTGACACAACTGATTTATGTACGGATTGTGATGAGTTGTATGAGCCCCCAACACAATGATTAAAAAATTCACTCAGGATCTTTATTGCCCAGGCAGAGCCTATCTATCACCTGTGGACAGCAGCCCCACAGGCCCTTTCACCTCTAAGGGGTATCATCGAGCCATGATTACCTGAACAACCGCCAGCTTCCGCTGCTGCTTGTTATTTCCAAGAGCGCCACTTTGGGGCACCAGTAGCCTCCGGCAGTGATGGGACACGACGCCTACCATGTAAGCACAATCAGCTTCCAACCTCACGACCATCCTCAGCCCCTCCTTCGTCCCCACGCCCCATTCCATGCCGCGCAGCATCACCCCTTCTCACTGCGCAGTCCCTCGGAGCTAGGGCCTCTGTGCCAGGCAGGGCAGAAGTTCCCCCTGAGAATGGCTGCCGTCTCGCCCCTCCTTTTTCCAATGCTGTATGGAAAGACACACAGACACCCAGGTCCTCAGTTTTACCCTGAATCAGTGCTTCCCAGGCTGGAGTTCCAAAACGCCAGACTCAGCAGAGACCGTCAAACTCACTGTGAAACTGACTGGATGTTCTCAACAGCAGTGACTCTAACGGCCAGTGAGCAGCAGTCGGGGATCCGAGGGGCATACAGGTAGGGGTGGATGTGCATGTCAGAACTCGCACCACCTCGGTTTGTCGTCCTTCCACCTGCAGGCACTTCCTATCTCCACAATACCCGTTGGGTCCGTCAAAGCAGCTGAGCAGCACGCGTACGATTTAAGAGCACGGAAGCAGCAGGAGCCTGCAAGTGGGACAGTCCCAGGCTTCCTCCAGCTTTGCCGTCCCAGGCAGGCGTGGTGCTCTGGGCACATCGCCTCCCTCGCCAGAACTCACTTTCGCATCTTTTTAGTATTAGCCTCACTTAACATACACACACACGCGCGCGCGCACACACACACACACACACACACACACGCAGGACTCTACAACAAAGCTGCCGCCTCTGGACACCACCCAGTCCAATCTCATCTCTAGACACAACCATCCCCAGAACCAAGATAATATTTACAGAATGCTTTTGAATTTTAAATAGGAGCCCTGGTGGCCAATGTTGGTAGTTCAAAGCCACCAGCCACTCCAAGGAAGATGAGACATCCTGACTACTCCAAAAGATGCACCCTCAGAAACCTAGGGGAGAATTCTGTCCTAGAAGGTGGCAGGGGTTAGAATCGACGCTTGCGACAGCGAGTTGGCTGGTTGTCATTTAAGTTAACCTGTGTCATCACTTCTAGGAAGTGGGTATTCTTGCATTTCTGCAGTGGGGGCCGCCACTAAGGCTCAGGGAGGTGAAATGGTTTACCCCTCAATCGCACCCCAAGGAGACGGAAGTTTGAGAACTTGAATTCCAACACTGACACCTCGAATGTTATGCATTCTTGTACACCTCACTGCCTTGCTTTCCTAAACAAGTTTAACCCACCTTTTAAATCTCCTTTGAGCCATTTCCGGAACAAAAACTTGAGTCCAAAGAGACTCCCGTCAAAATCAGCTGGCACCCAGTGAGGCTGTCGAGTGTGAGACACTCCCTAGCGGTTGCCCATGAATTACACTCCCTTCCAGGCTGGAAAGGAGGGCTGGGTGAATTCCTGAGCTACTCTCACCCAGTCCCACCGCAGGATGCTCAGCAGGTGAGGCCGGCGCTTCTACCGACTCCCAGCCTTGGAAATGCTGTGGTGCAGCCGTACACTTGGACTCCTTTCCCCCGTTTCCAGGTTGTCTAGAAGGGCTCTCTCCTCCCTTTCTTCTTTCTTCTCCAACAGCTCCATTTCTGAGGAGGTGAAATCAGAGACTTGGTAGTTTGCCTGGAGTTCAGACCAGTGGCTTTGGAAGTTTTCTTCTCAGCTCTTTTTATCCCTTTGCCCCCCACGTTTCTGTCTTAACAAGGGGCCAGTGCACACGCCACCACCTCTCACCCAACGCTGGAGTCTGGATCCCCAGCCCACCCCGGCCTGTGATGACATGCTCCACACTGTCTTTCAGGGAAGGAAGGAGAGAGGGTGAAGCACAGCGGAGAGCGAGTCTGAAGGGAAAAGTCAAACACACACCCCTCATTTCATACACACCACACACCCCCCACCACTGGCCTCTAAAGCAGGCACAACCCGAAACTTGTGAGTGATGGTTAAAAAATTTTGGGTTTTATTGTTTTTGCTAAACAATACTTAAAAAAAATCATTTTGAAGGCAGGGCTTGAATTATTTAATTTTGATCCATTTATTTAATTAAAAAAAAAGGAAGGGGAGAGAGATCATGGCCAAAAATAAAAAATAATAATGACCTCCCCCACCCCCACCTTTAGCCAGTCACACGGGCATCACCCATATTCCACTTGGCACCTGGGAGTCAGGTGGTGGTCCCCTCCACGCCCCACGACCACCTGAAGGTCTGGGGGCACCAGGCACCTGTGGTCGTGCTCAGTAGGTTAGTCAAAACCAGACTGGTGGGCTACTGTCTAGAGAATTGCCCAGGCTTCCTGCCCACCAGCTGAGCAGATACAAACTGTGAAAAGCTTGTAAAACCTTTAGTGGGGAGGAGCAGCACAAGAGGAGAGGCTGGCGGCCGCAGACAGACAAACTGCCATCACCCAAGCTTTTTGTTGGGCTAGCGACTCTGGAAATGGATTTTAAGAAAAGGGTTGGTGGGCTCCAGGCTCCTTATAAGAGTCACCCATGGAGGAGGAGCTGAGCTGTGCCGTGCAAAACAGTTCTTCCTGCACAGGGCACAGGAGTGGGGGGGCCGTCTCTCCGGCTGGGGGAGCGAAGAGGCGGGTCTTCTAGTACCATGAAGTAAGACAAAGGCAGAGGGGCGAGTCCTGAGGTTCTGGCCAAATGCGAGGCTGGCCCGCACAGGTGAGGACTACAAGAGTCAAGGACCCTCAAACCCCGAATCTCAATTGGAGATTCTCACAGGGAACTATGTCACATTAGGTGCCTGGCTACAGGGTGGGTGGGGAAGGCAATGCTTCTTTATTTTGGAGGGAGGAGGTGGGAGGATCGGCCATGATCTAGTAAAAAGAGACCTGCAAGAAGCAGAAAATATTTAGAGAACATTTAATATATATTTTCATATATATATTTAAAGTTAAGAAAAATAAAACTAATTCAAGCCATGCCCTGTGCAAAAAAAAAAAAAAAAAAGAGGGGGGAGAAAAAAATGCAGGTGGGGGCTAATTTTTTTCTTTTTTTTAAGTGAGACCCCTGTCTGCTGCTCTGGTCTCAACTTAAGTATCACAGTCAGCTTGTTACTTTTATTTTGGGAGAGAAGATGTAAAAGTTTCTTTCAGTCACTCAGAAGGCAAGTGTAGCCACTTATAAAAACAGAACAGGGAACAGACCCAGGACAGGAAAAGTCAAGAGTCGGCAGAGCAGAGCGGGAAGGAACGGGCATGTTCAAAAATAAAATTAACAAGGTGACTGTTCCAGAAGGGGGCTGTGAAAAGGACATGGTGGACCGAAGTCGGTTAGTCAAGTAATGATTCAACTTTTAAATTATTCTCTTGTTCTTTTGTGTTGGGTGTTTTGTTTGTTCAAGTCTAAGATTTGGAAACGCTGGCCCTTCGTTAACAAGAGCCAACAGGAACTATAGGACCCCTTCCCTCCCCCGGCCTGCTCCGCTGCAGTCGCGGCCGCCTCCCGGGCTGGGTCTCGGAAGAGTCCTCCAGGTGTGTGGACTCAGGATGACAGGGCAGCCTCCTTCTGTGGTTGCTGGGCTTGTGAACGCTGCAGTATCTTTTGGCTTTCCACGTCTCTAAAATGTTTTTCAACCTGCAAGAGATCAGGCAGGGATGAATGGGGAAAGGAGCTGAGCAAGCAAAGTCTCTGTGCCCCCCCAACAGGCCACTCCCAGGCTTCAACAGCCCCGACCTGGCTGGTCAGCCCAGGGACTCCTCAGGCCCATGGGCCCTCGCTCTCTATTGGCCTTCTCCCCCCCCCCCACCCCCACCCCCCCCGTGAGGAGTTATCTCTTGTTTCTGTCATTCTCCACAGCTTCAGCTAAGACTGAGTGGGAGGAGCTAATTCTATCAACAACAACAACAAAAATCTCTATTTTTTTTAATTAAAAAAAAAAAAAGCAGGGAGTTGATTATGACCCAAGCTCCCCTTCCCTGGTCACCCAAGTGAGCTGGCGGGCTGCGAGCTTTCCCGCCCATAATGTTGGTCTCTCAATGCTCCTCAGAGGAATAGTCGGGGGGTTAGGGGGTGGGATTTGGTTTTCGTTTAAAAATATTTGATCTCACTTTTAGAAAACCAAGCAACAATACCCTTTGGGGTCAGAGAGATGAGGATGGCAGCAGGTTTATACCACCACTGCCATCGCCAGGGCTTCCTAGAAGGCAGGCAATTTGGGTGAGGATGCAGCCTGGGAGATAGGAGCTGCTCTGGCCCAATTTCCAAAAAGACACACTGCCCAGGGTGTGGGGTCGACTGGCCACGTTGGGCACAGCGCCCCACAGCAATGCCCCCCGGCCTCCCACAGGCCCCTAGCCCTATACTTACTATTTTGCGTACATGGCTCAGTGCGCTCCCCTCTTTGCCTTTACAGTTTTCCACTTGATATGGGGGTGTAATAACAACTTCTTCCATGACTACGATGTTTTTTTCTTGCCATTTACAGTCTTTAATACTGGGAGGAGAAGAGGGTAGGTGAAACGTTACCCCTTGCAGGCGCCCCCCACACCTCCTCCTGCAGTGTGAGGAACCCCAGCGAGCTGGCCTCAAGCTCCTGGTCACCACTCGGCCAACAACTCCAGCCCAGCCCCCTCGGCACCAGAAGCAGCCATGAATTGTTTCCAGGGCACCGCTGGCTTGGAAATAGCACCGACACGGGTGCACCGCTCGCCCAAGCAGCACGCTAAAGAGGACCCGAGAATCACAGAAACTTGGGGGCCGCTTCGGAAGTCCACAGGAAACGGAGTCACAAATAAACAAGTAAGCTCAGGCCATTAGCTGCAACTGAGAGAAGAACCTAGGACCAGGTCTGGTGACCATTTTCTACCAAGGCCCAGGCAGTAAAAAAATATCAGGCTATGCCTGCCAGATGATTTCTGTCACAATTACTGACTCTGGCAACGAATGCAAAGGCAGCCAAAAAGATACCGGCCATGCCAGATTACCGACTTACATACAACCATACCACCAGCAGTTACAAACCCACCCCATCAAGACCACGATACTGAGGACTCCAGGCAAACACAATGGTTCGGAACAACAAACAGGCACTCCGCGGCCATGCGCGCCCGGACGGTAGCATTCGTGTATTAGGTTACAGATGTTTGCAGGCACCTGCAAGGGTCTCTTGATGCTTTGTTTAATTCAAAGAAAGGTATGCTGCGAGACCGACTGACACCAGATATGAACCGTCCCTCACTCTTCCAACAGATCAACAACGTAAGGCAATGCTGAGCACTGAAACTCGATTGGCATCTGGGGACAGCTGTGTGCCAGGCAGATTCCCCTGACAAGATCAGGCAGCAGACTGTAACTTGCTAACCCTGTGCTAGCTGGGAGAAGACACCCTTGGAAAGGGGAAAGATGGACTCCATCCCCCAACACTCCCAATGAAAACAGCTCCCGGAGAAGCCCAGGGCAGCCGTTGTCACCAAGACCTGGGAACACTCGGACACACCAGGGGCTCTCAGAGCTCTGATGCTGGCTGCCATCTGTGCAGCAGCCCAGGCGGTGGGGCAGACAGGCAGGGTGGGGATGGGCAAGGGTGACAAATGCCCCTGTTTCCCAGCAGCGAGGGAAGCCGGGGGGCGAGTCAAATGACTTGTGCTGTGACAAAGCGTCTTGGGGAAGTAGTCAGAAGACTGCCTCCCGCTCTCCCCGTGAGTACAATTCAAGAAGAGCAACCCAGCTTCCCCTTTTACGCCACACCGGCTTGAGGAGAAAGATGTAGCACAAAATGAGCGAAGGAGGTTGCTGTTCTCGATTACGGAGCATTAAGCACGGAAGCAGCAACCAAGAAATCTGTTGCGAAAGACTTCTTTAAGGTTTTCAACAAGCAAAGGACTAGAGGACTTGAGGACTGGACCATGTCTGGCCCAAGTCATGGGATTTCAATGGCCTTCCATGCATGCAAAAATTGAACGGTGAGTAAGATGACCAGGGAAGAACTGATACATTTGAGTTATTATGGTGTTGGAAAAATAATTTGAATATACCATGGAATGCCAGAAAAGCAAACAAATCCATGTAGGAGGATGTGCACCCAGGAAGCGCCTTAGAAGGGAGGATGGTGAGATTCTGTCCCACTTACTGTGGACATGTCGGGAGGCAGGGCCAAGCCCTGGAGGAGGACATCATGCTTGGGAAAGCACAGGGTCAGCAAAAGAGAAGCCACTCTCAAAGAGATGGGCTGACACAGTGGCTCACCAATGGACTCAAACACAGCCTGGACTGTGAGGCTGGGGCAGGGCGGGGCCGGCCAGCGCGTCTTTCCACGGTACACATGGAACCAGCTCCACGGCCCTAACGGCAGTACTAGTTCGGAAAAGTGCTTTGGAAGTATCAATTCAAAACTACAATCTATCGACACAGAAAGACCGAGAGGAAACGATCTGTCGAAGATGATGCTATTCTCTGTGGCTTGTGGCGAGCATCCAGGTCTCCGGATGCCCAAGGCAGTGTTGGCTGCCTCTCGGGAGACCTCTCAGGTATACCCCACCCCACTGCACAAGCTGGCAGCGCCACCCTGGGACAAAAGCACCCAACTCACGTCTTGTGAATGGTCTGGAAGAGCTGCTGGCCCTCTAGGGAAACACCAGCGCTGATTGCATAGGCCTGGCTCAGCTTCTCCTCCTTCTCTGTCCGTGCTTTGCTGGCAAGCTGGAGAGGGGAGAGGAAAGGCGCTTAGCAAACACTCACCTGCAGTCAGGACATGAGCCGAGAAGAGGAGGCCAAGAGAGACTGGTTTGGGCAGATTCCATTTTCAAAGAGAGCAAAAATGACATCAACAAAAAGCATGACATACCTGAACAGGAATGCTCTTCCTGGAAAAGACAGCTTCCTTCCCATGTTTACTGGGCGACTGCGTGCCCACAGGCACCAGGCAGTCACAGCGGGAAGCAGATACAGCCCTGGGGGGAGCATGAGGCGGACTAGGCACAGGTCAGAATTCATGAACAAGGGAAAGCCAGGCAGCAAGTCCTCAGGAGAAAATTAAGCAGGGCCCTGGGGTAAGAGCAAGGCAGAGGGGTGTGCACGCTATTTTCGACGGGATGGTAGCCAGACAGCGGTCAAGCACATGCTGCTGTTTAGGAGAGAACACAGGGCCATGGGTTTAGGCAAAAATCACGCTTCACAGAGTGTGAGGTTCTAAAGACTTGACCATTCCAGCACCATGATTCCTGCTCCCTTGAGAAGCCAAGAGCATCACATATACTCATCACGGATACTGATACTGTGCTGAAGGTAACCCTGTCCTGTCTCAAGAATTGACTCTTACCTCATGTCTGTCCCTTGACTGCCCTCTGGTGGAGCAATCACAAACAGACCAAAAGAGTTGGCATTCTGGGAAATGACCCCCCACAAGGACCATTTCTTTGGCCCCTCCTACACCTCAGGCCTCCACCCCACCCCACTGATGGCTCCGGATTACTGAAGTACAAATCTGACAAAACAAAACTGCTGGGAAAAGTGGAAACCAAACTCAAAACACACACAGGCTCGATAGGTGTGTTTGTTTGAAAGGGGAACAACTGATCAGAAGGCTTGCCGTCCTAGCTGGTCTGTTAGCCTGAGCAGCTGAGTACACTGGGACCACACCTACCTGCACAATTCCTTCCTACACACATGGCAGGATCCCACCTCAGCGTGCTCCGGAAGGCCCTAGCTGGGTGGAATCCTTAGCTACTGACCTCCTCTGCGTCCAGTGACAGCCTCAAGCAATAAACCAAACAGGCAGGGTCTGGGAGAGGGCAAGCAGAATGGCTCCTGTCTGTCCTGGGGAGGGAGCGCTTCCTTAAGGCTGGGTTGGAGCAGGGAGAAAGGGGCTGGGTAGACTCATCCAAGTCTCCAAGACTGTCCACTCCAAGTCGGGTGGCAGCATGGGGCGGTGTGAGCATAGGCCAGCTGGCTCTCACACAGTCACCTTGCTTCCTCAGGCAACAGAAGGCCGCACAGCCACACTGCCACGGTGTGGATAGGGAGACCCCTTTCCCATGGTCCATCCCCAGGACTTGCAGAGAGAGAGGAGATCCAGCCAGAAGCCATCCTTAGCCTGGCTGACCCTGCCTGCTGGCCCCACTCAGCTCCAGGCTGAGAGAACGAGAGAGCGAGAGAGAGACAGACAGACACACGCAGGCACGCAGAGCTGGCAGCATCCCCTGGAGCCTTGGCAATCCCAACTGCAGCAAGAAAGCCTCAGGGCCTGAAAGCAGCCGTTTCCAAGGAAAGAGGACAGGGCAGTGGCGCGGGGCGGGGACATGCAGCAGCAGCAACAAGCAAATCGTTCTCGGTCCCCAAGAAAACCGTGGTAGCACTGAGGTGCCTAGAGGGTTGCCGCAGAGGAGGAGGGTGGCACTGGGCTCTGGGGGTTGCCAAGCTCCTGCAGGGTCCTTGGGCAGGAGAAACACCCACCCCAAGACAGCCATCTACCCGAGTCCCTTTCAAAAAATGGTTAGCCCTGAAAACCAAAACCAGTCCAGAAGGTGGGGTCAGACTAGGCTGCTTCTATAAAAGCTAGTGACAAGTAGATAATCGGAAGACTAGGAACAAAACGTCCCTGCCATCTACACAGTCAGTTCAGGAAGGAGGGGGAGCTGGCTCAGGGGCTTAAGGCACCAGTGCGGAGTGATTAAGACTGGAGCTGAGCAATTAAGCTCAAGAAGAAGGAAAAGACTGGGCAAGGAGCTGCTCTTGAACTGCTGCAGGGACGGAGAGAAATGGATGCAACCCTCAGCCCCAAGTGGTCATTTCATAGGGACAATGTGAGGATCGGTGACATACTGGTTAAAGAGTAAGAACTTCAACACACACACACACACACACACACACACACACACACACACACACACACAAGTAGTTGTGCAGTTTCCTCAAAAGGCTCTGGAGAATGGACTAGCCTCATCAGTGGTAGGAACAGACCCAAATGCAAGTTCACTATGTCCCAGTTCACCCCACTATCCTCCCCACCCTACGCTCTGGGAGCTAGGCCCTCAGTCCTCTGATAAGTCAGTTTCGGGCGGAATTTTCATGGTTATCCAAAAAAACGTTTCACCCCGACTTTCAGCCACCCTCTCTTCCACAGGAGCTCCTTCTAGGCACATCCATGAGAACTCATTTGGACCTTGGGTTTCTGGGAGCTAATACAATAAGCCTCCTTTTGCGAAGCAAGTGATTATCACTCTACTCCCAGGCCGCTATTGCACAAAGCTCAATTTCCCCACACTACCGTCTTGTAGGTAAACGCATGTGTAACTACAATGGCCCAGCTGGTCTAGGGAAACAAGTCCACGGCTACGGTCAACTGTCCCTGAGAGGGACAAGGCATTGCATGAGCTTTTTTAGGCTTGGGAGGGCCGGTCATCAGGATGGTTGCTTCTTAAAATCCAGTGACTACGTCCTGTACTGAACCCATTTTCACTGTCGACCTGGCCTCTCCCCCAGTCTTGGGTCATGAAGCACTCACTGACTGGTTGGCAGCTCAAGAACTAAGACATCAACTTTAAGAATACACTGGGTTTCAGGCAAACCTCCGGAATCAGATCACTAAATACTTGTTGCTGATGTGCCTGAGATGTCACTGAATGAAGGGAGTGCCCATCTGCTTTCCCGTCATTGTGTCCGGTTCCCGGGGAAACCAGTCAGCCCACATCTACCAGCCAGCCCGCTGCCTCCTGGGCCCGTTTTGTCTATGCCCCTTGGTGTGGGCAAAGGGAAAAAAGCACACAAACTTGACGCCAAAGCTGTTCAATATTCAAAGGCTTTGAGTCCTACCTGCTGCTGGGTGAGCCCTGTGTCAGTAAAGGAATGCACACAGGAGCCACGCCTCCTCCGTGAGGGAGGGGCGAGCACTTGACTTGACAGGATGCCCAGGCAAAGGGCACACACAGATGCTGTGGGGACCCAGAGGGAACCCTCCAGCAAGTATGTCACAGGCTGTGACAGCTGGTACAAAAGGGCGGCGGGAAGCAGGGGCCAGAGAGGAAGCTGCTATGGGTGACCACTGAGTAGTCGCAGGAGCAAGTCTGTCTTCCTGCGAGCTTGGGTCTTCCAACCAGCTGCCCTGCAGGGTTAGGAAGCCCTGCAGCTGCTCAGACCTGCCGGGGACCGGGACAGTGAAGCAAGGTGGCCAAGACAACTGGCACCCAAAAGAAGTGCACTTGCTTGTGTTTCAACTGCGGGCGGGCTCTTGGAAAGCGCTCCTTCTTAGCTAACAACTGCTAGACTCTCAATTTACCTCATCCTTCTTTCTACTCCTATACAGTTACCCTTGGAAACCCACACGGGCAGTTCCACCCTGTCCTGGCGGGTCACCGTGACTCGCAATCAACTCGACGGCACAGAGTTTGATTTGTTTGGGGGGTGGGTGGGTGGGACGCAGGGTCCCTAAGGTTCTGAATTACCTAGCTGAAAGCTCTTGCCTGAAAGTTTCTAATACAATGCTATTCTTTGGCACCTCTGCGAACCGGGAGCTCAAAACAGAGCCCCCGTTAAGAGGTGTATCCTAGAATATAGAAAACCATTATCCAGAGAACCCAGACGGAGAAAGCACAGCCAGAGAGGTCTGCACTGAACACTACCACGCGAAGAGCTAACTCTGCTGACTGCGGGCTTTCTCCACCTGGGCTCCGAGCAACGCCGTCCCCGTTAAAAAGGGCCTCCTCACCGCAAACCTCCCTCCGACAGAGGCCAATCCCACTCCACGTAACACATGCTCAGTTTACCAAGCCCAGGGGTGGGTCCAGGCTTGCACCTAGTGTCCCGCTGGCCCATTAACCTCGGCACCACACGGACAACAGCCCCACCACCTACAAGAAATCCAGGCTGCTGCTGCGGAGTAGACTTTTGAATGTAAAAGAAATGAATTGGGGGGCATGGAGTGGCGGCCCAATGCCCATCTGTAGACAATTGGACATCCCTTCACAGAGGGGTCGTCACAAGGAAGAGATGAGCCAGTCGGGGGTGCAGTATAGCACCAATGAAACACAACTTTCCTCTAGTTCTTTGACACTTCCTTCCCCCCACTATCATGACTTCAATTCTACCTTACAAATCGGATTAGACCAGAGCGTGCATACTGTACAGATAAGAGCCTGCAACACAGGGAATCCAGGATAGATAAACCCCTCAGGGCCAACAATGAGAGCAGAGATACCAGGAGAATGAGGGAAGGATGGGGGGAGAAAGGGGAACTCAATCACAAGGGTCAACTATAACCCCCGCACAGGAGGACTAATGGAAAAGTGGGTGGGGCGATGTGGATGACGTACCATATGAAAATAATACTCTATAATTATCAAGGGCTCATGAGGGAGGGGGGGAGGGAAGGGGAAGAAATGGAGAGCTGAGATCAGGGGCTCAAGTGGGAAGAGAATGCTTTGAAAATGATGGCGTCATATATGTAAATGTGCTTGACACACTGGATGAACGTATGGATTGTTAAGAGATGTAAAATTCAATTTAGAATAGGCAAATATTGTCTGAATCAGTGGCCACTTTTCTCTTACAGCTTTGTGGCATTTCCAGGAGACAATACCCCAGTATGAATACAACTGCCTGCCTTTGTGTTGAAGAAGGCCTTTCCACTCCAAAGAGCAGCCGTCTCACTGAAAACCCAGGAACGTCACCTCCTTCTGTTGTTCACGGTCATTCACTAGGATGCTATAAAAAGGACCAAACTCAATGGTACCAACTTAATGCTGCCCCACAGCGCCCTAGGAGCTAGAGGAACTGCCCCTGTGAGTTTCCCAGACTGTAACACTTTACGGGAGTGAGCAGAAAGCCCTGTCTTTCTCCCTCAGGGCGACGGATGGCTTTGAACTATGGACCTTGTCATTAGCAGGCCAACACATAACCATTCAGAAAGAGCAGATGCGGCCAACTGTCAGGCAAGTGTGCCTGGCCCCGACGTTCCCCAGCTAGAGAAGGCAGTCCACTCCGTCAGGTAAGAACCTGCACTGGGGCCCTGGGTTAGAAAAAGCCCCAAATGGTATTCATTTTCCTCCGGCTCATGAGGTGGGCTACAGAAAGGAGCTCAGTTCAAACAAGGAAAAATTTTAGTTCTTCTAGGCCCTGATGTTATTTCTGTTATTCGTACCCACAGATGTTAAAGTGAAGTCACATGAAAGACTGCTCCCCCATCCCCACTTAATGTCAAGTTGATTCTGACGCGTGGTGACCCCCGTCTAGGGCAGACAGGCTAAGCAGCACTGCTCCACAGAGTTCCCAAGGCTGAAACTCTCTACAAGCAGTCTGCTTATTTTCGCCCAAGCAGCAGCTGGTGGGTGTGAACAGCCAAGCTTCAGGTTAGCAGTCTAGAACTGAACCCACTGTCACCCAAGACTAGTTGGCAGTTATACGATCTCCAGCTGGTTGTGGTTCTCTACACAACCAGAAGCACCTCCCGTCTCAGCCCTGGCCCAGGAGACCACAAAGAGATTTGGTGTCTGTCTTAGCTTCGGTGGGTCTCCAATATTCATTCCGTTTATGAAACAAGATGGTACCTTTCCCTTTCCAAGAATGACAAGACAATATGAATGTAGCGCTTGGAACTATGACGAAAAACACCATTGTCAATCCAGGGTGGCCACTGTATCATTTCCAACTCCACAGCTCCTAAGTGCTTTTCCAGTCCTGAGACCGTGAGACCAAAGGCTGCATGGAAATGCACCCACACACCTGGTGCTGGCCGGGGCGCAAACTGACTCAGACCTCAACAACCAAAGTCTAAGAGCTATGTTCAAATGAGCCTCAAACCAGCACCCCCCCACCCCCTACCTGCCTCAGCATAGCTGAGAGAGGACAGGAGATGGTGTGGGTGAAAACATGAGGCAAAGGGCAAAGAATGTATGGATGTGCTTTATATAATTGATGTATGTATATGTATGGATTGTGATAAGAGTTGTATGAGCTCCTAATAAAATGTAAAAGAAAAAAAAATATGAGGTGAACTGTAAGCCACTACATAACTATCAGCTGTCCACATGTTATGTCAACAAAGAGAAGGTGGCTTCTGGGCCATTTTCGAAAATCCATAGGATCTATTCCCTCCCTGTAGATTTTTTTTTTCTAGCAACAATTTTTTATTTGGTGGGGTGGGTAGGGGGTGGGCAGGGGATGGTGCGCACAAGGAAAGTACATTTTCTAGTTTGGGCCTATGTTCTAACTCTTTGCAGTAGAATCAAAACGTCATGAATCCTTCTTGGTGGCACCCACACTGTGACCTTCTATTTGTGGATAAAGATTCATTCACAAATGAGCTGTGCAAACGTAATCATTGGCTTCCGCTTCCAGCTTTCCTCTGCCAAAGCTCAACAGCATGGCACCTCCATCCCCGAGAGCTTCAAAATGTTCACAGGGCAGGAGGTTGGAGACAGCAGCCTCTTCCCGCACTAGGACCCCTGGCTGGGCCCACTGGCTGGGGGAACCACAGTCTCTTGAGAGGCACTGCAGGGCAGGACAGGGCCAGAGGGCCAGGGAGCAGGCAGCTTGAAGCCAGCCATATGAACCAACCAAGTTCCCTCCTCCCTGCTAGCTTCCCTAAGAGCTGCTGGAGAGAATGCCTTCTAAAATGTAACCCGAAGAATAAGCCAGAAAGTATCTGTAACTTATCTGCCAAGACTAGAGGCCCCAACTGTCAAGTAAAAGAGTTGTATTCTAGTCAGCAAGAGTGAACGAGTCATGAGCGGTTTTTCTTGAAGTTTGAAAGAGAGCAGAGGCAGCAGGGAAGACTGGAAAAGCCCCTTCTCCTCCTTCAAAAATGGGGTACCTGCTCAGGGTCCTGCCTGTCCCTGGCTACCAGCATGAGGTCCTTCCTTCCTGAAGGTGCCTACCGGAGTTCACTCCCATGCGAACCACCAACACCTTGGCAACACACCCTAACCAAGTGAGCCAAATACAGTGTAGCTCTAGGAGCCAGAAAAACGACACGAGACTCTTCCTTGAGCTGGCCGGGTCCACAGTCCTTTGCTGGGAGTCTCCACTGCGGGAAGCACAGGCAACAGGCAGCTCAGCCCTGGGGCTGCGCAGACAGCGTTCACTTACCGCGCCACCGATAATATTCCCACCTGATAATACTGCACCAAGTCAGCTGTGACCACTGGCACAGTGTTCATAACATCTTTCACGTGTAAGACACTACATATTGATAGTCTTCAATACAATTTCGATATTCCCAAATTTGGGGCTGGCAAGTGCCCATTTCTGAAAGAATGTGAGATCTACTGCAGGGAGAGTGGACTCAGTAGAAACATCACAGTGCCTGCTACTTTCCTTTGTCACACCTTCGCACCCCCCCCACCCCCCAATCCAAGGAGCACTGGCGGGCCGCATCGCTAATGCGGAAGAAGAGAGCCCCAATAGGTTAACCCTCCCTGACTGGGCACAATTCGCCTGAGAACCCAGAGACAGATACTAACATTATCCTCATTTTTCACAGTTGAGGAAGCCGAGGCTCAGGAAGGTTAAGGAGGAGGCCTTGGTAACACAGTCGTTAAGTGTTAGGCTGGTAACCACAAGGCCAGCAGTTTGAACCCACCAGCCGCTCCAGGACAGAAAGATGAGGGTTTCTCCTCCTGTTAAGATTTACAACCTCAACTTCCAAAGAGGCAGCTCCACTCCGGCCTGCAGGCTCAGTGTGAGTTGGAATCAACTGGATGGCAGTGAATCTGGTCTTGGCTTTAAGGTTAACAACAAATGAAAGCACTAATTAATCTGTTTATAACAGCAAATGTATCACACAACAGAGATATTTACTTCCTTAGACACATCATAGACATCTGAATACTCATTTTTATTTGCCAAACTACTCTGTAAACTCTTGGGCCTAAGCAAACAGAAGTGGAAGGAAAAAAAAAATCTGTGAAAAGACCTAAGTTCAAAGCCCAGCTTTTGTGACTAGTCCCATGACCCTAAGTTACGAGCACAGGGTCCCAACCTTACGGCATTTGGCCCACCATGCCCTTCGCAGGGGAAGAAATTATTCAGCGCTCGCTGGCAATTAACAACTTTTACACTACAGCCCCTAACCCAAGATACAGCAGACATCTGCTTCTGCAATCCCCAGGATCAGTCGAGAGCCCCCAGGGAGAAGTGTGTCCCCGGTTTGGGTAACACTATGCTAGAGCCTCAGTTTACTCCTCTGTAAGAACTGTTGTGGGTAATTTTTAAAAGATAATTCCAAATGCCTATTTATAAGGGGAAAAACGACCTAGGGTTACACAGCCCATTATTGTAAGTAATGTCAGTAAGTTTTAGAGCAATAAAAAGCTGAATCGGCAAAAGTTGTATGGGAAGTTTTTAAATGACAACAACTTTTAAAGCAACCATTTCTGAGACGGCTTATGTCTAACCAAACACCCTCGTGGTATTTGGCTCCTTGGTTTGGGGGCTCAGGGTCATGGTTTCATGGGACACCCCAGCAAACTAGCCTGCATTTTGATCAATGATTTTATAGACGAACCCTGGGTGAAAGGGGAGAAATGGAGAGCAGACATTCAAATTCTGGCTGCTTCAGCCTTTCCTTGAGCCATGGTGGCTGGATGAGCTCCTGAAACTATCGTTCTAAGATCATCTTTAACCCTTTAACCAAAAATATCCCCTGAAGTTTTCTTTAAACCAAACAGAATTTAGCTTCACTAGTAGAGAATGTACGGAGCGGAGCCTAGGTGGCATTGTGGGTTACATGCTAAGCTGCAACCACAAGGTCAGCCATTCGAACCCACCAGCTTGTTCCATGGGAGAAAGATGAGGCTTTCTGCTCCCAAGATTTACAGCCTCAGAAGCCAAATGAGGTAATTCACCCTGTCCTAAGGGGTCACTAAGAGTCAGAACTGACTCGATGGCAGCGAGTGAGTGAAAAATGTCTATTCTGAGCACTGTGTTCTTTTAAGTTACACGAGATCAAGCAAATCCTAACATTAGATTAGTGAGTTCACGTTCACGGGGCAGGAACAACTCAGAAACAGAGTGGTCGTCTAACTCAAGGAATACAGTCGCGTCATGACCTTGTCATGTGGAAATGTGAATTGGTGTATGTTCTGTTGTATTCTTTTTCCTCCCTAAATCATTTTATTGGGGGTTCTTACAGCCCTTATAATATCCCACACATCAACTGTATCAAGCATATTTATATATATTTATATATATACATCCTTTCCTAAACAGTTACTTTCTATTTGAGCCCTTGGTATCAGCTCCTTTTTCCCCCCTCCCCACCACAATCTATTGTATTCTTAACAAAAAATAAAAGCTGAAAAAAAGCCCGTTGTGGGGATTACATGGCTAGTTCAAGGCATACCATGTACAAATATCAGTTCCCCTAAAGACTAGGCATACATCCTGGAACAAGCCACGGAATCTGACAAGTCCTGTCCAGAGCACAGGGGAGGGGCCATAAAATTGAAACGAGATGCTGTCAAATCTCTTGGTAAACCCTAAAACTCTGGCAAAATCCAAGGTGCAGTTCCCAGCCCAGCTCACCCAAGGCCTTAAACAAAAGAATTTTCAGTGCCTGTTTGATACACGAAAGACCTTGTTAGTGCTGACAGGGCTCACCTCATCTGGGCGCACAGCAGCCCAGAGAACAGGGTGCCAAGTTCATTCAAGAAACCACCTCCTTCACCAGCCTGGGAGGCACTCAGGGCTCTAGGCCTCAGAGACGGAGTAAACAAAGAAGAAAAAGCAGTGAGTAAATAACCCGAGTGTCACTCCTGACTGGCTTGGGTAGGTTTTTAAGGAACCCCAGCGGCACTGTTTCGGGAGAAAGGCGGGGCTTTCTGCACCAGTGCAGCCACAGTGGTGGAAACCCACAGGGGCAGTTCTACCCTGTCCTACAGAGTTCGGCATGAGTCACAAGTGACTCAGTGGCAGTGAGTTGAGAGTTTGAGTGGTATTGTGGGTTTAGCGCTGGCCTGATAACCACAATGTCAGTGGTTCAAACCCACCAGCTTCAATGGAGGAGAAAAATGAGGCTGTCTGCTCCTGCTCCCATAAAGCGACAGTTTCAGAATCCACCAGTCACTGATGCCGAATTAACTTAATAGCAGGGAGGTGGATTGGGTTTGATATGTTTTCAGACTTTTACTTGAGTGTTTCTACATCGTGGCCTGGAAATCCAGAATACTGGCACAGGACACAGTATGACCCCCAGCCAATATTCAAAACTTCCCCCTTCTCCAGCCCCATGTACCTGCTTCCAAACCCACCGCCACTGATTGACTGCGACTCACAGCCACCTCAGAGGACAGTTTCCAAGGCAGCAAGTCTTTATTGAAAGTAAACGACCGTACCGCATCTTTCTTTTTGCTGAGAGGCCAACTTTTGGTAAGCAGTGCCGTGCGCAGTGCTTACCACTGTGCCACCCAGGTTCCTTTGCCCTTCCCCACCTTTTTTCCTCACCACTGGAGACAGGTGTGACTTGTAAGTCTGCAACGAGCTAACTCTCTACAGCAAGCCGACTCTTCTCCAAGGACTTCCTGGTTCACACTTTCTCTAGTTGGGCTGGCTAAGTCTTTCCTTTCAAAGGCCCTCCTTTCCATGTCCTGCTGGGTCAGAGCAGACAAACACCCAGTTTGTACGCACAGAGCACTTCTCGGGTCAGCAAGGGGACAACGTGGGGTGACGGTACCTCCCACTGGAAGTAAGCACTGAGGCCTGGGCTGCAACAGCTTCCTTGCAGGGTGGCTTGGGGGTCCACACCATCCTCCATCCTGACCTCCCCAAGTCCACACATTAACTGAGATGCAGTTGTCCCGTCTCAAGCACCATGTAAACAGCCACTCAGATGAGCTGTCCCGACAGCCTAGTGAGCTCTTGAATCTAACTGAATCAGAGACTCGAAAAGCATCCTAAAGGGTTGGTTTCCAGGGAAAACCAATATAGCTTATTCTTCAAGGGGAAGAATGAATACATGGAATCCAAAGATAACCCTCCAACCTAATTTTAGTTTCTCATTTCTGCCTCCTCTTCCCAGCAGAGCTTTTTCAAGAACTGGCAAGCAGACCACACAGTTAAGAAAGTTAGGATGCCGGCACTCCCATCCAGTGTGTTCCTGTTGCTTTCTTATAGGAGTGGGTAAACAATTAGTGAACCATGCAAGCAAACAACTAAAACCAGCAAAAGTCAAAATCTGAAGGCAAAGATTAACCACAACTAAACAACTTCAGGGCTACTTATCTTCCAGGTCCATGAGTTATAGAAGGAAATTGCTTCCTACCTCCTCCTTAGCAGTCCCACCCGCACCACTCCAACTGCTCCAAATATCCCTGACAGACAGGCATTGGTTGATCACAAGAGCAGAAAGATCCTCTACCTTTCAGAAAAGGGTCCCTCTGTCAAGCCCCGCTATTTAGCAACCGGCTTCTCATACCTTACAAACACGAAAGAAACACCTAGTGCCTACTTCCTCCTTCACACCCTAGGAGTCCACCTAGTCCCCTCTAGCAGAAGACCATCCAAAGGCCACCGACAGTCTAGTAGGAAGTAGCTAACCATAACCAGGATTTGGGAAACCTATAGGCTTCTAAGAACAGGACATGTTATCAGCAACTACAGTGTTCAATGTGAAACCCAAGACACTTCGAAATCTGTCCCCGAGCATCATTCAAGAACGAGCAAGATGGGAGTTCCAGATTTGAGGTGGCACAGCCTTCTACAGCCTGCTGGCCTCGGGTACCCGCCATCACTTCAGCTCACTTCATGTTCCCTTGCTTTCCTGACTTGTAGTGAACACACCACACTCCCAAGAGAGGCAAGAGAATATACTTTATCACAAGACTCCCCCCAGGGAAAAACTGCCACCACATAATGCAAGAGTCTTGGAAAACAGCAGCTGCTACTAAAATCAAAAAGCACAACTTACTCCACACCCATTAAGCACAGGACGCCACATCGGCAGCAGAGAAAAACAGGCACTGGCTCCATCCTAATACAATAAAGTCTGGTGGACGGACGCTACACAAGAAGAAACAGAGACTTATGTAAAAGGCTATACTAAAGTGAAAGTGATCTGAGGTTCCACTCACCTGGATCAACCCTGCCATCCCAACCCCCCAAAAAGTACACTTTACTCTCCACGCTGCCTCAGCACGCCCAATGAGCACCTGAGTGCTGTCAGAGGTGGGGTGAGGGCAGTTACTTCCGCCTGGGTCATCAAGGAAGGCTTCTGGGAAGAGCTGGCATTGAAGGAGAGTCCTGGTGGAAAAGGTACTGTCAAGCTGAAAGGGAGAGTTGGCCCACAGGTTGGGGGACGGTGGGTGAGGGGAGCATTCTTATTACTGATTGCCATGAACTTTGGCTAATGGAGCTGAAGAATAAAAAGAAGTGATTTGGTGTTTCCTGAGATCCATTTGTCCGCCTAATATTACAATGCCGCCAAGACTTAAATTTTGTCAGGCATCAGAATTCAGACATAAAGACTGGAGTGAAGTTATAGGAAAGTGGTTTTCGAACTTCAGCAGGTCCCTAGTCCCTCTGGGAGTCCAAAAGGATCCAGGCTCCTCACACCCAGGTAGTGTAGACACATGTGCACACACATGCTTCTCCAAGTTTCACTTCACATGGGACTTCCCACCCCACCCAGCGCCAGGAGGTTGAAGGAATAAAAGGGGGGGGGGGGGTTTCTCTATCACATATGACAAAAACAAGCTCACAATCCCACTTGAATATTAAATTTTTCTAAACTATGCTGATGTTATCCATAAAACACAAAACTAAGCTGATATGTATTTCTTTGTAAGTATCAGAACAAGCACATGTAAATCAACAACAACAAAACCCAGGCAGGGGATTAGTGTGGGTATCATCAAGAGTTTCGGGGACTGCAGCTCCCCACTATTTCGGTTAGCCAAGGCTGCCATGTCCTTACCTTACTAACATTGAGTGAAGCTAGAGGAGGAGGGGGTTCTGTTCGGTCATTAATTATTTCCACTTCTGAAACATACTGTAAGTTTATGAGCAAGATGTCTGCATGGTTGGGCTTTCCACTTGAAGAAGGACATTCTGGTGAGAAAACAAAGTTAAGGAACACAGACATGCAGCCGCCCTGACAAACCCTGCAGGGCCACGAAAAACCTAATTCACCCAAAGTCCAACCCCACTGCCGAGGCAGTAAATCTTTCCCGGAGCAGTATCCCAATTTGTTCCCAGGAATGAGCAGGTGGGCTTGAATCACCAAGGTGGCTGCTGTTAGCTGTCCAGCACTGTGACACAGTTCCTGTAAAAGGTGGGGTGGCTATGAGCAAGGAGGGTACTCACTCAGAATCTCTGCTTCTCACCTCCTTCCCCCTCAAATCCCTAACCAGAGATGTGGAACTTTTCAAAGCCAAGCACAAGCACAAGGGCCTCTGTCACCTTCTCTATTTTACATGTTAGGACCATGCCATGTCAATGCCTCTCGTCTCCTGTGGGTTTGGACTCTCTGAACTACAGGGCTGGATGGCAGTCAGGATTCTCTGTTCTGTTCTTGGTGTCATACCTCAGAACGATCTGATTGAGATTTCCCAGGTCAGAGGCAAAACGGACAGCACTGAAAAGGAAACTCACCTAGCTAGTTCCTCCAGTCACCCATTCATTCATTCATTCACTCACTCACTCACTCACTCACTCACTCACTCACTCACTCACTCACTCACTCACTCACTCACTCACTCACGGGCCTACAGTATGTCAATGAAAAGGAAATGAGGCTTTCTGTCTCAGCCACTAGAAGGAGGCTTATTAGATCCAGGTAGGCCCTCTTGTGTTTTTAAGAAAATAGCAACTCTCCTGTGCAGTAATTAGCTATTTCAGGCGGCTGTCCTAGAAATCTCCAACTAGTGGCTAAAGGAATTGAAATACTTGCCACTCAAAGGCAGCAGAATCAATAGGCAACTTCATTCTGAAAGAGGCCATAAAGGATTAAAGGCTTAGCTCCCCCTCCCACATACCCAAATAAACCCATCTGTAGCTCAAAGAGGGAAAGGTGGCATATTTATTCCAAGCAGGAAGTGTTTTGTTCCCAAGATTGAGTCTCCCGGAGTAACTCAGACATCACTTCTCCCCCCGACTCAGCCACCTTCGAACAGGGGAGGCCTCTGAGGACAGGAGAGAGGTCCATGCGCTGGACTGAGCCAGAGAAGAACTTCGTTCCGCCTGGGACCCACACAGCCCTTACTTGAGCCCCTGGGAAACGTGGCAAGCCCTCCCTGACACGGTTCCCGAGGCACACGGTCACAACCAATTTCCAAAGGGCCCGGGAGGACTAAAAGTCAGCACCCCACCCCAACGGCACCTCGCCGGCACCCGCATCGGGAAGGGAAGCGTCCGTCCCCAATTCGGACACAGACTCGGCCCTGCACTCCTCCCGCAAACGACCTAGGCCCATTTGGTCACCTCCTCTCCGCCCCTTGCTCGGAGACAGTCCCGGGTCCCACACGCAGGGGCAGACCCTGGCCCGACTCACACCCTTCCTTAGCCTACACACCCCCTCGCCGCCACTCGATCTTACCCGCCCCCCTTCTATCCGGGCTCCGATCCCCCTGCCCCCTCCCCGATCCCGGTGTCCCCCCCGCCCCTCACAGCGTTCACCTCCAAAAGCCATCCGCGCGCCAAGCCCCTCTCCCTCCGGCGGGCGGCGACCCTCCTCCGGGGCCCCGCTCCCGCAAGGATTGAGAGACAGGTTGCCCAGAGCGGACCGAGGGGCCCGCGGGAGGGGGAGGGGAGCGCCGGGCCGTGCGCATGCGCCCGGGGCGCCGCGGTAGCCGGTCGCCCCTAGGCCCGGCGAGGGCCCCAGCCGCCGCCGCGGTCCCCCAGCCCCCACCCCCGCCCAGACACGCCGGCGCGGCCTCGGGCTCCACGCAGGAAAGGATACTTAGAGCCAGCATCTTGGACTGGTAATCGAAGGCCACCACCTCGCCCTGCAGCCGCTGCTCCTGGCAAGTCCGGCACGACACCTGGCTCCCAACGCTGAAGTACTCGCCCGGAGGAGCCGCCATCTTGCGAGAGCAGCCGCGGCCGGCGGCGGCGGCGGCAGCAGCGGGCGAAAGCCGGGCCCCCAGTGAGCGCCGCGACGCGACGCGACGCGACGCGACGCACGGGGCGTGCTGATGTCACGCGTCTGGGCGTGGCCTGGCGCTGGGTGGGGCGGGAGCCTAGGTGGAAGAGGAAATCGAGGGGAGAGCCCGGGGATGCCTCCGCCGCGGCGCCCGCTTTGGCGAGGGCTCGTCGGGCCCGAGAAAGACAAGATGCCCCACGTGGAACAGAGCAAGCGGGAGACCGGCAGGCTCCGTGACGTGCTCGCGACGAGAGGCTAATGAGCGGCCTCTGGAAGGTGTTCAATCCCTCATTGACATGTGGGGAATTCCTGGGCCGCCGCGGATTTGAGGAAACTCGCTCAAGATACTTACACCGATGTGCAAAAATGGTTGTGGAAAGAAAATTGACTATAGCTTTTGATACACGGGAATCGGATCCCAGGTCGGCCACGTATCACTTACTGATGTGACCGACCTTGGGAGCTGACAAAATCCTGATCAGGCCGTTTCTTCATTTGCACCCATTTTTTTTTTATCACCAATTGAGCATCCAACAACCCTTTGAGGTGGGAACGAAGATATTTTACAGATAAAGAAACCAAGTCGTTGGCTGAACTTGTTCAAGGTCGTACTGGCCGCTGGCTTCCAAAGAGGTGACAGTCCCTGCTGTAATAAATTAGATCATTGCTACCTCACAGAATACTTACAAGGTTTCAGTGAGATATGAAAACCTGACTCACAGCAATTCTATAAAACGGAGTAAAACTGCCCCGTGGGCTTCCCCGAGTCTGCAAATCTTTAGGAGAACCAAAAGTCTCATCTTTTACATAACCCCCCAGCAGCTGGCTGGTAGTTTCAAATGGATGACCTTTCCATTAGTAAGCAGCAGGACAAGTCACTCACTCTCAGGGCTTCTTACAAAAAGAAAACACAAACTCCCTGCCATCAAGTGGCTTCTGACTCACAGAGTAGAACTGTGTGCCCTGTGGGTTCCCAGTCTTCACTGGGGCAGACAGCGGCCTCATCTTGCTCCTGAGGAGCAGCAGGTGGTTTCCAACTGCTGACCTTGCATGACCCACCACACTACCAGAGCTCCTACCAGGTAGTGATCAGGAAGTCTCTAATCAATGGAACTTCCCTGGTCTTTGACCATTACTCTTGGAACGGACACTTCAGGCACTTTGCCATCTCCTTCCTGGCTCCCTTCCCCAGCAAACCAGGCAAAGGACAGGGTGGGGAGCAGTAACAGTGCCAGGGAAGACCTTGGGGTGCTGGGCCTCTGCTCCCTTCCTCTATTCATCTCCATCTGATGTCCAAAACAATTGCTTTAAAAATTTTATTAAAAGATCATTTTACTGGGGACTCAATAATTGCTTTTTTTAATCCTACATAAGTACTGGGCAGTACTCTATTTTCAAGACCCCTACCTCCCAACCAAACTGCCACCTTGAACCCATCCCCAACATAAAAATTCTCTAGTCTCACTTAGGAGGAAAAATGGGCTGATCTTTTCTAGTCCACAGGGAGGTAGAAAGCCAGCCTTGGCAACATTTTATGTGAACAAAAGTCAAAATGTTGCCTTGTCCTAAAACAAGCATCAACGTCCCAGTATTGGGAGTATGGGGACACTGGAGGAGATTTCCATGGCCCTCTCTCCAAGAGAGCTCAGAATGTTTTCTGAAGGATAACAACACTGGAAAAGAGAGGTCAAGTCTGCAAGGAATCCTACCAGAAATAAAAATATTGCACCTTGGTGTCTGTGTTTTTTAGAGAGTGGTTACATCTCTCGTGCTTGCTCTCTGGCCCACCACAAGTCCTATGTAACCCTCACTCCACCTTGTACCTGACTTGGTGAAGACTGGCTCCCTGGAAGAAATTAAACATCTACCCTGAGACCTGAAGGACTACCAGGGAAACAAGGTGGCCAGGGGCCAGGAGAGGGAGCTGCATGTGTCAGGATCCTTGAATGGAGGAGCTTGGTGGTTTCAAATCCAAAAAAACTCACCAAGTCCATGCACTCCTCCCAACCACAGGGGACTAAGTAGACATGCCCCTGCGGGAAACGGGTGGAAAGCCCAGCCTATCTCTGGCAGTTTCAAGAAACAGAACTCAGGAACTGTCCCTGAGTGTGAGGGGGCCCACTGGTGAAGGTAACAGGATCATACCAAACTCAAAACTGCAAGAATCTTAGGCTCTCTCCTAGGAACAAGGGTAAGACGTGGCTAGGGAGTAAGATGTTCAAATCCACAGTTAAATCCAGCTTGCTTTCCACCCACCTTTTTAATTACTGAAATTAATCTCTTTCCAAGAATATTTGCATTCTCATTATCGTATACCCATCACAAAACTCTCCAAGAACCAAGTCGCCAGTGTCTGGTAGGAAAGAACTCAGGTGCCAAGTCAACTGTCTCCTCCCACCCCCACCCCTGCCTCTGGGCAAGACCTCGCCCAGAATACAGCGGACCTGTAGATTTCCCGGAGTTCTTCCAGCGGTAACCTTCCACCCTCTCTGGCGTGTGTTCTTTCCCCACAGGAACATAGGTAGTATCTTCAGGTTTATGTGCCCAGTGGGCTTTTGCATGGCAGGAGGCAGGGCTAGAAGTGGGCGGAAAGGGTGGGTTTGTTGGCTGTGGGTAAGAATTCAGGAGGGTTATTATTTTTTGGGGGGGGGGTGTTTAGGGAAGTGGTCTCAAATCAATGGCAGATAGGGTAGGGCGGAAGAGGGAGGCAGGCGTGGACGGATCCGCTGTGTCAGCGGGCAAATTTAAGCCTGGATTCCCGGGGGGAGGAAGTCGCTGTAGCCAGCCTTCTAAGAAATCCCAGATTTTTTTTTTTTTCCTGGAGAATAGCAATACTGGCAAAAAACAGAGCTGCAGTCTGGAAGGCATCCCGGTCCTGGAGATTCAAAGCCCTTCGCGGGCTAGTGCGTCCCCTGACCCGGAACAGCAGCCGGTGCTGCCCACGTGCCGGCAGCCACGGCCACGTGGGGCTCTGCGGAAACGCTTCGCCAAGGTTTGTCCCCAGCGCTGCCCGGTAGCGCGGAGGCTGCGGGAAGGCGGCCGAAGGGAGCTGCTGGGCGCGAGGTCGGCTCGGCGCGCGCCGGGACCGCCGGGGGCGGGGCCTGGGCGGGGCCGCCGGTGGGTGGGCGGGGCCTGGGGACTGCGCCGCCGGGGGGCCAGGGGGGGAAGGGTGCTACCGGCAGGCCCTTCCTGGTGGCTTGGGCGCCTCTGCCCCAACCCTCGCCCGCGCTTCGCGGCCTGGCCTTTCCCGGGTCGCCATGGAGTCGGCGCTGAGTGCGGGCATCGCGGTAGCGGAGACGCTGCAGAGACAGATGCTGGGGACGGAGAGCGTGTGGCTCTGGGTGACCTTTCTAGGCGACCCCAAGTGCCTCTACATATTCTACTTCCCCGCGGCCTACTACGTCTCCCGCCGTGTGGGTGTCGCGGTTCTCTGGATCAGCCTCATCACTGAGTGGCTCAACCTCGTCTTCAAGTGGTGAGAGAGCCAAGAGCCGAGTCCCACCCTCTACCCCCATCCCTGCGGGCCCTGACCTCTGTCAGCACAGGTCTTGGCAAAGGCCTGCACCTTTTCCACCGGGACCCCTGGCCCGGCATGGAAGCCACGGCCTTAACACCGCTCACCCTCCCCTCTTTCTGCCTGCGAGCATCTCTGTGCATCTTGGACTTGGACCTCAGTGTGCCCCCAGGGCCAAAGAAACCACTGAAGGGGCTGTGTTTAAAATGCCAATGCCCACCCCCCACTTCTGATGTACAGATTTAGAAACTCTGGGTGGGGGTGGGGGCGAGGGGGTCTGCATCCACAGCTTCCTTCATTTACTGAGTGCTTTGTTTGAGGGATGTTAAGGAGCTAAGGACCAGAAAGGGCTAACGTCTTGCCAATTGAACCCAGGCGAAGCTCGGGCTTGAGTCCCTGCTAAAAATGCAGCTGCCCAAGCCCCAGCCCAGAACTCCTGAATCAGAATCTGCATTTTAACCAAGTCCCCAGGTGACTTGTGGGCACTGTCAGGTTTCAGGAGGATTGCTGCCCAGGGCGAGCGAGCTTTCTCATTCCCCTTATTCCATGGTGGGCTCCTTGCTCTGACTCAGAAGCCAGGAATCCCAGGCAAGTGGGTGAGGGCACAGGGGCCCTCGGGGCTTATCTCTGTGTGCCACCTGGGCATGCAAGCCCCACCTGCCCTCGCCGCAGCCTCAGTGTCCCGTTGGCGAGGAAGAGAGGTTCTTGGGAAGAGTCTGACTCACCCTTCCCTTCTTCTTCTCCCCACCATAGAGGGAAAAGCAGGTGCTGTTGCGTCCTCATTGTCTTGTTTAACTGCCCTTTTGTGCGTTATCTCCCCCAGTTTGTAGAAGCCTCCAGTTCCCCACAGGGAACTGGAGCCCTCAGTGGAACTCTAATGTCCCCTCTTTCCTCCCCACCTGGCCCCCAGGACCACGTAGGGGCTACTAGTTAAGCCTTGCGCACCTGGTGCATGTGAAGCTAGGCCCTTTCTGCTGAGGTGTCCGATTCCTCCTGCACCTCCTTCCCCATCGCCCAACTTCCTGCCACCCTATTACCTCCTGGCCACAGCCTTCCGCGTGTGGCTGTCTGGTGCAGCCACCCAGCTAAATCAGGGCACGTGGACTTTTTGCCCTGCTTAACGCTTTCTCGGCCTCCGTGCCCATTCCCTTCTCCCCTGTTCAAACACTCTGTGGATAAGAACACACACGCACACCACCACCACCACCATCTGTCGCCTCCCATTGCCCTTAGAAAATAACATGCAATGTCCTGTCCAAGCTAGGAAACCACAGAAGGGTAGTGACGGGGAATTACCGTCGTTAACATCCCAGCTCTAGGCCCAGGCTCTTCAGGGGACAGAGCGTTCCCCGGTGTCCTTCCTCCCGCCTGGGTTGCCCCTGATGTTATTCTGCATCTGTTCTCTCCCAGGATCCTCTTTGGAGACAGACCCTTCTGGTGGGTCCATGAATCCGGATACTACAGCCAGGCCCCCGCCCAGGTCCACCAGTTCCCCTCTTCTTGCGAGACTGGGCCAGGTGGGAAGCCTCAACCTTTTCCTGGTCCCAAGGTGGTCAGCGTCCATCTAAGCATGAACCAGGGTGACCCAACCCTGGCCCTGAGAACAAAGAAACCCCAGCAAGACTGCATCCAGTGTGCCAGCTGCCTGCCTTGGATGTAGGCCAAGGCAGAAGCCAGAGAGTCCTCACGGGTAGAGGGGATGGGTTAAAAGTCCCCAGGGCGGAGCACCCTATGGAATGGTTCTGGAGAGGAAGAGCTGCTTTTGGCGCGGGGCAGGGGTGTGGGGGTAGGGGGGATTGGATTAGTGGGTGATAAGGCAGATGTGGTAGGCTATCACCAGGGGCAGGTGCCAGCCCGTCCTCTCACCACAAGCTTCTGACTTCTCCATCAGGTAGCCCTTCCGGACACTGCATGATCACAGGAGCAGCCCTCTGGCCCATGATGATGGCCATCTCCTCTCAGTTGGCCACTCGGACACGCAAGTATGCCCCGGCCTTGCCTACAGTGGAGTGGGATGATGGGTCCTGAGCCCAGAGTCCAGCAGCAGGGGAGCTAGAGTGCCGGGCACACCGGGGCGTTTGGCCTGCCCGCGTGCAGTGGGTGGCCAGGCTGCGGCGTGGGCAGCCCTGAGCCGTTTGCCTTCCCTTTCCTCTCCAGCCAATGGGTGCGCGTGATGCCCTGCTTGGCTTACTGCACCTTTCTTCTGGCCATCGGCTTGTCTCGGGTCTTCATCTTGGCGCATTTTCCTCACCAGGTGTTGGCTGGCTTAGTAGCCGGTAAGCAACTGGAGTGGCAGAGGGTGGGCGGAGAGGAGACCTCCGGTGGCGGGAGGACCCATGTGAAACTTGCCCTCACTTCTGCCCAGCCAACCCAGGGCCCTTCCTGTTTTTCAGCCCGTTCTTCCAAGCCACAGCCCCCTGGCCATATGTCTCATCTCCCCAGGTGCTGCCCTGGGCTGGCTAATGACCCCGCGGGTTCCTGTGGAGCGGGAACTCAGCTTCTACGGGTTGACCTCGCTCGCCCTCCTGCTGGGTGCCAGCCTCATCTATTGGAGCCTCCTGACCCTGGGCCTGGATCTTTCCTGGTAAGTCCTGCTCTGAAGATAAGGCAGATGGGGCTCTCTGCCCCCTCACCTGGTAGGGAGTTCCCGGGTAGAATGTGACCTACAAAGGACACAGAAAAGGCCTTCCGGGGCTCCCAGCACAATGCTGGGCCAGGCCCCGGAGTACAGGTGGCTAAGAGGCGGACCCTCTAGGTGCCAGGAGACTGTTGCTTCCTCATGACAGGTCCATCAACCTAGCTTCTAAGTGGTGTGAGCGGCCCGAGTGGGTCCACGTGGACAGCCGTCCCTTTGCTGCCCTGAGCCGCGTCTCAGGTGCCTCGCTGGGCCTGGGCATCGCCCTGCACTCCCCGTGCTACGCTCAGGTCCGGCGGGCACTCCTGGACAATAGCCAGAAGCTGGCCTGCTTTGCGCTAGCCATGGTGCTGTTGGGCCCCTTGGAATGGCTGGGCCACCCACCTCAGATCAGCCTCTTCTACATCTTCAATTTCCTCAAGTTCACCCTCTGGCCCTGCCTGGTCCTGGCCCTTGTACCCTGGGTGGTGCACATGATCAGTGCCCAGGAAGCCCCACCTGTCCGCTCCTCCTGACCGCCAGGTGCCTCCTTCCCGCTTTCCCACCTCCACACTCCACCCCGTTTCCTCCGTGTGTACAGCTCCCACCTGGCCCTCTGCCCCCTGAACTTCCCCAACTCCTCCCAGCACCTGGGCTTAGCCCCAAGAGCACCTTCTCTCCCAGAGAACTTCGTCTCCCTCCGGTCTTTCTTCCCAAGTCCCCAGGGTGGGGCGGGCAGAGGGAATGGCAAGGCCGACGGGCCCTGCAGCAGCCCCAATAAAACTCTGAGCACTTCCGGCTGCTTGTCTTGCCTGTGTGGAGCCTGCCTTCCACTAATACCGGTGGACCCTGGCGAGATGGTCCCGCTCCACTCCAGAGTTGACCGGGGTCAATGAGGGCAGTGGGTTCAGTGGAGACCTCCCGGGCCGGGGCCTCACCCCGTTCACCTCAGCCTGGGCTGCATTCTGCGACATCTTGGCAGAAACCCACCATCCCACCTGTTTACCAAATCGGCTTCCAGATCTTTCCAGCGAGAGGAAAGCAGAGCCGTTTTCCTTGACCAGGCAATTGGAGAACATCTCCTCCATTTGGGAGCCCAGAGAACAGAGACATCGGCCCCAGGAGATGCTGCCAGAAACACGTTTATTTACACAAAGACACACAGCATGTAACACGTTACAAAGTGCTCAACTGAAGCTCACAGCCAGGGCCACAAAGCAAGAAAGGGGCAGGGGGTTACATGAGAACCAGACTGGTCACGGGCAAGAGAAGGAGGGGCCTGGAGCCTGGGAAGGCCTGGGACACTGGGCAGCCCACTTCCCAGGAGGATCTGCAGTGCCCCACACAGGAGACTCTACACAATGAACTGACGGTGAGGGGACTCCTGCCCTCCCCCGGCTCAGGCCCCAGTTAGCATCACTGATATGTAAACAGACGGGGAGGGCATGTACTGGCCTTGGGGAAGAAGACTCCAGGAGCCGCTGCCCATCTTTGGTTTCCTCACAGTGGGACAGCAGGCCCTGGAGGCCCGTGGGCTCCCTGCCCCTGGGGAAGAAGAGAATGACTGCTACCTCCTGCTCCGACCTGCCTCGCTCAAGGCCAGTGGGGCGGGAACCTAGGAGAGGGAAGCCCAGCCTGGCCTGTGCGGTCTAGAATCCCCGCTCTCACCACACCTAGGGAAGGAGCGAGGCAGGCCCCTAACAATTGGAGCAGAGCATGTGAAGTGGCTGGGGGGAGTCTGGTCCTGACCTGCAGACAGGGCTCTTGCCAGCCAGGAGGCCCCTGTAGCAACTACTCTCCCAGGCTCCGGGCTGCCAGCGGAGGGGCAGGGAGGCTCACTTCTGCAGCTCCTGGCTCCTCAGGCCCCAGGAGTCCATCTCACCCCAACCCTAGAGCCCTGGGAAGGGAAAAGACCTGCTGGGCAGGAGTGCAGGCCCAGAGCCCAGCCCCACACTCTGCAGGAGAGGAGGAGGGCGAGGCTTGGTAGCAAGAGAGGAAGGGATGGGGCCCACCTCTACTCCAGCCTCCTGGGTATGGTAGGGACACCCCCGGCTCTCCCCTGAGGCTGGAGAGGAAGGAGGGTGAAATTAAGGCATTTCCCCCAAAATCCACTGAAGCCAAGGCACCAAACTTTTTGCTCCCTCTTCCTCAGGGAGACCCCAAACCGGAGGGCACTTCCCAGCCTCCAAGCCACCTTGAGCTGGCCCAGGCTCCGAGGGGGAAAGGACAGAGAGCAGGCGAGTCGGTGTGGGAAACACCGCGAGGGGGCTGGAACAGCAAGGCGCAGACTTCCAGCCCTGAGATGGGAGCCAGGGGCCTGAGACAGCTTGGAGGAGCAGGAGGGGCGAGGCTGAGAGACCCACACGGCACACGTAGTTGAATGTGTGACTTTTTGTTTTTAATAGAAAAAATAAACAAAATCACAATGATGAAGCCCCGAGGGGTGGGGGCCAGGGTGTCACGGGACAGGCTCCTGCTCCATGGGTTCTTCCGCCGGCCTGTGGGAACAAGCACATGTAGGCTGAAAGGAGGGCAGCCTGGAGCAGGTGCTGGCAGGTGGGAGCTGGGGAAGGAGGCTCACCTGGGGCTGTGCTCCAGGCTGGCGGCAGCCTGGGCCTGCTCGGCCCCCACGGACAGCAAGGCCATGGCGCTCACAGTCTCGGCCTCCTCCGTCTCCCCAGCCTGGGCCTCCCGCAGGGAACGGCCCAGCCCTGCCGCAAACCTCTGCACGCAGCTCCAGTGCTTGCCTGCAGCAGGGGAGGCCAGGGTCAAGGAGGGCAGACCACTCCCATTCGGGCATGCCTCCCCTAGGGCCCAGGGGCTCCCTCCCTCCAGCACTGCCACCCCCTTAGCCAGCTGAGGGCAGTGCCCTGGGCCACCCCCACGCACTCTGGATCTCTATGACTTTCTCCAGTGTGGCCACTGCGTTGACGTTGGGTTTCTGCTGCAAGACCGTCTCGTCCAAGGGCTGCAGCTGGCGGGAAAAGAAGACAGGGCTTAGGGTAGGAAGTGGGCGAGGGCCCACCCCCACGATGCCCCGAGTGGGTCTTTAGAAAGACAAGGCACCCTGTCCACCCTGCCTCGTGACCCAAGGCCGAAGCTACGCCCCTTTGGGGCCCCTGGGCTGCTGCCCCGTGCGCTGGTCCCCTCCCTGTGCGCACACCTCCACGCTGAGCAGAGCAGACACACAGGCCTCCGAGGCGTCACAGATGGCGGTCAAGTCATGGCCTCCCTCCAGGGCCAGCACCACCCGGCCCCCTGCCAGCGTCATCAGCTGCCTGGTCAAGTGGCCAAAACCTTTGGGACGGGTGGAAGAGGGACCGACAGCACAGAAGTGAAGGGTGATGTAAACTCAAACATTTTTCTATGAAATATTCAGAGCAATGGGCTGGCTAGATGCTTCGCTGACAACAAAAAGCTACCAGAGTACAAACAACCACTACAAGAAAAGCCACATGCTGATTGAGGAGACTCCTGAGAACCCAGTCAGGGACCCCCAAGTGCCGTCCCCAAAGCTCCGGAAGAGAAGCATCCTCTACTGCACGCCCCTGCCCTCAAGGCCAAGGCTGGCAGGAGGACCGTAGGCAGGATTGACTGAGATGAATCTAAGCCCTAGCTCTCCCCCAACCTCTACATGCCAGTCTCCACTGTCCCCCTCCCCCTCAGCACCCACCCCCCGCAGGCTCACATCGGGCTGTGACAGAGTAGCCACCCAGCGGAGAGAGATGGCCCTCGACAGCATCGAACCCGGCGGAGACCAGGACCACGTCCGGGGAGAACTCGTGGGCGATGGGCATCACCACTGTCCTGCAAATGGGGGGCCTGTGATGACCGGCCCGACGGCTGGGCCAGGCCCTGTGCCACCTGCTCTCCTCCCAGACAACCCCCCTCCACCCACACCAAACTGAGTGCCTCTGCCCCCCACAGCAGGGCGGAGGCAGGACTCCCCCCACCCTCCCTCACTTGCCCTCCTCAGCCCCCACCTGAAGGCCGTCAGGTACTCCACGTCTCCGATGGGGGGGTCCACACCTCCCGTCCATGCCACGTTCACATTGTACCCCACGCCCGGCCCTCCGCCAACCTGGCACCAGGGTGGGAGGGGATTATTCTCCCTGCCTGAGTGGGGGAGGAGGGGTGTCCCAGACGTCATTCCCCCCATCCTACCTCCCGTCCTCACGGACCTGGGCTCTGCCCAGAGGAGCTGTCGGAGTGGTGACCCTCCCAATAGAAGCCCAGGCTCCCCAGTCACCAGGGAGGGACCTCTGTGGCTCCCTGCTGGCCCTACTCTGCACCCTCCCCAAGGGGCCCTGCGAGGGGCCGGGCGCTGTACCTCATCAGGCGCCCCGCTGCCTGGGAAGAAGTTCCCGTTGTCATAGCGGTGCAGGGAGATGTAGAGCACCGAGGGGTCGTTGTAGAATGCCTGCTGGGTGCCGTTGCCATGGTGAATGTCCTAGTGGGACCGGACAGTGAGGACAAGGGCACAGCTCAGACTTAGAGGTTCAAATCCCACTCCCCCGTCCTATGGTGAGCCCAGGGGTACAGCCCACCGCCCACTACAGGGACATTCGAGTTCTCTTAGCACTCTGCTCCTAAGCCGGGCTCCGCCTGGGCCTGTGGGTCTGCGATGGGGCCCTGCGCAGAGGCACAGGGTGAATGTGGCAGGGCTCCCCGCCGAATCATTTTATTTAAGCATCCCAGGGAAACGTTTTGGCAAATTAACTACTAAGGACCTTAACACAAATGTGCATGCAACTTGGGGACAAAGAGCTGTCAAACGGCAGCATCAGCCCTGTGGCAGACAGTCCTGGGCCTACCCAGCACCCGGGGATGGGTGCCTCGGCCTCCCCATTAGAGGCGGGGTTTAAGGAAACACCGTGAAACAGTAAAAGCAAATGGTTTGGTACCAAAGACCTGGTCTGAAACCCAGTGCCAATGACCCCCACTAAGTGACATTAGGTCGGTCATCCCAAAGCTTGGTGTCCTCCATGGACACGGACATGATTCCCACCATGAGAAGTGGCCTGGCACACCTGAAGCTGCCAGGTAAGGGGCTAAGAGGGTACATGGCTCAGGCCCCTTGTGAGTCTCCTATGGGGGGGAGGGGCGGGGGCGGCTGATGCACCAACAGAAGGTATGTAAGGTGTGTGTCAATGTGATGTGGGACCAAGCCAGGTCCCCCGGGGTGGCCAAGCCTGAGGAAGAGTGAGCGGCTCCCTGGAGGTCTGCTGGGGAGGGCTTCCAAAGGCTGACCCAGTTCCCAGCTCTCCCTGGCCCTGCCCAGCCCCACCCCCAGGAGCCCACTGCCTACCCAGTCCACAATGAGGACCTTGCCAATGCTCAGCTTCTGCTGCAGGAGTTTTGCTGTGATGGCTACAGAGTTGAAGAAGCAGAATCCCCTGAGGGGCGTGGGGGAGAAAAGGGTGGGGAGGTCAGCTTTAGTGCCACCTGGGCTCAGGGAGCAGAGGTCATGGGCGGCTGGGAGGGTGTGGGGCAGAGGGCGCAGGGGGGTTGAATTCCGGGAGGGGGACTCACATGGCCGTGGATTCCTCGGCGTGGTGTCCTGGGGGCCGGATGACAGCAAACCCATTCTAAAGAGGTGGCAGGCAGGATGGCCACCGAGGGGGAGGAGCCCCAGGCAGACGGGAGGACACAGAGCAGAAAAGCAGATGCAACAGACTGCTTGGCACAGGCAGGTACCCTCCCTGCCCGGGAGATGCCCCCGAGAGGCCTCCAGATGCTGCTGCTGTTTGGTATACCCCTAACTTCTCACCCATCCCAGTTAGCCCTGAGGGTACTTCCTCCCCAGCTCACTGAAGGGAAACCAAAACCCGTACACCCCCCTCACCGCCACCCCCAGCCTCCCCTCCTGAGGCCACACTCACTTTGAGCTCCCCGGCAGCCACCTTGAAAGCCAGCTCCACCAGGCAGCCCACCGCCATGCGCACGGCCCCGGAGGAGTGCATCTCGTTCCACACAGTGTCACTGTCCACCTGCGGGGGCAGGAGAGCAGGCTTCAGCGTGCCCCCTGCAGGGGGAGGGCAAGAATGGGGGGTGGGGTGGGCAGCAGGCCAGAGCCAGTTGGGCGGAGGGAAGTACCAAAACAGGGAGCAGCCTGTCCCCACACCACACACACACCCCCCACTGATGGGCGGATGCCCCACTCACCCCGATGCCCCCACAAGGCAGCATGGCGTACATCTTCTGGCTGATGGGGCCTGCAGGGAAGAGAGAAGGGAGCTATTCTGAAAGTTTCCTCAATTTGAAGTCTGCGGAGGGCATTGGGGTTAGCCCCCACCCCCACCAAAAGGCCCAGGCTGGGAGGCCTCTGCAGGCCAGAGCAATGAGGAGCTCACTGTCCCCTATTTGACCTTGGGGGCAGGTCATATGGAGGCAAGGGCAAACGCATGCTCCCCCACTAAATCTGAGCCTGCCACCTGGTGCCTGTCGCCATCGTGCTCCAGTCTTGTCCTCTAGCCTGCACCTGTGCCCCTGGGGCTGGACAGCATGGCCAGCTCCCTCTGACGGCCGCTCCCCCCACCCCGCAGCCCTGCATGTAGGCAGTGGCCCTCACAGGTGTAGCCACCACACCATGGCTCACCAAGCAGCTTCTTGCTGTCCAGCTTCTGCCGGTTGAGGGGGCTGGTCCCATAGAGCAGGGTGTGGTACTCAGAGTGCACCGTCTGGATCTCGTCCAGCGTGGCCTTACGGCCCCTGACCCGCTGCAGGGGAGAGGGGGAGAGATGAGCGGGGTCACTGCAGGTACCACTCTCTGATGCCCAGACCCTCTGCCTGACCCCCAGCTGGCGGCTCAGGGTCCCAGACGGGGTTCCTACGAGCAGAGGAGGGCCCAACTCTGGTCACCTGGAGGCGGTGGCGGCAGCCCCTACCTCGCACTTGCTCAGCAGGCCCGTCTCCTGCAGCCGAGACCAGATGCTCTGGATCCGGCCAGCGTGTTCCGGGTGCACGTGTGTGTTCCCGCACATGCACTGGTGCTTCAGCATGAACGTGTCGTAGACCACACCTGGGCAGACAGGTGTGTTGGCCAACAGAGTTCTGAGCCTGGGGTCACAGCCTGGCTGCCCCCACACCTGGCCCCTCCTCTCCAACTTTTAGTTCCCTCCCCCTGACGCCCCTTTCCTCCATGACTGCCTGTCAAGAGTCTTCTCACTGCAACCCCTCCCAACCAGGCCGCCCTCTACACCCTCCATGGTTTTGCTCTCCAGCCGTGTGGCCGCCCGCCGTGGTACTGTCCCCTCCTCCCGGCCATCCTCCTTCATTGGTGAAGGGACTGTCCCCAGGTCCCAGCACACGGTGGCTGAGTCTATATCCCAGGCTTCCAGGGAGAAGGGGGGACCCAGGTGAGATGGTGGGCCCTCCCCCAGCAGGTTCTGGGGCTGGAGTGACACTACAGAGAGGGGAGCTTGAAACATGCTTTTGAGGAGCTGAAGGCCCTCCCAGCAGGGAGACGGCTACCACAGGCGCTGCCGTGCACAGGTTGAGTACACATTGAAGCGGCGCACAGGCCTGGTTCCACGCAGGGCGGCCCCCACCCTTGCCTCACAGTGCAGGAGGGCAACGGGCGCCGATGGGACTCACCGGTGGTAAAGAGGTGCTTGGTGGGCTGGTCTGGGGGGCTCTTCATGCCCCCAGGGGCAGCAGGTGAGGACTGGGTACGGCCCAAGGCCTGGTGGGGCACAGTGGCCAGGCTGAGGGGCGCCTGGTACACCTGTATGGGCTGCAGCTGCGGTGCCTCTGAGAACACCTGGAAGAAGGAGCCAGGAGGCACCCAGATGAGGCTCAGCCTGAGAAAAAGCGAGGGCAAGGACCCTCAGGGCCTCCACGGGGGTCCACGTGCAGCCCCTCCTCCCCCAGCAGGCATGCTCCAGCACCCTCCCCCCACCTCCCCAGCACCTCCGGATGGAGGTGTGATGAGTCACAGCGAGTAGCACTGAGGTAAGAGGCTGGGAGGGGTGGGGGCGGGCTGGGGGGAGGGGGCGGGGTGAGTCAGGCCCAGAGGGAGGGCTGTGTCCGCAATGAATGGAGAGAATGCGTTAGTGAGTGCGTGCAAGGCTGACTGTAGTAGCAGTGGGGGCGTGTGTGTACACAGGCGCACACGGGGACCGACGCACAGCCTGCCCTGCGCAGGCAGACACGCAGACACACACAGTCACAGGCGGTCACGTGGCCACGCGCAGGCGGGGGCAGTCACAGACGGGAGGAGGGGGCCCCCTGGGCAGACTGGGACAGGCACCAGCAGCTCGCTGGCTCCCTTCCTCCCGCCTGGGGCAGTGAGTCAGCATGGAGGGCAGTGGGAAGGGAGAGGAGCTGGAGTCCCTGAGTCCCCTCCTTGCCACCCCCCACCCCCACCCTCACCCTCACCCTGGGTGGGGCAGGCACCTTTTTGTAGCCGGCACCAGACTCTTCCAGCTCGGGCTCCTCATCCGCACCACTCTCACCCTCCTCGTCCTTGACCCGGATGCAGTCCTCGTCCCCCTCGTCCCCCTCCTCATCCTCCAGGTCCTCCTGGGTGCTCTCACTCTCTGTGGAGCCCTCCCGGGGCATGGTCAGGGCCCCTTCCCCCAGCAGCGCCTCCTGCTGCTCTGTCAGCTCCTCCTCCGTCTCCTCGGGGTGGGTGGTGGGCTGCCGAGGCAGCTCTCCCGTCTTGGTGAGGATCTGCGAGCAGCATGGGGAGGGGGGCACGGTGGCTGGGAGGGGGGTTGGCCACAGCTAGCAGGCCCAGCAGTGTAGTCCCTCCCTCCCTCCGGCTCCAGACCCACCCTGAACCCCCGGGTGGGGGGGGTCCCCGAGGCCCACAGCCCCACGGGCTCTGCGCTCACCTTGCCCAGCTGCAGCTGCTGCTGTTTCTGCTTCTCCAGGAACTGCTGGTGCTGCTGCTGCATGACCAGCTGCTGCAGGGCCTGGGGGCTCTGGGGCAGGGGCGAAGACTGCGTGCGGCTCAGAGGCCGGTGCCTCGGGAGCTTGCCCAGCGCACGCATGCTGGTGGCCACTCGCTCACCTGTCACCAGCGGGGACTGCCCGTGGAGTGGCACTGTGAAGTGGGGGGGGGGGCTGGGTCAACCACCTCCTAGCAGAGCACCAGGCCGCTACCCCTCCTCATGGCCGCCGCCCAGACTCCCCCTCCTGCCACACATACGCCTGCCTTCTCCACTCAAGGGGGTCTGGGCGCCCTGCTCCCAGTCTCCTCCTTCCACTCCAGGACTGGCTTCCCCAGCCTCTCCTCTCCATGCACTGAACTGGTCTCGTCTCGGGCTTTCCCCGTTGGGGCTGACAGTCTGAAGTTCTGTGGTCAGGCCCATAGCAACTACCCCAGCCCCACCCCCGATGCTGAGCAGCTGAAGTGTGCCCGTGGGCCAAACACACGTGGGGTTTCCACACCTTGGCCTTTGAACAAGGAAAACACCTCACGGGTAGCGCTGCACATGGAGTATAGATGACTGTGCACACGGGTGACACGGGATTGAAACGAATAGCTCTTTCTTTCCTTTTTCAAGCTCTGCTTTCTCTGCCTCCCGAAAATGTGCCATCCTTCCTCAGGGCCACGTGGCTCTGGGGGACAGCGGAGCTGCCAGCACAGAAGCCAGGCAGGCTGGGGGTGCTCAGCAGACGTTTGTAGCACGCCGCCGGAGGAAGGACCTACGCTGTGCCTGCGCCAGGCCGGGATGGCCCTGGCTGCTGTGCTGTCTGTCCCCTGACACCTGGTCCTGCCTCGAGCCCTCCAAAGACCCTGGAAGGCCCCTCCCTTGGCCCTCGCCCTGCACCGCCAAGACCCCCTGGCCACTCACCAGCTATGAGGGTGCTCTGCTGCCGGGCCTGCTCCAGCAGTAGCACGTGCTGCAGCAGGGAGGGGTGCCCGTGGGGGCTGGTGTCGCCCTCCAGTGCCACGCCCAGCAGGCAGCCTGGGATGGAGGATGTGCTCATGAATTTGCCCGTCAGGGCGCCACCCTGCCGCAGGGACTGGAGGGCCTGCCTCTCGGCTTCTTGCTGCGTCGACAGCTTCGGGGAGGCCTGAGCAGGGGAGGCAGGGAGAAGCTGTAGTGACCCCCCTCTCCCCCAAGCCTCCTCTTTGCAGCCTCCAGCTCTGAGGGCCCATCTAAACCCATTCAGGGCCTTGGGAAGGCCAAGACCCAGCCAGGGGCACCCAAGACCCAGGTCTTCAACCACAGGGAAGGAGAGGGGAGTCCTGAACTTACGGTGAGGTGTGAGTTGGTGACAGTGACGGTGGCCTGCAGCCCTAGGGAGATGTTGGGCAGAGAGGGGGACGTGTAGAGGCTGAACTGGTTGGGGGAGCTGTCCAGAGGGAGGGCCCGGTGCTGGGGGAGCATCTGCAGAGCAGTCGAGAGAGACAGGCATGAGCTTGGGCAAAGGAGCTGGCGGGGAGGGGTTAAGGTTCCCTCCCCACCTACAGCCAGAGCCCCATACAGGGCCCTTCCCAGGGCTGTTGGGAAACATCCCTGCAGGCCAGCGCGTGCGGGCAGGGCCCCTCCAGCCCATCCACTGGGGCAGAGGGCTTTTCTTGGCACTCATCAAGACAGGAAGGAGCTGCATCTTCTGAGGACAGGGAGCAATTGTGTCCCCACCCGCCCTGCCCTCAGCTGGACATGTACCTCGGCGGGGATATTGGGGACAGAGCCGGTAAAACCATTCTCGGCAACGGTGCTGTGGGAGCTGTTGGGTGAGCTGGGCCCGGAGCCTGGCGCGCTGTTACACACTGGGGAAACTGCGGGAGAAGCAGCTGTCCGTCATCTGGGCCTGCTCTGAGCCACCCCTCCTCCCAGGCCCATGGAACAGGGACACAAGGAGCCATTACCCCCAGGCCCGGCCCCTGTGATCTCAACAGCTCGCTTCTTAAAGGTGCTAATGACAGTGCCGTCCTTGCGACGCAGGAGGGGACTGCTTCTCCGCTCGGCCACTTTCTGCTTTAGTCTCGAACGGACTTTCAAGTTGGGTTCGGAGGCTGAGGGGAAAGGCAGGCTCCAGGGGTCTGGCTAGCTCCAGGCAGCAACTCTGCCCTGGCCACATGCCTGCCCACCCAACCGCCCTCCACCTGGGAGGAGCCACCTCCGGGGAGGGCATGGGACACTCACCCGTTTTGCGGAGGGGGAAGTCATCGCGACTGTCATAGGGCCCGAGCAAAGGCAATTTGTAGGAAGGAGGCGTCCCAGGGGGGCCGCTCTGGGGAGGGGAACTCTGGTCCAAAGAGGCGTGGTGGGCTCCCCTGGAGTGGGTGGCAGGGAAAGAGCCGCCAGGTCAACACTCAGGCAGCTGGGGCTGCTGCCCAGCAGCCTACATTCATGAACCCCACCGCGTCTCCACAGTACACCAGATGGCCTTGCTGGACTATGGGGCCTTTCGGTGGCTGTGACCTTTCAGAAGTAGATTGCCAGGCCTTTCTTCCGAGGTGCCTCCGGAGAGGCAGATTTCGAACCTCCAATCATTCAGTTAGCAGCTGAGTGCTTAACCTTCTGAGCCACCCGGGGAGTCCTCCCAGCTCTAGGTAGGGACAGGACATGGATCTTCGGGGAGAGGAGCGAGAGAAACCAAGGGTGGCTGTCTCATCCCTTAGGGGAGACTGAGGCACGTGGTTGCCGGCCCCGGGGGCATTACCAGCATTTGGGGTGCTGCGGGAGGGAATGGTTGAGGCCGCCCGGAGCGGGCTCCTTGGACTTCGACAGGAGGAATTCCTGGAGCCTCAGCTTCACCTCGGTGCTGGCGATGGCACCTGGGGGGCAGGGCACAGCTGACCTGGGGGGCTCCGGGCCGGGCCGGGGTGGGGCGGGGGGCGGGCGGCCCAGGGGCTCCCCAGGCCTTACTTTCTTTGCTCTTCTCCTTGTTCCGAAGGATGAGCAGCTGCTGCTCCAGCCGCTGCTTCTCCAACTCTTCCTGCCGCTGCTGCTCCCGCTGCCGCTGCTGCTCCCGCTCCTGCTGCCTCTTGGCGGCCAGCATCTCCTGCTGCTGCTGCAGGGACACGCAGGCGGGGTGGCGGTGGGTGGGCCAGGCCCCGGCCGGGCTGGGGCGGAGGTTGAGCGACGCTCCCCACCCTCGCTCACCTTGAGGTGCTTCTGCAACTGGACCTCATGCTGCCGTGTCAGGTGGTCGTGCTGCTTCTGGAACTCGGCGAACAGGAGCTGCTTCTGCAGCTGCTGCTGCTGCTTGAGCGCCAACAGCTCCTGCTGGAGTTGCTGCTCCCTCAGCGCGGGGTCCAGGGGGCCCGCCAGAGCCCCCCGCAGCTCCACAGGGCTGGAGCTGCCTCCACTGCCGCCCCCCATGGAGCTCGGCATGGCTGTGGGCGGCACCGGCTTCACCTCCACTGCAGGGCAAGGAGACAGGATGGGTCAGTGGGCCAGGCCGGCCCGGGGCCCAGGAGGCTACCCCCAGGCAGGGCTCTGGGAAAACTATGGTCTGCACAGCCCTCTGAGGGCTTCCAGGGGACTCAACACGTGGTCATTACTGTCACTGTGAAGTGACACCATGGCCAGCATTTTCTACGAATTCCTCACTGACAGCTCATCACTAACCCAGGAAGTTAGCACAATCACACACACACACACACACACACACACACACACCCCACATAACAGGACAACACAGACGTTTCCATCACTTGGCCAAAGACAGCAGAGTTCTGCTTTTTAACAAACTGTAGCAACGTAGCACAGGATCTGTCCCGTGTTTCATTTATTCAACTGAGTGACAGCCACTGCACCAAGCACGCTGTGGCTGTCCACCCCACCCCCCAGTCACCCCAGGCAGAATGTCCCTCCAACCCACGGTCTTGCCCTCCTGGGCACCACATCTAAAGAAGTTATGCCCGAGCAGGGTTATGGGGCACAGAAATTGGCTCCACCGGGGAAGCAGCTGAGGGCCAGGCCCCCGGAGGCCTGGAGATTCCCAACCTGACCCTCTCCCCTGTTCCCTCCCCGCTACCCAGCTGGGGCAGATGGCACAGGGGTCCCTCCGGGGAAGAGGGGCGGGTGGGAGTGGAAGGCCTCAGGGAAAGGGGTTCAGGACAGCACCAAGCCAGGGCCAGGAGGGAGGCTGGGAATCAGACTCACTTCCTTTGCTGGATTATCTCCTTTCAACAGTTTTATTGTAATTACCCTGAAAACGCCGCTATATATAGAGTGAGCCAAACAGCAGCTGTGCCTGGGGGGTGGGGGGTGGGTGAGGGAATGGGCGGGCAGGCGAGAGGGAGGAGGTGGGAGGAGACGGGAAAGGGAAGGAATCAGACAGGAAGAAGGGCGATGGCAGAGGGGAGGGCTGGAGCTGCAGCAGAGATCGAAGAACTCCAGTGCTAGGAGGCCTGGAGCTCCGTGGGGAACCTGTGGGGAAGAGGCAGGGGCCCACAGTGGTAGGGGGTGGGGGCAAGGCCTTGGGTCCAGATCCCACCCACCCCCACCCCCACTGTGGACAATGGGCACAGGGGCTGCAGGGAGTGGCAGAAGGTTCTAATGGCTTATGGGAAGGCTGGGTCTTGACCTCTTGATTCCTGTACACTGTAGTCTGGTCACTGAGTGTCACTTCCTACCACTGCCTGTGGTTGCCAGGACAACAGGGCAAACACCACGCCAGCAGGCATCCCCAAGCCCAGCCCATAACCCGCAAAGCCGCTTGCCGTCAGCAGGAAGGAGGAAATGAAAGAGGCAGGACTGACCCCATCTTGTTCCTTTTCCAGTTCTTTCTCCAAAGAAAGCCCTCACTTCCGTTGCTCCAGCCCAGGGCAGCCACAAGGAGCTGGGATGGCTCTCCCGAGGCAAAATGCTGGCCCCTCCCCCTGCCCCGCCCCCAGCACGGGCCTAATACAGGACCAGGATGGCCCGGACATGCCTGTGTTCCTGCTCTCCTGTCTCCTGTCCAGGGAAAGCTGAGCACTGAGTTAGAAAGGTTCATTCCGTGGGCCTGGGTCTCCCAGGGGAGCAGGTTCAAAAGGGGGCTTTCCAAGGGCAAAGCCCCCCCCCCCTACATGTAGCCTCTGGAGGCCCAGGAATGGTGAGGGGAGAAGGTATAAGGCCCTGTGGGCTCCCCACAGCACTGCCAGGCACATTCCTCTGTGGCTCACCCGCCAGCCACACTGACGACTCTGCGGCCACGAGGCCAGAGCCACATCTGCAGGAGGGGCCGCATGTGGCCTGGAGGGTGGGGTCACTCACTCATCACTTTCCCTCCCGACCCAGGTCCTGTCCCTGCAGCAGGAAGGGCCCCTGGGACCTGCAGAGGGTCTTTCTGGAGGTGGCTGGCCCCAAGCCCGGGAACAAAGCCAGGTGGCAACCAGGAGTCTGGGCAGGCAGGCTCGGGTTTCCCCAGCCCGGCAATGCTCACAGGACCCCCAGAGGGCAGGGAGACTGTTCCCAGGAAAGGCCAGGGCGCTCTGATCCCTCCACCAGCCTGGCTCCCAGCAGGGCCATAGCTAAGAGCACCGGTACCTGCCTGCCCAGGGGTCCGACCAGTCCTGGCCCCAGCAGATCAACCTGCCTCAGGCTGGGCCCATCACAGGTAGGGTGGCTACCCTGGCAGGAGACCTGCAGACTCGGGAGAGGAGCATCTCCCACCAGGGCTACCACCACTGCTGCAGCCGCCGCCACCACCACCAAGGTGACAGTGTATCCCTAGCTGAGCTGCAGGTGGGGTGGGGGGGGCGGGAGACTACGGGAGAATACTAATCTGCAGGGCACCTGGGGTCTGGCGGGGGTCTGGCATGAACAACCAGGCCCCCAAATGCAGGAGGGGGTCATGCAGGGCAGCTGGGCTTAGGGAAAAACAGCAAGAGGGACACAGGGCACCTCCCGCCTCCCCTGAGTATAGTCGGCAGAGCCTGGCTGGCCTGGCACCTGCTTGGGAATTGTGCCAGGGTCAGCATGGCGTGCACGGGGCATATGGCAGCAGCTGCCATCAGAACCAAGCACCTGGAGGGGGGAGTGGTGGTGGTGCTCGTGGGGGGGGCCTCAGAAAATTGGAGGGTGTCTGGATACGGAAGAGTGGAGAATGGGAGCAGTTGACCCTGCCCCCCTGGGAATCTCGGTGGTGGTGAGCGCTGGCCCGCCAGGCATCCCCTAAGAGGTGGAGAAAGGGCTCACGGGGGGGTGGGGGGGGTCAAGGTGTGGGGCTGAGGAGACAGCAGAGCAGAGCGCTGCCACAGCCACCCCTGCAGAGGCCAGAGAGGCTTGGGCCACTCCTCCGGGCCCCTGGCCTCTTAACAGCTACCCACCACTGTCTCCAAGGGGGAGCTCTGCCAGGAAGCTGGGAGGGGGCTTCACACTCCCAGCCCCCACAGACTCACTCCAGGCTCTGGCTCACTAGCCCGCACCTGTGCACAAAGGGACAGTGGTAAGACCATAATGGCACTTCCTTTCCACCTAGCTGGCCCTACTGACAAGGTCCCCATCAGGAGGCTTCTGCGAAAGATGGACAAAGGGCGGCCTGGTTCCTGTGAGCAGATGGCAAGAGTACTGACAAGTGACCTCCAGGGCTACCAGCCAGCACGGCCTCAGCTGCAGTGATGGTCCCAGCAAAGACACACTCCAGCCCCCACCCTACCCTGGAGATGCTGTCCGCAATCCTGAACCCTGTGCCCCAAACCCTGGCCGGCAGGAAATGGTCTCTTACTTCCTGCCAGATTGAGTCGGTTCCCCGAAAGATTCCATTATCTTTTAACGCCATCTTTCCAAGAACTTTTTTGAAGTTCCTTGTATGTGTTGGAAATTTTAACCCCTACAATGAAGAATATTCAAAGTACAGGGACTACTGAAAGGTCAGATAGATTTGTCTTGGAAGAATTATAGCCAGAGTGCTGCTTAGAAGTCAGGATGGTGAGACTTTGTCTCATGTACTTTAGACATGTTGCCAGGAGAGACCAGTCCCCGGAGAAGGATGTCATGCTCGGGACAGTGGAGGGGCAGCCAAAGCGAGAAAGGCCCTGGACAAGGTGCAGGGACCCAGTGGCTGCAGCAATGGGCTCAGGCACAGGAACAAGGGTTTCACTTTGTTGCGCACAAGGCCGCTGTGCGTCGGAACCGACTCTGGCACCTAACAGGAACCGCATAACCCCAAACCAACCCAATGCCCTGACGTCGATTCCAGCCCTCTAGGGTGCAGTAGGCCTGCCCCATAGGGTTTCCAAGGCTGTCGGTTTTCCCTCCTGAGGAACGGCTAAGGGGTTCGAACCACTGACCTTGTTTTCAGTTGGCAGCAGTGCTCTCACCATTGGGCCGCCCGGCTCCCTCTAAGCCCTGAGTTACAATCCCATTGGGGAATGGGGTTTCTCTGGTTCAGCTAAGAGACCATATCCATGTAGGGTGCGTCTTGAGCCTATCACCTTGGAGATGTAAAAAGACTGATAGAGAGCAGAGAAGGGGGAGGACAGAGGCCAGGCACACGAAGCCCCCCAGGTTAGCAAGGCACAAGGCACAAGTACTATCTCCTGGAGCCCCGGGGAGAGAAAGTCCCGAGAGCTGGCATCCTCAATTCAGACCCCGCACCTCCTCAACTGGGAGGAAGCACGCCTGGGTGTTGTAGTCGCCTACTTGTGGCATTTCTGTCACAGTAGCACTGGACTCGAGGACCATCCCCCCCCAAGCAGCCCGGGAGGGAGGGGAGGCAGAGAGAGACGGAGAACAGTTCAGAGCCTGGCTCTAAAAGGCACCTCCCAGGAGCCACCAGCCATGGAAGCCTAGGGAAAGAGGTGGCGGCGGCAGTTTGCAATGTCTACGTAGGCCAAAAGGAGGCCTCCGTAGGTAATCCCTGGAGCTGAGGAGCTGCCTTAAAAAAACAACTAAGGTGGGGAGAGGGGATCCCCTGCTTCAACCACCTGCTGACTCAGATGAGGAAACCAAGATGTGGGAGATTCCATAAACTAAGACACCAGGAGGAGGGGTAGAGACCCAGGTAGGTAGGTGTCCTGACGCCCACCGACATGGCAGCTGGGAGGGGTTCCTGCCACCAGCCCTGGCTAACGGGCCCCTTGGCGGGCAGCCCCTTTCACTTCCACCTCTACCCCCAGCACTCCCTTACCAGGGTGGGGAGTGTTCACCGCAGCAGGCGGGGAAGCACTGGACGGCTAACTGTGGAGCTGATGGTTCAAACACACCAGCCGCTCCACAGGAAGACTTACAGCCGTGGGGACCCTGCACAGACGGGGTTTACTCTGAGTCGGAAGCGACTCAGTGGCGCTGGGTTTGGTTTGGGGCGCCTCTGCAGAGAGCCCGGGTAGTACAGCGAGTTCCGGTAAGCGTGGGGCTGTTAATTTCTAGGTCAGTGGTTCAAACCTCCCCACCCCACAGATGAGGCTGTCTGAGCCCCTGTGGACTTAGTCTAAGGAGCAGTTCTACTCTGGCTCACTATGAGTGGCAATGGGCCCCATGGCCGTGGGTGGGGTTTGGTCCTCTTGCAGAATGGAAAAAGGCCCTTGTCCCTCCCCACACTGGGAGTTCGGAACGGGCTGGAGCAGCGCGCTGCAAACACCTTGGCCGATGACGCATGCCGTGATCCCTCCAAGAAAGGCTTTCCCAGGATCTATTCTGGGCTCTGACGAGCCGAGCCAGGTTCAATTGAGGCTCAACAGGTTCTGCCACAATCAGTTACCGTCACACGTGCAGGCGGGGTAAGGCTCACTGTGAAATGTGCACAGTCCACCTCAGGGTGAAGGGCCAGGGCTCCACCACTTACGAGGACACGGCGGCAAGCACCGACCTGTGTGTGTTCAGGCTTCTGTGTAATGGGAGTAATCATAGGGCCTGCCTCCCAAAGTTGCTGGGCTCAAGAGAGAGATTCCATGCAGAGGCGCTTGGCCCAGGGCCCAGTGAGATCTCAAGAGATGTGAGTCAGGGCTATTATTAACGTGCTGGATCCTTGAATTACAGGCAGTCCCTGGATTACGGCGCGTTCCATTCCTAAATTTGTCTTGAAGCCTGATGTACGTAAATCGGAATGGTGAGGCTGGTACCCAGCCTCAGGTGTCTGCAGGACCACAGAGCAGGGAGCCTACTTTTCTGTAGGTGGAAACTGAGATACGCCTCCAGATAGGCTCACAGCATCTTCAGCGGAACAGTGACACAGGAACGAGGACCATCGCGTTCCGACTCACTGCCGCAAAGGACCCTTCTCCATTTGTTCTTCCCAGCCGTCCCACTATCTCTTCATCCCGCTTTCCACAAACTCTTTGCAGCCTGCTCGTAGGTACTTGGGGCTTTACTAAAATTGGCTTTCACCTGACTCTTGGTTGTGCGCAAACCAGACGTCCTTAACGCAGGCAGGGCGGCACGGAGGGTTCTGCCTCAAGGGAAGGGCTCCCTGCCACAGGGCTCCTCGAATTTTTGGCGCCGTGGGCCCCACTTTGGCAGTTCAGCGAAGCCTACAGACTGCTTCTCTAAAAGATGTTTCTAGAATGCACAGAGCACTGAGAATGACATGGCGCCAAGTTCACAGATGGCTTGGGTTTCCTCTACGGGTGCCAGGTTCAGACCCCTGCCAGACTAAGGCCTTAGGTTCGTGTTTCAGGCGATCCTAAGGCCACTCGGTGGTCTTGTTCCAAGCAAAATGGGACAAAGTGCCAGCGGCTGTGTTTCAGTTCCTGCGTCTCGGGGTCACCCTCCTCCCTACCGCCGGCACCCCTCAGACCATCCCACCTGCCGGGCTCCCCGAGAGAAAGGCCACTACCTATTCCGCAGTGGCTCAGCCTACAGCAGCCGAATCCCTCTGGCCCGCAAACACGTTCCGCAGCTCAGGCAAGTGTTTAAGTGTGGGTCCCTGCTCTCAGGGCTTCTGGCTGAAGCAGTCAGACATTCCAGCTCAGTGCCTAACCTCACTACACCCCACTGCAAGTAAAGGCTCTTCCCTTGGTGAGACTCCATCTCCTAGGGAAAGGTCGGTCAAAGGGCTGGGAAACTGCCTTCAGGAGCCAGCACAATGAATGAATGTCAACGCAGGAGGTCAAAGAGGGGACAAGATTTGTCCAAGGTCACTTGGAAAGCCAGGGCTTAGTCCCAGGTCCCTGGCTCCGCCTCTGTCCCTTACTGAAAACCAGAAGGGAGACCGACCCCGAGGGCTGCCTGGAAGTGACTGAGAGCCGGGATGCCAAGCCAAAGCTCTGTCTTAAGCATCCAGAAAGGACACTTGGTTGGCCTCCCCAGAGCCATGGAGTACAGGGGAGAAGAGGGCTGGACCTTGTGACCTACTGGCTCTACGGTCCAAGCCGAGGGCACGAAGGGCCGGAGAGGAAGCATCAAGTGTCAGTCACAGATGAAGGCAAACTTTGTTGCTGGTCTTGGAATGCTACCTGGAGAAGCAGATTTCCTTCTCCATGCCCAGCCATTTCCAGAAAAGACTTGTGCACAAAGCTACATGCAATTAAATGGCACATTAGCCATTCAGTGTCGGCAGCTGTTGCTGGGAATGTTTGCTCCTTGCCTGCAGGGTTTGGGGAGGGGGCACACAGCAGGGGCCCCAAAGCACAACAGGGCCCTGAGAACTCAGCAGGGCACCCTGCCCACCTGGCTTCTGGCCATAATCCCCCGCCCCAGCTGGGATTTGGACACCTGCTCCCAGGCATCTCAAAACATCCTCTCCAGTCTGCCAGGCTGCTGGGCTCTGGCCTGCGGTGGGATGAGCCTCCCAGCATTGCTGGGGACACGCACCAGCTGGCTGCTGGGCCCCCTCATCCTTGTTCACACAGTGAGCTCCACACACAGTCTGAGGGCACTCACACCAGAACTACAGATAAAAAATGCGGGTTCCTGGGCAGATCTATGAAAGCCAAACCTTTGGAGGCCCAGCCTGGCGATGTGCACCGTGAATGCATTCTGAGACAACAGAGTGCGTGGGAACCACTGCCCCACAGCGTCCCCCGGCTGCCCGCACTGCCTTCTGCTGTCAGCCCGGCAGCTTTACAGCTGTGTGTGGACACAGTTAATCTAGTTTCCTATCTGGCAGCTGTGCAGTGGGGAAGGGACAGCTGAGGGCCTCACAAACAAGAAGAGGGGATGAGACGGGAGGGGCTGGGGGCAGAGGGAGGCAGCCTGTGTGGGAGGGGGCAATCTTTTGTTCCTGGGCCCCTGCCCCCCGGAGAAGAATCCTTGTAAGCCAAGGAGTCCCAAGGACTGATAGGAAACAAAACAAAAATCAACACACAAGCTCACTGCCAATGAGTCCATTCTGAAGACCCTGCCGGGCAGGGCAGAACTGCCCCTGTGGGTTTCCTGGACTGTATAACTGCACAGGAGTAGAAAGCCGCCTCTTCCGCTTGTAGAGCGGCTGGTGGTTTCAAACTGCTGACCTTGCTGCTAGCAGTCCAACACGTAGCCACTACGCCACCGGGGCTCCTTAGACAACAGAGCACCCCCTTACACACCGAAGGCTGGGCCCTTGTGTCTAGAAGCACAGACTGCAGGCACACAGACGGGACCACGTGAAGTTTCACACTGCCCGAGGGCCCCCATCTGAAGGGGCAACTGAGGCTGAAATTGCGCGCACACGCCAGCTGCCAAGCCTTGCCCCCTGACATGGTGCTGTGGCCACCTGGAAGAAGGGGCACTTCAAAAGCTTGCGCAGAAAGAGCTCTGGTGTGGGTCAGTGGAGACCCTGCCCTCAGATCGTGGGCACGGGTCCCCGCGGTTCCGTACTTGCATGTGACCTCGTTCCTTAACCCCGTCGAGCCTTCTCATTGTGAAGGATGGCTATTCTTACCTTCCCGAGGAAAAGAGCCGGGACTCTGGCCCCACCCCCTACCTTCCCGCAGTCCCACACCTCCACACAGCCAAGCTCTGACTGGTCTGGACCAGGACGAAGACAGTCCAGGGGAAACACCAAGCCCGACCTCCACCGCATTTCCCGACACCCATAGCATCCCTTCCTGGCACAAGCAGGGCCACACCCCCTGCAACAGGGAAACGCACCGCCCCTCTGTGTCTTCCCACAACACCCTGCTCTTCGTCCAAGCAGCAGCCTGACCCAGGCCAGGATGGGGGGGTGGGGGGGAAGGAATCTGGAGCCCACAGAGCGGAGGTCAGGGCTTCCAGAGCCCTGGGTCGGGTCCATGGGGATCCCACAATAGAGGAGGCGGAGCTCCCAGGCCCCATAGGTGGCCCTGGTTGGCTGGTGCCAGTCCCATTGTCCATTGGGACAATTGGAGGGGGGCTACACAGAGATGACCCCCACTCCCCACCCCTATCAAATAGAACCTCCGATCACCACTAGAAGCTGCCATCTGTCTCCTTCCTCAGACTGGCTAAGGCTCTGGCTCACCCGCTGGGGCATCGCACCAGTCGGTTATTCACCAGAGCGCCAAGCCCCAGAATAGAACCCAGGAATCCTGCCATCGGCTTGGCCACCAGCCGCCTCGTGCCATCCTTCATTCATCCATGTGCCAGGCACGGTGCTGGGGTCTGGGAAGATAGCAGTGCACTGGGCAGCCCAAAGAGCAAGGGACACCCCATACATCGGGCTCCAGAGACTCAGGCTGGGCCCCACACCCTGGAGAGCCCCCTGCCCCAGGCCCCCTGGGCTGGGGAGGCTCGCACCGGATACCACCCAGGGAAGCATCTCTGGACACCTGCTCCTTCAGCTTCAGGCTCCTGCATCCTGTCTGGAGACTGATCAAGAGATGGGGAGGGGAGGGAGGGGGGAGGGAAACACCAGGCTGCCGGCCCTCACGGATGGATGTGTTGTTTATCTGGGGTGCTGGGTTTTTTTTAACCCAAAGGTTAAAGCGTTTCTATTTGAAACATCTGTTTACATTCCAGAGTCCAAAAAAAAAAAAAAAAACAAGGCAGCCGAGCTCCAGGCCTATATCTGTCCCTAGCCACGTCACGGGCACAGCACCAGAGCTGTGCAGGGGGAACATTCTTAGCCCTGTCCCCGAGCTGCTGAGGTGACTCACACCTCCCTCCTGCCAGCATGGGACCACACCACCTCTCTTGGAGACCAGGCAGCCCCAAGGGAGGACAGGGGCCTGGAGAGGGCTGGCTGTGGGGCTCTGGGGATGGGTTGCAGGCTGGGAAGATGAGGGGGCATGGGGGTGGGGGTGGGAGGTGGGGGTGTCCTAACTTGCAAAGTTTCTAGGGCCTAACTTGAAAAGGTGAGCACACAGGCTGAGGAGGGAAATTAAGGCCAACTGCCTGCTGCTGCTCAGAGACGGGGAAGAAGAGGCTGGGTGGACCACTGTAGCATCTGCGTCTCGGGACAGGGCAGCCCCAAGTAGATGCTCCGCATGGCCCAGGGCTATGCTTTCCAAAGGACCACATGGCACTGAAGACATAGGCAGACAGCAGCAATGACCAGCCTGAGGTTTAAATCCCCCCCAGAAAAGACATGCCCCCACCCAAGGGGAGCGTACAGGGCCAGCCCTCAGGGTCAGGAGACTGCAGGGACATCCCTGCAGGGACAGAGGCAGACTCCTTTCAAGGGTCTTCCCATTCTCCGCCACACCCCGCAATCTCTGACCCGAGAACATGCCTGATCCAATGGCAGCCTTGTCCCTGGTCATCTCAGAGCCAACTAGCAGCTACCCACAGAGACATGCAGCGCTTGCTCTCTTCTAATTTGAGGTCTGGGACCCACACCCACGTACCCAGAGGCAAGGGCTACACACACACACACACACACACACGCGCGCGCGAGTGCCAGCCTACTGCCAGGAGAGGCTGAGCAGGCACAAGCCCAGCAGGTCCCTCCCTGTAGGAAGCATCTTGTGGTGCCGGCCTGGTGGGAAAACTGTGCCAGGAAGGCCCGATGCTGCCAACCGGTTCCTGTAGGGGGGGGGTGGGGGAGTGGCCCAGCTCTGGGGGACCCCAGCTTCCTGCTGAGAAGGTGGCAAGGCTGAGGGGCTTCACAAGCCTTTCTGGGGCAGATGTAGCTCTCTTCAGCAGATGGGAATAAATCGATAAACTGGGGAGGGGGGAGTTAAGGCAGCCAAGGGCCCCCAACGGCCAACCCTTGGCCCAACTCAACCACAACTACATGGACCCTTCTCTTACTGGGCACAGGGAGCCCTCTGACAGAGGACTTGAAGGTGGCTGCACATGATCTCTTGCCCCCCCCCTGTACCCAGCAGGAGGGGCTTGGGGGGGAGTCTTTATTCTTGGGGGCACCCCAGCTACGGCTGCTTCTCCTGCCCAAGCCTGGGGCATGGGCAGCCTGGAGGCAGGTTCCTGACCCACTTCCTCCCCTCTGACCACAGTGCCAAGTAGGCCAGGATGCTCTAGTAACCCCAGGCCCACACCAGGAAGACTGACCCCTACAGGAGATCGGAGACATGCAGAGTGTGGCAGGGGGGCGTGGTGGGAGCGGAGGCTCTGGACCAGGAAGTGCCCCCTCCAAGGGGACAGCTCCCCTGAGTCCTCCCAAAACCTGAGGTGTCCACCACCAAGCTGGGAGGAGGGCCCCCATCTGGGCATGGCTAAGAGCCAGGAGCCAGGGGCCAGGGCTCGGGGCTGGGGCCCAGGGCCCGGAAGGGTGGCCAGCAGAGAGCAGGTGGTGGAGGGGCGGGCAGGCAGGTACTTACCCGCCACAGGGATGCTGTGGAGAGCGGTCCGCGGCAGGATTTCCAAGGATGGCTCCCGGCCTGCTATTCCGTCTGCTGAGAGACAGGACTCGGTCTCATAGATGGTCTGCAGCATCTCCACCAGCCCCTGGGCCTTGGGCACCAGCAGCATGCCAGGGAGGGGGCCGCCTGAGGCGGGAGCCAGCCAGTGGGAAGGTGGTCGGGCAGGGGGTTGGGGGGGGGATCCTCCCTGCTCCGCAGGCTCCCCTCAGGCCACTGCCGCTGGGACCCAAGGAGTGGGGAGGCGCCTCATCCGGAGGCCGGCTTGCTCCCAGTGGCAGCGGCGGGAGGAGCCCGAGGCTCTGAGTTGCAGGCTGGGCTCTGTCCCCTTGCTGCCTGGGCTGTGGTGTCACCCGGCACCGGGGACAGGCAAGGGAGCTCGGGAGCTCGGCCGGGCAGGCGGGCTCTGTGTTCCCTCCCCAAGCTGGGTGACAGCTCTGGGCCCGGCTCCCTGCTCCTCCTTCCCGACTGAGCCGCCGGCAGCTGGCAGGAGACTGAAATAGCAGTTGGGGGAGGGCCTTGTCTATAAATAGGTGGAGCATGCTCAGGGAGCCGCCGGCCGGCTGCCAGGGCTCCTGGCCTGGCGGAGGCCCCATGGGGGAGGGGGAGGGGGCGGCGCGCTCCTCCCCAGGAGGAAGCGCCCAGTGAGGGGGATGGGAAGGGGAGGGCCTGCCTTGGGGCCAAGGCCACAGGCGCTGGATGGCCAGGGGCTGGGCGGGGGACAGGCACAGGCCCGAGGACCCTGGGTCTCAGAACAGCTCTGGCTGCTGCTCTTGGCAAAGGAAGGACCAGAAACCAACAGGCCAGCTTCCATCCTGCCTTCCCTCCCCTCAGGCTGCCCAGAGTAAGTAAGGGAACAAGGGGGAGGGCGGGCGTGAGTGGCAGACAGGGCCACCTGGCCTAACCTTGCACCTTCCCTAAACCCCTTACCACCAGCCAGATGGGCCCCTGGTGAGCTTCTGCCACCTAGCTACCAGCAGGGAGACCCCTGAGGCAAGCAGCCAAGTGGCAGGCCAGCCTCCCCCACCCAGTCTGTCTCCCAGAGGCTGCTGGGCTTCCTTCCAGAGGACAGAGAAACTCTTCCGGGGCAGGCCTCCATCGGTCCTGAGCTGGGAAGGGGACCACATGGCACCTGCCATTCTCAAAGCACGGGGAGGGCTTCCCAGGCAAGGCAAGGCAACTTGTGAAGAGTACCCCGTGGCTCAGTCTGCCAAGCGGCCTCGCTCGGGGGCAGAGGGAAAGGGAGGCACGGACTGGTACACAGCCCGTTGTCCTCTAGGCAAGGGGCGCGTGGTCTGCCCCAGGGATCCCGTGAGCAGACACGAGGACCCCCAACACCCATGCAGGTACAGACTTGAGGTTGGGAGTCCCTGCAAGCTCAGGAGAGTGAAGAGGCCACCAGCATGCAGGCCCTCCCCACAGCCACAGGCCTCATGCCCAGCAGCCCCTGGTCCCAGCCCCGAGCTGCCCGGGAGCGGCAGGCGGGGCAAGGCACCATGAGCACCTCTCCTCCTGGAGCTATGCCTCTCACTGGAGCCGAGAGATCGCACTTGGCCCCTGACTTCACTGGAGCCTTTAATAGCCTGGTTATTCCTGGGTCTGTGTCCCCCTCCCCCCCTTCCTGATGTCACACTTTCTATTTCTGAGCCCCCTCCTGGCCCCTCCTTGCCCCCTACTCCAGGCCTGCAGCCAGGGACACCTGTCCTCTCCCTGGACTGGATGACCTCACGGGAGCCCAGGAGGAGCTGGCCAACCAAGGACACGGGAGCCGAGGTCCCTGGAGCCCATCTTCCCAGCAGGCCTCTGCCAATCAGGGAGTGCTGTGGGCCTGCTGCCCTGGGGGGGGGGGGGTCGCTGATACACACGTATAGGCTGGCAGGTAGGTGTGTGTGTGTACCAGGAACTAAACAGTAGTCTGAAGCCTCAGTTTCTCAGGCAGAGAAGACTGGCAAGAAAGAGTGAGAGGACAGGGCTGGCCACTGGCAGACATCTCAGGGTAGGAGGGCTGGGGCCCTATTTACCACCCATGCCCCAGACCCAGCCTCGACCTCTTCCTGGCCAACCAGGCCCTCTCTAGTGGGAAGACAAGGTCCCCACAGCTGGGTGATGGGCAGTCAACTCAAGAGAACACGGTAAGCCGGGGGCAGCAGTCCCTCCCTGCCCAGGACTCCACCCACCCCTGCCAAGAGCAACCGGAAGGGCTGGCTAGCCCTGTCCTGGCTCGCAGGCAGAGAGAACCTGACTGGGAAGCCCTGTTCTGGAGGAGAGGGAATTTACCAGTTATCTTGGCTCAGAAGCTGAGCCCCTAGACCCTGGGTCTGCCAGAAGCCAAGGAGAGTGGCACTCCCTGCTTGGGGAAGACAGGGGTACTGGCAGCCTGGGCGGGCAGAAGCAGCGAGAACGAGGGGATCGGATCAGGGCAGCTCCCGGCACAGTTACCACTTCCAGTAACAGCATGAAGTGGGAAGTGAAGTGTCAGACACAGCCCAGCAATCCTCCCTGCAGTTCCCAGAATCCTCCGGGGAAATGAGGGAGAGAATCTGGGCTGAGGATGGTGGTGTTTTTTTCTTCTCCTGAGACTCGACAATGCTGTAAGATCCTCCCCAGAAAAAAAAAAAAAAGATCCTCCCAGGCCTCATCTCAGGCCCTCCTCATGGTCCACGTCTCTTCTCCCGTGTGTCATCCCACAAGCCCTATGGCTGACCCTTTGTCTGCACCAGCACCAACCGCCCCAGATGGCAATGACCTGGTCCTGTCCCTCTGAACCTAAAGGAAGAAGGAAGCCCCAAGCTGGCACCCAAGCTGGCTCTAAGGACTCTCCCCAAGCTCCCTTGGCTGGACCCATCAGGCTGGATTAGGGCCCTTTCCTGGGGCCAACACTGCTTGGTCCACAGTACAAAGTCAAGGGCTAGCCCAGGAGCATCTCACCCCAGACTGAAGATAGGGTGCCAGCCACCCTGGGGACCTGGACAGATCATGTCTGCCTCCCGTCCATTTCTCTACGAGCCCCGCCGTCCTGTCAGCATCGCCAGTGCTGGATGTTGGCTGAACCCTCCCATTTGGAGGAAAACTGGGGAAACCTAGGTTGGCATCTGCCACCTGCCCTCGGGGTTGACCTGCCTCCTCTGACCATTCCAAAGTCATCCCTTTGGAATGATGGGGTGGGAAAGAAGCATGTGGGGTAGCTCTCAGTCTGTGCAGGGCATAGAGGCACGGGGGGGGGTGCGCTTTAAGTGGGTAGGGGAACACAGGGGTTCACTTCCCAGACCCCTGGCCTACGTCAGCACTGACCCACTTTCTCCTCCTCTGGGCAAGCTGGCTGCCTTCCCCAGGGGATCAGAGGTAAAACCCGGGGCTTGGAGGTAATGCACGGAGGTTCCTGGCCCTGTCCCACACCCATGCCCCAGTTTTTCTGGTCACCCAGCAGGGAGGGAGCCGATGCCTGCCCTCCCTCCTGGGAAAGGGCAGGAGAGAAAGTGCAGAGGGAGCTGGGCAGGCAGGTGTTGTCATGATGCTTGTCTGCCTCCCACGCGGGGGATAAGAAACCCAGCCGCCACCCAGACTGGCTTCATGGCTGGCTCTCACTCTTGCCCTCGCCTCTGGGCAGCGACAGGGCAGGCGAATGCCCCCACTCCCAGGGCTGCTCCTTCGAGCTGGCTGGCCCAAGTCCAGCAGTGGGAAACCCTGTCAATGATCCGGCTCCGGGGGAACATGCAGAAATGCTCAGTTCCGGAAAAAGAAAAGAGAACCTCAATCTACTTTGAAGAGATGCTGAGGCCAAGAAGTCTCCTTAGGGGCAACGGATGGATGGCCCCATTGAAGGCCTCTGCCTGGCGGCCGGGACAGTGAGTATGGCCAGATGATGGCCCAGAGCCCAGCCCAGAGGTGCACAGGTAGGGAGGTGAGTGCCTGCTGCTGGCCACGTAGCTGGCTCATCCAGGACCACCTCCTCCTGACTGGTCAGCTCTGGAGCCAGTTTCCTTCTGTTTCCCACCAGAAATGTGCCCAGGGTATGGGGTCCTGAAGATCCCCAGTGGGGACTTGACCCATGGAAGCATGCCTGCACATGAAGAGCTAAGGGAGCCTAGGGGCCAGCCGAGCACACCCTGCCTTCCCCAGTCCGGCTGCTCTGTACACCAAGGCCCAGTGGCAGAGGTTGGATGGTGTTCAGGGCCAGGACACCCAGGTCCTGTGGCCAAACCATTCCCAGCATCCCCCCTGGCCCAGCCTCTGCTTTGTGGCCCATCTCCTTTCTTCCCGGGGTTCCAGGAGCTCGGGGGGGGGGGGGGCGGCGGTGTCTGCTCAGGCTACCACCGTGCTTTCATTTGACTTCCTCAGGGCCCCACGGCACATGGCTTCTAGGCTCCTGCCAGGCACTGGGCACTCGCAGCCCCAGCCCAGAGACCACCCCGCACTCTGGGAATGACAGACCCCGGGTTTCTGGAAGAGGAAGGGCTATGTGGAGGCTGACTGCCTCCCTCGCCCAGGACAGCCAGAACCCCATAGTGGGGAAAGTCAGCCCCAGAACCCTCAGGGAAATGGGAACAAGGGCCTCAGGGACAAGCCCTCCTCCACCCCCACCCCTAGCCATCCTAAGCCTGGCCTCGCAACAAACCTCCAGTGAAGTTCCCAGACCCAGGCCCCTTCCCTTGGTCCTTCCTCTCTCAAACACGGGAAGAAGACAGCATCTCCCTCTACTGGGGGGAGCTGGAAAACCAGTCAAGGAGGCTGACAGCACAGGCCCCCAGGGGGCTGCTGCTCCCAGGCTGCTGCACCTGCCTGCCCTGCTAAGGACACCTCAGCCTTAGCTTGACCACTGGGGCTCCATGGGAAACTTGGACCCTCCGTGTCTGGAAATGCAACCTGGGGCCAGAAGCCCTCCGAGAGCTTGTGGGACATCCCTGCCCAGGCCTCAAAGCAAAGTGAGTCACGTGATTCTCTCCCCACCCCCACCGCCAGTTTCCCAGTACATGTGACAGTTATGCTAATGTTACGCTATAGTCTATTCCATGTGCGACCAACGGCATTAGGAAAACGTGGGAAATGCTGTGGAAATGACCCGAGGCAAAGGGAGCAAACTGCTCCGGGAAACACAGCCCTAGGCTGGCCCATGCAGCCACAGAACTTCCATTGTTTTAAAAAAATGTCACATCGATGAACAACAGACACCATGGGGGAAGGGAGACAGGTCAGGGTAAGATGTGAAAATAATAATTTATAATTTATCAAGGAGTGGTGGGGGGCAGAGCTGACACCAAGGGCTCAATAGAAAGTAAATGTCTAGAAAAGAATGATGGCAACATATGTATAAATATGCTTGAAACAATTGCTGTATGGATTGTTATAAAAGTTGTAAGAGCCCCCGATAAAATATTTTTTTTAATGCCGCATCTTCAAAGTGGCCCCAAACAGAGCCCAACAAAGCAATGTGTGCCTGGAACCACATCTGTCCCGGAGGATGATTTTCCTCTAAAACTCCAAAGCAAGGAAGCCACCAACTGCTGCCTCTGGGACAAGCTCCCGTCCCCTGGGCCAAGGGACAGTCCTCACCTCAGTGTCAAGCAGGGGCTGACGGTGGCTTCGGGACAGGTCAGCACTGGCCCCGCCAGAGCACGCACGGTCCAGTGATGAAGGGCTAGGGGCCTCTCCTTTCCCTTGGCCACCCCAGCCCAAGAGGGGAAGCAGGAAGACAGGTCTCCTACGGTTGGCCACCTGGTCGCCTGAGCAGCACACACCCCTCCATGAGTCCCACCCCCTGGCACAGCCCCTCGGCCTGGAGGACCCCACAGGGGCACTCAGCAGGCCAAGCTGGTCCGGCAGGCCTGGAGACTCAGGCAGCCTCCAGCCGGCTCTCTCCCGTCTCCGTGCCCAGGGTGCATTTTGTTGCAAAAGGAAAAGGGGCACATGGCCTTGACTACACTAGACGGCACACAGTTAGCCAATCCACGCCCCCCCTTTCCTGTCTGCCAGAACCCCTAGCACTGGGGGATCAGCTTCTCCCATGCATTGCCAGGGTGGGGAACCTCACAATAGATGGCCTCAGGAAATAAGAGGAAAGAACTAGGAGGCAAAGGGCATTTATAGAGGTCTACCTACAGGCACGCACATATGTAAAGATAGTTATATATGGCGATGGGGAATTAGATCTATGTGCATATATTTATAGGTTTAGTATTAAGGTAGCAGATGACAAGGATCTGCCTAGAACCCCCTCCCAGGGGGAGAAATAACGTAAAAGTGGGTGAGGGGCGATGGAGAATGATGTAAGATATGGAAAAAATAATCTATAACTTATCAAGGGTTCCTGAGGGAGGGCAGGCAGGGGGGAGAAATGGGGAGCTGGTATCAGGGGCTCAAGTGGGAAGAAAATACTTTGAAAATGATGATGGTGCCATATATGCAAATGTGCTTGACACACTGGATGAATGTATGGATTATGATGAGATGTAAGAGCCCTCAATAAAAGTATTAAAAAAAAAGTAGCAGATGGACATTGGACTGCTACTTAAGCATTCCCTCAACACAAGAACACTTACTTGTTCTATTAATCTAACATTCCATCATGCTCACCTTCCCAACAAGATCACTAAAGACAAAGCGGGTGCATAAGCAAATGTGGTGAAGAAAGCTGATGGTGCCCGCCTATCAAAAGATATAGCACCTGGGGTCTTAAAGGCTTGAAAATAAACAAGCAGCCATCTAGCTGATAAACAACAAAGCCCACATGGAAGAAGCACACCAGTCTGTGTGGTCATGAGGTATCCATGGGATCAGCTATCAAGCATCAAAAACCCAGAACAAAAAATCGTATCAATGTGAATGAGGGGGAGTGTGGAGTGGAGACCCAAAGCCCATCTTTAGGCAACTGGACATCCCCTTACAGAAGGGTCCTGGGGAGGAGACAAGTCTGTCAGGGTGCAGTATAGCACCGATGAAACATACAACTTTCTTCCCCTCCACTATCATGACCCCAATTCTACTTTACAAATCCAGCTAGACCAGAGGATGTGCACAGGTACAGGTAAGAGCTGGAAACAGGGAATACAGGACAGATGAACCCCTCAGGACCAGTGGTGACAGTAGTGATACCAGGAGAGGAAGGGGAAGGTGGGGGTAGAAAATGATCTACCTATAATCCCCTCCCCGGAGGATGGACAACAGAAAAGTGGGTGAATGGAGAGACATCGGTCAGTGTCAGACATGAAAAATGAATAATTTATAAATTATCAAGGTTTCATGAGGGAGGAAGGGTGGAGTGGGAGGAATGAGGAGCTGATACCAAGTGTGCAAGAAGCAAGAAAATGTTTTGAGAATGATGAGGGCAACAAACATACAAATGTATTTGAAACAATGGATGGATGGATTGTAACAAGAGTTGTACGAGTCCCAATAAAATGATTTAAAAAAAAATAGATGGCCTCAGATCTCCAGCCAACTGAAGACAAGAGACGGGGGGGGGGGGGGGGGGGGCGGGGGAGGTTGGCCTATAGGCGCGCACACACACACACACACACACACACACACACACACCCGCCCCGCTGCAGCTTCTGCATCATCCAGCACATGGGTTCCATCCCTGAGCTCTCCTTTACCTTGGCCTAAGCCCAGAAAACCATCTCTCTACCGCCTCGGAAAACAGCGGAGCAGAGCGGGAAGCTGAGCAAGACTGGCTCTGGACCCTGAAGACAGGACAGACAGGGAAGGAGACAGGCAGAGGGAGAAGGCACTTATTTCTCTGACCACAATGACCCCTGACCTCTCAGGGAAACTGAGGATCAGCCTCAGGCCGCTTGGACACATCCTCACGGGCACATGCCCAAACCCACCCGTGCACCACGCTGCCCGGAGTTCCCACCCAAGGGCTATTTCTGGCAGCACTGGGCAGAGTCCTCCTTACAGAGGGGAAAGGACGTCTCAGAGCCAGGGATGCCAAGTTAGGAGCCACCATGGCCACCAGGACACAGAGGCAGAGGGGCAGGCTACCTGGCTTGGAGAAGCCAACGGACTCCTCTTCAAACATGCCACCCCCACCCCAATACCACACCCCCCAGCAGCAGGTTAGACGTCCACTAAGGGAAGAAGCACAGAGGCCAGGCAAACACCTCAGGACGAGGGAGAAGCCACCAGACACGGCCAGGGGCTGGGCACCGAGTAACAGGAAACTCTTCCAGCATCATCATCCCTATGTACATCCCCTCAGGCCCACCTGGCTCCCAAACGGCATTTCAGGACCTTGAGCTAAGAAGGTAGGCATGGGGACAGACTCAAACCCGTGGCCGGGCAGGGCTGTCCACCCAGGGCTGTCCACCCAGCAACTCCCAGACCTCTACCTCCTGGTCGAAACATCCATTTTGCCTCTGCCCTTGACTTATAACCCTTCTCCACTCTGCACCCCTTGCTCCCTTCTGGCTCAGACGCCCCGGAGGCCTGGCTGGGCAACCCCACAATCCATCGGACCCAAAGCTACACCAGGTGCTGGTCTCCAGCCTCCCACTTCTTACCAGACTCGTTGGGAGAGTTCATGCCGGCTCGGGCGCGTAGGAAGCTGGCGTTGGGGGTTAGGACGACAGGAGAGGGTGGAGGTGCGGTGATGTCAAGAGAGACAGATGCTAACAGACAGACGGGACAGGAGCCCGGGGCCGTCGTGCCTCTAATGCCCATCCGAGGCCATCCTTCCAGCGAGGCGGTCAGACACTCCGAAGAGCCCTGGGGAGAAAGCGGGCAGAGTGAGAACCCCCAATCCAAGAATTTCACAGCCAAAGGAGACCTGGGGCAGACGGGGGTCAGCCAACCCACCCGTGCACCACGCTGCCCGGAGTTCCCACCCAAGGGCTATTTCTGGCAGCACCGGGCAGGGTCCTCCTTACAGAGGGGAAAAGACGTCTCAGAGCCAGGGATGCCAAGTTAGGAGCCACCATGGCCACCAGGACACAGAGGCAGAGGGGCAGGCTACCTGGCCTCTTCTCTCCCTAATCATCAGGGCCTCTGGCCCCCACGAGAGTCGGAAATGGCTGCCTGGGGCACACCCAAACTCCTCTGCAAGCAGCAGTGTCCACTTCCAGGTAGGGAGACCTTATCGACTCTCAAAGGTGTCTGATGTGGGACAGACTGGGTGCCCCACCAATGGAGAAAGTGCAGGGGAGGGGTCTGAACTCTGTCCCTAGTTGGCGACAGTGGTCGGAGTTAAGGGAGCCGGGGCCCCCAAGGGGAAAGCCCTTTCTGGCCTCTTTCTGATCCTTGGGCCACTCCACCTCTGGGCCTTGACCTCTCCCTCTTCAAAAATGGGTCAGCCAGAAGGGTAACTGCCCCTCTTCCAGCTAGGTCCTTCCTGGGCACTTGGAAAGGCAGACAGCTAGCCCAGAACCAGCATAGCATGGGCTGGGGGCCCCGGGGCCAAGTGTTGTCCTGGTTGTGCCTAGTCCAAGAAGCCTGGCCCAGGGAAGCATGAAACCCAGCCTGGCTCTGCCTACCGAGCCCTGGGGCTGACGCTGGCTGGGAACAAGGGGCCCCTGTCTCTTCTTTGCTCAAAGGCACCAAAAGACCCAGCAATGGAGGATGGCCCAGGCTTTCCGACCAGGGGCTGGTCAACCTGTCCCCCTCCTCCAGCTTCAGTGTCTTCACCCACCTACCTGGGCCCATCCCTAAACAGCCAGGGATCCACCCAGACATGATCTCATTCATTTGCTTCCAAGGAAAGGCAGGCCCTGCAATACCCAATGAGAGGGCAGGAGGCAACCAGATGGGGCTGAGAGGAACAACACATTCAGGCCCATGGCTCTGCTCTGCTTAGGTCCTCAGCAAGCTATGCAGTTCCTTCCTCAAGGATGCCCAGGGGAGGCCTCCATTCGGGGCCCACAAGCCCAAGGTCAGCTGAGGCAAGGACATAAGAACACAAACATCCATGCACACGTACGCATACATGCTCGAAGGAAGGAAACCAAAAGGCCCAGGGTCCGCAGCCTCCTGCTCTCAGGCACCTGGCTGGCCCCTGTTCTGAAGTCTGTAACTGGAGGCAGGTCTGCAGGGCTCCCGGCGCCCAGGTATGGAGCAAGTACAACAGCGGCTGCGCAGGCCTCCAGCCAGATTCAGGAATGTGGCAGGTGGAGCTGCTGGTGTCCTGGCAGGGCCCGCGTGGGCAGGCAGCTCAGCCCGTGCCCACACCAGGGCTGGCGCCCAGTCCCGCTCACACCCTTTCCCGTGGGCTGGGGAACACAAGCTCAGAAATTCCCACGACTCCCCACAGCCTGAGTGGCTCAGCCAATCTCCTCAGAGAAGGGCAGCTCCGTCTGTGGCAGGACACGCATGAGGTGAAAGCCTCAGTGGGAGAAGATTGAGGTCAAGATCAGCCCCAGCAGCCTGACCCACACACCCTGGGGGGGGGTCTGAAAAGTGCTGAACCTCACTCACTGGGAGGGGGATAAGAAAAGGAGGGGCTCCCCAAAGCCACCCACTGTGGGCTCAGCCCTTGGGTATGCTCTACCTCTCCCCACTTTGCGGGACTCCGCAGGACCCCCTGGGGCCTGTGTCCACCTACAAAGTGCCAGAGAGTGTCTGTTCAGAGCCCACCAACCTCCTAAGAGAACAAGAGTCATGGGCCAGGGCCTTCTGGGAAACAAAGCCCCGTTCAGGACCCGACAGGCCAGGTGGAGATTCTTGTCCGGGGTGGGGCATGAAGGGGAGAAAGGGCAGCTTGCCTGGGAAAACCTGAGCTGGTTGCTCCCTCCTCTGCCAGACACATACACTGGCCATTGTTACCAGAAGGAGGCTCCGAGTGGGCGCCAGAGAGCAGCAGCTGGGTGGCTCCTGGATCCCTAGACACCTGGGGGCAAGCCAAGGGGCATCCCCACTTCCTTGGGCTAGTAAGGGGCAGATCTCAGGGCCTTAGCTACCTTTTGCCAACGCTTTCCATAATCCCAAACCACCTCCCACCTGCAGTCAGGTCAGCAGGTCCAGGAAGGCTGGAACTGACTGCTTGCCGCCCTGAAGCAGACCACTAAGCTTGGGGGTGGGAGTAGAACCAGGGTAGATGTCCAGCCCCGCCCTGCTCTCACCCACCTCCCAAACTGCCCACGAAGGAGCCATGAAAACTCTGCTAGAGGATGGGAGATGGGTGGACAGCAAGCGAGCCTTGGCACTGCCCTCGCTATGTTGTGTCTCAAAGGCCACAAAGTTCACAATGGCCCCCTACAGAGATCCTGTCCCTCAAACAACTCCCTCTGAATTCCTGGGGAGTCAGGGGTCCCTGCCAGGCCCCCACACTACCAAGCAGCAGGCTCCTGCTGTTCTAGTCCCAGCACTGTACCCTCCCTCCCCAGACCCAGTTCATCCCAGCCAGCCCCTTCAGCCCTGCCCCCAGTTACAGTGGCAGGCGGGAGCTCTGGGAAAACAGGCGTCTGAACCAAGCCCAAGGAGCCTCACTCTGCCGCCCCGAGGATTTCATCAAACACGGGCAAGTCCAGACACCCCATCCCAAAGCCCTCAGGGCATCGAAGCTTGACCTCTCCTGAGCAGGGCCATGCAGGCAGGTCGCTGTCCCCAGTGCCTAGGTGCCTCCTCTGCCTGTGCCTCCCCCCCCAACTGGGCCAGGAGCGGCCTAAGAAGGGCAGGCTCAGGCACAAAGGCCCCAAAGTAGGGGAAAGGGAGGGCAACAGGGGAGGAAAAAAAGGCACCAGGCTGACAAATTCGTTTTTTGCAATCGGCCCATTTCTGTTTGTCTGCTCAGACGCAGCTCCAGGCATCTGCACAAGCCAGATGGAGGAGGCTGCTATTTCTAGAAAAAAAAAAAAAAAGAAAGAAAAGGAAAAAAAAAAAGGGGGGGGGTGAGAGGGGAGGGAGGAGACAGAGGCAGAGGGTGGAAGGCTGGGTCTGTTTGCCCTAAAACCCCAAGGCAGAATGAGACCCCCCCCCTCCCCAGCACTACCAGACAGGGTCCCCATGGACATCAAAAGGGCTGCGGCTGGGAGGGGGGGGGGACAAAGAGGGAGAGAAAGTTTAATGAACCCAAGGCGGCTACAATAGGCCCCCTCCCGAGTTACATCAGGTTTTCATTCATGAGCAAGCTACAGTGCTCCAAAAATGCCAAGAACCGCCCCCCCTCACAGCTCCCCCCCCCCCAAGAGTGTGTCCTCCAGCCGGCGGGCTGAGCCTGCTGCCGCTCCAGACATCCCTCCTCAAAGAGATGGGAGTAAGAAGAATCAATTATTAAAGAACAGCTGGTACTCCCCCAGCTCCCCTCCTCGACCCCCACCCTGCATACAGAAACACAAACGACCCCACCCCCACTGCCAAGCCCCATTTCTAAACACTCCGCAAAGAGCTACCCCTAGGGAAGGGAAAACAAACCTTTGTCTCCGCAGCTACTTGGGGTGGGTGGGTGGGGCATGTGATCCTGCTGTCCCCCCCCCCTCCAAATTACACCATCCAGTCCAAGAAGGAGGAAATATGGGGAGAAGGGGAGGCTGACACAGGGCAAACGTTTCCTCTCTTCTTGCCCCCAAGGAACTTGTAGCTGGTACCTTTCCCTCTGGCCCCTGGGGTGTGTGCAGGGAGGTCTAGACAGGCTAGGGGGCCCCCATTCTGGTTCAGGATGACCCGGGTAGGCCTGGTGAAGACACAGCCCAAATCCAGGCCCAAGGGGAGCAAAGATCCAAGAAAGGGTTCAAGAAAGGAGGCATGGGACAAACCAGGCTTTCCCCAAGCCTTGTGTTTAGAGAGAGAGAGGAGGGGAGACTGCATTGAAGAAGCAGGCAGCCCCCAACTAACTGGCTGGCCCCAGCCCCAGCCTTGCATCTCAGGAGGCTGGTGGGGAGCGAGGGGTGGGGGGTGGGGAGATGATGTCCCTACCAGCATACTCAGTCTAAGAGAAGGCTAGGCCAGGCTAGGGCACAAGCCCATGGCTAGCCCTCGGGCCATCTGGCCAGGGGTCCCTCTGGCCAAGATTCTTGGACCTCCCATCCCCTGTCGCCTTTTGTTCCTGTGATCTGGCTTCAGCCTCTCCTCCCAACTGGATCTAGAACCTGCACATCCATGCCCCGCCCCCAACATTCCCGGTCCCAGGAGCAAGGTGGTCACTGTCCAGAGTGGTGGGGCCAGGAGCAGGTCCTCTCCTCAGAGCAGCTACAATTCCTCTTTAGGGACACCTCAAAAGGCCAATAGTGGGTTACCATGTGGTCACCTCCTCCCCAGATGGGGCCCTCTCATCCTCAGGCCCCACCCCCAGGATCCCAGATTAATTACTTATCATCCGGTCAGTTCTCATCTTCCCTGGGCACCTGGGGATGGGTAGGGTTGGGAACCCGACTCCCCCAAGTTACAGTGCGCTCGCCGTGCCCCCACCATCAAGAGAGAAAGACCCAGGATGGAAAATAGGGGGGGGGCATTCACACCAGACCAGAAGGGTAAAGAGCTAGCTCACCCCCCCCCCCCACCGCACCACCACTGGGCTCCAGGGTGTCAGACCGGAGAAGAAGGTGGGAACAAACGCTGTGATCCCACACGGGGTGGGGGTGGGGGTGAGAATAATGGGGGAGAGAAGTTGGGTGGGCTCCGCAGTCCCAGCCGCAAGCACTTTAGTCGGAGACACAAAATCACGGACGCGTTCTTGTGTACGCGTTCTTAGAAGCTGTGGGGTGGGCAGCGCCCCTCACCTCGGAGCACCAAAAATAGGGAGTCCAACGAAGAGGGGGGTCTGCACAGAATCCGGGTGCAGGGCTCCAACGGCTCAACAACGCAGCGTGAGCCGCCGGGATGGGAGCAACTCAGGCAGCGCCAGTTCGTCCCGTCCCCCCCTCACCCCCCCTCCGGCCATTTAGGGGCGCGGGTCCCAGGCAGGCGGGCCCCTCCCTTACCTGCAGGGTAGGCACCCCTGCAGGGAAGAAGCGGGGAGGGCACGCGCGCGAGCGAACCCGAGGCCCGGCTCCCCGGCGGGCGACCTCCCCGGGGGGTGCCGACTGGCACCCGGGCGCCCGAAGGAAGGAAGGAAGGGGGGCGCGGAACTGGCGCGCGCGCGCGCAGGGAGCTCGCGGACAGCGACGGCAGGAGGCGGGCGCCGCCTCGCCTCCCGGGGGCCGGGGACCCTGGGGTCGCGGCGGTGCGGCGCGCTCACCCCCTGCGACTCGAGCTCCGGCTTCGCTGGCGGCGGCGGCAGCAGCGGCGGCGGCAGCGGCGGCAGCGCCTCCTCGACGGCTCCTCCATCTTTGCGGCGGCTCCTCCGGCTCCGCTCGCCGCCGCCACCAACAACAACATTCGGAGACGTCAGTGCCGTCACGTGACGCGACCCGGAGCTAAAAATAGACTCAGACCCCCCCTCCCGCTCCCCCCCCCCTCCGCTTCTGTCGCCACCAACCCCGCCCCTGCTTCTGAGCCCTCCCGACCGGGCGGGGCCCCAACGCCGCCGTGACAGCTTCTTAAAGGGCCGGTGCTTTGCAAGGCGTTGGGCTGGGGGGGGGGGGTCCGGGGGGACGCGAAGGGACCGCGGCCTGCGAGTCGAGGAGAGCGGGGTGAGGATCGCAGCAGAGTCCGAAATGGGGGGGCGGGGCGAAAGCGAGGGCTCGGCCCTGGGACGCACCACTTTGCTCTGCACTCCCTCGACTTCCTTTTCAGGCTGAGGATGGTGCAATAGCTCTCCCTACCGCGCCCGCCCCCCCACGCCCCGCGGGGAGCCGGTGCGGATTCCTGAGGGGCCGGGCTGCGGTCGGGGTGGGCATGGGACTCTTAGGGGGTCTCCAAGCCGCCAGGCTGGAGTCGGACACAAGACACCAGTTCTCGGGGAAGGAAAAGGTGGGAAGGGCTAGGGCACGGCTCTTAACGCTCCCAAGGCCTTCCCAAGGGCAGAGCCTACTGAAGACAGGCTTCCGGTCCCTGGCTTCGGTGTCCTCCTCCCCTACCGTGCCCCTTTGGACACCATGTGGGTTATGGATGATTAAATCTAACCGTTGGTCAATGACCCAGCAGTTTCACAAACGACAATTTATTCTAAGGACCAGCACGGTTGTGCGCAAAAAAAACGAGCACAGAAGGAAAGGTTGCTTACAATGACGGAGACGTCCTCGGAAACCACCTAAGTACTCATCAGTGAAAACTATGAAAGATGGCTTACAAAGCCCCATAAGGATGCCTAATAGCATAGCGGTAATGCACTGGGCTGCTAACTGAAAAGTCAACAGTTCAAAACCAGCAGCCACTCCATGGGAGAAAGCCTGGGCTTTCTACTCCCAAGAGTTATAAGGTCTTGGAAATCCACAGGGGCCCTCCTACCCTGTGCTATCTCTAGGATATTATGAGTTGACATCAGTCAACTCAGTGGCAGTGAGTTTGAGAGTTTACCAAACCCCACTAGATGGTCCTGACTCATAGTCTCCATCCCTGTAGGAGAGAGCTTGGCGGTTTCCGAACTCCTGAACTTGCCGTTAGCAGCCCAATGCATAACCACTGTGCTACCACGGCTCCTGAAAATTGCCTCGACATTAAAAATTATGTACTAAATTCATATTGGCCTGCAAAGTGTTTGTGGTATTTTTTCCCTTGAAAATCAGGAATTAAATGGTGTTATCTAATTGTCCCATTATTATACACAAGAAACTAGATCTACATGTCTAAATATATACCCAAATGTTTACATTCATTTTTCTCTTCATCTTCTGTATCTCTGAAATCTTACAAAGTCAGATATCATTTATCCCACTGGTTAAAGTAAAATATATCTATAAACGGTTTTGTAATAAATAATAAAGGAGTCTGTGGAAAGCTGATACCAGGGACTCAAGTACAAAGCAAATGTTTTGAGAATGATGAGGGCAACAAATATACAAATGTGCTTGACACAATGGAAGGATGTATGGATTGTGATAAGAGTTGTAGGAGCCCCCAATAAAATGATAAAACAAAAAAAACCTACCTATCTTCCTCAAAGGAGCCCTGGTGGTATAGTAGGTCCCTATTGGACTGTGATCTGAAAGGTCCACAGGTCAAAACCATCAGGTGCTTCTTGGGAGACAGACTTTCTACTCCAGGAAAGTGATAGTGCTGAAAACCCTACAGGGGCAGGTCTACCTTGCCCTATAGGGTCACTATAAGTCCACAGAGCTTTGTGGGTTTGGTTTATCTGCCTTGAAAACCCTGTGGGCATTTCTGCTCTTCCCACACAGGGTCAATCAAGAATTGACTTCTTAATGGCAGCTAACAATAACAATAAACGATGAAGGTTCTTCCTACTACACAGACTTCTGCCTTCTTGCCATCTCCGTCACCATTCTTCCACCTCCTCTCTAAGCCAGGACATCCTCCACCACCCACTAGTCTTCTGAAGCCAGAAGGAGCTTTTTCCAGCACAAAATCTACCCAAGTAAGTTCTTCTTTTCAGTCAGTGGAAGCTTAAGGGCTATTAGGATGCTGAGCACGTCGCAGCAGAGCTTCCAGATTGAGACAGACTAGGAAGAAGGGTCTGGCCGTCTACTTCAGAAAATCAGCCTGAGAAAAGTCTGTGGTTCACAAGGGTCTGACCCGCCGTGGATCCAAGACCCCAAAGTGGTCCATAGAGCTGCCATGAGGGGCTGGGGTGGGAGAAATGTCATGGCAGCTAACCACATTAGGATACAGATGAATATCCTTAACTAACCTAAAAAAAATTTTTTTCAAACTTTAGGGCACTTATTCACTTGAAAAAGTTGTTTAAAGTTCTGAATCCTGAGCTGCTCTTCTACAGCTTATATTTCCATAGGGATGAGACCCAGAAATCTCCACTTTCAGTCAGTTTCGGGGGTGTCTGCTGCAGCTGCTCCTTGCCTCGCCCTTAGGGGTGGTGGGGGATGCCTACAGGGTTCCACATGATCCCGTCTACCGCCCCTCCTCCCCTTAGCTATCTGTACCCCACCAATTGTGGCTTCTTCTTAGGTTCTGGCTCCCCAGGGCCTTTGCACCTGCTGCTTTCAACCTGGAAGCTCCTGCCTCCCTTCTCTTTGTGTGGCTACCTCAATTAAAGATCACTTCCTGAAAGAGACCTTCCTTGGTCCTCTAATTAAGTTAAACTTTATATACATATATGTGATATATATAGTCACTAGAGGAGCCCTAGTGGCAAAGAGGTTCTGAGTTGGGCTACTAACCACAAGGTCAGCCGTTAGAGACCACCAGCCACTCTGAGAAAGAAAGATGGGGCCTTCTACTCCTGTAAAGAGTTACAGTCTCAGAAACCCACAGGTGCTTTTCCGCCCTGTCCTAAAAGGTTGCTGTAACTCAGCATCGACTCAGTGGCAATTAATTTTTTTTCTTTTTAAATAGGGTCTCTATGAGTTCAGTGTCAATGAGGATTTTTTTGGTTGCTTATATATGGTTTTATTGACTCCAATAACCATTTGAATGTACATCCACATCTATCTATGATTTATTGGTTCAATATCCATCTCCCACCCAAATATTAAACTGCTTGAGTATAGAAGGCACGAATCTCTTTTATTTACTGCGGTGGTACCCTGAGGATGCTATTGGGTCAGTGTTGGACTCCTAACTGCAAGGTTGGTGGGTCAAATCCACCAGCTGCTTTTAGGGAGAAAGATGGGGCAATTTGCTCCTACAAAAATGTATCCTCTGAAATGGGTGCATAAGCAAATGTGGTGAAGGAAGCTGATGGTGCCTGGCTATCAAAAGAGATAGCGTCTGGGGTCTTAAAGGCTTGAAGGTAAACAAGCGGCCATCTAGCTCAGAAGCAACAAAGCACACATGGAAGAAGCACACCAGCCTGTGCGATCACGAGGTGTCGAAGGGAGCAGGTATAAGGCATCATCAGAACAAAAAAATCTTACCATAGTGAATGAAGGGGGAAGTGCAGAGTGGAGACCCAAAGCTCATTTGACGGCCACTGGAGATCCCCTTGCAGAGGGGTCTAGGAGAGGAGATGAGTCAGTCAGGATGCGATGTAGCACGGATGAAGAGTACAGCTTTCCTCTAGTTCCTAAATGCTTCCTCCTCCCCCCCATCATGATCTGAATTCTACCTTGCAAGTCTGGATAGAGCAGAGGATGTACACTGGTGCAGATAGGAGCTGGAGGCACAAGGAATCCAGGGCGGATGATACCTTCAGGACCAGGGGTGTTGGTGATACTGGGAGGGTAGAGGGAGAGTGGGTTGGAAAGAGGGAACCGATTACAAGGATCTACATGTGACCTCCTCCCTGGGGGACGGACAACAGAAAAGGGGGTGAAGGGAGACATCAGAGAGGGCAAGATATGACAAAATGATAATTTATACATTATCAAGGGCTCATGAGGGAGGGGGGAGTGGGGAGGGAGGGGGAAAAAAAGAGTACCTGATGTCAAGGGCTTAGGTGGAGGGCAAATGTTTTGAAAATGATGAGGGCAATGAATGAACAGATGTGCTTGACACAATTGATGTATGGATGGATTGTGGTAAGAGTTGTATGGGCCCCTAATAAAACGTTTGTTTGTTTTTGTTTTTAATGTATCGTCTGTGAGCTTTGTTTTGGAATTTGGTTCTCCCAGAGAGCACCGTGGCTGCCAACCATGGTTTGCTCCGACCCCGATCCTAAAGAGGGTTGGTTGGAACCCACCCAACTGTACCTCCGAGTTATCCGTGTCTGTAAAGATGATAGCCCAGAACACTACGGAGCAGTTAGTTCTCCTCGGTAAGCTGTGGGGTCACCATGAGATGGAGTCCACCCCAAAACAGGTTTGTCCTCCCGGCATTCAACAGTGTCTGGCACAAAGGAAGACTTCATGAATATTTGCTCAATGAATTCAATTCCTATTAAAATATTAAACCAAGGTGAGCCATTTACAGTTGGACAATGGACTCTTTGAGCAGGAAGGTGGTTCCTACGGAGTCCTCATCCGTCAGCCCAATGATGGGATCCCGTCTGCCTCTTTGCCACAGTGATGGTGCCGCCCATTTGCTGTTACTCTTGCAACACCTTACTGAGTCTCTCGGGTATTGTGTTATGTTGGCATTTTGCTTATGTTTGGCCTTCCCAAACAGGTTCTCAGCCACTTGAGAAGAGACCAGAGCCTAGTTCTTTTTGCCTCTGAAATCTCCAGCACTGTCACCACACACGGTGGGCGCTCAATAAAGACAGGGGCTCTGGGGAGACTGGGGTTTCTCCTTTGGGGATCTTGGAACTTGGGAAAGGGTCTCCCCATCTGATATGACTATCTCAGTCAGCACTTGGCTAGGTACTTTTTGCTTCACAGATGAGGCAACCGAGCTCCACCGAAGCTAAAAGCCTGTCCCACGTCACAGGGTTTACACAAACAGAACTGGGCTCCAAATCGAGGTCTCTCTCCACAAAAGCCCAGTAAACAGAACTGGGGGAGCTAGCCTCACGCATTCTTGCCCCCATCTCTGGAGACCTTGTAATCAGCACCTCTGTCCCCCAGCAACCACATGTCCCAAAGTGACGAGAATCCATCGTTTGGCCGGTCAAGAGGAAAAGAAAAAACAACTCTCAGCCTCGTAGCTGATCCTTCTCAGAGATGTGGAGGCTGCTGTGTTACTCCGCATTCATTGCACACTCACTTCTTCCTTGTTATTATTACTTTTTGTTGTTTGTTTGTTTGGCCAGTTTTCGTAAAGTAAAAGACTGCAGGGTTTATTTTTACCAGTCTGTGCTGACACGCTTCTAACGATATCAGCCGGCCAGTGTGCACACGCTGCAGCCCTTGCCACATGCCGTGCCCAGTTCCGTGTTGCGGCCACAGTAGTGACCGACACCGGTTTGGGCCAACACGGCGTAGTCCTCGATTTCGGATTTCCTCCAGGCCAGGCAGTGGCTGGCCAGGATGACCAGTTTCACTTTGCTATGTCTGATCATCTTCAGCGTCCCCTTGTTGCCCAGCACGTATTTCCCACTTTTCATAACGAGTTGGAGCCTGGAGTCAATGGACTCCAGCAACGTCTGGTCTTCATTGTGGCCCCCACCCTCCTGTCTGAGGGCCGGCCCCCAACCAGGAGCAGCCGCCAAGATGGCCGGGAAGAAAGAAAGGCTCTTCCTTGTTATGATTATTTCACTTTTCGGTGTGTGGATTGGCAAAGGTTTACAGCAGATCGCTTTTCCAGTGAACAATTCATCCACGCATTGCTTGCCACGCCCACCGAGGAGCCTGGCTGATCCGCTCCCTCCCTGTGTTTCTTGTTTCCATTCCTCCGGCTTACTTACTTAACCCTTCGGAACTTTGTTCTTGGCTTCCTTTTTTATCTCAAAGGTCAATGATTCTGTGGTGCGTCCGCCTCACTGGTGTTCTTTGCCCCCTATAGACCTGTCGACTCTTTCGCTGAATCTTGAGCCACAGAAGTGAGTTCATGTCCAGCCCTGAAAGGTGACCAAGAACCACAGTTTCGGGGTCCCACCAGCTCAAGCCAGCCAGTAAGCCTGGTCTTTTTGTAAAATAGTCCTTTGAGATTTGTTTCACTTTCTTTTAATCGAATCTCAACAGCGGTTCTCAACCTTCCTCATGCTGGGACCCTTTCGTACAGTTCCTCATGTGGTGGTGACCCCCCAACCAGAACATGATTTTCATTGCTACTTCATCACTGTCATGTTGCTGCTGTGATGAATCAGGCGACCCCTGTGAAAGGGACGTTTGACCCCCCCAAAGGGTCACGACCCACAGGTTGAGAACCCTTGCACTAGAGCCTTCTAACATGATTTCTTTGGAACATGATTCTTTTCAGAGCAATTGGTAGTGATAACAGGGCCCCAGCTGGTTCTTTCAGTCGCAGGGTGTGGAGACTGACGGTGGGGTCTGGGACCCATTGTTTCCATGTGTCTTCAATTGTCTTCTCCTGTCTTTCCTCCTGACTGGGAAAAACCAACAGTGGCACCTTACAGGACCACGCGTCAGCGTGGAAGCCGTCATCTCCACTTGCCTCAGTTGGCTGAAGAACATCGTCTGGGCACTGCTCCGCTGGTTGCCCTCGGCGTCCTCGGAGACTCTGATCCGGAGCCCCCTGCGCCAGTGACTCATTCCTTCAAAGTGTCCGGTTATGTCGAAGAAGTTTGCACAACTTTGCTACCTGTCTGCGCCACCACCCTCATGGCTGTGTGTGCCAAACAAAACCTGTCATTGCGTCGATTCTGACTCACAGTGACCCCGTGGGACTCAGCAGAGATGCTCCCTGGGGTTTCTGAGGAGACAATCGTCACCGAAAGAAGAGAGCCGCCCCGTCCTCCTGTGAACCAGTTGGTGGAGTCTAACTGCTGACCTTGCGACTGGTTAGCAGCCCAACAGGGCCCCGCGATGCCACTGGGCGCCTCAGCCCTCTGCCAAGCATATGCATAGATTTGTGGGTATATGCCCACTTCTGTTCTGCCTGCTTGTTGATCTGTCCAGTGATTTGTAGATCCGTTATTGCAGGATCGCCTATGTAACAGTTTTGACCTCTGTGGCTTTTACCTCATGCCTGCTTCCCAAGGACTTCCCTGCCGCCGTCCTTTTGTCGTCATTGTCGTGTAGTTAGATGCCAATGAGTCGGTTCTGAACCCATGTCCACACCATGCACAACAGAACACAACACCGCCTGGTGGAAAAGAGCGGCACCCTTTCCCTTGCTCCTGTGCTCGGTCCATCGTTGCCCGTCTTGCCGAGGGCCTTCCTCCTTTTCCGCTGGCCTCTACTTGACCAGGTGAGGGAGGCCACGTCTAGACAGCCCTGCCTCTAAGGAGCCCTCTGCCTTTACTTCATCCAAGGCAGATCTGTTGATCCTTTTAGCAATCCGGGGTACTTCTGATATTCTTTGCCGGCACCACGATTCAGATGCACTGATTGCCCTCCCTGGTAGCCCCCCCACCCCTTTGCCCAAGTTCACAGGCATCTCCCCTCTAGCCCAGCGGTCAGCAAACTGCAGCTCTGGAGCAATATGAGGCTCTTTCGGGACCTACTTGTGAGGGACAGGAGTGGCTCTTCCATCTCAAAAGTTTGCTAACCCCTGCTCTAGCCAGTAGCTTGCCCTCCCTCCCCTTCCTTCCTTCCTAACCCTGGGACCCCCATCAAAGAATGTTTCCTTTGGTCCACGCACATTTCTTGAGCCCCAGTGGACAGCACTGGGAACACGGAGATGATTTGCCTGGTAAGAATTGACAGTTCTTACAGGGCATAGATCAGTGTTTGTTTGGAGACACCAGAGGACCACCTACCATAGAGAAGACCGATGACAGGAGGGCTGGCTCATTAACCACTCCCTCAGTTTCCTCAGTAAAAAGTGAGCCGACAGATGGGAGCTAGTAGCTGATGAGCATGGAGTGGGCTTCTGATCCTGGAAAGAGGCCGAGAATCTGACCTCTTAGAAGAAGGAAATCGGTGTCGGAGGTGAGCCAGGCACTTCGCCTCGGGCTGCCAGGTTGGCAGCACCTTTGGACTTGGAGAGGAGACGTGAGGACTGGGGAGTGGAATGAGGCGTGGCGAGCCACTGCGAGGGGCTCTGGGCGATACTACTCCTATCTGTTGGGCCGGGTGGGGGGGCACCTTGAGAAACTGCCGGCCAGTGCTTGGGGCAAAGACCTTGCACCCTTCCTCCCTCCCTAAGGAGGCATTGCTGAATTGAGTTCCTGCTCAGGAGCTGATACTCACCTCCTCCCCTCCCACCTCCTGCCTCTCCAAGTCTCTGCCCCACTGTCCCTCTCCCCAACAAACAGCTCTCACCTCCAGACTCCAGCCAGCTTGTCTCCCAAAGGCCAGGGAGGATCTGGCTAGGGTGGCCTAGCCATGAGTTCTGGTCTCCAAGAGGGCAGTGCGTAAGTGATTAGAGATCTCCCTCTCTCTGCCATCGAGTGGATTCTGGCTCATAGTGACCCTATAGAACAGAGGGGAACTGCCCCCCTGAGGTTTCAAATCTCTACACGGGGCTCCCTCAGGGGTGGGTGCAGCCCAAGGAGTAACCCCACTACGCACCAGTCCCCAAAGAGCGGCAGGGGTGAGACTCATCCAGCTCGGGGAAAACGCTGTAGAGCAAGGAAGAACACAGCGGGTGCGCCCTAGCAAAACGCCCTTCATAGACATTGGTCAGAGGAAATATGCCCGCTTCAGAACTGTTATCAAAGAACCGACTGTCGGGTTGAGATTCCCCTCTGCCACAGTGCATTAAAAAGCCAGGAGGCTGGTCCAATGCTCAATGCTACGAATACTGAAAAACAAACAAACAAAAAACCAAGGACTCCCAAACAAGCTGTCATCAAGTTAACGCGACCTCACGGCCCACGTGTGTGCTCCATAAGGTGCTCAGTGGCTGCCGTAGTGGTAGCCCGCCAGGCCTTTCTACCACGTGCCTCTGGGTGCTCTGGCATCTCTAACCTCTGGGCCAGCAGGTTAATCTCATTGACCCTCTGTGCCACCCAGGGACTCTCAGAAAACAGGAGAGGAGGTCAGAAGTGTGGGGGGGGGGACTGAGGACAGCTTCTGCCCCGTGTGGGGGCCTCGCTCTCCTCATCTGGGGAACAGGTCGAGGATTTCTGCTCGCTGAGGTTCCTTTCAGGTCTGACACACGATGAGTCCCCAATTAGAGGGGACAGCAGACAGGACAGCATCCGAGTTCAGGCTGGCCCATCATTCCTTCTGGACGGTTGACTGCCCAGTCCTGCCCTCCAGCTGTTTCCAATAAGCTCAGAGCCAGAAGAAAGGGAGTTTATTTCAGGGCTAATGATCCATGTGCCCAAGCAGTGTCCTACACAGAAGCCATGACACCGCCCCCAGGACCTGGCCCAGACCTCCCTGTGTGACCCCAGCCAAGTGCCTTCCTCTCGCTGGGTCTCTGTCCCTTTCTCTTCAGATGAGAGGGTTGGGCTAGAGTCCCTTCCCTCCAGCTACAGACATTGCTGGCTGGTCCAACAGGGGGAGGTTGAAGGGGAAGGATAGAGAAGCTGTTCTTCTCCCTCCTCTTCCTTCTCCGCCACAGGCCTCTCGTCTGGGGCTGGGCACCACCACGTCATCCTTGATTGTTTGAGATGTCTGGGGAGAAGGCACCAGCCTTAGGCAAGCCAGCACCCCACTGGGCCTCAGTTTTCCTCATCTGTAAAATGTCATGGTTTGCTAGCTGACTTCTGGGGATTTTTCTCGCTCCACTGCTAATGGTTCCAGAGCTGCAACCCCAAACAAACTATATGTTTAAAAAAAAGAAGAACCTGATTGAAGTCCTCCACTGAGAACCTTACCATTGGCACCCTCTGGCCCCTCCCAGGCCCTCCACTGCCGGCCTCCCTGCCTGGAGCGCGGGGCCAGGCTACTGTGGCCAAGTCCCGGAAAAGTCAGCACCGTGAGCTTGCATTTGTTTATTAAAACTAAGGACTATTCTGGGTGCAGCTGTCACCATTTGTCATGGCACCGAAAAATAAAAGTTTCTATATACGTATGTGTGTGCGTATATATACAGCAAGAAACAGAAGAGAAAAATCTGCCAGTCCCCTGGGTGGCAGGTCTCAAATCGAACAAACGCCTCTCCCGGCAGCCAGCTCCCTGCTAAAGGATGGCAGGTGGCCTGTGGTCTGGGACAGAGGCTGGATCCCAAGAAGAGGCACCGCAGCACCCCCAGGGCCCGGTGCCCTCCTTCTTAGCCTTCCAGCAAGGGAAGGAGCAGGAGATACAGGGGCCACTGGGAAGAAGCCCCTCCCCTCCCCCACCCCTTGCTGAGCCCTGGATCGGTGGCCCAGGATTTCCTGGACTGGACGGGGCTCCTGCCTGCCTGCTCTGCAGTCAAGGCCACAAGCACACAACAGGGCAAGGGTCAGCGTGTTGACCAGTCACAGTCCCCATTTGGGCCGGGTCTTCCCGAGTGTCTTGCCTCTCAGAGCTTCCGGTCCTGCGGAAAAAGCATGGCCGCAGGAGGCCGGGTAATACAGTGGGGAGAGCAGGGGCCTGGGACACTCAAGACTCTGCCAGTAGCAGTTCCGGCAAATGGCCTCTCTGAGCCTTGGGGTCCCCTCTGTGAGTAGAGGGGGCATAGCCTGTGATTCTGAAAAGTGCCCACGGTCCTGGGGTCCCTGCAACACAGGGAACAAGACACAGGTTTACATGCTCTCTGGAGCAGCATGGGCATACAAAACCTCGCCCATCTCCTTCCCTCCGCAAGCAGTCTCCTTGACAACATAGAGTCCCCCCCCCACCCCCCACTTAGTAAATACGGATGGAAGTTCCCAGTCACTGTGATGCTTCTTACAACAAGGCACACATTGCAGAGGCCAGCTGGAGAGGAGCGGGAGGGTCACAGAGGTCAGGTCATCAGGAAACGGCCGGGCAACAGATGTTACCTCCGCCATCGCATGGGATGCTCCTAGGGACCCCAGGAGACAGGCAGAACCAGGAGCCCCACTTTTAAGCCAAAGTGGCTGTGACTCAGCAGGCTTAAGGAACTTGCCCAAACCCAAGTCAGTGAAGCTGCGGAGAGCTGAGCCCAGGTTCTCCATGGCCAAGGCCTGATTGGTTTAGCCAGTAGCTCGCACTGCCTTTGTGGAAAGTACTTCAGTGAGAGGGACGAGCCATAAACCTAGGCGGTGGCTCTGCCACCTACCAGCTGTGCCGATTCAAGAGTCCCAGCTTCCTCCTCTTCGCAAGGGTCAGGGGACGACCTGGTATGCCCAGAAGGGCTCTGACCAGGCCCAACAGAAAGCTCTTCCTCCTGCCTCCAGCCCCTGCTTCCAGCCTTTGGCGTGGCTTGACCACGGCCCAAGGAGAGCAGGGAAACACGGCCCCCTGAAAGTCAGCTCTCCCATACATTGAGCTGGAAATCCACCACCCTCTCCTCCCTGGCCTTGCTGTTCCCAGTACTGGGGCTTCCCCACCACGCGCTCCTAGGCTGTGGAGAGTCAGCTTAGGGATGAGGGGATGTACCACTTGCCTCCTGTCTCTTCTATTGCCCTGGGATCTCAAAAGAGCAAAATCTTCGGACTAGGGTTGCCAGAATTAGCACACACAAAAAAGTGTGTGTAATTGTATACACACACATTTAACAGGATGCCCAGTTAAATTTGAATTTCAGATAAACAATGAATGATTTTAAACACTCCTATTAAGAGTTCCCAACTCTTTAAATATCGGCTACTTATTTTTATACTTGCATTAAAAATATTCCTTGAAGGAATCAGGTAGCCAACATCAAAGTACAAAAAATCATCATTGTGTGCTCACCTTCCCCATACAAACGCTGAGGATAAATGGGTGCATAAGCAGTGTGGTGAAGAAAGCTGATGGTGCCTGGCTATCGAGAGATATAGTGTCTGGGGTCTTAAAGGCTTGAACGTAAACAAGTGGCCATCTAGCTCAGAAGCAACAAAGCCCACATGGAAGAAGTACACCTGCCTGTGTGATCACGAGGTGTCGAAGGGATCAGGTATCAGGCATCAAAGAACAAAAAATCATTATCATTGTGAATGAGGGGGAGTGTGGTGTGGGGACCCAAGGCCCATCTGTAGACAATTGGACATCCCTTTGCAGAGGGGTTGTGGGGAGTAAATGAGTCACTCAGGGTGCAGTGTAGCATTGATGAAACACACAACTTTCCTCTAGTTCTTAAACACTTTCCCCCCTCCTCCACTATCATGATCCCAATTCTACTTTACAAACCTGGCTAGACCAGAGGATGTACACTGGTGCAGATAGAAACTGGAAACACAGGGAATCCAGGACAGCTGAACCCCTCAGGACCAGTGGTGAGAGTGGCGTTACCAGGAGGGTGGAGGGAAGGTGGGGTGGAAAGGGGTAACCAATTACAAGGATCTACATATAACACCCTTCCTGGGGGACGGACAATAGTAAAGTAGGTGAAGGGAGACATCAGGCAGTGTAAAATATGATAAAATAATAATTTATAAATTATCAAGGGTTCATGAGGGAGGGGGAGCGTGGAGGGAGGGGGGAAAATGAGGAGCTGATGCCAAGGACTCAAGTGGAAAGTAAATGTTTTAAGAATGATGAGGGCAACAACTGTGCAAATGTGCTTGACACAATGGATGTATACATGGATTTCGATAAGACTTGTACGAGCCCCCAATAAAATGATTTTTTAAAATATATTCCTTATCTGAAATTCAAATTTAACTGTCCAGTATTTTTTGTTTGAAAATTAAATATTTTATGTATTGCCGATTTTCACAAGTGTACTAGCCCCTGGAGCCCTTGTCTTTCTTTTAAAAAAAATCATTTTTATTTATTTATTCTTAAAAATCATTTTGTATGTCCAGTACTTTATCTAGCCACTCCAGCCACGAACTTGGGTCTGTTTCAGAAGTCTTAAAGGAAGCAGGTAAAGTCCCTGGGAGGTCCAAATAGGCTTAGCTACTCACCAGCGGATGGAGAATTCAAGTCTACCCAGAGACACCTTGGAAGAAAGGCCTGGTTCTCATCTTCCCAAGATCAGCCACTGAAAACCCTGTGGAGCGCAGTCCCACCGTGACACGCACCGAGGTCACCAGGAGTCAAATTTGACTGGCCAGCAACCGGTTAAAGGCGTGCTCAGTCAGGACACTGACCTCAATGGCAAAAAGCCCAGCAAATGGCTTTTTTAAAAGCAGGTTTTTTTCTTTTTAAAACCATTTAATTGGGGGCTCATACAACTCATATCACAATTCATATATTCATCTGTTGTGTCAAGCACCATTGTACATTTGTTTCCCTCATCATTCTCAAAAAAAGAAATGTTTTAAGCATTTTATTGAGGCATAATTTATATAGCATAGCACTGACCCATTTTATGTGCACAATTCCATGTTTTAAAATAGATCCATCAAGTTGTACAATCATCAAGTTTGGGAATATTTCTATTGTCCCCATAAAATGCCCATCACCCCATAATCTCCATTGCCACCCTCACAACTGGCTTTTTAAAACACTTCATACAATTATTTTTTCTGCTCTGGGAATTCTGGGGGTAGGGGAATTAGAAATGTACAAAGGAGAAAAATAAAAAGAAAAGAAAATCCCTCCTAACCCGCCCATTGTTTTGTGAAACCAATTCTAAGCACTTAGGCAGTAACTTTTTCTTAGGCAGTAATTTTGAGTCTTTTTAAAATGCTACTTAAAAAAACAAACAAACAAAAGTGGCCATACCTGGAGGGAAGGTGGGGTAGAAAGTGGGAAGTGATCACAAGGATCTACTTATAACCTCGTCTCTGGGGGATGGGCAACAGAAAGGTGGGTGAAGGGAGATGCCAGGCAGTGTAAGATAAGATAAAATAATAATTTATAAGTTATTAAGGGTTCATGAGGGAGGGGGAAGGAAAATGAGGAGCTGACTCCAGGAATCCAAGCGGGAAGCGAACTTTGAGAATGATGAGGGCAACGAATGAATGTATAAGTGTGCTTTACACAATTGATGTATGGATTGTGATGAGTTGTGTGTGCCCCAATAAAATGATTTTTTTTTAAAAACACAACTGTATCAAACAGTACAAAGTATTCTACAGTTTCATCTTGGATGTAATCTATTAAGAAAATATTCTCCTGGAATCAAATCTTCCTACATAGCATCCTTTTTAGCTGCTGCATAGTACTCCGTTGTATCCATTTCATCATCGTTTCCTTTCCTCAGTCCCCCACGATGGATGGACATGTGGGGTGCTTCCAGTTTCTCACTGTTGTAATTGACACTGTCATGCACATTCTTGGAGCTAAATCTTTGTTCACACCCAGTGTTATCTTCTTTGGGTAAACTCTGAGAGGTGGGAATGCTCCCCCAAGGAATCAAAACTCAAACTCGCTGTCATGGGGAGGACGGAGGCTGACGAACAGGGACCCTGTGTTACAGGGCAGGCTAGAGGGAGAAGGGGCCCTGTGGGTCCATGACAGTACTCTTCATGGGGAGCTCTTACTTTCGCACACAATGAGGAACCTTACCTGGGGACCCAGCTGCCTAAGTCAAAAGTTTGGGGGATGTTCCTTGCCAGATTGACTGAAGCCCCTGGACAGACAGACAGGAAGGAAGCTTCAGGCTGTCAGGCATGGAGGGGAATAATATATGGGACTTCCCTGGAAACCAGAGGTATGCTCCGGGCCCCCAGTTTCACAGACCACGCCCCCCACCGCCACCCCACCCCTTGCCTCCACCAGCCACAGGTGAGCCGGGCAGAAGCCCTGAGCCACTCCTGTCCCATGTTTGTCTGGCTACTTCCCCAAGCAAGCTGGATGCCAGCCCCTGGAGGTCCAGCCAGCTGCAACCTGCCCTGAGCCCTACCCCACCCCCACTGTCCCAATGACGTCAGCCTAGCTTCCCGAGTGGGACCCTGGCATTCCACCCTGGGTCCAGCCTCTCGCTGCCTCCCCGCAGCCCTGGGGGAGGGCCAACCGAGGTAGGCTTGAGGGGTGGGCGGTGTGGAGCAGACAGGAGCTGAGCCCGCCCGGGTCCTGGGGAGAGGGGGAGGTGACTCACTGGTCCATCCCAGAGGAGGGAGAGAGATGCTTGCTTGCGGGGTGGGGGGGATGAATGGACCGCGCGCGCCAGAGGGAGGGGCTGAGGAGATGAGCTTCAGCGCCCTGATTTGTCAATGTCGGTCTCTTCAACCACATCTGCAGTGCGTGGGGTGGAGCGGGCCCACCGGAGAGGAGGCAAGGCGCCCCCCACCCCCCGACCCCCCAGCCTGACGCTGGCTTCCCGCCTGCTGGGCCCGCAGCGAGCGCTCCAGGAATGACTCACCCATTGTCAGGCTGATTCACGGCTCTGCCTGGGGACCTGGGGGGGCGGCAGCGCGGCGGCCCCCCCCCCTACCCCGCGTGCGTCTCCCAGGCGTGCGCGCGCACACACACCCCCGCAGGGCTTGGCTAGTGGATTTACGTCCTGAGGGCTTTGCGTAGTAAGAGAGAGCCAGGCACTAAGAGCAACCTGAAGTGTCTGTCTGTACTGGCCCATGGGGTACTCTGGGTTCTTCCAAGGACAACTCCGTTCCTTTGTGACACCAGCCACATTGCCAGTGCTCATTAGCCACGTGTGGCTCTTGGGGCCACTCTATTGCAGATGAGCAGAATCAGCAGAAAGGGTTCTCGAACGGGCTGGCTGATAGCCTTGCTGCGCACACACTCACACCGAAGCCATGGTCTTCCCACACACAGAGCCGTCCCCGCCCCACCCCCACTCACCCCCTCTTCCCAGGCCCACCGTGCAGGTGCAGCATACCACACCACACACATTCATTCTACACACATTCCACACACCCAGCCACATATAGTAACCACTCACGGACACAGCCCCAGACCCTGGTGTGTACACACACTCCCGATCCAAACATGCCACGTCCCCACCAAGGCAGGAAGACACACCATCAGGCCAATTCACACCCCACTGCTCACCGGATCAAACTACAAATCAGGGAAGAATGCATTTGCAAATGCGCAAACCAGCCATGCAGTTCCCATAAGCAACTCCAGCACATGTTTGCAAACTTCAGTGGCGGGGAGGGGATCCACGTTCGTGGATCTGGCTCTTGCGAACGTGCCAGACAAGCAGCTAGCCATTTCAATGCATTGATTCATCCCATCTCCCAGCAGCCCTCACCCCAGTCGGTGCGCCCATGTGCCAGACTATGTGCCGCGCGTGGAGACACAAAGGCAGACAGCCACACGAGAGTCCAGCATGGGTGTGCCAGGAGGGCCTGCAGTTGACATAGGTCGACAGGCTCTCTCACAGGATAATTGCGAGAAGCCCACATCCAGGAATTCCTTGGATGGCCCACACGGCTAAGCAAGGGGCTGCTGACCGAAAGCTTGGCAGTCCAACCCACCCAGCGCCGCCTCAGAAGTAGGCCTGGGGGTCTGCTTTACAGAGTACTCCCCTTGGCGCAAACCAGGTCACTGCGCAGGGGAAATCCACTGCACAGCCAAAGCCAGCACTGGGCCTCGGCGGAGCAGTCAGGGAAGACTTCTCGGGAGAGGGGACTGGAGGAACGGAGCGAGGTGTGTGGAAAATAGAGAAGGATTGGTATTCCCAAGATGAGCTAGAGCAGAGAGGCAGATGCTAGGGCATTGCAGGGTTGGCGAAGTGAGGGTGGGCGTGGGCGTGGGGCCTGCTGCTTTCGTTCTCCAGGGGTTGGGAGGGATGGAAGGTTTCTGACGGTGGGGAAAATGTGCTCTCATTTGCATTTAAGAATGAGCAGAAGGGAGAAGAATTTGGCCCAGGGAGACACTACTGCACTAGTCGAGGTCCATAAAGGACTTGGACAGGGAGGTGGGGTAGGGGTGGGGGGAGAGTGTCCTCTGACCCTGATGCAGACCCCTGAGGCACCCACAAAAGCTATGGAGCTCTCTGTCCACATGGAGCAAAGCTCCTGTGTGTAGGCATATGACAGCTTGCACAGGACGAGAGGAGTCCTGTAACCCCAAAACCTGGTTCCTGGGAATTCTAGGAGGCAAAACAGCATCCTGAGGAAGCCTGTGGATGCCAGAGCCAGATCCCCTGGCTCATAATCTCAGCTCAGCCATCTGCTGATGAGCATCCATCAAGTGTGTGAGTCCCTATCAAGCGCCTAGTGCTCAGGAAGTACTGGCCATTGTTAGTAGGGCTAAGTCAAAGTGCTTTAGAGACCCCCCCCCTCACTATACTCTCTCCCCTTTCACCCCACTTCACAGTGGCCCTCCTGCTCAAGTCCCAGCCCTAGTCCCTCCTCTTCCCTCTCACTGAACGCAGTCCTTCCTTTTGGGTCTCTGTTTCTGCTACTTGGTTAGTAAAGCATTCAGAGAGGAGGAGGAAGCGGTGGAGGAGGAGGGCCGAATCCTCGGAAGACCCAGTCTTCCATTGCCTTCAGACTACAGGGCAAGGACAGTAGCACCGGCCACTGAAGCCCACATCCTGTGTGTCTCTCACGACAATGTTCCAGCTCCACATTTCCTACTGGTTCTAGAAGCAGGTGGGAAAAGCAGGTGCCAAGTGCCGTTAGCCATATGCTGGAGGGGGAAACATGGGACTTCCAAGCAGAAGATCCCCTCCTAAGCAGCTGTGTGTCCCTGAGCAAGCCCCTTCCTCCTCTGATCTGTAAAGTAACACTGGCCCTTGCCCTGCATGGGGTCTTTGCGGGGACAAAATACGCAGGTGGTTAAAATGGAAAGTAATGAGCTACCGAGTGGACAGAATTTGTTATTGTTTCTCTTGGCCTTTTGGGTCCTGTGATCTCCTCTGAGCTGGAGCAAACAGCGGCCAGGCCAGTGGGAGGCCCTGGGTCCCGTCTTTATGGCTGTCAACAGCTGGGCAGGGTGAGCTGTGCCTGGGACCCTGCAGCACGAAGGGGAGGGCTAGGGCGTTGCCCTTGGCTCAGAAGTCTGAATATCCGGAGAGAGAGAGAATCCCTCACTTGCATGGAAGTTGGGGTCCCAGGGTCCTCTCTTCCATTTCCATTCTCACACATGACAGATAGTAAAGTCGGTCCATATGCAACTGTAATGAAGACCACACACTCCCAGGAGGTGAGGCTAGGGCAGGCCAGCCTGGGGGCAATTCGGGGCTAGCTGAGATCCCCTGGAAGCCCCAAGCCGCTACTAGCCTCCTGCCTTTTGTCAGGTTAGCTTTCTACTAGTGAAACAAAAAGAGAAACTGAGGTAGGATTAGGGTCAGGAACCACAGCAGGTTTTAGGGTAGAGACCTGTTGCTCACAACTCCCTGGGCTCCTGCCCCTCCCCCCCCATGCATGACTTTCCTAGGCTCTCTCCTTTGACCCGTGTTTCCTTAACTTGCACGTGAATTCCCTGAGAGCACAAGGGTCTTCTGTATTTCTCTATCCCCAGTGTGACCCAGATGCATATCATTAATTCATTAATTCATTAGCTCTTACAGAGATAGGGCTGGGGATATGAAGTTGAACAAATCAGGCAAGGGCCCAGCCTTTAGGGAACTAATACCCCAGTGAAGAAGACACACGATAAAGATGTAAATCGCAATCGTTACAAGTTATGACAAGTGCTGTTTAGGAAATCATGCTGTAATGGGTGGTGACAGGGTGTTATTTCAGACTCAGGTGACAGGGAAGGCCTGGGATTTGAGCTGGGAAATGAAGAATCAGAAGAACCAGCCCAGGAACGCCTTCGTTTAATAAATGCATGTTGTGGGGATTGTTGTATTTAGCAGGGCAAATAAAGAGATGGATGGATGGACGGGTAGGTTAACAGTCAGATTGACGGATGGGTGGGTTTGGGTGTGAATGAGAGTCTGGCTCTAGTACCTTGTCCCCCTTTAGCAGAAAAGAGGATGATGGATGGGGGAAAACAAAAAACACCTTTGCCATTGAATGGATCCTAATACTAGGATACGGGATTGCCCCCACGGGGTTTTCAAGATTGTAATCTTTATGGAAATTGGCTGCCACGGCTCCTACAGAACAGCTGGTGGCTTCAAACCGCCCATCTTTGGGTTAGCAGCTGAGCGCTCACACGCAGCTCCACCAGGGCTCCTTGAAAGGTGGGTAGTGATGGCTAGAATTAGCTCAAGATCCTCTAACCCGGGTCGGAATCTTCTCGGATGACCGAGTTTCCCATTTTTTGGCTCTCACCTGAAGGCGTGTTGAAGCAGCCCACCGGGCTCCACGGGCCACAAGGCGGCGACCGAGAGCCCACTCGCTTCCCCTTTAAGATGCGGCGGAAGGCGGGCGGTGAAGGGCCTTTGTGTCGGCAGGATAGAAGCAAGCCCGCCCTTTAAGAAGGCGGAGCCACTGCAGTGGCGGCGGCTTCGAATGCGGCCCGGGGCGCCGACCCCGGCTTCCTGGAGACCCTCTCGATTCCCGGGGACACCGCCCCCCGGCCTATTCCTGGAAACACCGTCGCCTGAACTTGGACCCTCCTGCCCGGGCCGAGTCCTCCGCCCTGGCGCCCTCCCTAGGTCGGGGCACGCGGGGTCAACCCACCGGCTGGAGCCCACCCACCGTCGCCATGGTAATGCCGCAGCCACACGCGTTTCCCGGGCGCCTAGTCCTGGGGGGTTCCAGCCCCTGACCCGCCGCCGGGCGGGCTGCCTAGCGGGGCTGGGGTGTAGCCAGAGCCCGGGTGGGGCTAGGTGGTGGGCGTTGGTCCAGCCTTGGCCTGGACCCTCCGGGAGAGCCAAGGAAGGCACTTCCCCATCTCCGAGTCTCACTTTCCCCCAGTCTCTACTTTTCTCACCGTACCCCGCCTCCTCAAACGTCCCTGCCGCCCACCTAGCCCTAAGGTTAGATGGTCAAGTGACTCTGAGTACGTTCCGACCCTCATCGACTTTGTACCCCAGGAGCACGGGCGGGACCTGTGTCCCCCTCTCAGTCACGGCTTGAGCCCCTGTGGCAGCCATTGTGTCATAACATCTCCTAGAGGCCCTTCTTTTTCAGCTGACCTTCGACTTTGACAAGCATGATGTCCTTCTCCAGGGACTGATTCCTCCTGATGAGGCGTCCCACATAGACCAGAGGAAGTCTGGCCATTCCTCGCTTCCAAGCACCATCGTGGCTGCCCACGGTGCACTCAGCATTCTCCGCCAGCACACAATTGAGTCCATGAGTTCTTCTCTGGCCCTCCGTAGTTGTCCTCCAGGCCCAGGAGGTGATTCGAAACACCATGGCTTGGGTCAGGCACACCCAAGTCCTCAAAGTGACGTCTTTAAAGAGTTCTTTGCTGCACATTTGCCCCCTGCAGTAAGTCGCTTGCTTTCTTGACTGCTGCCTCCATGAACATTGACGATGGATTCAGTCACATGAAATCTTTGACATCATGGACGAGGGGTGTCACTACGGTAGCTCTTGCAGCCCCGGCGTGTTGGGTCAGCCACAGCCCCCGGCTCTGGGTTCCACAATGGCTTGGAGCCGACCATCCCAGCCCCGCTACCTGGAAAGAAGGCGCCAAGGACTGGGCATCCACGGTCCTGGGGAACTGGAGAGGGTTTTTGAGCACTGGATTAAGTAAAAGGCTTGGCTTTCAGAAGAAAGGGACTGGGCTGGGCATGCTTGGGTTCATGGTGATGTTCTTGTATGGAGGACCAAGGTTCTCCAGCTCGGATCTAGGAGATGTTGCAACATCCTTTGGTCCACACACACAGCAGAGTCTGAAGAATGACCCAGGCCCTTCCTCAATCGCTCCCCCTTTCCAGGATTAATGCTGGTGCATCTGAGTGGATTCTTTTACAAGACAGGCTTCCAAGTCCCTGACATCCTTAAACAAATCCACTCTTCTCCCTCCACCGCCCCAGCACTCTTGAGAAAAATAAGCAGAGAATGGGACACCTGCTGGCCTTGTTGCTCAGCTTGGGAAGACGGTGTACTTGCAAGTGGGATTTCTTTTCCAACCTCGCTTGCTTTGTTTTCCTGTCAGGCGTGCCATTTGCAGAAGCTGTTCGCGGTGGAAGAGGAGTTTGAAGATGAGGTAAGACAGACGGTTGGTGACCCGAGGTGGCAGAGAAGGTCTTCGGCTACAAACCCCTAGGCCCGGAGCATCCAGGAGCAGCCAAAAACACTGCAGTTGATGAGTTAGTCCTTTCTGGCTGTGAGAGGCCAAGAAATGTAAACAATCCACATCCCTGTCTTTGGAAACAACAAGAAACCCAGAAAGACGACTTGCCTGATTGCCCCTGCTCTCAGACACTGTGTCTTGCAGATGATTTAGGCCACCTTTGCCAATGACACGCTTGAGGTGGGAAGAATGTTTATGGAGAGCCGGCCGGAGCAGGGTGGGCGACAGTCGGGTCACCAGCTGGCTCTGTGAGCGAGGACAAATGACTTCCCGCTCTGGCCTTCCATGTTCTAGTCGGCAGTATGAGGGGGTTCTTCGGGCCCATCGGCCCTTCCCTTTCTCACCTCCACCACACACCTACGACACCAGACTCTCCAGGGATGGGACCAGACAAGTACGGCTACTGTGGAGCTAGGGACCCTGGGGCCCATGGTGTGTGTGTTTGCCACGGGAGATGGGCCGAGCGTTGTCCTGCTGCTTGGAGCTGTGTGATTCCAGATGGGAACAGTGACTGTTCAGGTGGTCTTCTGGGTCTTGGCAGGTGATGGACTACTGGGCCAGCGGCACAGGGCCCCGGCCAGTCCAGTTTCCAATTCATGGTGGGCGAGTAGTCCCTTTACCCCGTCCCAAGGCAGCATGACGTCATGTCTGAGGGTGAGTTCTTGGGGAGGAAGGGGCTCCATCAATCCCCAGGGTCACGGCAGGCACATGATTGCTGCTGTAGTTCTCATCATCGTCAGCAATGAATCCCAGGGTGACCCTGCTGGGCTTTACGATGTTCTTGACAATACACCAAGTGGGAGAAAGCGATTTTCTAGCGCAGACAGATGAATGCGGCGGCTGGTGATGGGGGTGAGGGTGGGGGGACCTTCCAGCAGTTCTGACTCAGCGACGCCCTCGGAGCAGGTCTGTTGCTCTGGAAGGTGTCAATCTCACCTTGCTTCTCAAGTGGAACCCAGACTTAATTTAACTGCCTGGCAATCTATATTTACCGTCTGCCTGCGATGCTGCAGCCAAGCTCACTGATGCACCGCGGGCTGTGTGTGCCCGGCGTGTGTCCGCGCACGCGCTGTGGTGGAGAGGGGACTGCATGCGGCTAGGCAGCATGCCCAGCTGGACCCTAGCTAGCTTGCCTCCTGGGGGCCTGTCCTTGGCTCCCTGATGACCTTGTATATTTGCTTCTTCCTCCCAAGAGTAAAGACAGAGAGAAGCCACCTGAACACTTCCAAAAACCAAAGCCAAACTCACTGCCCTCGGCTCAGTGCCCACCCATAGTGACCCTCTCGGACAGCAGTTCACAACCCTCCTCGTGCCGCTACCCGTTCATACGGGTCCTCATGTGGTGCTGACCCACCAGTCCTAAAATTATTTTTGTTGCTACGTCATCACTGTCATTTTGCTACTGTTATGAATCCGGCGACCCCTGTGAAAGGGTCTTTTCACACACACACACACACCCCCCAAGGGGTCGTGACCCACAGGTTGAGAACCGCTGCTCTAGGACAGTAGAACTGCCCACGTGTGACTTTCCAAGACTAACTCTCTGTAGGAAGGAGTAGAAAGCCCGTCTCTCTCCCACCTGAACACTTGACCTCCAAATCTCCTGACAGGAGCCGGGCAAGGGGGACTCACAGGCACGGACAAAGGTGGCTGGAAGTAACACTGTCGTCCTAGTCGTTGTGTGGGCTACAAAAAAAGGGGTTCTGGTTTAAGGTGGCGTACCTGCACGCATTCACGCGTGCACGTGCAGCCTGCCCGAGACTGCACGTCATCTTTCTTGATTTCCAGATGCCAGGCCCCTATCTCTGCTTCTCTGTAGGATTTCTTGTCCGCCGTGGAGGACGCTGAGAACCAGTTTGCTGACTCCCCGCTGGTGAAGGCTGGGTGTTTGAGGCTGGCCTCTTCCAGGCCCCAGGACAGGATGCCAGCCCAGTCCTCCAGGTGGCGGACGGCACACCCCACGGCTCCTTCTGAGACTTCCAGTCGGTCAGCCCTGGGACTGCGCCTCCCCACCTCTAGCATGGCCAGGGCCGCCGAGGCAGCCCCTCAAAGGCCTGCCCCCACTTCCAGCAGTTGGACTGACACCCAGAGAAGAGGGATTCCGACAGAAGCACCCAAAGAGCCAGCAAGACCTTGGGCCCCAGTCCTCGGCCCCCAGCCCCCCTTGGAGCGTCCACAGCAGGCGGCCGGTGGTTTGGAGGGGCCTGACCACGATGACTTTGATTTGGTCCTGGCAAACATGGAGCTGGAGGGGCCTGGCATGGAACTGGGGCTTGGGGTTCGCCGTGAGGCCATGGGAGCCTTACCCACCTGGCAGGGAGAGGACCCTGTCTTGGCCAAGAAGGCCCGCATGGCAGAGCTGGACCAACCTTGCCCCCGAGGGCCTGCTCGGGCCTCCCACAGCAGACACGAAGGCTATGTTTCTAGCCAGGACCAGAGGCCAGACCCGCCGGTCCATTGCAGGGCTCCACAGCGTCCCTTGAGGCCTGGGGCCCCTGGGAACCCTCCTACCCCAATGGCTTCCACAGTGCCCACACAACAGTGCCACCTTCTCCAAGCAGCCCATCCCCTCCAGTCTGCTAGAGGGCCTGGGCCCTGCAGCCCCCAGGCCCTGCTCTCCCGTCAGCCACGCCAGGCCCCGGGTGTTTGGCACGGGGGCAAGCCTGGATGTCCTGGACCACAAGCTCCCCACCCACGCTATCCCACTATGCCAAGTGCTCGCTCTGGCTTCTGCCCCCGGCCCCAAGCTCCAGGGCCTTCTGAGGCTCCTGTCTGCACGCCAAAGGGCCCACATTCCTCCTTGGCACCCCAAGCAGCTCTGCAGACCCCCATGGTCACCAACCACCTGGTACAGCTGGTTACCGCTGCCAACCGGACACCCCAGCCACCCACCCGCACCGCCATGAGAGCCAGAGCCCGCCGCTTCCCGGGCCCAGCGGGGCTCCTGCCACACCAGGTGAGGGTCTTCCCGCTGGCTGAAAGCAGAGCCCCCACACTCTGTCCCTCTGTCCGAGGGGTCTTCGCTGCTGGGGTGAAGGGAGGGTAGGTTTCCCGAGCTGTGGAAGGGAGAACCATGCTGGATAAGCACCCAGCCGGCTTCCATGAGCTTACTAAGCAGCTGCCAGGGCCTGCTCCCTGGGCAGGGAGGTGGGCCGAGGGCTGTGTGGGGTTGACAGTGTGCTTGGCACTTGGGTGACAGTGCTGGGAACAGACGGACGGCACCCTGGCGGCGTGGGAGATGCAAGTCATCAGCGGGCTCGGAGGGTGTGCCTCGGGCTGGCTGCTCTGGGCTGGTGGTGGGGGGATTTGGGTGGGAAGTAGGAGGTTGATAGGTGAGCAAGCACAGTGGGGACACTGGGTGACCGTCCAGCAGTGGGAAGACGGGGAGGAACACGTGCAAAGGCACAGAAGCCCCAGAGCAGGGCATTGTGGGAGAGCCTCACCGCAGCTATGTGGCTGGTAGTGGAAGGGCAGGTCCAGAGGGAGACGCTGGGGCTAGAAAGAGGACGGGGCCCTGCGGGGAGTTTGGTAGGGCTGGGAGGCGGATAGGGGACAGGACAAACTAACCTGGGGTTAGCACACCATGTTTGTGTCCTTTCTGACTCAGCTGCCTTAGGACAGAGTAGAACTAGCTGCCCCTGGGGTTCCTGAGGCTGTCAGTCTCGATGGAATCAGGCGGCCTCATTTTTCTCCCTCAGAGCGACTAGGGGGTTCAAACTACCCACCTTTCAGTTAACAGCTGAGTTCTTAAGCCCTGCATCACCAGGCCTCCTTAGTCTCAGCAGAGGACCCCGGAGAACCAGTGTCAGAGGAACTGGCCTGGCCTCCTTACTCTGAGAGGTTTGAAATCATTGCTGCTATCTCCTTTTCTTCCCTAGCCCTTTAAGAGAATGTCGGGAGACCACCTGTGTCTCTCCTGGGCCAGATCCCCCAGAAGGGACTAGGGGAAAGCCTCCCCATGGTCACTGCCTGCAGGCGGCGCTGGGTTTTGCTCCCGGGTCAAGGACAGCTCCAGCTCCAGCTTCCTCACATTCCCAAAATGATCCCCAAAGCATCTCTTTGGAGCTGCTGACAAGGCTCCTGAGACTTCGTTAGGAGCGATGTAATATGTGTTAATTGTCCCTGATAGTTTCCTGAACTCATTACGTAACCCAGCCGAGAAGCCATCCTTGTAAATAACAGCTGCTGAGTTTGCGCTCACCTCGCCTTCTCTGGCCCTCTCAGCACAGTGGGAAGAATCTGGAGGACATCATGGTGTCCACGCCCCCCACGCCGACTCATGGGGCACTGGCTAAATTCCGGACCAAGGTAACGACGGCTCCGGGTGAATGCTCACGCCCTGGGGACCCTTGGGAGTGAGGCCACCCCAGGCTGTTGCAAGAGTCGAGAAGCCGAGCGAGCGATGCCGGTCCCTGCAGGCAGCATCAGGCATTTGGAGAAGACCGTTGGAGGCGGTTGCTAGGCAGACACTCACCAATGCCATGACCCAGACTTCTTTGCCACCTAAGAGATAAAGACCCAGCTAGCTCCATCTTGCCATTGGGAGGAGGGTGTCCGAACTATTGGGAGGCCTTTATCTCGGCACCCTCATCAGGTTTCTGGGTGCCTGGGCTGCTCCAGCCTCCTTCCTTTTCTGTCCATGGCCGGGAGCCAGCCTCGCTCCTCCCCGGGATGCTGCTCTGCCCTCAGACTTGGCCTTGGTTTTGTTGTCTGCTGTAGCTCCCCGAGTGCCCCGTCCATTTTAGCACCCAAACAGTAATTGGCTCCCTGGAATGGAAGCATTGAGCCATCTAAGAAAGTGAATGATTAAAGCCACGGGCCTCCCCAAGCAATCCGTGACTGCTTTCGAAGTGGCCTTGCACGTGGGGCTGTGTTTCGAACCTTCGAGAAGGTTACAGTGTGCTTCAAGCCAGGGCCTGGCTGGGCTTTGTTCCTGTTTGGGAGAGCAGCTACCCCTGTCTCGGCTGGGTGAGGGCAGTGATGGGCACCCAGAGCTCAGATTCCAAGCAGTGGGCTTGGAGATGACCCAGCCAGAGGAGGGAGGGCACTCTCCCAAGCCTCCCGGCTCAGGCAGTTCCGCGGGCTCCCTGTGCTGTGTGGGCCCAGGTCGGTGCTGGTTCCCAGGCCTCGTCCGCAGAGGAGGATTTCGGGCGAGGGCCCTGGCTGGCCATGAAGTCATCGCTGGGCCTGGATGAGAGCGACCCCAGCTGCTTCCTCTGCACCTACAGCATCGTCATGGTGCTGCGGAAGGTGAGGGTCCTGTGCCCCGCGGCATTTCTCTCCCATCGCCGGACCCCCGCCCCCATGCCTCTGCCCTGCTGTCACCTCTTACGCCCGCCCCTGCTGGCCCTGGTGCTGGGCAGGAGGCCGTGGGCGCAGGCACGGCTCTTCTTTGCCTCTGAGTGCACGGAGCAGCCCTCTGCTTCCCTTGAGCTGCCAGAGAGCAAGGGCCCGGTGCAGGCACAGCCCCGCCTGAAGCCTGCCACAGTGGGGGCTGGAGGGACACGGGGACCCCAAAGGAAGGTAGAGGGAGGTCGCCCAGAGGGATGGCCTCTGGCAGGGCTGCCCCTATGCCTGCCTTCCCCACCACCCACTTCCCCTGCTCAGGGCCCTGGCTGGTGTGGTCCGCCGGGAGACCTGGGAGGTTCCCTGGGCTCAGAGCATGCCTTTCACACCAGGCCGCCCTGAGGCAGCTGCCTAGGAACAGGGTCCCCAGAATGGCGGTGATGGTCAAGTCCCTGACCCGGAGCACCATGGACGCCAGTGTGGTTTTCAAGGACCCCACGGGTAAGGAGTTGGGTCCAGGGGGTCTGAGGAGTGCCTGTCGAGGTCATCTGCAGCCTGGAGAACAGAGGCAGCGGGCCTGGGCCCCAAGGCTGATGATGTGCCGCGTGGTGTTTGCAGGGGAGATGCCGGGGACGGTGCACAGGGTGCTACTGGAGACTCGCCAGAATGAGCTGAGGCCAGGCTCGGTGCTTCTGCTAAAGCAGGTAGGGAGCCCCTGGTGGGGACCTGCGTACCCCCATTGCCCCAGACCTGGGGAGAGCTGCCGAGGGTCCGTCTCCTCACCTGTCTGGCTGCCTTCCCTCCTAAGAGCAGGTTGTGCATGGCTGAAGCCAAGCCAAGCTGTGGCCCTGGGCTGAGGACACTTGGGACGAGGGGACCGGGAGGCTTGTGGCAGCCCCTCATGCCCTCTCCTTCCTCCCTCGAGATCGGAGTGTTTTCCCCTTCGCTGCGGAATCACTACCTCAACGTGACGCCCAGCAACCTGGTCTGTATTTATGGCCCAGACTCGGGCGACGGGAACTTCCTCAAGCCATCTCCACCTGGGGCCCAGGTAAGGGGCTGGCAGAGATGGGGCCGAGAGCCCCTCATTTCTTCCTTTCCGCTATTCTGGGGAGCAGAGGTGTGCCCAAAGGTGAAGCAGCTCCTTTGGAGACAGGGCCGTGGCCTCCTGTCCCCAGTCCAGCCACCCTCTGTTCCAGACAGCACAGAGACAGTCAGTGGCTAGAGGAGCAGCCGGCTCCTTGGTGATCCCAGTGCCCATGGCAGGAGTCACTGGGAAAGGACCCGGGGTGATGGTGGGGCACGCAGTGTCTTGGCCTGGCCTAGGGCTCAGGAGCTGGCCTTAGTCCAGCCCTGCTGGGAATTTGTAAGGTGACCTCCCACCAGCCTGCTCCCCTTCTCTCAGCTGCATCCTCAGCGAAGCCAATGGGTTGCACACGGAGTCTCTTAGCTCCCCACCTCTACCTCCCTCACCTCTCCCCACATCCTCATCTTCTAAAGAGTAGGTGGTCTCCTAACTTCGGAAAACATTAAAACTTTTTTCCAAGTTATCCATACTCAACTGAGATATGCTGCTGAGCAGAGTAGAAGTGTTGCCCTCGCCCCCACTCCACTCCTCTAGAGATCACCTGCCTGGCATTACTGGGGGGCAGGAGGGGGGAAGTGGCAAGGAATATTTAATCCCAGGCCAACTCAACACATGTCCGCATGGCCTCTTCACTCTGCTCCCCATTAAACAATCCCATCAAACGTTAGTTACCAACAGAAACTGGAAGGAAGCTGCCAAACACGTTGCCTGTGGTTTGGGGTGCTCAGTGTTGGGCTCCCTCCCCTCAGCCCAGGCCTGGCCCGACCCCACTTCCTTTCCCCTCTCTCTCTCTCTCCTCCGCCCCCCAGTCCTCGGAGGTGACGTAGGGTAGAGGCGTTTCAGGGTCATAGCCGTTGGTAAGCAGACCCTCTGCCTGCAGGACTCTGGAAGCGAGCAGCAGGATACGGACGCAAAGTCTGAGGAAGCCCCCAGAGCAGCCCCAGACCCAGAGGCAGGCGCGTCCCCCAAGGAAGAGCTTTCAGAAGCAGGTATGCAGCCCAGCCGTGAAGGGACTGGGCCGGGGGACGCCCTTCCAGTCTTTCTTTTGAAGAATAAAATCCTGGGTTTGGGGTGAACAGCTACACCACGAGTTAGGTTCCCACACAAGCCTGTCAGTGACATTCATTACGTTTTCCACCATGTGCCGTGCCGAGCTTCACCTCCATCGGGGTCAGGGTTGTCTATTTCCAGGACTTTATTTCCCCTGAACTCCCCCCCACCTCACCTCATGGTGCTGCTTTGGATGGACGGTCCAAATGGACCCTTTGGGCTCGACGTGGTTTCCGGTGGAGCAGCAAGCTGGCGGTCGTTCCTTTGTGTTCCTCTGCCTCTCTGCTGCGAGGCCATCTGAGGACTGTTGGGGCAGGGTTTACAGAGCACCTCGGTGAGAGTCTCGGGATCCCTGTGGTCTCTGATGGCCCAGTTAGTCTGGACTTGGGTTTTGTTCCTCGTTTTCCTCCCAGTCTATCTGGGATCATCTAGTTTGACCCTGGTCGATGGGTCAGTGGTGGTGGCTGGGCACCATCTAGTTCCTCTGGTCTCAGGGAGGTCCGGTTTCTTCCTGAAGTGCTCAGCCTGCGCCTTCCTGGCTCCTTCCTCGTGGATTGGGTCTTAGAGAAGTCGGATGTGATCTTGTGTTTGACGAGTCTGTAGGCCATGAGCTAGTCCACAGAGAAACCTTTGCCTGGGGAGTCGATTCTAACTCACGTGGTGAAGTCGTTGATGCGCTGTTGTTGCCAGGTGCCCCACGTCAGTTATGTAAACACCGCCTGGGCCTGTGCCCATGTAGCTGCCATGTGTCAGTTCATCTCGGAAGGGCCTTCCTTGCTTTTGCTGCCCCTCCTTCACCAAGCATGAAATCTTTCCCCAAGGGCTGGTCTCTCCCAAAAACATGTCAAAAATAGGTAAGATGACGTCTTGCCATTCCTGGCCCTGGCTCATGAGACAGGCCGTGTAAGACAAATACAAGTCTGACCCACAGGTCTACCTGGTGTCCAGGTCTTCGCTGCCGGGAGGCCAGCTCTGTTCTGGTGTCCTACTAGGCTGATGGCCAAGCCATGGAAGCAGATTTTTCTATCCTGATTAAGCCCGGCGCCCATTCAGGGAGTAGGCGAGGCCAGGATACAGGCTTGCTGGGGACAAGCCAGCCAATTCCTCAGGAGACAGGATCACCCAGATGACACTAACATAATCAAGAGCCTGCTCTTCAGCTTTTCAATTCTAGACTGTCAGCCCTATGTGGCCCCAATATTCTTGGGATTGTGGGTATCTCATACTAACCAAATTCACAGTAGACCGATGTATAAACCATGAAGCCCATTTATTTTATTGGCCCCTCGGGCTGGAATTTCGCCTTGCCTGGGATCTTTGACCCATCTCGTGAGTAAGCTTGAATGCAAGCCGTATCTTCAGGAGGCTGCTGGGGGTCCTGGGGTTAGTTGCGCAGTGGCAACTGCCACAGCTCCATGGTGGAGGAAACAGATCTGCTAAACAAGCAAACAGCTTGGTGACTGCCTGATCCCATGCTTGCTTTATGGCTGGAAACGGTGGCTCTGGGAGTCAGATGAAGCGCAAGTGTGCTTAGCTGGGCAAGCTTGCAACTTCATAAGCCCCGTCTTCTCAGGTACAGTGGGGGCTGTCAAGCAGCTTCATGAAGGGTTAACGTGAGCCTGAACAGTGATTGATCAGCGAAGAGTAATGAGTAGGGCGGGCTCAGTATGTGTTAGCTGCTCTTGTTCGCCGCAGCAGTAGGGATTACTGAACCCACCCAGCCTTATTGCCATCAGGATCTTAGAGCCACCCAGCCCCATGGGAAAGAGGCAGTGTCTCCCACCTTCCCGTGAGAACCAAACACACGGAGCGACTTTCCCCGGCCTCGTCTCCGCTGGGTCAAACGAGAGGCCGGCCAGGGGCCGCCTGCTCAGACCCTGGGCCTCTGGGCCAGAGCAGCAGCAGCACTGAGGCTCAGGCAGCAGCTCCTTCCCCGCAGACTGGCCAGGGCCGTGGCCCCTGCCTTTGTCTCCTGTGGGTGTGGGAGCAGGGGGAAGGCAGGCCAGGCTCAGGCCCATTGGCACTGGGCCCGCCGCCCGGCCAGGGTGAAGTTTCCTGGAAATCCTTCATGTTGTCACTGACCGCCTTCCCTCTCTGCAGATGACCTGGACGGGCTCCTGAGCGAGCTCCCGGAGGACTTCTTCTTGGGGGACCAGTAGTTGGGACCGCCCCTAGGCAGAGCCCACCTTGAGCAGCAGTTGGGCAGTGCCCAGGCGCCCGATCACGTCCAAGGGAAAAGACGGCTGGCATAGGTGGAGACTTGGCTGAGGATGGGGCCCCTGTGGTCACTCTCGGGCCCTGAAAACCTCCCGCACCTCTGAGAAGCTGCATTGCAGTCCCAGGGGGCTCCTTTCAGCATTCTAGAACTCAGCCCCAGGCTGGCTCTCCAGTGTTCCAGCGCCACGCCCCCAGCCCCCAACCTGACTTTGGAGGATCTTGAGTCTCGTGTCTGGACAGCTGACAAGCTAGAAGGAGCCTCTGCACAACATAGTGACACACCTTCCAGACCAGGAAGTGACATACCGTGTCTTTCGAGGCCTGTGGCTGCCCAGCTGCCCTGCACATGGGTGCTCGGATGCAGGGCTGGGTGGTGGTGGGGCATGGTACCTTGTTCTGCAATAAAGCAGCGCACCTCACCTGCCTGCCCTCCCTCCTGCCTGCTGCTGGGTGCCAGAGCAGGGCCAGGGCAGATGTGCAGGTTGGGGCAGGACCACGTAACTCATTTTTAAAATAACTCTATTTTAGATCATTTTAGATGTACAGAGGAATTGGGCAGGTAATGGCCATGCACCCACACCCAACTCTCTGCTATTCACAGCTTACATTTGTCACAACCGATGGGCCAGTATTGATACACCATTATCAACGGAAGCCCATACTGCACATTTCTGGGGCTGTTCTTGAAGCCTTTGTCCTGTCCCTGGAGGCGAGGGAGGGTGGGGGGTGGGGGTGGGGAGAAAGGGGAAGGTGGGAATTACCCATAGTGCTTGGAGCAACCCTACCAGGCAGGGTAGATCCGCCCCTGGGGGTTTCTGAGACTAACTCTTGAAAGCCCAGTCTTTCCCCCACAGAGCGGTTGGTGAGTTCAAACCGTTGACCTCGTAGTTAGCAGCCCAACACATTACCACGGCACCACCAGGGCTCCTGGACACTGCTCTGGGGAAGGCACTCAACCCGCAGCCCCCAGGCTTCAGAGCTGCGTGTGCACTGGCTACTGACTGCAGCGGAGCCCTTTTCCTGAGGGCCCTCAGCCAGGAGCAAGCCACAGAAGGGGCTAACTCCCCAGCACGCATTCCTCGTCTGACGAGCAGACCGGGAACCCCTCTCTTTCTGCCCGGCTCGGCCTCTGCAGCTTCCATCTGCTCCCCGCTCGCTTGGGACCTCCTGCACCTCCACCACCCTCCTGCCCTGTCCCACCTGCTCCCCTGGTGGTATGGCTCTGCACTCCCAGATGTCAGACAGGACATCCAGTCACACTGTTCCCTCCGGTGGGATTTCTGGGCTCCCTGTGGGCCCGGGAACAGACTGGCAGTACAGCCCCGGCTCTCAGGAGCCTTGAGTTGTAGCAGACACCTCCCGGCCTGCGTGGCAAGGAGCCAGCCGAGATGCCAGCAAGGTCAGGGGTTGAGGCTGCCAGGTGCCTCGGATAACAGGGCCACCCTGCCCCCCTCCCCCCCACCTTGCCAGGCTCCTAACCCTGGGGGGGCAGTGGAAACAGACTGTTCCACCAGGGTCCATCAGCAGCGTTGGTAGAAGCACCTTTCTGAGCTGCTCTGTGTTGGGTGCCCAGTGCTGCGAAACAGAAATGCCACAAGCGGTGGCTGTCATAAACACAGGACTTTCCTCACACGCACTTCAGGAGGCTGGGGCTCTAACGGGAGGGTGTGGCTCTCCTGCAGCTTCTCCGTGGAGGAAGGTCCTGGGCATCTCCTGGTGACCTGGCCTCTTTCTTCCCCATCTCAGCTGCTGGCTCTGTCTCTTTGTGGACTGAACACACACAGGACACCGGTGGGTGTGGTCTCATTAGCCTAACAAAGTCAGCCCATTCCCAAAGGGGGCTATAACCACACATTTAGTTTGGGACTTCAGCACGTTTTCTTAGGAGACAGTTCAGGCCATCAGCAGTCCCTAGCCCTTGCTGGGTATGAATCACTCTTCCCCTGGAGTCCCGACCCTGGACCCCTGGGGCAGGCAGAGTGTAGAGGTCAGTAGGGTAAGGGCAGTGCCTGAAAAGACCAGGCTGCTGCCCACCCCCTTGGGTGGACAGATGGGTGGGTGTTCTGGCAGAGAATACGGACCTTCATGCAATGCCTTACACATGCGGTTGGCCTGCAATGAGCCAAATGCCCCTGCATACACCCGCCTGACCCACTATGTGCCTGGCCCAGAAACAGCTGGAGTCAACCCAGGTCCTGCTCTGGAACCCCAGGGACGCCTGTCTCAGCAAGTGCAGGGAGGGCCTTCGGGCGCTCGGGTTGGGAGTCAGGTTGTTGGAAGGACATCATGAGCTTTGAAGACTAAGTCAGAAGGCAGAGTGTAGTTGTATGTTTATCTTGGCTGCAAATGACTCCATAGACATGGTGGAGCATGCAGGAAGCAAATTTATGAGTACCTCTTAGGTTATTGTAATAAAACTAGAGAGAAGGAGTCGCTGGGCCAGGGGCTCGGTACCATAGACTGGGAGGGGGGATCAACGAGATCGATTGGCATGACGGAGTTTACAAAGATGGCGCTCTACATCCCACTTGGGTGAACAGTGAATGCTGGTGAGCAGTCTTCTAAGATGCAGCCATTGGCTTCTCCTGAAGGAAAGAAAACCAAACTCGCTGCCCTTCCCGGCGACTCCATAAGACAGGGTAGAACCGCCCCTGTGAGCTTCCGAGACTAACTCCTTATGGGGGTAAAATACCTCGGCTTTCTCCCTCGGAAAGGCTGGTGAAATCACACTGGCGACCTTGAGGTTAGCAGCCAGATGCATGACCTCTACGCCACCAGGATGGAAATCAAGACATGGAAACAATTCATCCCATCAGCGAGTCCACCACATACACACACACACAGCAGTCTGTGCAGCCCCGAGACCAGCACAACTGGATGGTACCCAGCTTCTTCCACCAGCTGCTCGGAAAGGGAGCCCACACGAAGGTCCTGAATAGAGCTGGAGAGAAACGTGCAACACACCCAGAGTCCCGGATGAGACCAGGCAGATGGGTTGGGTAGAGATGGCTGGGACTTCGAGGCTCTGCCCTTGCCCTGCCAGGCTGGACCTGAATGTACCCCGTGGTAGGGTAATCAGCCATTGAGGGGCAGAAGGGCAGCTTTTTACCCCAGGGCAAAGTTCAGAGAGGCGAGAAAGAAGAAAGGCAACAGGAAGGGAGGTAAGCCACGGTCCACTGAGGGGATTGCAAACTGGATTTGAACTGTGGAAAGTACAGTTGGTGAGGGCTCTACAAACCTCCACTTAATACACAATTTATCAAAGCAATAGCAGCTTGCCTGGCGGTCGGTCCCCTGGGCTTCCACAGTGTTTGGAGGGAACCGACCCGGACGGCCCCCCTCCAGCCTCTGCCCACTCTCCAGCTCTGGGACCTTCTTGGCCATCTGCTCTGACTGGGACCAGCTAACTCTGTTTTATTTTGTAGGCGGTTAGCTCCGAACCCTCGACCAATCGTGAGCTCTCAGCTGTCGGAATTACCCCACCGAAGCTGACCGCCTGGTCAACCTGCACCCGTGGTTCTCTTACATGTACCTTTCTCGGGGCTTCTATTTTGACCCCGACGAGGTGGCCTTGGAAGGCGGGGGGACACTGCTGAGAAGGCGGCCACACGGTCTTCCAGGCTATGAAGAAACTGCCCCAGGACGAGAGGGGTCGAACCCTGGCCCTGGGGAAGAACTTCCACCAGGCCTTTCAGGACCTGCACGCCAAGGGGTACACACACACACACCCCCCACCCCACCCCGCTCTGTGACTTTCTGGAGAACCACTTCTTGGATGAGAAGGTGAAACTCCTCAAGATGATGGGCGACCACTTCACCACCTGGCCAGTCCCCAGGTGGGGCGTGGGCGAGTATCTCAAGAGACTCACCCTCATGATTGGGGAGCCTGCGGGCCGTCCTGGTCTCAGACTCTGCCTGAACCTGCCCTCAAGCCCCATCATCGCCAAGGCCCTGGAGCCGTCTCCCAAGGCTTGGACCAAACGGAACAGTCAAGCTTCCTTTTGCAGTTAAAAAAGAAAGGAAAAACAAGGGAGTTCCAAGCAGAGGAAACTGGGGCTTCCTTGGAGAAGGCGGGTGTAAGAAATCAGATGTTTCCAAGTAAGGGACATTCATTTGAGATCAATCTGGCCCTGCGCAGAGCTGGCTGCAGCCTGAGGCAGGACCAGATTAGAAACATCAAGGGCCTGAACTTCCGCTGGTGGCTGAGCACAGGAGAGAAAGGCGGGCGGGGACCGACCAAGGACCCAGGGACAGGAGCTTGGAGCTACAGCAAGGCCAGGGAGCGGCAGACCAACCAAGACCTACAGCCAGAGCCTGCCATAACTGCGTGTGCAGAACTGAGGGCAAAGGGCAGCTCACCCTCCTCCCTTTCCTCCCTCTCCCCTGCTCCACAGGCACCCAGCGGTTCCTTGGCTTCAGCCAGGAACTGTTTCCCGGCCGCATTCCTCCCCCTAGAGGCTCCTGGAAGCAACGCCACTGCTTTGTCCTAAGCGAGGATGGGCTTGTGGCTTCCAGGGCAGCCCCGGAGGTCAGGGAAGGGTGCTCTAAGAAAGGTGTGTGTGCTCAGGGCTCAGGTGGCCACACAGCTGGAGGGAAGGGTGCCAACTAGCGGGGTGGGGCGTGGAGCTGAAGGGGTCTTCGTCCTCACAGGCTGTGTGGTCTGGAACTGAGCCCTTGAACGCTGAATGAAGCCTGACTTTCCTCTCCTGGATACTTGCGGTCAGACCACCCCTCTCACAGATGTTGGGCTGCGAGACCCTACCTGACCACAGGAGTTACCGGCCAAACCTAATGTATTGCTTCTCTGGGCAAGCTGGGAAGTGTGGGGGGGCTCCTGAAAGTTCGTGGAAGAAGTCCATTCTCTCTCGAGATTCCACTCTCGCTCTCATGCTCGTGCCTGAGAAGAGGAGTGTGTGTGTGTGATTCTCCGACACCGGGAGGTGTGATTCTTTTTTTAAAAAAAATCATTTTATTGGGGGCCTCGTACAGCTCTTATCACAATCCATCCATTCATCCATTGGGTCAAGCACATTTGTACATTTGTTGCCATCATCATTCTCAAAATATTTGCTTTCTATTTGAGCCCTTGGTATCAGCTCCTCATTTTTATCCCCTCCCTCCCACGAACCCTTGATAATTTATAAATTATTATTTTGTCATATCTTACACGGTCTGAAGTCTCCCTTCACCCACTTTTCTGTTGTCCATCCTCCCAGTGAGGAGGTTATATGTAGATCCTTGTAATCGGTTCCCCCTTTCCACCCCACCCTCCCTTCACCCTCCTGGCATCACCACTCGCAGTACTGGTCCTGAAGGGATTGTCTGTCCTGGATTCTGTGTGTTTCCAGTTCCTATCGGTACCAGTGTACATCCTCTGGTCTAGTTGGATTTGTAAGGCAGAATTGGGATCCTGATAGTGGTGGGGGCGGGGGAAGGGAGGAAGGGTTACGGAACTAAAGGAAAGTTGTGTTTCATCGTTGCTACACTGTACCCTGACTGGCTCATCTCCTCCTCATGACCCTTCTGTAAGGGGATGTCCAGTTGCCTACAGATGGGTCTTGGGTCCCCAATCTGTACTCCCCTCATTCACAATGATTTGATTTTTTGTTCTTTTTATGCCTGAAACCTGATCCCTTCGTCACCTCACAATCGCACAGGCTGGTGTGCTTCTTCTATGTAGGCTGTGTTGCTTCTGAGCTAGATGGCCACTTGTTTATCTTCAAGGAGGAGCGATTCTTGACCAGCTTGACTGCTTGGGCTGAGTGGGCCTGCCCTCTCCCCTCCAAGGACTGAGGACCTCTCCTCCCGGGCCCGCCAACCCCCTGATTGATGCTCACTCACCTTACCAGCCAAGGGATTCTCGCTCTCAACACAAGTACAGGGATAAAGACTCTGGGCCTCAGCAGTGGCCTCAGTTGAGGGCCCCTATCAGAATAGCGGCAGAGATGGGTGCTGCCCCTAGCCCTGAGCTGGGGGTTGGCCCAGCACCTTCTTTGCACCCGGATCCTGACCCTGGGCAAACAGTGACCAGAATAGCAGAGGGCCCTATTTATAGGCCCAGCTGTTCCTCTCTCTGGCTCAGGGGTGAGGGGGCAGGGTGGCTCCTCAGTGCAAGGGCAACGGCTAGGCCGAGGGAAGCTGGCTGTGCCCAGGTGCCCCTGCCCAGACCCGTGTGCCCTGGCCATGGCGCGGGAGACCTTCCCCTTCACCTCCTCCACGCTACGCTCTCTCCGCCTGCAGCGAGAGTGGCTGGAGTGGGACGACCGGCGGCGGGCACTGGCCCAGCAATGCCGGAGGCACAGGTGCCCCACCAGCCCCAGCACCCAACTCACCAGACTCACCAGGCCTCGATGCACCTGTCGAGACCCAGTGGTCCACAATGCCCTCTTCTCTGGAGACCTGCAGCAGGTCCAAGCCCTGTTCCAAGATGAAGAGGCTGCCAATCTGATTGTGGAGACTGTGAGCAACCAGCTGGCCTGGTCAGCTGAACAGGGTAGGGAGCACCGGAACGGGGAGCAATGATGGGGGTGGGGTGAGGGGCCATCTCCCTCCAGACCGCAGGTGGGGGCCACCCACTCATCAGCACCCATGCCGCTCCTTCCTCCACAGAGATGAGGCTGTTCGGGGTCAACTAGTGGAATGTCTACTCTGAATTAAAACTATTTCCTAACTCTAAACATAATAACCACACACTATGGTGAGCAACGCAGTTCTATCTGGGCAACATTTTCCCCTGGTATGTCGGCACACAGGAACGTTTTTCTTTTACAAGATGAGATACTTCACCTTAATGAGATACTATGTTTCATAACCTGCTTTTTCATGTAACATCTTTCCAGGTCAATAGCTACAGCCCACTTGATAGTTTAGAATGAATTCTTCTGGATGCAAGCACCGCGATTTATTTATTTCACCCCCAGGTGGGATGGGGTTCCTGTGTGACTCATTTAAATAACAATCCCAGGGACATCTTTGGGTGTGTGCCAACTGAATCCCTAAGGGAACCCCAAGATTCCCACCCACCCTGGGGAAACCAAATAGCTCAATCAAGGCAGCCCTGCTTTCTGAAGATCAACAGACTTCCTGAACCCCAGCCATAGATCTTGGGGTTCGAAAATCCTTGGGAGGATTTATGTCTGTCCCGGCAGCACCGACCAGTTAGACCAGTTGTGGTGGAGTCGATCCCGACTCCGCCGAGCCCCTGTGGCCAGAGCAAAACTGTGCTTCAGAGGGCTTTCAGTGATGGGCTTTGGGGAAGTTGATCACCAAACCTTTCTTCTGAGGTACCTGGGGCCTTGGGGGCCGGTGGGGGGTGGGAATCTCCAGCACTAGCCGCTCACACCAGCTCTCACATTCATTGCAGCCTCGAAATCCTTCCTTGGCTGCAACCTTTCCATCTGGGATTGTGATCCCACCATGGCTTCCTGATCTTGTCTTTCACCCGCCCGGTGAAAAGCGAGCCTTTCCTACCTTCCCTTGAAAGCTAAAAACAAAACCTAGGCTTTCCTCAGGATTTAGGAAAACCAGACTTACTTGGGCCAAATGCGAACTATTTATAGCTCAGCGTGAGGCGTGGATGTCCTCAGATAAGTCGGGGCCATTTCTTTTTTCAGAGTACAACCTCTCCCCACCGGCCTTCTCCCTGCTCCTGCTTCTCTCCCCTCGTTCCTCCCCTCCACCCCCCCCCCACCCCGAGTTCACCACTCCAAACTCCCCCAGTCTGTCAGCTCCCGGCCTTCCAGCCCAACCCCCTCCACACTCAAAGCCCAGGTGAACACCAAACCCGCCCCGCAGCTCAAAGACCTTGAGGTTTTTCCCAGGGATCCACCCTTCTTAGTTGGCTTTTGTGGTTTTCAGGAGCAATTATTTTTTATTTTTGTTCTCTGCCCCACACACGAAGGTTCCAGACCGTCCAGCTGCCGCCCGACGCGGCTGTGCCCGTGCACATCCCTACCACAGGCCCTGCCACCGCAGCCCTGGCTCCACCAGCCTCCAGCAGCCCACGCCCTGCCCTGCCCCCGAGGCGCCCACACTCCCCAACCCAACCCTACCTGCTCCCTCAGGGTTCTGGGTGATGACTCCCAAGACCAAGCAGACGGCACCCCTCACCATCGCTGCCGCCCGAGGCTACACCGACTGTGCCCGCCACCTGATCCGACAGGGGGCTGAGCTGGACTCCCGCATCGGGGGCCGGGCGGCCTTGCACGAAGCCTGCAGCGGGGCGCAGTCCGACTGTGTGCAGCTGCTGTGCACCTTCGGTGCCAAGGCCAACGTGCTGTCTGAGGAGGGCACTGCCCCCCTGCACTTCTGCACACTTCCCGAGTCTCTGCAGTAGGTGGCTGGGGCTTGAGAGTGGGGCGGGGGCTGTAGGTGGGGTGGTGGTGGTGGTGGTGGTGGTGGTGGTGGTGGTGGTGTGTGTGTGTCTCCAGCTCACGTAGCCAGGAGAAGGGGAAGAATTCACCTCCACAGGCAGCTTTGCAGTCCCCAAAGCACCTCACATACATGTCCCGCAAGAATCAGGAAAACTGGCCGCATATGTGGATGAGAAAACTGCGACCCAGAGATCTTGGGTGACCTGTCCAGTCATAGCTACAGGGCCCTGGAAGCAGGCACACCTACTGCTGTGGAGGGGGTAAAAATCCCTTCTCCAACAGCCTTCTCCGAGTCCCCGGGACTCTGCTGTAGCCCAAACCCTACCTGCGCTGAGGTGGGCGCCCACCCGCACCACCTCCTCCTTGCACACTCTAAGGTTAAGGCTCTCAGCCCCTACCTGATGCACCCGTGGTGCTGTGGTGGTCTTTACCCAAGGGCACAGCTCACCTGCTGGGACAGTCCTCCTCCCCCCACCCTCCAGCTACAGGAAAGGTGGGTGACGGCCCCCGGAGGGATCCAGATGTGTAAGCCTGCTCTCAGTCCTGTGCACGTGGCGCTTCTAGAACCCTACGGAACAAGCTTTACAATGTCACCACGTGTGGCACTCGGCGCTCCGAGGGAGCCGCGGTTAGGATTCACGGAGGAAATAAACTCAGTCCTTCACGGACGACTGCCGGCTGCCCTGCTCTTGGCCACCGAACAAGAGCACCCGCCGGGAGGGGCTGTGTGCTGCCCAGAGGCGCCGGAAGGTCAGCTCCTGGGGGACGGATGCCGCTTATCAGGGCGCCATCAGGGCCGGAGCTGCTGCTCCTGAGTGTCCAGCGGCTGCCACCCGGGCCTTTAATTATCAATGACTGTTAGTTGAGTTCCCTCATGAGTAATTTAGTCGGTTGCGTCTTTGGTTTACCCTGGTGCATATTGGCGCATATTTACAGCGACCGTGTTTGGCCTGTCATGTTTTCTTTCAGGAATTAGGGGCCCATGTGGCTGGTGCTCCCTCAAACCTGGGCTTAGTTTGTTTTCTCACAGGGCAGTGGGTCTCCACCTTCTTCATGCCGCAACCCTTTCATACAGGTCCTCCTGTGGTGGTGATACCCCAGCCATACATTATTGTCATTGCTACTTCATCGCTGTCATTTACCTACTGTCTTAATAGTAGCCAAATGGCGACCCCTGTGAAGGGGTCTTTCGACCCCAAAGGGCTGTGACCCACAGGTGGAGAACTGCTCTAGGGGAAAGCGAATTAGGTGTTTCCCCACAGGCCTTCCATCTAGTTTGGGGACAATTAGAACACTAGGCTATATGATTTTTTATTATTATTTTGCTTACCCGCTTTACGTTTCTACGCTTCTTAACATAAATGCTAGAGTACAAACGCCGTCAGGTAGGGAATCTGAGACCTGTTAACCTTAGAGCAGTGGTTCTCAATCTGTGGGTTGCGACCCCTTTTGGGGGTTGAATGACAACCTGTGGGTGGTGACCCCTTTGGGGGTCCAACAGGAGTCGCTTAAGACCATCGGAAAACACATATTTCTCATGGTTGGGGGTGGCTACAACACGAGGAACTGTTAAAGGCTCGAGGCATTAGGAAGGTTGAGAACCACTGCTCTAGCGACTGTCAGGACGAGGCAGTGGGGGTGCCCACCCCAACACAGGCAAATATTGTCCAAGTTTTGTGCTATCAAAATGTGATGAATGGGGGGTGGGGCGGGGTTGGAGCTGATACCAAGGGCTCAATAGAAAGTAAATGTCTAGAAAAGAAAGATGGTCACATATGTACAAATATGGTGGATACAATTGATGTCTGGATTGTTCTAAGGGCCCCCAATAAAATGATTTTTAATTTAAAAAAATGTGATGAGACCACTGGCAGGTGACTCAGAATCAGGACTTGGGAGTTGTGGCCTGGGGCCGTTGGGTTAGACTCTGGGAGGGCCTGTCCAGCCCTGAGTTCTAATCCTGCCACCCTCACTAACTTGCTGTGTGCTCTGGCAGCCGGGACTTTTTACCCCCAAACCTGAGGAGCTCCTGGTGTCCCGAATGGGTGTTCTCTATGCTTGGCCTCTGTGTGAGGACAGGCGCCCACGAGACCTCGGGGTGAAGCGAGTGGGCTGAAGGGGGTGGGGAATGGCAGCAGGTTTTCTGGAGGAGGGGGGCTGAGGACTGCGGGTCAGGCCTTGGGACTCTGAAAACGGACTTCAGGGGGGATTGCCTCTGTCCCCAGGTGCGCCCGGCTGCTGCTGGAGGCCGGGGCCAAGGTGAACCTGCCCGCGCGGGAAAGCGAGGTGACGCCCCTGCACGTGGCGGCGGCCCGCGGCCTAGAGGAGCACGTGGCCCTCTACCTGGACCGCGGCGCCGACGTGGGCCTGCGCACCAGCCAGGGCGAGACGGCCCTGAACGCGGCGTGCGCGGCGGCCCCGGGCCCGGGCCGCGGCCTGTCGCACGAGGCGGTGGCGCGGCGGCTCCTGGCGGCCGGGGCTGATGCTCGGGCCGCGGGCCGCAAGCGCCACACGCCGCTGCACAATGCCTGTGCCAACGGCAGCGGGGGCCTCGCCGAGCTGCTGCTGCGCCACGGGGCCCGCGCCGACGTGCCCAACGGGGCCGGCCACACCCCCATGGATTGCGCGCTGCAGGCTGTCCAGGACGTCCCCAACTGCGAGCCCGAGGGCCTCTTCGCGGTGCTCTTGGACTATGGGGCCCAGCCTGTGCGTCCCGAGGTGGGTGGAGAACCTGGCTCAGGGGAAGAAAGGGGTCCAAGAGCCTGGGCTTGAAATCCACTGGCAGGGAAGGAAAGGGGTCCGGGCCCAAGAGATGGGAGGTACTTGAAGGCCGAGGAGAGACGCAGACCGGAGCCCCTGAAGGCAGGGAGTGAGTGGGCAGGGGTTATGCTAGACTGGGGTCTGCCCTTGGTTGTGGGTGGCACCGGACCCCAGACCCTCTTTTGCTTCCTAGATGCTGAAAGTGTGTGCCTCCTTCCCTCGGGCGCTGGAAGTCCTGCTCAATGCCTACCCGTGTGTCCCCTCCTGTGATTCCTGGGTGGAGGCAGTGCTTCCGGAACGGTGGCAGGTATGCCCACGCCAAGGATAGAACTCTTTCTGGGGACCCGACGGGGAGCTGTAGGGGTTTGACCCTGGAGTGATTCCTGTGGCTAGCCTGGCCTCAGATCCCAGACCCGTCTCCAGCCTCTCTGTCCAGTCATTCAGGACACCGAGGCTCTCTGGGTGGAGGCTGGGTACAGACATAGATAGCTAAGCCCCCTGCACTATACAGGCCTCCCCGGGCATTGAGCCTTGAGATGCACCAGACACCCAGGTGGGTGCATTTTGCTCCCTCATGCTACTGGGTCATCCCCAGGTGGGAGGGCAATGGGAGAAGGGTGCTGGGCCATCTAACCCTGTCTCATTCCTAACCCAGGAACACGAAGCCTTCTATCGCTCAGCCCAGTGCATGGTGAACCAGCCCAGGCAGCTGCAGCACCTGGCCCGGCTGGCTGTACGTGCTCAGTTGGGTGGTCGCTGCCGCCAGGCTGCCCTCCAGCTCCCACTGCCCCCACTCCTCCGGAGCTACCTGCTGCTAAGAGTGGAGGGACGCATCCTGTGAGCTCCAGGCCCAGTCTGCACTCACAGCTTGCGACCCCGACCTGCCCTGCACTCCTCTGGAATGATCAGGCCTCTCTGGCTAGTTCCTGCTTCTTCCAGCTTCCTGGGCTACCCGCTGACCCCAAGCCAGCCCTGAGCTTTCAGAGCCCACCTCCTCCTGCTGACTTGGCTTGTCCTTCAACCATCTTCCTCCTCCTTGGTCCCCTGGAAGGCCCTTCCACCTGGATACCCCGTCAAGGCATGGTGATCCTTGTCTCTTCCCCTGCCACCTTTGTACCTGTTCAGCCCTGTAGGGAGTGACGACTCAGCCTGTGCCTGCGCTGTGTTAGCTCACAGAGGACCTCGCCGCCTTGTCTACAGTGATCACAACAAGGCAAAGCTTCCAGCCCCTGGTCTCTGCCCCACTCTCTGGCCTCTGGGGCCCCTTCTCCCTTCTGAGATGATAGCCTTAGGAAAGGGTGTCTTTGGTGGCAGAGTGGTTACATATTGGGCTGCTAACCACAAGATCAGCAGTTCAAAGCCACTAGCCGCTCCATGGGGGAAAGACGGGGCTTTCTACTCCCCTAAAGAGTCTGCCTCCGAAACCCACAGGAGCAGTTCTGCCTTGTTTATAGTGTCGCTATGGATTGGCATGACTCAGTGACAGTGAGTTTGAGTCCCCTCTGCCTGGTGGACACTGCCTACATGGTTTGGTTTCAACAGGCTGGTCTGACCCTCACATCTCAGCTCAAATAGCACCCTCTCTGTTGACAGTGCACCTCTTTAAGGAGCCCTGGTGGCGTAGCAGTAACTGCGATCATGGTCGGCAGTTCGAAACCACCAGCAGCTCCGAGGGGGAAAGACTGGGTTTTCTACTCTCATAAACAGTTCCAGTCTTGGAAACCCGCGGGGGTCGCCATGAGTCAGTATTGACTCGATGGAAGTAAGTTTGGCTTTGCTTAAGGAAATGCCTGTGTCTGTGTCACCAGCACTGAGCCTGAGACTGTCTTCCCTGAACAAGCCCTGCAGTAGATGCTTGCTGAGGGAGGAAAGCCTGTTGGAGGCCGGGCCACTCACGGTTGTGTCTTCTAGGTGATCCATGGTCACCAAGCTCATAGCCCCTGAGAACCCACAACAGGGGACCCACCCACCCCCCCATCCCACCCACCCCCACTTCTTCCTCTGGTCTCACTGTCAAAATACCACCGTTTATCTAGACGGAAGCTTTGCAAGCCCGCCAGGTTCCATGAATGCAGTAAACGATTGTGCGTGAGATGAAAAAGTGGAAGCTGTGACATTTAAATCCGATGGCACAAGCTACCGTGTCAAGTTGATGCCCCCCGCCCCCCTGTTCTGCCAAGTTCTTTGCCCCAGCTATTATTTTCTTGTGATAAGAAAACAGTTTTAAGAATATCACAGGCTGGGTCCTCACAGACCCAGAGCCGTGAGCAACCACCACGGGAGAGACCTGTGCGCAGCCTGCTCACCTGTCCTCTTGCAGGGAGACCCTGGGCTCCTCCCCACCATGGGGTCACATGGTAGAGATGAGCCAGGAGCCCCGGGCTCCACCTCCCGGAGCCACCGACTGCCCTTTCTCCTCTACAAAGGAGCCCTGGTGTTATTGTAGGTCATGCTTTGGGCTGCTAACTGCAAGGTTAGCAGTTCGAAACCACCAGTTGTTCCTCAGGAGACAGATGAAGCTTTCTGCTCCTGTAAAGAGTTACCATTTCAGACACCCTCAGGGGCCGCTCTGGCCTGTCCTATAAGGTTACTGGGAGTCAGAGTTGATCAAGGGCAGTAAGTGGAGGTTTTTTCCCCCTCTATGGAGTGGTTTTCTTTCATCTACACCAGGGCAGTATTTACCTTGTTCACCAGGCCACGTGTTCTCCATTCCAGACAGGGCTTTTGGTTTAACATCATTGAGCCAGGCAGCTTCACTCAAACCTCATTTTTGGTGATGTTTTGGTGATGGTCAACTTAAGAGATCAGCGTGTGGCTGTGAAATACTGTTTCCTGGTGAGGAAAAATGCCACAGAAACCGGTGGTGTTGAACACAGTGTACAAGGACAGCGCTGTGGGGAAAACTCAAGTGTACAAGTGGGATTCTCTTTTCAAAACAGGTGAACTGTCTATTAATGACAAACCTCATTCTAGACATCAGTCAACTTCCAGAACAGATGAAAATATCAACTCATAGTGCAGTGGTCCTCAACCTTCCTAATGCTGCGACCCTTTCATCCAGCTCCTCATGTTGTGGTTAGCACCCTCCAACCACAAAATTATTTTCATTGCTACTTCATCACTGTCATTTTGCTACTGTTATGAATCGGGCAATCCCTGTGAAAGGGTCATTTGACCCCCAAAGGGGTCGCAACCCACAGGTTGAGGACCACTGTCATAGTGCATTTGGAGTTCACTCCACCAGGTCAGACTGCTAACTAAGCTGTCTATTTAGAGGTTCTGAAAAGATTCCGTGACAGTGTGCAACAAAAAAGGCCTGGTTTGTGGCAGATGGAGGACTGGTTTTGCCACCAGAACAATGCACCTGCTCATGGAACCATATCAATGTGCCTTTTTGGCAAAAAAACCCCCCAAAAAACCCACATGCCTCTCTTGCCCCACGTACCTTACTCACCTGACTATGCTCTCTGTGCGACTGCCTTTTGTTTCCATGAATGAAGAGGGACATGAAAGGACAGCAATTTGAGGATTTAGAAGAGGTGAAGAAAAAACACACAAGAGAGGTGCTGTCAGCCACCCACACAGATGAGTTTGAAAACGGTTTCCAAGAATGGAATTGCAGATTGGACAAATGTATGAAGTGTAATAGAGAGTACTTTGAAGGTGATACGGTTGTTTGGTAAAAAAATTAAATACAAAGCTTTGGGGGGAATACAATTTTGTGGGGTACCCATCCCGCATTCTTTCAGGCTAGATTTTCTAGAGTAAGAGCGTAAAATAAAAAGCTCCTGCTACAGACAAAGTACCAGTTTGGTTATTAAGAACAATAATACTTTTTTAAAACCACAGTAATAAAAACACAATTAGAGGCAAAAGGTTGGCACAGATAGCTGCCATGAAAATGTTCCATTTCTTTGATCGGTGGGGACAGGGAGCGTCGACAGGGTGCTCACACCGGCCCTAACAGGGTGGCCTCTCTGAGTGAGCGTGAATCTATTTGTCGCCTCATTGAATGACGATGCCCACCCTCACCAGCTCTCAGAGGGCTGCAAACTAAGATCACAACAAGCTCCCAGTCTGCCACCAGACCGGGAAGCTAGGTACAGATGGTTATTACGTAACGCCAGTTGGAGAGGACTCGGGGCCTGTCGGGTCTGGAGGGATGAGCATGTGCAAATCCACTGCCTGGGAAAGGAGGTACCCATTTGGCAGTCTCTTGAAACCTTGCTCCCACGGGGCAGAGTCATCGTCATCACACACTGCTGGCAACAGAAGACTGAGGACGACTCAAAACCCGAGAGGCGGCAAACAGCCCCTGACACAAGGCAGCACCTGCAGCAGGAGAGAACTGGGGAGGGCCTCCCCACGTGGCCAGCCCATGTGTGGACTCAAAGGTCCCCACGACTGTTGTGCGGGAGAAAAACAACAACCAGGCTGGAAGACAACATGTCCAGCCAACAACAAAGCCACATGATGGTAGAGGAAGAGGAAAAGGCTTCCAAGGAGGATTGCCAGACATTTCCTGCTAAGAAGGGAAAAGGGTTGTGCCTACAGGGCAGTACTAGAATATTTTACAAAAGGACTTCTAGTGAAATTTAAAAAGAAGAAACGAGGGCAAAAGGGCACAGACAAGCAGGTGGCACAGAGCTTACTGTTAATCAAAAGGTCAGCAGTTCGAACCCCCAAATTGCCTTGTGGAAGACCAGGCAGTCTGCCCTTAACAAGATGTCCAGCCAACGCTACTGTGCAGGGTTTCCTCTGTTGGACATCTTTAGGGGAGCAGGGTGCCTCGTCTTTTTCCCATGGAGCAACGGTGGTCTGAACTGCTGACTGTGCAACTAGCAGTTCAGTGCATATCCAACAGTGTCACGAGGTCCCCCTCCTTTAAGACTGACTGCCGTGAAAACCCAGTGGTGCAGTTCCACCCTCGGCCTTAGGGTCACTGGGAGCCCAAATCACTTAGCAGTGGTTGGGGTCTCAGAAAAGCCTACACATTTACGAGTAGTCAAACAAATGCCAGTTAAGAGCACGGTGACACATCTTTGCCTATCAAATCTTCCAACCTGAAACAAGCAACATCCCGTGGTCAGGGAAAGGGTAGTGTGTGTGTGTGTGTGTGTGTGTGTGTGTGTGTGTGTGTGTGTGTGTGTGTTTACTACAGATGTACTGAGTTAAGGCAGCATCCAGGATTTAGAATAGATTTTGAATTGCCATTCTGTAACCATCAGCCATTTCCTAAATGATCCTAAATCACCTAAGTCTGATAGTTTAGGAAAAGATACATCACATAAACAACTGTATCAAGAAAAATGCTCCGGGAGTTCTCATGCATGAACATGCACTGTTGTTGGACGGTAGGTCTTATTGTATTTGGCTGAGGCCCGTGTTGAGCTGTGATCGGGTCCCAGCTACAGACTTCTTGCATCTCATTGGTCGGCCCCCCCACCTTCAAACATACTCCTGTACAACAACAACACAAAGTGCACGCCGTGTTAAATAAATGAAACGCGATTCCGAAAGCCTCTCTCAACATGCCCACAACACCCCTGCAGCTTGTCCTTGCACTGCACGCACTCAGCAGGGCTGCAGCCTGGCTCCGGGGCAGACTCAAGGTGCACCGGTCCCAGCCCTGTGTCCTGGCGCCGAGCATTCCAGTGCACCTCCTACGACGCTCGCCACACTTTCCTTCTGCCCTCCCACCCTGTCCCTCTTGGCTGTTGGAAGACGTTGCCTCTGTCCAGCAGATAAGAGAACTCTTTTTTTTTTTTTAAGAGAACTCTTGTAAATCCCTCTCCGTGAAACAACCTGCCTGAACCCAGCCACTGTCCCCTGCCTAAATCTTTATACAAGTACCTGCTGCCTTAGCTTTGGGCACAAAGAAATAACAGTTTTCATCCTCAAATCTTGGAAGACAGAAAACTGACAGATGACAATGTCACGTGGTAAGTGTGGTGGCAGCAGTCAGCCTAAGCAGCCCGAGGACCACAAAGCGCATGTGTACCGAATGCCAAATGGGCTGGTCAGAGACCTAGGGCAGGGGCCAATGAAGCCATCAGTCCCAGCGACTCCAGCCACCTGCTCTGCCCGCTGCACCTCGAGGGGACACTGCTTAGTCCACTCTTCCTTTCTGAGTCTGCCTTTTAGGGTCACCTACCCTCCTCCCTGCGGCTTCCTTTTGTCACAGAAGCATCTTCAGGCTTCATCACACAATGTCCTTCCTCTGTCCATTTCTTTTCTCGCCTCTCCCCATTGCATGTGTGACACCCACACTGCTAGGGGGAGCAGAAACACAGAGGGACAACCTTTCTGGAGGACAATGTGGTGCCAAGGAGCAAAGAGGGAAAAAAAAAAGGGAACACTCTTTGAGCCAACAGCTCCGGTTTCGGCCACGTTTGCCAGGGGAGCGAATCGTGGATTTGTACAAGGGTCTTCCTAAAAAGATGTCCACCAGAAAGGGAAGGAATGGAAACATTCCACATGCCGTCCTCCGAGCAGAGTCGTTAGCAAACCAGCAGCAAGAGGCGATGGCACAATATGGAAGGTAACAGGTGGCTAGCTAAAACTTACAGTGTGACGTAATAAAGAGAGTTCATGACCCAGGGAAAGGCTCACAGTATAGAGTTAGGACAGCTGGCCCTTGGTTTCCACAGGTTCCACGTCAGAGGATTCAACGAACCTCGGATCAAAAATGTTCACGTGGAAAAAAACCAAAAAACAAAAAACCTCCCAAGGCTAAGAGGACGTGTACAGCGTTGTTTTCATAGCATTTACAGTGGATTAGGTATCATGAGTAATAGAGAGATTTATACAGGGGTGGAGTGTGGAGGCTGCATGCAATAGACCATTTTCTATAAGGGACTGGCATTCTGGGGGTTTTGGAATGGGCAGAGGGTAGAGGAGCTAACTCCCTCATACACAGTGGGGAGAACTGTCATTACTGTCCAGTAGGGAGACCAGACTGCCTACAATCGTATGGTTAGGTGCCTTCCTATTGATTTAGACTCAAAGAGACCTTATATAACAGAGTAAAACTGCCCAGTGGGGTTTGGTGGCACAGCAGTTAAGCATTTGGCTGTTAACGAAAAGGTTGATGTACAAACTCACTAGCTATTCCATAGAAGCAGCTTGCTCCCCAAAAGATTACAGCCTGTGAAGCCTTATGGTGCAGACGGACTTTATTCTATCGAGTCCTTTCACCCACGCAGGACAACCACCACCTTTACAGGGCAGGACGCCTGCTCTAGGGGCTCCGGGGGCCCCTAGGTAGGCTCAAACCATTAACCTTTCAGTTACCATCGGGCCCCCAGCCATACCTACCCTAAAGGCAATGTTGTGGAGCCGATTCCCACACATAGTGACCCTACATCGTTTCCATGGGAGCAGGCAGCTTTGTCATTTTCCAGAGCAACAGCTAGTGGGTTTCAACTTTGAACCTAGTAGTCAGTAACTCAATGCTTCCTAGGAATTGCCACCAGGGCGCCTTTCCGAACTCATACATAAAAAACAAAAACAAAAAAACAAACCAAACTCACTGCCATCGAGTTCATGCTGATGCATAGTGAGCCCCCCCACCCCCCTGTGGGTTTCTGAGATGGTAACTGTTTATTGGGTAGAGAACCCTGGGAGTGGCTGGTGGTTTAGAACTGCCATTCGGATCGAAGTCCAATTCATAACCACTATGTCCCCAGGGATCCCCCCCCCCACAGATAAATAGATGTAAAAAGGCAAATCTGGGTTAACTTTTAGTCGTAAAACCAATTGCATCATCTGGGCAGCTTCCAAACCTGTAAAACAGGTATGATAATAGCTACCTCACGAGATACCAGACCAAGACCACACCCAGGAGTGGACAGCCTCACCTTTCTCCCTTGGGACAATGGCTGGGTTTTTAAAAAATCATTTTATTGGGGGTTTGTATAACTCTTATCACAATCTATCCATCCATCCATCCATCCATCCATCCATTGTGTCAAGCACATCTGTACACTTGTTACCATCATCATTCTCAAAACATGTACTTTCAACAACTGGTGGGTTCTAACCAGTTATCTATGGCTCTGGTAATCAGCTGAATGAGTCCCCCACAGGGCTCCTCGTGACTAAGATTATTATACAAAAGCATTAACAGTGGTTTACTTATTCACTCAACAAATACTTAGTGAGAGCCCTCACGTCGCCTGTTCTCTTTGTTTGAAACTCAGCTTGGGAGATTTCTGCTCTTTTATCAAACTGGATGGACTCTGGTACCCTGCCTGCCTCTCAAACACACTAAACCATAACACTCAAAAGGTATACTGGAACCAAATCATACTGTTGACCAAAAGTAGCCACTGGTTCCCCGATGGGCACTAGTGGTTGTTAAGTGGACCAGCAGGGGAATTCTGGGGTAATTTTCTATGTCTTGAGCTGGGTGCTGGAGCCAGTGGCGTGTTCAGTTGGTAAAAAATCACCAAGTTCTTGGGAGTACCTGTTCGTCATTGTCTGCATTGATCATTCACACTGAAACAAACAAACAAAAAAAACTCACCAAAAACCAATGCCTGTACGTTTTAAAAAAAATAAAATTGCATAAGTCTGAATACGTTTGGGGGAGTTAAACATTTCCCCCTCTTTGGGGGGCTACTTTTATTCTGTCCTAAACCTGTGTGGATGGAGTCCTGGTGGTGTAGCGGCTGAGAGTCTAATCGTAGTCAGCACTGTGAAATCAACAGCGGCTCAGCTGCAGAGATGAGGTTTTCTACAGACTCCGAAACCCATAGGACAGTTCTACCCTGCCCCAGAGTCGCTTTGAGTCAGGATCAACCCGATGGCAGTGAGTTCGGTTCTGGTTTAAGCCTGTGGGGTGTCAGTGCTGTGCTCCGCCTCTCCTAGGGGCTCCCCCCCCCTCCCCGCTCAATTTATCTAGGCTCCACGTTACCTGGGGCCGGACCATTTGGACACTGCGTTTTGGCTAAATTGTGCCCTTGTCCTGTTCTAGGCCTGTCCTCAGCTCTAGAAGGTCACAGAGAAACCAGTTCTGACAGATTCCGCTAACTCGGAGCGCGGTGCGCGGTAATGGACGCAATCAGCCGGGGAGACTAAAAGTGCTAAGTCGGAAGAACAGGGCTGGGAAGAAGGAAGCCTGTTGCTCCAGCTCCTTTCTGAAGCGCCAGCCCCGCGGAAGCCTTCCCGGCAGGCACACAGCCTCGCCCCTTTCCCAAGCACTTCCCCACAACTCACGCCTCCTTGTCTGGCCACGCCCCCTCGTCTGGGCCCGCCCCGCCCAGCTGCACCACCCCCGGCTCCGCCCACGGTCGTGACCCCGCCCTGGGACGGGCGTGATCCCGCCAACAATGACTCCGCCCCTCCTTCCGCTGGGAAACCGGTGCCTTTTATTTAAAGATGCGTCTACGTCACCCCGCTTTGCGTAGCCTCGCGTCATCAGTGTACGGCGCGGAGGCGGGACTTCCGGTTACTGGTTCTAACAGCTTCCGGGATAAGCCGGAAGATCGGACCCTAGGCAGAATCGGTGACTGTCAGCCCCTCCCCCGGCCCCTGCCCGGCCCCTACGGAAAGGCGGATCTAGGGGCCGTTCCAGCGAAGTCAAAACACTTAGTCTGGCCGTTTCAGGTGAGGATCTTCTTCCCCACCCAGGCTGAGTACCGAACCTAGCCTCCTTTAATTTCCCATGACACCCCGCTTCGTCAAGCTCCGCCCCGTTTTCCAGCCCCGCCCCGAAGCTGGAGGGGTGTGGATGGTTTGTGACCCCCCTCACCTGACCCTACTACCCCCTCATGGGTGGGTGGGAGAGCAGGGCTTGGGCGCTGTAGCTGGGACCAGACAGCCCTTCGGCTCGGGTGAACCCCGGCCCCCTCGCGAGCGCCGCGGGAACATAGCCACCCCAACGCCGAGCTTGGCCTCGGAAAAGGAAGGGCTGGGGACCCCTCCTCACCTCGCGGTCGGCGTCGCTCGCAGGCAGCGGAGAGAGCAGAGGCCTCCGAGGCGGGAGTCCCGGGGTCCTGCCCGGCCCCTCCGCACGCAGTTGCACGGTGTCTGTGCCGGGTGTTGAGCCTCTGTTCGCCGCCGTTTCTTTTTCTGTAAATCGGGGTTAATGGACCTGCCCAGCTGGCCCTCGGGGCTTGTTTGTGGGAGTGCAATCATCGCTGCCACTTTCTTGCCACTCAGTTGCAGTGTGCCCAGCACTGTACTAAGTATTTTGCCTCGATGATTTCCCGTCATCTTCAAAACAGCCTTCCGAGGTAGGTACTGATTTTTAAACCCCATTTTACTGATGCGGAGGTTAAAGCTCCTAAGCAAGTGGTTCACGGTTGCGTAGTAAAAGAAGACACGGCCAAGATTACCGCGAGTGCCTTTCTGGCTCCTTGGTTCCGGTGTGCTAAAGAAGGATGTGGAAACGATTCAGATGTTGTTCATCTCACCAGTGTCATGGCAGCATCTACTGAGGCACTATGCTGGGCATTCTGGTACCAAGAAGCAATGCATGCAAAGGTTGTCTTCCGTGAGCCTGGGGGAGAGATGGCAGGGAGCGAGGTCTAATGGCGTTTTGTAGGTGCTGTGAGAATAGCCGGATAATGATGATCACCGGTTTGACTTGAGCTCAGGGACTGCTGAAGGAGCTGCAGATTCTCCGAGGGGAAGCTAGGTACTCCAAGGAGCCAGCTAAGATCCTGCCAGCCTTTCTAAGAACCTGCCAAGGGAGAATTTCCCAGTGAGCTGTGGACTGTGAGAACTTGGATAAGTGGTGTTTGCAGTTAGTCCCTGGTGACACAGGAGAGTGGGCAGTTCTGGTGGCCGCCCTGTTTGCCTCCTCCAGGCATGCCAGGAGGGCTTCCCAGGAGGCAGACACAGTGTCCGATGACCCCCTGCAGAGTTGTTCTTTGGCATGGTCTGACTCCGTTTTTGGCAACAGGTCCATTTTATTTGGCTCTTGACCTTGGGGCCTGGGTCTGTGACCATGAATGAGACCCGGATTCACATAAGACAGTCCTGCTGGCCCTCTAAAGGGGGTGCAAAGTCCAAGGTTTCCGAACTTTCCAAGGTCTTTCTGAAGCCATCCTGGAGGCCGCCCTGTGGTTCCATTTGTGTGAGCAAGTGATAGAAACCTCAGAGAGACTCAGGACTGAAAGTGGCAATACACACAAACGGGAGTGGGTGGAAGCCAGCAGAAAGGCTGAGGTTTCCCTGACCCTTCATGCTTGTCGCTGAGAGAGGTAGGGCATGGAATTGGAACACTGGAGTTTTACAAGAGGCAGAGGCACAGCTTTGGACTGGGAGTCCAGAACTAGGAAGATTGGTTGGTTGCCCTTTCTCCAGGATGCTGAGTGCCCAGTTTCCTTCCAGGCTGGGTTAGTTAGAATCTGGTCTGGTTGCAGCCCTGACTGAAGCTCTCCCGCTTTGTTCCGCAGTGTGGACCCGGCCAGCAGCCAGACTATGGAGCTCTCGGACATCACTCTCATTGAGGGTGTGGGCAATGAAGTGACGGTGGTGGCAGGTGTGGTGGTACTGATTCTAGCCTTGATCCTAGCATGGCTCTCTACCTATGTAGCGGACAGCAGTAACAACCAGCTCCTAGGCACCATTGTGTCAGCAGGAGACGCATCTGTCCTCCACCTGGGGCACGTGGACCACCTGATGGCAAGCCAAGGTACCCCAGAGCCAACTGAACTCCCTCGTCCATCAGAGAGCAATGACGAGAAGGCTGAAGAGGCCGGCGAAGGTGGAGGTGGAGGGGACGCCACCGGGGAGCTTGGAGCTGGGGGAGGTGCTGAGCCCAGCCTGGAGCATCTGCTGGACATTCAAGGCCTGCCCAAAAGACAGGTGGGCCCAGAAAGCGGCAGCCCAGAGGGCTCCCCTCCCACCCTCATCAATGTGCGGCTCAAATTCCTCAATGACACTGAGGAGCTGGCTGTGGCCAGGCCTGAGGATACCGTGGGAGCCCTGAAGAGGTGAGTGGACTGGAAGCTGGAGGCTGTTCCCAAGTCCCCCAGCCCTTGGTCACCTCTGATAGTTGTACAGACAGGAGGCGGATTACTGCCTTAGAAACCCCCCCCTTTCTGCTTGGCCCTGCCCTGCCAGTCTAGGTCCTTCTCATTTCTCATCCTCTGTCTTCCCTTCCCCCTCTCATCCCTGTAGCAAGTACTTCCCTGGACAGGAGAGCCAGATGAAACTCATCTACCAGGGCCGCTTGCTGCAGGATCCGGCCCGCACGCTGCGCTCCCTGAACATTAACGACCAGGCTGTGATCCACTGCCACCGATCCCCGCCGGGGCCTGCTGTCCCTGGCCCCTCTGCTTCCCTGTCCTCCTCCTCCACGGAGCCACCCAGCCTTGGTGTCAACGTGGGCAGCCTCATGGTGCCCGTGTTTGTGGTGCTGCTGGGTGTCGTCTGGTATTTCCGCATCAATTACCGCCAGTTCTTCACAGCACCAGCCACCGTCTCTCTGGTGGGCGTCACGGTCTTCTTCAGCTTCCTGGTGTTTGGGATGTACGGACGCTAAGGACTCGAGGAGAAAATGAAGGCATGGTCTTCCACCTCCGTGGCCTCCCCCTTTCCTGGCCAGAGCGGGCCCAGGGGCCTGGGAGTGGGGGATGGAAAGGATGTGGGTGCCCCCTCCAGAGGACGCCAGGGGTGTGTGGGGCATTGCCTCATGTCCACGAGAGTACAGGTGTCCCCTCTGTGAAAGCACAACTCAGGTAGAAGCGAGGATGGCGCCTCCCTCACTTTTTAGGGTCTTAAAGCAATGGCTTTAAGGCGATGGCCTGTTGCTGGGGAGGCTGGGCGCTGGGGGCAGCTTCCCCCCCATATGGCCCTGGCTTTTCTGCGTCTGCATGTCTGCTCCCCCGCACCCAGGGCCACCGGCCAGGGCAGTTCAGCATGGCCCCAACCTACTTCTGGGGGAGGCCTGGAGTAGCCTACCTTTGCTAGTCAAGTATCGATCTTTGGAGACTTGGGTGACACAGCAAGAATAAAGATGCCAGCTTTCCCAAGAGGCACCTCGCTGCCCTAGCCCACTTCCCACCCCTGTAGCAGGAATGGGAACGGGTTTCTCCACATCTTGGGCAGTTCCCAGTAACCCCCCTTTTTTAAAAGCACTTTTAAAAAAATGGTAATAGTCCTTTATAGAGCCATCAGGAAGGGGATGGGGCAGGAAGCCAAGCCCCCAGCACTGGGCGAGGCCAGGCCACAGCTGCTGCTCCTCTAGGGCTGAAGTTGTAAGCAAGACTGCACTGGCCCTCAGCCAGTGTCCTGCCCAGCTCCAAGGACGAGCCCTATGGCGCTCTGGGCCCCAGGCCCTTGCCTCAGGGGCTCCTGGAGGATCAATGGCTGAATAAAATTCCATGTGTGGTTCAGGAGCCTCTTTCTGTGACGAGAGCAGAGCTTGGCTCTCTCCCAGCAAGCAGCTGGGTAAGGAGGGTGGGGAGGCCCGGCTACCAACGGGAGATGCAGTTTATTTACACCAGCAGCCATGGGGGCGGGGGGATACACAGCGCTTACAAAGTTAGCTACCTGTACAGGATGGATTACATATGCAAAAATAAAAATCTCAAGACCACAGGACAGCGTGAGCCCCACCCCCCTCCCCCAATGACCCCAGCATGCGGTAATGCCAGGCGGGTGGCCCCTGGGCATGCGGGGGGGAGTGATGCATGGAGGAAAAGCCACCGGCCATGGAAATTAGTACAGAACCCCCCCACACACACTCGGACACATGATAGGATACAGGGCGGACGACACCTAGCTGGGGTGGGAAGGATGGGACTGAAACCCACAGCCTGCTGTTCAGAAGGAGGGGAGTGGGGAGCTCCTAGCCCCTGTTCAACTACATGGTAGGGGGGGGCGCTCTCCCCAAAAGGAAAGGGGGTGGTTCCCTCAGGGTCCCTGCTGGACCAAGCCCATCTCTTATCCAGCCTGGGCAGGGGGCTCTGTCCCGAGGGGGGGCCAAGGAACAATGGGGAAGTCGATGTAGACAAACCAGTTCCCAAACTACTTCCCACTTCTCCCTCCTCCGACCAGGAGGGGGACAGGAAGAAGCCAGAGGGGAAAGAAAGGGTGAATTAGGGCCTGAGCTGCAGCTGCCTCCAAGGGGAGAGTGGCCCCCTGGTCTTCCTCCACCTTCACCCCACTCCGGAGACTTCCTTTGGAAGCAGGCTGGAGGCCGCCTGAGAGCTGCCTCTCCCTTTGGCTTCTCCTGGAGGGAGAAGGCTACACAGGGTCAAGAGCCAAGAAGCCCAGGCCCCGGGACTTACCCTAACTCCTGCTGCCAAAACAGGTTTGGCTTCCTAAAAAATAATCACAATTCTTGGGTTAAAAACTAATTTGTAACCAGGTGCCAGCCACAATCAACCATCTGGGTGAGATTGGGGCTCCAGCTGGCCATCGGCCTACCTGTTCCCTCTCTTAGGGTCCCTAACCCGAGTCAGACCAACTAGTCCTGGGTACTAGCTACCCAAATGGGGCTGGTTCCTCCTGAGAGGAGGGCAGGGACACGTCCAGCCAGTGCGGTGGCTGGTGGGAACATGGCTCAGGGTCTACTCCACCCAGTCGGCTCTGCTCCCAGCCTAGGCCGTGGTCCTCCAGCTCGGCTCCTGGAGTAGCGGTGCCCGCGTGAGGTGGGTGGTACATCGCAGGGATGTAGTCCGAGCAGGCGGGCACTGACATGATCGGCTCGCGGTGGGGCAACGCCTAGGCATGACGCCCCTCCACTTGCCACCCAGAGCAGAGAACACCCTCTTCCCACCCTCTTCCAAAGTAGAGGGGGAGGCACAGGGTCTGGCTTCCCCCGGAGCCCCAAACCACAAGTACGGAATAAATAACTTAAAAGCGGCCAAGGCAGGGGGAAGAGGGCAGGCTTCGGAGGCAGGAGCATGGCGAGGGACTGAAGCTGATCAGGGAGGAGAGGGGTGGCAAGCAGCAGCTGGGAACTTGGGCTGCCCTAGGAGGGCAGGAGAGCAGGGGCAGGTGGGAGGAACATGGGGCAGCCCCAGGAGGGTGAGGCTGGGCCCCTTCCTGGGGCAGGGAATGAGGTAAGAAAACATTTCAAATAAAGCAGCACCGTTCCCTCTCATCTTGGGGCCCCACTCCTCTCCAGCCCAGGGGCAGGGAAGAAAGGCAGGGGGGAGTCATTTTGATACACTGCTCCCTCTCCCTGTCCTCCCCCACCCCATTTCTCACAGCTGCAGAGGCTGGGGGGGGGGGCCTTTCCTGGCACCCAACAACACAAGGACAGCTCTTGCCGCCAAGGAGGCCCATGGGGATTGAGGGGAAAGGGCTGCCCCTCTAAGGGGCAGGGGAGGTGGCGGCCAGTTCCAGACACCAACCTCAGCAGACAGCACTCTGTGCCTGCCTACCCCAAGGAATGGGGGCATCTGGTAGGATTCTGCACAGACAGGACACGGCCCAGCCCTGCCCCTCAGCTCCAAGCACCGGACCCATTCACATTGCTGAGGGCGGCTGGGCGAAGCCCCCTCCAGGCTCAGCTTCCGACCCACAGCCTCGAGGGAGCCACAATGCCCCTCGGCAGGGCCTAGTCCAGTTCCTGGGGTGGGGGGCAGGCAGTGCCCGGGTGCAGTGCCTAGGCCAGGCCCCTGGCCTGGCCAGACATCCAGTAACTCACAGAATAAATAGGAAAACTGCCTCCCCACCAAACTGATGTCCAAGGCATGACGTGTCCAGGTCTGAGTCCTGCATGCCGAGGGTCCGTGCTCCTTCGCCGAGGACCCTGCCACCCCCCAGGGGTGCATAACTGGATCCTCTGCCTGTCTGGCCCACCAAGCTTCCCAAGCCCAGACCCCCAGCAACTGTCCATTGGCCAGGCTCTGCCACCTGGGTGGGGCTGGGAGAGAGCTCTGCTCAGCCATAGGCTAACCCTGGCACCAAAGTCAATTGATGTCATCGTAGATGCTGGGCGTTGGAGGGGCCGGTGGCTTTGGCTTCTTTTTCTTATTGGTGCCCAGGCTGGAGGCTGTCCCCACCAGGCTCAGATGGGATTTCTTTTTCTTGGTTTTCCGTGACTCGGAGCTATTGGTACCTGAAAAGGAAGAGGGGTGAAGAATAAGCTGGGGGGCGGGGGGATAGCACTGGGGCAGGAGAGGGAAGGTCTCCCCTACCTAGACCCCATCCCTGGTTTTCGCTGGTCTTGGAGGAGCCGGAATCCGAGGGTGAGAGGTCAGAGGAGCCGTCCCACTGGAGCCGGCTGATCAGGGCCTGGCTGTCAGTCATGTCAAAGCTGTCGTTATCCAGTGAGCTCTCCACCTCTGGGAGGACGCTGCAAAGGGGCAGACCAGGGCAAAGAAGGGGGTGTCAGGGCGCCCGGCCAGCCCTCCTATGCCCCTCTCTCTGCCTCCCACCCCACTTGGAGGCTCACTTACGCTGAGGGCCCGAGGAAATAAACCCGCACAGCTCGCCGCTGCTCATCGGTGTGCTGTGGGCAGCGCAGGGACCTGGGGCCAGAGCAGGTCAACCAAACTCAGGCGCTGCCCCTTCCCCTCAGGGGCCGAGGCAGGAGTGGGGGCAGGGAAGGGAGGCAGTTAGAGCCCAGGAAGGGGGAGGGAGGCTCACAGCTCAAACCCTCAGATCTAAGGGGTCTGAGCAAGAGGATCCCCACGCTTACCTCGTGCACATCTTCTTTGTGTGTTCCGAAATCACCCCACATTGCTGGAAAGGAAACAGAGTTGAGAGGGGGGAAAAGGCAGGGAGCCCCAACTAGTTGCCACCCAGTCCCTCTGCCACAAAGGCTGGACTGCCACACAGAAACAGCCCCTAGGGCCCCTTGGTCCCAGGCCACTGTGGGCCAGGAAACTACCTTCCAGAGAGTAAACACCCCACCCACACCCCACACCCAGGGCCCACCCTGGCCCTCACCGTGGTAAGCAGGCTGCGCAGCTCCTCTGGCCCCAGGGCCTCATAGCTGATCCCAGAGGAGCTGTTATACTGAGGGAGAAGCATGGGTACAGGTTAAATGGCAGCAGGCACAGGGGTGGCAGGCTGTCCTAGCCCCTCACCTAAGTGAGAAGATGCCAGGACCACCCAGCAGTGGTCCTGGAGGGTCCTCCCACCCCCTCCTACATTGGAGGGAGGGTGCTTGGTGGGAGGGGCGGCCCAGGGAGAACACAAACATCCAGATGTCCATAACGAGCTTGCCCCCCCACCTGTCCAAATCCCAATGACCTCGAACCAGGAAGGGGACACCTGAGAGGGGCAGCCTGTCCTCACCTTAAAAGGATCCGAGTTGCTAAGTTCCCCTGAAGAAGAAAAAAGAAGGGGAAGGGTGTTTGATGCAGAGGTACAGACAGAGAACCCTGAAAATAACCAGAAAGGAAGTGGGGGTGACAGAAGGATCACAGGCCCTCCCTCAATTCCCTAGTTCCCCCAAGCTCCATGCCTCTCCCCCTCCCCACAAGGAGATCCAGGAGACATCCCATTTGCCTAGCCCCCACTTACCATTTTTGTGTTTTAAAGACTTGGATCTTCGAGGGGAATTGGGGTTCTGGAATGGGAGATACCATAGCTTTGGGGAAAGGGGAATGATAAGGGGGTGCCGAGAACCCAGGGAAGGAAAAGAGATTTGACAAAGAAACAGCCTCAAATTGCCCCTCCCCACAACCCACACGCTAGACTTGTCTACTCCAGTCCTGTGACCCCCAGGCCTTTGTGGCCCTCCTGCCCACCAGATAGCCTCCTCCCAAACCCAGAGAGGCCCCCCTCATGACCTCAGACTGGAGGCAAGAGTCCCACCCCCACCCCCTTGAAAGGACTCCCTGCCCAAAGGGGAGGGGATCTGTCCTCTGCCCCAATTTGCTCCCACTGGCCTGGCACTCACCTTGTCAGATTTCCTCTTCTTGGCTGTGGAGGACAATGGGACAATGAGACAATGAGCACAGAGTTAGCTCTCCATCTGGGGCCAGAGAAAGACTACCCCCACACCTTGCCTGCCCTATTCCCCCATTATTCAGGATGAGGACCTATGGCCACTGCAGACCCAATCTCTGCCTGCTCACCTCACCCCAAGGGCCCCCAAATTCCCAGCTCCCCAAACACCTTTCTTCTCCGAGCCATAGGACCAGTCGTTGTCGTTGATGTCATCGTTGTCCTCTTGGTCACTCTCTGACTTGTTCATGTTGTTGCTGTTGGCAATCCTGTGGAGGGGAGGAGGGGGTCAAGGCTCCAGGCCTACCTATGACTCAAGAGCAGAGCCAAGTGCCAGCCACCCACTGCAGCCTGCAACGGTCTCCAGGGCCCCCAAAGGCAGGCAGGCCACACAGGAAGGGCGGCTCTGGCCTGAGCAGGGCACGGGCCCTCACCGGCGGTTGGCAATGCGGCTGCTGTTCCGACCCATTCCTAAGCACTTCTCCAGGTGGGGAGCGAAGCGGGAGGCGGCAATGCTGCGGCTGCAGTTGGGGCAAACACACTCCTTGCTCTTCCACTGGTTGAAAACCTGTCCAAAGATGTCCAATCCTGGCTGGTCCACGATCTCTGGGGACAGGAGAGGTGTGGTGATCAGGGGGGAGCAGAGGACTCCTTTGCATGGTCCCCACCCTAGGTCCCATGGCCTCTGAAAAGGCCCTAAGCTCCAGGTCTGTACGTGGTGGGGCTGCTGGAGGAAGAGGAGGAGGAGGTGGCGGCGGCGGCACTCCCAGGGCAAGACGAGACTGCACTCCTTTGCCCAGGAAGCTCACCAAAGTCCTTCACGCTCTCAGGGTCTGTGTCATCCAGGAAGAAGTAGCCACACTTCACAGCCCGGTGTACCTCGAAGCAGAATCCCAAACAAGAATCCTCGACCAGGTCCGTGTAGATCTCCTGAGCGATGGCCTGGGCCCAGGGGAGAACGAACATCCATCATCAGAGTCACCGCCCACTGGACTGACTGAGACTCTCACCGACTACATCTCCCGCCACCTCACCCTGACCAGAAATTAGGCTTTCTTTGCCATTTCTCCATCTTGACTTTGCACTCTCCCTGCCTTCTCGGCTGGCTATCCCCTTGAGGAGATGAAGCTGACTACCCAAATTCCTCTTTGGTGTGGAGGCCAGCTAGCGCCACACAGAAACATCAGAGACAGAAGCAGAGGCACACGTGGGGGAGCCCTCACCTCTAGTTTGCTGTTATCCAGGCCAGACAAAGACATTTCCTCCATTTTCATTTGTAAACTCTTGTGGAGACGGCACTCTGACTGTTCATAGCACAGCGGGCGGCAACACGGCTGAACACATGGGGTGGGGGGTGGGGTTGTTGGTATGAGTCCAGGGCACCTCTGAAGATCACCATTACCTCCACCCTCCACCCCCTTGCCCCTCAGCCTCTGGCTTCATCCTAGCACCAGGAGCCACCCTTCCCCAAGGCCCAGGCTCACAGATTCTGAATGGTCGTTCAGGGCCTGGAAACCCAAAGACAGCCTTGTCCTTCCCAGGTCTGAGCTCAGGCTCGAGACGACCTACTGCCAATCAGAGCTGGCTCTCTAGGAGGCAGCAGCTCACTCCTGGTCCCCAAAACTCAAACCCCTCTTTGATACCCATGGTGCAATGCAGCAGGGGGAGGAGAAGGAACTCTAAGGCCTTAAAGCAAACCCACAGGGTGTGGCAGAGAACTGCACAGACTCCTAAATAACCACCACCCCCTTCCCTCAAGGCTCTCCTCGGTCACCTCTGCTTTCAGCCGGGATGTCCACTTGGGGGGGTACTGCTACCAGAAGTAGGAATGGCCCTAGGCCCCTACCACCTTCGCCCCACTCTGCCTTCCCTGAAAATACGCGTGCTGCCACAGGAAGGGAGCAGAGCTCCCAGCAGCCTAGCTGCGAGGGCCTTTTCCAGCCACTGTGGGCAAGAGGGGGGTGGTCCCGTGGGATGGCATGCCAGGAGGGAGCACTCCCCTTACCTGGTCGTCTTTTAAATAACCAACCACCCTCTCCCTCCCTCCCTCCCTCAGGACCAGCCCGGAAGTCTCTCTAAGAGCCTCAAAGTCCGGGAACCCCCACAAAAGGATTCACAAACAGCGCCCCGAGTTTGGGGCCCCTCTCAGCTGAGGGCACGAGTTTGCGGATCTGCCGGCCTCCAGTCGGGTGGGGAGTGACAAATGAGCCAGGGGCACTGGGGAGGGTGGGAGGCCGAGTCTCGGCTCTTGCCCGTCCCTGCGGCACTGCTGCTGCATCATACCGACTGGGGGGAGGAGAGCCGAGCTGCCGGAGGCCAGCGCCGGCCCGGGACAGCCCGACCCCCGGAGAGCGGGCAGAGTGGGACGCGTCCGGCCCCTCTCCTTCCCCGCCCGACAGCCCCAGCCGGCCTGGGAGAGAAGTCCGGGAGGGTGTCTCTATTGTCCGGGGGGCTGGGGCCTGGCTCCCTAACAAAGGCCCCGCGCCCCCTCCCCGGCAGGCCCTGCCCCGCCCAAGGGGGGACCCAGTCAGGGAAAGCAGGGGGCCCTGGCCGGGCCGGGAAGCCGGGCGTTTCCGCGTCGGCCCGGGGGGAGGGGAAGGGGCGCTGACCCAGACCTGGGGGGAGGGGGCCCAAGCCCCGCCTCGGGCCCCGCCCCCCGCCCCCCGCAGGCCCCTCCCCCGTCCCCGTCCCGTACTCACCCCGCCCGGGGGGCCGCGCCGGGGCCCGGCGGCCTCTCAGGGCCGCGTCCTCCGGCGGCGGCGGCGGCGGCGGCTGCTGCTCCGGAGCCCCATGTCCGTCGGTCCGTCCTCGCCTCTCCCCGGGGCCCGGGGCCGGGGGGTCGAGCCGCCCCCCCGCCTCTCCGCCTCACCGGGCGGCCATGGCCCCTTCCCCTCCCTTCTCGTCCCGTCGCCGCCTCCTCCTCCTCACCTCACCCCGCCCGCGCGCAGTCCGCGCGCCGTCCGCGCGCCCCTCCCCCCGCCCCCCACTCCAGACCGCCTCTCCCGGGCGGGGGGTGCGGCGCGAGCCCGGAGCGCGCGCGCGTGCCGCGACCGGAGGATGGATGGATGGAGCGAGCGAGAACGCGAGCGTGCGCGCGCGCGCCCCTCTCCCCCTCCCTCCGCGCGGGCGCGAGGCCAAGCGCGAGCGCGCTCCAACCTCCTCCTCTTCCTCCTCCCGCCCCTCCTCAACACCCCGCCCCCGCCCTCCCTTCCTCTTCCTTCTTTCGCTTTCGCGCGCCCAGCGCCTGCCCGCGCCTGCTAGAAGGGCCCGAGCGCGTGCATCTGCCCCGCGGCCGCAGCTCGGCAGCATTTGCTCCAGGGGGCGGGGACCGGGCGGGGAGGAGGGGCGCCACGCCGCCGTCCAAAGTACCGGCGGACGGGGCGGGGAGGGGGCGGGGCCTGGACGGGCCAGCCTGGCCAATCGGTGTGTGGCCTCGCCTTGGGCTGCCCAATAGGACGGCGGTGGGTGGGGCGGCGTTCAAGGTGAGGTGCGCGGTGCGCTGGGGGCGGAGACGTTATGCCGTCCCGACCGGCTCGGGGGCGGGGGCAGCGGGTGGCGTCGAAAGAGAGCGCCGGCTCCCAGCCGAGCATGGGACGCCTTCCGGCCCAGGCTCCCCCGCCCTTTCCTCGGGCTCCCGGTCGGTCCTTTCCCCTCACCCGGCGTTTACCCTGGAGCGTGACTGTAGCCACTTCTGTGAAGGGGCCGGAGTTAAGAGTGGGGCGCGGTAGGGCCTCAGAGTAGAAAATCCAGGGGGCCGAAGGGGGTCGTAAGGGTCTCCGCTCTCCCAGTTTCTAGGCAGGTGTCGGTCCACCCCAGGCCTGCGAATGTAAAAGCGCCGGAGATCGGGGTCCTCCGCTTAGGGCGGGAGCCGAGCTGAACCCTCCTGAACGGAGCGCCCTCCCGGCCCTCATCCTAATTTAGATCCCACACCTGCTCGCCTTTCCTGCTTCCGGCACCCACGCCGGACCCCCACCTCTCAGCCTTGCAGGCATTGGCCCGACCCATCCTCCCACTCAATGCTACGCCCCTGGGTGTGCCCGTGCACTCCCGCTTCGCAGTTCCCCCCTTACCTCCTGCACGAAAGGACCCTTGCTGCCCAGGCGCGGTAGGTGTCCAGGCTGCTGCCTCCGTCTTGATTACTCAGTGCCTGGAACCGGTGTGTGACAGACCTCTCTCCTGTAGAGATAAAGTTAAAGACAGTCGTAAATCACATCACTTAGGAACACCGTTGGCTCTTTGGTTTAAGCAAACATTCATGATCGTTAAGATCAGGAATCGGATCTGAATTTAAATGTGTCTATGGTGTGGACTTGAGCAGTTCTCGATGCCTTGCTTTCCTCCTTTGAAAATGATGGTACCTGTCTCGTTAGATTGTTGTGAGGATTAAAGCCAAGACAAGTGGGCCTCAGTGTAAGTGGGCAGCAAGTTGGACCTGCAATCGCGTTCCAGGTGCTGGGATACAAAGATGAAGGAAGGCGGTTGTATGGTTGTATTTCCTCAAGAAGTTTCACAGTCCCTTGAGACAGACCTGTAGCAAAGTAATTACAAAACGGTGTGATTAAGAACGAGCAAGAGAGAGAGGAGGCATGGGGCTCAGAAGTGGTCAGGGGAAAGTGGCTACATAAAGGGATGTCAGAGAGTGGAGGATGTCAAATAACTCATGGTTATGCATTGGGCTGCTAACCACAAGGTCAGTAGTTCAAAACCACCAGCAGCTCTGTGGGAGAAAAATGAGGCTTTCTCCTTTATAAAGAGGGTCTCAGAAACCCACAGGGGCAGTTCTACCCTGTTCTATAAGATCACTATGAGTCAACATCAACTGGATGGAAGGGGATATATTTTTGTTTTTGAGAAGAGTTTAGAGTAGAGACCTGGTGGTTTAATGGTTATGCATTGGGCTACTAACCAGATCATCAGCAGTTCAGAACCACCAGCTGCTCCTCTGGAGAAAGACTTTCTACTCATAAAAAGTTGCAGTCTCTAGGATCTACATATAACCTCCTCCCTGGGGAATGGACAACAGAAAAGTGGGTGAAGGGAGACGTCAGACAGTGTAAGATATGACAAAAACAATAATCATTATAAATTATCAAGGGTTCATGAGGGAGGGGGAGGGGGAAATAAGCTGATATCAAGGGCTCAAGTAGAAAGTAAATGTTTTGAGAATGGTGATGGCAACAAATGTATAAAGGTGCTTGACACAATGGATCTATGTATGGATTGTATGAGAGTTGTATGAGCCCCCAGTAAAATGATTTAATAAAAAAGAAGAAAATGTTGCAGTCTCAGAAACCCTCAGGGGCAGTTCAACCCTGTCTTGTGGGGTTGCTGTGAGTCAGAATCGACTCGCTGGCAGCGTGTTTGAGTTTTGAAAAGCAGAAACGATCAGGGAAAGCCAGATGATAGAACCGACCCATTGAGTGTACCAGATTAAGGCAGGTCAAGAAGACACATGTGCACACTGATTTCCCCAACTCGTACTCGGTCCTGTCTGACAGAGGAGAACTGTCTCCCTGGGGCTTCCTAGCTTGTCATCTTTATGGGAGCTGCTCTCTTTGCTCCCGTAGAACAACGGTGGTCTCTTCTCCGTGGGAAGACTGGTGAGTTGGGACCACTGAGCTTTTGCACCACCACCAGTGAGCCTGAAGAACGCTACAACCAAGCCAAACCGGTTGCCTTAGCAGTCAATTCTGACTCCTAGTGCTTCTATAGGACAGATTAGAATGGTCCCACCGTACCTCCAAGACTGTGGATCTGTATGGAAGCTGGCTGCCACATTTTTTCCCAGAGAACAGCTGGGAAGTTCAGAAGCCCATCTCTTAACCACTGTACCACCAGTGTTACCCAGAAGACACTTGGCAACCTAAATAGAGTGGGGAGCTGGCTGGGGACTGGTGGAAATGTTGGAGGGGATGGGAGAGCCGCTGGAGGTAAGCAAGCCAGATCCCACAAAACTCGGGTGTACTGGAGAGTTTGTGGGCTTTAGTCTCGTTATTGGAGCAGATTTGTGATTTTTGTGTTTTCCTTGCCTGGGCCTTGGCAAAGGAGCCCCGATGGCCCACTGGGCTAGGCATTGGAATGGCTAACCTGGCGCACTTCTGCCCAGGCCTCCAGGGTTAAAGCGTGCTCGGGGTCCATCAGTGAGTGGGTGCGGACATAGCTTAGATGCAGCACGGTTTGGGGTTTTTTGTTTTTCTTTTTTCCTAAGTTTCTTTTTAAAAAATCACTTTATTGGGGCCTCTTTACAGATCTCATAGCAATCCATACATCCATGTGTCAAGCACATTTGTACAAATTTTGTTGTCATCCTTTTCAGAACATTTTCTTCCAACTTCAGCCCTCAGTATCAGCTCCTCATCTTCCCCACCTCTTGGTATCAGCTCCTCATCCCCCCTCCCCACTCCCCAGCAGCAGTTTTTTGTATAACGGTGTGTAAAATAAGGAGCAGAGTGACCCTAAAAATCTTTTAACCAGGATAAGGCCTTCTGAGGAGGAGACAGGCCACAGAATGATGAGAAGTTTAATTTGGGCTATGTTGGGGTTGCTGTGGGACCTTCTGGTGGAGACTCTCAGAAAGTGATTAGACTTGATTCTAGAGCAAAGGAGGGAGATCAGGCTTTCTGGAGCCTCCATTGTGTGGTCTCTGCTTTTTCCTTTTTAGTTCCATCTCTCACCCTCGACTTCGGGAAGTCTCCATTCCAGTGAGGCGCCTCTGTTCTTCGTCCCCAAACAAGCCCTCTTACATATGATATTCATGATGTTGTTCCATAATTTCTACCTATTTTGGGTCACCACAAATACAGATCTCTTCCGGTCCATTGGCTAAGCAGCTGCCTTCCAAATTCCTTGACCCCTCCTCAAAACCAAACTGAGGGCCATCGAGTCAATTCGGAGTCATAGTGGCTCCTAGGACAGAGTAGATAGGCCCCTCTGGGTTTCTGAGACTGTAACTCTTTACAGGAGTAGAGAACCTCATCTTTCACCTGCGGAGCAGCTGGATTCAAACTGCTGACCTTGTGGCTAGCAGCTGTCAGAACTCCTCTTTGACACTCCCCCCCGCCCCCAGCACTACATAAATGCCTCACGAGCTCTGGACATGTTATCAGGAGGAACCAGTCGTGGGGAAGGGCATCATGCTTGGTAGAGTAGAGGGTCGGTGAACAATAACCTCAGCCAGATGGACAGACCAGTGACTACAACAGTGGGCTCAATCGTGGTCGTGAATGTGAGGATGGATGGTGCAGGAGCCAGCAGTGTTGTTGTTTTTTGGTTGTACATACAACAAAATATGTCCCCTATGCCCTGCCCCAAAGCACTTGCACCTGACTGGGAAGCCTCCCTAGCTTTTCCATTGACCCAGCTTTTCCCTCACAATCCCAGCCTCCCATTGAGCCCTGCTATGACTTGGTCCTTGCCCTGGGCCCCTCACAGTGGCGACCTTTTAGGGCATGTACCCAGTCATGTTATGCGTCTGGTTCTAGGTGTAGGCTTGGGTCTACAACATGCTCTAGAGCAGTGGTTCTCAACCTGTGGGTCGAGACCCCTTTGGGGGTCGAATGACCCTCTCACAGAGGTTACCCGATTCATAACAGTAGCAAAATGACAGCGATGAAGTAGCAAGGCAAACAATGTTGTTATGGTTGGGGGGGTCACCACCACATGAGGTTTGAAAGGGTTGCGGCGTGAGGAAGGTTGAGAACCACTGCTCAAGAGAGATCCGCAGGCTTTGCCTTTATGCAGCTTTCAGCTCAGCAGAGCCTGATGTGGCACAGGCAAGTGCGAGTGTGAAGGCTCGCAGGCAAGGGCTGCTAAGGAGGCGCAGCATGAAAGAGAACTAGTCAGGGGATTAGGAACAGTCCCCTTGAAGAAGCGGAGCCCCGGAGCCCCGAGTTAACCAGGCGGAGAGGTGAAGGACTCCGCAGGCCAAGGAAGCAGCATAAATGCAGGATCTGGAAGAGGGTGCGCTGGGTCAGCCGTATGCAAGGCAAGTATGGCTGGAGTTGGGGCAGGCAGAGAGGCCTGGAGGGTCGTGTTTATTAAATCCTTCAACAACTCTCTTGGGTCACTACCAGATCCTGATTTTAGGTGCGGGAATTACTATCGTGAAGAAGCAGGTAAGTAAATGATAAGCATAGGAATGTAGGGGACATCTCTCTAGTCCTTAGTGATCAAGGAAGGCCTATCTCTACTGGTGACATTTGAGCGGAATCCTGAAGGATGAGAAAAGGGAAATTGCACTGTGGACTGAGAGCAGTAAAAGCAAAGGCCCTGTGGTCGGCAAGTTGGAGGAATAGAGAAGTGATTGATCATCACAAGCAGTGAGGACTAGTAGAGCAAGAGAGTGGAAGAATGGAGCAGGGGCCTGGCCTGGTAAGGCCACACTAAGACCTTCTGAATGTGGTTCTCAATCGAATGGGTATGGTTCGAAGAACAGCAGTCATCAAATCACTTTGGCTGCTGTGTGCGTGGAATGAACTGTAGGGGGCCAGAGTGCAAGCAGGAAGCCCCGTTGGAAGAGGCTTTTGGCAGACGTTGAGCAAGGATGGTGATTTTAAATAGGGCTAGCAGCGGATGGATAGTTCTGAGAGATGTTTAGAATAGGATGGGTAGGGATCCATGATCATGTAGAGGTGAAGGAGGGCGAGCAATCAAGCTGACACCCTGGTTTGTAGATTGAATGACTGGAGAGCTGGTGATCAAGATGGGCCCTGGAGCCCGAGGGACCTGCATGTCTCCCAGAGAATACACAGTGGGTAGATTAACAACAGCCTCTGCCAACAACATGTGTGGAGCGGTTCCAGGAGACATGTACCAAGCACAGGGGAGTGAGGAGCCAACCCCAGCAGAGCAGACCAAGATAAGACACAGACAAGCTCCCGTCCACTGGGTGTAATGAGGAACATGCTGGTGAGCTTATAGAATCAGTGTCAGTGGGGTGGGCACACGAGACCCTCAAGAGCACGGGTTCTAATTGAGGATGACTTGTGAACAGTGCCTATTAGTCCATGCTAGTTCCAGGACCCCAGCCAAGGTCTCAACTGGAGGGCAAGTCAGCCCAGCCCAGCCCAGCCCGCTTCCCGTCAGAAGCCTAGGTGGAGTTAGGAGTCATCCCTAACCTTAGGTGGGGCTGGGCTTCAGGTGGGAAGGGTACCCCCTCTGCCATGATAAGCACCACACCCCCACCTTCCCAAAGCACTCTGGGAAAAAGAATGCTATTATTCCCCAACTTCTCAGACTCCAAAGTGGTCCTGATGAACACACAACTGACCAAGTGCAACCACCACACAGGCAGCTGCCTTGAAGGGAGGTTGTCTTTGGAGTCTTCAGGCAAGACTAGCCAAACCCAAAGCAGGTTCTAAATACAAAAGCCTTTCCTCCCCATACCTGCCCCCACCCTCAAGTCAGTCCAGTGACCAGGAAACAGTCCATTTTTTGGTTGTTTTTCACTTTATTATACAAAAGAAAAAAAGAAGAAGAAAACTTCCACAGTTGGCCTTTAAGCTTAAGCAAGACCCCTCTAAGCCTTGCCCTCCCACCTCCCAGGTCACAAACTCAATTTGTGGTGGTTGTTGAAACCTACAAAACACTTCTTTAAATACTGGGGGGAAGGAAGAGGAGAAGTGGGGATGCTCCCACCTCAGCCGCCTCATCCCAGTGCCAAAATGCACCGAGTCACCTCTTACAGCACCAAGGCCCCCACCCCGATGGCCCTGTGCATACTAAGAATTGTTCAGTTTTTAAAATCGCGTGGGGGGTGGGGAATGTCCCACTTGAAGTTGTTTGTAGATGAACACATTCCACTAAAGCACCGTGACCCGGGGACATTGGGCTCCTCACTCCCCCACTTGGGGATTGGGACAAAGGGGAGGGGGGTGGGCAGTAGGCCTCTCCAGCTGCCCCCACCCCACTCCCAGTCTGAGGTGAAGCAGATTGTCTCTGGCTAGCCTTGGACGAGGGGCCCCACTAGCCACAGTAGGGGATTGGGGACCCTCTCCTTGTCTTCCCACACCCCCTCCCACCTGGAGTTCCCACTTTTCTGTCACCCCTTGGTTTTCATTGTAGGGGAAAGGGGGTGGGCAGAAAAGCAAAAAGCCCCTATTAAATAGGTCACTGACATGATTGTTTAAACCTAAGATTTGTACAAAAAAAATATATATCCACAGAGAGACAAAGTGGCTTGGCTTATTAAAATTCAAGGACTCAAGGTATGAAAACCTTTGGGAGGGCTGGGCAAGGAGGGACAGCCACAGGCGCCTGTGTGGCAGTCTTCTTCCCCAGCAGTGAACTGGCGGGGGGGGGGGGAGGGGGAAGAGGGGCGCAGACCTGAGAAATCAAAGGTTGGGTGGGGCGGGGGGCTGAGGACTGGGGGAAGGCAAGAGGGATGTGTTTTAACTAAACACACTGGACACATTCCTGACGTCCAGATCCTGTGCCGGCAGATGGGCTGGTGAGGCCTCTTGCCACAAGAATTGCCGTCAAGTTCACCATTTGTCTGCCTGTCCACTTCCCTTCCTCAGGCCAGAATAGAGACTGGCAGTGGCTAAGATGGTCCCCAGGAGGGGGAACTGGTTAGGAAGCATCCTGTGGCTGAAGTACACCCCCAAAGTCCAATCAGAGACTAGGCAAAGCAGAGGACGGAGGAAGGGCAGCCCAGTCTCACCGGGATCACGTCTCCCTGGCTCTCCACACACCAACCCTTTTTCCAACTTCACCAACAAAGACTGAGGTGGGCTCTGGGATAGACCCCCATCCCCCCTCTCTCACACTCACACACATTCCCATACACGCGCTCAGGCAGCCACAGGTGCACCAGGCTATGTACAGGCCGCGCGCGCACACACGCACACTCACACACCAAGACCATTTTTAAAAAGTCCCAAAGCTACCCCCTAAGCCCTCCCTCTCCCAGAAACGACAGCAGAGACGGTAGCCGAGATCGGTAGGAAACGTCTCGTTGACAGCTCAGAGCTTAAAAAAAAAATATATACACATATATAAAAAACACTTCTGCCCATTCCCCGCCGCGAGTGGGTTCAGGCAGCTCCTTCCTGCAGGGGACAGGGGAGAGAGTGAGATGGGCAATGCCTGTTTGCTGCAAGGCATCAGCCCTCCTCTCCCCACAGGTTCCCTGCCTCCAGTTCCAATGTGGGGGGGCTGGGGGGGGGCTGGGCGCCAGCACTGGGGAGGACAGGGTCCTGCCCAGCTTCCATCCACCCCGTCTGCCTCAGCTTGGGCTGCAGGTATGGAGCGCCCCACTCCCCGGCCCGGCCCCTGGTCCATTGTCCATGCCCGAACCGAGTGCAGTGGGCTCCGCAGCAGGGTGGGCTGCCTGGAGTGCCGGCTCAGTCTGCGCTGCGCTCCCTGGTGCCCCCCCAGGGCGGCCGGCTGAGGCTGCAGCGTCCTGGCCTGGGCTTCTCCAGGCCCCCTCCCCCCCCACCACATTTTGCTTTTAAAAAAAGAGATAGAGAGAGAGAGAGAAAGAAAAAGTGGGGGGAGGCCAGGGGGCAGAACATGGGGGGGGGGAAACAAAGGTGGTCAGGCGGGGAGGGGAGCCCCCACAGCGAGCAGGCAGAGGCGGGCCTCTCCCTGGTGCCCCGGGCGGGTGGCCGGGCCTCAGTTGGAGTCCGAGTCCGAGGAGTCCCCGGAGGAGGAGGAGCTGGAGCTGCTGCCCTCGGACTCGTTGTCCTCGTCGTCATCGTCATCCTCGTCGTCATCATCATCCTCCTCGTCGTCCTCATTCTGGGGGAAGCGGGGCGCGCGGTCAGCCGCCTGCCCTTTCCCCCGGCAGCAGGTCCCAGTGCAGGATGGCACGCTCTGCCCGCCCACCTGGCCCACCTCATCGCCGTCCTCGCTCTCATCCTCGCTGCTTGACTCGGAGGAGTCCCCGCCATCCTCAGAGGAGTCCCCGTTATCCTCCTCCTCCTCCTCTTCATCCTCGTCCTCGTCTTCCTCGTCCTCCTCGTCGTCGTCCTCAGACTCCTGGGGCGGGGAGAGGGGACCGCTCAGAGGCTTTCTGTGGAGCTGGCTGAGGGCTCAGGCACAGAACCCCCTACCTAGGCCTGGGGGCGGGGTCCTTACCGACTTGGACTGCAGAGTAGTCCGGCTGGATTTGGGGTTCGGGCCTCGAAGCTTGGTCATGCTCTTGCGTTTCTGCCGGGGAGGATGAGGTAGCCGTTAGAGCCAGTCTGAGCCAGCCCCCTGGCCCCATGCCGCCACCTTGCCCCCCAGACTTACGTTGGAGATGTACTCTTTGTATGCTGCACGGTCCTGGGGAGACAGGCTCTGGGGGGACAGAGGGGAGGGCGGAACATTTCATGGGACAGCCACTGCCATCTTACAGACCACAAACTATAGATGCCGTCCCTCCATCCTAGAGCAGGAAGGGGAGGGGGGGCTCTGGGGACGTGAACCAGGTGGGGTTGCTCTGAACCAGTTTCATACCGCTCCCACTTTGCACCCGAGCCCACCGAATGAGCCATCTCCTTCTTGACTGAAGTCCCCCCTGCCCACTTTGAGTCTGAGTGTTTGCAGAGAGCCCCTGGTACCTGAGAGCGGAGCACCAGGGTGGCTTTCTGCTTAGATGGTCCTCAGGTCCCTCCTGGGTCTTCCCAGAGTACCCACACGCCTGCTGCTCCCCCCCTCCCCCAGTCCTACAGCCTGACATCAACCCCGGAGGAGGCAGTCTGGGGCCCACCAACTTTCCAGAACCTAAGTGTGCTGAGGGGGCTGGGGATGTCATAAATTCTCTCCCCAGGTTCCAGGTCTGACTGGTCAATGTTCAGAGGCTGGGGTCAAGCCAGAGTCCATGAAAAGTCTCCTGGTCCCCCAGCCCCAGGGTGATGGACAACAGAAACATAGGTGAAGGGAGACAGCGGATGGTGAAAGATATGAAAATAACAATTGATAATTTATCAAGGGTTCATGAGAGTGGGAAGGTGGGGGAAGGGGGAAAAATGAGAGCTGATGATACCAAGGACTCAAATAGAAAATGTTTCGAAAAGGATGATGGCAACATATTGTACAAATGTGCTTCACACAATAGATGTAAGGATTTTTATAAGGGCTGTAAGAGCCCACAGTAAAATGATTTCTTAAAAATATAAACAAAAACAAACCCTTACTGATAAAAGAAAAAAAAAAAAAGTCTCCTGGTCCCAGCTCAAGAGAAAGGCAATCAGACTTGATTATGAGCTGTGACCTTAACACATCACTTGACCTCTCCGAGTCCCTAGTTCCTTCATCTGTCAAAGAGTGAAGGGAATCCTTGGGTCCGCCGGGCACTGAGTGACATGGATGAAGACCAACCTACATGATGTTGCCTACTTCCGGTCGGTGGCTCTGCCTGCTCACCTTGACCCAGAGGTCCAGGTGCACCTTGTACTGCTTCTGCTGCTCCTCTGCTAGCTTCTTGTAGTGCTCCTTCTGGCTTTGGGAGATGCGCTGCCAGCGGCTGCCGATCTCCACCATGCGCTCCTTCAGGGGCAGGTGGTTGAGCTCCCCGTTGGACAGCAGCTCCTGGGAGAACTTCTGGTAACCATTCCTGGGAGGTGGGGAGGGTGCAGGGTGGGTTTGTCGCAGCCCATCGAAGCAGCCTCAAGTCGAGGGTCTCTCCACCCCAAGCCCCAGGGCAGGTGGGTCTCAGACCCCAGACTCACATGGGAGGCTTCTTGGGTTCTCCCTGAAACTTCATCTTCTTCGAAGAGTTTGCAGCAGCCGGAGGGGCTCGCATCTCGCTCAGCTCTCTCTGCGGCAGGGGTGGGAGATGTGACGTGGGAAAGTCTACACGAATCCTTTCCTCCACCGCTGAAATATCCCTGCCCCAATGCTGTCAGCGCCTTCGTGTGCCCGGAAAGAGCCACCGAGGCACCGCCAGACAGCAGTTCCTAACAGCTGTCCTGCTCCACAGGTGGGAAGCCCTTTCCGGTCAGCACAGTCCCCGCAACAAACAGTTGCCCTAGAGGCAAGAGGGCTGGCCCATGTGGACCCCCTCACCACCCCCCTCCCGCTGCTCCAGCCAGCAGCCTCTCCCACCTCGTATCGCTTCTGGTCTTCAGCTGCCTTCTTGATCCACATGAGCTTCTCTTTCTTCTCCATGTTGTTCCAGGTCATCTCCATGGCCTTCAAGGCCTTCACCCGGTCGTTCTGGGGACAGAGAGGGGCGTCAGCTGTGGGAGGGGTCACTGAGGGCCACAAGAGGCCTGCGTGGGCAGGCCGCGGGTGCGTCAGCCTGTGCCCACACACCTTGAAGCGAGCCAAGTAGTCGCCGATGACGCTCTGCTGCCAGATCTCCTCTGCCCGCTTGGGGGACTCGGGCAGCTTGCCACGCTCCTCACGCTCACCACCCGGCTTCCTCTCGGTCTGCGCCTTCAGGGCTGCCTCCCTGGCCTTGTACTTGGCCTGCAGGGGGACAGTGCACGCGACTGTCAGCCCCCGAGCCACCTCCAGGGGGCGTGCGCCCCATATCCAGCAGCACTGCAGCTCTCCAGGTGCCAGAGGTGGGGCAAGCCAAGGCCTGGGCTGAGCCAGATGTCTCCCTCTTCCAAGTGGTTCAGCACCCCACTGTCCCTGTCCCCCCCCAGGGAGCCACCAGCCTAGGCTGACAGCTCCGAGTGCTGCCATCGCAGCCCAGGTACATGAGCCGGGCCAAGGAAGTGCTGCTAGCCTGCAGGGACGTGACGCCAGCCCTGACTTCCCGGGGGCAGGCCTGACCTTCTTCTTCTCTGACAGGTCATTCCACATGCGTGCCAGCAGGCGGGTCAGCTCGCTCTCCGAGAGCTCGGGCCGCTCTTCCTGCAGCTGCCGCCGCTTCTCTTCAGAGAAGATGAACATGGCAGACACCGGCCGCTTGGGCTTCTCTGAGCCGCCCTGTCAGCGGGGGCGGGCAGAGAGGGTAGAGGTTCAGAAGATGCACCAGGCACCCGGCCCCTGCCCCTCCTGATCTGTGGGGAGCCCTGCTCACCTTGCCCCCCTCCTGGGAGGGCTTCTTGGAGGCTGGGCTGGTGGCTTGCTTCTTGTTGATGTTCAACATCTTCTCCTCCCCCAAGACCCGCTGTTGCTCCTCCTCGGGAAGGCTCTGGCCAGGGAAGAAGTGGCTTCGGGGGCTGCACCCAGGGCCCCAGCCCTCTGGGAGCATCCCCCCGCCCCGGTGGTCCTGAAGGCTTTGTCTGACAGCCCTCAGTATCTGCCGCTGAGATCCCCGCCTGGAAGAACACTCACCTCTAGAAACCGGAGCAGTTCCACCTCATAGTCTTTCTTTTTCTGGGGAAGGGAAAGGATTCGGGGTCAGTCTGGGGGCAATCCCATTGGCGGTTCCCCTGCCCTCCCATGCTAGCTGTGGCCTGGTCTCCGTCCACAGACACCTAGCGAGCTGCAGGGCTGAGGGCAGTCTGTCCCCACTAGCCCAGAAACTTAACGGAGCAGTGGCCAGTGCAGAGGCAGGGCCCCAAGGCACAGCGGACCAAGCATGGCTGAGCCAGCAGAGCGCAGGTCATGCATGCCGCCAGCACCCCAGGCGGGGGGCCCGAGGGGCTACCTGGTCGCACTTCTTGTGGTAGGCGTCCTTCTCCTTCTGGGAGAGCAGCTTCCACTGCTGGCTGCACAGCACCATGCGCTCCGTGCTGGGCACGTCCTTCATGTTGGCCATCAGCTCGGCGCAGTACAGCGAGTAGCTGTTCCTGTGGGGGGCCGCGGGGAGGTGTCTCTGAGCACCCCAGGGGGTGGCCTGGCAGCAGTGGGCCTTCTCTCGCTCACCACCCAAGCGCCCGGGCTGCCCACTACCCCGCCCCGGGGCGGCGCTCACGGAGGTGGTTTGGTGGGTCGCCCGTCAAACTTGTCTTTGAGTTGGCGTTCGGCCTTGGTGAGAGTGGACTTGGTGATGCCCTCCTCGCTGATGTTCAGCTCGGGGTGCTTCTGAATGTAGTCTCGCATGATCTCCTGCAGGGGAGGTGGGGTGGGGGGTGGAGGGCGACCGGGAGCGGGGTTAGCTGGGGCAGGGGGAGTGGGGAGAGCCGCTGGGGAGGGGAGGCAGGGAGCAAAGCTGGGGGCGGCCTTGTGTCTTGCCATGTCACACACGAGACATGGGGCCCTGCCCTGCCCTAGCCTGAGATCTCATGGGGGTGGGAAAGGCTAAGGGGCAGAGGCGAGGGGCCCAGAAGGCCCCTCCCTCAGTGGAGGGACCGGGGTTGCGTGCCTTCCGCAGAGCGCGGTGGCCAGGAGTCAGAGGGCAGAGGCTCGTGAAGAGCCGGACGGGGAGGAGCGCAGCGGAAGCCTAACCTCGTACTCTTTCCGCTGCTCCAGGGCCTTATGAATCCATTTCAGCCTCTTTTTGTCCGAGAGCTGAGACCACTGCTTCCCCAGGGAGTCCTTCACCTCCTTCGTAGTGGCCTGCAAACCAAAAGCCGTCAGACACGCACAGGCAGCCAGGGGCAGGGGGTGGGGAGCCCAGTGGCCCCCGCCCCCTCAGGCCACCGGAGGTCACATCAGTGTCCCCCACAGGCCAGGAGGGGAAGGCAAAGAGAGGCGGGGGTTCCGCCTGGATGCAAGGGGACAGGCTCATACACACACGCACGCACACGCCAGCTGGCCCAGGCCCTGTCCATGCAGCCCACCCCTGGGGAGGGGGCTCCTCTCCTGCTCCCCTGCACCGTGCCCAGCCGACCCGGCGCGGCTCCCCCCTTGCCACCACCGTGCGCCCTCCACCTCCAGCCCTCGGCCGGACACTCACATCTGGCCGCACTTTGAGATACACCTTCTTCTCGTGGGTGTACCAGAGCTGTTGGGGGGTTTTGGGCTTCTCAGGGATGTCCGACTTCTTGGCATTCTGGATTAGGTCAGGGTGGTCCTCCCTAGCCAGGGCATGGGGAGCAGTGATCAGTGGAGGCCGGGCTGAGGCCCAGGCAGACCCAAACCAGCACCGCCCACCGGGGCCTCCTAGGCTCCTCAGCTGGGGCTTGGTAGGACAGAGCTGTCTGTCCCGGCCACCGGAGTATGACCCATTGGGGTGCACATGTGAGATGGCAAGCTCGAGGCTTTGACTGGGATCGGCCTGTCCTGCCCAACCCAGGGCAGGGGCGCCCTTTGGCCCTCCTCCAGGTGCTACTGCCTTACCTGAATCGGGCCAGGTTTCGCTCGAACTCCTGTTTCTCTCTCTGGAAGTCCTGAATATATTTCATCTGGGGGGTGGGGGGAAGGAGGGACCAGGTCAACCAGGACCCAAGGCCTACCTCACCCTGAGCTAACAGCCACCTCCGGGCTTTCTCATTTGCTTTTGCCTCCCTCCCTGCAAAGTGCAGGGACAGCCTGAGTGGGCAGAAGCGGTGGTCTGCCTTCTAGTGGCCATGACAGAGAATTTTCCAGAACACCAAACCTACCCGACAACAGAATCCCTCTGGGGATGGGTGGGAACGGACATGGCATTATCCAATCAGTGAGTGGTGGCATGGCTGGGATTGCCCCAGCATCAGTCAGACAAGAGCCTTGCCCCCATCACTCTCTTCTCTGCCCCCAAGGCCCCAGCGAGGCCTTGCTTCCAGGCAGCGGGATGGCTCGGGCGGGAACCCAGTGACTTTTTGCCACACAAACCATACTCGGTAGTCCTGTCTGTGGAGTTTGGACTTTTCCACAACCATGGCCCCTGGGCAGTGACTCCCACATTCTTTCCTGGTCCTGCCATCAGCACCTCCATCCTTCTCCGCCCTGGACCCCTTCCTCAGCCGTTCCTCCAGGCTCCTGTGAGCCCTCCCGCAGCCAACTCACTCTCCTCTGCCACTTGGCTTCCCTTCCTCCCCCTCTTCTCCCAGCGTGCAGCTTGCCTCCCCGTCATCTCTCTCCCTGCACCTTCCATTCCACCATTCTAGACTGCTCCTTCTTTGGCTGTCATCTTTCTGTCTCCTTCCCTCCTCATAGGCTTCATGGCGATTGAGTCCAAGGTGGGTCCCCATTCCACTAGGTGCTCCGAAAAATCACCACCAGAACCTGGCCGCCTCCCTCTTGCTGCCCCCAACCCCAGCCCTCTTTGGACAAAACAGGTTCATAAAGATCTGCACTCTGGATGTGGACGAAGCCTGGCGACGTGAGGTCACTGACCCAAGTGTACAAAGCACTCTGGTGGGAGTCGGAAGAACAGGCCCAAGTCTTGTTGTCCCTCGCAGCTCCCCCACGTCTACCAGAGCTTTCTTCTACCCTCACGCTCCTCAGACCCCCTGCCTTGGTTTCGCCCGCCCTCTGGTGAGTGTTTGGGGTCAAGTGTACAGTCAGCCCTTCAACATCAGCACTGAAAGGCTTGGCCACAGCGCCAGGAAGTCCCTCTTGCCCAGCTTGGGCAGTGGTCGCAGGGAGCATCTTCACCCAGCCCCACTTGGCTTGCCTTCTTTGTTGAGGTAAAGAACCTGGAGAGCATGTGAGCCTGCTGCTGAAGTGGACACACCAGGTGACGGGCTACTCACAGTAGGGCAGTGGTCTCACCTGCTGAGGCTAGCTGAGCACGCCTCTGTTGCCCCTTCCAGCAACTGTCCACTTTGGCCTCTCCCTTGGCCCCCTGCCAATACCTTTGCCCCATTCCCTGTGTCGTCTCTTCCCACCCACCACCCTACTCCATGGCCCCTCCGCAGTGTTGCTCCCTAACCTCTGTGCTCACCTGTGTGTCTGCCTCTAATCAGGAGGCTGGGGCCACCTGCACCCAACAGCCCAGGACAGAGCCCGCTCCTTGCCCACCTCCCCCCAACCTGTACAGGGAACCAGCACGCGTCCTTAGGAGGTGTGTTTGCGGAGGGATCACATTGAGCATGTGCATGTAGCCATGGGAAAAGCACTGGGCATGGAATCTAGGGTGCTAAGCCCAAGCCCATTGTTAATTGTGTGATCTGGGGGATTTAACCCTCCTGGCCCTCAATTCCTTGCCCTTCTCCCCAGGCTACCTTTATGAGGCCACCACCAGCTGATGGGGAAGTGAGGGGGCAGGCCCAGGGGGGTGGGCGAAATGTGTGTGTGAGGGAAACAGCACAGAAACTGAACTCTGGGCTGGCCGGTGGGATCCAAGATCGTCCGAGCTCAGGCTCAGTGGGGCTGGCTGTGTGTGGGCCTGGGAGCGCGTGAGCAGGTGTGGCCCGCCCAAGGCCCTACTATGCCGGGCTGACTTGCCACTGCTCCTGATGCCACCACTCTCAACTGCACCACCCCGCTCCTACCAGCCGCCTCCCCCCACCTTCTTCTTCTCGGGCAGCTCCTTGTATTTCTTGGAGAGAATCTTGGTCAGGTCCAGGTTGCTCATCTCAGGGTGGAGCTTTGCGTACTTGGCCCGCTTCTCCATGAAGAAGCGGAAGTAAGGGGTCAGGGGCTTCTTTGGGAAGTCTGGGTGTTTCTGGAAGGAGGGACAGGACATGGTGAAGATCACGTCCTGGTACTCTATGTTCAGACCATCCTTCCCCTTGTGTGCGGCCTCCTGGAAACTCACCTTGAGCTTTTTGCCTTTGTAAGGATTTTTCACATGTTCCTGAGCGTCGAGGATCAATTCTGTCAACGTGCGGAACTTCCTTACCTAATGAAGCGAGGTCGGGGGACAGGGAAAGTCAGAAGGGGGAACTGCCACCTCCTATGACACACCGCTTTCCAACATGTCCCCTCCACTCTCCCTTGGCCTCAAAGTGTCAGGGACAGAGGCTAGTAGCCACCGTGGCCCCCCAAACTCAGGCAGACATCGTGGCACTGGCCCATGCCTACTGTAGAGGCCCAGGCAGTTGGGTACACATAAAAAGACGGTGATCATCTGACCTTGGTACGGTCTTTGACGGCCAGGAGACAGAAGCTCCAAGACAGTAAGTATTCAAGGCCGAACAGTCAGAAAAGGGCAGCACCGGAGAGTTCTTGTCTAACGCTGCCAACTGCGCCCTCCTCTAGCTTCCCCCCCCCCCCCCCGCCAATGCACAAAGGCAGGTAGGAGAGGCAACAGGAGTCCACATGAGCTCCTCTCCTGGTCTCCTTCCTCATTTACAACCTCGTCTATATTACACACACACACACACACACACACACACACACACCCAGCAAGAAGAGTCGGTTAAGTGTATGCATATAGACATGTACAGTGTCAGTTACCTCGTTGGAAATCTCCACCCATTTGAGCTTGCACATGTCCCCAGAAAAGTCTTTAAATGCTACTTTTTCCCAGTCCATATGTGACTCGGTGGTTTTGAACTTGGAGCTGTCATTGGACGGAAGGTTGTTCTTCATGCATTCCAGCAAAGTCAGCATGTCTTCCTGGGACCAGCGGTCTGGTGAGGGCGACAGAGGGCCATCACACATGCGGCTCATGCTAACTCGGCTAATGGTCCCCTTCCACGGGATGGCACAGAACTGTCCCAGCCCTCACTGTTTCGGGGTAGGTGCTAACCCGGGGCGTGTCACACCTAGAAAGTTACACTTGAACCCAGGTTGGGCTTCCTTCAATACGATGACTGCTGCTGACATTCCTGGCTGCCTGTCAGGGAGCAGCTGTGCGGCGTATGGAACAAGGCACAGCTGAAGGGATCTGAAATCCTGTGGGAAAGCAGCTAGCTTATCAGAGAGAGGAGGGAAGGCAGCTGACCAACACAACAAAATGTGTTGCCAAGTTCAAGTCCAAGTTCTGGGTGGATACCCTAAGCTTGCAAAGATGCAGCATCGGGTGTGGGCAGTGAAGAAAGCCCATGCAGATGTTTCTCTGACCAGCACAGCTGGAACCTAACACCAGAGACACAATATTCCAGCCTCCCCACTCTAGCACATGGACCCATAATCTTCTCTCCACCCCTCCTCTAGGCAGACCGAAGGAGGATTTCTGGCAACTAACAAACTAGGATGGAGGTGGGGAAAACATTCAAGGAGGCGTCTCTGAGGCAAGGTGGGCAACGGGGCAGACTAAGGGCTCAACACCCCCGGGAGGCAAAAGCGGGGTCTGGACCGGTGAAATGCAACCCCTATAAAGCTTCTGGCCCCTCCCCGGAGAGCTGGGGGAACAGCTGTACAGGGGCAGAAGTCAAAAGGGTTCTTCATTTTGCTTACTTCTGGTAACTTGGGCCAGTGTTTCCCAGTGCAGGGTCACATGGACCCATAATCCTCTCTCCATCCCTGCAGGCACTGCCAGATGCTCCACTTCCAATCCCCCCCAGCCCCCCAAATAAAGACTGAATTCTTACAGGAGGAAACAGGGTCTATTAGAGCATGAATCTCCTATGGCTAAGGGCTTCGAAACAACATGGCTTTCTCTGTAGACCTCATTACCTTCCAAACAACAAAAAGCTTGAAAAGCCTTCCTAGACTCGCCCTCCCACCCCGGCTCCTCCCTCATCCTTCCTCCCATTCCAAGTCTCAGGGCAGGGTCAATCCAGGCTCACTGTCCCCCAACGCCCCCCCCCCCCCAAGAACCTCTTTCTCCTTTGCTCCGACATGGAGAAAGGGAAGCGTGAAGAATACAATTTGTAGGCTCAAGGCCAAATCCAAATTTGGATTGCGCCCAAAGGGGCTCCTGGTACAGTCCAGGTACTGAAGACCACCTCCCCATCTCAGTTCAGAGAACAGATCGGCCAAGCATTTTGGAAGGGGAGTGGACCTGGCAGACAGCCAAGTGGAGCCAGGTTTTAGGTTAGACACGCCTGGGGATGGGAGATCCTACCTTGGCCTTTGGGAGCGGCCATTTCCAGGTCTGTGGGGCAATCGGCTTCTCCGTTCATTCTCCAGCCGTCCAGCCACCTCCTGGGTCGTGCTGGCGGGGCAAGCTGGGGTCAAGGCCACCTCACCCTGAAAAAGAGAAAATAGCCCCCCCATTTAAGCAGGCTGGGAGATGAGGGACTTTCTGTTTCTAGGGCCCCCCCCCCCAAGAGGGAGGGAAGCACAAGTCCCCACTCGCAGGGTGGCCCTGCCCAGACTCTAGTAGGAGTAGATTTTATGGGTTGGTGGGCGTGGGAGTACTTAAGGGGTCCAGCAGTTCCTCCTCTGCTTCCTAATCCCCTCCCCCAGATTCCACAGTCCGGCTTTCCAGCGTGCGCCCTCCCTTGCCCACGCGCGAGACTGCTCCCAGCTCCCGCGTGCAGCGAGCGCCCGCCCTCTGTCCTTCCCCCACCCGGCAAAAAAAAAAAAAAAAGCCTCTCCATCTCCTCGGTCTGCCCGCCCCGGGGAGGCCCCAGGCTGGCGGGCGGGGGAGGAGGAAGGGCGGGTAAAGGGCGCGCGCGGCCGCGCGGCCGGGCACGCGCCCCAGTCTCCTCCTCCCGCTCCCCCCACCCCCCCGGGCCGGTTCCCCCCGCCTCCGCAACCCGGCGGGGACCCGGACGCAGCGCAGCCGCCGCCGGCCCCGGAGCACAGCGGCCGCACCGCCCCCGGGGACCGGATCCGGATTCCGCCGCCGCCCCCCCTCCTGAGCTCCCGCCGCTGTCCCCGCCCGCCTGGGCAGGGAAGCTGCCGGAGAGAAGCTGCCGCACCAGCCCCCCGCCCCCGAGCCACCCACCCGGTCCCAGGCGCCGCCACCGCCCAGCCACCCGAAGCGCACCGAGGAGCCCGGCGCAGAGGCGCGACCGCGGCGGGAACCGCCGCCTCCTCCCCCGAGCCTGCGGCCCAGCCCCGCCGGCGCCCCCGCCCCGGCCTCCGGGGAGCCGAGCCAAGGAGAGGGCGGGAGGACGGCGGCCGGGAGGCGGGGGCGCAGCGCTCACCGGCCCCGCTGCCCCCTCCGGCGGCCCGCGAGAACTGCGCCTGCCGGCCCGGGGAAGCGCGGACTCCTCCGCCCGCGGCCCGGGCTCGGCTCAGGCCTCGCTTCCTGCCCTTCCCTCCCTGGGCTCTCGCCGTCCCTCCCCGGCGCCCCGGTCTGCTCTCGCCCCGTCCCCTGCCCGGCGATCGCCCCGGGTCCCCGCCGGACGTCTCCCGCGCCGGCGGCTCGCTCCCCGACCCCGACCCCGGCGCGCGTCCTTCGGCCCGCTTCGGTTACCCGGCGCAGCGCGGCCTCCGGGCTTCCCGCTCCTGCGGCTCCCTCCCCGGCTCTGAGCGGCGCCGCCTCCCCCGCTCGGCCGGGCACAGCCGCAGCTCCCTCCCGCGGCGGCAGCGGCTCCTCCTCCGGGCGCGGCGGCGGCGGCGGCGCTGGGGCGGCGGCTGCTGCTGCTGTGGCGGCGGCGGCTGTGGCTGCTGCCTGCTGCTCCTCGCGGCGAAAAGCACAAAGCACAGCGCCCTCCGCCTGCAGGCAGCCCGCCCGCCTGCCCGCCCGCCGGCCCCGGCCTCAGCTCGCACACCCCCCGCCGCCGCCGCAGCCTCCGCCGCCGGAGCGGGGAGGAGGAGGGAGAAAGGAGGAGGAGGAGCGGGAGGGGGCGGGCGAAGCGGGGCAGCGAGCGCGTCCTTCCCCGTAGAGCGCACACCGACCCCCGGGGAGCGAGCGCCAGCCCGCTCGCCTCGCCGGCTCCGCTCCCTCCCACAGCCTGCCCGGGCGGGCTCCGCGGGGGGCAGCTGGGAGGAGGGGCGGGCGCTGGGGGGACCCGGGCGGCCGAGGCGGAGGGAAGGAAGGAGGGGAGGGGGTGGTGGTGGTGGCGGCAGCGGCTGCTGCCGGGGAAGGGGGGTGGGGGGGCCGCCGGAGCAGGGAGACACGCAGCCGCCCGGATGGCGGCGGGGCTCCGAGCCGAGGCGGGCGGGCACCGAGCGACCTCGCCAGAGCCGCGGGCGAGCTAGCAGGCTCGGCCGGCGCGGAAGGGAGGCCGCGAGGCGCGCCGCAGCGAGTGCCCGGAGGGCCCCGCGGTGGTCGGGGTGGCCCGGCCGTGCCAGCGGCCCCGCGCCGGAGCTCTCCCGCCAATGCTCCCGGCGCCCGCCCCGACTCCCAAGCCAACTCCCGTCCGCTTGCGGTCTCCCAGAGCGGGCCGTCCGCGCCCACCCTCGGCCCCGAGCGTGGCCGCCAGCTCTCCGCGCACGCACGGCGATCGCGGTGCCTGGCTCCGGCACTCGGCTACCTCGCGGTCCCCACGCGACCGAACGGCACATTCGAAACTTAAGTCATTTTTTAAAATTCCCAAAGCACACACAAAGCATCCTCCCCGTAAAAAGGGGGGAGAAATATCCCCTTTTGATCCTTGCACCCCAGAAATGGCGAGGGGGCTCCGGGCGGAGGAGCTCGGCGAGCCGGTTCAATCCAGCCCCGGCATGGCTCCCAGGCCTGCCCGGGCGCATGGAGATCGGCCGCCACTGGCGGCAACCCTTCTCCCCCGAAATCGCGTGGCGCCCGGGCTCACTCACCGGGCGCGTGGGTGCGACCACTGGCCGGGGGCACCTGAAGGGGCGGCGGGCGCACGAGCCGAGCCGGAGCCCCGCCGCAGCCGACGCGGGAGCAGCGAGTCGCCAGACAAAGCCCGCGATGGCGAAGCGGAGCGACGGCTAATGGCGAGCCCCACGCGCCGCGCTCCGCCCGCCCCGCTCCGCCCGCCCGCCCGCCCGCCTCGGCGCTGCGCAGCGCCGCTCCGAGCGCTTGCCCGTCAGAGCCGCCTCGGCGCCGCCGCCTCCCGGGCCACCCCGGCCTCGCCTGGCCCCTCCGCCTCCTCGGGCGGCTCAGCCTCACCCCTTCCCTCCCACAGCGCTGGGGGCTGCACGAAACTAGAAGGGGGGAAAGGCTTTTTTGGGGGGTTTTTCCCTCTTTCTCTCTTTTTTTCCTCCAGGGCGGGCGCGTGGAGACTGCTCCGGGTCTTCCGGCCCCCCAGCTCGCACTCACCTGCGAAGGCGCCGGGAGGGCTGGGGCGGGGGCGCGCGGGGCTGGAGCCGGCGAGCACGGTTTGAAAGCTAGCCAAGCTCTGCAGCGCCCGACCCGGGCGTGTACGCCGCCGCCAGTCCCCGCAGAGAAATCGTCCTCCTACCCCCGCCTCCATCGCGCTGCGTTTCTCTTCCAATCAGCCGGGCGCTTGGCGGCTCCTCCATTCTCCGGCCAAGCCCGCTGCCTAGAGCGAGCTCCACTCCTCCATCTGCTCGCCCGGCTCCTCGCTCCCCTGCCGGGGCCGGCGAGGCGGCGTGGGACCGGAGGGGGATCTGCGGGGGAACTAGCCTGCTTCCCGCGCCCATGGCTCCCTCCCCGCCGCCTCCTGCGTCTTTCCAACTCGCCCTGTCGCCACTGGTGTGTGTCTGAGTGTGTGCGCGGCTCTTTTTTTTTTTTTTATTGCTCTATGCTTTTGCAACCCTGATGCCAAAGGAGGGGTGGGGGAGCGAAGATGGGGTGTTACCACAAAAAAAAAAAAAGACGCTCTTCTTAGATTTGCAACACATCGAAAAACCCAGGGACACCCGGTCGTGGCCGATCTCCGAGCCCCGCGCAGGCCTTCCGGGTTTGAAAGCGAGTCCTTCGTGGGTTTGCATGCACCCTCTTCGCCGCCGCCGCCGTGCGATCCGAGGAATCCGAGCCAAAAGTTCTCCCCCAGGGTCGCCGCGAGGGATGTCAGGGTGCCAGTGAGGGGGTTTCTCGAGCAGTGGCTGCGCCCCCTCCCACCCCGGCTTCGGCCGCTGGGCCCCGGTGCGCGGTGGGGCGCAAAATCCGGGTCGGCTGGCGCCGAGGGGCTTGGGGGGAGTCCGCGCAGGAAGAACGCTCTTGGCGTGCCTCCCCCGCCGTCTGTGCCTCCTGTCCCCTGCCAGCTCCCCCTTTAATTTTTTTTTCCCTGCCTCTCCTTTAATCTAATTTCTTCCAACTCCACCTTTGTTGTTAGCGGCGTCACGCCGGGACCAGCCAATCCCCGCCACGCAATCGGCTTGTCAAAAAGGCTCGGCCAGCCCTGGGAACGCAGGCCGCGGGCGCTGCCCCCCGGCGGCCGGAGGGAGCCGCGAGCGGAGCCGGCGCCCCGGCCTCGCCGCCCCAGTCTCTGCGGGGCAGCCTTGGCGCTGGCCACGGGTACTCCACCACCCCGCGGGCGGGCGCCGCAAAGGCCTGGCGAGGACTGCCACCCCCCCACTGCCGTGGGCAGTGGTTGTCACCCTCGGCCTCCCTTCCTCCGAGGAAGGGCTGTCAGGACCCAGGGAGTCCGAGGACGGTCTGAAGGCCGCCTGCTTCCTGCAGGCCATCCCAGGGGTCGGGCTCCGAGGCTACCAGCCACCAGCTCCAACTGTTAACTGCTGTCACAGCTCAGCCCCTCTGAGTTCTCCCCCGGCTCACAGGCTGCTCCATCCTCACACACGGGCTGCAATTCCTGGTCTCTTGGGAGAAATGAGATCCCGATCCCGGGACTTCCACGTCCACATCTGCCACGTTTCACAACCAGGACGGAAAATCCCTGGCACGATCTGGTGCTGCCGGATTCTTTAGTGGGCAGGGCCTGGGGAGAGGCCCTTGGTAGTGGTTAGGTGTCAAGGAGCCGGTGGCGACTCATAGTGACCCCTCGTGGCAGAACCGCGCCATAGGGTGTTCTTGGCTGTACTCCGGGGAGTCGATCAAACTAAAACCTCCCTGTGGTCGAGTGGATTCCCTGTGGGACAGGGTCAGACCGCCTGTGGGTTACGGAGGCAGTACGTCTCGGGAGCAGAAAACCTCGCCTCTTTTCCTGGGGAGTAACTGAAGTTTGAATTGCTGGTGGGTTCAAACTGCCAACCTTTAGGTTAGCCCAAAATGCTTCACCTTCTAGACGCCATGCTAATGAAGCTTGCATCTCAAGGCTTCCCCCTTCAAGACCCTGTATTTAATTTTGTATTCATTTGATGTTTTTATTAAGAAGCCCTTCCATCAAGTTGTACGAACTTCCACCAACCCAGACCTGACCATGAGCAAAACACAGATGCCCTTGACACTGTTACACTGAGAGAACTGTAGACTCCAAGAAAGTTTCACATCCTTTCCCTAGCAGAGCTCTCTTCCTGGCTCCTGGCCCCGCACTTCTTGGCTAGGCCAATGGGCCTTTCGGTAAAGTGCTTTGGAATCTAATAGGATGAACGTGAATCATAAGAATGATTATTATTGATTTTTCATTCCTTGGGCAGCAAAAAAATCATGGCTGGCACTCTTCCCATTTAGAAACCAATTGGCTTGTTTTACAGCCATTGCATCTCTGGTGAGGTCAGGGGCTGAAGACTCGGGCTACTGGCCAGAGCTGAGGGACACTGTCCTTGGCCCTCTTTCCTGATTCACCTCCAGTTTTCCGCTGTGAGCCTTGGGGTAGAGCCTCAGCATTCAGAAGGTGGACTAAGACCTGGCCTCTGCTCTTCTCTGGACGACAGGACCCCAGCCCCTTGAAGTCTTGGAGTGCATTAACTGAAGTGTGCTTGAGTCCCTGGTGTGCCCAGAATAATTTTAAGTAGTATCACATAAAACGTTCTGACTCCTAGTGACCCTCTATGACAGAGCAACTAGATCTGCGCCTGTGGGCTTCTCAGCCTGTAACTCTTGGGGGGCAGTAAAGAGCCTTGTCTTTCGCCCATGGAGCTACTTTCCGGTAGTTTAGTTTTGAACTACTGACCTTGGGGGTAGCCTCCCAATGGCTGGCAACTCCACCAGGACCAGGGCTTCAAAGCCCTCTCTCTCATGTATCTGTCACCAAGATAGTGATCTAAAGTCTCCCCTGGCTGCTTTCTTTCCCTTTTCCTGGTGCACGGTATAACTTACAGGCAGGAGAGGCACGCCTCTTACGTACAGAACTTGAGTTTTTACGCCGGGGTTCGTAGTGTGGGGTCCCTGAGTGGTGCAGTTAATGTGCTTGGTTGAGTCTTGGTCACCCAGAGGCACCACGGAAGAAAGACTGGCTTCCGGGAAACCAGTCGCTGCCAACCCAGTGGAGACGTTTGGACCCTGACACACAGCAGCTTCGGATGAGTCGGTGCTGGCTCTTGTCGAGGGATACATAGTAGCCTTGTCATGTATGTATTTACTGTGTAACTGCCTCCGTGACTGTGCACACAGATTGTTTTAAAAAGCCGACTTGGGCAATATAGTATAAGGTGAAGGGTAGTGATTTTTTTTTCCTGACAAGTTAGAGCATTTAATTGACTTTCAATCAAGTTGATTCACGGAATATTTACTAGAGACTAGCTCTCTCAGCTCTGCCATGGTATGTTCACTTCGCTTTTGTATTTATACTTTTCAGAGGGGAAAATGCTATTTGTTATAACCTTTACAAAAATCCTATTTACTGTAAATTAGTAAATACACAATTGTATGCAGATTCGTGACTTGTCAAAGTCATCGGGGGTATAGTGGTTACTCATTGGGTGCTAAGCAAAAGGACAACAGTTCAAAACCACCAGGTGCTCTGAAGGAAAAAGAAAAAAGAGCTGCAGTCTGGGAAACTCAGAGGCAGTTCTACCCCATCCTATTGGGTCCCCATGAGTTGGAATCAATTTGATGGCAGTGAATTAATTTTTCTCATCACCGCAGATAAGTTTTGCCTGTTTATACATTTCATTTGCATGAAATCATCTAGTGTATACTCAGCTACCTCTGGTCTCGTTCACAGAATACCATGAGTGATTTATGATGTTGACCTTAGCCGTGGTGTATTCCTTTCCATGGCTATGTACGATTCCATCGCAGAACCACACTGTAATTTATGTATTCTATTTCTAATAGAATTTGAGTTGTTTGCCGTGTTGTGCCCCCCCACACCCCCGCGCAGTGTTTTTATTGCTATGTATAAAGCTGTATTGGACATTCTTGTGGATATTTTTTAGTGAAGTTTATAGATTTGTTCCTCTTGGGTATATTTTTCCAGGAGTGAAATTCCTGCACTATTTTTGCAAAATGGGTGCAATGAGAGCTCTTATAGGGGGGGGGGGGTGAGGCTGTCTCCTTTGTGAAGATTTAAATGTCTCAGAAACCCCAAGGGCGGCCCTACTGTAGACAGTCACTATGAGTCGGAACAGACTGGAGAGTGAGTTAGGACTTGGGGTGGGTGGGGGTGTGAGATCCAGAGCCACACCCAGAAGGGTCCTAAGGGACTATTGTGTAATTGAAGAGAAGAGGTCAAGAGACAGACAAAAATCCTGGGGTGCTCACTTCTGCCATGGCTTCAGGAACCAGGTCCGAGCAGAGAAAGAGATTGTCTTCTCAATGTCACCTTATATACTAATTACAGGTAAGCACCAACCTAACGAAGTGGGCTGTACCCTAATCCTAAAGGTCCCTGAGTTCATTGGAGGAGTAACCTAACACCAGTGCTGGGGAAGGGTAAGGAGGAGTGACTGTCCCCTGAGTAGTCACTGGTGTTGGTCCTATGATAAAGCTCCGACCACATAGCAATTAGTGATGTGCTTGTAAGAGATAACTTTAAGGTCGCACTGTAATGGGAGGATATAATAGGGATCGATATTATGAGAATGTGATTGGGACTCATCTCTAACCCACAAGTGTGAAGGCCTCCCTCCACCCAGTTCCTGGCTTGGCAGGCTTCTTAAAATAGGAGAATAAAGAATTTGTCTGCATACACTCTCTTCCCGTTCCTCAGTTTCCCACATGGGGGTATCATGGTACCTCATTTGGTTTTTAGTTTGCATTTCTCTGGTATCTAGTGATGCTGAAACCCTTTTTCCTAGAGTTGGGTTTTACAACTGAGTCAACGAAAAGTGTGGTAGTAAGGAAAGGACAGGGGTGACATGCAGACTTGGCAGAGATCACGAAGGTGAAAGGTGAGTGACTAAAGTTCAGAAAACGGAGGCTGCACTGACTAGTATCCAAGCCACTAGCCCACTGTGGTTGTATTGAAGTTAAATGACCCTGACATTCCATTCTTAAGTCACACTAGCCCCATTTCTAAGTGGTCCATAGCTAGACTATAGACAATATAAAAACCAAACGCACAGCCATGGAGTTAATATTGATTCATAGAGACCCCTGTGCATTTCCAGGACCGTAACTGTTTATGGGAGTAGAAAGCCCAGTCTTTCTCCTGCAGAGCTGCTGGTGGTTTTGAACTGCCGACCAAGGGTATTGTAACCCAAATGCCTAACCACTACACCACCAAGCCTTCTCTTAGACAATATAGATATAGAATATTTCCATTATCCAATGAAGATCTATTGGACAATGATGCTCTATAGAAAACCCTTAAAGATAGCAATTTCCAGGTTTGGGAAGCCGTAGGCTATTGTTAGGATCCTGTAGTTTTGGCCTTGGATTTGGTGATCACATTGGTATAGATACTGCTATGCAGAAAGGAGGACTGGATTGGGAGTTAGGAACTCTAAGGTCCAGAATTCACTTAGCCTCTAGCTTGCTTCCATGGGCACTGGACCTCCTCTCAGCCCAGAGGCAGATATGAGGAGACTGTGTGGATCCGGAACTTGAGAAGAATAGGAATTCCAGAGCTCTTCCTTGTGCTCACGTGGAATGCGGACATGGATCAGGTGCCGTTTTCTAACGGAACCAGGAAATACCACCTGGTTTAGCGTCAGGAGAGGTGTGCGTCATGTTGTATCCTCTCACCACACTTGTTCAACCAAGTGCTGAGGAAGTCGCCAGAGAGCTGGATGATATGAGGAGGAGCGGGGCACGGGGATTGGAGGAAGGCTTACTCACAACCTGTGGTCTGCAGATGACACAACCGTGCTCGCTGAAAGTGAGGAGGACTTGACGCATTTGCTGATGAAGATCAAGGGCTGCAGCCTTCAGTGTGGATGACAACTCAATGTAAAGAAGATACAAATCCTCACCACGGGACCCATAGGTGACACCATGACAGATGGAGAAAAGGCTGAATGTGTCCAGGATGTCGCCTTACCTGGATCCACAATCAAAGCTCGTGGAAGCAGCAGCCCAGAGATCAAAAGACGCATTGCGTTAGGTGCATCTGCTGCACAGACCTCTTTAGGGGATTGAAGAGCAAGGTGTTACTTTGAGGACTCAGGTGCGCCCGACCCCAGCCCTGGTGTTCTTCCTCCATGGCCTCCTACGCATGCGGAAGCTGGTCTTGAATAAGGACGCCCTAGTAAGAATGGATGCATTTGAATTACGGTGCAGCAGAGAATATTGGAAGCACCATGGACTGCCACAATAACAAACTGTCACAATAACAAACATCTCTCTTGAAAGAAGCACAAACAGAATGCTCTTTAGAGGCAGGAATGGGTGTACTTTGGGCATGTTGTCAGGAGAGCCCAGACCCGGGAGAAGGACGTTGTGTTTGCTAAAGTGGAGGGGCAGTGAAAAGAGGAAGGCCCCCAATGTGGTGGATCGACACAGTGGCTGTATCAATGGGCTCAGGCATGGAGCAATTGTGACGGTGGCATAGGACCGTGCAGTGTTTCTCTGTTGTGCACAGGGTCGCTGAGGGTCGGCGCAGACTCGATGGCACCCAACAACAACAACATCTCAGGAATCTATTCTGTTTTGTTGAATTAGATGCCTATGTTTCTCCCATACCACACGATCTCCATTACTGTACTAAGTCTTAACTAAACTAATTCCTTACACTAAGCCTTGAAGTCAGATAGCATGAGACCTGCAAGTGACTTTTCTCCAAAATTGTCTTAACTATTTAATTCCTTTGCATTGAGCTGCTAACTACAAGGTTAGCAGTTCGAAACCACCAGCCCCTCTGTGGGAAAAAGATGAAGCTTTCTGCTCCTATAAAGAATTACCGTCTCTGAAACCTACAGGGACAGGCCTACCCTGTCCTATAGGGTCGCTGGGAGTTGGAATCGACTCTATGGCACTGAAGAGATTTTTGTTGTTAATTTGATTTATTTCCTTTGTTTTTCCATAAAAAGTTTAGAACCAACTCTACAAGATTTTGATAGGAATTACAATGAATCCTTAGATCAGTTTAGATACATTTGTTATCCTAACAATGTTGAGACGTTCAGTTCATGAACATAATGTCTACTAATTTTGGTTTTCTTTCATTTTTGTTCAGTGTTTTAGAGTTTATATCATATAGTTCTTGCATACAGATTTGATTAAGAGTTATATAAAAGTATGTTTGATGCCATTGTAAATAATTTTATATTAATTTTAAGTTGCTCATTGCTAGTATGTAGAAACAGTGATACTTTTCGGGGCATCTGACTCTGCTATTGATTTATCATGGAACATGGCTAAATGCATGTATTAGCTCTTTGTAGATTCTACATGAAAAATTACATTGTAAATAGAGACCATTTGATTTTGTATTTTTTTCTCATCTTTATGCTTATTTCTTTTTCTTATCTTTTTGTACTTGCGTATGCTGAGCACAAGGGCTGAGAATGGGCACCCTCTTGTTTTCAGTGGGATAAGCATTCTGTCTCCCATCTAACATGGCGTTAGCTGTGCATTTTGGTACATGTCTTCATCAGGTTCCGGAAGTTTTCTTGAAAACTTTTTTTTAATCACAGAATAATAGTGAATTTTACTAAATGCTTTTCCCGCACATACTCAGATCTGCACGATTTTATTCTGTATGTTGGTGATAAGATGAATTGTCGTGATCAATTTAAAATGAACCAGCTTTGCATTCCCAAGAGAAACCCCACATAGTCATAGTGTTTTTGCTTTTTATATATTGCCAGACTCACTTTGCTAGTATTTTTTTGGGGGGGGGGGTGTATTAATGAGGCAAGGAGCCCTGGTGGTATAGTAAGGCGTTGGCCTGCAGTCCACAGGGTCGGCAGTTCACAACCACCCGCAGCTCCTCGGGAGATAGACAGGGCTTTCTCCTCCTATAAACAGGGACAGTCAGCACGCCCTCCATGTCAGGGAGTTGGGTTTGGTTTATACTGACCAGGTCTTTTGTTTGCTTCTCCCTTTCATATCTTTGGGTTTGGTGTCAGAGTGACGTTAGCTTCTACTACGTTCTCTGAGGAACTGATAATTTTTCCTTAGAAGTTTGGTATTTTGCACCAGGGGAACTTCAAAGCCTGGCACTTTCTTTGTTGAAAGGATTTTAATGACATGTTCAATTCCTTTCTTTCTTTTGTTCCCTCCAATTTTTTTGGGTTGTTGTTTTAGAAATCATTTTATTGGAGGCTTTTTACAGCTCTTATAACCATCCATACATCAGTTATATCAAGCGCATTTGCACAGATGTTGCCAACATCATTTTCTAAGCACTCTCTTTCTAGTTGAATCCTTGCTATCAGCTCCTCTTTGTTTCCCTCCCTCCTTCACCCTCCCACTCTCGTGAACCCTTGATAAGTTATAAATTATTGTTGTTTTCAGATCTTATATCATCTGCTGTCTCTCTTCATGCACGTTTCTGTTGTTCATCCCCCTGAGGGTGGGGTGTGTGTGTGTGTGTGTGTGTGTGTGTGTGTGTGTGTGATACACTGATCACTGCTATTGGTTCCCCCACCTTCCCCCTACCCTCATGGTTTCACTACTTCCATACTGTTCCTGAGGGGTTTATCTGTCCTGAATTTTGTGTGTTGAGAGCGCTTATCTGTCCCAGTGTACATGCTCTGGTCGAGCCAGATTTGTAAGATAGAAGTGGGTCATGAGTGGGAGAGGAAGCATTAAAGAACTAGAGGAAAGTTATGTGTTTCATCGGTGCTATACTGCACCCTGGCTGACTAGTCCCTTCCTTGTGACAGGTAAACTCCACCCCTTCGCTTGTAAGTCTCAAATTAACAATAGATTATGGATCTACCACAGTGCCCATTTCAAAGAAAGATGCCCCAACAAAATGCAGAAATTGTCAAACAATAGCATCAATATCACCTGCAAGTAAAATTTTGCTGAAGATCATCCAACAACGGTTGTAGCAGTGTATCAACAGGGAGCTGCCAGATTCAGAAGAGGGTGTGGAATGTGCCAGATTCAGAAGAGGGTGTTGCTGCTATCACAGGATCTTGGCAGAAACCAGACTCCTGGGAAGAGGCTTACTTGTGTGTTATTGACTCTGGAAAGGCATGTGACTGTGTGAAGGATAGCAAATTGTGGACAACACTGCAGAGAATGATAATTCCAGGGCACTTAATTGTGCTCATGCAGAACCTGTGCACCAGTGGTTCTCAACCTTCCTCTGCTGCGACCCCTCCATACAGTTCCTCATGTGGTGGTGACCCCCAACCATAACATTATTTTCGCTGCTATCATCACTGTCATTTTGCTACTGCGATGAATCGGCAACCCCTGTAAAAGGGTCGTTCCAACCCCCAAGGGGGTCGGGACCCACAGGTTGAGAACCGCTGCTGTACACGGCCCACGAGGCAGTCGTCAGAACAGAACAAGGGCATAGATACTACGTGGTTGGACGGCAGGACAAGCGAGTCAGGATTACGTCTTTTCTCCACACATAGTCAACCTGCACGCTGAGCAGGTAATCAGAGAAGTTGGAGGGTGTGGAGAAGAATGCGGCATCGGGATTAGAAGAATGCTTGAATTACCTGCCAAATGCAGATGGTGCAATCTTGCCTGCTTAAAGCAAGAAGCATTTACTGGAGTACACCTCAATGTAAACACAAAAAATCTTCACAACTGAACCAACAGACAGCATCATGTTTAAAATGGAGGGGGGGGGCATGAAGTGGTCAAGCACTTCACTTTACGTGGACCCACAGTCAATGCTTAGGTAAACAGTAGTCAAAAACTCAAATGACATATCCCACTGGGCAAATTCGCTGCGCGAGAGCCCCATGAACGTGTGAAAGCGCCAAGCTATCACTGGATGGCCGTGAGATTTTCCGCGTTAGAGGGCTCTATGATTTTACGTGTTTTAAAACATTTCAGATGTGCGTGTATTATTTCGGAAGTCTGAGCCGAAGCAAAGCTGTGTTTTAAAGGAAAATGGGCCTTCTTGCCAAACGCTGCCAAGATGGTGTTCAGGCGCCTCTTGGACTTTGCCAGGTGGCCTGCCTCTCCTTTGGGCCTCGTGCTGGGGGAAACTGGTCCAGTGTAGACGCAATTGCTCAGACCAGGTCTTTGGTTGACGGGCCTTGCACTCAGTCAGAAGTGGCCGGTGCCTTTCCGATGCCCGCAGCTCACTGACGTCATCCCCTAGCTCCCACATGGTGCCCGGCAGACAAGTCTGGTAGACAAGCCTGGCCACAGGTGGGTGGGTACCCAGACAAAACGGGCAGCCACAGAAGGGCCTAAAAGATTGCTACCAGAGAAAAGAAGCCAGGATGACAGATTTTGATCGTTTTAAAGGCACGAAGGCAAAGAAAATGAGAACCGGGCTGATCAAGGAGGAAGTTCAGAAGCTTCCAAGGGCAGCCCTCCTCAAGGCTTCTCCCCCAAAAGCAAGTTCTGCGAAGGAGGCCTGGGGTGCAGTGGGTACACGTGGGGCTGTGAGCCTTGGGGTCGGCAATTCAAGATCACCAGCAGCTCCGGGGGGAGAAAGACTGGGCTTTCTACTCCTGTAAAAGCCCAAAGGGAGGGGGTCACTATGCGTCCACATTGACTTAATGGCAGTGAGTTTGGTTTTTGGTTTTCAAAGATTCCAGCACAGAAAGTCTCCCCACGGCAGGCTCCTTCCCCGGAAGAGAAGCCACAGGCTGCGCCCCTGAGAGCTCAGGAGGGTCAGAAATCTCCAGCCCGGAAAGCAACTGATAAGAAAGCGTACCACAGTGTTATAAAAGAAATAAAGTTCCTATTTGCCAAGCCGAACACAAGTAAACAAATACATACATACATAAATGAACGGGAGGCAGTTGCATGTTTCTGAAGGTGTCCTGAGGCCGCAGCATGTCTTCTGGTCCCTCCTGGATATAGGTCAGCTGGGGAGCTCGCCTGCCAACCTCCCCCAGCCCAAACCCCCTGCTTCGGCCTCCTCCCCAGCCCTTCCTTCCTCAGCTCGTGTCATCTGGCTGTGGGCCCAGCGCCTGGGAAAGAAAAAACTGAGGTCACCGCGTGGCCTGCCAACCAGTGTGCCTTCACGGTGTCACTGGGCTCTGCCGAGCAAATTTCACCTACATTGTCTTGAGGCGATTTCTCAGATGCATCTTATTTTCAGACCTTTACTCCCCCGAGAGATGCCCCCTCGCTCATTGCTGGGCCAACTCTTACGTTTTTCTCACCGGTCAGCTCAAATGTCTGCCTCTGGGAAGCCCTGCCTAACCCCAGCTTCCCTGGGCTTCCTCCTCGCCTGGACAGGACTGGTCTTTCTTACTGAATGCCTCGTTCCCACTCCGGAGGCCCCGTGAGGGCAAGAACTATGTCCACCTCCTCCCGCTCCTCCTGACTCACACAGAGCTGTCCGGGCCACCTCCTTACATTCAATCTCTCTTGTACACGGCTCCCAGGCGAACCCCTTCATCACATCGCTGAGGAGCTCAAGAACCTGCTGTGGCTCCCTAGTACCTACTAAATCAAGGCCAAAGTCTTCCTCGTGGCATCCACGGTTCTCGGCACCTGACCTTGCTCTTCCAGCCTGACATTAACCTGTCTTCCAAGGAGGGCTCATTTCCTTTCTGGGTCCCTCAGCATCTGTTCCCAGCTCCCTCTGCTCTAGGAAGCTGAGAAATAAGTTTGGCCTCTTGTCTTTGACTTTTGAAAATAAACGGAGCTATTTAGGGGTTCTTGTTTTCCAAAGCAGCCGGGCAAATGGGGGCCCGCGTAGACTCAATCCTGGCCAACTAACTCCCTGATGGGAGGGCGGGACAAGAGGCAATGCGGCAGGTCCATTGGTTGGCTCAATCATAATGATGCTTTGAGGCTCCAGTCATGCATATTCATCGAAGCCCCAAAGACCTGTGAGACCCTGGAACCAGGAGCTCCCTTTCTGGGCATGCCAGGGTTGATGAGGACGCCATGCAGGCACATCCCTTTGGATCCTGGAGGCTTCATGTTGGGATTTCTCTCAGGCCTCGTCTGACGTGCCTCTTCCCTTGTGTCCTTCAGGGTGATAATAGATGAGGATGTGCAGGTACAGGCGCCAGTCTCTGTGAATCTTGTGAGCTATTCTATAAAATTGAAAAAGCAATATTGACCATGAGTCAGCAGAGGCAGGTAGCACATTTGATGGGTGTAGACCAGTGGTTCTCAACCTTCCTAATGGTGACCCCCCAATCATAAAATTATTTTCATTGCTATTTCATCACTGTCATTTGCTGCTGTTAGGAATTGGGTGACCCCTGTGAAAGGGTTGTTCCATCCCCCCAAAGGGGTCGCGACCCACAGGTTGAGAACCACTGACACAGCGGCTTGAGGATCTCCCACTGCGACTCACGATAGGGCATGGCACGCAACCAAAAGAGAGATGTAAATGCAGGATCCAGGAGCTCAGAAGTGGGGACCTTGCAGCTAGCTCAGAGGCTGTTGTCAGGTGCCCCCAGGTCTGTGCCAGCTCAGAGTGACCTGTGTCCACCAGAAGGAAACACTGTCCAGTCCTGCGCCATCCTCACAACTGTTCTTACGGTGGAGCCCATTGTTACAGCCATGGGCCCATCGACCTCATCAAGCCTCCCCCTCGCCTGCCGAGCCTCCTCTTCCCCCAGCATGATGTCCTTCTCCGGGGCCTGCTTTCTTTCTTGTCAACACGATAGACGATGGTCTTTTATTAAAATAAAAAGACCCAGGGGCAGCATAGAAAACAAAACTTTAAGCAAAACATAAAAACCTTGAAGTCACCTCCATCCAACCAAGGAGCACTTGAGAGCAGGTAGCAGAGTGGACCAGTTATTCGTGGAGCAGGGCTGCGTCAAAAGAGGGACCAACAGAGAGACGCAGGACTGACTGTGTATGGATAGATACACACAAGACAAACCAGTGTAGAAGAAGACATTTAAATAATCACTTTATTGGGGGCTCTTACAGCTCTTAGCACAATCCATCCAGACAGCCATTGTGTCAAGCACATTTGTACATTTGTTGCCATCATCCTTCTCAGAACATTTTCTTTGTCTTGAGCCCTTGGGATCAGCTCATTTATTTTTACCCCCCTCCCTCATGAACCCTTGATAATTTATAAATGATTTTTTGTTTCATGTCTTACACTGACTGCTGTCTCCCTTCACTCACTTTTCTGTTGTTTGTCCTCCTGGGGAGGGGGTATATGTTGATCACGGTGATCAGTTTCCCCTCTATCCCCCCACCTTTCCCCTACCCTCCTGGTATGGCTACTCTCATTATTGGTCCTGAGGGGGTTATCTGTCCTGGATTCCCTGTGTTTCCAGCTCTGATCTGTACCTGTGTACATGCTCTGATCTAGCTGGATCTGTAAGGTAGAATTGGGGTCATGACAGTGAGGGGGGGGGAGGAAGCACCAAAGAAGCAGAGGAAAGCTGTACGTTTCATTGGTGCTATGCTGCACCCTGACTGGCTCGTCTCTTCCCTGTGACCCTTCTGTGAGGGGATGTCCAATTATCTACAGAATGGTTTTGGGTCTCCTCTGCCCTCCCGCAAAAAGATATTTTTGAGCCAGCTGTGGTAATTATATAATTTTGTGTCGAAGTGTAGTTACATAATTCTGTAGCGAAGTGTAGGGGTGGAGTGTGGCCTGTGGGACACAGCCTGCTGGTGCCTCCTTGTGGGAGTGACCTCCTCGTGGGAGTGACCTCCTCGTGAGGAGGAGCCTGGGGACCTCCCCCTCTCTCTCTCTGCCTTCTCCTTCCTGTTGAAGAGCCATGAAGAGCCACGTGGAGACCTGCCACAGCCCCGGAGACGCATCTACTGCCATTGGATCCCCAAGACTTTTCACCCACTGGCCTGGGCTCTTCCTGCATTCTGCATCACTGTATGTGGCTGCGTGAGTCTGAAGAGGGATGTGTGAAGTAGTATCAGGCGTATGGCCTTGAGTTGGACTGGGCTGGGATGTTTTCCTGAAATATAACTACTCCTTGATCTAAAGCTCTCTCTCTTACACATCTATGAGTGTCACAGGATGTGTTTCTCTGGTCAACCTGGTCAAACACACCAGCTTTGGAAATTTGATTATGGACTGGATGTTAGACTAAGACCATGGTATTCTTGCTAGTGGCACTGGGTCTGATGTTGGCAGGGCAGCTTGGCAAGAAGTTTCACAGAAGCCTATTTATAACTAAAGAATATAGGGGTGAATATGCTATCTGAAAATTACTTTAAAATAGCCTATTCAGCAAGGACAGGGAGGCAATTCTTCATAACTTTTGAATCTGGAAGATGGGTATATGAAAATGTAAAATAATACCAACAGTACATATTTTCAAGAACACATTCAGACTCCAAAATACCCCCCATGTCCCGAAAGATACATATCAAACACATTAGAATGTTGTGGAAGCAGAAGAAGACAGGTGTGGGCAATGGAAACCGAAGAGAATGAAGGAGGGTGTCACTTGGTTGGATGAAGAAACATAAAAACAATTTTTTTGCCTAATAAATGCCAGCACTGAGCTCTAACCGCTAAATATGATCTTAAGCTATGTTTGCTAGAGAAGTAAACCCAGTGGCACTTATAGAAACATATAAGAAATCTGTGATAGGGAGGTTTACTGTGCCAAGCTGGCCAATCGGAACATGTGGACTGATCAGGTCACAGTTTGATTGGAGGGCAAAGATAAATGACTCTGCAAGGCCCGCACCCCCCCTCTCTTGCTCTCTGGTGGTTGGAGCGAGCCAGAGTGTGCTGGAGCATGCGTGCTACTCCTGTAGCTAGTTCTCTGCCTCACCTGGGTGCTACACTATCTGTGGGCAGGGCCAATCCGTGGATCATGTTGCTAGAGCTTGAGGCTCCTTTGAGACCTGCTTCACCATGCTGCTGTGCACACATCGCTTGAGCTTGAGCCTGGTGGATTCTGTCACCTCACATTGCTTGCGTTGCATATTCCATCCAGGCCTGCTTCCCTAAGCTCTCCAGCTACTGGCTGTTGGTTGTCCACCCTGCTGCTTGCTGCCTGTGGGCAGATTCTGCTTGCCTTGCCCCAGAGAGGACACTGCTCTCTGTTTCCTTGACCTTGGACCTGGCAGCCCACGTGAGTTGAAGGACTTCCAGTATATAACTGTTCCATGGAAGTGAGTTGACCTGAACCCTCTGTACTGCTGTGTGGTGTGGACTGGTCCATACAGTTGTAGAAGGGGACAAGACCAAGTCTTGGCAGACTCCAACTCCGTGAGGCAGATGTTAGACTGGAAGCATCTGATCGGACTCGCTGTAGGGACTAATGAACCTAAGATCAGCAGGAAGACTGCAGGCTGGTGGCATCAGGGAAGAGTGAATCCTAATAGTAGGTCAGATGACTCCCATGAGGGCCAGGCAATATGGCAGGGTGTTGGCTCAAGTCCAAAGAGTCAGAATTAGAATCCAAATCCAGGCAAGAGCAAGTAAGCTTTCCGACAGCATCCACTTATGTTGGAAGCAGGACACACCCCTGAGGAAGCTTTCTTTTAATGGCATCAGACCTTGAGTAAGGGTCTTGCATCCCACCCTAATCTTCTTACAACCGGTTGGCCGGTGATTTTATTGTGTTAGGTCAGGTTATGGGGGATTACTTACTGGGTGTTACATGCCCAGCCACTGAGAATTCTGGGCCACCTGAGTTGACGGAAAACCTTTCACAGCAGGTTGACGGCTCTTGTTCGGTGCCCTCCAGTCGCAGTCAGTTCCTACTCCTCGGCCCCTGTGTACAACAGAGTGAGGCACTGCCCCTTGTGTGCCATCCTCACGGATGTTCTTCTGTTGGAACTCATTGTGGCCGTCACTCTGTCGCAGACCTTCCTCTTTGTCACTGCGCCTCCGCTTCACCCAGCACGATGGATGTTCTTCTTCAGGGGCTGGTCTCTCCTGAGCACGTGAGCTCCAGTCTCGCCACCCTTGTCTGTAAGGAGCAGTCTGGCTGTGCTGCTTCTCAGACAGCTTTGTTTGTTTAGCCCTGACAGTGACTTACATCCACAGGTAAGTCACGTTATAGCCATTTGACTGCTGGAGGAAACTGACACCGAAGCACTTATCTGGGATTGCTAACCCCCAGCTTCCCAGGCCCCAAGTTCATTGTATCACTTCTTAGTCGTTTTGGGTTTAGTCTTAGTTTTACAAAACCATTTCTGATTTCTTTACTCTCTGTAACCTTTGGAAACTACTTACATGGAAGTACAAAATTAGCGGCCTTTTTGGAAATCTTTATTTAAAACATAATTTACTTCTAACTTCAAACTCTCATGGTTTATTAGTGTACCACACAATCTTTAGTTTAAAAAAATAGTAAACAAAGCAAAGCAAAGCAAAGCCCTGCAAAGCAGCTCCAACGATCGTCTTATGATACCATTCTTTTGTAAAGGAAATGGTTTCTTCTAACTCTCTACCCAGCCCCCGCCCCCAATCGTAAAGCACAACACTGGATTGTCTTGCGTTTCCAAGATAAGATTTTATATTTTGTTCTCATAGCTTCTGGTTTCCTTTTGCTGACGGAGTGTGGTCCTGCTTGAGGCTGGTGTGCCCCTTCCAATATGCTTCATCCTCCAGGTCACCTCTGGAGGCATCTCCTCTGGCTCATTAGCATCATCCTCATTAAAAGCTGCCACGACTGGAAGTCTTAGGAGCCGTTTCAGTTTCCTCGGGGGCGTACTTGATCCAAGTTTGATGGCTATGGCTGAGGGCCCTTTGCCATCTGACACCTCTGGCAAATGTGAACTTGGAGTTCCTTGTAGGCTTTGCGGGGAGTCTTCAGCGTCTTCAGCTAATCCTTTCTCAGGGCTTCAACTGGAACTCCCCCAGTTCTTATAACTTCGCTGCTGCTGCTGCTGCTTCAGGTCCCACAGCGCCTCCATCGCCTCTCCTGCTGTCCCGTCTGCCATTCCCCCACCCCACCGCTCTCTCCATCATTATTTCTCGTGAGACCCGCTTAGCAGTCCACTGCAGGGGCTTAGCAGCCCCGCTCCTAGTTCTGAGCATTTGGGCTGTTTCTTTGTGTTCGAAACAGCCCCTCAGAGAACAGCTTCAGGTGCTGAGGTTTTGATACGCTGTTGCCTTATTGTCCAGCCAAGCGCAGCGTGACGTCGTGTTCACACCAAGGATGGACTTCATTTAAGCTGCACTTTGTGTTGAGGTCTTTTCCATAAAAGGACTTGAACTTACATAGATTGGGTGCGCACGCACATCCGTGTGTGTGTGTGCACGTGTGAGCGAGCGAGAGAGAGAGAGAGCATGTGGGCTTGCAATCATGTATGAATATGTGTGTGTGTGTGTTAGGAGTGGTGTGGGACAGAAGGGACACCCCAAAGGGGACTAGGGAAGGTAGGCCCCTTGGAGGGCAGGAAGCATAGGAGGGATGAGAAGCAGCCAGACCAGAGGTTGGATAAAGGCCTGGCTCCCGCGGCCTACACATTTCCCGAATGCCCTCCCAGCTCAAGCTGCTCGGCCTTTGGGCTTCTAGGTTGAGACCAAGAGGGATTAGGTGTTTGGGGGTCTAGCTGCCTCCTCTTTACCCCCATATCCTTGAGCCCCACCTCCCACCACTCAGTCCAGAGAGCTTCTAAGGGTAGGAGGAGGGGGTGAAGCGGCTGTGGCAACCTGAGCTTTCTGAGCTCAGGCCTATTCCAGCGCCTCTCAGCTCTCAGGACCCTTCAGGCACGCAGACCACCCAACAGAATGCTCACAGCGTGTTCCCCTTCATCTGGCCAGGGTGTGGCCTGAGACTCTGCATTTCTCCCCAGCTCCCCAGGGGTGCTGCTGGGCCTGAAAGCACACTTGGCATAGGGAGGCTCTAGAGAACCTGGCCGGGGTCCCAGCCTCCTCCCACGTCGCACAGCAGAGCTCAAAATGGAAACGGAACACGTCAGGGAAGAGGGGGCTTCGGCCTGGAGAAGGGCAGGCCATTTTCTCCCTAAATCCAGCTAGCCCTCATTCCTCAAAAGCTAGATCCTGGTGAGCTGGTCCATTGCTCTGCAGATAGCAGGAGTCTGCAAGAGAGGATGCTCCCTGGCTAGAAACGGGTCCAGGGCGGAGACTGGGGACACCCTAGACCTTATGCACATGGGGCTCCTAGCCTGGTTTCCGGGCAGGGTTCCTGGGGGCGGGGAATGAGGGCCTAGCAAGCACAGGGAACAAGACCAATGGCCGGGCTTCAGGCACATGCAGCTGCTGTGTGCTGGAGGTGGGCCGCAGTCACACGCTCCCTGGGGCAGTGTCACTCTGGCCTCTTGGCGGCTGCCTTGGCCAGCCTGGGAGGGGTCAGCTGGGGATAGGCAGCAAGCAAATATAGCCCCAGGAAAGGAAGCCAAGCAGTCCAGCCCTGCCCTGACCTCTTGCTGGGAGACTTGGGAGGAAGAAGGTAATGCCGCTGCACCCTTTTCTGGGAGTGGGTGACACCTGGCCCGGGTGCTCCTTAGAAATGTAGGAAGTAGCTGGGAGCAGAGTGCAGAGGCCCTGAAGGGGCTGGAGTAGGGGCGAGTGGAAAGCTAATGAGATGGGTGACCTAGAACAAGCTGTAATCTCTCTCTGGGCCTCATGTAAAAACACATGATCCAGTGAGCCCTCTCAAAGGTATGTGACCTTGGGGGCAAGCACCTTGACTTGCATCCTGCCCACAGGGACCTAGGGGTTAGGGGCCAAGGCTCCTTCAGAGTCCTTCTCACCCCCTCCCCCATCTCACTCCCTCACTGCCGTTGAGTTGATGCCAACTCATCGTGACCCTATAGGACAGGGCAGAAGTGTTTCTGAAACGGCAGTGCTTTAGGAGACTAGAAAGCACTGTGTTTCTCCCTCAGGCTGGTGGTTTCGAACTGCTGACCTTGCATTTAGCAGCCCGGTGCGTAACCACTGGGCCACCAGGGCTCCTTCTCCTGCCCTATAGGCCTTGCTTATTTCTGAAAGGAAGGATGCTCAGGACATCACTTCACCTCCAGCTGCCCTCACACTCCCCACTGGGCAAAGCCGCCCCTCTGCCCCCTGGTCCTCCCCCGGCTCCAGTGGCACTCCCTCACTGGGCTCTCCGTGCACCCACGACTGCGGCCCTGCACTGGCCCCATGACCAGTGTCCACCAGGCCTGGCCCACACCCCCCTGGGCCATGTCTCTGGAAAGGGAACTGAACAGGGCAGTCACTCCGCCAAGAGGCTTTTATTGCCAAAACACAATCCCAGGCACCCGAGGGAAAGGCTTAGCTAAGGTTTTTAGTTTTTCCCATTCTATTTTTCAAGGAGCTGGGGGGTGGGGGTGGGGGGCACAGCGGGAAGGAAGCAGGTCTCTCCCCATCAGAAGCACAATGCCAGCAGCCAGCAGAGACTGAGCTCTCGCATCTGTGTAGACAGAGTGTGACTTTGCTTCTTTAATTCTAGAGACAGCTGTGCAGGGGAGGGACCCCGTTTCACAGGCGAGGACACGGAATGCTGTCAACTCTCAGGGGTGCAGTTGAGGGCCTTCTGGTTCCCTGTCTTTCCTGACCCTCTGTTTCTCCCATCGCCCACCGCTGCCACATCGTTATCCACATATGGAAAGATGCTGGTCCCGCTCTGGAAAGCCCACTCTCTGACCCTGCTGGTCAAATCTGAGTTTGTCCCAAGATTCAGCTGGGGCAGGGGCTGGGGACCGTGGGTCTCCAATTATGAGGGAGCCTGTGTGTGAGTGTGAAGCTGAAGTGTGAAGAAAGTTCGTAGAAAATGCACGCTTAATAAATTACAACCCCCCCTACCCCCCTCCCCGTCTCTCCATCCCACCCCACCCCCCTCCAAGTCTAGAGCAGACTGAGCCTTCTCTCCCTACTCAGGGCAGAGTCTTACCCAGGTCCCCTCTATGTCTCCTGGGCACAGGGCCCTCAGTAAAGTCTATGGAATAACTGAAAGAATGAAGGAATCAACACAAGGTTCTTGGCTGAGCCCCAGGGAAGGTCTGGGAGCCCTGAAGTCCTGAGTTCCAGTCCTGATTGTGTTCTCACTAGCAGGCCATCCTTCTGAAAGGGTTCCTGGCAATATTTGCTGGGTTACCCTCTCTGGCCCCCAAGGGCCCCCAAGTTGGGGCTGGGCCCAGCGAGGGCGCCGGCAGAGTATCTCTGAGCGTAGGAAGGTGTACAGCTGAGTAGAGGACAACGTTCTGACCTGGGAGCCAGAATTGCTGGTTCAAGGCCGGCCTGCGTGGCTCAGAAGCTGTGTGGACTTGGGCGGGCTCCAATAGCAATGCTGACTCACGTAAACGAGCCCTTTCACGTGTTTTTTTTTTTTGGGGGGGGGATGTGGGTATGATGATCGTATCCCTGTTTTACAGGATTGGATGCAGAAGTTGAAGATGTCAAGGTACTTGACTATGGTCACACAGCAAGACAGACACTGACCACCCCCCACCCCCCACCCCCCGGCCTTGCTATTGTGCCTGCTTGTGCCAGAGGAGCCAGGCTCAAACCTGAGCTTCCCAGCATGGGATGCCAGCCCACAGGGTGGCAGCAGGAGGCACTGTGCAGTGGATCCCCTAACATGGGCTTCCCGGGCCACTGCCAGCCAGAAAAGCCAGTCTAACCTCGGGACATTTCCTAGGCTCCCCTCCTTCCCCACCCCCCACCTCTAGTCAGCCACTCAGCTGCTTCCCAGGAGGAGGCCCAGGAGACCATGAGGTGCCCAGAACTTCTGATTTGCCCTGGGTCGCTCCCGGCAGAGGGACGGTGGAAGGGAGCACCTGGCCTGGGCCCAACCCTCACACGGGCATGGGCACTTCGTCATACTCATCCAACCCTTCCTCCTCATCGAAGGTCGCTTTGGCATCGTCAGCATCCAGCTGGAGGGATGAGACAGAAAGAGAGGGGGTGAGAAGGCCACAGGGCATGCAGCTCGGGACCCTCGCCTCCCCCAGCCCCCCGCCTGGACAGCGCCCTCTCTCAGAGGCTTGGACACCTCCTGTCCTCCAGTTGAGGTTTTCAAAGGGTGGGGGGATCTGGTGCCTCAGTGGGGAAGGTCTGCAGATGTGGGTGGGTGGGTGGGCTCTCAAGTGACCTGTTTCACTTGGTGGAAGAATTTCCTGGGGGGATGCTGCTCTGATCAAGACAAGTCAGAAGACCACCCAACCAGCCACTCAGTGGTCTCACAGTGGACTCCCCCATCAACCTTGTCATTATCCCCTGTTACAGATGGTGGCAACCCAGGCACAGCAAAGCCAGGCCTCTGACGAATAAGGGGCAAGACTAGGATTCCAACCCAGACCCTAGATCCACACCTGAGTCATGACAGCTTTGCCCTTCCCCTCCCCCGCCACCTCCCATCCCCTCCCCACACCCCGCCACGGCCCGCCCCTCCCATTCCCCATACCCTGCAAGGCCCCCTCGCTGCCCTGGCTCCACAGGCCCTCTCTGTCTGGTGGGCGGCTACTCACACACTGGAGCTCTATTGGCCGGAAAATGAGGGGCAGCAGAAAGCGCCGCAGGGGCACCGTGAGGATGAGGACGAAGGGCAGGGTCAGCGAGGCGGGGGTGGACTTCACCACCCACAGCACAACTAGGCAGACCACCTGGATGGCCGTGAACAGGTGCATGCGCCAGGTCTTCACCTGCAGGGAAAGGCAGGGGTCGGTGCCTGCCCTACCCAGCACCCCACCTGGGCCGGGTAGCTGGGAGGGCCCCGTACCCGCTTGACGTAGGGCACATCCGGATGGTACTTGGGCGGCTTGAACAGGAACAAGATGCGGTCAAAGAGCTGGATGCCACTGAGGGACGTGACTCCCATGTAGAGGAAGATGCCAAAGAGCACAGCCAGGGGGATCCGGGACAGGATCGGCTCCATGAGAATGGACAGGCCTACAGGGAGAAGCCACGCTCGCAGCTCTGCCCATCAGAGGGCCAGCACCAGCAGGGGCCAGCCCAGACTTGGGACTAAGAAATCGACCCAGGGGGACAGCATGGAGCCTTTACCGTGGGCCCTTCTTATGCCCAAGAAGACCAAGGCACGAGAGGTGTAGTAATCAGCAAACTCCTGCCTGCCTGTCTCATCTCATTGGGGTTACAGAGATTAAGAAAGGGAACCCCACTTCCAGCCTGGGGGCCTCCATTTCCCTCTACGCCTCCCCCTCCCCACTCCTGCCCTTGTCCTGAGCGCGGCCACCTTGAGCCCAGCTGACTCAGCTGCTTCAGAGCTCAGCAGAGCCCAGTGGCTCTCCTGTCTCCCCAGCTTCCCCCCCCCCCCCCCCCCCCGCTCATTTCCTAGATTGCTGGGACTCTGGCTCTGTGTCAATCACAGAGCAGCTGAGCGGCAGACATCGGCAAAACAAAAACTCACTGCCTTCAAGTCAACCGAACCCCTTACTGTGCAGATGGGGAAACTGAGGCCCAGGGACCATGTAGACAGAGAATTGTTAAGCTGCTGGTGAGAGCAGGTCGGGTCCTGGAGCACCCGTCCCCACTGCGACACCCCCCCCCACCCCCGCCATCCCAGGGCCCTAGGCATTTCCTCCAGGCTAACCCCATGGGGGGACCCAGTGACTCACTGATGCTGGGGAGGTGGGCAGCCATGTGTGGGGCTGGGGGAGGTTGGAGGGGGCCCTAAAGCCTAAGGGGCAGAGGCGGCTGGCGGGGCTGGGGCAGGCGGCGATCAGGGGTGGTCCTCACTCACCCACAAGCACAGAGACCAAGAGCCCACTGATGCGCTGCTCTTTGACCTCCTGGATCTGGGCTGCGGCCCCAGGGCCGCTGGCCTTGCCCATGACAGTGAGAGCGTTAGCGTGGGTGACAGAGCGCACGGTCGTGGCGCTGAGCCAAGGCATCCCAAAGAGGGCGGCCACCCCGCCCATGCCCACAACCAGCATCAGGTCCAGGTGGAAGCCAGAGCCCTTGATCGTCTTGCGCTCCGGCTTGCTGACAATTAGCCTGAGTGGGGGAAAGATCCAGAGTAAGCAGGGACTCTCTCCCCTCAGGTCCCCATTGTTCCTCCCTCCTCTTCCCACACTGGGGTCTCTCTGCACCTCAGTTTTCCTTCTGTGTCCAGACCCTCTGAAGTCCCTATTCTCCTTCCCCTTCCCCATCGTGGGCGCCCACACTCTGAGAGCGGCGGGGTTCAGAAGCACCTAGAACCTCCCCAGGAAGACGGGCCTGGAGGCTGATGAAGCTTGTACAGATGCAAGCCCCTTCGACAGTCCAGCACCTGTCTGATGTCATTCTCGTTGTGGATGCTTTTTCTTAAAAAGGACTCCCCAAATTACAAAACTCCAGGTCCCATAAAACCTGGACCTGCCCCTGCTGTTCCTCCTCCCAGCTCCTTGGTACACTCATCCTTGTACACTCATCCGAGCCTGATGCTCCCTCCTCTGTGCCTGGCCTGCTTTGAGCAGGGGGACCCCTTCCCTGCCTCAGGCCCGGCAGCGCCCCGGTTCTTACGTGGTGATCTGGGATTCCAGGAAGATGAGGATGAAGACTAGCAGGGCAGGCAGGGCCGAGGCAAACATCATCCAGATGGGGAACTTAGAATGCAAGCCCAGCGGGTGGATGAACCAGCCTCGGGCCGTGGCGTTGGACACCGTGAGACCTTTGGGCACTTTGAGTTTCTGTGGTGGGAGGGGGGACTAGTAAGGGAGCTGGTAAGAACCCTTAGGGGGCGATGAAGAGGGGGAGAGAGCAGGGTCCTGGGGAATCAGACAGTTGGGTTGGCAAAACTTGGGAATATCCATATGTTGAGCACCTACTATGTGCCCAGTCACAGCATGAGGCCCTTTACATACATCTTCTCATTCTCAACTTTATAGATGAGGAAACAGAATCAGAGAGGGTGTGTAACTTGCCCCATATCACACAGCTATTTGGTAGCAGAGCTGAGATTCATACACCCATCTGCCTGGTGACAAAGCAGACTCTTTTCAAAGACTCTGGGTTAAGGAAGGAGGAGGAGGAGGGAGCCTGCCCCTGCCTTTGGCCACAGGGTTCTGTGGGCTGTGGAAAGGCATGGGGTTCCCAGAGGAGGCAGCAGGGGGTAGGGACAATTGGAGCTGGCTTCAGGTTGGGAGGAGCTGTTCTGGATATGGAGGATGGAGTGAGGAGTCGGAAGAAGGACTTAAGGTCACCTGGGTATAGGTATCTTGGATGAAAGAATCCACCATGACCATGATCAAGATGGAGATGGGAACTCCAAAGTCTCCGATGACCCTGCGCAACTGGGGATGGGTAGAGGGACAAAGTCAGTGACCAGCTCTTACCTACCTTCAACCTCCTGCCTATCCTCCCTCCAACTTGGCCTTCACCAAGGACCCTGTCCTTCCCAGGGGATCCTCCAGCACCTCATGCCTCCACTGGACCTGTTTCCTTTTTTCCTCCCTTGGCTTTGCCCCATCCCTTCCAAGGACCTATCCCTCATCTGAGCATGCAGAGCAAGGGTGAGGAGGGACCTGGGAGACTTAGAATGAAGAGAGGAGCAGGTTCAATCATTGGGGATGGGGTTAGGAATGGGAGCATAGGGTAAGAACAGAAATAAGGAGAAAGTGGGGTGTTGTTGGCCTAGGGTTGGGTGAGGGAGACCAAGGCAGGTAGGGGGGTATACTGACCTTTCCAGGAAAGTAGGAGCTGTTCTTGAACTTGCGTAGCATCATGGCGAAGAAGAAAGTGCCAGCCATAAGTACGAGGGAGAGAAGGGCTGTGTTAGGCAGGGGGCCCTGGGGCTTAGGGTCCACGATCACATTGTGGTCATAGTTCTGCTGCAGTGGGTGGTCCTGGAATATCTGTAGCCGGAAACCAAGGCACGCTGTTTGCCTCCAGACTTGATTCAGGTTGGTTGTATTAGCCAAATCTACCCATCCATCTATCCACCCACCCACCCATCCATCCACCCATCCACCCACCCATCCATCCATCCATCCATCCATCCACCCATCCAGCCACCTACCCAGTCACCCATCCATCTATTCAGCCATCCATCCATCCATCCATCCACTCCTCACCCATCCATCCATCCATCTATCCAACCATCCACCCATCTACCCATCCATCCATCCATCCATCCATCCATCCATCCATCCATCCATCCATCCATCCATCCACCCATCCAGCCACCTACCCAGTCACCCATCCATCTATTCAGCCATCCATCCATCCATCCATCCATCCATCCATCCATCCATCCACTCCTCACCCATCCATCCATCCATCCATCCACCCATCCACCCATCCACCCATCTTCTTTAGTGCTCATGAGTACAGAGGAGGCCAGCTAGGTGTTCAAGGATGAGACCAGGCTAAGAGTAGGTGGAGTGGACCACAGACAATGATCATATATGAGCACACATGCACCTGTATGTGCTACCAGGGTCTGAGAGATATGAGAAGGCTGTAACAGAGAGACCCACTAGCCAGTGAAATCAGGGACAGGCGCCGTGTCCACCTTTTCTGCAGACGCGGCTCCGTGGGACAGAGCTAGGGAGGCAGGGTGCTCCATCCTCAGGCTCTAAAGTTCTGGAGGGCAAGCAGGTGAGAGAATTCTCAGACTCCCTGGGGCAGCTCCTCACGGTCACACTTAGGTATGTATGCACGCTGTCACCCTGCCCATAAGTCATAGGATGGTGTTGTCACCTTCGTGGGCAGGCGCACCAAGGCTACCTTCCCCTGGACAGTCACTCAACACAGGCACAGCAAGAACACAGCTGTGACAGTCAACGTCCAGGTGGATACCATCTCAGTTACACAAGCATGTGTTGAACGAGGACCAGGTAGACACGTAGGCTATGCACCCATGGCGATACACCCAGTGCACTGCCACACACAGGGGACAGCGCAAGCACACACATGCTCTGCAGACAGACGTGAGCGCAATGACACCCACAGACACACTCTTCGCCACCTCGTGCCGGTGCCATTGAGTCCCTTGTGACGCACTCGGCCCTGCTAGAGGGTTTCTGAGGCGGTAAATCTGAGTCCCAAAGAGCAACTGGTGGGTTTGAACCACTGATCTTGTAGTTAGCGATCTAATGCTTACAGGACAGCGCCATCGGGGCTCCTTATCCGGCCCATGGTCGCACGCACGCATGCATGCACACACATACATGCGCCTCCAGCGCCCCTACCTTGAGCAGCTTGGAGAAGGTTTCATAGATGAAGATGAGGGAGATGAGGAAGGAGAAGATCTCCTGGGTGTAGCGAGAGATGAATCGAACCAGGAAGCTGCCCTCGAAGGCCACCACCAGCACCACCAGCAGGATGAGCCAGAAGCCGATCCACACGCGGCCCACGATGTACTCCAGGCTGTTGCTTTGGCAGAACTGCGGGGGGGCGGGCAGAGGCGCGGGGAGTCAGGCGCTGCGGGCGGGCTCAGGGGCCAGCCGCTGGGGCAGAGCGGGCAGGAAGCGGATACCGAGTAGAAGGCTTCCTCGAACACGAGCAGGGGCCCCGAGAAGCCAACGATGAGCAGGGGCTGAGCCCCGAGCAGGGCGAAGAGGATGCCCTGCGCGGCCGTGGCGATGAGCAGCTCCGACACCCCCATCTGGTTCTGGGTCTTTTCTCCTGTGGGCAAAGGTCACGGCGACGTCAGGACCATGTTCAGAGCTCAGAGCCTCACCAGCAGGCATGACTGAGCTGGCCGATGTGGGGAATCCAGAGGGTCGGATGGGGTCAGAACTCAGGGCTGTGGGGGGTGGGGCGCAGGCGGAGACACTGACCCAGGAGGCCACCGAAAGTGATGGCGGGTGACAGGGCGGCAAAGTAGATGAAAATGACGGCAGCCAGGACCTGGGGGCTGAGTGCGTCGGTGATGTCACTCAGGTACTTGGGGTAGCGCCGCCGGACATCCCGAACCAGTCCCCCGAAGAGGTGGCCTGTCCGCTTTAGAGGGTCATCTTGGCCACCAGGCCCTCCTTCACCCCCAGTTAGGTCTGTGGGAAGCAGAAATGTGGTTGGAGGGGGTGATGGAGAGGTGGCATGGCATATATGAGGGGAAGGGGTGGCCAAGAAGCCTGGGAGGGGTGAGATTGGGGAGAGATAGTACAGGGCTACTTGATGAAAAGTGGGAGGAATCCGAGGATTTTAGGGGACTCAGCAAGCCCCAGGCCAGCCAGGCAGGGCACATACCGAAGCCCTTATAGAACTTGGGGTCTGGCTTAGTGGGGCTGGGCAGGTAACGCCTTCGCAGCAGCTCCTTCTGCACTGGTACCAGGCTGAGCAGGGCCTTCTCAGAGGGGGCATCCGTGGGCGGCAGCACCAGGCTGCAGTCCAGAAACCCTTCCAGGGAGTGAACCAACTCCCCCCGGCTCTGGGCCAGGTACGCATCTGTGCGGAACACCTGCAGGCAGGGGAGAGGGCAGGGCTGCCCAGGGGTCCATGGCTTCTGGGGGCAAGACCCCTCCCTCTAAGCAGGCTCCTTCAGGTTGTGGGATGCTCTTCCTGTCCCCGCTAACTCCTCGTTCCCACTAGACAGAGCTTCAAGGGACACCCAGGGGCCTTCCGTGTGGACAGGAGCAGGAGGGAACATAAACCAGATGGGTGGAGCAAGGCCAACCGAGTGGGCCCGGTTACAGTAAACCAGACGAAACTAGATCTGGCTGGGTTGCACCCTGTCATGGCTGCCATGGCCCTGGCCAGGTGGGACAGAAGCACCTAAAGCCACTCAGACCCATGGAGCTCAGAGAGGGAAACCCCCCGCCCCCCCACCCCTACCCTCCACTGGGCTCTCCTCACTTTCTCTGACAGGAGGGTGGCAGCAGCTCGGCCTAGCTGGGTGTAGTCCGTGTGGGGACTCTCGGGGCCCAGCAACACCACGAGGAAGCGTACAGGCACGGGCAGCTTGATGGCGTCCAGCTCCACCGCCTCCTGCAGCCGCACAAAACCCAGCACGGGCTGCTCCAGGAAGGCGGCTCGGCCTGCGGGAGGGACCGGAGACCAGGCCAGACCCTGAGTGCCCTGTGGGATGGGGCTGCAGGGTCCCAGCTGGGGGAGAGGCCGGCTGGGCCAGGTTAAAGGAGGAAGCATTGAGGTGGGGGTCGGGGGAGGTCAGAGTGAAGGTTGGGGTCACTTACCCACGAGCACCAGGGTGGCCTCTGAATCCGGAGGGATCTTCTCCAGAATTCCAGATGACGAGCGCCCTTCTGTGCCCTCCTCACCCTGTTGGAAGGAGAAGCATGAGGGGGGCGGGGCTCAGGCCCTTCCGCTCCTGACTGTGCTCACTTTCTGAGTTGGGGCCTGCCCAGCTCTTCCCACACACACCTGACACAGCCTCACCTGCTCACAGAAGAGCTGCATCTCCAGTGAGGGGGTTTGGGGGAGCAGGGGCTGCGAGGGTTCCCCAGAGTGTGTCAGAACCGTGGGCTTCATACTCCCCAGAGCCTCCACGTCTCCAGCATGACTGCAGGAAATAACACCAGGGGACTGAGCAAGCTGTCCAGGCTGGGCTGTGGAGTTTTGTGGGCAGAAATGATCAAGGATAGACACCAAGTGGAACTTCCCAGGGACCAGACCAGGGAGACCCCCGGACAGGAGAATCAGAGCAGCCTTTCACAGGAAGGAGGTTCGTGATGATCTCTGTCTAGAAGGCTGGATGGGGCCAGAAGACTAGACAAAGCAAAAGAAGTTTGTGGGACTGATCCCTGGGGACCAGAGACCTGGGGTGGGGTGGGGGGTGGGGCTCAGGTTCTCATACTCCTGTCCCCAGTTCTGAGCACAGAAACATGGTCACCTCTTGAGAAGGGCGAGGAGTTTTGGCGGCGTAGTGGGTTATACACTGAGCTGCTAACTACAAGGTCAGTAGTTCAAACCCACCGGCCACTCTGAGAGACAAGAATGAGACTTTCTACTCTGGTAAAGATAGAACATCTCAGAAACCCATGGGGCCGTTCAACTCTGTCTCATAGGGTCAGTCCCTGTTGGAGTCCACTGCAAGGCAATGAGTTTTGAGTATTGAGGGGTGTTGGTCGGAGGTGGGAACCTTAGTGGGAAAAGAGTGGGCTCCTGCCAGGTGGGGGAGGGGTCCCCTGAAGACCCCAGGAAGACTCTGAGGCTGGTGAGAAAGGGAAGGTGGGCCCCGAGGGAACCCCCTGGTGACAAGGTACCTGTGTTTGAGCAGCAGGGCCCGGAGCAGTTCCTCTCGGTGCTGCGGCCGGATCTGCTCCTCATAAATAAGCCTGTCCAGCAGCTGGTTGGCCACACCAGCCAGCGAGGATTCCTGCAGATCCAGGAGGACAGTGCCTGCAGGCAGGAGAGGATGAACCAGGTGTGGCCCCTAGGCCCTCCTTCACCCCCAGGCCTCGGGCAGGGCCCACAGTGGGGCCCAGGGGCTCACCCCTGGCGAAGATTCTCTGCAGTTCCAGAAGACTCCAGAAGGTGAGGTAAGGCAGGTGCGGGTGGCCCCAGGCTCCGTCCTTCCCCACATTCTCCTCCAGCCGCACCCAGCGTGCTGCCTCCATCCATTGCAGCTCTTGATTCTTCTCATCCATCACCAGCTCCTGCAGCTCCACATAGACCTGCGGCCCCACGGGCCAGGGTGAACCCACTAGTCCCACCGCAGACACCCGGGCCCTGAACGCAGCAGGCTTTGGAGAGATGCTGGCAGGACTCTGAGGGCTTAGGGGCAGCCTCTGTGGGGCTGCTCAGGCTCCGGGGCTGCCATGGTCATGCTGGGTGCGCCGGGACATGGAGGGAGCTGTCTGAGGGTCTAGGTGGGGCACCTTGGAAAGCAGCTCACACTTCGGGTTCTGTCCCCCGATGACCCCAAGCCAGAGGTATCTGGAGAACTTCTGGGCCAGAAGGAGTGTTGGGAAAGGGGACGAGAGGGAAGGCGGGTCCAGCTGACTCCAACACAGGGGCTTTGGGGTCTGGCTCAGTCTCAAGGTTGTGCAGTGGGTGTGTGGCTCAGTTTCCCAGGTCGGCCGAAGAGCCAATGTCCTCAGCAGTTAGATAGAGCAGGGCTTTGGGGGAGGGTGGGACACACGCCAGTAGCCAACTTCTCTCTGGCTTGGGGCCCAAGTCTCACCTCTACATTGCGTGTATGTGTGTGTGTGTGTGTCTGTGTGTGCGTGTGGTCTTCCCTTCTACCTGTTTCCAAGGACTCTTACTCCTTTTTGGTGTATCCCTGTCCTGAGCTTGCCTGCCCCTGGCAGAACGGTAGCTCCCAAGGGTGGCATAGGGAAGGGAATGGGCAGGCCCCGCTCCTCACCTCGTGGGTTCCTGGGGGCGATGTGGTGTGGTAGTCTGTGGCTGTCGGCTCGGTGGGGTGCACTGAAATGGCAGACCAGAGACAATTGTCCCCCAAACCTCAGGGCCCTGAAAGGCCCCCACACCACCCACCATGAAGCTCAGAGACCTGGGCATGGATGGTATCCCAGGCCTTCTGTGGGTCCTGGGTTGGGGCCCTGCCTGTTCTGGGTCCCGGGAGGCCCCGTTGCTCCCCCTCTGAGCCTCATACAAGACCCCGGCCTGGCCCCACCCCAGCAAGAGTGGAGCTCCCCAGCAAGGTCCTCGCTGCCGTTTGCAGGATGACTGGGGTCACCGTCCTCTCTGCTACCCTCCACAGCCTGATTCCTTTCTGTCTTCCCACCTGCCTCAACGGTCCCGCCAGCCCAGCAGCTTCCCTGCCTCCACTGAGCCCTGGAACCCAGGATGCCCCAGCCCTTATATCGCCCCCCAGCACAGGCCACCCCACTCCCCAAAGGGGCCGCGCGTGTCTTCCACGCCAACTGCCTGCGCTTAAGTCCTGTTGACAGTAAACAGGGCCCTTCCTCCGGTTCTTCGCTCAAGACCTTGGGCAGGCCAAGGCGGGTGGCATGTCTCCGCCGTGGGGGTCCCCACAGCCTCCCATTTCTTAAGACCTCTGGTCCCCCCCCCACCAAGCGACACCCCTCAAATGGACCCAGAGCCTGGCTTAGAAGCTGGCACTGGATGGGCACACAGGTGGCATGTGACCCCATGTCCTTGGGTCAGACAGGCCCCGCTGCCCTCTCCCCCATTAAGGGCCATGGAGACGGGTGACTGGCCCTGCTCCCCCTCCCTGTCCCCAGTCACCTGTGATCATTTAAAACAAAACTCTGTTTATCCTTCAATCATGGAGGATTGTGGGGGGATTGGCCCTGGGGTTGTGGGGTGCAGTTCTTGACCTGCAGAGACCAGCTGGCTTGGTGGTTGTGCGAGGGGCGGCTCTCGTTTGTGTCTTATCTTTGCCCGGCAGTTCGAAACCACCAGCTGCTCCTCGGGAGAAAGATGAAGCTTTCTACTCCCGGAACCAGTTAAAAGCAAACAAACTTACTGCCATTGACTCATTGCTGAATCATGGCAAGCCTCTTGTGGGTTTCCCACACTGTGACTGTTTATGAGAGTAGAAAGGCCCGTCTTTCTCCTGTGGAGCTGCAGATAGATTCGAACTGCCCACCAGGCGGCTCTCAGTTCACACCCCAGGAAAGAGATAGTGTCTCAGAAACCCACCAGACTGTTCTGCCCTGTGCTGTGGGGCCGCCGTGCCCTAATGGCCCCATGGCAGTGAGTGTGGCCTGCATTATGTCCAGGACTCAGCAGTCCACCCCCAGCTGACAGAGGGGCGCGTGGCCTACCTGCTGGCTCCTCTATCTGGGGTTCGATGATGATTTCTGGGTCTTCATATGCTTCTTCCACCATGATCTCCTCCAGCACCTCTTCGTAGTCCTGCGGGGAGCGGCTGTCAGGGCTCACCTGGGAGGCCCCTCCACCCCTTCCAGGAAGGAGAGACCCACTGGGTGCCGAAAGACCCACCTGCAGATCCCCCATGGCGCTGTCCTGAGTGTCCAGTTGTCAGCCGCGACCTGAGTCCCCAGCATAACCCGCCCAGCGGGTCCCTGCAGGGAGAGGCACAGAGGCTGAGACACGAGACATCCTGGGGTCTACATGGCCTACCCTCGAGGGGCTGGGCAATGATGGGGTCCAAGAAAGGCAGTGAGTGGAGCTGGAAGGCGGGAGCGGGGCTGGTGGTTTGAAGGCCCGGGCGGGGTGGGCTCGGGAGGACAGTCTGTGAAGCTTGGGGACTGGCATCAACCTGAGCGCCTTGTGGAGGGTGGGAAGGGGGGTCCTTTCCATGCACTTCCTGCTTTGCCTGCCAGGCCTCTAATGGCTCTCTTCCTGCCCATCCTCAGGACTCAGCCAGCTGTAGGGGCACGATTTGTCCCCCAGTTTAGGTACCCTAGTTCCCGTGAGGGTGTCTAAAACATCCCCCACCCCCTACTAGATGGATGCTTCAGGCTGGATACTGGCTGCAGCACCCTTGGAATTTGGGGTGTGTCTGTGTGCACAGTGCCCCTGGTGCCCTGAGTAAGCCTAGGGAGCAGAGCATTGAAACGTCGCGCCTGTGTGATGTGTCCTCGATTCCTCCCACCCAACTCCATTGAGCCCCATTCCCCTTGCGCTCTCTCCACCCCTCCCATGAGTCACTACGCCTTTCCCTGCCCCAGGGCCTTTGCACATGCCGCAGTCTCACCTCAGCCTGCGTGTGCCATCCCCACGCCTCTCAGTCCCGCTCACATCACAGCCCAAGCGTCCTCTCTTCAGAGAGGGTCTCCCCGACTACCCTGCAGTTCACTAACCCCACCCGCCATTTTCCTGGCTTCTGGAATGGCCTGGGCTGACATCATCTGAGCTGCCTCTAGAAGAGAAGCCGAGATGTGGACCAGGACCTCGCTGCTCTGGCAGAGTGGTTGCTACATGCTAGGTGCTGGTTATGTATTTATTTGTTGAGTGAAAGTAAGACTGGATCCTCATTGCGGGTTTGGGGTTCTACAACTGGGGTGGGGGCAGGAAACTCGGTTCCCTCAGGTGCCTTGAAGAAAGGAAGCTATACCCACCCCATGCCTGGCACCCTGCTGCACACTGGATGCTGAGATGAACAAGACACAGTCCCTACTCTCAAGAAGCTCCTAGACGGGCATGTGGCTGACAGTCTCCCAAACTCAGGTTCCGAGGCCAAGGATCTGCATGGCAGGAGGGACAGCAGGCTTCTTGGGCAATGGGGATGGCAAGTCCCTGGAGGAGGTCCCGCTGGCTGTATCGAGGAGCACAGGTGGGACTTGATGGGGGAAGGACAGCCCAGGTGGGCGAAATGGCCCAGCAGTGGTGCTGAGAACTATGCAGGCCTGCCTGGTGGGACGCCCTGTGCAGGAAGAGGGTGGGACTCTGCAGGAAGGGCTATAATGGAAAACTTCTTTGTGAGAATGGGGGACCCTACAGGCCTTAGAGGCAGGAGAAGGCATGATTGAGCCCCACCCAACTGACTGAGCAAAGGGAGAGATCCTTGCCTTGAGGTGATGAGGGGCAGTAAGGACTACTGGGGGCGGGGTGGGGGACTCTCAAAACTGGAAGATGGGCATGTCCCTTGAGGATGCTGGTAATGTCACCTATTTTTTTCTTTCTCCTCCATCTCTCCCTCCTTATTCTCTTCTCCCCAAAGCTCCCCTCCCTTCCTCTTCTCCCATCTCTCTCTCCCCTGCCCTATTGGCCTGCTCCCGGTTGCTAGAACTCACTGTGCTGGGGCCTTTGTTCCTCTGTCTGAATGTCCCTCACCCCCTCAGGACCTCTCACGTCCCAGCCCTGACTTCCGCCTCTGACCTTGCTCACTCTCCCCCCAGGACCTCCGTTCTTCAGATGTCGGAGGTGTCTAAGCCTTAGATGCTAGAAGTCCCACCCCCCAGGTGTGGGTAGGAATGGTGCTCTCAGTTTTCCCATGGGACAGGTGGGTTGGTCAGAGGGGCCCTCCAGCACTGGAGAAGCCAGAGACCCAGGCTGCTTCTCCACCTCTGATTGGCCAGGTGGCCTTGGTGGCTCTTAGTCTCTCTTGAGGTCTCAGTCAGCCCATCTGGGCGATGGGAGGGTCACCCCTCACCCTTCTGAGACATACGTGGTAGAGAAGAGGGCAGAGTGGAGGTGCGTCGAACATTCCAGGCCTTTGGGAGGCATCCCTATGACTCAGATGGCTGCCCGGCCCAGCGGAGGCCTTGTTCTGTGGGGCACTGATAAGAATTTAGTCCCCAGAGGCTGCCCCCGTGCTGGGTGCTGGAAGTGTGCCAAACACCTGTCAGCCAGCTGGCCAGCCGGAGGAAGGTTTGATAAGGGTGAGTGGGGCATCTGGGGCCATGAAGTTGGGAGGAATGGGAGACCACACAGCTGGGAAGAGGCGGGAGGGGTGTGCCAGATGACAGGGAGGAGGGCGCCCTTTCTGTAGCCACCCCCACACCAGACCAAGAGCTGGACTGCCTTACCTTTTACAGTCCCCAAGCCCTCTGGGGGTCACCCATTGTGCAGATGAGAAAGCTGAGGTTCAGAAAAGTTTGCCAACTTCAGTCCCCTAGTAGGTGGGTGTCAGAGATAGAGTGGAACCCTGACCTTCCCGTCTCTAACCTCTAGGCTAAGCTGCCTCCCAGAAAAGGACACAGTTGTCCCTCTGAGAGCTGGTCTGGTGTGCGTGGTAAAGGGCAAGGCTACAGCCAACCTGCCTAGCTTCAAATCCTAGTCCTACCACTTAATAACTGTGTGACCTTGGGCAGGTAACTCAACTTCTCTGTGCCTCAGCGCTCTCCTCTGTAACACCGGGATAATACTGGTGGTTCCTCACACACTGACTGGGGAGTCCTGGTGGTATAGTTCTTACACGTGGGTTGCTCACCACAAGGTCAGCAGTTCAAAACCACCAGCCACTCCTCAGAAGAAAGACAGGCTTTCTACTCCTGTATAGAGTTACAATCTTGGAAACTCATAGGGGCAGCGCTACCCTGTCCTACAGGGTCGCTATGAGTCAGCCTGGACTCGATGGCCATGAGACCTCACAGACCAGGAGCCTTAGTGGTATGGTGGGCTGCTAGCCACAAGATATCATGTTCAAACCCCCCAGCTGCTCCTTGAGACAAAGACGAGGAAGCTTTCCACTCTGAGTAGAAAAATGGACAGCCTCGGAAACCCCGGGGGGCAGTTCTACCTTGTCCTATAGGGTCGCTCTGAGTCACATCCAGCGGTGGCAGTAGGTTTGGGGAGTGAGTTCTGGAGTTGTCCCTGGGCCTGCCGTAAGCAGTCACTGGCTCCCTGGCACGCCTGGCCCTCCTGCTATGGTCCTCACCACAGCTGGGCATCTGGGTCCGACATCTGCTTTGCTCCTCTCCTCCTTCACCTCCCACGGATTTGGCTCGAGCTCAGTGCTCCGAGCACCTCAGGCTGTAGAGGACTCCTCCTTACCCTCCAAGCCCTCCCGGGTTGCAGCCTGTGTCAGCTTCCCCCTTGGAAATGCTCCAGAAGTGGCCCAAATGGGGTCTTGCCTCCTGAGCAAGAGAGGGCTGGGTGCCTGACACCTGAGTCTGGGACCTGAGAAGCTGAGCTGATAAAACGAAGACAGACAAGGACCCCCACCAGGAGAGGGACCAAATATGCTCCCCTCCCCTCCATACACACACACACACACACACACACACACACACACACACACACACACACACCAGCCACACACACCAGTGCCAAGGAGCCAGCCTCTCACTCCTGCCACTTGCCACCTTGCTCTCCAGGCTGCAGGTGTCAATGGGCCTGAGCCCTAGGGGCAGCAACAGTCCGGTGACAGTCTCACCCCCGGAGGCTGGTGGGCCCAGATTCACCTTGAGCACCTGTGCAGTGCCTCAGGGCAGGAGTCCCAGACCTCCCAGGCCTGCCCCTCCCTGCCCGGCCCACCTGTTCACGATCCTCCTCCGGTGGAATCTCGGGGTCCCTCAGTGTCAAACTCCTGCAGCCAGCAGTGCCCTCTGAGACCAGCTGAGCTCCCGCCTGCTCTAACAGCGCCAGGGCCTGGTTCTCGCGCCCCCGGGGCAGCTCGCAAACCCCTGACTCATGCCCCCGCCTCCTAATCTGCCTACCCCATGGGTCCTGGGAGCCCCGATGCTCCCCCCCCCCACCCCCCTGTCCCGCTCCTGCCGGGTGCCTGGTAAACAGAGTTATCGCTCACCCACATCTGGACAGCTGTGAGGCTGGCCCACCCCACCCACCTGCCCCCCAGGCCTCTGTGGCCCTGCTGGTCTGGAGCTTCTACAGGGTCTCCCTTCGTAGACGGAGGTTCAACAGCCAGGTGCTTGGAGCTCCAGCCTTGCTGGCGGGATATGCACCCGTCTGCCCCAGCCATCCTCCCACCTGGCCCCCTGCTTCTCGCTGCAGCCTCCTCGCCCCACCCTAGGTACCCTCACAGCCTCGCTGTCCCCAGGACCCTTGCTGGCTCTGATGAGCTGGCCCCTGGGCGCTAAGACGCTGACACTCAGTCAACCTGAAACAATGTCAGGGCAACCAAAACAACCATCCTCACGCGGGGCCCTGGTTCACAAAGCCCCAATGTCTGGGCACACTGGCTCCTTGTGGCTGCCCGGCCCAGGCCCCAGGCCCCGGGCCGGAGCAGCTGCATTCTTGCCCCTGCCCTGCCCACGATGCCCCTCCCCACACCTCCCTCCAGCAGGGCAGCGGCTCAGCTCCAGGGGGCTGGCTGGGACCTGGCCACCTCTTCCCGGGCTCTGGTTGTTAAGCAGACTGCCTTCCAGAGGAGTCAGGTGGACCAGAGTAAAGAGGCTTTCAATCCATGGCAAGCTGTCTGGGCCTAGCGTTGAGAACCCGGCCCAGTCTCGCTCCTACAGTGACTGCTGGGGCCCCTGGTCAGTCATTGCCCGTGTGCCCCAGTGAGAATGCTGGGATCTGGGTCTGCTGACTTGGGGGCTCCCAGGTTCAGGCTCAGAACCACGTAAACCCGCAAACCAGGACTGGGAGCTGTGCCGAGCCAGCCACTCCACCACCATTCTCGGGGCCCCAGGCCAGCAGGTCCTGGCTCCTGGGCTGAGTCTTGACGGAGACAAGTGGGCTGAGCCAGCACCCCTGCGTATAGACAGCTTGTTCCCGGCTTGGCCTTACAACCACCCCGCCCTCCCTCTCCCAGCCCATTTTCTATGGGAGGAAATCGAGGAGGCCAGAGGCAGAGCGGCTTCCGGGGAAGGTCTTGACCACGTGGACCAGGCGCCTGTGGCACGGAGGGTCCTGGGCCAAAGTGCTTAAACCTAACTGGGCTTTCTGAGGACACCGTTGTTCTTTGTCCTCCTGGGAGCCCTGGGGAAGTTAAGGCCCTGAGAACTGAGCAGGAATCGGAAGGCAGAGCTGAGTCCTCTCTGGCCACGCTCAGCTTCATGCTTCCCAGGACGGCCCCTTGCAGCCGCTCAGAGCTTGGTGCGCCTGCCTTGAACCCTGGGCTGGGACTGAGCTCACTTCCTGTGACCTGTGACCCTGAAAACCACATGGATTCCCTGCCCTCCCACCCCTGTCTGCCCAGGGGGCCCAGAGACTGACAGCCGGCAGGGGAAATCGGTCAGGACAGACAGGAACATCTGCTGTAGGAGGGACATCTGCCCAGCTTTGGGGTGTTCTTCTTAGACCACTGGGGGTCTCCACCAGGGCCTTCTCTGCTCTTACAGTGTGCGGGGGCTGTTCCCAGCCCTCCATCCTATGTGGTTAACTCACTTAACCCACACGCACCAAGGAGGTCCCGTTCTCAGAGCACAAGTGGCCGAGGGACTTCCATAGGGCTGCACGGCCCCGCTCTGCTCTGGAGTGACAGCATAGGGAACTGGATTGTGCTCTGATCCATCAGGGACCACAGTGGCCTGGCACACCCCCAAGACCATCCAGATGGGCAAAGTCTCCGCTGTTTCTCCAGGCGCTCACTCATTCACTGATCCTGCGCGTGGACACTGCCCCCATGAGGGCACCAATCCTGGCAGCGGGCAGCCACCCAGGCAGCAGCTCAGCAGATTGGTGTGAGTGTGTGTGTGTGTGTGTGTGTGTGTGTGTGTGTGTGTGTGTGTGTGGTGGGGGCGGGGGGGGACTTTCTGCTCCCAACACACATCTTCTGTCCCTCTGGCTGTCCTGGCTGCAGGGGACAGTTCCCTGAGTGTGGACAATATCCCACGCTTATTAAAACGTGTCCTCCAGGAAGAAGGGGTGATTTCCTCACTGATGACAACATTCCAATGTGGACCTGGGTTGGCTCCGTTCAACGAGTGGTCCCCAGCCACCAGGCTCTGGGCTGGGGGTTCTGGAAACACCAAGGAGAGGCATTCTGCCCTTGGGCCATGCTCCTGGGCTAGATGACTGGGACCAGAACTTGTGACCTTTGGGAGTTGGGCAGGGGACCAGATGCCATAGGACGGCACCCAGATAGGCCTTCCAGGAAGGGCACTGTTGCTCTCCTTAGAGCCTCTCCCACCGGCCTATTTCTGGGAAAGGGAGGAGCCTACTGGAGCCCCTTCCCAAGGTCATGGGTGTCCCTGCCCGAGTGTGTGGGAGCCTAGACCACATGTCAGCAAGAACTCTGTGAGCTGAGGGTGGGCTAGGCCGGAACTGCTGAAGCCTGCCCTGAGCGGCCATGTGGCCAGCCCACCTGCTTCAATGTCAGACCACATGTCCAAATGAAGATGCTGTGGGCAGGGAGAGGTGCCGTGCCCCCAAAAAGGACAAGCCTTTCTCATTTCCAGCTGGCCAAGGATGGAGTGATAGTGAGAACTGTTTTCTTGCTCTTAGCCTGAAGGAGCAGAGGCTGGAAAGCTGGGGGGCTGGGGGTGAAGGGTGGCTCAGTGGCCTGTTGTTTGAAGTGAGCTTGGCCGGGGAACAAGCAAATGTGGGGAAGAAAGCTGATGGTGCCCGGCTATCAAAAGATATAGCATCTGGGGTATTAAAGGCTTGAAGATAAACAAGCAGCCATCTAGCTCAGAAGCAACAAAGCCCACATGGAAGAACACACCAGCCTGTGTGATCACAAGGTGTTGAAGGGATCAGGTATAAGGCATCATCAGAACAAAAAAATCTTACCATAGTGAATGAAGGGGGAAGTGCAGAGTGGAGACCCAAAGCTCATTTTTCGGCCACTGGAGATCCCCTTGCAGAGGGGTCTAGGGGAGGAGATGAGTCAGTCAGGGTGCGATATAGCACCGATGAAGAATACAGCTTTCCTCTAGTTCCTAAATGCTTCCTCCACCCCCACCCCCCACTATCATGATCTGAATTCTACCTTGCAAGTATGGATAGAGCAGAGGATGTACACTGGTGCATATAGGAGCTGGAGGCACAGGGAATCCAGGGCGGATGATACCTTCAGGACCAGGGGTGTGAGGGGCGATACTGGGAGGGGAGAGGGTGAGTGGGTTGGAAAGAGGGAACCGATTACAAGGATCTACATGTGACCTCCTCCCTGGGGGACGGACAACAGAAAAGAGGGAGAAGGGAGACGTCGGACAGGACAAGATATGACAAAATAATAATTTATAAATTATCAAGGGCTCATGAGGGAGGGGGGAGCGGGAAAGGAGGGGAAAAAAGAGGACCTGAAGCCAAGGGCTTAAGTGGAGAGCAAATGTTTTGAGAATGATGAGGGCAATGAATGTACAGATGTGCTTTACACAATTGATGTATGTATGGATTGTGATAAGAGTTGTATGAGCCCCTAATAAAACGTTTAAAAAAATAAAATAAAATGAGCCTGGCAACAAGGTCCGCCCGATGGAGAGGGCAGACCAGTTTATAGTCACAGCTGCTCCTGAAGCCCAGTGGGCAATTCCCATCCTGACTCCCAGGCTCTCCACAAGGCCTTGCTGGTCAGGGGCAGCTGCCCCTGCTCCCCTTTGAGGATGGACGGAAGGACAAAGGCGGCCATGGATTGCAGTGGTAGGTACGGTGAGGGGCGCCCAGATGGTACAAGGTGACCAGTTGAAGGGAACAGGTATTGGTGGAAGCCAGGAGGCTGGCAGAGGGGACCTAGTCTGGCCAGGGTGCCTGGAAGCAGGGGCTAGGGACAGTCCCTGAAGAACTTCTGACTTTTTGTGCCCTGTGGGCTGGGGACTCAGACCACTGGGATTTTGCATTCACTGGTGGGGACATTTGGCCTTTAGGGGAATGGCTGAGGCAGGAAAGGGCCTGTTTTCAGCTGCTAACCACACAGCCTGTGGTTCTAACCCACCAGTTGCTCAAAGGGAGAAAGATGAGGCTTTCTGCTCCCATGAGGATTGACAGCCTCAGAAATACACGGGGTCAGTTCTACTCTGTCCTGGAGGGTCTCCTTTTTTCCCAGTGCTGGGGGGAGGAAGCCCATATGCCCTGGAGCAGGATTCTTCTGTTGGGGCCACATCCAATCAGGGCTGTTCTATTCGCTCTGCCTCTTTGTGGTCCTCCTCTGGGCTCCATGTGCCCGCCCTTCTCCTCTGGGCTTTCCATTAGCCCAGAGCCCTCCTGGGGCTCCGTGTCTCCCCGGAGCCTTGCCCAATGCAGCTGCCACACATCAGCCCGAGACATCTTCTGGAGAGCCTTCCCTGGCTCTCACTTCCCCGTGGAAACTGCTCCCCAGCTTCGGTGGGTGGGCTCTCCTGCCTTCTGCTCACTCTCCTCTTGTACCCTGGCTGCCCCAAGCCCATCCCTGCCAGCTCTCCCTCCTGGTCTGCCCGTATGTCCTTCCCCATCTCTCCACAGCCCGCCTTTGCCCTTCTCGTTATTCAGGGCTCTGGCCCAACCTGACCCCTTACCAAGGGGCCTGCTGCAACCAGCCAGCTGGAGAGACCCCCAGCCTCTCTGCTGTTGCATCAGGAACACTTCACGGTGGGCAGCACGCAAGAGAAACCCCCACATCTCAGTGACTTCAGCAAAGCAGACGTTTATTTTTTTTCTCTTATGTAAAAGTCTGGAGGGAGGCAGTCCTGGGCTGGTGTGATGCTCTCACAGGGCCCGGAACCCCAGGGACGGCTATCTCCGCAGGGAGTTTTCTCCTCGCAGCTCCATGTGGCTGCTCCCACGCCATCCATCCCCTCTGCTTTCCAGCCAGCAAGAGGAAAGAGGAGTGAAGAAGACAAAGCAGCTTCTTTTCTGTAAAGAAGGCTCCTGGGGGTTGTTTCTGCTTCCATCCCTGGGCAGGACTTAGTAACACGGCTGCACCTAGCTTCAAGGGAGCCCGGGAAGTGAGTCCTTATTCTGGAAAGCCATGTGCGCATAGTGTTATGCCCAAAGAGGAGAGACTGACTAGAGGCCACTCCGCGTGGCGGCCTCTCTGACCTGCGTTCCCTTCCCTGGTTAGCGGGCTCTTTCTCATTCTCTCTTCCCACCAGAGGCCAGCCCGGACCATCGCTGAAGCTCTAGTGCCTACCACGGGGCCTGGTCATGGTGGACTAGGGACTGGTCTGACGGGTGAAATGAATATGGCTTCTCACCAATAACTGGAATGATCGGAGAGACAGTCATGATTTGAAGAAGTGTTCTTATCCCTGCTTTACAGTGGGGCTTTCTCCTATCAGCACACAGCAGGCAGAGGACCAAGACTTGAACCTGGCTCTCCATGGCTCCAGAATGCTTCCCGCCGTGCATGCCGGCTCTCCGAGCTCTCAGCTCCATCCCTGAATCAAGTCGTTGCTAGAGCCTGACTCCGGGTGAGTCCCGTGGACAACGGAACTATAAACGCAGCTTTGATCATCAGGCCTTCCTTCCTAGCCCATCTTCCTCTAGAAGTGCTGCCGGGACCTGTTCGGCATCCTAGCGGCACGCAGGCCTCTCCCGACAGATGGGTCGTGTCTGTGTAGGAAGCAAACTGACTGGAAATCAAATCCAAGCCCAAGCCTCCTGCAGGGGAGGAGAGAATTCTACCGCTGGCCCGCCACTGCAGCCTGGACCAAGCTGAAGGCCAGGTCACCATCCTCCGGAGTCCCTGAATGCCATTTCCCCCAAGAAATCCTGTCTAAGGTTCTCACCTTGAGTGCCATGCCTTGAGGCTCAGATAGGATCAGAACAAGAAATGGTTGTTTGGGGAAAGTTTTTATAACCTTCTGGCAAATTAATAGGTGAAGATGTTGTCTAGAGCTCGTTAGAAAAACAAAAACAAACCCCACTGCCATCTATTCTGACTCACAGTGACGTTACAGGACAGGGTGAATTTCCAAGACTGTCACTATTTACCGGAGTAGAAAGGCTTTCTCCCGAGGAGTGGCTTGGAGGTTTTGAACCACCGACCTTGCGGATTGCACACAGCACAACCGGTAACCACTCTGCCAGCAGGGTTCCAGACTTCTTTAGAAAGAATCACGAAATACATTCTTCTGAGATTAAGCACCAGGATAACATCTAGGATCACAGATGAACTGGTAGGTTGGTTTCCTGGTGTCAGAAGAGGAAGAACTTCCCAACTGATTAAGCCTTCCTTTTCCTTTGTTCTGCGGCATCTAGACAAGCACCAGGAAGCAAGAAGCACCAGGAAGCAGCAGCGCCAACCCAGCTGACGTGCTGTGGCCTGTAGAATGTGTGTGATTAGAACCGAGGAACGGGGGTGTGGGTCATTCAAACCTTCTTCCCCAAGGGTACACCTATAACTTCTCCCAGGACTCTTCCCACAACCCATTGTCACCAAGTCAACCATGACTCCCGTATAGAAACGGGGGGCGTAAGTCCCACCTCCTTGTCTCACTTTACAAGTGGGGAGGGAAACCTTATCAACTCCAACAGCCTCAGGCTGATTCCTATGAGGTACAGGTCAGACAGACACACCTCCCTCCCCTCACAGGCATTTTTACCAACCTGACTCTAGCCGCCTCTCCTACGGCACGCTACTCCTCTGCTGGACCCAAGGATTTGTGGCCACGGCCGCGCGGAACTCACTGACCACATTCCCAGTTACGGGGCTGCTTAGGGAAGGAGAAGGTTACAATTCAGGATCAGGAATTCTCAGGATACAGGTTTTTTTTCTCTTAGGACAGTCTCTTAGCCCTGCCCACAAGTAGGCCACCCTGGTTCTTGATCTCTCAGCCCCTCGGCCAGGCCTCTTCCCTGCTTGGGAAAGGGCTACAAAGCTCAGGGTCACTCCACTGTGGCAGGAAGTCTATGACTTTAAAGCTCAGTGGATTGCATGCACACTGACTGTAATTACTCACCCCATGGGGTGCGAAGCCCCCCTTCTCCAACCAACCTCCTGGTCTGCTGCCACTGTTTATCCCCATCTTTCACTGCTGTAGCTGTCTGGCTCCTGGGTCTAGGAGGTTCTCAGCCCAGGGACCCCATTCCACCTCTTCCTCTGGGATGGCTCATTTTAAGCCTAGCAGGATGGCAAACTGACCATTCCCCTTGTAATGGTCCCCTACACCTTACTTGCATGCTGCCATGTGCCGGAATTGACTGATGACAACGGTACAGTGTTTTTGGAATTCCCCATTCTTCATGCGCCTTACATGCATCATTAGCAGGAAGGTGCGCTGCCTTTCCTTATTCATCTGGCTTGGTTAATCCTCGCGAGCCTTAAAGGAACAGAGAGGACACAGAGAGGAGACGTAACTTCCTGGAGGTCACAGCTCACCAGCAATGGAGCTGAAATTGGATCTGCGAGCCACAACGTTGGGATGAGGGCAAAGAGGGTGGACCTCACAGAAATGACTCTTCTTGGCCAGTGAGAGTGCAGAGAGGAGGCCAGAAACAGCAGGCCACTAGGCTGAGCAAGGCTTCAGGCCCAGTTCAGGTCACTGCAGGTCCGTGATCTCACCGCAGGGGAAGGACCTGCCAGAGGTGGAGAACTTGGGCTGGGAGGGATCTAAACCCCCCACTGTGAGGATTCCAGTCTTCCTTGCCTGGAGGTGGCCCTCTTTGATCCTCACCAGGGAGCGCAGTTCATTTGAAGCTCACCCCGCCTGACAAAAATGTGTCTGCAGCCTGGCTAACCCATTGGCCTCTCCAGGAAGAGTGGACTGGACTCTCCCCAATCCTGGGACTGGAGCTGGGCTGGGTGCACGGAGTGGGAGAGGGAGAGTAGGTGGGGACAGGAAGGTGACCGCTCAGGAATTTATTATGCCCGATGTGTCTGTATGGCTGAGGAGTGTGACTGTGTGTGTGTGTGTGTGTGTGCGCTAGGAAGCCAGACAACTGCTAGTGCTCCTGAGGAGAGTGGAAGGAGTCAGTGGGCGACCAGCCTCTTCTTTCCTTGCTGCCCCATGGGGTGTCTGGCTCCCTTGATAGGCCCACTCCTCTTAGGTAAGTCCCAGCCGCCCCCTCAGCCCAAGATAGGCCCTTGCTGGGTGAACCTTCTCTGCACCCCTCTAGGGCGAGGGGACAGATGGTTCTCTGGGAAAGGGGCCAACCCCTGACTCGTCCGACAGCCCCTCCCTTTTGGACCAGCACCAGCCCTAGGTCCCTCCTATCTGCCAGGCCAGATGTTTGGGGCCTCCCCTCACAGCTGGTGGAAGAGTTGTCCCAGGTCTGTGGGTGTGCCTTTCACTGTGGGGAGCGGGGTAGGGGGAGAAGTTAGGATGGTGAAACCCGGAAGCCTCTTACTGGCTGACTGGCGGTGTGGCCTTGAATCCGTTCCCAGCCATCTCTAAAGCCTCAGGTTCTTCTTCTGGGACATCTGTCTGGTCCCTCAGAAACGCTGTGTCGGCGTCCAACAAAGCTCAGGACATAGTAGCTAAGGCTGGTTCTCTGGGAGCAGAAGTCCCCATCAGCCGGGGGTCTCCTGAGGAAGCCCCCCTCGTGCTGAACCCTGAGACAGCAGCCCCTCATGGCGCTCCCACAGGCCTCCATCCCAAATCCTGACCGTGGCCCCTCCTCCTGGTGGACTGTCCTAACCTACCCCCTCGCTGAAGGAAAGTGAAGCTCTGGGGAGACCCTCTGGGGGACACCTCAGAAACTTCTGCGTTTCCCCTGGCGCCACTTATGTCAGGACAGGCTTGCCTGGTCCAGACCTTCTTCCGTCAATGGGACCACAGGCACGTGAGCTTGGCTCCATTGTGGTTCACCTGCGTTAGAACACGCGTCAGACTTTGTCTTCATGGCTAATATCCCGCTCTGTGTGGACCCAGCATTCGGTGAGGTTCGTGACCTGTTGATGGCCATTCTGGTGGCTGCCACATTTGGCTCCTGTGAACAGTGTTGCGGTGAAGCTTCCGGTTCCATTCCTGCATTGGGCGCGTTGGGGCAATGTGTGTCGGAGTGGACTTGCTGGGTCATGTATGTAATAACTCCAAGTTTCAAGCCCCCACTGCGGCTGCACCGTTTTGGTTGTTTGGTTTGCAGCTACACCAGTTTGCACTCCACCCAGCAAGAGGTGAACAAACCCAACCACTCACCGACTCCAATCGATGCCCACCCATCGTGACCCCAGGTGGGTTTCTGAGACCGTAACTCTGTCTTTCCCCCGCAGAGCGGCGGATGGGTTCAAACTGAGGACCATGCAGATGGCAGTCCAGCGTGTCACCGGTGCACCGCCAGCCCGAGACGGAGGCTTCCGGTTCCCGCCTTCCTCCCTCACGGTTGCTATGCGCTGTTTCTTTGATCAGTGCCATCCTGGAAGGCGTGACGACGGGCCAGCTCTTTTCCGTCTTGAGCTGCTTCTATCTCATGAGTGCTTGTTGATCATTTGCGTGTCTTCTTGGGAAACGTGTTTACAGAAGCCCTCTGCCCATTCAAAGAGCGTTGTTGTTCATCTTCTGGTCGTGGAGTTCTCGCACTTCTTTGCAGAGCCCAGAGTTTAAGCTCTCCTCAGACGTAGGTTTTGCCCCAACATGTTGGTTTTCTCCTTACTCCGTGCCGCATGAAGTTCTCCATTGTCACCAAGTCCAATGGATCTACGTTGCCTTCTGTCGCCTGTGCGGTTAGCAGCTCCTCGTAGCTTGTTTCGTTTTGAACGGCTCCTGAAACAGCCAATCAGGCCCCAGGGGAACCTCGGCCCTGCACCCACACTGGCTCATTTGAATTGGAGCCTGACTACTGGCGCTGAGGAGGCCCTGGCTGGGTGGGGAGGGTGTGGTGTCTCAGGCCCAGACCCCAACCACTATCTCAGGACCCAGCACTGTCAGCTGGAGATGACATTAGACAATCCTGACATGAAGCGAAAACTGCTGGCTTGGACACCCGGCCCTCTGAAAAGAGAGTGGAAGAGGGGGGTTACCCGTGATACCTAAGTTTGTCTTGTGGAAATAGGAGGCAGTAGGGTTTCCTAGTGTCCATTTGAGAAGGTAGGGCAGGTATTTCTTTTTGTATTTGTTTTCCCAGGTTTTTTCTTCTGAGAACATCTCTGGGTGGATTTAAACTGCCCACTTCTTTGCTTGCAGCTGAGCATGCTAAATTATTTGCACACCCCAGAGGTTCCTAAGAAAGTGATGTAAGCAGGTATATTATAAAACTTAAAATTTTTTATTTTAATTAATTTATTTAAAAAATCATTTTATTGGGCTCTCATACAACTCTTATCACAATCCATACACACATCCATTGTGTCAAGCACATTTGTACATTTGGTGCCATCATCTTTCTCAAAACATTTGTTTTCTACTTTAGCCCTTGGTATCAGCTCCTCATTTTTCCCCACCCTCCCCGCTCCCCTCTCCCTCATGAACCCTTGATAACATATAAATTATTATAATTTTGTCATGTCTTACATTGTCTGATGTCTCCCTTCACCCACTTTTCTGTTGTCCATCCCCCAGGGAGGGGGTTATATGTAGATCCTTGTAATCAGTTCCCCTTTCCACCCCACCTTCCCTCCACCCTTGTTGTTTTTTTCCAGACATTTTGTGCCCACATGCATCAGGCATCTGGGAATTGTTTTAGAAACAAAAGAGCCCTCAGCTCTCACCTATGACTTAAGGAGGAGGTTGGTTGAGTCTCAAATAGGACCAAGCAGCTGTGGGATGACTCATTTCTTTCGACCCCCACGACAGTGGCTTCCATCAAAAACACACCCAGGCGTGCCCTGAACGGAGAAATAGGGGTATTTGTTTTCTAGCGGCACTCTGCCAGAGGACAAGATAACTCATGTCCCCGACCAATGGCCACAGGAATTCAAACTTCCCGCCATGGAGTCAGTCCCGATTCCCAGTGACCAGGTAGAACTGCTCCTGTGAGTCTCTGGGACTCCTCATTCTTTACAGGACTGGAAAACCTCATCTTTCTCCCCGGGAGCAGCTGGGGGGTTCAAACTGCTAACCTGGTGGTTACTAGCCCAACTGGTGACCTACTATGACACCGAAACAAAACAAAAAATAAACTCACTGCCATGGAGTTGATGCTGACTGACTCAGGACAGGAGGGTAGAACTTCCCCCATCGGTTCCAAGACTGTAACTGTTTACAGGAGTAGAATGCTTCATCTTTCTCCCAAGAGCACCTGGTACTTTTTTTATCCTATTATTGGAGGCTCGTACAACTCTTATCACAATCCATCCATCCATCCACTGTGTCAAGCACATTTGTGCATTTGCTGCCATCATCATTCTCAAAACATTTGCTTTCTGCCTGAGCCCTTGGTATCAGCTCATTTTCCCCCTCCCTGCCCCCACTCCCTCATGAACCCTTGATAATTTATAAATTATTATTATTTTGTCATGTCTTACACTGTCGGATGTCTCCCTTCACCCACTTTTCTGTTGTCCATCCCCCAGGGAGGGGGTTATATGTAGATCCTTGTGATTGGTTCCCCCTTTCTACCCCACCTTCCTTTTACCCTCCCAGTATCTCTACTCCCATTATTGGTCCTGAGGAGTTTCTCTGTCCTGGATTCCCTGTGTTTCCAGTTATCTGTACCAGTGTCCATCCTCTGGTCTAGCCGGATTTGTAAGATAGAATTGGGATCATGATAGTGGGGAGGGAAGAAGCATTTAGGAACTAGAGGAAAGTCGTATGTTTCATCGGTGCTACACTGCACCCTGACTGGCTCATCTCCTCCTCAAGACCCTTCGGTAAGGGGATGTCCAGTTGCCTACAGATGGGCTTTGGGCCCCCACTCCACATGCCCCCTCATCCTCAATGGTATGATTTTGTGTTCTCTGATGCCTGATACCTGCTCCTATTGACCTCTCGTGATCACACAGGCTGGGCACCTGGTACTTTGAACTGCTGGCCCTGGGGTGAGCACCCAGTTCCATGGAGGCTTAATCCACCCGGCGACTCTGTAAATCGGTTTGAGAGTCTCAGTCATCCACAGCCTTCTGCAAATGGGGTGCTTGGAATTTCAGTTCTACAACAGAATGCAGAAGCTGTAGAGCCAGGCCCGGGGGGCCCAGAAGATTCAGAGTATGCAGGAGATGGTCTTACTCACTGCTCTGGAGTCGCAGCCGACTCACTGTGACCCTGGAGAGCAGGGTAGAACAGTCCCAGTGCGTATCCACTATGCCACCACCTGCAGGAGATGGCAAACACACAGTCCTTGGATTGTATGGAGGCAAGGTGCGCCCCAGAGCCCATGGGGACTGCTGGGCACCAAGTCAGTGGCACAACATTTTGGCCGGCAAACCCCAGAGGGGAGCAGGCTTTTTCCTCCTGTGAATTAGCAGAGAGGTAAACACATTCGCTCACAGCAGGCAGGCAGGTGTGTCCTGAAGGAATGAGCCTGCTATGCAGCCATCCAGCAGGTGGATCAGCTAGTCTTTCTCAGTCTCTCAGGTAGGAAGAGCTAGTGGGCAGACAACAAGAAGGACTACCAGGGCCTGCCATGCATGGGTACCCTCCCCTGTCTCATCTGCCCAGTGGGTTCCAAACCCTCTCCCCGAGCCCCACAATGTGTCTGCTCTCAAATCAGGGACTCTACCCTCTGAGGACATCACAGAGATGAAACGTGGCTCAGCCCCAGAGTTTGCTCCTTAATGTTTTCTCTGCCTCACGGTAGAGAAAGTCCCCAGATGGTAAACGATCGATTCCTGGTCCTGGGGTGGGAGGAACAAAAGCAGGATGGAATCTTCTGCTGTTCCCAGACAGCAAGGAAACTCCAGGTGCCCGGGGGCAGTGCCAAGTGGCTCTGTACAGCTGAAAGGGACAGGGGGCAGGGATGGTTTAAGGGCAGGGGTCCAGGACAGTTTGAGGATCCAGGAGAGAAGGTGACTCAGACCAACCTGAACTCAGCCCGGTGTGAATGAAAGCGGGGAAGCCCAGACAAAAATCCAGAGAGCGAAACACTGCTCAGGGCCGCGCCGTGAACTCTGCCTGAAAAACCAGCCAGCCAGGCCATCTCATGCCAGGAAAGCACTTGGGGGGGGGGGGGGAGGGGAGGCAAAAGAGGAGCCAGGACATGCACCTGCGGGTGCCCCCGTGGAGTGGCTTGAAGTCCCCTCTCCTCATTGTGTCCTGAATTCAGATAATTGGAAATTAGTCACCACCAAGAGCCCTCCATTTGCTCCATAACTGGACAGAATGCCTTTTGGCCTGACTTTGGGTATGTCCTGCCAGTTATCGAAAGCGCTTAATGTGCTCGGGAAAATCAGCCTGATTTTCCCAATGGTATGTAACCACCGTCCAATCTCCAGGACTGCATTTGAACCCAACCCTAACCTTTACAGCGGTGCGTGCCCTTGGGCTAGCTGTTCACCTCGCTGGTCCTCCGTCTCTTTCGCGGCAACATGAGGACTAGCAATCAGGAAGACACCTTCCTCCTAGGGCCATGCGATGCCTCGGGGCACATAGGCATACCACACACAGTCCGCGGGGCTGGCCAGGGCTCCTGAGTCCGCTCCAACCCATGAGGTGGAGGGTGGTGGGTGCTGGCAAGTCATTTCGGACCAAGAGCCCCTCCGGGCCCAGCAGAAGGACACGCCACCCGATTCCTGGGCCGTGCTCACAATTGTTCCAATGATGGAACCCATGGGGGCAGCCGCTGGGCAAACCCACCTTGCTGGGCCTTCTTCTTTTCCGCTGCCCCCTGCTTTCCCAAGGGACGCTCCGTGACAGACACCTGCTGTGTGGGCTCTGTCCCTTGGTGAGCAGATGGCCTGCGCTCCTCTCCGGAGGACTAACTGCTGGGTTCCAGTCTCGGAGCGCTTCAGCCAGTCTCTGCCTGACTCCTTCAACAAGCCGTAGGAGGCACCTACTGTCATTGGCATGGTTTTTGCTATTGGAGTTTGAAGCGTTTGGAGATTGTGGAACAAAGAGCTGGCTCTGGCCTTTTGTGTGTGGTGCTTTTGTCTTTCTAAAATTGCGAGGCCAGCCGGGCAGGCAGCGGAGGCTCACACCTGCCCACATCTGGAAGGATTGATGAGTCTTTGCCTGTGCTTTTGGTTGGATTGCGCAGAGCCCTGGGCTTTAAGCCCCAGTCATGCATATTCGTCATGAAGTTCTAATGGCCTCGGGATCCTGGAGCTCTCTTTGGGGGCATTCCAGGATTTGTAAGGAGCCCCCATGGCATCTGGGGTTTTGCAGCCCGCCACCACGAGTTTTAAGCAGTTTCCTTGTACAGAGCTAACAGTCCTGAACCCCACCGGGGCAGTTCCATATTTTCCTATGTATTAAAGCAGGGGTTCTCAACCTGTGGGTCACGCACGACCCCTTTGGGAGTCAAACGACCCTTTCACAGGGGTCGCCCTAGACCATTGGAAAACATATTTCCCATGGCCTTAGGAACCCAGACACCACTCCTCTATCCGTCTCCAGGCGGGTCTGCCCCCATGCAGATATGCCCACCAGTGTGAAGACTTACCCATGCCACACCATGCTTCAAGACAATTTCATTTATCTGTCATTAGAAATAAATAGTTCACAATATATGATGACATCTTGTTTTTGTGAGGAATCTCTATGCTTTATGTTCAATTGGTAACAATGAAAATACATCCTGCCTATCAGAGATTTACGTGATGATTCAAAACAGTCACAAAAATGACAGTTAAGAAGTAGCAATGAGAATAATTTGATGGTTGGGGGGGGGTCCCCACCACATGAGGACCTGTCTGAAAGGGTCATAGTGTGAGGAAAGTCGAGAAGCATGGTATAAGAGCTTCGGTGCTGAGAGCTCAGTTAGCAGAAGGCTGAGGATGGCAGAGATAGACCCAAAGTCCTTGCAGAGACCCCACTGAGATTCATCCTCCACCGAGTTCTTTCCCATCCCTAGCCAAGGAGGTAGACAACCTCGCCCGGCGGAGTGCCTGATGTTGTGAGGTGCCATCCAGTCCGTTCGGACCCGTAGAGACAGAAGGAAACACTGCTGGTCCGGTGCCACCGTCACAATGGCCATGCCTACGGAGTAGATTACCGCCACCCAAGGGAGAGACGTCTCCCTAAGGAATTCACCTGGGTGTATCCTTGATGGAGGTCACAGTACTAGGGACAGTGCATGAGTCCTGCCCATCAGTCTTGCCCTCACTGCTTTGGGTGGAAGGCCCTGGATTAATTTTGCAAACCCTTCCATCTAATGTAATGTACCCCTTCCAATTATGGCCTTATTCCTGCTTCTGTAGGACCCCCCTGTAACTGATGGATTGATCTGCCACCAAGCGTGAACTTGTGACAGCCCCCTTGCTTCATGCCCGTTTAACTAGCATCCCGCTGTGAGACTTCAGATGCCATTTTGATCTTGTGTAATTGACCTCTCATCTGGATGTTGTGTCTGGGTCTTGTGTCATCTTTGTCCCTTTTGAGACTTAATAAATGTTCTCCTTAAATTCTACTTGAGATTGGAGGTCTCTTTTGAACCCTAAAACACCTGCAGGTTTATTATGTGTTGGAATGGATGCATGGCAGTGAATTATTTGTTTGTTTGTTGAGGATTAAAAACAATAGTGAGCTGGTGACGGTTTACAGAGCAGGTGGGCAGTTTCACAGTTCACGATTCTTACATATTTGGTTTCAACTCATCCATTACAATCCCCACAAGGAACTATCACTTGTCCCACATCTTCTCCGATTGTCCTGGTTCCGTCCCTCCTTCTTTTGTTTCAATCTCACATAGAAGTCAAGGGAAATACTGATGAAGCCTTAAACAGAACAAAGACAAAAGCAGGACATCTGGACAAGGAAGGAACTATTTACATGGTGTGAGGAACAAAGGAAGTGCACTCCTTCATAGTTTGCGACAGATCGATACATCGCAGTTACAGGTGACACTCAGACACAGGATTGGGAGCAGGACCGAGACGGGTACATTATGCCGGAGCAGCATCCCCGCCTTCCTCCGGCCCCACCCTTTCAGACAGGTCCTCATGTGGTGGTGACCTCCACCATCAAATTATTTTCATTGCTACTTCGTAACTGTCATTTTGCTACTGTTATGAATCGTCATGTAAATCTCTGATAGGCAGGGTGTATCTTCATTGTTACCAATTGAACATAAAGCATAGGGATTCATCACAAAAACAAGATGTCATCATATATTGTGAACTATTTATTTCTAATGACAGATAAATGAAGTATTGCCTTGAAGCACGGTGTAGCATGGGTAACAGTCTTCACACTGGGTCCTCATAGGTGGGCGTATCTGCATGTGGGCGGACCGGCCTGAAGACAGATAGAGGAGCGGTATCTTGGGTCCTAAAACCATTGGAAACATGTGTTTTCTGATGGTCTTAAGCGACCCCTGTGAAAGGGTCATTCCACCCCCAGAGGGGTTGAGAACCGCTGTGCTGCACAGAAGAGCTTCCAAAACTGGTCCAGGGCCTTCTGACCAAGCTCGCCAGGGCAGGGCCTGTGGGAAACGGACACTGAGGGAAACGTGACCAGGACTATATTCCCTAACTTATAACAGAGGGAATCTGGAAACTAGTATCCCACGGTAGGAAAGCCTCCACTTTTTTGGTAAGTTAGAGATCAAGTCCAAGTACATGATCCTGCTGTAAATGTCACTCCCACAGATTCTCCCCTCACAGCTGTGCTGCCTTAAAGTGAGCGCATGTTGAATCTGCCCCCTTTAGAAGGCGACTTTCTTGTCAACCTCCTCAGCCCTGGCAGCACCCATCCCCCCTCATGCCTTCCCCCAATGCAGGTATTGGGTTCCCTCACCTGTGAGCGCAGGGATTTTACTGCGGTTACCACCCACCTTGTGACGTATGAAACTCCTGAATATGCACGTCTATGGCTACCTATGAAAGTCCCAAGACAGTAAAGATCTTTTCTCTTCTCCCACCTCCATGTGGACCATCAAGAGGGGCTGAGGTGAGCATGCTAGCATGAAATGTGTCTGACTCCTTTCGTTTACTTCCCTCCTATCTTTCCTATTCTCTCTGACTTTGCTATAATCTATATATCATCGCTATACAATTGCCCCCACGGACCCCCTGGTTGTCAGAGGCTGTCTTTCTCTGACAAGGGCCCATGACTCTGTGGCCTCCAGCACAGTGACCTCCGTCACAGGACACCCCCAGGCAAACCCTTCAGAGAGTGTCCCTCCTGAGTTGGCCGGAGGGAAGTAGAGGCAGCCATAGTCTAAGGCACTCTGCCTGAGGGCAAAGCCTGCTTGAGGCGCCCTGGTGGTGTGGTGGGTGGTTACACATTGGACTGCCCACTGCAAGGAGCCCGGAAGTGCAGTGGTGATGTGATGGGCTGCTAACTTCACGGTGGGGAGTTCGAGACCACCACCTGCTTTGTGGGAGCAAGAGGAAACTTTCGACTCCTGCAAACAATCACCATCTCAGAATCCCACAGGGGCAGTTCTCCTCTGTCCTAGAGGGCCACCGCGAGTCTGAATCGGCTCTGTGGCAGGGAGTTTGTATTTTGGTTTTTTGAATGGGAAGTTCAGCTGTTCTAAACCACCAGCTGCTCCTTGGGAGAGAGATGAGGCTTTCTACTCCCATCCAGACGTACAGTTCCTATGAGTTTGAGTTGGTCAATGATCAGAAGGAATTCGATGGAGAATAATTCCACACTAACCCAGCAAAGGGATTTCGGCTTTCCTTGTCGGCCATAAGTTCTAATACACTGTCTTAGCCTTCTATACTTTGTCCAGGGATAAATGTTGCTCCTTCGATCTCCAGTGGTTTAGCATTCCAGCATGGGAGTGAGTTCCGTTCCGGATATAAAGGATGCCTAGGGCCATAGTTTTGGGGATCCCACCAAGCTGTAACAGACAAGGAAGCTGGTCTCTTTGAGGATTTGGAGTTCTACTCCCCGCTCTTCTCCCAGTCCACCCAGGACCTTCTCATGTGATTCTTTTCAGAGCAGCTGGTCATGGTCGCTGGCCGCCATCTCGGTCCGCTGGTCTCCGGGGTTGTGGAGACTGGAGCTCGCTTGGTCTGTTTGTTCATTGGACTAATGGTTTCCAAATGTCTTTTTATTTTATTTTATTTTAGCACTCTTCTTTCCGCCAGATGGCTACACCTTACATCACTGTACACAAGCTTTCACTAACGCAAGATGTAGAACAGCGTTTCTGAGGACGGTGTATGCAAACGGACCTTGGTGTCTCTGAGACGATGGCCCTGGTTCCCTAGGGGACTTCCAGGCATGGTGAGGGCACCCAGGTAGGAGAGAGGGGGCAGCACCTTCTTGGGGCCTTGGAAGCTTCATGCTGGGACCTCTCCCAGGCTTGTGAGGAACTGCAAGTGCAGGTAACCGTCTCTGGGCAGTTTAGAGCCATTCTAGAAAAGTAACAAAACTCATGGAGGCAATGAGTGGACAGGAGCTGTCAGGTCCGTTGATTTACGTAGAACCAGCTCCAGGTGGCAAGCAGTCCAAGAAAGGCTGCATTCATGGTCAATGAAGGATAGCGTCCGTTTCACTTGTGATCTAATCCCACAGGACACCGAGGTTCAGGGAAGTGTGCAGACTGCTCCCCAGGGATGTGGCCCCAGGCGGCCAGGGATGTTTTGACTTGGCTCAAGAGAGCCAGGCATGAGGTCTGACATGTGGCTGGCGCCACCGAGAGAGAGAAAGAGAGAGAGAGAGAGAGAGAGAGAGAAGGGGCGGGCGACAAGGAGGGGAACTGTGGGAAAGTGCTGATCCTTGCCCCTCAGTGAGTGAGTCAGGTGGCGTTTGCCCACCTTGCCCTCTTTGCAGAGGCACTTGGTTAAGTGTTGCTGTTTGCTTGGGTGAATAGGGGCTGTTGATTGCTTTGAAAAATACTGCTTTCAGCAGATTCATAATTATTAATAAACGGAACACAAAGACAGGGACAGACAGGGTGTGCCTGCCACTCAGTTAAAACCCCTGGACTAGGAAGAATTTAAAGAAGAACTTCCCCTACCCTGGCTCCTATAAATGTGTATTTGCAGGATTGATGGGGATTCAGGATGCTAAGACAATCCGCCCTCCTCCTCTGGGATTCAGCATCCCACCCACCCCCACAACACATACCACCTTGCGACTTCTCTCTTTTGATATCCTCCCACTCCTAGATGCCTGACCACCCTTCCTCTACCAACTCATTCCTCCCCAAAGCCCTGCAAACCCAACCCACCATCATCAAGTCAATACCAATGCAGATCAAAGGCTGGAAATCGTCACGGGAGCAGACAGCCTCATCTAGCTCCTGCGGAGTGACTGGGAGGTTTGAACTGGTGGCTCTGCAGTTAGCTGTCTAACACTTACCTGACAGCTCCATTAGGGCTCCTTTCACTCCTTCCCACAGCCCATGTGGGAGCGCAACCCGCTCCTCCAAATCACCTCATCGGTTCCACCTGGCCCTGTAGCGATTGCTGTAGCTTCTCACCTACTTACAGCCGAGCTTTGCAAAGAAGAATACCGTCTCCTTTCTCACCTTCCGTTCTCTCTGCTCAGCGCAGCTCAGCTTCCCCTCTAGCTCTCCTTTCCACACACTATTAGGTGCCAAATAAATTGGACGCTAGCTAGTTCTCCAGGCACCATTTCCCACTTGGTAAAATTTGGCCTATGTGGCCTCTTCTCTTCTTGGAAACGTCTGCTCTCTGGTTCCCTTCATTTCTTTGATGGTTTCCTCTCTGTCTTCTCGGCTGCCTCGTCCTCTTCTCACATCTCCTCCTGCAGGTGCCTGCCAAAGTTCATCTTTCCTGAACTATCTTCACCCACCACTCTGCATACTCTTGAAACTTGGCTCTCTTCCAGGGTGCCTTATCTGGACAAATAACCCCCCAGTTGCTGGAGCCAGAAATTTAGGAGTGAGCATAAGACTTCTACCTTATCTGGCTAATTACCCAGGAGCCACCCACTGGCTTTCCTAACCTGGATGACCTTTCTGAGCCTAAATCTGAGTTTTCACTCCCTGTTTGTGTTCAAATGGTACTAATCAAAACTGAGCGGACACCCCGCTTCTGTACTTCATCCAATGCCATTCCTCTGTTTATCCCCCTCTAGTACTTACATACTAAACCACATGCGGATCCTTTATAATTGGCATAGACCATAGCACACAGTATCTGCTCAATTAATGTTTATTGGATGTGTCTACTGACAGGTAAAAGAAAGAAGAGAAGATACATACCACCCAGCCCCTATGGCCAACGTTAAACCAATGTAAGCAACAAAATTAACAAAGTAATATTGACTGGTAACCCTAAATATTAAATAAGTATCCACAAATCCAGAGTGGTAAAAAAAAACTTACTTCAATCATATATTAATGATATGAGAATACTCGAACCATTCCAGAATATAGAAAAAAATGGCAGACAACCAAATTCATTTTATAAAGTGGGTGTTACCATTGATACCCAAGCCAGGCAAAGATATTACTAAAATAGAAAAGTATAGATCGATATCCCTTATGAGGATAAATTCAAACATTCCAAACAAAATCTTAGCCAATCGGTTCCAACAGTATATCAAAAACAAACAACAAATATTATGGTGAAATAGTATTCATACCAGGTGTGCAAAGATGGGTCAACATTGGAAAATCAAGCTCTGCTATTCACCGTAGAAGTAAAACAAAAGAAAAGAACTACCTGATCATTTTGATTGATGCAGAAAACGCATTTGAAAAAATCAAACACCCATTCCTGATGAAACAAAACCTCTGCAAATGGGAGTAGAGGGAAATTCCTCAACATGATGCAAGCTATATCTGCAAAGCTAATGGCTGACATCTTATTCAATGGGGATAAACTGAAAGCATTCCTCTTGCAAATGGAAACAGACAAGGTTGCCCTTTATTGCCCTCTTATTCTATATTGTACTGGAAGTCTTAGACAGAGCTACCAAGTAAAAAAAAATCAAAGTCATACAATTGGCAAAGATTAAGTAAAACTCCTTCATTTGTAGATGATATAATTCTCTATGTAGAAAACACAAAGATGTAGCCAGAAATGTACAAGATCAGCAAACAAAAATCAACTGGATTCCTATATACTAATGAAGAAAGCTCTGAACAAGAAATCAAGAAAACAATAGCATTCACAATATGCATCCAAAAGATGAAATACTTAAGAGTAAACCTAACCTGAGAAACAAAAGATTTGTACAAAGGAAACTACAAAACATTGCTAAGAGAGATCTCCCAAAATGAAAGAATATACCATGTTCATGGATAGGAAGACTTAACATTGTAAAAATGTCAACAGTACAAAAAACCAAACCCACTGCCACTGAGTCCGTTCTGACTCACAGGGACCCTTTATAGCATTTCAGAAGTTGTAAATCTTTACAGGAACAGGTGACCTCATCTTTCTCCCATGGAGAGGCTGGTGAGTTTGAACCACTGACCTTGACATTAACAGTACAATACTTACCTAGCAGCATTATCAAGGCTTTTATATGAAGTTGCCTTTTCTAAAGAAATGTAACAGTGATGCTTGCATGTGTATGTAGACAGAAAGAGATTTATATCAAGAAGTAGCTTACATAGTTGTAGAAGGAGGTAAATCTAGTCCATTTCAAGTCTGTAGATCAGATGTGACCTGGAGGTTTCTCCTGACTGATGTAGCTGCAGAAGCAGACGAACAGGAAGCAGAAAGGTGAAACAGGAGGACCACAGGTTGGTGAATGCAGACTTGAGTGAATCTGAGGGCAGAAGTCCAGTGACAGATCCTGGGATTGGCAAGCAACACAGCAGGAGGTTAACAAATTAGACATAAGGTCCCCCTCTAGCAGAAGGCAAGGGGAAAGAGAGAAGTCGACTCTGCTCAGGGTCTCTCCTGTACAAAAGGTCATGCTCCCAAGGAGGTGTCATTCACCCAAGTATATCTCAACAAACATACTCACTGCCATCTACTCCGTTCTGACTCTCAGCAACTCTAGAGGACAAGGTAGAACTGGCTGGGTGGGTTTCTGAGACTGTAGCACTTTATGGGAGTAGAAAGCTAGTCTTTCTCCCTGGATTTTTCTAATTAACATAAAATCTAACCATCACAGACCACTCCTTGTCAACTTCACACCTGTACATCACTCTTTAGCCATACATAATCTCCAAAGACAATAATAAAGTCATATTTGTACCTAACATGATACAACTAACACACATAAACTGAAAATACACCCCAGTTTCATCTTATATTTTGTAAGTGGACAAAGCAAAAATATTTGACACATACATGCAAATCTGAATTACTCATAACAAGTCTAGTTCTTATTTCTGCAGCTGGACATGTGACCATAACTGATATTTATAAATACCTTCTTCCCCTACCTATTGCATTTTTCCTTTGCTCTCACCAAGTATCTCAGCTGGTCATGGTTCTTTGCCTGGTAGGGTGAGCCAAACCTTAATTCCTGAAGACTGGGCTATTGGTAGTCACGTCAGAATTGGCTGCTGTCGTTTACCGTTGACTTTAATCACAGGACATGGTAGTACTAAGAGACAACCTTAGTAATCTCCTGGCTCCAGACATATTCTTCTTTACTTCCATTATACAATAATAATTCAATTTGTCCTTGATAATCAGAATCAATCACACTACTTAACACAGTGACACCCTCCTTTGCCTATTGATCCAAATGCATAAGTCCCAAATGGCTAAGAGACATTCTTAATGGGATGAATGGAATCATTTGTTGGAATCGGTGCTGTCTCTGGGTGGAAGTTTTCCTTCCTTTGGCACTAAGATCACCAGACTGAAAAGCATGGGGCTGCGGGAATAGAAAGCAAAAACTGTGGTGAGTGGGTTCTTAAGAGAAGTGGTGAGTGATGCCACGCCCATAGACCCTCCTTGGTTCCTGAACATATGAACTCCTCCTGTTGGAAAAAGAGCGCCATATACTGGACACTGGCGGAAGCATACACAGCTTCCTGGAGAACATGGCCCCAATTCTCTGCAAGTGTTGCCCCCAAGCTGATGCTGTCTTGGGTTTTCAGAAGTCTATTCTATCATGCTATCCAGGTCATTGCTTCAGGGCGAGGGGAACATGGTAAGACCAGCGGATTGCAGGTGCCTGGGCCCACAGCCGCACTTCATTTGCTGTGAACTGAGTTCCCTGATCTGAGGCACTGCTGTGTGGGATGCCATGCTGGTGGATGAGGTATTTTTTAAGTCCACGAATGGTAGCTTTGGTAAAAGGTGTATCCTCGGGACCCTCCCTCTGTGGATCTATGGGCTTACCCTTATAAATCCATTCTAGCATGCCAATTCCCTCAGCTTTTGGATTTCTTCTCTCGTATACCGGGGTAAGTCTGGAGCTTCAACCTGACTTAGTGTAGACCATCTCACATCCCAGCCTTCATGGAACAAACCAAAGAAATGATTAGATCGTCCTTTACCTCTGGAGCCGGCACACTGAACGAAGAAGCCATGCTTAGTGGGCCCATATCAATAAACTCAGACCGAGCCAGACTTCTGAATATTCCTTGCACCATTATCAACCTTGAATAACCATTCCCATACATATATTTCAGGTTTCTTTATGAATATATTAGAAAACTCCAGCAATTCTTTTATTTTAGTTTAAATCCATTATATTTTTAGACATCTTACACAAGTTTTTTTTTTCCCTTTCCTTAAAAAAATATGCCTCCCCTCCCAATAAATCCAGGTCAAAAGTAAATGACCAGTTCTTTCTGGGTGAGAACATGAATCCAGAGGGCCTGGTTGCTCTGCTGGACCACCGTGAGGATGGCGTGACCTGGTACACAATCGATCCTCTTTCAGGATGGCTGAGAGATGAAGACCTGTTAACGCAGTGGGCACCTCACGATCCTAGCCAGCCTCCCCTCCTAATCAGCTGATGCTCATCCACAGACTGATATCCATCTTTATGGAGACAGAGGCCAGTGCTCTTTGGGCCTAATCAGTCCTGAGAACCAATTGAGAGAACTCATCTTTACAATTTTGCTTCTCTAGACCCCCTCCTGGTACCAACTATGTATTAGGTGGGATTCTCTAGAGACGCAGACCCAGTGATAGTTGGACGCATGCAAAAAATAGAAAAAGATTTATATCAAGAAATGGCTCACACAGCTGTAGAAGTGGGTAAATCCATCTGGTTCAAATCGGTGGGTCAGATGTCAGCTGGAGGCTTCTCCTGACTCATGTGGCTGCAGACGCTGATGAACAGAAAGCAGGAAGAGGAACCAGGAGGCCATAGGCTGACAGGTGCAGACCTCAGTGAATGTGAGGTTGGAAGCCCCCTGACAGCCCCTGGGATTGTCAGGAGACACAACAGAGGTCAATGAAGCCGACATAGGATCCAGATCCAGCAGAAGGCAAAGGGCAGGAGGTCAGTTCTGTTCAAGGTCTCTCTTATACAAAAAGCCACACCCCAAGGCAGTGTCACCAGGCTCTAACCTAATTGACAGGTTGGTCTCCACCCCTATCCCCACCCATGTATGTTTAGTTGAAATCTAACCATCACTGTTCTTTGACTACCCAAAGCAATCTATAACTACGATGCATTTCCAATCCATACCTGAATACCATTTTTTAAAGAGATGGGAAAACTTTAAATGGAAAGGAAAGAAACCCAGGATAGGCAAAGCACCATTAAAGAAGGTTAAGTAGGAGACCTTTCACATTCCAACCTCAACATTTACTACTACTACTTCACATACACACACACACACACACACACACAGTGTTAGACAGGGTTCTCTTAGAGAGACAAAATCAGAATGCTTATAATTTTATATATATTTATACAGATAGATATATAACATAAGAAATAAACAGTTAATTAAATTATAAAGCAGTACAAATGGCTCAGTGCAACTCACTCCCGTGAGAGAGTTGTGAGACACTGGCAGTCCTTCAAGTCTTGAGGGCCGCCTGGTCGTCTTCTGTTGAGCAATCCAGGCTATCCCGGCACAGGCAGCAAACAGCAAGGCAGGTCACCAACAGTCAGCCAGATGACAGGGTCCCACAGTCCCCAGCTCAAGAGATGTAAATTCCAATGGTGTGGCGAAGCAGGTCTTGAAGGAACCTCATATTACAGTGACACAGTCCACGGGTTAGGTGTCCCACAGGTAGTGTAGCTTGCAAATTGAGGCACAGAACAAGCAAGGCAGCCGCACACTGGTCTGATCATCAAAGAGCAAGAGACAAGCAAGGCGAGGCTCGCTGAGCCATTTATCTCTCTGTCCTTCAATTAATCCCACATGTGTTTATCGGCTAGGTTGGCACAATAAACTACCTCACACAAACACACACGTATATACACAGCCATAGTAGTCAAAACAGCCTGGTACTGAGACAACTAGAAACACATAGACCAATGAAATAGAATCCAGAACCCAGAAATAAATTCATCCACGTATACAACTGGTTTTTTGTTTTTTACATTACATGGGAAAGAGATTTCTGTAACAAGTGAACTCATTACCATCAAGTCTGTTCTGACTCCTGGCGACCCTAGAGGCTAGAGTGGAACTGCCCTGTAGGTTTCCAAGGCTGCAGCTCCTTATAGGAGTAGAAAGCCTCATCCTTCTCCTGTGCAGTGACTGGTGGTTTCTGAACTTCTGACCTTGTGGTTGGCAGCCCAATCCATAACCACTATGCAACGGTGTTAACAAAATTGGATTTCCATTTGCAGAAGACTGAAACAGGGCTCATACGTCACTCCATAAACAAACAAACAAACAAAAAAGAACTCAAGGTGGATTAAAGACCTTGTATCTAAATCCTAGAACAATAAAAATCATCAATAAAAAAAATAGACACAGATTTAGGGACCTTAATATGTGGCATTACCAAATGTAACCAAAAACTGCCAAACATAACCCAAAACTAACAAACATAACCAAAAACTAACAAACAAACAACAAAAAAACATACACAACAGAAGGCAAGTCGAGAGCTATGGCCTCTTAAAAACACTTATGTGTAGTATAAAACATCACCAAAAAACCAAAGAGAACCCTCAGGATGGGGAAGATTTTTTGACCGTGATATATTAGACAAGGAATTAATCTTGAAAAATCATTAGGGAACGTCAACACCTCAACATGCAAAAGACCGAGAGCTCACAGAAGAACACATTCAGGTGGGCAGCAGAGATGTGAAGAAATGCTCCCAACCACTAGCTATCCAAGAGAAAGTAATTAAAACAGAGTTGGTAGCAGAGTTCAGAAAAACATACACCGGAGACTAACCAGCGCTCGTGGGGGTGAAGAGGGATCGGAACCCTCGCACAGTTTTGTTGGCAGCGTGCACAGCAGGGCAGTCCCTGTGGACAGCAGCAGGGTGCTTCCGCAGACAACCAAACCAAGCCAAACTCACTGCCATGCAGTCGATGCTGACTCATAGCGACCCTAGCGGACGGTGTAGACCTGCCCCTGTGTTTCTGAGACTCACTCATCATGGGAGTCAAAAACTTCATCTTTCGCCTAGGGACTGGCTGGTGATTTCGAACTGCTGAACTTGCAGTTAGCAGTCTACCGTGTAGCGGGTGCACCACCAGGGCTCCTTCTCAACCACAGGGCCTGGAAGTTCCCTATCACCCAGCATTCCCTCTACTTAGCATCTGCCCTAAAGAAAGAAAGAATGCGGCACAAGGAGATGGCTCACCACGCAGGCTCATCGCCGCACCGGTCACATTAGCAAGAAGATGCAAACAACCGAGATGCCCGTCAGTGGGAGAAGGCTTGGAGAAGTAGATTTTGGGGTGTGCACCCAGTGGGACACTGCATGTTGTTGAAGAGTCATGGTGGGACTGTGGGACACGTCGTGACAGGGATGAGTTGGGAGGACATTATGCTGAGTTAAGTCAGGACGAAATGACAAATATTGTATAAGGTCACCGTTACACACAAAAAAAATCAAAATAAAGGTCTCCATACCCAAAGAAACAGACTTTGATGGTTTCCCAGGGTGGGCGGGGAAGTAGGCAGGCGTCCACTTGGGTGAAGAGAAAGACGATATCCCGTAGAAGGGAGATGGGAAAACAAGCGGGGAGAAGTGGGGGGGGAAGGGTTACAAATAAGTACTCCGGCAATAAATGATTGAATAAATTGATAAATGGAGGACAGAGATCGACCACACAGAAGAATTAATCATCTATGTAGCTCCTCTACCCTCAAGGAGCGGGGAGTATAGCTCCCCACCACTCCACTCTGTACAGTACCTGTCTTCCAAAGGATGCACCGTGGCAAGGCAGAGGAGGGAGTGATTTTACAGTGGAGAAATCTGAAAAACACTACCTCAGTCAGCCGTGAAGGTTAGCACCCGTCATAAGCCATGGTGTTGTTGTTGTTGTTAGTGCCAGCAGATTGGTTCCAAATCATAGTGCCCCTGTGCACAACAGCGTGAGACACTGCCTGGTCTTGTACCATTTCCACAACTGTTCTTGGGTGACAGTCGCTGTGTTAATCCAGCGTGTCCAGGGCCGTCCCCTTTGTCACTGGCCCTCTGCTTGACTAAGCACGATGTCCTTCTCCAAGGACTGGTCTTTCCTGACAACACGTCCAGAGCACTTGCAGTGACGAAGTCTCCCCATCCTGGCCTCTAAGGAGCACTCTGGCTGTCCTTCTTCCGTGACAGACTTGTCTGTCCGTTTGGCAAATCATGGTGTTTTCATGATTCTTCATCCTGATCCAAGTGCATCGATTCTTCTTTGATCTTCCTTATTCAATGTCCGACTGTCACACGTCGATGAGGCGATTGAACATACCATGGCTGGGGTCAGGTGCATCTTCGTCTTCAAAGTAACATCTTGGCTTTTCAATGCACAAGCCACCACAGTAGGACAAACTGACAGACAGGTGGTGGACAGGTTTGATAGGATGTGATAAAAATGATCTTCCTCCCAGTCTCATCATGAGAAGGATTTCAGACAGATTGTTGTCTATATCAGCTTGCCTCGGCTGTATTGTGCTATCAAGCTGCTTCCAACGCAGGGCCACTCTACAGAACGGGGTAGAACTGCCCCCGTGGGGTTGCCAAGTGTACAAAGAAGCAGATTGCCACCTCGTTCTCCTGAAGATTCGCTGGCAGGTTCAAACCGCTCACCTTTCAGGGAGCAGCCAAGTCACGTAACTACTGTGCCAGCTGGGCTCCTTTGCCTAAACTGTCGTTCTTGGAACAATCAAGTAGGATTTTTTTTACAATGAACTCATTATAAGTAAAGGAGATTATCATTGATAATCTGGGTAGGCCTTTTCAATGAATTGAAAACCCTTAAGAACCAAAAGAATTTTCCTTGAGGACAAAGGACTTCAACTACGACTGCAGCGTGAACTCCTGCCCACCAGTTTCTGGTGGGTGGGGTGCCATGTGAGGACCCAGAGATACAGAGATTAGAATAAGCAGCAATTTCCCCCCCAAATTTGTGGGAAGCACCTAGGGAAAGATATAGTTTGAAATTCTTATACTACGAAGAAAAGAAATCTCAAACAACAAATATCTCAACTAATAGTGGAAAAAGGCAAGACAAATCGGCAAATTAAACTCAAGATAAACAACAGGACAAGAGGACGATAAGAGCAGAAATCAATGAAATAGAAAATTTTAAAAAAGAAAAATCAATGACACCAAAAGTTGGAACTTTGACATTTTCAGTATAATGAGTCAAACTCTAGCTAGACAGATCCTGAAGGCATACAGACAGACCGCCAGGGCAGCTACGAAAGAGTCATCCTGATTGTGGCGAAGCCTCTCCCTGGTAAAGCGCTTCACCACAGGACCGGGCCTGTCTTCTCTTCTGCTGGATCTAGGTAACAGAAGTTTGAGCAAGATTGTGAAAGCATTATATGATTCCATGTGAGTGATTGTTAACAGGATTGACTGACTGCAAAATCTTGGGACTACAACATACCAATTAGGCAATTTTGTGATCACAAGGAGTATAAAATGAACCAGCTCGGAAAGAGGCACTGGGGATCTTACTGTTTTTAAAAAGGGAGAGCCAAGAGTTGAATACAGCCTCTCTGACCTCCGAGTGTGCTGAACGTCCCCAGTTGAGGAGACAGAGCCGTGACTCCAGGGAAGTGGCAGCAGCTGCGGTAGTGGCATGAGATAGCGTGATGGGCTCGCTGGTGTTTAGGATGGTCCATGGGCGCTAGACAGGCTCTCCACCTTGTTGCTTCAGAGAACAGAATGGGAGATTACACGAGCTGAGAACAGAAGCATGTCTTCTTGGCATTTAGCCTTCGAGTAGTTAGTGGACTTTTTGTGATTAACTAACTTTACTCAGCATAAGGATTTCCAGGTTCATTCATGTCATGAGGGGTTTCATGGTTTCATTGCTGGGGTTTTTTAGGGATGCGTAGTGTTCCATCGAGTGTATGTATCAGAGTTTCTTTATTCCGTCTTCTACAGATGGGTATTTGGGCCATTTCCAGCTTGTTGCTATTGTGAACTATGCAGCGATGACTTTGAGAGAGCCTAGCTCGGATATTCCCTTGGGGTGCACACCCAGCAAAGGTATGGCTGGGCATGTGGCATTTCTAGTCCTAGCTGCTTCGGTAGTGCCATATCACCGTGCACGTGGTTGTACAGATTTACAAGCCCATCGGCAGTGTATAAGCATTCCAATCTTTCTGCACCCTCTCCAACATTTGTTCTGTGTTTTTTGTTTAATTGTTTTGTTTTGTAATTGGGCTATCGTTGTGGGGATAAGGTGATGTCTGCTCCTTGTTTTGATTTGCTTCTTCTGAATGGCTGGGGATTGTGAGCATGACCTCACGTGTTTGTTAGCAATTTGAATGTCGTCCTTTGTGAATTGTGTATTCACGATCTCTTAACCACCTTTAAAGTGGATTTTTTTCCCATATTGAAGTGTTGTAGAATTATACTGATTTTAGTAATTAGTCTGTCCATCGTGTCATAGCTAAAGATTTACTGCCCAATCCGTGGGCTTTCAGTTTACTCTCTTGATGAAGTCTTTTGCTGTGCATAGTACCTTATTTTTAATAGGTCCTAGTCATCTATTTTGTCTTCCACTGTGCGTACTTCCTTCATTAGATTGGGTAGTCTGCGTATGCCCTGCAGTAGGGCCCTTAAGTTTGTCCCAGTTTCCCCACCGGTGATCCTTACAGCACTGGGTTTACATGTAGCTCTCTAATCCTTCTGGAGTGGGGTGTGGGTAGTCACCCACCACAATTAACCCCAATGCAATTGTATTGTATTAATTAACCTGAGTATAGCCATCTTGTACTGACCCAAGTACGAACAACTTTCAAATAACTGCTGTTTTCTGTAACTGCTGAGCCTTTGTCATTTATTTTTGAAAATGCTGGTAACAATGTGTCTAAACCCTTGCCCCAAGTTTCCGTTCTTTCCATACATCGAGTCACCACCTGCCCTCTACCTTTATATCCTAGTTCCCCTTCTCTCATTGCAGTGTGACAGCCCCAGCCCCCTGGGCCTTGTTTACTCCATAGTATAAAAACCTCCTACTTTGAGCACTCAGGGTCTTGGGAGAATTAGGCTCTCGCCGCCCCTTGATCACCGGCTAATGAAGGTTACTAATTTTTTTTTAATTTTAACAATTTATTAGGGGCTCATACAATTCTTATCACAGTTCATACATATTCATACATCAATTGTATAAAGCACATCTGTACAGTCCCTGCCCTAATCATTTTTTTCTCCTCTTTTCTTTTTTTACATTTTATTAGGGACCCATACAACTCTTATCACCATCCATACATATACATACATCAATTGTATAAAGCACATCCATACATTCCCTGCCCCAATCATTCTCAAAGCATTTGCTCTCCACTTAAGCCCCTTGCATCAGGTCCTCTTTTTTTTCCCCTCCCTCCCCTTTCCCCCCTCCCTCATGTGTCCTTGGTAATTTATACCTCGTTATTTTGTCATATCTTGCCCTATCCGGAGTCTCCCTTCCCCCCTTCTCTGCTGTCCCTCTCCCAGGGAAGAGGTCACATGTGGATCCAAAGGTTACTAATTTTAATTAAAGTTGCGTGTGGGTTAATTGATCTCAATCTGCCACAACATTATGATAGTAATAACTGGCTGGATTGGCCAATAAATTTGTAAATATAACAGAAAAGTGTATTTTAAGAGGGTAATTAGAATTAATAAATTTCATGGAAACCTATTTCATGAGAAAAGAAAGAAATAGCAGAGAGAGATCATGGGTGAATGTGCAGAAAGGAGACAAAGACGCAGTTGTGGCTTGGGTGTGGGTGCTTACATTCTGTTGCCATGGCAGCACGAATGAGGGAGTGTCTGTGTATCCAGGGGGCAAAAGCCCTTATGAGGGAGGCGTGCCAGACAGGCCTGCCCACTTTTTCCTGAGAGCAAAACTGTGTGTTTTCAGGAGGGTGCGGTCAAACAGAAGAGGGCAGTGGGAAGAGGATGTGGGAGAAAGCTAGGAAAACAAAAACAAACGTATTATGAAGAACAAAAGTACAAGAACAGAAGAAAATCAAATAAAGGACGAGGTACCGTATATATTCATGCATACGTCGAGTTTTTCAGCACGTTTTTAATGCAGTCTTTGTGGTAAAATTAGCTGCCTCGGTTGATACCCAGGTCAGCTTACACTCGAGTGTATATGGTAAAACCACCCTATGGGTGGGAATTTCGGCTCCTTTGGTAGTGTTATTCCATGGGGGAGGTGGGCACATGGTGGGGGTGAGGCACCAGAGAACAAAGCAGGAAAGAAGGATGAAGCTTGGAAACTAATTATGTCTGTACCAAGCTGTCCACATGGTCTGCTATCCACCAGGGCCCCCAGTGGCCAGTGGGGTAAGAGTTTTGGCTGGCTGGGTTGTTCCAGCGGCCAGGAGAAACCAACCGTCAGGGGAGAAGCACAGTTCATGGCACTGGTCAGTGGTAAAGGGGAGTCTGTCAATAGGCATTTCTGGTCTCCCACTTTAAGGTACTTGGGTCTACTGAGCTTTTAAATTGAGTTTCTTGCTGCCTATCCCAGTGAGAGGGCTCTCTCAGTAATTTCTGATGAGATCTTGCCCTGTTGGTCACCTGGCAGCACTATACCTGAGCCTCAGAGACGGTAACTCTTTATGGGAGTAGAAAGCCTCATCTTCCTCCCGCAGAGTGGCTGGTGGTTTCAAACTGCTGACTTTGTGGTTAGTAGCCCAACATGTAACCTCTACACCACTAGGGCTCCAGAGATTCTATAGACATTAAAAATAGAAAGGAGTAGGGAACCAATAGAGAGGTCTGTGGGGTCAGCCCCAATCCCAGAAGAATTCACTTCAGAGGACAGCACTGAAGCTACAGCTCAGGGAGAGGGATGCGTCTGATCAGAGCACACAGGAGCAAACAAAGAGGGAAGGAGAGAGAATGGGGCACCTCCTGGCCCACCAAACCCCGAGGACCATATTCCTGCTCAGAGTAGCCAATGCAGAGAGGACTATAGGGCCAGCCCAACCAAGAGACACAACGTCCCTCACTAACACATAGCACTATGAGGGACGACACTGGAGACACAGTGCAGGAATTGTCCCCAATCTGACCCCACCACACTGGGGTGAAACACTAAGGGCGTGCAGCAGAACAGCAGGGGAGCAAAGCAATGAAGTCCCCGGGGAATACCAAAAACAGACTTTGGGGCCAGGATGTGGCACCCCATCAGATTCAACTGGAAAACACTCCCAAAGGTCAGCAAACAGACCTGGAGTTATTTATAGGCTTTTCTTTTTTGTCAATTTTTTTTGTTGTTGTTGTTTTACTTTTCTTTTGTTGTTTTGCTCTGTCTTGTTTTTGTCTCTGCATGTCTATCTGGATAAGATAGGCGGGATAAGCAATCTGGAGGACAAAACAATGAGACCGACAGTTGGGGTGGGGTGGCATGGGAGAGGGGCCAGTGGGGAAAGGAAGTGAGTATTAACAAACCCAGGGACAAGGGAACAACAAGTGATCAAAACTTGTGTATTAAGAAAACATCCTAGCCCAGTTCAGATCAAGTCCATAAGTCCTATATTAGCCCATATGTCTGATACCAGTCTATAATTTCCTATTCAGACTCACGCAGCAGATGCAATGACGCTGAATGCAGGAAGATCACAGGCCAGTGGGCGGGAAGTCTTGTGGATCCAGTGGGGGTGGAAGCATCTCAGTGCTGGTGTGGGTCTCCACGTGCCTCCTCCAGCTCCAGGGCTCTGGTTCCATCAGGGAAGACAAGCAGGTGTGTGGCCTGGCCTCCAGCGAGCTATTTATCTCCATCACGCATGCATATGAAGTCATCAAGCTGCGACTTGATTGGCAGGCTAACCACCTCCCCTTCACTCTTAATAGTCTCAAGCTGATACCGGATTATGTAACTACCTCAGATGTAGACCATTGTCTTCATGAATTAGGTTTGCCAACTGACTTTGGTGTTCCCTGGGATTTTCCCTCAAGGGGTTCCTGATGCATCGGATCCAGCAACTCATTCCCCTAAGGGATTTGGTTATGTTTAAGAAATTTTCATAACTTTGTGGCCTGTGTGCTTCCCTACATTAATATCTTTACAACAAAGGTACATATGCACAAATAGCCTCCGTCAGATATTTTCATGGAGATATATACATATTTCATGGATAGACTCCTCCTCTCCTTTCCACACTTGTTCAGCCTGCACGCCTAGTCAAGCATCTACTTGTAGATCCCTGCTATTACAAGATAGCGTCTATAACAGTACTTGCCTATAACCCTTGCAAACTTCCCAATGTCTTGCCCTACCTTTCTGTCTTTTACCAACCTTCCTCTAATTGTACGTTGCCTTCCCCAGCACCAAAACGATCACTGAGCTACCCTCTGGCCAGTGATTTTTCCCTCCCCACTTCCCCATCTTATTCTTCATAGTCATCAGACTGTGAAAACCTCCTCTTGACTTGGTTTTTTTCTAACAGTGGGCCCCTGCAGTGTTTGCCCCTTTCTCGTCGGCTGATAGCACGCGGCATCCTGTCCTTCAGGTTCATGCACGTTCCAAGGTGTTTCGTGGATTCATCATTAGGCTCCGAAGTTGCAGCGTATCCCCTCGGGTGCAGGTTCCTTTAGCGGCTATTCCAGGGCTGGGCCTGTGGCCTCCATCTTTGGGCTATTCTTGTAAAGCGTGCGGAAATGAACGCCGATGGGATGCTGGTGCCACCACTCCGACCGCACTAGCCGCTAGGAGAGAAATCGCCGGCCACCTGGTATTTCTCGTCCAGCTTTGGAGCCGTGCTACCCCACTCTCCACAGTGGCTGCCGTTTACAACCCCACCCGCAGGCCATGAGGGCTTCAATCTCGCCAGTGTTTCCTGTTAGCTTTTTTTTTTTTTTAACTTTTCTATCAATGCTGGGGTGACATGATTCCCCTTGTTGTTCTGACGTGTATCCCTCGGGGCTGGCAGGACCACGAGCATTTCTGCGTGTTTGTTGGCACTGAAATGTGTTCTTCGGTGTCGTGTTTGTTCATGTCCGCTGTACAGTTTTAAACGGGGTCATTTGTGTGTTTTCTATAAATTTAAGAAAACCAATCCCTTGTCTAATTTGTCATTGCCCCAAATTTTTTGTCTAGTCTGTAGACTTCTGAAAGAAATCTTAGGGGGTGGGTGGCGAAGCAGAGACCCCAAATCCATCTGTAGACAAAGGAACATCCCCTCACAGAAGGGTCACAAAAAAGGGCTGAGTCGAGCAGGGCACAGTTTAGCACCGATGAAACACACAATATTCCTCTGGTTCCTTGAGGTTTTCTCACCCCCCACTGTCATGACCCCAGTCCTGCCTTTCACTGTGAGCTAGACTGGAGCATGTGCACAGGTACAGTTAAGAGCTCACAACACACGAAATCCAGGTGAGACAAACCCCTGAGGAACAGAAATGGGAGTAGGGATACCAGGAAGATAGGGGTAAGGTGGAGAGGGGAGAGGAGAGGAGAAAGGGGGAACGGATCACAATGATCAATCCATAACCCCCACCACCACCCCAGGGAGGCAAACAACAGAAACCATTGGGGAAGGGAGACGGCAGTCATTGTAAGATACGAAAATAATTTATAATTTATTAAGGGGTCTTGTGGGTGGGAATGGGGAGGGAGGGAAAAAAGAGGAGCTGATACCAAGGGCTCAAATAGAAGGTACATGTTTAATGATGGCAACATATGTACAAATATGCTTGATACCACTGATTGTTCTAAGAGTCCCCAATAAAATGATCTTTAATAAATAAACCGAGATACCAAAAGAAAAAGAAATCTTAAGACGTCAGAATATTTGCATAGATATACCATATTCATGAACTTAAAGACTCAGTATTTTTCAGATGGCAAATCTCAAATTAACCTATAAATTCAATGCAATTTTTGTCAAAATACCCACAGATGACGCTGGGTTTTGGAGAACTAAGTGAGTCTAAAGTTTTACTAGAGACGCATAAAGGGCATGGAATAGTCAAAACAATTCTAGAAGGTATAAGTTAGAGGACTTATTCTAGACACAGCACAGAAATAAATACAATAATCAAGATCATAACATATTTTATAGGAACAGACATAAATCAATGTAACTGAATAGAGCTTCCAAAAATATGAGCAAACACATAGTTATTGAGTTTCACCTAGGATGTAAAGAAAATTAAATGAGGAAAGAATCATCTTTTCAACAAATCATGTTGGCAAACAATTAACTCTGCCCTTTGCCTAATGCTCCCTACACAAATTAGCTCGAGGGGAATCACATGTCTAAATGTAACAACTACCCTCCTAAAATTCCTAGAAGAAGACATAGGAGAACACCTTTTGTGACCTTCGAATAGCAGTAATGTTTTGTATGGAACACATAATTCATAAACTATAAACGAAACAAATTGATTAACTGGACTTCATAAAAAAATTAGCACTTCTACTCACCCAAAGACATCATTAAGAAACTGAATAGGCAAGTGGCAGGCTGGGAGAAAATGTTGGCAACGCGTGTATCTGACAAAAATTGTATCTAGAATATATAATGACTCGTGTAACTCAACAATTAAAAAGACAAAAATGACTCAGTATAAATAGACAAAGGGATTCAACAGACACCTCCCAAAAGAAAATAAACAGATGCCTATTAAATTCATGCAAAAGCTCAGCATCGTTAGTCATCGGAGAAATGCAAATTATATTCATGATGAAACCCTACTGAACTCTTAAATGGCTACAAGGTAAAGAGATGGGCAATTCGTGGAAAAAAGCAGTCAGAACACTTCCACATGGTTTGTGTGAGTGGGTCTATAAAATGGTACATTTTGGGAAAAAAAGTTTGATGATTTCTTTGAAAGTTAATTATATATTGACCCGATGAGCCAGTAATTCCACTCCTATGTATTTAGCTGAAAAATGAAGTATATGTCCACAAAAAATCTTGAATGATGATGTTCATAGCAGCCTTGTTCTTCAGAATCCATGATAAATGAGTACACAGAAAGTGGCAAACTTCTCATTGATAAAAATAAACAATTTTTGTGCACTACATGCTACAAAAGACATATTGCTTTGGGTAAACTTGCTGCACGGGGCCTTCTTAGGGACTCAGTGCACAACCCACTACACCACCAGGCCTCACTTGACCTTCTTAAAGTCATGGAGAGCAAAGATATCACGTTGAGTACTAAGATGACTCTATTCAAGCCGTAGTATTTTCAGTTGCTTCACATGCATGTGAAAATTAGACACTGAATAAGGAAGACCACAGCAGAATTGATACATTTGAATTGTCGCGTTGGCAAAGAATATCGAAAGTATCATGAACCGCCAGAAGGACCAACAAATCTGTCTTGGAGGATGGCAAGTGTGGTAGTTACATCATCTGGTGTTAATTTGGGACTTAAGAGAATTAAGAGTGAAGGGGCGGGGTCTAGTCTGACAATCTGGTCGTAGCCAATGAGGCCTCTGTCTGGGTATGGCCTTCTCCTGGGAATTCTGGGAACTCTGGTATTTCCTCCTTGGAGGCAGGAGACACTTACCTCTCTCTGCTCACTTGCTTGGAGACTCTCTACTGACAGGGTGGACTCCTTGTATGGCATCCCCGAGGAGAAGCCACATGAACCAACCTTGATGCAGCCAGAACCATGGACCAGAGGAAGTCACCTGGAGACCCCTACCAGTGCTGAGATGCAACAATGCCACTGGATCTACAAGACTTCCCACCCACTGGCCTGTGATCGTTCAGCATTTGGCATCATTGCACGTGTTTTGTGAGTCTGGAGAGAGCTTTAGAGATTGGTATTGGATGTATGGACCAATATGAGACTTATGGGCTTGGACTGGACTGGATTGGGAAGCTTTCTTTTTTTGAGGGGTGGGAAACTTTCTTAATGTATAATTACCCTTTATATAAAATGCTCTCTTATACTCATATGAATTTCTGTGGATTTGTTTCTCCAGTCCACCCAGACTAACACAGCAAGAGTCGGTCTCTCTTATTTTGGCCCTGGTATCAGTCCTTGGAGAAGTGCACAAGGTCGCCTTGAGTTGAGCCAGCTTGATGGTACCTGACAGCCTGGTACCTCCAGGCTCAGTGAATCTTGAAGACATTGTGCTGAATCTAAAACCCCAGATGCAAGATCAATACATGATAAAATAAATAAAATAAAAATCCAGATGCAAACATTAATCAGATGAGTCCATTTTCATGAAATTCTAGATTGGCAGAATGAGTCTATGGCGCTAGAGATCAGATCAGTGGTTGCTTCGTTATGGGGTAGATTTCATGGAAAGGACGTGGGAGTTCTGGAGCTAATGGAAATATCCCATGTCTAACTGGTGTGTAGGACATATGAGTGCTCGTATTTGTGCAGTTACTGAATGACACATTTAAAATCTAAACTATTCACTGTATGTAAAAAATAAAATGTGTTGCTGTTGAATCGATCCTGACTCATGGTGACCCTGGGTGTCAGAATAAAAGTGTACTCCATAATGCATTTGTAACCTAGAAATGAAACAAATTGATTCTAAGCTTTCTTAAAGATTACAGCCAAGGGAGGTGGGGCGGAGAGGGAGGAGAAATATGAGGAGTTGATGCCAGGGGCTTAAGTGGAGAGCAAATGTTTTGAGAATGATGAGGGCAAGGAATGTATGAATGTGCTTTACACAATTGATATATGTATGGATTGTGTTAAGAGTTGTATGAGCCCCTAATAAAATGATTTAATAAAATGATTTTTAAAAAGAATTAATAACTTAAGAACCAAGCATAAACAGTAGAGGGATGATGAATGAACAAGTGAAAATATGAATCTCCACATAAACAGGGGGAAAAAATTACAGCCAGGGGGGAGCGAGGAGGGAGGGGACACATGAGGAGCTAATACCAAGGGCTCAAGTAGAAAGCAAATGTTTTGAGAATGATGATGGTGACAAATGTACAAATGTGCTGGACACCATGGATGTATGGATGGATTGTGATGAGTTGTACGAGCCCCCAGCAAAATGATTTTTAAAAAATTACAGCCAAGAAATCCCTACAGAGCAATAGCACAGGGTTGCTATGAGCTGGAAGAGAATGGAAAGCAACATTTTTATTTTCTCCAATCTTATGGCCATAGATTCCCAGTTCTTTCTTCTGTGGAACAGAGATTAGAACCTCCAAATGTTAGTTGCGAAGCACAAACAAGAGGATTGGGAATTCCAGAACAGCCCATTGTGTTCATGTGGAACTTATACATCAGTGAAGACGCAGTTTACCCCTCAGGAACAATGATGGGAGGAATGATGCTGTGTTGGGCAGGCTTCTCCAGAGAAATGAAACCAGGACACTTATGATTATATAAATGTTTATATGGCCAGAATGAATTCAACAGCTAGTCCACAGAGCACCACAGAGAGTTGGGTTTAACTCACTTCCGTGGAACAGTTTATATATTGAAAGTCCCTCAACTCACTTGGGCTGCTGGGTCCAAGGTCAAGGATGCAGACAGTAGAATCCTCCCAGGGGAAAGACAAGCAAAGTCTGCCCACAGGTAGTAAGCAGCAGGGTGGGCCACCAACAGTCAGTAGCTCGAGAGCTCAGCAAAGGAGGTCCAGATGAGATCTCGAACACAAGCAATGCAGGGCAACAGGATCCACCAACCTCTGGCTCAAGCGATGTATGCAGGAACGTGGTGAAGCAGGTCTCAAAGGAGCCCCAAGCTCTAGCAACAGGATCCACAGGTTGGTTTGGCCCACAGGTAGTGTAGCTCACAGGTTGAGACAGAGAACTAGCTGCAGCAGCAGCATACACATTCCAGCACACTCAGATCAATGGAGAGCAAGAGAGAGGGGGGTAGGCCTTGCAAGGCCATTTACTCTTCACCCTACAATCAAACTGCAACCTGATTAATCCCACATGTCCCTATTGGTCAGGTTGGCACAATAAACCTAACTATTACTGATATCATGAAGGTAGGGGGGCAAAGGGGGGAACTTATTGCAATGGAGACAGTAGACATTGTAAGATATGAAAATAATAGTAATTTATAATTTATTAAGGGGTCACAAGGGAGGAAGGGAAAAAAAGAGGAGCTGATACCAAGGGCTCAAGTAGAAAGAAATTGTTTGAAAATGATGATGGCAACATATGTGAAAATGTGCTTAATAGAATTGATGTGTGGATTGTTGTAGAAGCTGTAAGGGCCCTCACTAAAATGAGTTATAAAATAAAGACCCCAAAAAATCAAGAAGCAGTTGTGAGAACACGGGAAGACCGCGGGGTTTAAAATCAGGAAAGGTGCGTGCCAGGGTTGTGTCCTTTCACCATGCTGGTTCAATCTGTGTGCCGAGCAAGCCATCAGAGACGCTGGGTGACAGGCAGAATGCAGCCTCAGGATGGGAGGAAGGCCTGTGGGATGTGCACCTGACGCACTTCTGCTGGCTGAAATGAGGAGGACTTAAAACACTTGCTACTGATGATCAAAGATGCAGCTTTCTGCATGGGTTACAGCTAATGTAAAGAGACCAAACTCTTCGCAACCGGACCAATGGATACCATCACGATGGATGGAGGGAAATAAATGGTTTGTCAAGGCTTTTGCCGTGTTTGGACCCACAGTCAATGCTCATGGAGCCAGGAGATCAAATGTTGCCTTGTACTGAGTAAATCTGATGCACAGGACCTCTTTACAGTGTGGGACAGCAAGGAGGTCGCTTTGAGGACTAAGCTGTGCCTGCCTCAAACCATGATATTTCAAACAGAATGGCTGTGAGGATGGAGCAGGACCAGGCGGGGTGCACGGGGTGGTTCTATGAGTCAGAATCGACTCAATGGCACTGAAAAACAGCCAACACAACGTACTTTCACCATGACCAATGATGAAGGCCCACACTGAGGTAGTACCTCCACACATTCATTGTAAACAACTAAATCAAAAACGAAAGAAGATTCTGAATGTTTTCTAAGATGTGTAGCTGCTGGGACTCTCATACATAGGTGAAGGGCAAGTTTGGCACCTTTTAATAAGGTTAAACAAATGTGCCGTACGATCCCATAAGTCCACTCCTAGATGGCCACCCAAGAATTAATAAAAGAGCTGATCACACAAAAATTATACAATACTAGTCATAGCAAAATGAAACCATTTTTGGAAGCCCCTCGTGTAAGGTGAATGGGTCGTCTGATCAGACGGAGTACATATCCAGGCAGTGGAAAACTACACAGCAATGAAAAAGACTACTGACCCTTGCAGCGACCTTAATGAATATCAAAAATAGCACACTGCCTAGGTTGTGCATTGAGCTGGGGCGTGCACTGAGCTTCTACCTGCGAGATTGGCAGGTCAAACCAGCTGCTTGGTGGAAGGACAAAAGACTCCCTGTCATCAAGTGGACCTCCACTCGCAGTGACGCTCTACAGTATTTCTGGCGCTATAACTTTATAGGAGCAGAGAATGTCACCTTTCTCCAGTGGAGTAGTTGGGGGATTTGAAGGGTAGACCTTTAAAGGAAACCGTTATATGCTGGCTGTAGGATCGCGGTGAGTCCCAGTTGACCCGGTGGCAGTGGATCCTATGGTCGCACGTCACTGCCACATCTTTGCTGCACAGCACCTCTGTGGTCCAGAATGATGCTCCTCCGGAGCCCATCTTGAAGAACCAGCCACTTGTCTCCTGGTGTTAGCTGAGACACTGTAGCTGCAGCGGGCAACCCCACGTGCAGGTTATCAATCAACGCCAGAAGGACAGGTCATTTCACCCTTGAGAGATGGGGATCTGCTGCTCCTAGATTGGACGTTCAGCAGTGGTCATACTCGATCGGCGCCAAGGAGCTCAGGCGGTGGAGCCCCGCATAGGCTCCCCGCCTCGGTCCAGTCTAGCAGTGCAGTGTCCTTGCCGTTGCTAGGTGGGGCGAGTCCCTGCTGACTCAGCCACCCTGTGACCAACCCACACAGCCGGTGAGCCTGAGCTCTTCCGTGCAGGCGCTGTATCAGTCCCCTGCCTCGGCGGTGGGCCTCTTTTCCTCCGACCCCCCAAGCACGCTGCCCTTTTCCAGGGCCTGGTCTCTCCTGATAACATGGCCCAAGCACATGAGATGACGATTTAGCATCCTCCCTTCTAAGGAGCAGACTCAACACTCCCGTGTCCTTTTCCGGAACCACAGTTCAAATGTATCTCTTCTTCGGTCTTCTTGATTCGCTGTCCAACTTTCACATGCAGGTGAAGCGACTGAACCTCCCACGACTTGAGGCAGGGGCACCTTGGCCTGAACAATGGGCTCTTTGCTCTGTAATGCTTTGCCCAGGTCTTGGGCAACAGATAGGAGTTCTGACTGCTGCTGCCAAGTAAAACGAAATCCTGGACAACTTCAACCTTTTCTCGATTTATCATGATGTCTGTTAGTCTGGTTATTTATCCGTTTGTTTCTTTTGGCTACGGGTCCAGAATTTTTGTTTTGTTTACATTGCTTAGCAGTCCGCAATGAAGACTTCATTTTCTTTTGAAATCTTCATCAGCGAGTGCTCCAAGTGCTCCTCGCTTTCAGCAAGCAAAGTATATCATGTGCATAGCAAACTCAGTCTTCTAATCTTGATGTTGCTCCAGTCTTCACGGAGTTCAACTTCTCAAACATGTGCTTAGCACACAGTTTAAATAAGGATGGTGAAGGTTTGCCACCCTGGTAGACACCTTTCCTGCTTTTATTTTTTAAAATCGTTTTATTAGGGGCTCATACAACTCTTATCACAATCCATACGCACATCAATTGTGTACAGCACGTCTGTATAGTCATTGCCCCCCTTTCCTGCTTTTAAACCATACGATATCTCTGCATTTTGTTCCAGCGACTGCCTCTTAAGTCCATGACCAAATTCTGCACGGGCCCAGTTGGTATTCTGGAATTCTCTTTTTTCCCAATGTTATTCATGGTTTATTATGATTCAGTCGAATGAATGCCTTTGCATGGTCAGTAAAACACAACTGTGCTAGTCTGGGGACTTCAGAGAAACAAATCCCCAGAAACTCATGTGTATAAGAGAGAGTTTTATATAAAGGGTAAGTGCACATCAAGAAAACATCCCAACCCAGTACTGCCCAAGCCCACAAGTCCAACATTAGCCCATATGTCCAACACCAATCCACAAGGTCCTCCTCCATCTCACAAAAGACACAGTGATGCTGACTGCAGGAGGAAAGCTGAATCAGTAATTGTGTCAGCATCTCAGCGCTGGCAGGGGTCTCCACACTGCTGCTCCAGCACCCAGGGCTGCATCAGGGTAGGTCCATGTGGCTTCTCCTCGAGGATGTCTTGCAGGAAGTCAGCCTTGCCAGCTGAAGCAGGGAACTGACTAAGGCAGCTGCACCTGGTCTGACCATCAGAAAGCAAGAGACCCAGGAACTAGAAAGGCAAGACTCACAGAACCATTTATCTCTCCACACTTCAATTAACCTCACATGTGTTTATTGGCCAGGTTGGTACAATAAACATTAACTATATCAACAACTACATAGCTTTCTGATAAATAACTAAGAGTCATCTGATGTCAGCAAAGATCTCTCTCCTTGAATGTCCTCTTCTAAATCTGGCTTGAAGTTCTGGCAGCTCTTTGTCAATGGACTGCTGCAACCATTTTTTACTAATCTTCGACGAAATTTTACTTGCATGTACTATTGATGTTATTGATTGATAATTTCTGTGATCTGAGAGGTCACTTTCTTTGGAAGTAGCAATCTCTCCCAGTTGGTTGACCAAGTAGCTGTCTTACTACAGACTAGTGAATGCTTCCAGTGTTTCCTCAGCTTTTTGAAACATTTCGTTTATTATTCTGTTAATTCCTTGGGCCTTGTTTTTGCCTAACATACCTTCAGTGCAGCTAGGAATTTTTCTGTCAATAGCATTGGTTCTTGATCATGTGCTACCCCCTTGAAATGGCTGGACATCGACCAATCGTTTTTGGTAAAGTGACTGTGCATTTCGCCCATCATCCTTTGATGCTTCCGGCACTGCTTAACATTTTGCCCACGGAAACTTTTAATACTGTGCCTTGAGGCTTGACTTAGAACCCCTTCCCTCAGTTCTTTCAACTTGAGATTTGCTGATGTGTTCTTTTTTGGCTTCCAAACTCCAGGAATTTGCATATTTCATTATAGTACTGTACTGTGTCTTCTTGAGCTCTTTGAAATTTTACATTCAGCTTTGGTGCTTCGTTATTTCTTCTGTCTTCTTCGAGAGCGGGCACGTGTTTCTTCTGACATCACTTTGTTCTCTTCTTTCTTTCTCTTTTCTTGAATGGCCTTTGCTGGGAGACGTCCTTCTTTTTTTAAAGGTCATCTTATTGGGGGCTCTTACAGCTCTTGTTACAATCCATACATTGATTTCATCAGGCATGCTTGTACAGTCGAGTCTGAATTGGGAAGCAGCACTGGGGTCATGGTAGTGGTGGGTGAGAAAGCCCCAAGGGACCAGAGGAATGCAGTGCATTTCATCAATGCTTTACTGCACCCTGGTGACTCATCCCTCCCTGTGGGCCCTCTGTGGGAACATTGTTCCACTGCCCACAGATGGGATTTGGATCTCCGCTCCAGCCTTCCTCGTTCTCAACAATATGTTTTGTTTGTTTGTTTTGTTATTTTGTTTTCTGATGCCTATTACCTGGTCCCGATGATCTTGCAGCTCTTATAACAACCCGTACATCCGTCGTACCCAGCATGTTTGTACATATGCTCCCGTCATTATTTTCTAGACATTTACTCTCTATTGAGCCCTTGGTGTCAGCTCCTCTTTTCCCTTCTTGCCCCACCCCCACCTTCGTGACCCCTTGATAAATGATAAATTATTATTATTTTCATATCTTACACCGACCGCAGTCTCCCTTCCCACTTCGTCTGTTGTTCGTCCCCTTGTCCCCTTGGAGGGTGTGTGTGTGTGTGTGTGTGTGTGTGTGTGTGTGTGTGTTTATATGTCAATCATCACGATCAGTTCCCCCTTTCTCTTCTCCTCTCCCCACCTTCCCTCTAATCCTGGATGATGTTCTTGATGTCATCCCACAATTCATCAGGTCTTTATTCATTAGTGCTCAATACATCAAACCTTTGTGTTGAGATAGTCTCTACATTTTGAGGTGGGATATATTCAAGGTCATATATTGGCACTTGTAAACTTATTTTAATTTAATTTAACTTCCATCCGAATGTACATATGAGCAATTGATGATCTGTTCTGCAGTCAGCCCTTGGCTTCTTTGGGCTCATGATATTGAGCTTCTCCATCATCTCTGCCCATAAATGTAGTTAATTTGATTCTTGTGCATTCCATCTGCCACTGTCTATGTGTTCATATTGCTGAAAAAAGATATTTCCATAGATGAAATCATTGGTCCTACACAATTCTGTCATATGATCTCCAGCATCATTTCTATCACCAAGGCCATATTTTCCAACTTCTGATCCTACCTTTGTTCCACCTTTTGCATTATAATCACCAGTAATTATCAATGCATCTAGCTTACATGGCCGACCTATTTCAGAATGAAGAAGTTGGTAGAATTCTTTAATTCTGTCATCGCCAACTTTAATGGTTGGTACATAAATTTCATTAATAGTTATATTAACTAGACTTCCTTGTAAATGTATAGATATCATCTATTACAGACAGCACAGTACTCTAAGATAGAGCTTGAAATTTCTTTTGAAGTTGTTATTCCCATCATCACGTTACTCAAAATGTCAATATTCATCCATTTCAATTCACTAATGCCTTGGATATTGATCTTTTTTTTTTTTGGATATTGATCTTTACACATTCCACTTCATTTTTGACAACTTCCACTTTTCCTAGATTCATACTTTGTACACTCCGTGTTCTGATTATTAGTGAATATTTGCAGTTGTTTCTTCTCATGTTGAGCCATTCCTCATCAGCAAAGGAAGGGCTTTGCTCCATCCTGTCATTAAGGTGGGCTCTACTTTGAGAAGGCAGTTCTTCCCCCGTCGTATTCTGAGTGCCTTCCAACCTGAGTTGCACGCCCTTCAGCACTCTGAACGTGTGCCGCTACTATTCCCAAGGTTTCCAGCGACCAGTCCCTCAGAAGTGGGCAACCTAGTCCTTCATCCTAGCCTGTTCTTAGTCTTTAAACTCTGCTGAAACCAGTCCTGCTGGTATTTGAGGTATCAGTGGCACAGCTCCCAGCATTGTGGCAATACACAAGCCACCACAGGATGACAAACTGACAGATTAATGAGGATGATATTAGCACAGTCAAGCATTCCCCTCCATCCCCACCCCCATTGGTCCACTGCTACAGACGCCACAGCCTTGATCCAGAACCTTTGGGACTCCCCAGAGGGTCCACAGAGCGTCCATCTGGATGAGAGATAGGTGACATCTGCTGGGATGCATAGTCCAAGTGGCAGGGAACCTGGCATCATGGCCTTGACCTGACAACTTCCTGAGTTACCCAATGAATCAGCTATTGCAATCTCCCCAAATGTGCTAAGTATATTCTGTCGCCAAAGCCCAAAGGGGTCCATGAAGCTCTGTGTCTCTTTCTGAGTGGTTGGGGATTCAAAGTGATGGCAGGTCACTAGACTCCTAAAATTTCACAAAGACCCCTTGAGTTCTTTTAGGGTTTACTCCCCCACTTTTCCTGTAGGTACATCTGGAGTATTTGCCACTTCCTGCTGATCAGGCTGGATTAGCTTGATTTCAAAACTATAATGAACAGTTTGATGTTCTGGGGAATACTCCGAGGACCGACGCTCCTTCAGGCTATACTGTGGCAGAGAGTTAACATCGCTCCAGGGAAATTGTGATCTGCACCATTGTTTGGCAGATCAAGGGAAGGGACTGCTTCTAATCCTCCTTCCTTCGCCAGATTAATGACAACATACTAAATGACAGGAGCCCTGTTGATCCGTTCTAGAAACTTAATTGGGGCTATACTTGCTCATGGTCACTCTCCCTGTCACCCAGAGATGGATACTGTGACTGTTGGAACTTTGTGTCTTCGTTTTGCAAAAGGAAAATCAAGACTATAGCTGCAGCTTAAGTCAGTGGTTCTCTACCTGTGGGTCGTGACCCCTATGGGGGTTGAATGACCCTTTCACAGGGGTCGCCCGATTCATCACAGAAGGAAAATGACAGTGATGAAGTAGCAACGAAAATCATGGTATGGTTTGGGGTCACCGCCACATGAGGAACTGTGTTGGAAAGGGTTGCGGCAGGAGGAGGGCTGAGAAGCACTGTGTGAGGCTGAGGCAGGCAGTTGTGATTGTCTGAAGAGCTATATAGGAAGTTGCCTCTTGGTGCTGAAGATGTGGCCCGGACTAGTGGTTTCTTTGTTTCCTGTCCAGTCTTTACTCTCAGGTGGTAAGTGGAGCTGGGATGCTTCAAACTCACTCCCAGATCCCATGGCTTTCTGGTATGCTCTGATCCTAGACGGCACCGGAGGGACAGGGGGAGACAGGAGGAAGAGAGAAGAAACGTCTTCGCCACTGTCCCACCTTTTGTTAGTGTCATCACCCCTGGAAAGCCGTCCCGTCTTCATTTTCTTGATGCCTTCTGAGAATCGGTCTTGGAACAGGCCCCGAGCCCCTCAGAGGCAGGGTGTGGGAACTCACAGCAGCCTTTCTGATTCCTCATCCCTCGCTGCTTTTCAAAATCACTGTTAGTTGTGGGTTGAATCATGTCCCCCAAGCATATACGTGACTAGAGAAACAAAGCGAGGGACACTCATAGAGCTTTATATCAAGAAGTAGCTATATATTGAGGAACTATCCCAACCCAGTCCAACTCAAGTCCCTACGTTCGATACTAGTCCCTCTTCAGACTCATGCAGCCACATGCGATGATGCATAATGCCGGGACATCACAGGCCAGTGGGGCAAAGTCGTGTGGATCCAATGGTGGTGGACGCATCTCCAGGGCTTTGGCAGCAACCAGGGTCAGCCAGCAGGAAGGTGAAGGCAGAGAGACGGGGGAGGTTCCCAGAATCCTTCTTATGAGATGGTCATACCCACCAGGAGGTACCATCAGGCTGTGAACGGATTGACAACCCCGACATTTTTATGTATCTTCAAGTTGACGTGCAATTATGTAACCGCCACAATGCCCAAGTCTGACTTTTGCCCCAAATCTGTCCAGGTGGCCTCATTTGAAAACATGGTCTTCACAGACTTAATTAGTTGAGGAGTTTTGTTTTTGCAAATATGTGGCATTTTGTTTTATAGCAAACTGTTACTTAGAGCTGGGATGAAGCAACAGAGAAGTCAGACTTTTAGAGCACGTTTCTTCTGAGGGTCAAGGTGAAGACTATCTAAAACTGACACTCCATTGAATATGTGGTTCTCGACATACCAGAGGGACTCCACAGAATCCAGGCCAGGAAAGTTTCTTAGAGGGAAATTCAACACTGCTGGATCGCAGGGGAGCATCATAAAGATGAGTAGGCACAGACCCACAAGGGTTTCAGGGGCTGGGGCTTTTGGCTTACCTCAGTGGAGGCCAGCTAGGGCTTGGCCTTCGTCCTGCCACTGTCTCTGCTGGAGCCAGGACCATTTGGAGCCTGCGCTGGGGCTTAATCTCAACACAGCCACAGTTGGCCGCCACCTGCCACAGGTGGGTGGTGGTGCAGGGACTAAACCCTTGCAGCTCCACAGGGCAGGGATGGGACTCAACTAAATTGTTACTCCCCCCACCCTTTTCTCCATATCCCCCCCACAGTCTCAGCAAGCTGCTCAGGGGCTTTTTCTCAACACAGCCACAGCTTACCATTGTCTCAGGCAGGGACTAAACCCTGGCAGCCCCATGGGCAGGGATCCGGGTTCAGCTATATTGCTACTTTTGTTTCCCTCTCTTCCCTATATCCCTGCACAGTCTCAGCGGGCTTACTTTTAATTTCTTTTCTCCTCTTTGTCTCTTTCCTGTCCTCTCACAACCCACTGCTGACCTCCAGACCACTCCCCTTAGCCTAGGGCATTTACACCTGCGCCACACCCAGCTAGGTGAGCTCTACCCTGTGCAGCTAGCCCTAAGCTGGGGAAAGCCCTGCTGACCTCCACCAGGGGATACTCTGCCTCTGTGCCTGGGGTCCTAAGGCAGCTCAGCCAACACGCGTCAATGTTCCAAGCTGTTGCAGGAACCTCTGCTCAACCTCCGCAACACCAAAGCAGGCAACCCACCAGCCTTCTGGCACACTCCACTGAGAGGGAAGCCACAGGAAGATAGTAAGGTGATCAAATTTTAATATTGGTAAAGTGGGACACCAGCAGGACACCACTGATAAAACTCATATCCTGGTGAAATAGCCGCATGGCAGCTGAAAACTGTATACCCTAGTTTGTCGTGCATTCTTTCAAAAATTGGGACTTTTTAAAAAATGCCATGGGATGCAGGAAAAATTGTTAAAAATTGGGACTGTCCCGCCAAAAACAGGATGCCTGGTCACCTTAATAAAGTGGTAGGTTAATTCCATAATGAAATTAGCTGTAGGCAGTTCGAAGAAGCACTCCTACAAGTCTCCCCAATAGAGCCAGTGCTCTTTGACTCCCTGGAAAATGGCACCTGGCTCCTCTAAAACAATGCAACACAAACAGCCATCAGCCCCAACGACCTCAACGAAAAACAGGAGAAACAAAAGGCAATGGCAGAAGATGCCCTGAACATATCAACATGCATAGAAGAAGCAGACGTTGAGCTGCCACAGAAGGAAATTTTCAGAATGCTGCTTGGAGTCATACAGGATATGAGGGAAACAATGCAGAAAAACAATGAAATGATAGAGGAGATAAGAGAAACACAGGGTATCATTGTTGATACCTTATTGTTTTTGTTGAACCTATTTTCCACTTAATGTGCTGGTTTGCTAATGTTAAATGACTTGTTGTCCTTTTATTTATGTTTTTATTTTAAATAAATATTTAAATACATTAAAAACGAGAGAGAAGCACAGGGAGCTTAGGGAAACACAGGAGCTTAGGGAGGAGATAACAGAAACCAGTAGCAGAAACATGGACCTTAAGAATCAACTGGAGGAATCAGAGAACCGCATCAGTGACTTGGAGAACAGCCAAGCAGACTTTAACAAACATGAATAAAAATCTAATAAGATCATCAGAGAAGCTGAAGAAAACCTAAGAGCTATGTCTGATGCTATGAAGCAAACAACATTAGAATTATTGGCTTACTGGAGGAAGACACAACAAAGAAGTCATCTGTAACAATAGTGAGAGAATTCTTGGAGGAAAACTTGCCCAGCTTAATGAATGAAAACCAGGCAACCATTCAGGAGACTGAAAGAACACTAGCTACACTGAATCCCAAGAAGTCACCAAGGCGGGTAATAGTTAAAACTATCCAACTTTGAGGAAAAGGAGAAAATCATGAGAGCAGCTAGGGAAAAACAAACAATTACATAAAGTTTCCCAAATAAGAATATGCTCAGACCTATCAGCAGAAACTATAAAGAAGAGGAGAGAGTAGAGTAACAATCTTGGAGGGTGGAGGGAGGGTGGGTTGGAAAGGGGAACCCGATTACAAATATCTACAAGTGACCTCCTCCCTGGGGGACGGACAACAGAAAAGTGTGTGAAGGGAGATGTCGGACAGTGCAAGATATGACAAAATAATAATTTATAAATTATCAAGGGTTCATGAGAGAGCAGGGAGAGGGGAGGGAGGGGAAAAAATGAGGAGCTGATGCCAGGGGCATAGGTGGAAAGCAAATGTTTTGAGAATGATGAGGACATTGAATGTACAAATGTGCTTTACACAACTGATGTATGTATGGATTGTGATGAGTTGTATGAGCCCTTAATAAAATTATTTTTTTTAAGAATATGTGGTTCTCATTTTGGCCCCACCCCACGCCCCCAACTCCACCATGCAGTGTGTGCTGCAGCTATGTTAAAGGGGGGCTTTGCCACAGTGAGAGCCGCGTGCGCACGGGGATTGCTGCAGACGGAGCCCTCTGCAGCGCAGTGACTGTATGCTCACCTGATAACTGGAGGGAATCCACTAACCACTCTAAGGGAGAAAGATGTCACAGTCAGGTCTCATACTTCTCACTGTCATAGAGTCGATGCCGACTCATAGTGACCCGATAGGACAGGGTAGAACAAGCACCATGAGTTTCTGAGACTGTCACTTTAGCAGAGTACCCCAAGAGCGCTGAGGGGTTTCAAGCTGGTGACCAGTAGGTGAATAACTACTAGGCCCTTGGGCTCCTCACTTCCATAATGACAGCTCTGGAAACCCCATAGAGCAGTTCTATTCAGGGCTGCTAGGAGGGTACATCCACTGGAGGGCAACAGGCTCTGGGCTGACTGCAAATTCACAAGCACCTGTCTTCAGGAGTATGTGCAAAGGGCATCAGTCAGGGAACATTTCAGGGTCTCCTGAAGAGCAAGTGGCTACACCAGCCCAGTCGCTGCTCCCCAATAATGAAACGAACCCCCAGTCAGAGTGGTCTTGATGCCCAGCGCCCTACGGGAGAGAGTAGAACTGCTCTATTTTTTCATGTCTGAAATGAATTTGTACATCATAAAATTTCAAGTCCATTTCAGTTTTACTCCTCCTCCGTTTTTTCAGCCACTCAGACCAGTTAAGGACTTAAAGATGGCGTCAACCTGGATTTAAGGTGAGCTCTAAATGGATTTAGAATCCACTTTAAATGCCATTTCAATATCTATCTTGAAGTATAATGTTATCTGTAATAGGACAATATCTGCCTTAAAACTCCAGTTACGACAGCTATCATTCCAACCACTAAAACTAGTGATGAACAAATTGAAGAATTCTACCAACTTCTTCAGTCAGAAACCAAGCAAACATATAATCAAGATGTGTTTATAATTATTGCCCATCGGAATGTGAAAGTTACAAACAACGAGGAAGAAACCGTAGTTGGATAATATGGCCTTCGGAGTAGAAATGAAGCTGGAGATCACATGATAGACAAGACCGACAGCTTCTTCATCACAAACACCTTTTATCAACAATATAAACGGTGATGACACATGTGAACGTATCCAGGTGGAATACATGGAAATCAAATTGATTACATATGGGGGAACAGATGATGGAGATGCTCAAAACTAGGCCAGGGGCTGACTATGGAACAGATAGTCAATTGCTCATGGGTAAGCTCAACTGATGGACTGGGGCTGAACGTGGAGAAGGGCAGAAACATGTTACGTGTTCTTTATTGACTCTGCAAAGGCATTTGATTGTGTGAACCATAACCAACTCTGAAGAGCGTCAAGAAGATGGGCATTCCAGAACACCATATTTGTGGTCTTGCAGAACCGGTACCTGAACCAGGAGGCGGTTATGAGGACAGGACAAGAGAATACTGTGTGGTTTAAAATCAGGAAAGGGGTGCTTCGGGTTGTATTTCTCTCACTATGCTTATTCAATCTGCATGTTGAGCAAATAATTTGAGAGGCTGGACCATATGAGAAAGAAAGTGGCATCCAGATGGGATGTTTTATTAGCAATGTGCAGATAACACCGCCTTGTTTCCTGAAGTGAGAGGACTTGAAAACCTTGCTGATGAAGGAAGATCACGGACTGTAGCCTTCCATACAAATTACAACTCCGTGTAAAGAAAACCAAAATCTCACGACTGAACCAGGAAGTAATATCAAGCTAAGTGGAGAAAACATTAAAGTTATCAAGGATTTCATCTTGCTTGAATAAAAAATCAGTGCTCATGGAAGCAGCCTTCAAGAGCTCAAACGACACATTGCATTGGGTAAATCTGCTGCACAAGACCTCTTGAAAGTATTGTACATTTGAGGACCAAGGCACACCTGACCCAAGCCATGGTGTTTTCAGTAGTCTCATATGCATGTGAAACTTGGACCTTGGATCAGGAAAACCAAAGAAAAATCTATCCATTTTTTGTTTTGTTGGTATATAATATGCATATCATACAATTCAGTAATTTAAAGGTATTAAAAATTGTGCAATCTTTACCACAATTAATCTTAGAATAATCAATGCCTTTGAATTGTGGTGCTGGTGAAAAATATTGAAAGTCCTGATGGACTACCAACACACACACACACACACACACACACACACACACAATTTATGTTGGAAGAAGTACAACCAGAATGCTCCTTAGAAGCGTAAATGGCAAGACTTCATCTCACGTCCTTTGGACATGCTGTCAGGAGAGACCAGTCCCTGCCAAAGGACATCCTGCTTGGTGATATAGAAGCGGAAACCCGTCAAGGAGATGGACTGGCACTGCGACGGAACAATAGACTCAAACATAACAATAGTGAGGATGGTGCAGGACCGGGCAGGGTTTTGTTCTGTTGGTCATAGGGTCATGTGAGTCAGGATCCACTTGTCGGACCTAGCAACAGCTCATGACTTTATAAGAAGAGAAAAGGTAAGACACAAACACAGAGAGGTGTGTGGAGGGGGAGGCAGCGGTTTGGGGTTATGGAATGATGGGAGCCGCCCAAAATGGCCTTGGGGTAGTGGAAGGGCTAGGAGAGCCCTCCAAGCTGCCCAGCACCGCTGTAAGCCAGCTACAGCTCCGCTGCTGAGAACCCCCCTGCTGGCGCCCACTCCCGCTGCCTGTCCATCTGTCACGACGCCTCTGCTGGATTCTGGATCCGCAGCCCAGGCGAGGCGGGCTCCCAGTGGAGCGGGGCACAGGCAGGCCGCTCCTCCGGCTCTGTCGGGGTCCCCAGCCGAGGCGAGGCGAGGCGAGGCGCAGCTCCAGGCCGACGCTGAGGGCTGGGCTTGCGGGACTGGGATGGGGTTCGCAAGGTGCGGGTCTCCAGTCTGCAAGCAGCAGAGCGGGGTTGGGGGGTGGGGAATCCGAGCTAGACACCCCACCTCAGGGCAGAAACCCGGGAGGAGAGGCAGCGGAGCTCAGAGCCGCCACCCCAAGAGCCCTGGACCCAAGAGCCCTTGGTCCTGCGTACGGGGGTGGAAGAGAGGCCAAATAGGTGGCCCCACTCTAATGACTGCCCATCTTGGGGTATCCCTCCGCCCTCCCCCGGCCCTGGTCCTCTCCCACCTCTCTCTCCCCGCCCCCCCCCCCCCCCCGCCACCAAAGCCTGTGCCCTTTGCGGATTGGTCCCTGGCCTACCGGGGGGTGGGACCCTCGGCTTCTGACGTCACGGGCGGGGGGCGGGCGACTGGGGGAGGGGTGACAGGCCCCGGCTCAGCACCTCGGAGAGCTCCCTCCCCGGCCTTGTTTTGCTCTGGAGTCGCCGCCGGGGGAGGGAGCGAGGGGGCCGGGCTAGGCGCGGAGGCAGGGGGATGGCTGCGGAGAGGTGGGGATGCCCCGGCGGGCCGAGGGCCCAGCCCTGAGCCGGCGGGGGGCCGGGACGCCCGGCGGGGTGGGGGCAGCGGGCGGCGGCCGCACATCTGGATGGAAGCGAGCTTTGTCCAGACCACCATGGCTCTGGGGCTGTCTTCCAAGAAGGCGTCTTCCCGCAACGTGGCCGTGGAGCGGAGGAACCTCATCACCGTGTGCAGGTGGGTGCCTGGAGGTCGGGCGGCGGGGGCACTAGGACGGCAGCAACCCAGACCTCTGGGGGGAGCACAGCTGCTGGGAAGGGCCTGGAGGGCAGCAAAGGATCAAAGGTGGATGCCCAAGGCCCCCGCCGGGCCCAGAAAGGGGCAGGGGTTGGGAGACTGGTCCCTTGTAGGCCCAGACAGGCCTCTGCTCAGCCTGGGACCTAGGGGGTGGGGAGGTCTAATTGGCACTGCAGCTTCCTGTGAGAACCAGGAAGTGACATTGTGTGTGAGGGGGAGAGGGGGAGGAGGATGTCTGGCTCCGTGGCTGGGGGTGGGGTGAGGAGATAAATGATCTCAGGGGTACCCTCACCCCCACTTGTCAGCGGGGCCCAAGAGGCTCTCTTCCACCCAGATCTGGGCAGCTGCAGCCTGTGGCAGGGTAGCCTGGGCAGAGGTGCTGAGTCCTCTAGGTTCAAGGAGACAGTGGGGGTAGGGCCCATGGCCCTTCAAGGTGGGGCTGGCTGGCTGTCGCAGTGTTGGGGAGACTCACCTGCTCTCTTGGGACCCAGGAAGTGGTCCTTCCCACTCAGAGCTACAGTGAGTGACTCACTCTCCCTGCTCCCCGCTGGAGCAAAGATGGAACCAGCCACCCAGCTCCTCTCCCTGCAGTCTCATCTGCACCCACCTTTCCCTCAGGGGTCCCCAGGCCAGTGCCTTCTCCACAGGCCACCTCCCTGCCAGCCTCCAGGCATTGGGGATCAAGCTCCACAAGGGCAGGGGGACCTCAGCTGCAGGGCTCGGCAAGCCGCCTTTGCCAACCTCACCTGCCCTGTCACAGGCTTGGCCCTGACCACTCCCTTAGGAATGAGTGTCCACCTGAGGCCTAGTTCTGCCTGTAGCTCCATCCCGAGGTTGGGCACACACCCAGCCCTGTCTGCTGCACACTCTGCTAGGCCTGCTGCTCAGCCTGGCCCATCAGGCCTTTTGCAAAACTGCTATGCTGCGTGCTGGAGGGGTCAGAGCAGCCTGGACCTGACCCGCCACCCCAACCCACCAGTGTGGGGCGAGAGAAAGATTTTGGCCTTGGGGCCAAACGGTTGTAGGTTTAAATTCTTACTTCACCATGCAACCTTGGGGAAGTTTCCCGACCATGTTGGGCCCTGGGAGCCGCACCTTGCCCATGCCCATATCTGAGAATGGCTTTGGCAGGGTACCTGCAGGGCCTGGCAGGCAGCAAGAGCCTGACCTGAGGATGCCCCTCCCACCCCCCACTGGACCTCCCGGTTCCTTTTTTCCTTTTGTCTGTCAGGGTCACTGAAGCGTGAGTATGGAGGGGGACTGAGAGGCAGAGGCTCTGGTAGACTGGAAGGGGTGGAGATCAGCTAGGGTAAGGGGCAGGGTTTGGGGGTCAGGGCACAACCAAGGTTCAGAAACCCTTGAGGCTCCTGCTGCCTCTCCCTGTCACGTGGTTTGCCTCCAGCTCCCAGAACGGCTCCCTTTAGCAGGCCAAAGGCTCCCATGGGCCCTAGGTTCCCTGTCTCCATGGTAACCAGCAGCAGCCTGTGCACTGCCTGATGGGGAGCTCACCATGGGGCTCCTGGGGAGTCTACCAGTTTTGCAGCCCTCCTCAGGGCATATGGCAGGTGGCTACCTCACCGCACCTGGCCCCAGGCCCCTGCGTAGTCACGCAGGCCCCTGTGGAGGGGTGACACAGATGACTGCAAATAACAGGGGGGTCAACAGACGCCTGCCTGTTGGACTAGCCTCTCACTACTGGCTCGGTTCTCCCTACCCCCTGCCTGCCCGGTGGCCTGTACACACGCCTCCTCCTCGTAGTCCTGCCTGAGATGGGGACTCTCATGTACTGGGACTGGCACTCTTATCTTTGTTTGCTCAAAGGAAAAGGGACTCAGAGAGTTTGAGTGACATGTCCAAGGCCACACAGTGACAAGAAAACAAAATTTGGATCCACAGACCTGCCTCCCCTACCGTAGCTTCAACCGTGGCCTACCTGGCTCTGGCTCTGGCTCAGGTCAGGACAACTCTGTGGAGCCCAAAGTAAAGGGCACAGGGTGCAGCTAAGGGTCTCCAAGGCGGTACTCCCGGGAGGGAGCTCTCCAGGGTGGAGAAGAGAGGGCAGAGGAGTCAGGGGCTGCTCGGGTCCCGAGTGGGACAGTCCCTATACTACAGACCCTAGCAGAAAGGGTCTGATGCCTTCCTATTGACTCAGACCACATCAGCCAACCTCTTCAAGCTTGTAAAATCAGGATGGGGGTGGGGGTGGGGGTGGAGATGGAGGCGGTGATGATAGCAAGCAGACCTCTCCCAGGGCTGCAGTAGAACTGACCGAGACACCACGCGTGCACACGTTGTGGTGTTTGACACAGTATTCGGGGGTGTCATATGCTGAGGTAGGAAGAGCAGTCCCATGCAGGTGCATGGTCCTGGGCCCTCCACCGGAGCTGTGTCACCCCCAGCAGGGTGGTCAGGGCATGTTGGGAGCGGTGGAGGCAGCCTGGATCACCTGACTGCAGACAGTGGCCACTGCAGGGAAGCAGATGCAAGGGAGCCTAAGGCTCCCAGCAGGCCCAGAGAAAGGGGGGTTGCTGCCTGGCCCCATTCCTCGGCCTCCCTGAGAAGCTCCCTGCCCAGGGCCATGCTGCCACCACCCCTTCCTGCCCGCCCGATAGATGTGCGTCTCAGACCCACACCCTCCACATCCGTCCCCTGCCCGCCTGCACCGCCTGGATCCGGGCAGCTGGTTTGTGGGCGGCTGAGCTAGGAAGAAAAAGGGGAAAAGGTGCACCCGTCTGCTGAGAGCCCACCTGGCCACCCATGCCTGCCTACGCTCCATGTGCACAGTGCCAATCACATGCCCTGGCACAGGTGATGCCACACTCCCCAGGAGTGACAGCAGGCTGTTCCAGCTCAGGGCAGGGGAGAGACGAACTTCTTCTTCCTGCATGACCTACAAGTCACACACAGAGAAGGACCCTGAGGCAGGGGCCAGGAGGACAAGACCATCTGGAGATGGGGCGCTGGGATGGCCCCTCGGCTTTCTGCCCAATCTCCCTACCCTTTGTTCCCTAGGCTGCTGCTCTCTGGTTGTCATCTCTTCTGCCACCCACTTTATCAGTCAGTCTCCTACCTGCCATCCTCCCTCCCCACCTGCCACCTGCCACTCCACATATTCTAGTCCCACTCTGGCCACTGTTCTTTCTGGTCACCCACCTCTCTGTCGCTCTGCAGCCCACCACGTCCACACCCTCCCTCCTCTCTGCCCACACCTCCCTCTCCCCCTGAGACTCTTACTCACCCCTTCCCCCCACCCCCACGGGTCTTCTCATCAGACTGTGACCCCACCCCTCACCCTCCCCTGCAGGTTCTCGGTGAAAACCCTGCTGGAGAAGTACACGGCGGAGCCCATCGATGACTCCTCCGAGGAGTTCGTGAACTTTGCAGCCATATTGGAGCAGATCCTCAGTCACCGTTTCAAAGGTGGATCCGGGCTCCTGGCACCCCACCCCCAGTCCTTCCCCACTCCCCGCCCTCAGCACTGTCACCCCAGTCAAGGACATCCACTGCTTCGGATCTTTCCTCCTGACCTCGGGGCTCTGCAGAGAGCTGGGAGGTGGCCAGGGGGCACTCGGGCCACACAAAGTGGATGCCCGCCAGCCCTATCAGTGGACATGAGCTCTATGCTAGTGTACCCTCTGAACGCATGCATGCCTGTGCACACATCTGGGGGCTGTGACGCGTGCGTGGGGCACACATAACAGTGTGTGTGTGCATGTGCGTGTGTGTGTGTGTGCGCGTGCGCCATGACATGGGCCCTCTCCAAACTCCCTGCCCTGGCTCAGCCTGTGCCCCAGCAGGTCCAGTGAGCTGGTTCAGCTCAGACGGACAGCGGGGCTTCTGGGACTATATCCGGCTGGCCTGCAGCAAAGTGCCCAACAACTGCGTGAGCAGCATTGAGAATATGGAGAACATCAGCACTGCCCGAGCCAAGGTGAGGGGCTGCCCGGGGGATGCTAGGGGTGGGGGGAGCGGAGTGGAGTCAGGGTGCCGCTCCCAGCTCGGGGTACAGGGGGCCTGCCTGCTTCTGGGTCTTCAGCCCTGTAAGAGGGGTGACAGGAAAGTCGTAAGGGTCGCTCTGGGTCTGCAAACAAAGGTGGATGTGCTCTGCAGGGCCGGGCCTGGATCCGGGTGGCACTGATGGAGAAACGCATGTCAGAATACATCAGCACAGCTCTGCGTGACACCCGAACCACCAGGTCAGACCCACCTGTCAGCCTGGCCCCAGGCCCCAGTATGCATGGTCATTGTCTGAAAGCACCTTACTTTAAGTTCCAGCAGCCACGTCTGTACCTGGACCCTAAGTGCCAGCATGCACTGCCAGCTTCCCTCCCCTAGATGGTCCCGCCAAAACCACTACCAGAGTTGGTTCTGTGGGTCTCCAGGACTCTTGTGGGAGTAGGAAACCTGGTCTTGTTCCCATGGAAGTGGCTGATGGCTTCAACCTGCAGACTGCAGCCCAACACGTGCCCACTATGCCACCAGGGCACCTCCTGAGATTCCCTTTGGCACCCTACCCTCACTTCCATGTCAAAACTTCAAACTCCTCACTCACTGCCATGGAGTGGATGCCGACTCACACTATAGGGCAGGGTAGAACTGTCCCTGTGGCCTTTCTAGGCTGTGGATCTTGATGGGAGCAGAAAGCCTTGTGTCTCGAGGAGCCGCAGGTGGGTTTGAACTGCCGACCTTGTGGCTAGCAGCCCAACATGCTAACGTGCATGGCAGCCAGGTGAGGCTGATTCCTCACCACTCCCATCATGCACAGCTCTACCTTGGGGCAAGATCTCTGGACACACCTCACACATGCATCGGTTTCTTTGTTGGCCTGCTGCCATGACCTCTGGCAGACATACAGCCCCACCTCTCCCCAGATTAACTGCAGCCAGTCTCTGTTCGCACCCGGGAACTAGGGGCCCAGCGGTTTCAGCCCCGGGGTTTGCAGGGAGGTCAGGTCCCTCTGTCTGAAGCTGCTAGATGCAGCAGGGGCCTATAACCTCCCCACAAGTTCCCTCACCCCAACGTGGCCGCCCCACACCCAATCGTTATGACAGGTCCTCACTTTTCAGAGTTCACATCCATATCGTTGCTGAGCCCTTGCTAGGTGCCACGCGCCAATTTAAACGTGTAGCCTGGCTTTGGGGATCTGGTTGCCCCAGTCCCTGGGGAGTTTGCAGGAAGATGGGGGGCGGGTCGATCCTGCTGCGGAAGCATCCTTTCCAATACTTGCTCCCCCAGAGAGAGGCGAGGCCATTGAGGCCGGCCGCAGGCTGGAGGGGACGAGAGGAGGGGCGGGGGACTCGGGCGGAGAAGGGGGCGGGACCTTCAGTTCCTGCCCTGTCCCTCAGGCGGTTCTATGATTCTGGCGCCATCATGCTTCGGGAGGAAGCCACGGTCCTCACCGGGATGCTGATTGGACTGAGCGCCATCGATTTCAGGTGGGCACGGCAGCGTGAGGGGTGGGGTCACGCCCCCTCTCCTCCTCGCCTACCTGGCCCCACCCCCTGCTCTCTGTCCCAGCTTCTGCCTGAAGGGCGAAGTGCTGGACGGGAAGACCCCTGTGGTCATCGATTACACTCCCTACCTGAAGTTCACCCAGAGGTGAGCGGCTGGGCTTGTGGGGTGCTCAGGTGAGGCGGGGCTCTGCCGGGAGATGGGGGTGGGGGGCAGCCGGGACCGCATCCCTTGCCCACTGCTGCCTCCCTGAAGCTACGACTACTTGACGGACGAGGAGGAGCGGCACAGCGCCGAGAGCAGCACCAGCGAGGACAACTCGCCTGAGCACCCGTACCTGCCCCTCGTCACCGACGAGGACAGCTGGTACAGCAAGTGGCACAAGATGGAACAGAAGTTCCGCATCGTTTACGCGCAGAAGGTGCGCGCCGAGCGGCGGGTGGGCGGGTGGCAGGGCCGCCGGCGGGGGCGGCAGTGGGGCCGGCGCTGGCCGCCCAGGCTGAGCCGCCGCCCCGCAGGGCTACCTGGAGGAGCTGGTGCGCCTGCGCGAGTCGCAGCTGAAGGATTTGGAGGCCGAGAACCGGCGGCTGCAGTTGCAGCTGGAGGAGGCGGCGGCGCAGAACCAGCGCGAGAAGCGGGAGCTGGAGGGCGTGATCCTGGAGCTGCAAGAGCAGCTGTGAGCGTGCTGCTGCCCCACCCCCACCCGCCGCCCCGCGAACCCCCTGGACAGGCGTCCTAGCGATGCCACCCCATGACTACCTTCAACCACCTTGCCTGACACCAGCATTTCCTCACTGATAAACCACTACCTTTCCCCCAAGACCCCTCACAGTATCTCCAAAGATCCCCAACATAAGATCCAGTCACCCCCAATTTCACCCTCCAGGACCACAGACAGCTGGAATGGCTGCCCCAGGCACTCCACAGAGACTGCCAGCTTTACTCCCAGGCCCCTAAGCCTTGCTGCTCAATCCTCAAAAGGCCCCCGGCCTAAGCACACAGCGGCCTCTGACTTCACCCCTAGCAATCCAGCATCAGCCTATGATCTTCCAGTGTAACCCTCAAGACACCCTTCAGGGATCTGCACTCTAGTCTCCAGTAACCTCCACAACACCCCAGCCTGCCCTCTTGCCCCCATCATTAGTGTTGTCACTCCACTGACAAGTAGATCCTTTTGCTACTACCCAGGTTTTGCCCCTGACCGCGCACCCCCCTCCCCCGCTTCTGCTCCCTTCTCAGTCAGGCCTGAACTCCCCTCCCCCCCAGGACAGGTCTGATCCCCGGTGACCACGTTCCCCTGACCCAAGGCTCCAAAGAGCTCACCACGCCCCTGGTCAACCAGTGGCCATCTCTGGGGACGCTCAGTGGGGCCGAGGGCTCCAACAACCCGAAGCTGTACAGAAGGTAAGTCCCAGCCGGGGCCACGGGATACCAGGGGGCAGTGGCATCCTGGGGACCCTCAGCAGCAGCCTGCAAACCCTGCCACGTGCTCTGCTGCAGACACAGCTTCATGAGCACGGAGCCGCTGTCAGCAGAGGCCAGCCTGAGCTCAGACTCCCAGCGTCTGGGGGACAGCAAGCGAGAGGAGCCCTGGGGCCCCATTGGTGAGCCAAGTTCCTCCCTCCTGAGAGCTTAGTAGGACAGCCACCAAAAGCTTGGGTTAGCGTTGGGGCAGATGCCAGTGCCTCTGGCTGCAGTCCCTTCACCACCCCCAAGCCCCATTCCCTCTGCCTGTGGCAGCTTCGAGGGGCTCATGAACTCACAGGGGGTGGAGCTTGCTCTTGGCTCAGACTAGCAGCGCTCACCTGAACCTTGTTCCCCTTGTCCTCTTTTCTTTGGCTGCCAGGAAGCTCACAGCCAAGTTAGTGGCTCCCTGCAAGTGAATGTTCAGGACTTGAACGCATGCCCCCTTGTGTTGTGCCTGGCTGCCTCTCCCAGCTCTCCCAGGGCCTGGAGTTCCTGTCACACGTTTTTAAGCCACAATGTGTCGGATGACCTTAGACCTTTCAGACAAAGCAGGCCATGGACGTGTATCTGCCCGCCACACTTGTTTGTGACCGTGTCTTGTCTCCCCCACCAGACTGTGAGCTCCCAGAGGGCAGGGACCCCCGTCTGCCCCTTCTCTGTATCCCAGTGCCTGGAGCGCAGCCAAGTGCTCCCTGCCTGCATAATAAAAGGAGAGGCTGACCCTCTGGGGGAGACAGAGCCCCAAGCTGGTGATTACACAACAGTGTCCCTGGTGCCCAACACGGGGCATGGTGCCAGCAGGTGTTTAATCAAGGTTAATTGAAAAGGACAAATGCTCCAGGAGTGAGCAGGGAAAGCCCCTCACTTCATCTTCCCCATGCACCCCCTCTCACATCGCACGCATGCCAAGTGGCCTCACCCAGCCTCTCTCCCCAGGGAAGGACCCCACGCCCTCCATGCTGGGTCTCTGCGGCTCCCTGGCCTCCATCCCCAGCTGCAAGTCCCTGGCGAGCTTCAAATCCAACGAGTGCCTGGTGAGCGACAGTCCCGAGGGCAGCCCGGCACTGAGCCCCAGCTGAGGAGCGGCACGGCATGGCCGTGCCAGCCCCACTGCCCAGGCCATGGACTCCTGCCACCTTGCCGCAGAGCCCCCCATCCAGACATCTCTGGGAAAACCAGGACCCTTGTGTTGTCCATTTCTGCTCACAGCTGGAGGCAGCAGGGCTCTGAGAGGAGCTGACCAGCCAGGGGGACCACCTTGGGGACACTTGCCCTCCTCCTGGCAAGCTTGGTGCCTGGCTGGCTCTGTGCTGGATACTCCCTCATTCATCTCCCCTACTTTCCCCTGGAGCTGGTGGTCCAGCTTTGCCATCCCACCACCCACCCATGTACCCTCTGGAGTCATCCTTACAGACAGGGGGCTCTGTTGAGGGGGCCACGCAAATAAAAAACAGAGGACAGAAGGCAGCCTCGTCTATGGGGGCTGGGGTAGCCAGGAATGCTGCTCAGGGAACTCACCTGGGACAGCCGGCAGGGAGCAGGGACATGGGTGGGCATGTCTCTGGCTGGGCGATCCTGCTCCCCCCTCCCCCCCCAGCAGACTTCCTGCCTTCTTGCCTGGAGGAGTACCCCTCCTTGCTCCCACCCTGGCTGCAATAGGTGGGCACTCCCTATAGGAAGAAGTCTCTTGGTCCTGGGTCCAGTCCCTGGGCTCTAGTCTGGGAGGCCCTCTAAGTGGTAAGAAAGGCCCCACCACCCTGCCCCATGCCCAGCCCCTAAGGCTCTTCACTTTGAGCCCCCCCCCCGCCCTCCCCCCGCCTACCCCTACCCCTACCCCCCAGTCACAGACACTTGACCAAAGTTTATCATCTTCAGATGTAAGGAATTAATAGAGGTAGGGGAGACTGAGGCAGGCCCAGTTACAGCAAACATACAGGGGCAGGGAGGTGGGGATAAGGTAGCAAATTTGGTCTTGAACTTGGGGGGGTAAGAAAGTGAGGATCCTTGAGTCTGGGGTATGGGGTACAGCAGGAAGAAGGCCCGGTCTGAGGAGGGCCTGAGGATGGTCCGGTGGGGGGAAGCCACAGGGCCTGCCCCTCGGTGCTGAGGAAAAGGCACTTGGCTCAGTCTCCTTCAGCCCACAGCCCACCCGAGGAGATGGGAGTCCCTGAGCCCCTTTCAAGGGCCTGGCAGCCGCTGCTGATTGAGCTTCTGGAAGAAGCTTTTGCCGAACTCGTAAGTGCTGATCATAATGGCACAGGAAGGGGCGGCCTTGATGATCCGGGGCAGGAAGCCTGCATGGGAGCAGTCGTCAGGTTAGGGACACCCGGCCCAGGCCCCCCCCCCCCCAACCAGGGCACCTGCATGCACACATCCATGTACACTCACCTGCAAAGAGCCCTTTGGTGCCCGACTCGGCCTGGATCCTCCGCAGCAGCACCCAGGTGGAGTCAACCCGTGGTGGCCTCACTACCAAGGCAAGCCATGCTTAGAATCTGAGAGCTCCCAAGCCCACCCCCGACACACTCCTGGCCGGCCCCCCTCACCTCTCAGAGCCTCCACTGTGCCCAGCGCGACTTGGCGCTGAGTCTTCACCACATCAAACGGCAGAGTCAGGATGGCTGCCACCTGGTGGGCAAGAAGAGGGCTTGGCTTTTTCCCCAGGACCCCCACTGGGTCTGGCAGCTTCACCAGAGCTCACCCCCACTCCCACCCTGCTCTGCCACCGCCCCGCCCCCCCCACAGGGCCTCCAGGGCATGAGGCGGCCTCACCCTGCCCATCAGCTTGCTTACCGTCCCTGAGATTCCGCCAGCCACAAAGCTGATGCCCACGGATGTCTGGTCCTTTGGCCTGGGCCCACTCAGCCAGCTCTTCACCAGCTCGTAGTTGAACCAATACAGGGCTTGGGAGGGGGCAGGCATGAGAAGGGAGGGCTTGGGCACAGGAGATGCCCCACCTCCCCCAAGATGCCTCAGGCCCTCTCCAGGAATGACCCTACCCCTGCTGAACTCATGTCACAGGCTCAGTGCTAACACCTGATACAGTCAGTGTTCTTTGTCCCTCCCGAGGGACTCCCGTGCCCAGCCTTGCATCCCAGGGAACTTACCTGAGAAGGGCACATCCCGCAGGGCAGTGGGCCCCCAGCCCAGCCACAGGGAACGCCAGCCGCCCCTAGCCACTGCAGCCTGCACAGAGGCGCCCAGCTCCCGATAGGACACGTGCTGAGCCTGTAACTTTGTCCTCACCAGCTCCAAGGGGCTGACCACAGTCACAGTGCCCAAGCGGGCCAGAGTGCCAGCCACCATGGGGGCATAGAGGTCAGAGGTCAAGGCTCGGTCACACAGGAAGGTCTTGAGTTGGTCATACGAGGTGAAGTAGATGGCAGTGGCAGGCACAGTCATCACCCTGGGGTTATGGACAAAGGTTAACTAGTCAGAGCCCTCCTCACCATCTCCCGCCCCTGCCCCCCACCTTCACCCAGGAGGCAAAGCACCGGAAGGGCAATAGCCAGAGGAGCTACTCACAGGGTGGCTGGGAGGCCACTCCACAGGGTCCTGGCGCCCTCGTGCCGCACAATCTTCACAAAGGCATCCTGGCCAGCAGGTCCCAGCAGAGGAGGAAGAGTGTATGAGGAAAGTGGCCTCCGGTAGAGCCCTGCTGTCCCTGGGTGCCCCTGGTCACCTGCCCAGTCCAACTGAGCCCCTTAGGAAAGTCCCGCCCTCACCGTGGTGCCGGTGAACCGGGTGGGGTCATGAAACCAGGTGGTGCAGCGCGCGCTGTGTGGGCACAGGTAGAGGGGCTCCAGGACACCGTTGCAGTGCAGGAGGCACTTCCCTGTGGGTTGGAGAGAGGAGGGCACTGGGGGAAGGGGGTGGTATCAGGTAAAGGGTCTGGGACCCTAGAGTGGAGGGGGAGGGGAGGAGCCAGCAGAGGCTGAGGTCTCTGGGTGGGTAGGTGCTCTGGCTCTAAGGGGGTGCAGTGTGAGGTGGGCGGGGTGACTGGGATAAGCAACACCCCCTAGGGTGCCCTCCCTGGGATGCGGGGCACTTACATTTGGTGTAGGAGACGCTCCAGAGTCTAGAGGGCGGCTTCAGTTCTACAACACAAGGCAGTCAGCCGTGTCAGGGCCTGGGAGGGTAGCTCCAGGAGGCCCCCTGCCTGCCCTCAAGACTGCACGGCCTGGCACTCACCGGTGGCCACCGAGGGGCGCTGGGACTGCAGACGCACCTTCACCACGTCCAGGGGCGTCACTGAGGGCGGGCGATGCAGAGGGATCCTTTCAGGTGAGCAGCCATTCTCCCCCCCCCCCGCCCCCTCCCAGCAAGCTCCCTACCCTCCACCGGGGCACCTCCAACCCCAGGCCTGCCAGTCCTCCCGCACCCCATCCCAGGCCTTACTGAAGAGAGAGGTGACCACTGCTCCAGCGCCCGAGGCCACCATTTGTTGGAGGGGGCTAATGCCCCCCGGGTCCTGGTCAGCCATCTTGCGGTCTCAATCCTGAAAAGCACAAGCCCAGTCACGTGGGAGACCAAAGCACTGAACCGGGCACGTGGGCTGGGGGCAGTGGCAGGGGTACTTCGGGGCCCTAACCCGACCCTCAACCCCTCACTCGCCAGCTATGGCCTCAGAGACACCTCCCAACAAACTTCTAAAGCCGAGTGTGGTCAACTCTGCTCTGCCGCTGAGGAAACTGAGGCTCGGGGCGGAAACGACCCGCCCAAGGTCACTGCGGAGGGAATCGGGAGGGATCAGCCCAATGGCCCGAGGCTGCGAGCTGCAGCCACACGTCCCCAACGCCGTTTACTCCTCCCCGCAACACGAGGTTGGCCGGGCACTGAAGCGCAGGCGCCCAAAGGCCGGGCCACCTCCTGCCGCTCCGCTCCGATCGTGGCACCCGCGAGCCCCGAGTCAGCGGTGTGCGGAAGCGGGGCCCGGCAGCGACCAGTGTGGGCACGGGAGCCGACGGCGACGTAGGGTCCGCCGGCTTCTGGGGGCTGCAGGGGGGCGCCCGTCCCGGAGCCTGGACGGGAAGGGCTCCCTAGAGAGCGGAGGGAGGGACCGGCCGCAGGGCAGCGCCTAGCCGACCCCGCAGGTCCCGCGCGCAGGGGCGCCGGGTGGGGCAGACGACGTCCGCCGATGGTCCGCGCCCCCGGCCCAGTCCCGGCTCCGCACCCCCGGGGACCCCCACCCGAGGCCCAGAGCCAGCCTCCACCCCGAGCTCTAGCCAGGCTCAGCCCCGCCCACCTGACTCTAGGCCGGTGCTCGCGCGGCGCGGCGCCGGGAACCGGGCGGGCCCATAGGGGCTCCGCTGCCGGAGCACGGTCCGCGGGCGTCCGCCCCGCTCAGAGGCCTCCGCTTGCTTAGAGCGGTCGGGCTGGCCCCGCCCCCGCCGCACAACGAGCCCCACCTCCGCTCGCCGCGGGCCGACTAGTCGCACGCCCGGAGTGACGCAGGCCACGCCCACTCGCGTCCTCGCCCGCCGCCCTCCCTCCTGCCGGGTGCGCCGAATGCCTCCTTGCCCAGCCCAGCCCAGCCCAGCCCAGCCCTGCCCTGCCTGCCCTGCCCTGCCCTGCCCGCCCCCTCAGGCTAACTCCTGGTAGAGCGGGCTCCCCCCGCAGGTCTTGGCGGTTGCTGGCTCTACAGTGCATCCGTTAGGCGCCAGCACCGCCCTTGAAAACTTGATGGGACCCCCACTATTCGGTGCATTTGAGTTTTGGTGCTGGCAGAGTGTTAAATACACCATGACGTGCCAGGAAGAACAAATCTGTCTTGAGAGAGGTAGGAGTGGAGCAAGATGCGCCCTAGGGGTAAGGTGGGGTGTCTTGCCTCACCTTGGACATGTTCTCAGCCTCTGAAGCCCATCATGCTTAGAGGGTTAGCCGAAAAGAGGAAGACCGTCAATGAGTGGGGGTGGCACAGTGACTGCACCATGGTGAGGGTAGCCGCCTAGGGTTGTTGCCCGTGGGGTCCCCAGAGTCACAACTGTCCCCATAGACCGCACCCTAGTAGGCTGGGGGAGAGCTACGAGGACTTTCTGCATGATGCTCAGTCCAACAGGACAGCACTCAGGGGCCACGGGCCCCCGGCAGGGTTCCCGGTGACGCTTCATAACTTAAGTGCTGCTAGGAACTACTACTGGTCGCATTTTACAGGTGGTCAAATTGAGGCCGCAACTTCAACATCACGCTATGAATGAACTGCGGGGCCTATGCAGGGCAGGCTGCTGAGTGAGAGGAAGTAAAACAGCCTATAGCCGGGCTTGGAAACCAGAGGCCCTGCTCCACCAGCCCATCCCAGATACTTACCACCTGGACAAGTTGCACCACGGGTTTGGGCCTCGGCTTCCTCCTGCCAACAACCTTAAATTTCCGGTCGAAGGAACGCAAGCCAAAAACTCACTGCCAGCTAGTCGATTTCTAACCCATAGCGACCGCTGTAAGGCCGAATAGAACTGCCCCTGTATATTTTTATGGGGTAAATAGCCTGGTCTTTCTCCCGCCCAGGGGCCCGACGGTAATCCTCTAAGCCGCCAGGGCATAGAGGGAAAGGGGCAGGCGTTTCTGGGTATTTCAGGTGGTCACTTAACATCACTCTCACTTCTAAGCTCCAAACCGCTGTCTGTATTAGGTGCTGGGGTGTCAGAAATCGCCGAATAGTGACCCCGTGTGACAGTCGGTAGACATGCAATCTTGAGTGAAGCAGAGGCCCAGGACTTGCTCCTGGGGAACTGTTGGGGGGCTTAGAACCCCGAATCTTTCGGTCAGCAGCCCAGCGGTTACTCTGCGCCCCTGGCCTCCTTTGGACCCCATTTCACACCAGCCGAGAGGGAGGCTGGAAGTCTGGAGCCCAGATTCCAGCCTGTCGAGTGTGTTTCCCTCCAGGCTGCCTCCCGGATGACAGGCAGTGAGGTCCCTGATCCTGCTGCCCAGGGAGACTCATCTCTCTCCCGGCCCAGTCTTGAGAACTCCGCCTTTAAAACTTCGCAGCATTTTGATGATTTATCCTAAGAGTAACACTCAGGTTCCGAACCTGCTCCTTTAAGAAGGGCACGCCGTGACTTTGACGTCACCACTGACCCCGCCCCTTCCTCCAAGACTGGTAGCGTCAGAGCCCAGCCTGCTTGCCATCCGGGTAGCACGTGGTTTACATCGGGCCGACCGTCAGCTTTCCCTGGGAAGAGATTTTGGCGGCCCCCAAGCGACTTCTTGGCGGGGTGACTGTCACGTGTGACTGGCTAAGTGGCCTCAGGCGTCCAAAGGGCGGTAGAGAAGGCAACCTCTCCCTTCCCTTCTCACCTCCTACTGAGTTTTGAAAATCCAGTCCCCAAAGTATGAGTTACTGAACAGTTTCAAGCCAACAGCCAATCACGTATTCTCTCTTTTAAAGAAGCAAACACTAAGGTCCTTGTGTGCAGTGATGTTACTCGTCAGGAGTAGAACCGCAGCTTCCCCACCCAAGCGCCCATTCTTCAGATAAGAAAATGGAGGCCCCTGAGTTCAAATCCCACTAAGGTCACGCAAGCAAAAGAGCCAGAAGTGTTCAAATTCCCACCTGCCTGATCCCTGAGAAGCGGCACCACCATCTCAACCCCTTCCCCGACCCCAACTTCACCCCACATTCCCCCCACACAGACATACCACCACCACCACCCTTCCCAGCCAGGCTGTTCCCAGTCTGTTGACCTATTGGGGTCACTGGCCCCAAGCACTGGCACGAAGTTCAGCAGCGTGTGCTAGGCAGCACTGAGGCCCTGAAGTCAGAGCTGGCACGTGGGAGGCAGGAACCAGGTTCCAAAAGTGACTTTCTCCTCATGCAAGTGCCTTAGCCTGCTTCCCACTCAGAAATCAAGTGGATGGCGCCCGTCCTACCCACTCGTAGCAACCCTACAGGGCAGGGTAGAACTGCCCCTGTGGCTTTCTGAGACTGCCACAGTTTACAGGAGTAGAAAGCCCCGTCTTTCCCTGGTGGTTTTCAACTGCCGACCTTGCAGGTCACAGCCCAGCCTGTAACCAGTGGGCCGCCAGGGCGCCTTTACATGAGGAGATCATGCGTGGACAGCTGGGAAGTGTTTAGAGGAGTGCCTGGCCAGACCTCAGTGACCACAGCCATTATTATGACTGCCCCTCAGGACCTGGCACAGAAGGTTCCCGAAGAGACTGACTGCCTGGGGTTCCGGGCTGCCCAGGTGTCTGATGCACCTGGATTCCAGGCCCAGACAATAACTCCTCCTACCTGACCCGCCGCAGTCTACCTCGGCCACGTGGAACAGTGAGGCAGCAAATCGAGAACCTCTGCGCCTCATTTTCCCAGCAGTGACACGAGGGCCTGCTTGTCTGCTGGCCTCAAAGACAAAAGAGATCTCAACCTCAAATGTAACTTAAGGATCGTTTATTCAGTCTCGAACAGGAGAAATACAAGCCAAAGGCACCATATCTGGATGAGAGAGACCATGAGTGTGAGGTCATAATGGTGTTCAAACGTTCAAAGCCACACCGCTGCTTAAACAAGGCACGGGACACAAAGGAAACTCACCAACTCATGATCGGTGGCAAATCCAGAGATCACAGGTACAGGTGGGAGCAGGACCATGATGGGGCACATACATTCTGTTATGTGAGTTGACAGATTGGTTCAGGGCCTTCGGACCACGGCAGACAGGGCACTCCTGGAGATGACTTGTCTCGAACAAGGACACTCCCAGGCAAGTGTCTCAGGGAGAGGGCCCTCGGCTGGTTAGAGGGAGTGGAGGTAAGCCACTCTCTAATGCACTCTGCCTGAGAGTCAGACCATTCACACTCCTGATCAAAGGACACAGGTGCCAGTGGAGGTGTAATCAGTGGGAGGGGTGGAGGCGTGGAGGACTCACCAAATGGATTTTGAGCTTTCCCTGTCCTCCATAGCCTTCTGCAAACCCAATGCTGGAAATTTAAACCCTGAAACACAGCTTGCTACCATTTAAAAAGGGTAAGGTGAGACCCTGAGCCTGCCTGGCTTAGGGTAAGGTGAGACCCTGAGCCTGCCTGGCTTAGGGAGGCTCCTCACTAAAATCACCTCTGTGGAGGCAGCCTGAACAGTCAGCTCAGGGTTCTGTGGCCCCATCCAGGACTCTGGGCTCGGTAATCACAGGCCCCTTTTCCGAGCCGGAGGGCTCCCCTCCTCCATGTAGATGCTCTGAGGCTTAGAAAACCATGGAGTGGGGGCGGGGTGGTGGTGGTGCTTTGATCCAAGCCCGCTGTGGTAACTGCAGGCTGGACATTTAGAGAGGGCATCCAATAGGCAGGGGGATACCTTGGAGCTGGTAAAGCTGCGTCCCTCCTCAAAGATGACCGCAGTAAGGGATGGGCGGAGCAGGAGGCTGACAGTGCCCCTCCCCAGAGGGGGCAGGCCCCATCCTGGAGGGGTCTCAGCCAGAGGCCGCCTTTTCCTCCTGTCATGATCTCCGCTACCAGCCTCCTCCAAACACTTACACAGCAACAAATTCCTCCATGCAACACAGAGCGATCACAGAAGCAGCCGAAGGGGGTGTTGTGTGGACAGGGGGAGCATCCATCAACGGAGGCCCATTCCTCCAGCACAGTGGTTCTCCAACTTCCTCATGCCCAGACTCTCACACAGTTCCTCATGTCGTGGTGATCCTCCCAACCGTAGCAGTATTTTTGTTACCATTTCATCGCTGTAATTTTGCTACTGTTTTGAATTGTCCTGTAAACATCTGAAATGCAGGATGTGTTTTCATTGTTACAAATTGAGCATAACTAAAGCATAGTGATTAGTCACAAACCAATATCTAATTATATATTGTGAAATATTTCTTTCTAGTGACAAATAAATGACATTTTGTCTTGAGGCATGGTGTAGCATGGGTAACAGTCTTCATGCCAGGTACTCCTAGTGAGCGTATCTGCATGTGGGTGGACCCACCTGGAGACGGACAGAGGAGCGGTGTCTCGATTCCTAAGACCATCAGAAATATGTGTTTTCCGATGGTCTTAGGGGACCCCCGTGAAGGGTCGTTGGACCCCCAAAGGCATCTCGACCCACAGGTTGAGAACCGCTGCTCTAGCTCAAGGTCTCAGAGCAAGGGCAGTGTTCCCCACCCACTGCTGTCTGACATCCCCCAGGGCACAGGCAGCAGAAGTGAGGTTCTGGGGGTACTTGGTCCTTAGCCAGTGCTATCCCCACCTAGAGCTGTCCCAGAACCCCTGAGAGAGGAAATCCACAGTCCAGGTCACAGTGTTGATTGGCTCCTGGAGGGTGGGGGAGAGTAGAGAATGTCTTCCTCTTAGGGCCCGCACGTGAAATGTTCAGAGGTGAATGAAGAGTCATGATGTCCGAAACTTGGTCTCCAATGGGCCAGCAGAGAGAGGAGCCAATAGAGCAAACTGTGGCTGCTTGTGAATTTGGCCAGGGGGAGGGGTACCCTCAGCTAAGGAGGTGTGGGGTCAGGTGACGAGGCAGAGCTGTCTATAAGACGTTTGTGCACTGCCACAGGAAAATGAGAGAGCGACGCTGCCCAGTGACCGGGTGAACCTGGAGGACAGGACGCTGAGTGAAATGAGCAATGACATAAGGACAACCATCGTGTGAGATCACGATTGTAAGGAGCCAAGAAGACAGACATTCTCCGGTGGTTGTCAGCGGTGGGAGCGGAGAGAGGGGAAGCGCGTCAAAGGGAGGGAAATTGTCAGATACAAGTCAGTCTCTTCCCACCCTCCGCGAGCTTGCTGTGCGCGGCCTGGTCCAGCACCGCCCTCACCATTCTGATGCCGAGCGCTTGGTGCAGCAACAAATGACGGAGGCTCCATGGAAGACCCTGGGAGGTTGGCAAGAGTTCAAGGCCAGAGGCAATGACCGTTACTTACACAACGGTGCAATCGCGGGATCTCCAAGCGGGTGCTTGGGTGGCTGCACAGGCGAGGCAGGGGGAGGGAGCGTATGCCCATGCATATGTAGAGATCTGACAGAGGCTGTGGGCACACGTGTATTTCCTTTGCTACAAAGAGATCCACGAGGATGGCACCTAATGGGGCAAAGGGATGAAAACCGCAGACAGAACCAAACACTTCGAGGGGAAGATTGGCTGGGTCTGGTAGATCTCGCTGGAGCTAGATCTACACCTCGGTCCTTGGCTCCGCGTGAGAAAGAATTCACACTGAAGCCTGGTTCGTGATCCAAGTGAGTTTTATGAGAATTCGAAGAAGTTTCAGGTTTACACGGCACCCATAGGACTCGCCCCGACCATGCAGCCTGGCTGGAAGCTGCTCCGTGTCACGCAAAAATGTCGCTGGACTCTGGGCTCCTGCCTTTTGAAGGATTCCACGGGGAGGCGTGGTGGATGACCCCTGATCGACCCCATTGGCTGAATTGAATTCACCTGGACTAGGTGGGCCAATCCAGGTTCAGCGCCCACCCATGCCTACCGGTGGGAAACCTGAACCTCTGAGCATGTGTAGTGCGCCACTCTCCTTTGTTTCCGCAGCTTGGCCTTCTGGGCATGCGTTACCGGACATCCCCCAGCCCTACGGTAGCCTACCTAACAGGTTTGGGGCTCAGCATCCTAGTCTCCAGGGGCCACAGTCAGTTGGCATGTAACAGAGATAGTAAAGATAAAAGTCTGCATCCTACTTTGCTGAGTATGGCTGAGGTCTCCAAAGCTCATGAGCAAGAAGAATGATGAAAAAGGAAAGACATGAACACACAAGGCCATAGACCGATGGGCCACACAAACGACCCTGAGACCAGCAGAACCAGATGGTGCCCGGTGACCACTCCCAACTGCTCGGGAAAGAATCACACCCTTAGAAGAAGGTCTTGCATAGAGAGAGGAAAATGTGAGGGGGGTGGGGGTGGAACCAACATCATAAAAATCAGGTGTACTAGTCGATAGTTTGGTAGAACTCTCACACTGGCCGTTGGTCACCCTTCAGGTCTGGAATGGACCTCACACACCCCTCCCTCGTTAGAATACTCAGCCGCGGAGACCCAAAGGGCAGCATTCAGCCACAGGCGAAGTACAGAGGGGCTGCGAAAGCCTGAGGCTGGACACAGGATACACAGGGAGGGAGTGGGGTTCGCGAGAGGGTTGAGACAGAGTGGGTGAATTGTTGAGTGTAAAGCCCATGCTCTGCCCTGTTCACCTTCACCTAATTCACCATAAAAGGCTTAAAAACACTTTTTGTTCAGTGTTTCAGTAGACGTTTCCTATTTTGGATTTTAAAATCCCCAGAGTTCATAAGCACATTTTTTGGTAAGCCCAGTTCACACGGATCAATATCATCGTGAGCAGGTTGAAACTCCATGCTAATTTTCTCTTTGAGCCTTCTCAATACCCTCGCATCAGAGCTGCCCTTTGTGCCCAGTAACAATGACGCTCCGCGCCAAGTGGCTTCGCTCAAGGGGCATGCTACCCTGATGGTCACATCTGATGTTTTCATCAACGTTTCTGGTGTCTAAGCTGCAATCTGCTGGAGCTTTGGTCGACATGGACTCCACAGCAGTGAGTTTTTTGGAAGCTGCAATTCTTTGGTTATCATCACTTTGTGTGAACCTATGTGGGGTACAGAAGGGTTTTCCCCCAGGTTGTCCCCCTAAATGTATGCCGAACCTTAAGACGCTGCTTGCAACACGCGGTAAATGACTGTACCCTTGGAGGCCAATGTCAGGTGCTTTGAGGTTATCTCCCTGAGGGTATCAGCCATCTCAGGCCAGCAGACCCTATTGTCTGTCCCACCACAGATGGGGCCCACTCCCTGCTGACGAGGATAGTAGATTGTTCCCCTGAAGGAGAGCCGAGAGACAAGGTCAAGCCAACTCAAGGAAGACCAAAGTTAGGCTGCCATCTTGAATCTAGGATCCGCCCATCTTGTCACATGTGTACCCCTGGCGTCTCCCCTTCCTGTCGCATGTATGCATATTGTACAGCCCCTTCCTGTTGTGTGCGTGGTTACCTGTAATCAGGGGGGCTTGCACGCCCCTAAGTATAGATAAGCTATGTTTGCAAATAGACTCCTCTCCTCCTGCTCTCTCTGCGAGGCCCGCTGCTGAGATCATGAGCATGCTACTATGAAATGCGTCTGACTCCTGTATCTCACTCTCTCCCTATCCCTCCTATTTCCTATGACTTTACTATAGTCTTTCTATATTATCCATTGCCCCTACGCACCCTGCCCTTGTCAGAGCCCGGCTTCCTCTGACAAACCTGAACTACCAATGTTCTTGAGATGAAACAGTAATTAAAGGAAAACTGGAGAGAAACGTAAAAAAGACTTCTTGTTAGGTAGCAGGCATAGGGACTGGGGCATCCACTGCGCATGCGCAGAGGTTCCAGCTTCTGGCCAGGAAGGACTGGTACACCTAGTTATACCTGGATTGGCCCATCTGGGCCAGGTGAATTCAACTCAGCCAGTGGAGTCAAACCCCCACCCCCAGCGGAGGACTTAAAAGCCAGAATGCAGAGCCTTGAAGCCCCTTCTGCTTCTCAAGCTGCTCCACAGAGGGTGTGCAGCGACCTCCTCTGGCCTCAGGACCCCACGTGCGGGAGGCTGTATAAACCTGAAGCGTCTTCTATCTCTCAGAAAACTCACTTGGATCACAAGCCAGGCTTCGGAGCCAGTTCTTTCTCACGCGAAGCCAAGGTCCGAGGTATATTTTTCCACAAGAGCGATGTAACATTTCCACTCAGTTATGAATAATATGATTCAACATCAAAAGACTTCATACAGCAATTTTGGTGTTAATATGTACATAATCTAAGAAATAGGAACCTTACGCAATTTCCTATTTTTACATGAAAATCCTACAGTTCATTGTAGTAGTAGTCTTTAATGGAGAGAATTCTTAGAGGTGGCCTGTCGGGGGTTCACAGGGTGTACGCCTTTGGATTTTTGAGGGTGACGACCCCAAGTGCCTTTCACGAGGTGAATCTTTCCACCCTGTTAACTGAAGGGGAAATCTTAGAAATAAAAATCCGAAGAAAAATAAACACCCATGTCCTCACCCCATATGCTTCTATGATTACAACAGGCGATAAGACGCTACTGAGGGGTCGGGGTGGGGTAGGGGTGCAGGAGCCCCAGTAAAGGTGATCGCTACTCGCAGACCTCGCTTGGAACCTCTGAAGTTTTAAGGTTGGGGGGAGGGGAATTTACGCCCTCCTTGAAATATGCATATATTACGTCAGCCTACCGTCTGGTGGGAGAGCGGGGTATGGTTCAAGGTGGTCCCCAGAGGGAAATTCCTCCCAGAATTTCTCCTCTCTCCAACCTCACCCCAGAGTTCTGACATAAGGCTCTGGAGTGGTCAGCTACCCAGGGTGGGCTGATTCGCCTGGCACTTGCCGGCCAAAGGCCCACCCCCTGTGTCCCCTCTCAGCCAACCTCAAAGATTCAGCCCCTGGTTCAATGCCGTACTGCTAACCCCAAACCTGCCTCCAAAGTCAGGCTTGGCGAGCTGCTCGTGGGGTCCTGGCAGCGCTGCTCCGCACACGCGGCGTGGAGTCCGAGGGCGCACGCACAGGCGCGATGGCCATGCAGCGGGCCTTTGTAACAGTCTTACAGTCGTGTGTGCAACGGCAAGAGGAGAAGGCGTCGGCGTTGTGGGCAGGCCCGTTGGGTGGCCGGCGCATCGCTGTGTCCTGCGGCCAAGCCAGATGTAACTGAAGAGGAAAGGGCAGGTGCTGCCCTGCACTCGGCAGTAGCCTGAGAGCGGTACTGCCCCCTGCGGGACTTTGTTTTAAATGAGGGGTGGGCTTCCTATGCCCCGAGATTGGGGATCATCCCTGGCATTTGATAGGGGGCCAAGCAGGGATGGTAAATGTCTGTCATATCAGGACTTCAGGCGGACACGATTGGCCTTCACTTGGGACGCTGGGTTAAGGAGAGGGCGATGGGTGACCAGTTGGATCTGCCCCTTCACTGCTGGCCACTTGCCACCAAGCACCTTCTAGTCCATGTAGTAGCCTCACCTCTTGGGAGCTACCAATTGGCTTCTCAGTGAGACCCAGGCTGCCTGGAGCAGGCGGGCCACCAAGCCGGAGGTTCTAAGTGTGGCCAGGGCAGGGCAGTGACTTGGACCAGGGAGGAGCTTCCCTTCCTTGCTGGGTCTGGACACAAGGCTGGCTGGTATGCACCTCTCTCTCTCTCTCTCTCTCTCTCTCTCTCTCTCTCTCTCTCTCTCTCTCTCTCTCTCTCGCTTGGCTCTGTCTATATGTTTTATTTATTTTTTTACCAGTTGTATTGGCATATAATTGACATATGCAATTCCATAGCTAATCACATCAAGTAGTTAAACCGTCCACCACCATCAGTTTCAGAACAGTTTCTTCATTCTTGTACGCATCGTTAACTCCCATTTCCTTCCAACCTCCTCTGCCATCCCTTCAAGGAACATAGCCAGTGATGTACCTGTCCTCATGGATAGAAAAACATTAAAACAAAAAACCTACCCCCTCAAAAAAAAAAAAAAAGAAACCCTAACAACAATAACAAAGTAAAGCAGACAGAAACCTCAGTCAAAAAGAAAGCAGAAAATATTAAAAACTAGAGAAATGTTGCAATGGATCAAAAGGGAGATCAAACGACAAGGTGCTACATTTTAACTTGACGTCATCGACAATAATCCACTTTCCAATGTATTCTTCGTGATAGAAAGGTCATTCACCTCCCTGGCCCATGGTCAGAGGGGATTCACCAGGGGATTCATCCAGGTGGATTTCTCCTTCCCATTTTTTTTTTAAGCTGAAATAACTTTAACATGGCTCAAAAGGAGATCGAATGCAAAGGCATTACTCTTTTCTTTCTTTGATGTACTGAACATGTGTTTCTCCTTTTCCTCCCAGGTGAGCATGCCCAGTGGTGCAGCGCTGAGTGAGCCACAGGCCCAGTCACACCGTCTAGTACAGGGGACACTGCCCACAAGGAGACATAGGACCACAAGGACATCAGTGAAAGGGTCACAGGGTAGAGAGGGACTGTGATAGGTTAGAGACAGGGACATCTAGATGGCCGCTTGTTTGACTTCAAGCCTTTAAGACCCCAGATGCTGTATCTTTTAATAGCCAGGCACCATCCACTTTCTTCACCACCTTTGCTTATGAATCCATGTTGTCTTCAGAGATGGTATCAGGAAAGTGGGTATCACCCAGAACCACGTTATTAGAACAAAGTGTTCTTGTGTTGAGGGAGGACTTAAGTAGAGGCCCAGAGTCCGTGTGATCATGAGATGTTGATGGGTACAGGTATCAGAAGTTCAAAAAACAATCACATGGGTGTGAAGGAGAGGATCAGAGTGGAGACTCAAAGGTTCATCTGTTGATAATCAGACATACCCTCACACAAGGGCCACACAGAAGGGAGGATACGTCCAGGGTGCGGTACAGCACCGACAAAACACACAACATTCCTTTAGTTCTTTATACCTTCCTCCCCCCACTTATGACCTCAAATCTGCCTCACAAATCCTGCTAGACCAGCGCATGTACATTGGTACAGATCAGAGCTTTCAGAGCAAGGAATCCAGGACAAACCCCTTAAAAAGAGTAACGAGGGTAATGATTCCATGAGGAGAAGGGAAGGGAAGGGAAGGGAAGGGGGAACTGATAACAATGATGGCAGTATAAGCCCCCTCGAGGGGGACAAATATCAGAATTGTAAGTGAAGGGATATATCAGACAGTATAAAATATGTAAAATATATGTATATATGTAATAAGGGTTCATGAGGGTGGTAGGACGGGGAGGGAAGGAATAAAGAGGAACTGGTATTAAAGGGCTCAAGAAGAAAGTGGTCTAAATCGATGATAGCAACCTCTGTACAAGTTCACTTGATACAATTGTTATATGTGAGAGCCCCCAATAAAATGATTTATTTTTTTAAGAAAAGATTTCACCAAAAGAATAAAAGGAAAATAAAAAAAACACAGGCTCTGGACTCAGTCCTCAGTTCAGTTGTTGGCTCTACTTCTGGATCAAGCCAGGAGCTGCTAACCACAAGGTAGGTGGCTCGAAACCAGCAGCCGCTTCTCAGGAGAGAGATGGGCTGTCTGCGCCTGTAAAGATTTATACTCTCAGGAACCCTATGTTGCCTTTCTGTTTTGTCCTGTGGGGTTGCTATGAGTCAGTGTGTTAGTCTGGGTACATTAAAGAAACAAATCCACAGAAACTCATGTGTATAACAGAGAGTTTTATATAAAAGGGTAAGTGCACATCAAGAAAACATCCCAACTCAGTGCTGCCCAAGCCAAGTCCAACATTAACCCATATGTCCAACACCAATCCACAAAGTCCTCCTCCAGCTTACAAAACATGCAATGATGCCAACTGCAGGAGAAAGCCGAATCCGCGAATGTGTCAGCATCTCAGTGCTGGCAGGGGTCTCCACACGGCTTCTCGAGCACCCAGGGCTGCATCAGGATAGTTCCATGTGGCTTCTCAGGGATGTCTTGCCGGAAATAAGCCTGGCCAGCCGAAGCAGGGAACTGGCTAAGGCAGCTGCACCCTGGTCCGACCATCAGGAAGCAAAAGACCCGAGAACTCGAAAGGCGAGGCTCACCGAGCCATTTATCCCTCCGCCCTTCAATTAACCCCACCTGTGTTTATGGCCAGGTTGGCACAATCCACGTTGACTATCTCAGTCGGTAAGGGCCAACAGCAGCCGCTTGGTCTGGGTCTGGCGTGACTTCGTGACTTGGGGAAAGTTGCTGGGCTTCTCGGAGTCTGAGTTCTTTGTACTGGGATCACGGTTATCTTCCTCGAAGCCGAGCTCAGCTCAGGACTCGCCGCCCTCTGGAGTCTCCGTAAGCAGGGCCTGCTTGTTAAAAACTCCGACATCTGCAGACCTGAGAATAAAGAAGACCCAGCCATTGAAGAGCATGGACCTGGAGAAGGGGGGATGGAGACAGGACACAGGGAGGAAGTGAGCTAAGTGAGGGCGCGTTGAGGGGATGGCAGCGGAGGAGATGAACGAAATATGAATGCACTATTGAATGGACAACTGATGGTCTGCTCTGTAAACCTTGCCCGACTCACGAAAAGGAAACAAACGAGAAACGACAGCTCTGAGATCCAGCGTCTCTGTGATCCCCCTAAACCAAGAGAGACTGACATCGAGTTCTAATTCGAGTCCTGGACGCCCTGCTAGGTTGCTTGGCGCGGTTTCTCAAATGGATAGAATGCAAGCTCCTGCCCTTCCTTCCCTCCTAGGGCTGCTGAGAGGCTTAAGTCCCAGGAGCTGGGATTTGGGAAGGTGTCCTGTGACTGGGAAGGAGTGCCCTGGGCCCTGGTCTCTTTCTTCCTCCTGTCCTCTTAGCAGCTGCCTGTCTGCTCACTGAGGCTTTGAGTTCTCCCGGCTCATGCAGGCTCCTTGCCTCGGAGACAGCTCACTAGGTAAAGAGGGTCACACCTCCGATGTCCAAAAGGCCAAGCAAACAAAAGAACCCTCCCATTTTACTAAGGTGTTTACAAGGCTCCGCCCCCACTCATCATCCCATTTACGGCTCACATGACTAGGTGGAGACACAGGCTTCTTGTGTGTTATTATTCTGGAGAGGAGGAAACAGCCCAGTAGGCATTCCGTGACTTGTGCATGTTGTGCAGAGCAGGTGTGGCCTGACTCCCCGCCTTCCACTGGCTCTGGCTCTGCTTGGGGGAGAGCTCGGTGGGGCTGGGAGGAGCAGAGCAGCAAACTGGGCTGGGTCTCAGCGTCCAGGGGTCCTGGTGACTTGTGTGAAAATTCTGGGGTCCGGCAGACCTGGCCTCAGATTCTGACACCCTTGTGTGCCAGTTGAGTGACCCTTAATTTATTGAGCATCATGAAATGGAGACAACTCCTTAAGTATTGTAAGAGCTTGACGGGGCGTGGGGGTGCTCAGGGGGATACTCTTGATGTGGTGGTGACTGTACCATGATCCCTGATTGAATGAGTCAACTGTTAGATGATATGTAAATCATGTGCCAATAAAACTGTTAGGGGGGAGTTGTAGCAACTTGACAGTTGTTCTCTCCCCCTTCAGCTCTCTGGACACAGTAGCTTTTCACCTCAATAGTCAATGAGTAGACAGTGTCCAAACTGCCTGCTCACGTCTCCTGACAATGGCTGGGTTCTAGTTCTCCAGGGCCCCCAGGAGCACAGTGCCCACAGGTCCTCAAATCCAGAAAACGGCACAGGTGGAGGAAGGAAGGTACTCCATTTCCCTACTAGGAGTTATGACATCACCAAGTTTGGGGGTCTGGCCCCCCTAACCCTTTCAGGCCTAGTCCCTCTCTCTTAAGGTGTCCTCAGGCCTATGGCCTGCTTCAGTGAGGAACTGGGAAAGGTTGAGCGGATCCGGGTCCCCGTCTTGGCTCAGTTAAACAGGTTTTCAATCTATCTGGCTTGGTTTTCAATACCATTCATCTTAAGGAGTAGAAAAATAGGTTCGTTTCTTCTACATAAATGCAGGTGGGTGGTCATCATTCTTTCAAACATAGGAGCAATGGAAAAGGAAGGAAGTGATGGGTTAGGTTATATCTCTGCTTTAATTAAAACATCATTTTCTTGAGGACTCTTACAACTCTTGTTACAATCCGTACATCGATTGCATCAGGCATGTTACTACATATGTTCCCTCCATTCGTTTCTAGACATTTACTCTCTTGAGTCCTTGGTATCAGCCCCCCCCCCATCACCCCTTGATAGATTATAATTATTATTATTTTCATATCCCATGCTGACTGCTGTTTCCCTCCCCCCATGTTTTCTTTTGTCCTTCTGCCTGGAGAGGGGTGTATGGTTATGTGCCGATCACTGCGATCGATTCCTCCTTTCGCCCTTCCTATCACCCACTTCCCCCTACACTTCTGGTATTGCTATTCCCACTCCTGTTCCTGGATTCCGCGTGTCGTGAGCCCCCATCTCTTATCTCTACCTGTGTCCATGCTCCTGTCTAGTCTGAATTGAGAAGCAGCACTGGGGTCATGAGAGGAGGGGGTGAGGAAGCCGCAAAGAAGCAGAGGAATTTGTTGTGTTTCATCAATGCTTTACTGCACCCTGGTTGACTCATCCCTCCCCGTGGCCCTTCTGTGGGGGGATTGTTCCATTGTCTACAGATGGGCTTTGAGTCTCTGCTCCACCCCACCTCATTCTCAATAGGCTATATCTTTTGATAAAAATCTATACTTCAAATATACATATACACTACTTCAACAATGTCTTTCTACTTGTAAAATCCAGTTGTGCCCCCTTCCTCGACAGCCTGTCTCCATATAGCTCACCAACTTTAACATAAACTCAAGGCACTCTGGTGGTGCAGTGGGTAACACCCGGAGCTGCTAACCACAAGGTCAGTGGTTCAAACCCGCCAGGCGCTCCACAGGAGAACGGTTCCTGTACCCATTTTAAAGTTTTGGAAATCCACAGGGCCAATGCCACCCTGTCCGAAAAGGTCCTTTGGAGTCAGAAGTGACTCGATCTCAGTGAGTTGAGTGTGGACAAACTCACTGCCCGCCTGAGCATCCTTTGTGCCCTTGTTAGGCACGGCTGTTACTGGGATCACAGAGAGACCATTGTGTTCAAGAGTAGAATGGTTAGCTGGTGGGGCTCGGGACTATAGTCTCAAGGGACACCAAGATCAGTTGGCTGAATACAGTCAGAAAAGACAATGTTCTATATCCTCCTCTGGGGACTGGCAGCTGGGAACTTGAAAGCTGGTGAGCAGCCTTCTAAGGTACAACTGCTGGGACCCCCCAGTCTGGAGGAACATGGAAACAATTAGCCCAAGGGCCCACAGGACCATGTGGCCAGCTATGTCTCCAGGACCCTGAGATCTGAAGAACTAGATGGTGGCCAGCCATCGAGACCAACTGCTCTGCAAGGGGTCACCTTAGAAAGCCCTAGGGAGAGTGGGAGAAAGGTGGGGGCCAGAGTCCAATGGTCCATGGGGAAGGCTTATGGATGGAGGCACGGCACTCACCCCAGGGGTTCAGTTTGCAGCCCAACAATAGCCAAGTCTGTAAGGGAACAATGACACTCCCTGGTTCATCAACACTTTGTATTTCAGAGGACAGCGTTCCCAGGTTTCAGAAAGAAGGAACAGACATGGAGCCCACAGTGGGGAAGTGAGACACCAGGATGCTGGGGGGGGGCGGGCTCCTAATTCTGGGGATGAAGCACAATGCGTGTGTGCCTTGGGGAACAAGAAACTGATCCCATGCGCTGTAAACCTTCCCCCAATTCACAATAAACAGTTACTTTGTTAACCATAATGTTGACTGCAGATACTGTTAGGCTTCAGAGCAGGGGTCCTCAAACTACGGCCCGAGGGCCACATGCGGCCACATGCGGCCCGCAGAGGACATTTATCTGGCCTCCATTTATCTGGCCTGCCCAGTGTTTTTGCCCCGTTTGTTTTTTTTTTAATTCAAAATAAGGTATGTGCAGTGTGCACAGAAATTTGTTCATAGTTTTTAAAAAAAAAAAAAAACATGGTCCGGCCCTCCAACAGGTCTGAGGGACAGTGAGCTAGCCCCCTGTTTAAAAAGTTTGAGGACCCCTGCGTCAGAGGATAGATTCAGTTCAAGGTTTAAAGATCTCGGGGAGGGGTCATCTGGCCTCTGGCTCCAGAAAGCCTCTGAGCATTTGAAACTGTTTCTCCCCTTCCCCCTTTGTGCTGCGAGGGAAAAGCCCTGTTTGTTGAGGAAGTGCTGGGTACCAGGAACTCAGCAGAGATGCTGGGACAATCAGTTCCCTCTATTGTCTGGGAAGGTTCCCTCCCATCAGAGCAGGACACGGTTCAGAACAAAGAAGTCAAGCAGCGCAGACCTGACCCAAGGCTGCTGGTAGCCACCAGAAACGATGGCAACGTGGCTGACACTCTGAGTGGAGTTTTTACTTTGTGACAGAACTGTGACAAAATAAATCGAGTTATTCTTGGAAGAACAAAGACCTCAGTCAGAGTCACGGAGCCCGTTGGAGGCCAAGCTGAGGTCTGAGTCCAGCAGGCGTCAAAGCCTTCGGCTGCTCTGAGCTCCGCCCATGTTCAAGGTTTGTCAAAACAGAGCTGACTCCTGGCACCTGCCATTTGTCCCAGAGACCACCCTGGCTTTCCAGAGGCACCATGGGACCAGCCTCTGCTCCACCCAGGAAGTTCTCAAGATTGCACCAGTAACCTCACCTCGGCATACAGGAAATGGAAATGCTAGGTAGAAGTCGGAATTGACCCCGGGTTACCTGACAGCCGCCACCACCCAGAAAGCCTCCCTCCCTCTCCTGTCCCCTCCAGTCCCCTCCCGGGCTGCTGCTGGCTCCAGCTGGGCCGGTTCCCTGCAGGAGGGCCGCAAATAACCAGGCACCGGGAACCCGCCACGTGCCATGCAGTCTACAGTTCACTTTACAAGTATTGTTTCATTCAAACCTCAGGCTAACCCGAGGCAGGGGTCCCTGGCTTGACCCCACTCCCACAGCCAGCAGCGGAAGGCTCAGAAGGGCCAGGACTTGCTCCCAGGTCCACACCTCTCACCCGGCAGAGTTGGCACTGGACCTGGGCTGACTCCAGAACTGGGGTTACTCCGGAGCTGGAGTCCTTTCAGTAGTGCCCAGTGCCACCATTCGCCACGGGCACCCCAGAGGAAACGGCACTGAGCGAGAGAGAGGAGGGGTTTGCCCCCAGAAGGTGAAGGTGAAGGCTTCGGGCTAGGGAGAAGGGGAGAAGAAAGCACCCCATCATCGGGCCAACAGCCTCTCCCGAGAGCTCCCAGCTCTGAGCTTGTGTCCTTGCCCTCCTGAGACCTGGCCCCCCCACGCCATGCCCTAGGGAGGGCCAGCCCCTGCCAGGCCACTGGGGACCACCCCAAGGCCTGCAGAGCTCTAGACCCGTCTCCACCAACCCACAGCCCTGCCCAGAGTGCTCCCTGCTCCCCTGCAGGGCTGTGCGCCTCTGGGGGCCGAAGTCCCTGAGCGCGGCAGCCTGTGTAGCCTCTGCCCCGTGGCTGAGGGGCTCAATCTTCTGCTTCTTCCTGCTGCCCCGCCTGATGGAAGCTAATTGCTTCCGTCTGAGAGGGAGAACGAGTGGAGGGTCCAAAGTGGCTTGAGGGCAAACTGGCCCAGCTTGTCCGAGTTCAGCAGAGGGAAGGGTGGGTGTGGGGGCTGGAGCAGAGAAGGTGCCATGGGCCCAGGGGACTGATGGGAATTCAAGTCGCTCAGGCTAAGGACCTGAAGGCAGGGGCCACAAGAACCAGGCCCAGGAATCCCTTCTCAGGAGGAGTCGCGTTTATTGAGCTCAGGCCCCGCGCCAAGGGCTTAGCAAGCATGACCTTGCTCTGTTGAGGGAAGGCCAGTGGCCCCCCAGGTTCTCAGTGTAAGCCCAGAGATGAGTGATGTCACACAGCCTAAGAGGGAGAGACTAGAAGGTTTTCCTCGCTGGGCCCCAGGAGAACGGACAAGATGTGGGTCCTCAGTCCTTGGCTGTGAAAGCAGCTGGGGCTGAGAACCTGGCCGAGAAGGTTCCGGAGGGCCCCTCCAGTCTTGGGTCTCTGCAGAGTGATCTGCCCTCCACTACCTACCCCTACCCCTCCCCTTCCCTGCTCCTCTCCCCTACTCCCCTGCTCCACAGCAGGATTTAAAGATACTTTCATTGTATCCCTCATCTACCTAAGCAGCTACAGGGTCAGGACCTGACACTCCCACCCTCTTCTGTAGCTGGAGCAGCTGCAAGCTGGCCAGGAGCCAGCCTCCGCCCACAGTCCAGAGGAAACCCCAGGGGTCAGGACCGATTCAGATTCAGATTCAGACCAGCACATGCAAGCTCAGCTTTCAACTGGCAGGGCAGGCTGAGGAAGGAGAAGGGGTGTGTGTTAAGATTCTCTAGAGAGATAAAACTAGGTTGCGGATAATTTTATATATGTTTATAAAGATAGATATATAACACAAGAAATGAACAGTTGAGTTATAAACAGATTGATATATAATACAAGAAATGAACAGTTAAATTATAAAGCAGTATAATGGCTCAGTGCGACTCACTCCCATGAGAGAGCTGTGAGACACTGGTAGTCCTTCAAGTCTTGAGGGCCATCCGGTTGTCCTCTGTAGAGAGAGAGAGCTAGGCTATCCCGGCACAGGCAGCAAACAGCAAGGCTGTCCTCAGCTTCGGAGATGTAAATTTCAATCTTGTGATCTTAAAGGGACCTCAACTTACAGCGACACAGTCCACAGGCTACGCGTCCCACAGGTAATGTGCCCTTTAAATTGAGGAAAAGACCAAGCAAGGCAGCTGCACACTGGTCTGATGATTAAAGAGCGAGAGACAAGAAAGGCGAGGCTCACCGAGCCACTTATCTCTCTGCCCTTCAATTAATTCCACTTGTGTTTATTGGCCAGGCTGGCACAATAAACTATCTCAGGGTGGGTGCTATGTTGTGTTATAATTTGACTTTTAGGAATTCTTTGCATGTTGTTGTCAGGTGCCCCCATTCAGTTCCAACTCATGGCAACCCCCCCCACAAAAGGCCCGAACACTGCCTGCCTGGCCCTGCACCCCCCTCACATGGCTCCTAGGTCTGACCCCCTGGTTGTAGCCACTGTGGACACCCGTCTTGTTGAAGGTCTTTTTTTTGCTGCCCCTCTACTTTCCCAAGCATGGTGTCCTTCTTCAGGGACTGATCTCTCCTGACAACACGTCCCAAATAAGTGAGACTAAGTAGGCCATTCTTACCTCGAAGGGACATTCCAGGAGTACATCTTCCAAGACAGATTTGTGTGTGTGTGTGTGTGTGTGTGTGTATGTGTGTCAGGGGAAGCCAGCCCCTAACACATCATTACGGGTCCGGTAGGCGCAATTGTACAGCGATAATAAGTAAAGATCATAGTAAAGTTATAGAGAGCATGAGAAATAGAAATATTGAAATAAATGGGAGTCAGACAAGTTTCATGGTAGCATGCTCACCTCAGCCCCACTCGATGGTCCACATGGAGGGAGAGAGAGAGAGTTTAATGGTAGCCCCGGCCCCTTTTATATTCTCTGGGGACATGCAAGCTCCCTAATTACAGGTGAGGACATACGTCACAGGAAGGGGCTGTACTATAGGTAATACAGTAATGAGAGGGGGGGCTGTCTAGGGACATACACGCAATAGGAAGAGGAGGGATTGGGGGTATACATGTGACAAGATGGGCAGATCCTAGGTTCAGGATGGCAGCCTAACTTTGACCCATTCCCTAGATATCCATAGGAACCATTATCAGTAGGATGTGAACGCTTGGTCTCAGGCCTCAAGGAGGAATCGTTTATTGTCCCCAGTAGCAGGGAGTGAGGCCTGCCATATAGTCTGGTTGACTAACTGCCCTAGAGGCCTACCCTGTAGTCTGTTGACTTAACTACCCTGGGGAGGATGTCTGTAAGTGTTTGACCTCTCCCCACATGTGTGTGTGTATGTATGTGTGTGTATGTGTGTGTGTGTGTGTGTGTTGGCAGCCCGTGTCCAATATTCATCACCCCAGCACCATAATTCAAATGCATCAATTCTTCTCGGGTCTTCCATATTTATATATTGCACTTTGCTAAAAATAGTACTTGATTAAAAAAAAATTTTTTAATGAGGAAGTGACTTGCCCATGATCACTTAGCAAGTTCCTGTCTGTACTGGGACAGAAACCAGGTCTCCTGACTTAGGCCAGTACCTCTGTGCCCAAATCCAGTGCCGCAACCTCGGGCCTGGACATGAGCTGCTTTCTGCTTCACGCATCACAGCCCAGCAGCTATTGCACCCCCACACTGGACCTTCCACTGGTCACGGGGCTCTACTATACACACACACGCATACACACACACACGCACGCACACGCCCCACCACCACCCGCCGCCACAGCTCATCTCACTAGAGATGGGTCATAAGTTAGAACAGATTGGGAAGGACACCGCTTTATCGTCGCCTGCCTGTCCCTGGGGAGCCAGGCCGCCAAGGCAGAGCCACATGGAGCAGGAATCACACCCAGCTTGGGGTGGGGGCGTGCTCGGGGAGGGAGGGTCTTCCAGGGTCCTGGGCACCCTCCTCTGCCTGATGTTCTTACTGGTGTGCAGGGGCCCCATTAGCTTGCTAACAGGGAGGGGACCTGGGCCTGCACCTGAAACCGTGCAGACCTTGGTACAGAACTTCACGACAGTGGTGACAGAACATTAAGCCAAGCCGTGAGTCTTTATAAGCACGGGACCCTGTATAACTAACTACCAGGGTGCAGGGCCTGGAGGCCAGCAGGAGGCCCGCCCCTGCGCTACGCTCCCTTTGCACCTCCGATTGCCAGCCTTCTGTAGAGCGGACTCTCCACCACCTCCCATGCGCCTGAGTCCCTGACTCACCGGGTTTCAAGGGCAGAGGCAGACAGCCGGGCCTTCTCCCAGGCAGCCTTGGCTGAACTTGAACCTCGCCTTTCAACTAGGCTGCTTTCTCACCTTCCCGTCACTCCATACCCTGTACCCCTTAGCCTCTCTCCGGCCAGGTGGTCTTGTTCGGAGCTCCACCGTGCCTCAGTTTCCTCTTCTGTGATGTGCGGACGGCGGAACCCCATGCTCCCTTCCAGCACTTGCGCCTGTTCCATGGTCTGCCCTCAGTTCCCGTTCTTCCCTGCCCCCACCCCAGTGTCCCAGAAGTCCAGAGAGGAGAGGTGGCTGGGTGCGCTCAGCAGGTGGATGAACCTCTCTGGGCTTCAGCAGTGGCAGGGGGGTGGGGGGGGAGGTGGTTGTCTCCACTGAGCAGCTGGGGCTGCAGCGCCTGACTCACCCCCCTCACCCTCCCCCCTGTGCTCCACTGGCAGGGAGTCAGGAGACTAGCTGAGAGAGAGGGCAGGCATAACAGGAACTGGGCGCTCACGGCTCACAGCCGGTGACTCAGACGAGGGGAGGAAAGAGGCAGGTGTGTTGGGGCTTGTTCCCATGCCCTCCCTCCAACTTTGGTCTTCAGGTTGCCAGATTTCGCAAATAAAAATGCCGGGGCCTCGTGAACATTTGCTTTTCAGAGACGCCACTCAGCCTCCTGGAGTAAAAGGACGCTGCGTGCAATATGTGAGACACACTTGGAGTTTGCCTGGCAACTCGGCAGCCGCAGGGGCTGTGGCGGGCACCCGCGGGCAGAGCAGTCAGTGTGCGTGCAGGAAACACCGTGAAAGGGGACGGGGGCATTTGAAAACAGAGTGGTGGCGACTGAGCACAGGATGGACACAATTAACGTCACCGAGTTGTCCGGTGAGGAATTGTTAACACAGAACCGGTGTTGTTAGGCATTTTTCACCGCAGTAGGAGGAGACGAAAACAGAAATCCTAAAGGGGCAATTGGAAGGATGAGGGAGTTGCAGACAGACGTGGAAGGAGAGAGACAGAAGGAAGGTGTGGGAGCCGGCTCCCCCTTCTGAAAGGAGCCGTCAGACTGACTTGCAGGGACTTCTTAGGGAGTGGGACACGTGGCTCCATCCACCCTGGAGGCCTCGGTCTATTCTCGGAGATCTCTTCACGCCACGCTCCTGGACAGGCCCTTCTGGTGCCTCCATCCACGGTGGACGGACGGGATCCACCTGAGGTCCAGTCCTCCCTGGCCTTCACCAGGCTTAGAACCGGACCAGGAAGAACATATGTATTTATCAAGAATTCAGGAAGAAGGGGGTGGAATAGAGGAGAAAGAAAGCAAACAACCAACAAAAAAGCAGAAGTCACAAAGGCAGAGATTGATCCATGGTGTTCCGATGACACAGCAAGGCTGAGAAGGCAATTTCTGACCACAAGACAATCCACGGAACGACGGGCGACAGGCTGCAAGAGGACGCGTGTGACTTTTCCAGACCCCAGAGTTCTTCCAGTTTAACAAGAAAGCACACAAAACGCCAGTGGGAAACTGATCAAAAGAGAGGAACAGGCAATTCACAGAAGAAACGCTCAGCCTCACCGGAAATTAAGGAAATATCAATGAAAGAACCATGTGATATCTTCTGTCATTGGAGTGTTCAAAATAATAATAAACGGGCATATCTGTTGTTGTGACTAGCTGGGAAATGTCCTTCTTCAAATACCGTGTCTGGGGGATACAAAACAATTTCACATTAAAATTTCAAATCTGCATACCCTTTGCCCAGCTTTTGTCACTATAGAGTTATCTATCCTTGAACTCATAGGCAGAAAAGCATGGAAAACAAACAAAGCTATCCAGAATAATAAAGTAAAATAATAGATCAAAGCCTCTATCCGAAACAAGACAAAGCAAAAAGCAGAATATATTAAAAACTCGAACAAATCTAAATGGATCATAATGAAAACCGAATGATAGGGTGCTAAATCTGAACTCGACAGCAAGGGCAACAATCCACTTTCCGATGCATTTGCATCCCTGGTCCGTGGTTAGCGGGGGTTCACTAGGAGCTTAAGACACGTGTACTCCACCCCGCCTTTTGTTTTTGTTGTTGTTAGACTGAAACAGCCTTAAAATGGGTTAAAAGAGAGATCAAATGATATCACATTTTGACTTACCACGTCTGCTATAATCAAGTTCACAATGCTCGCTCTCTGGTAACAGGGCTCTCCACACCCCTCAACTATGGTCAGAGGCGATCCATTCGAGGCTTAATCCATGTGTGGACGCTGCAAATGGATGCTGGGCTTCCACAGTCATCCACAGCCTTCTGCAAACCTGGTGTTCACAATTGAAGCTCTGATCCCATTCCCTCCACTAGATGTGGATTATATTATGTACAATCCTTAGGTCACACAGGCTGGTGTGCTTCTTCCCTGTGGACTTAGTTGACTCAGGGAAGCCATCTCTTACTAAGTAAAATAAGCGTTTGTAAAAAACAAATAGCTTTAGTTTGCTCAGTAACTCTGGTAGCACCTTGGTAAAATGCACTTGGCTGCTAACTCCCCAGCCATTCCATGGGAGAAATTTCCAAGGAAGAATGGTGTGGCTGTCTATGTAAGGATTTACAAACAGCTTTTGAAACACTGGCAGCAGGGTGGGGGGAGGGGTGCAATTCTACGAAGCTCATGGGGAATCAGAATTATCTTGGTGATGCTTGGTTGAAAGGTCTTATTAGGGGAGTTTTGGGGTTTAAGGTTTAAAGATGACCTCTAGGCAATCATTTCAGGTTTCAGCCAGCCTCCTTGGCTCTAGAACATCCGGATCCCACGAGAATCTGAAATTCTGAAGGTGTTCTTGCGGAATTGGGAAGCTCTTCCACAGTCCTGGGGAATCAGGTGGAGGTGGGGAAGTGCCCAAAGTCCCTTATATCCACTTGGACAAGCTGTTTAGTAAACACATCTCCCACGCCCTTGGCTTCATCGCCGTCAGCATAGTTGCATATAATGTGCACATCAGAATGTTCCCTGGGATCCCACTGTCCTGTAGGAGTGATGCTCAGAAGGCCTCTCATGTCCTGTGGGCTTCCAGGACTCTCCCATGAACGAACCCAAAGGGCCTGCCTATAGGATCTGTCACATACCCGCCATCTTCCTGTAGCCTCCTGCTGCTGGGGAATCAGAGAGCCAGCTCCACTAAGACCCAGCAAACCCTCAGGCCTCGAGTCCGTTCCAGCTCACAGAAACCCAAGGTAGGGGTTCGGAGGCTGTAAATCCTATGGGAGCAGACCGCCTCATCTTTCTCTCTCGAAGCAGCTGGTGGGTTTGAACCACTGACCTTTCGGTCACCAGCCCAGTGCTTACCCAACAGCCCACCACAGCTCCTTCTTTTATTAAAAGGAAGTGGTCAAAGGAAAGTGGCTACATCTGGGGACAATGTGGGACTCTCTCAGAGCAGGTTTGTGAGCCTGTAGGGCAGGCTCACTTTCAATGTTTAGGGCTAGATAATTCTGTGTGTGTGTGTGTGTGCATTGTAGGTTTATTTAGCCACATCCCTGGTCTCTATCCACGAGATGCCAGTAGCACTGCTCCGCCTGTGAAATGCCCTCTGGGGACAAAAGTGACTGTTAGAGACTAGACTTTGTCCTGGCAATTTCAGTCCCTTGGAAGGGGGTTCCGTCCTTCCATCTGCACCATTTCTTTGCTGGTTCTGTGGTGCTTGCGATGAATGGATTCATTTACCTAATGTTTCAGGGAAATCGTGTGTGTGTGTGTTTGTGTGTGTGTGTGTGTGTGTGTGTGTGTGTGTTGTACTGAGTAGAAGCAGAAGCTCCCCTCCCTCACTTTGGGATGCACAGGAAGGCAAGTAGAAGAGACACATCGCCAGTGTGCCGGCCTGGCTCAGTTTAGCAGCAGGGGCCCTATCTGCTCCCAAGGCCCTTTCTAGCCAAGCTAAGAAATCTGTAACACATCCCACCACTGTCACTCCTTCCCTTCCGGGACTCCCAGCCACCCTATTTGTCTCCCAACCCCGGCCCGGAGTGCCTGAGCAGTACAAACATTAAGCAACCACCAATGGAGAGCTTGCTTTGAACCCGCCCAGAGGTACCTGAGCAGACAGGCTCAGGGATGCTTCTGAAAGCTCACAGCTTGGAAAGGTGTCCCGTCCTGCGGGACGTTCACCGTGGGTCCTGGAGGAGAGAGTGGGAATTGGGGGGTACAAGAGGCACGGAGAATGAGGACAAGACAATATCCTGATCAAGTCCTGTTTTAATGAACAAAGAGTCACAGCTTATAAGGGCCAGCCAAGGGGGCAGCCTCAGCTGCACATGCAGATTAGGCTACCTTGGCAACAGGCCAATCAGGGAGTTCAGGAAAGCGTGCCCTGCCCATGAGTCAGTAAGGGCTTACAGTCTTCAAGTAGGTACTCAGAGGAATGGCATGTACATGCAAATCAAGCATAGGGGAAGACGATCTTTTGCCCAATCAAGGGGATGCAGGACGATCTTTTGCCCAATCAAGGGGATGCAGGAGCATCACCCCTTGTTTGCTCAAGCTTTACAGCTGCAGTGCTCTGTCACGCAGGCTGGGGTAGAAGAATGCCCAGAGCTCAGGCTAATAAATTCCAAGTAATGGCCGGGCCTCACGGCTCCAGGCAAGTCCTAATAAATTCCAAGCAATGGCCGGGCCTCATGGCTCCGGACAGAAAGGCCGATGGGGCACAGCGCCACTGTCCCATGGGGGTCCCTCTAAGTCCGAATGGACTGTGACCACCACCACCTAGCCTCACCCTCAGTTTCAAGCCCCATCCTCAGGCTGCAGGGCCTTTATCCCGAAGCTGAGCACTTTCCCCAAGCCTCTCCTCTCTTCTGGCCCGTCTCCCCACACTCAGCTCTGCCTGTGCCAGCCCTTTGGCACTGAGCATCCCTGGCTCCGGTCACTGGCTAGGCTGTGGAGTGTGTACATTTTCCCGCTTCACTCAGCTTGTCAATTCCTAGAAGGCAGGGTGTACTGAACTAGGGAATTCTTCCCTTTCCACCCCCAGCCCAGCCTGTGTCAGGCATGTAGCACCTACACAGGACCACGGGTACTCAAAGTGACCCTGAATCCTGCCCAACCATGCCCCTCTGAGCCATCTAGTGTTTGGATGTGCTTCCCACCCCCCCACCCCCTCCAGCCACAACTTCCTCTCACCAAAGAGTGGCCAAGTCCACTCCAGCCCAGGAAGATCCTCTCCCTGCAAAGAAGACTGTAATGAGGCCTGTCCCAGAGAAGCTTCTGGGTGGGTCCAAACCGCCCACCTTTCCAGTGCTAACCCTTTATACTACCAAGGGACTCCCGGCCCCGCTGACTAGCCCCGGTCCCCTAGAGAAGGTGCTCTGGTCTCTTCTTCCCTACCCTCTTAGCAAACCCATCACATATCTCTCACCTAGTCCCATCTAAGGCACCTGGCACATGACCTTGTGTCTTAGATCTATTCTGAGCCAGTCTTCGCTCGTATCTTTGGGTGGTAAACATCTGGAAAAACAGGCCGGGGGTGCTGTGTCTCCCAGTCCTCCATGCTCTGTGGGCCATTGTAGGATTGAGCAGAGTGGCAAACGACTGTCCATGTAGTCCACTCTGACTCTGAGCCACCCTGCAGGGCACACTGGCACTGCCCCTGGGGCTTTCCGAGACTGGATCGCTCGCTTTATGCGAGTAGAAAGCCTCGTCATTCTCCAGCTCAGGAAAGGCTGACCTTTCGGTTAGCAGCCTAACACTTAACCCACTATGCCAGCAGGGTTCCTCCAGGGTGCAGAGAGATATTTCCCCCACCCGCCCCAGAGCAGAGCAGAGCAGAGCCCAGCAGAGAGGCGTGGCTGCTGGGTTCGAACTGCCAGCCTTGGATTTAGCAGTCCAATGTTTACAAGTAGTGAAGAGATGCAAACTTGTCTTAAATTTACACCCGGGCACCCGGGTCCGGTAAACGCCCTGGAAGTTGGGGTGCCCCCTAGGCTGTTGGACTAGACAGGCGCTGCCAGATTCTCCTAGACGCCTGCTAGGGGCGGGGAGGCCGGGAAGCAGGCTAGGCGGGCAGGCGACGCCGACCGAGGAGAGTCAGCGCGGCGTCACGTGAAGCCCCAATCACATGATCCCGAGGACTGGGGAGTGGAGCGGAGAGCTAGGGGGAGTCCCTGGGGCTGGACAGCAACACGGGATTCTAGGCTGGCTCCGCCTCCATGTCGACAAGCAACCAATGGAAGCGGGGCTTCCCAGCCCCTGGCCAATAGGCATCGAGGCGGGCGGGCCCCGGGGCCCGAGGCTCTGGTCGGCGAGCCGAGCGGCTGCTGCTGCCCGAGCGCGGACCCAGACGCGGGCACGAAGGCGGCGCGGAGACGTCCTGCTCGCTCCTGCTCGGGCATCTGACCGGGACGAGGGAGCCCGAGGTTCCTCTGGGGCCTCAGCGGGAGACAGGAGGAGACTCGCGTCTAGGAAGTCCTCTGGGGATTCCTGAAGCACTGGAGGGAATTTTGAGGAAGAGCAAGCTGTAACCCCGAAAGCTGCTGCCCTTTCCCCCAAAGCAGGTACCACCCGGGTCCGGATCCCGCTCCCCCGCTGTGGACCGCAGCCGGCGCCCTTCCTCTCATGGTGGTGGGCGGGTGGGTGTGTGATGGGGGATGGTCCCGCGACTGCTGGGAACGCACGAGGCGCCGTCCCTGGGCCCAGCTCAAAGGAGGTAGGGACGCGGGGGCAGTGGCCGAGCCCTGGGGCTCCTGCCTGGTGCGCGCTTCCTTCAGTGGGACTGAGACGTGGAGAGAGCTTCCGCCTCGCTCAGCCACTTTCTTCTCCCAGCTCCCGAGGGCTAGCTCGCCTCTGGGGAGTCTCCTTCTCCGCCTGGCGCTCGGAGTTGGGGGGCTGCCCCTGGTGGAAGATGACAGGCAGGCCTGGGGGCTCGGCACGCTCCGGGGCGTTCTGCTGGGGACGTGCGGGCAGCGGGTCAGAGGCCTCCGGAGTTCGAAGCCTGTGTACTTGGCAGTGTTTGAGCGACACCACGCCCCGCCCTCGACCTCAGGATATACTGGAAGCAAAAGCTGCACTGGGTCACGGGGTCCGGGACCGGCCAGTATGTGTGTGCAGGGAGCCCACTTCCGCCCCTCCCTGTGCCTGGGGCCAGCTGCAGATCCCTTGGGCGCTCAGTGGCGGTAGGGAGAGCAGAGGACAGGCACCAGTTAGCAGCCTACATCCTTCAAAAACAGCCGCTTGGGGCTGATTTTTTGCCTCGGGAAAGAGGTGGGCACAGGAAAATCAGGTGAGGATGTGACTGGCCAGGTGGGATTTCCTGACCCACTCACCTGCTAAGCCTCAAAATCTGTTGGTGACAAGAGTAGGCCTAAATGCAGTTTCCACACAGGTACCACAGTTTCCTGTATGTACCATTTGTTAATCCCCTGCCCAACCCGCCTGCTTGGGAAATGCCTCTGGCCCCCACTCGCTGCCTGGACCCCAGGCCCCTGTCTGGGACTAAGGGGCAGGGTGCCACTATGACACAAACCCATGTCCAGTAAGCCAGCCTGTGATGGCCACGGCTTGATGACAAGGAGCAGGCTCCGCCGCAATCTCTCTGTACCTTAGTTTCTTCCCCTGACGAGTAAAGATGGTGGTGGTTCTTTGGGAGGTTGGCGCAGAGATGAAACAAGATGGAATGCTCTCCTTGGCTTCCGAGGGCCACGGCCAGCAGGGTTGCCCCTGCCCCCTGAAGAGGCAACACCTGTCAGGCCAGCGCAGTGCCCTGCCTGACCGCTGAGTGTGGGGGAAGAGTTTAGGAAGGAAGACGCTAGGTTCCTCAAATTGCTAGGTATAGATGGTGGGGACCCGGGGGTTGGAGGTTGAGTTTCTGTTCTCGGTAGCCCGGAGGCTGAGGTCTGGGGTTAGCATGTTTGGGAATCTGAAAGTAAAAGTGGTGGTATGTAAGAACATGTGTCTCAGAGGCGACTCTTAGGCCTGCCACTCCCTCCTTGGGGGCAGCGGTGGGGGACAGTCAGCTGGCCTCTGGGGAAGAGCCCAGACTCTGCTATTAGCCTTACTTCTCTTTTTAGTTCTCCCCCAGGCCTGGCAGGGCCGGTGGCCACAGGCACACCCACTGGGAAAGAGGCACCTACAGGAGCCACTACAGAGGGGAACCTCCCACCCAGGTGGCCCCTGTCCCCACAGATCAAACCCACAAAAAGCACACATCCCCCGACAATCACATGTGTGTGTCTCTACACTTGCACCTGCAGAGATTCTGGTTTGAGGCCACATTGGGGACATAGATTCACACCTATTTTTTGTTTTAGTTTAAATATTTGGCAATTTTTTCCAGCAGTTTTACTCGCAAGTAGTTTACGTACTATATAATTCAATCATTCGATCATATCACGGAGAATTGTGTAACCACCCCCACATTAATTTTAAAACATTCCCCTCCCCCATGGTCAAATCACATTTAAGATGATGCATGCAGTTACAGGTCCATCCTCGTGCAGCCTCCCCCTCCCTATTCGAGTGTCAGTGTTCCTGCTTATGAGAACACACACCCATGGTGCATGTGACACATGGGGACACGCAGAAGCGGGATGTCAGGCTCCACATCTTGGTTCCTACCTGAACCAAGGGGAATGGGGCCTTGGTGGTGACTTGGTTAAAGCACTGGGCTGCTAAGCAGTTGGCACCCGCCAGCCTCTCTGAGGAGGAGAGGAAGTGGCAGCGTGCTTCCGTACAGCCTTGGAAACCCTTTGGGGCATTTGTCAGCAATTGGGGTTGACGTGCTGGCAGTGGGTTTGAATTTTAGACCAGAAGTTGTTGGGGAGGCTCAGGTGGGTCTGGACACCTGGGTGAATGGGTGGTCCGGGAGCCAAGAGCAGCATGGGCTGTGGCCAGCTGCCAAGTGTTCATTGATACTTTGTAGGTCGGCCATGTGGACCCTGGTGAGCTGGGTGGCATTGGTGGCAGGGTTGGTGGCTGGCAGGCAGTGCCCAGATGGCCAGGTCTGCCCTGTGGCCTGCTGCCTGGACCCAGGAGGAGCAAGCTACAGCTGCTGCAGTCCCCTCATGGTGAGCACCTCTCCTCTGCCCACGCGGCCCCAGGAGCCTGACTTGCCCAGATGGCCTCCCCGGCTTGGCCCCTTGGCCTCATCCTCACCCCTCTCTTCCCAGGACCAGTGGCCCTCTCTGCCCACAGTAAGGAGCAGGCAGCTGAGCACGCCCTGCCAGGCCGATGCTCACTGCTCTGCTGGCGCCTCCTGCCTCCTCACAGTCTTAGGAACCTCCCGCTGCTGCCCGTTACCAGAGGTGAGGGTGCCAGGGGCTCCGGGGGCGGGCACACGCCTGCACCGATGCTGGCCTGGACTCCCCCACTCAGGAGAAGGGGCCTGGCCGACGCGGGCATCTCTGCATCCCACAGGCAGTGTCTTGCGGAGACGGGCATCACTGTTGCCCCCGGGGCTTCCACTGCAATGCTGACGGACAGTCCTGCTTCCGCAGACCAGGTGCGCTGGGGCTGGAGTGCGGGAAGGCAGACAGGTGATGTGGGGGGCACTCAGGCGCCTTCACGCACCTGGCTTCTTTACAGAGGGCTGGGAGGGCGGGGGCCAGGACTCTAGGTTGCTAGTCCTGGCCCTGTCGAGGTCATGTGCCTGCCAGGGGAGGCACCACCCATGCCATTTGGTTGGGGCAGGGCCTGGCCTGTGGGGGGCAGTGGTGAGAGGTCACTGAGCCCTCATGCCAGTGGTTCAGTACCCTGGTAGCTGATCTCCAGGCCCTGATGTCCCCAGCACCTTACCTGACGGGTGACAGTCACTTTGCTCTCCACAGATGCCAACCCCTTGGGTGCAGTCCAGTGCCCTGATAGCCAGTTTGAATGCCCCAACTCCTCCACGTGTTGCATTATGCGAGATGGCACCTGGGGCTGCTGCCCTATGCCCCAGGTATGACTGGGGACAATGGGTGCAGAGGGACGGATCGAGGGGGCAAAGGTGAATTGGGACTGTCTCTTTGCAGGCCTCCTGCTGTGAAGACAAGATGCACTGCTGTCCCCATGGGGCCTCCTGTGACCTGGCACAGGCCCGCTGCCTCCTGCCCACAGGCGGCACCTATTCCCTGGCCAAGAAGACCCCTGCGCGCAGGACTGGTGGGATAGGTAAGGGGGTGGGATGCAGGAGCCCTAGTGCTGTCGAGGCGAAGCGCATCAGCTCTTCAGACCGGCCAGCCACTCCTGGGGGGCTTGGGGGGGGGGGCTGCAGGGTCCTAGGAAGAAGCACTACATGCAGCTTGGAACCACTGGGTAGTTCCACTCTGTACGCTGTGGGTCAGACTGCCTTGGGAGACCAGCAGAGCAGAGAGCGGCAGGTTGGGGATTCGGAGTTTGGGGAGGCCTCTTCTGAGCCCACTGGGTCCGTTCCCCTTCACTGCCCCTCCCCTCTCCATATCCAGTGGCCCTGCCCCACGCTGTCATGTGTCCTGATGGGCATTCCCAGTGCCCTGACGATTCCACCTGCTGCAAGATGCCCGGTGGGGAGTATGGCTGCTGTCCAATGCCCAACGTGAGTGAGGAACACAGCTACCTACATGGGGGAGTTGGGGGTGGGAAGAGGGGTTGTCTCCTCTCCGTGCAGGGTGGCCCAGTAGGTGCTTGCCCTTGAGTCAGGGCTCATGCCACCCCCTAGTGGGGGGTTAGGGTAGTGCCCATTGCCAACTTGGCTGGTCTTGGACCTACCTGAGACCGCAAGTCCCAAGACCCTCTCTGTCTTGCCACCCCCAGGCTGTCTGCTGCTCCGACCATGTGCACTGCTGCCCCCAGGACACCGTATGTGACCTCATCCAGAATAAATGCCTCTCTGGGGAGAATGTCACGGGCCTCCTCACCAAGCTGCCCGCGCATGCAGGTCTGGAAGCAGGCCACAGAGCCAGCCCTCTACCCCCACAAGAGACCCCACCTGGCTGTCCCAGGAAGCCATGTGGGTGGCTGGGCGGGTGTAAGCCTTTTCCCCATATGGATGGCCCTTGCTGTTTGGGCACCACGGGCAGTGCCCTCTGCTCATCGGCCGCTGCAGACCCCCAGTGCCGTGCTGATCCCACCCCACCGCCCCACAGTGCAGGAGGTGAAGTGTGACACGGAGATGAGCTGCCCTGATGGTTACACCTGTTGCCGCCTGTCAACGGGAAGCTGGGGTTGCTGCCCGTTCGCCCAGGTACCCAGGAGTGGGGAGCTGGCCTTCAGAGGGTACAGCCAGCCAAGTCTCTGTGCCCACCATCTCCCCCCACCCCACCCCCGCTCTCCCCTAGGCTGTGTGCTGTGAGGACCACATGCACTGCTGCCCGGAAGGCTTTAGATGTGACACGCAGAAGGGGATCTGTGAGCAGGGACGCCACCAGGTGCCCTGGATGAAGAAGGGCCCCGCCCAACTCCGTCGGTCAGACCCCCAAGCCATGGAGAGTGATGTCCCTTGTGACAGCGTCACCAGCTGTCCCCCCTTCAATACCTGCTGCCGACTCCTGTCTGGGAAGTGGGGCTGCTGCCCTGCCCCTGAGGTGCGTGGGCAGGGGGGCAGCACGGGGGCAGTAGCCTGGCCTGGGCATGTGGCTAGGCTGGTTCTTGGCCCTCTGGAGCCCAAGGGTGTGGTGCCGCTCAGCCAGATTTCTTTCTGGCTAGAGGAAGGGTGGACTCAACACCTCTGCCCACATCCCAGTGCCCTGGACAGCCCTGCTTCTGCTCACCCTCCATCCAGGCTGTCTGCTGCTCGGACCACCAGCACTGCTGTCCCCATGGCTACACGTGCACAGGCGAGGGGCAGTGTCAGGATGGGGACAGGATAGTGGCCGCACTGAAGAAGGAGCCTGCTCGCCCAGCCTACCTGCCCCACCTCACAGACACCAGCTGTGACCAGCACACCAGCTGCCCGGTGGGCCAGACATGCTGCCCAAGGCTGAGCAAAGGCTGGGCCTGCTGCCAGCTGCCCCACGTGAGTGCCGCTGCCTTCCCCAGGGTAGGAAGCTCAATGCTGGGGCATGGGAAGTTCATTGCCACCATGTCCCCCACCTCCCCCAGGCCGTGTGCTGTGAGGACCGGCAACACTGCTGCCCGGCTGGGTACACCTGCAACGTGAAGGCCCGCACCTGTGAGAAGCAGGTAGCAGTAGGCCAGCCCTCCTCCCGCCTGATCCACAGCCCTCCCGTGGCCTTGGGGGATGTGGCCTGTGGGGAAAGCCACTTCTGCCACGATAACCAGACCTGCTGCCGAGACAGCCTTGGGGGCTGGGCCTGCTGCCCCTATCGCCAGGTCAGTGCCACCTCCATCTCCACCCACCCTGGGGCCGGGGACCAAGCCAGGTCCTACCTTGTCTGACTCCCTCCTCTCCCCTGTAACCCCCACAGGGCATCTGTTGTGCAGATAAGCGGCACTGTTGCCCCGCTGGCTTCCGCTGTGGGGCCAGGGGCACCAAGTGTTTGCCCAGGGAGATCCTGCCCTGGGCCATCCCCGAGAGGGGCCCAGCCCAGAGACAGCTGCTCTGAAGAGGGACGGAGGACTGAGGCTTCTTCACAGTCTAGGGAGAGACCCTACTTCTCGGGGTGCCCGTTGCTCAGGCCTTCCCACCAAATCCCCCTGCCCTTCCCATCACTGGAGGATACGGGCCCTCAACCTAAAGCCTTCCCATCTGAAAGGGGGCAAAAACCACGTTCAAAGCTGCCACCCTCCCCCTGACTTCTGTAGGCCCTGTGGCCAGGTGCTCTGTCCTATCCACAGGTAGGTGGGTGGGTGTGTGCGCATGCGCACGCTCTCTAATAAAGTTTTTACACTTTCATGTGTGTTTGCCTTACCATCACCCCTCCTTACACACACACACACACACACACACACACACACACACACACACACACACACACACACACACACACACACACACACACACACACACACACACACACACACACACACACACACACACACACCCCCCCCCCCCCCAGAGAGAGAGAGAGAAGGGCCAACCCGGAGTTCTCACCAATTTAATTTTCTGTTGTCCACAGCGGCCCCATCACATTCCCTCGAGTCCCCAGAGCTGCCCCACCACCACCAGCCTGCCACTCTGCAGCCCAGGGGTGGGCTAGTCAGCAAGCAGAACCCCGCCCCTCCCAGGGGCCCCGCAGGGGTGCCCTCTCCCCAGCGCTCACATTAGCAGCTGGGTCCCGATTGCCCCTCCAACTTTCCCACTGCACCCCCCACCCCATCCCTCCCAGTATCTCCCCTGGGGGTCTGGGCCCCTCCCACCTCCCTTGCCTGGGGGCCCACGGGGGTCCCGCCCAGACTTCAGCCAGCGCGTCTCATTGGAGAGCTCCGCAGTGCATTTTCCGGGCAGGGAGGACTGGGGCTAAGAGCCCGGTACCACCCCCACAACACACCAGGCTGCACGCCCCGGGATGCAACCCCGGAAGTGGTGTCGGCAGGGTGCTATTTGACATTGAACACCATCAGTGGGCGCTCCTCCCGACGCTGCCAAGGGCTCTTCTTGTCACCAGCCTCATCGCCCACCTCCGCCCCCAGCTCATCCTCAGGGCTGGTGAGAGAGTCGCGGCGCAGCTCGCTGGCGCTGCTGCGGGAACTGTCCCCACGGCTGCGGCCCCGCCCTCGGGGCACCGTGGCCGCCCGGCCCTCGGGCGCGGCCACCTCGTCCAGCAGTGGCGTCAGCGAGTTGTCTTCCGGGGAGCAGAGGCCCGTGCGGCTCTCGCTGCTGCTGGGCTCGGTGTCCTCGCTGAGCGCCAGGCGTGGGGGCGCGGGTGGCGGCGGCGGGACGCGCTCCTCCCTGGGGGGCCGGCGGCGCGCGGGCCGTGCCTCGTGCACGTCGACCCCGGAGTCCAGGCTGGCGTCGGTGCTGCGGCCCCCGCCACCCGCCTGCAGGTCGATGTACGAGTGGCGCACCTGGGAGTTGGAGCGCCCGTCGAGAGACACAAACCAGGCGCGCGGGTGAGGCTTCACGCCCAGTTCCAGCAGCTTCTTCTCGGTCAGCGCCTGCAGCTCCCCGTTGAGCTGCGCCATGGTGGACTCGTTGAGCAGCACCGGGATGGTGACCGAGCCGCTCACGGGCGCCGAGCGCCCCCCGCCCCAGCCCTCGCCTCCCCCGCCGCCCTCACCCACCACGCCCGGGTGGCCCTGCATCAGCGGGCGCTGGGGGTCAGCCTGGGGGAAAGGGCGCGCAGGGCCCGGGACGGGGCCCTCCAGAGGGGTGGGCTCGTCGCCCGCGGCACCCCCCTCGCCTCCGAGGCGCACGTAGTGCGCGGGGATCACCAGGGTGGGCATGACGTTGCGGTAGACGCTGTCCTTGAGGTGATCGATGGAGCCGCAGAAGATGAGCTGCCCCGCCTGGCTGAGCGAGGGCGGCCGCGCCAGCTGGTCCACCGACTGCGACAGCAGGAAGTCGGGGGTCTTGCTCTCGGCAGTCCCCTTGTGGCCCAGGTAGTGGTCGAAGGGCGGTGGTGGCGGCGAGGACGGTTCGTGCAGGAAGGCCGCGGCCCCTGGGGGCCCCCGCCTGTACTCCTCCAGGCTGGGCTCCAACCCCCCAGGGCCCTCCAGGGAGCGGGCGCCCTTGAGCCCTGCGCCCTCGCCCCCGCGGGCACCCGAAGGCTCAGCGGCCGGGCGGCTGCTAGGGCGCGGCTTGGCACGGAAGAAGTCATCCCTGGAGGCGGCCAGGTCCCGGGAGCTGGAGAAGGCCGAGTGTAGTGGCCCTGGCGGCGGAGCCTCGGGGTCCCCCGACGAAGGGGGCTCCAGGGGCCCCCCACAGATGAGGTGGAGCTGGGACATGGAGGTGGCCTGGTCTCGTTTGTTGCCCTCGGAGGGCCCGGTGAGCTGCAGCTTGCGATGCTGCTGCCTGGGCTTCAAGCAGCGCCTCCTGGAGAGGGAGGGGCAGACAGGCCGTGAAGGGGCACTTGCTGCCTGCAGCTCAGCCCTGCCCTTAGAGGCGAGGAGGTGTGATGGGGTGCTCCCACTAGGCCTGGGGGTGGGTTGTCCAGAGGGCTAGGGTGCCTTTACCCCGCCGGGGCTTCTCAGAGCCCTGGTGGCACTGTGGATTAGGCAAGTGGGCTCGTTCAGACCCACCAATCGCTCCTGGAAGAAAGCTGAAGCTGTCTGCTCCCATCACTTTTAGTGTGGGATCTGGGGGATCCTTGGAGTAGACGGCAGCGGGTTAGGAGACCTGACAGCTCAATGATTGAGCACTGGGGTCACCAACAGAAAGGTGGGCAGTTTAAACCCCCCAGCTGCTCCATGTGAAAAACCTGGCACTCTGCTTCCATGAAGATTCCAGCCTGGGAACCCCAAGCCTACTCTGCCGTCTAAGTTGGAGTCACTGCGATGGCACACTTGGGGCAAAGGGTGCTACCCTGCTCACAGGAGGCTTTGAGACCCCGAGAAGACTGTCCAAGCTGACTGTGGAGGGGTTAACTCTGGCCTGGGGGTCCTGGGAGAGCTAGGCTAATAGGAACAGCAATGGATTGTCTCATGGGGGTCCTGCCGCCCCTACACCCCTGTCTCTCAGGTCACCAGAACTTGCACCTGGGTTTCCCATCAGCACAGTGAGGCTCTGATGACGCACCCTAAGGGGTCTAGGTCTCAGGCTGACACTGGAGGCGAGCGGGGAGGCAGGGCTCAGGGTGGAAGCGCACTCACCGGCAGTAGTAGATGAGCAGACACAGCAGGGTGAGCACCAGCAAGGCCAAGGCCGCCAGGATGGTGAGCAGGAAGATGGTGTGGTAGGTGCCGATGTCCTGGATGCCAGAGGTGATGGTGACCAGCCCTGTGCAGGGCAAAGGCTTAGTGTGTCAGGTGTGGGTGCCCTTCTGCCCTCAGGAGTCCACGACCACACCTCCCTCCACTGTCCCCCACTCTTACCAGCCATGGGGGAGGCCATGGCAGCTGCCCAGTACCCCAGCTGGGAGGAGACAAAGGTCCAGTAGAGCTGCCGGCCTTCTTTGCGGATCACCCCCGTGCCGTTGCGGACCCACAGCCCTGGGAGAGGCAGGGGTTCGTCTCACTCGCTGTCTCCCCACCGAAGCCCCACTTCCCTTCCTCATATCCCTGTGGCACTCACCACTCTTGGGATCAAACCTCCAGGCAGGGATGCTAGTGCCCACGGCAAGGGCATGAGGTTCTGAGGGCACAGGCAGGGACAGGTGAATCGGGACTGAGATGGGCACCTCAGTCCCATTGCCTGTCAGCAGGTGCACGCTCACGGCAGCCAGGGGCATCAGCTCCAGCCAGGAGCCATTGCCTGGGGGCAGAGGACACAAAGGCTGAAGACTAAGACCTTGGGGAGGGGGGGGACAACCTTGCCCTGCCCAGCACTAAGCAAGCATACCTGAGCTGGAGGCCTCAGTGCCCAGGAAGGCTGGGAAAGCCCTCATTTCCTGCTGGGTGCTGGCAGGTGTGAGAGACGCCCAGAGCTGGCTATAGGTAGAGCTGATTGGCAGGCAGGCCGGCCGGCACTGGAACTGCACCCATGGCTGGGAGCGCGTACCTAGTCAGAGAGAGGTGCTGCCGTGACTTGGGGACAAGGTGACCCCGTGACCAGCGCTGGAAGCAATGATCTACAGAGAAAGGAGCCACTGGGTCAGGTCATTTGGGAAGTGCAGGGAAGGTGGCGACTTTGGGAGAGAGCTGGGTCTCAAGAGAACGCTAACCTGGAAGGGACATGAACCTGAAATCCAGTCCTGGCTGTGTGACCCTGAGCAAGTTACTGGCTGTCTCTGAAATGCTGTCGCCTTATAAACCCATAAAATTAGGAGGTTTGGATCCTTAATTATGATTGCCTACTATGTGGTCCGCACCATGTCGGGTGCTGGGGGTACAAAGACGAATCAGACACAATTCTCTGCCTTCAAGGTCTCTGGCCAGGGCAGCGCTGTCTGTCCGCCGCAATAGCAATACTCACTAGAACGTTCTGCGGGAATGGAGATGCTTTAGCTCTCTGCTGTCCACTCTGATACCCTCTGGACACAGGGGCCACGACGCACTTGAAACGTAGCCAGTGTGTCTAAGGAGTGGGATTTTTTTGTGATTAAGGCATTTTTAAAACTAAAGTCATCAGTCATGTAAAGTATGTGCCTAGTGAGTCCTGTGTTAGATTACCCAAGAGAGTGTGTGTGTGTGTGTGTTGTATGTGTGTGTGTGTTGAGATGAGGTGGAGCCACACATCTAAAGACATTTCAATGTGATGTGCTAGCAGTGGTGTTCAGTGGAGTCCAGTCTAACTCCCCTCAACAGAAAGAGCCAGCCCTGCCCATCTTCACAACTGTTCAATGTTGGAGCCCCTGGTTGCTGCCAGCCCGCCACTAACATTTCCTCAGCCGTAGGCACTACTCCAGGCAGGGGATCTAGATGAACCCCTTCCACCAGTACAGCAACCTCTGCGGCAGCTGCCTGCATAGGAGCCCCAATTGCAGCAGATATTGAGGCAGAAGTTGCCCCTTCATCAAGCCCCGGCCGCCTGCACCAGCACTCCCATACTCACCCAGTGTGCCCTCCTGCCTTGCCATTAAGGTGGCGGGAGCTGAGGGGCAGCCTGTGGGGTCTTGAAGGGCAGCAAGGAAAGAAACCGGTGGGAGGGGCCTGAGAAGCTGGGGACAGTGGCGGTCCCAGGGTCCCAGCTTGCAGCCAGCTCTTTGGAGCCATGGGGGAGAGCTTAAGTTAAGAGTCAACAAAAGCGTTGGTTTAGCATGCAGGAAAACCTTCACGGTGTCTTCTAAATCTTCCCCGTTCCTCAAGATCAGAGAGGTGAAGGTGAACTGGCATGAGTGAGTTGATGGCCCATAGACTTGAGTTGGGCTGGGTGGGACACCTTGATATAAAGTTCTTTCTTATACATTAAAAAAAAAAAAGTAATTTGGGGACAAGAACTCAAGCTGAGAATAAAATGTGGGAGAGTTCCTCTCCTTGCAGAGTCCACTGTGGCTCCCTAGAGCTAGCAGATGGTGCCTGTCCTCTGCCTGGCTCCTCATTCAGCCTGCACCAGGCACTCTGTCCTCCCGACTTCTCCCAGGCTCCCACTGCGCCTCCATGACTCCCCCCAGGCCTTCCTCTCCAATGAGGGGGGACGTCTTTGCTGTCCCTCTATAGGCCTACCTAGGTCGACAGTTCCCTCCTCTAAATTCTTGAGCCCACTAGGCTCCCAGGCCAGGGTTATCAATCTTGAATGACGCTATCTGCCCCCAGCCCTCCCTTTTCCAGAGGATTTCAGGTCAGTTGTCTCTTCCATCCTCCCTCAGCATCCCCCACAATGCCTGGCCCAGCAGAGGCGCTGCATGAAGAAGTCATCGAGAAAATCAGAAAGCCCATGGGTGGACGAGGATCACTGTGGAATCACCCCTGGACTTGCACCTGGTAGATGCTCGGTACCTGTGGAATGACCTTGCATGGCCTTCTAACAGCTAGGCACCCAGTAGGTGTGCAACTGAAGATAAAGATGGCAGGGAGTCGGTTTCTAAAGGAGGAAAGGGGAGAATAGAGACCCTAAGAAGCCCCAGTAACAGTCAACAAGTATTGAGCACCTACTGTGCCAAGGTCTTAAGAAGCACTTAGCACGATTAAATTACGAAAGCAGGATTTCTTCTTACAAATGAACAGACTGCAGCTCAGAGAGGTTAAGTAACTTGTCCAAGGTCACCCAGTGAATGCATGGAAGAAGCTCATGCTCCACCTCCAGGGCAGGGGAAAGGGAGAGGGGTTAGGTGGGGTGGAGGGAAGCCTCACCTGGAGAGCCCAGTAGGATGTGCACCAGGTCCTCATAGAGGATGAGCGTGGCTGGCCGCTCCGGGAGCAGGTAGAGGCTGACAGATGCATACACTGTGGGAGGGCCGGCCAGTCAGCTCCAGAGAAGCTGCCGCCTCCCCAGGCTGGATCCTGCTGGTCCCTGAGCTCCGGGCATCATCCTCCACCAAAGCCCCCTCTGAATGCCCAGCTCAGGCAGGAGCAGCTGCTGGGAAGCACGTCTGTCCCCCACCACTGCCCCCGCCCGACTATTTTGGGAAGGGGCTGTCCCAGAGTCAGCTGCTGCCCCCTCCTTCCCCACCTGCCTCTGCACTTACGGGGCAGCTTGTCAACACGCCAGGGCACTGAGTTGGTGAGGAAGCCAGGGCGGGCAGCAGTGACCAACACCCAGGTGCCCAGGCGGTAACTGAGGGGCAGTGTGGCCACGCCGTCAGAGTCCGTGGTGCCAGCAGCCAACAGGGTTCGATTTCCAAACACATCCACTGAGGCCCGGGCCAGAGGCACCAGCTCCCCGCTCACATACACCTGCACCTTGATCAGGAGCTCTGTGGGCAGGGCGGGGCAGGGAGGGGAAAGAGGGTATCACTATATATATTATGGGCCACTTCGGTCTGTGATGCGCTTCCTCCCTCCCATCTTACCGCTTCTGAACTCAGATGATGCGGACAGTCAGTGCTGCCGTAAGTAAAGTTGGCAGCATGTCTTTCGTGCTGGTCCACGAAGTACGGGTGCAGCTACACTTAGCACTGTCCTGGATTTGATAAAGCTTACTCTAGCTCCATTTTAAAGATAAAGACACCGAGGCTCACAGAGCTTAGGTGCTTGCAGACCAGGCGCTACAATCATGTGGTGACTCTGAGATCCAAACCCAGCAATCTGCCCACGCTCTTGGCCACTGAGCCGTACCCACGGTGTCAGGGGAAAAGGCAGAGATGGGAGGGCTGAGGGAGGAGGGACAAGTGGAGAGCCTGGACCTAAAGGTGGAAGGGGGTGGCTCTAGACTGTTCTTCCTTCAGAAAGGAGGATGTTGGGCTGGCTAAGAGTTGTGGTCCTCAGACAAAAATTCAGAAGGGGACACTGGGGAATTGGCCCTGCCTGTCATTCACCATCTTCCCAGAATCCTTTGCACAGCCTATTTCCCTTCAGATTTTGGGACTCACCCCGAAAGCCAAATAAGTACCTCCTGACCCCTCCCCCTCATATGTGTAGCCTGCCCCTTCCCAGCTGGTCAGCCAGTGGATCACCAAGACAACGGCCTCATTCCTCCCAGGATATGGGCGGAAAGCTGGGGCCCTGGCAAGAGGAAGGGGAGGTGAGGAGGCTGACCCAGGCCCAGGAAAACTGGCAGAGGCCACTAAGAGGGTCCTGGGTCACCTGTGCCCTGGAGTCCAGCTGGGCCTGCAGGAAGGGTTCTGAGTCCCGATGAGTGAGCCAGGCCTTAAACTGTCTTCCCAGACAGCCCCACTGAGCTGACACAGGCACTGCCTGACCCCATGGGGGCAGGGCCCCGCCTATTAGGGCTCAGCCCACCTGTTGCTAACCATGGGCATAGGTGTACTGCTTGGGAAGGGGCCTCGGTGCAGGACCCTGGGAGGCAGAGTTAGCCAAGTCCAGCATTGAAGCCGGCGTAGGAATCAGAGGGTCACAGGGACTTGGGGAAGGCTGGGTGGGGCTGACACTCCATGTGACAGACATCCACCCCCAGGGCCAGCACCACGCCTGTCCCTGGCATCCCATCCAGCTGTCCGCCTAAGCTTCGTCCCCCGCGCCCCAGGAGAGTAAGTGGACACAGTCCCAACCCGCTCCCACTGCATGGTCCTCCCCAAAGCTGGCAGTCCCCTCTCCCCCATCCCACCCCCACCCCCAGCACTATCCAAAAGGAATTCTGAGAAGCTGGAAGGGCTGGGCTACTCATTACACACACACAGAGCAGCTGGACTGAGCAGCTGAGAGGAGGGACCTGGGAGCTGGGCACATGGTTATTTGAGGGAGGGTCTTAGGTTCTAGGGCTAGAGCTTCAGAGGAGAGGGGGCTTGGGGGACAAAACTGGGTGGGCAGGTAAGGCCTGAAGGAGGCATCAGTGACAAGCTGGGGTGGTGGGGATAGGTGGGGCAGTGCCTGGCAGATTCCCTCCCCCTCCCTCCCAGCCTGGGCTCCCAGCCAGAGGGCTAGGAGAGCCCCCAAGCCTGGCTCCATTCCAGCCAATGGCCTAGATCCCCCTCCCCTGGGGTGCAGGGGCCTAAGGGAGAGGTTTCCTGAGAGACCAAGGCCTCCTCCTACCTGCAGAGCCAACTCCAGGCCACCCCCCAGGGAGCAGGGACGACTGAGGCCCGCAGAGATCCTTCCTGATCTCTCAGCCTGACACTGCAGTGTCGCCTCTCTGGCCTTCAAGTTGGCCTCATTCCAGGAGGAAATCCGACCCCCTCCCTCCATCCGGACCCAACTTCCCTCATCCAGACGCCCCCACCCTGTTTTTCCGACTAGCTCCTTGGTGGGGGTGGGGACGATGAAGAGCAGGGGTGAGGGAGGGGAGGGCTGCCTTTGGGGTGAGGGTGTAGGGCTGGGGTGAGCAGAGGCCCCTGAGATTCCTGCTCTCCCTGTAGCAGGCGCGCCCACCCCTCACACACACACCTGGGCCCCGTGAGACCCTGGGAGGTCTTCACTGAGAAGTGACATGAAGGGGGAGCGCGGGGCGCGGGCTGGGACAGGAGTGACCAAAGGCCTGCCGGGCGAGGACCCAGGCACCTGCCCTCCCAGCTGGCCCTGCCCACAGCCAGCCAACCAGCTCAACATGGCTTTGCGACCCTGCCATGCGCCCTGAGCTGGGGATCACAATGTAGCCCCTTTTCCTGAGCCCCCACCCCCACCAGAGCCCCACCTCCATCACGATCCGATCAGCGTTTGTGGGGTGCATCCCAGTTCTAAACCTGGGGGGCCGCTGAGGGCTGTCAGGAGCAATCCCGCCCACAGCCTCACCCACTCTCCTCCCCTCCCCCCTCCTCCATTCCCTCCCTCGCTGTCCCCCGCCCCCCCGCGCCCCACCACCTCCAGTCAAGCCTGGATCAAGACGCTCAGCCCCCGTCCGGGCCCAGGGTGGCAGCCGAAGCTCGCCCCCACCCAGCCTGGCTGCACGCAGGACCCCGCGGGGGGCTGCGGCAGACAATGGCTCCAGCTGCAGCGCCTCGAGGACCAGAAGGGAGAAAAACAAGGCGAGAGGGGAGCGCGGCGCGGGGCCCGGGGCCCCCGCCCGCTCCATTGTGTGTCCCCAAGACCCCAGACCCAATGGTGCCCCTGCCCACCTTCCCCCCCATAAGCGCCCACCCCAGCTGGCTTAGCTCCCCCCGCCCCAATCTGGCGAAGAGCATACTCCCCAGTTCAGAGCGCCGCGAAGGCGGGGCTGGCAGGCAGGGGCCAGATCGAGGGGCGCAGCGGGCGACCGCGGCCCCCTCTCCACGGAGACTCACCCTGCGGGCTGGGGGGCTCCGGAGGCGACTTGCCGGGAGCCCGGGAGGCGCCGCCGAGCAGCAGCCCCAGCAGCGGCAGCAGCCGCGCGAGCACGCTGGGGCCACTCGGCGGCGGCATCGCGGGGCTCGGCCCGGCCCTAGCGGCCCATGGCTCCCGCGCGGCCGCGCTCGCCGGCCCGCTCAGCCCCCGCGCCGCTCGCGCTCCCGCTCCCGCTCCAGCTGCGGCGCCCGCTCCGCGCGATTGTCTCCGCCCGGAGCGGCCGCCAGCGCCCCCTGCAGACGGCGCCCGCACCGCGGGCCTCCCGGCGCCGCCCCCCTCGGCCCGGCTCCGCCCGCCGCCCAGCACTGCCCCCCGCCCGCCCGCCCGCGACCCACCCTGGCGCCCCCGCCTCGCGGCACTCCCACGCCCGCCACCCGGGCTGCGACGGAGCGGGCGACCAGGGTGTCATCACGGGGGCTCCAGGGGCCCGAGAGCCCCTGAGAGTGGGTGCGGTGGGTGGAGGAGGTTCTGATGGGCCTCCGCAAAGTCCAAGGACCACTGACTGCCCTGTCCTCCCCGCGCCACCTGAGCAGAGCAGGTAGCGCGCGGGCTGGGAGGCTGTGTTTCGCGTCTGCCATTCATTTTACACCGGGAAAGCGGCACTCAGCCTTCTGGTCCTCCTGCATCCTCTTCTTCCCAACGTGGGCATTTCAATCATCTAGACCTCGTGGGGTAAAGTCGCAACGAGCTATGGGAGGAAGACCCCCAACACGGGGGCGGGGCGGGCGGGGGACACAGTGGCTGCAACAATGGACTCAAACCTTAGAACAATTGCCAGCATGGCCCCAGGACCCGGCAGGTGTTTCGTTTGTGTTGGGCACAGGCTGGCTTTGAGTCCCAGCCCACCTGTTAGCAAGCACTTCACCACCACCACCGGAGGTAAGAAGCTTAGCACCTGCTTGGCCAGAGCAGGAGCACAGTAAAATCAAATTCAGTGCCACTGAGTGGATCCTGACTCACAGTGACCCTAGAGGACAGCGTAGAGCTGTTCCTTTTGGGTTTCTGAGACTTAATCTTTATGGGGACAGACAGCCTCATCTTTCTCCCGCAGAGCCACTGGTTGGTTTGAAACTGGGGCCGAGCAGTAAGCATCTCAATGCGTAGCCCCTTGTCCCACGAGGACCCCTTAGGGGCACAATAGGCGATGTGACATTGTAGCACTAGAGCAGTGGTTCTCAATCTTCCATTTTATTTTTTCCCCAAATGCTTTTCTTGGGGGCTTTTACATCTCTTATCACAATCCATACATTCCTCCAGCGTGTCAAGCACATTTGCACATAAGCCGCCATCATCATTTCCAAAGCATTCTCTTCCCGCTTCAGCCCCTGATATCAGCTTCCCATTTCTTCCTCAACCTTCCTAATCCCTGGACCCTTTCATACAGTTCCTCATGTGGTGTTGACCCCTCCCCAACCATAAAATGATTTTCATTGTTACTTCATCACTGTCATTTTGCTACTGTTATAAATCAGGGGACACTGTGAAAGGGTCTAGACCCACAGGTTGAGAACCGCTAGTCTAGGGTGAGGTGGGGCTCACCTGGGCCCAGGTAACCGGACCCATCGGTGGGCAGTCATCATCATCATCATCATCATCATCATGGAGGAAGTGCTTCTAGAAAGTCCAGGCCCGCTTGACTCCCTCCCACTGAGCCACACCCACCTGTGCTGCCAGCTCTGGCTTCGTGAACAATAGCGGCGCTGGACTCTGCTTGGTGGCAGTGGGTTTGGCTTTGGGTGCAGATCTGCCCCACTCCGGTCCCACTTCCTTTTCTTTGCTTTCCGTGTTTCTGGCGTTAGCAATTCTCAGCTCTGTGTCAGTCGCGGAAACTCACTGGGGGAAGTTCTGCCCTGTCTTGGAGGTTCTGCCCTGTCCTGGGTCAGAATTGACCGATGGTACTGAGTTTTATCATGGCCCAGACCGCATCTCTTCTAATCTCACCTCTTTCCTGTGATGCCTAACAGGAGATTGGACACCCAGGACGAGGGCCTGATGCCGCAGAGGGGAGCAGATGGCCCTCCTGGTTGGGGTCCCTGGCTGAGTCTTCTGACTTATGCATATGGGTAAACAACAACACACACTGAAATTTCTTTTCAGCAGAAATTTCCTTCTAACCAGATTTCCTAATCCTACTCTTATGTAAGCAATTTTTTTTTTTCTTGGAAGCTCAACACAGGAGGCTGCACTCACTGCTGGTGAATTTCATCCGGTTGGTTTCCACCCAAGTTTTCCAATCTGCTAAGGCTGCCTTGAGTCACCCATTGTGTGGGAGCTTCCTCCCAGTCGGCAGCCATCTGCAGGGTAAAGAGCGCCTTCCTCTGCTTGCCTTCAAAGGGTCACAACAATGGCAGGCAGCCGGGCCAGGACGGAGCCGAGGAACAGCCTAGAGCTGGCCTTCCGCTTTATCCGAATCGTCCAGGCCGAAATCTGAGTCTCGCATTTGTTCGGTCAGTGAAGAACCAACCAGAAATGCCTGGCTGAGTCAAGAACAGTTGTTGGGCCATCCAATTACAAAGGCAGGAGTTTGGCTAGCGCTCAAATATCACCGCTTAATAGTTTCCTAAGTGGTCACAGTCACCAAATGAGGGCCCTGTTCTGAAACTTGCCATGCATGGATGTCAAACTATCCTGTTCTTCTCAGGTCTTGCCTCTAGGTAAAATCAAGTACCAGCATCTCTTTATGACGTGAGCCTGTACATTCCCTAACACATATCACATCCAAAGTTCTCTCTGTGGCCGCCAGGTGCTGCATGCCTTGTCCCAGGCCACCTCTCTGACCTCATCTTCTGGGTCCCTCCCACCCCCACCCCTACCCCCACCTCCAGCCAAATGGACCTCCCTCCTCAAGTTTGTTGGCACACACCAAACCTGCACTCACCTCAGGACCTTTGCATCGGCTCTTCTCCATCTCTAGAACACCTCCTGAGGTGTCTCCAAGGCCCCTTCACCTCTCTGCTCACCTCCTTAAAGGGGCCTTCCCTGGCTGCCCGACTACCTGACACCCCATTTGCCCCCCAACACTCACTCACCCCTTCTGTTTTACTCACAGCACGTCCTGCACCGACCACACACCTGTTTATTTATATGCTCCTACCTCCACTGCTGGAAGCTCCAGCAGGAAGAGTTGCGGTCACTGTTCCATCCCACACCTGGACTAGGGCCAGGCACAGAGTAAGCGCTTGATAAATATTTAATGAATCCAGGCCTTCCCCAGGACCGCCCCCCCCCAACCGTCCTGGACCCAAGCCCTGCCATTTGAGAGCTGTCTGTCGCCCCTTCTGGGCCTCTTGTGACACCCTTCTCCCCAGAGGCCCTGCTCCAAGGTGGGGAAGGCGGCACAGCCATAGGCATACCACTGCTTTCCTTGGGCTGAGGCTGGGCCCCCCTCGCCCTGCCTGCCACGTGCCACTCCGAACCCAGCTTCTCTCTGTGGGGAATTGTCTCCCCACCACCCTTGGGGGCGTGGCGTCTAGCTCGCCCAGCCTGGCACCCGCTTCCAGGCTGTTCCTCTTGATCTCATGGCTGCAGCCACTCTGCCATCTTCCCGCCTGTGGGCTCGTCGTCCCACACCACAGCAGACAGGACACACCTGTGAGCCGTGAGGTTCTCATGTCATCCCACACCACAGCGGACAGGACTCGCTGTGAGCCGCGAGGTTCTCACTGACCAGTCTTTGGAAGTACATTTACAGACAGGGCTGTGAGGACCCACCCAGCTTTCAAGGTCCCCATTTTTTAATGGGCGGGTTCCCTGGCTCCAGGTCCTTTTGAGGTTTTCCCCTCTGTGTAATGAAAATATGGGGGAGGGGCTTCAAGCTGCTCAGCAGGGAGTAGTCTCCCCTCTGCACCCCCAGCCCTGCAGTGTTGCTGTGGTCGATTTGGACTCAGGCACAGGGGCCCTGGGGGACAGAGAGGAGCCCCCGGGGCTTCTGAGACTGTCATCTTTGCCGGAGTCCAGGGCCAGGTCTTTTACCACGGAGTCATTGCAGTGGGAGCAGGCTTTGGTGGCCAGTCGAGAGCCGATACTGTGCCCGCCCCCCCGCGGGCTCCTGCCGCCATGCCACCTTGTTAGCTCTTAGCTTACTGGAGTGCCACTCACCCTTTAACCCTTGTTTCTCTGTCCCCTGTCACTCCTTATTCTCTACTCCTAGCCCTTCCCCAAGACCACCCCTCTCTGCTCACCCCTCAACCCCAGCTCCCTCCCAGACACTTCTTCAGAGCCTCCCCTCCTCTGACCCCCAAAGGAGCAGCCCCTGGCAGATGGGGGCCCGGCCACTTTATTAGACAGCGGGACAGGGGGAGGTAGTCTTGCTCTGCAGGGACAGGAAGGACATCAAGAGGTCCCTAGGGAACAGCTCCAACTCTGGGGTGACCGGAGCGGTGGTGGTGATGGTGGAATGGAGTCCAGAAGCCCCTCACTTGTTCTCGTCCTCTTCCAGGGGTGGGCGATTCCGCTTGAAGAAGCCGGCCTGGGCGGACATGCGGTTGGGCTCAGGCTGTGGAGCTGGCCCTTGGGCCCCACAGCCTTAGGTGTCTGAGAAGCCAGCTGGCCATGGGGTCTGCTCCCTGGCCGGCCACAGCCCACTCCCCACAGCTTCACCGGTGAAGCACGTCTCCATTTGGAGAGAATGGGTACGTAATTGTGTTTGGGGTTATTTTGCTCTGAGTTTTCCTTAAATGCAGCTCAGACTTCTCCTAAACAGATGACCGACACATGGTGGTAGGCCTCTAACAGACAGTACATTCAATGTGTGGTCACCCGGGCTCGATCTCTGGGAGTAGAAGACTTGAGAGCCCCTGGGCCACCGCAGGGCAGGCGTGAGGAGTGAGCAGGGTCTACACCAGACCCTGGGGCTCCATTCCCAGTAGGGAAAGGCAGATCTTAGAGAAAGTGAGTGCCAGCCTCGTTGGCCGTCCCAGAATTCCTGAAGGCCGGACTCCCTCTCTGGGGCAACTTTTTCAGGGTCCCTCGACTTTATAGGACAGAGTGGAACCGCCCCCTGGGGCTTCCAAGACAGCCCCTGGAGAATCAAACTGTCAACTGTTTGATTAACAGCTGACTGATTAACCACTGCACCACGAGGCCCCTCGGGGAGCACAGGCAGGGCTGGAGGAGGCTCTCTGGAGACTGGCAGGCTAATAGTGGGGAAGGATGAGAGACACTCGCTTGGGCACCCTCTCCACCTGCCCGCTTGTGGGGTAGGGCGGGGCCAAGCCTGCATGGGCTGAGCCCACTCCCTCAGCCTTACCTTCCACATGGCCAGGACCAGGAGTGTGAGCAGCAGCAGGCCCCCCAACACGCCCACCAGAATCCACCAGACAGGAATGTCCTTCTCCTCCAGGGCCTGCAGCAGCTGCGTCTCCACCTGGGAACAAAGCCAGGACTCCTCAGCCCAGGTGAGGGCACCTACACCAAGCCTCGAACCTGCAGAATGGTGACCCCCCCTGCCAAGCCATCTGCTTGCATGGCCCCTTCCACCCATCCAGGCCCTGCCTCATGGGCAAAGCCACCACCCAGGTACTCACTGTCACTTCCCCGCTGGGCAGGCTGAGGGCCGGCACTGAGTAGGGGAGGGAGGAGACGTTGAACCAAGCGTGGGACTGCAGGGTAAACTGATCCAGGGGCCTCTGGACCAGGCGGAGGGCACAAGCCATGTACACACACATAAGGCCTGTTGCTTCCAAGTTTTCAAGCCCCACCCCCCCACCCAAAGAAAACCAGGCTCTCACCTAGTTCCCTAAAGTCCCTCTGCCCACCAGGAAGCCCCACCTCTAAGGCAAGCACCCCCCTAGCCCTCCCCCACCCCCGCACCTGGCGTATGCTGGACAGCTGCAGAAAGGCCTGCACCATGACCATGGCCCGCTGCCCACGTGCCATCTCCGCCAGCTCACACTGCACAACCGTACAGGGCGCTGAGTCGCAGTTCTGGGGGGGGGGGGCACGTTGTCAGTCTTAGATGCATCACACCCTAACCCCAGGATCCAACATGGGTCCAGAGGCTCAGGTAGCCCAGCCCCACCCCTAAATAGGAGTGCTCACAGTCCCCAGAGGAAACCCCACAGGGCAGCTCTACCCTGTAGGGTTGCTGAGATTGGAGTTTGGTTCCTAAAACTGGGCAGGAGGGACCCTCTCCGGGCCCACCCAACCCTCTGCCCCTGGGAGGCCCCAGAGCCCAGCCCTCTCACCATTATCACTGGGTCTTGGCGGACAGAGGGTGGCTGGGGTGCTCTGCGCTCCCGCCTGTGATGGGACAGGTGACCGGGCGACGGACTGGGAGTGGTCCCCTGCCAATTCAGCTGGGGGGGGGGGACAGAGGAGCCGTCAGGCTGGCCCCCAGCTTCCATTCTCCCAGGTGCCCTGGTTATGGGTCTGGGACCCCTGGCTTTTGTCCGTGGGCTCTCACCTTGAGCGGGTTGGGGGAGGGCTGCGGGGAGCACTGGAGTGCGCCCTGGAGCCGCACAGCTAGGATGTAGAGAAGGTCTTCTGGCCGGGACTGGCCTGGGAGGTACAGGACGATGCGCAGGTCGCGGACAGTACCAGGGCCTTTGTTGTAGAGCTGGGAGCCAGACCAGACGGGGTGGGGTGGGGGTGGGGGCTCAGACTCACGCTGGGGCCCTCCCTGCCCAGCCCACAGCCTCCTCCTCACCTCATAGGTGTGCTCCACTTTGGGTCCCCAGAGGTCTGAACTCTTCTCCCTGTCATTGTCTTTGGCCAACACCACCAGGGAGGCTGGAAAGGAGTTCCTGCAGGTCCCCCCCACCCCCACCCCAGAGTGAGCTTGACACCCTGATCAGCCTGTGTGGCCCCCAAGGCCAGGGTCCTGCCTGCCACCCGCCTTATCTAGCCCTGGGCCCTCTCTCACCCTCGCAGTTCCACCCAGGCAGCAGCCAGGATTGGCACCTTCAGCAGCGCCAGCTCGCTGTTGGGGTTCTGGCTGTTCTTGCTGGAGGGGAGGGCCAAAGGAGAGGCAGGTGAGGGGCTCTAGCTTAGGACAGAATATCAGGGGAGTCAACAACTTTCAGAAAAACTCACCACCACCCAGTCTCCACTCATCTCTACCCTCTAAGACAGAGGGGAACGACTCCTGTGGGTTTCTGAGGCTGTAACTCTTTACGGGAGTAGAAAGCCTCATCTTTCTCCTGAGGAGCAGCTGATGGTTTTTAACTGCTGACCTGTGATTAGCAGCCCAATGTGTAACCCACTACGCCGCCACCACCACTATTATCAGGGAATCTAGGGCAAGTTAGTTCTATAAACAGCATGTCATACTGCAGTTAGACCTGGGAAAGAACTTCCTCTTGGCTTCTAAACCTCAGAAAGTAGTCTCTGGGGAAGGCAGGGAGCAAGGAGGCCTGAAGAACAGGCATCTCAGTAAGACATATCTGTCTTGAGAGCATGTGAGGGTCTCTAAACAGGGGCTAGGCATGTGGAGGGGGGCCAAGGCAAGAGTACCTTCTGATCTGCAGCCGGAAGAACACAGACTCCCCAGCCTCTTCCAGGTTCCCCACACTCACCAACATCCTGATTCCTAGCTGGACCACATGAGGACCAAAGTCACTGCCCAAATGGCCCCTTTGCAGCACCCTTCCCCCCAAATAGTCTCCAGTCCTTCCCTCCCATGGTTCACATAAGCACCCATTTTACCCAGAAGCCCCCTCACTGACTCAGGAGCATGTAGCTAAGGAGTATGAAGTTAACTCAGATCGACCCCACCCAGAGCAGGCTGACCCATAGAGGGACCCGCAAAGTCCAGCTGTCTGTGCAGAGCCCGTGGGGAGAGGCAGCGTGGCCTCCACTCTCACCCGGGCGTCGTTCCTCATGGGGTTCCCCAGTTCACACATCACCGCCTTGCTCTCATTCTCCTTCCTCGGGTTACACAGGAGCCTTTCCATTCCCTGGGAGAGACGGTGTCCAGAGCGGGGGTGGTTACCAGGTGCCCTGGGAAAGTCTGCCAAGAGTTGCAGGCTGGGGTGCGGAGTGGGGTTGGTCTCTTGGGGGTGGGAGGTTCAGGGACTGTCTTGTTCTACTTTATGTACGGCATGAGCAATTTATCCTTTTTAAAATGAAATTTCCCATCAGAAATGAAGCACATCAAAGTTTGCATACAAGGGGGCTTCAAAGGGCTCATGGAAAAATTCCATTGCCTTTTAACTCCATTTTCCCATGAACTTTTGAAGTCCCTTGAGTGAAATTTATATATATGTGTGTGTGTATACATATATGTGTGTGTGTATATATATATATACATACATATATGTGTGTGTGTGTGTGTGTGTGTGTGTATAAGAATCTGTCACCATCAAGGAAAAACAAACCGGAAAGAAAGCCACTCAACGTGACCAGAGGTTTCTGTTAACTAACACTTGGTCCCTGGGTGCCATTAGTAAATTAAACATGTCAAGGCATTATAGCTTGGACAGCAAGTCTCAGTGAAATGGGAGTCAGGCTCCGGCTCTTCCCAGGTCCCCAGGGTGGGGCCTCACCTCCATGTCGCTGAAGGCCTGCATATAATGGGCACCAGGGGGCAGATGCACGGCCAGCTCAGCCTCATAGGCCCCTTCGCCTTCGTTGCCAGCATGTATCCTCAGCTCCAGCACATTGTCAGCCCCAATGAGGAGTGGGGAGCCCTTCCTGCGCAGGGAGAGGGGGGCAAGGATGAGGCCTGGGGGATCTGGTCCAGGCCCAGGGTCTTGGCGGGGAGAGGGGCGGAGGCTCGGGTGTGGGGACTGGGGATGAGGGTGCTCCTCACACTTCCGCAGTGAGCTGGAGCTGGGGCACACACAGGTCATCGTCCCCACAATCCAGGATGATGCGGGTCTGGAGGGGACAGAGCAGAAGGACGGGGGTGGGGTAAGGCAAAGGAGAGCTGTGGATGAAAAGGAGTTTAAGGATGGAGGTTGGGGTCTGGGTGCTGAGAGCAGGGTTTATGGGCTCGCACCTACACCTTGGTGGTACGTCCACCAGTGTAAAGTCTATGGAGCTGTGGGGGCCCTGCACTGCCTGCAGAGACTCAAGGTTTAGATACGGACAGCAGAGATCATCGTTACAATGCAGACACAGAGCATGGTGGGTTACACACGGGGCTGTGAATCGCAAGGTCAGCAGTTTGAAACCACCAGCTGCTCTGCAGCAGAAAGAGGAGGCGCTGGACTCCTGCGAAAGAGTTACCGTCTCGGAAACCCACAGGGGCGGTTCGACCCCGTGAGTCGGCATGGCCTCGATGGCAGGGATTGATCGTAATCCGGGCACTAATCATCAGCCTGACTGTCTGACAGAGGCCCTGCCCCTCCTGTGCTTGTGCCGATCCCCATCCGGCCCCGGCCCAGCCCCGGCCCCACCTGCTCCTGGACGTGGGTCTCTCCGTGTAGCACGACAGCAGGGGCCACTCCAGCCTCAGGCTGCAGGGACACGTTGACACTGAGCACAATGGGGCTTAGCTTGTCCCGGAAGTCAGCCTCGTCCTGGAAGAGTACAGGGGCCAAGAGTCAGGCCATCTTGACACTGCACATCCCACCTCTGGCCTGCGGTGCCCACCCTCCTCGGCCTGGCCTACTCTGAGGAAGGCCTTGGTGGTGTGGCAGATGGAACTGCGCCTCCGGCCCAGGTCCAGGTCCAGGGAGGTGCTGGCCTGCTGAGAGCCCAGCAGCAGCACCCGCCGGCTCTGCCGCGGTTTCTGTCGGTCCAGCTGTAGCTCAACATTCAGGCCTGGCAGAGCGGGCCAGTGGCAGGTTAGGGCGGGCAGGCCTTGGGGGAACCTGGCCCTTCCTCCCTCCTGCCCTGCCACTCACGCAGCTTGGAGGGGATGCTGTGCCCTGTGGCTCCCACGCATAGCTGGATGTTGAAGCTGCAGAAATTCAAGTGGCAGATCAGGGCCCAGGGGCACCCCTGAGCAGGCCCAGGTCCTGGCTGGCCCTACCCCCTAGCCCCACCTCCTCACCAGCTCACTGCTGTGTTGGTCTGGGGCAGGGTACAGTTCTTCACAGCAGGGTTCAGCGAGTCTGGAACCAGCAGCTGGACACTGGCCGTCACTACCGGCTGGGCTCTGATGGGATGTGAGGTCTGCCGCTGTAGCCGGTGGTCCTGACCTGCCCTCCCAGATGGCGTGGACCGCTACATCCTGGGGCCCTCCCCACCCTGCTCCTGGGGCCAGTCCTCACCTGTACACTGCTACCTTGCTGGCACCATAGGCTCCCACCAGCAGGTCTATAGAGAGTGGGGGTGGGGATCAGAATCGGCAATTAGAGAGGGTATGGATCTTCACCTCATGTCCCCAGGGCCCCCCAAACTGCCTCCTCCATTGGAGGTTTGGCCTAGCATGTTGGTATCCCATGCCACATGGATTAGATAGCCCTCCGCCCTGAAGCTGCCTCTTAGCACTTGCAGCTAATTCCCGCGGGCCCAGCTGGTGGCACCTGGGTATCCATTGTCATCGATGTCAGTGGCACCTCGCAGGGAGAAGCCAAAGCCGGAGCCTTCGGGGAAGGGGCTGTTCAGAACCTGGGATGGGCGGGAGCTCAGCCCCTCACTCTGACCCAGGAACACCAGCACCTGACCCTGGCCACTGGGGCCCCCATAGGGGGCGGCCACTGCAACATCTGGAAGAAACACAGGATGGTGTATTCTTCAGCCCCAGGGGCACCCAGGAAACCCTCCTGAGGAGTTCCTTCTCAGGGAAGCGCCCAGGAGACTAGTGGAGGGGTGCCAAGGTTAGTTTTTTGTGTCCACAATCCTGCAGCCTGCTTAGTAGGAATTGTCCAAATTGTCACAGCCTTGCCCACACACTGAGCTCTCTAAGTAGATGGACACGATCTCACTGGATTCTGAAAGGCAGTGGTAGTACCATTGTAGGTGGGAAAGCTAAGCCCCAGAAGAGTGACAACAAAACCCAGTGAGTCCATCCCGACTTACGGTGGCCTGGATGGGCCAGAGGAGAGCTGCGTCCCAGCTTTCAGTGGGTGATTCTGGGGGTACAGATCACCAGGCCTTTCTTTGGAGGTGCCCCTGGGCTGACTCGCAGCACCAACCTTTCCAGGTCCCTTCAGGTATTTCAGTTAAATCGCTGAGCGAGCTATTGGACATTGGTGCTTCTTCACCAGAGGCCCCGGGGCCATGTTTCACTCTGCCAGGCAAATCCAGAGCTACACTACTAACTCTTAAGATCTTTTGAAACAATGCATTTGGGTGGGCATTAATCAGGCTGATCTTAGTAACTTTGTGTATTACAGGAACGAGATAGCTGTTAAATATTGCAGGTGTTTGGAGTAGAGGTTGCAACAGTCTTCCCTTCGCCTTCTGACTTTGTTTATGGAGTTGTTTTTAAAGATAGGTTTCTTCCCCACCCGGACCAATTGGACCAATTTATACAGCATTCACCCTCATGGCCCACTCTGACCCCAGTGGCTTCTCCAAACCCCTGGCCTCCCCTCTCCCCTGGCCTCCCAGCTTCCTCTTCATGACTAGTTGGCTACCCTTGGCCATGTCCCCACTTGGAGCTCACTCACTGTCCACCTGCCCCAGAGTTGCTGAGGAGATGGAGGTTGGAATCCGGGAGACCCACGGTGCTGCCTAGTGCCCCGGGAGGCTTTCTGCTCAGCACCAATTTCACACCTGCTCTCTTCTGCCAAGGCCCCAGCCCGTTTCCCGTGGGAAGTAGCCTCCCTCATCTTTACTCCACAAAGATAAGCCATTGGCCCCCAAGGCAACCCTCTGCTCTACATCCACACCCACTTTCTTGCACCCTTCCTCAGTCAACCCCGGGGTCCATGGCCGTCCTGTACCCCTGCCACTGGGCTCACCCCCCACCCTCTTGGCTGTGCAGGGCTTTCCTCTGGATCAGTGAAATGAAACAATCCAAATTAACAAAGCCTCCCACCTACCAGTCACACTGCGGGAGGAAGAGGAGGCTGTCTGCTCCCATAGGATTTACAGCCTCAGAAACCCACGGGGCAGTTTTGCCCCGTCCGAGGGTGGCTGGGAGTTGGAGCTTGGTTTTTCCCCTTGGCCCTTGTGGGCTTCCGGCAGTCATTTCTTCTCTCTTCCCTTTCACGGATAAGCTGCCTCGAAGTCTTCAGACCTTGACCCTTGGCATTCTGGCCTCTGTCCCCGTCCCTCACTCCAAACTCACCGCCCCCTCAGATCGGCTCTAAAGGACCGAGTTCAACGTTGCTCCTTTGGGTTTCTGAGGCTATAAAGTAGGGGTGTCAAACTGGCGGCCCCTGGGCCGAATGTGGCCCCCCAAGGTAATTTTTTGTGGCCCACGATGCACTGAAATAAAATGCAATGTGTACAATATTGTCTCAATCTATCCTAAGTGCTATTTTCTTCGTAGCAATTGTTTTCTATTTTCATTTTATTTCACACCATCACGGGGCTACAAAATATCACCTTGGGGCCCCCAGTTTGACATCCCAGCTAGAAAGCTTTATAGAAGCAGACAGCCTCATCTTTCTGCCTCAGGTCAGCTGGTGGTTTCAAACAGCTGATCTCAGTTAGCAGCTCAAAGCTTAACCTACTATGCCTCTGTCCCTACTCGCCCCTACCCCACCCCTGCAGCCCTAAAATGACTCTCCCCCATGACCTCCTTTCTTTTAGCCAGTCACCCCTTCCTTCCCCTCCTGGTTCCTGATGTCTCTGTGACTCTCCTGGGTCTCCTGCTGTGAGTACCCTAAATGGTTCTGTCCCTGGTCAATGCTCATTTCACAGGCTCCACTCTTGTGAAAGTGGGGACGGCCACCCACAACTGCTCTCTGGGCATTTCGATCATGCCCCATCAAGCTCTTCAAGCTGAACTGCCGATCTCTCCCCAGCCCAGACCTGCTGCCTGGCAGGATTCCCCTGAGCTCCTGGGGGCCACCCCCCTGCTTCCAAATAAGGACGTGCTAAGTGTCTATGCATTAGCCTCACCTCGAACTCCACCACCAAATCCAACCCGTCTCAGCCTAATGGGCCTCTTTTAACCAGCCAACCTACTCCCCACTGCTCAGCGAGTCTCTGAGTCACCTATTTGGGGGAGGGGGGTTCACCCTCTGCTTAAAGGTCTCCCTGGCTCCAGCTGCTCTGAGACCCAGGTGCAAGCCCTTCATCAACAGCAAGTGGTGCTCCCTGGCCCCTCACCATTGTAGCCATCCCGGTTGAGGTCTCCCAGGGGGGCAATGGCTGAGCCGAATCGTCCATAGAGCTGAGTGCCGGTGAGCAGGAGGCTGGGGGTGCCCCGGGTGGGGGAGTACCGGGGCTGCAGGAACAAGTACACGCGCCCCACCTCGGCCAACTTGCTGTCCATGTACAGCGGGGCGCCCACCAGTAGGTCGTGCCTCCTGTGGGCATTTGTGTGGGGCTGAGGGGGATGCTGAGGGCCAGACCACATGTCACCCGCCCTCATTTTCCCACTCCGACCGAGTGGTCACATGGGGTGGGGGTAAGTAAAGGAGATGGGGGGGGCGCCACCTCTGGTGACCCAAATGGGCTGGGGTGGTGTGCCCTCTCCTCACCCATCCCCATTGACGTCTGTGACAGCCACTGAATGTCCGAAATATGAAGCCATCTGCAGGAAGGTGAGGCGAGCTGTGACCCGCCCTCTCTCAGACATTGCCCCCTCCTCCTCCCCCATACCTGGGCTCCTGGTCCCACCCAGCCTGGGCCATGCCCACTGGGCAGGCCCCCACCTGCTCTCCATGTAGGCGGTGCAGCCTCTGGTAGTAAGAGTTCAGGATCTCCACCTGCGCGGGGGAGGGGGGGGGGTTGGAGGGGTGTGGGAGGTGTGAGCCCAGGAGCGGCAGGGGCAATGCTGCGCTGAGAACTGGGGGGGCAGGCTGAGGTGCTTCAGGGCACTCACCGCTCCCAGGGTGCAACTCCATGTAGGGGCCCCGAAGATATATTCTGCAGAAAGGAGGGTCCAGCAAGTGAGGTGGGGTGGCGGCGTAGATTTCGCCCTGGGGTTAGGCGGTCCCCCTTTTGGGCTCGGCTCCCCACCCCACAGGTCCAAGGGGTTTTCTTGCCTGTAGTGTTGGGATTCCCATCGAACTCGCCCACAGCTACTGAGTACCCTGAGGATGCAGCACGAATAAATCTTTCTAAGAGAGGGTAAGCGGGAGGGAGGCGTCCGAGGACGACCCAGGAGGGGCTCTGAGACCACCCAGGACCCATCCTGTGTGGTCTAGAGAGGAACACGTCACCGCTAGGAGGGCGAGACCAAGACCCCACTTGCGTGAGTGTGCGTGTGTGTGCGCCGCTGCCGGGAGAGGGAGAGGAGGCAGGCGGTTGGCGTGGGGACTCGAGACCCTGCGTGGCTGGGAAGCCTAGAGGGTACCAGGCGTACCCCCGTAGCTATTCAAGAGGTCTTGGTTACTGGAGTCGAAAGTGAAGCGCTGGGCCGGCACGTTCGACAAGAGGGTGTCCGGACGGTAGTTCGAGACGATCTGGGTGATGGGAGCCCGCACCAGGAGCCCTAGGGAGCAGGGACAGGGTGTGGGGGCCCTGATGGCCAGTGTCTTCCAGGACTGCGGAGCCCGGTGAAGAGAGGGAGGTGTACAGATGGGTGGGGACATACCTATGAAATAATAGCCCCCGGGAGCCCCAAGCAACAGCTCTCCAGCCTGAAAGGGAAGGCCGGAGGTGAGAGGGCGCCCGGTGGGAGGGCTGTCCCCACGCCCTTCACACTCACTACTCACTACCTGGGTGACCGCCGAGCTGAAGCCCGCTTCGCAGTAGCGCTTGTCTCCGCCTGGAAGACGCAAGAAGGAGGGGTCAGCGAGAGGCGTGGCCAAGGCGGCCCGATACAGAGGCGGGGCCTCGGGTGGTGGGGCGGGGCCGGTGGATGTGGAGGCGGGGCCAGGAGCAGGGCCCAGGGGCGAGGCCTTGGAAGTTCGTGCTCGCCGGGATAGGGACCAGATGGGGGGCGCGCCTAACTGGAAGGGCAGGGGACGGGCCGACTCGGGGCCACGCTTACTAAAGTCATTATTCTTGTAAAACCCGCTCATGCTTTTGGCCCGGCAGGGCGAGTACTCGGCGCGGCGCCCGCTCTGGAGCTCAGCCACCAAGCAGCCACCTACGGGCGTCTTCCCGGCCTCCTCTGTCTTTTCCAGCACATTCCAATGCTGCCACGGGGCGCAGGCCTGGGGCAGGGCCATCGGAGAGTGGGGAAGGCCGCGGGGATCGGGCTCCACCTCCTTCCTCCCGCCAGAAGTGTCCGTGCCCCGCCTGCTCCCCTAGGCCCAGTCCCGCGGCCACACCACAATATAGTCGCGCCAGCTGACGACGGACGCCCCCAGTCCTTGGCCGGCCTTGAAGGTCAGGAAGGTTTTGGAGTCCACTGTCTGGTTCTCATCCCCTGGGAGACAGAAGGAGGAGACGCTGAGGCCAGCCGGCCCCTGGCTTCCGGCCCCCTCCATTCCTCCTCGCCCAGGACTCACTGAGGTCGAAGGGCAGCGAGGTGCACTGGCCACCCTCAGCTCGCCAGGGACACAGGAACACGCCACCCGTCTCCTCCCCGCTGCGGCCCTGGGCTCGAGGGGCGCCCACCACGATGGCCAAGCTGTGGAGGAGAGCTGGCTGAGCGCCGCGGCCCCCGCATGGCCCGGGCCCAGCGCCAGAGCGGGGCTGGACCAGCTTTCTGCCGACGGACCTCACAGACCGCGGAGACCAGCATCTTCCGGAAGAAATCACTTTCCTAAAGCAACCCAGCCAGTTGACGGTGAGGCTGGGACTACCACGGGGCTTCAAAAAGTTCATGGAAAAAATGGAATGAAAAGATAATGGAATTTTCCACAAACCTCATCTATAACAATGGTTTGATGTGGACCGAGAGGTTTGCTATTCCCGCTGAAAAGGGGCCCATCAAGCTTCATTGCCTTCCCCCATTACATCTCTACCAAAGTCAGAGGCTCACACATCCGTAGAAGATCCTTTTGTAGATGAAGGTCTTAATTAGCTCTAGCTGATGCCAGGCATTTGTTACATTTAGGAGAGAAAAGCAAACTTGAGCCATTTCTTTAAACTGTTGTGTGTTTCTTAGATGGACCGAGTCTGACATGTCTGGAACCACGTAATTGGTGCACATTGGCGTGCTTTAAAAGGTGTGAAGATTCAGATTTGTGCTACAGCGGATGGAAATGAGTTCTCACAAAAAGGATAGGGTCTAAGACTTCACATGTGGAGACCTAAGGGTTTGTAGTGACCACCACCATGCCGGTTCCTGCGGAAAGCCAGCTGGATGGAGATTTTAACATAACTAACCCAAATAAATCCTCATAAAACAAAAAAGAGATCCTTTTTTGAGAACTGACTTCAATGACGCCAGGGGGCGCCCGCGGGGCAGGGGGAAGGTTGGTGATAGACCTGAGAACCCCAGCAGATCTTGGTCCACATCACAGCTCTGTCATTTGACCTTGCGGAGTTTGTGACCTCTTATATAAAGTGGAGTAAGGCCACCCAGTCTCCGTGACCCTGAGTAAAGGAATGCGTGAGGGACTGGCATGGTGCCAGCTAAATTAAGCAAAAACAAACCAAACCCCCCTCATGGAGTCCACTCTGAACTACAGCGACCCTAGATAAGCCAAGCTCCCTGCCCTCACATCGGTTTCCATTACAGAGGCTGTAAACATGAAGGCAGACAGCCTCATCTTTCGCTCCAGGGGCCACTGGTAGGTTTGAACTGTCAACCTGGTGGCTAGCAGCCCAACAGTGCCGCCAGGGCACCCCAGTATATAATGCTTAATAAACTGCTGCCTGCATCATTCTAGGAGTACCCACAGAGCCAGAACCTGGGAAAGGAGGTCAAAGGAGTAGATATGGGTGGGAGTCGCGTTGATATATATAAAGGATCAGTGAAAGATTTGGGCCCATTCTCAATGCCCACCCCCTCCAAGCTCTAGAGCTAGGATGTTAGGTGTCGTGGAGTCGGTTCTGACTCAGAGTGAGCCTGTGTACACCAGAACAAAACACTGGCCAGTTCTGGCACCATCGTCACAGCTGGTTTTCTGTTCAGCCCATTGTTGCTGCCACTGTGTCAATCCGTCTCTGGCTGCGCCTCCACTTTACCAAGCATGATGTCCTTCTCGGGGAAACAGCTGATGTTGGCACCTGATCCCACAACCTGGTCCATTCTAAACATGAAGACTCTTGCTTTTCAAGTATCTACGAATTTGAGAATCCGGATGAGGGAAATGGTGTAGAAGGGCAAGGTGGGTGTGAATGGCAGCCTGGTTTCGCAGAGTCAAAGTAGGACCGGTTATGTGCCTGTGTTTTGAGGGAGCCAGGGAAGAGCAAGTCTTACAACTGACCCTGGAGAGAAAACGAAGGCATTGGCTTTCTCTTCCCTTTACTCCTGCAGTCCTTGTTAGTGCCCATTTCCTCCACCGAACTGGTCCCTCCCCAGTATTTCTAACCATGACATTCTGCACAGGCCTCAGAGAAATCATCTTGCCAAACTCCACCACAAATAGGAAATTCCAGGCCCAGAGATCCAGTGGAGGGGTCAGGGGGTCTCTACCCACCCCCACCCCCAACTTCCCAAAAGGCTTACCTTCCACGGTTGTCCTTGTAGAAGTCCAACGAAAACCCAAAGTGGCTGCCACTGGGGCCTGTGTAGGTGAGTGGTACCGGGTCCAGGTTCAAGGCCCAGCTTAGAAGTGGACCACAGGGTCCTAAAAGCAGGAGCCCCCCGAGGAGCCAGAGGGAATGCAGTGGACACGGAGCTCTGGCCATCTTCCACAACCTCCTAAGGCAGGCACGGGCTAGCGCTCTCCTCTTCCCTTCAGTTTTCACCACAGGAAGTCTCTTCTTATCAAACTGGTGGCCACAGTAGCTAGTGGATGGAGCCAAGGGCTATATAGGCCCTGCACACACCCATATGGTCTCCAGGATTGCCAGGAAGGGGTTGAGGCTTAGGGTGACGCAACGACTCCTCTCTTTCCCTCAGAACCGTTTATCACTAAGTCCTGTTGGTTCTGCCTCTCAACTACGTCTCAAATATTTCTCCATCTCCACTGCTACCACTCAATTACCTGTCACTTCCTGTTTGGGATGGTTCGGTCGTGAGTTACCTAGCCCCAAGTCTATAACCTTCCTGCCTGCCCTCCCCCTGCTCCCCAAAGCTGGCCGCCCTGCTGTGGCCCTCCTCAGTGACTTGGCCAGAAGTGGGAGAAAGAGCAAGGAAGCTGCTGCCTCTTGATAAAGCCTCAGGCTCCTGTATCTTTTTGGATAAGTACCTAGCCACTTCCTTTCTAGAGCTTTCCGCAGCTCCAGCCAGCCCTACTGGGCTCGCAGCTTCCCTGCTCCTCTTCCTTCCATCTTAGGCCAAGGCTGGCTGTTGCCACAGCGGGGCAGTCAGTGCTGGGAGGGGGCTGGCAAATGGATCTTGGCCTAAGGGGTCGAGGAAACACGGAGAGTATAAGGTATTTCCAGGGTATTCTGGTTCACTGGCTGAGATCATAAACTGGCAATTTGGTTTTAAGAGGATGGCGAGGCTGCGTCTTAAATACTTTTGACATCATGTCAGGAGGAGACCAAGCCCCCAAACCAAAACTCGCTGCCATGCATCAATTCTGACTCACGGCGACCCTGCAGAACAGAGTAGGCCTGTGTCTGTAGGTTTCCCAGACCTGGCACACCACCGCACCTACTCTTCCGAGATTCCAGAATCCTTTACGGGAGTAGAAAGCTTCATCTTTCTCCCGTGCAGTGGCTGGTGGTTTCAAACTGCTGACCTTGCGGTCAGCAGTCCCCCTCCAAGGAAATGATTTGTCTTCGTGGCTGCAGCAATGGACGCACACAGGAAGATTGTGAGGATGGGCAGGCCCAGACGACATTTGCTGTACATAGAATTGCTATGCGTTGGAATGGACTCAGTTGAAGCCAGGCTCTTGCTTTTTCTCGGGGAGGGGGCGGTAAGACGACAGAGTTCTTGTTTGATTCTGCTAAGGCCAGTGCCTAGAGCAAGCCTCCAACTCTTCAGACCAGCACGCAGGGCGAACCCACGCACGGTGGAGCACTGTGTCCATGAGCTGATGGCATGGTTTCTAGCTGCAGGGCCTGGGCCTACCATGCAGTAGGCATGGCAGACGGAAAGACAAAAGACCAAAGTATGCACTAAAGATGAATGCAAAAGCAGGGTCACTTGGAATGAAGTCTTGACCAGAAAGGCAAGGACGTCTGTGGACAGGAGGAAGGGACAGGAGTGTCGAGTCTAATGGGCACTGCATGCCTTTTCAAAACAGTTCTCAGCAAGAATATTGTTAACAACTTCTCCAGGTAAAGGAACAAAGGCACGTCTTCCTTTTGATGCATCGTTTTCTTCTGATCCCTCAACCTGGCCATGCTGGAACGTCTTAGTCCCTCCCTTCCTGTCCCACTTCACCCCCTCAGCACACGGTTCCCAATCTTAGCCTTCACTAGGTTCCGTGCTCCTCGGGTTTTTGAACTCCAGTGGGGACGTTTTCCATTGCTGAATTCCCAGCGGTGGGCATACATTTGTTGAAATGAGAACTGTACATACTCGTGTATTCGCCGAGTTTTTCAGCACAGTTTTTATGGTAAAATTAGATGCCTCGGCTGATATTGGGGTCGGATTGTACTCGAGTCTATACGGTACTTAATCCAGGCCCTCTACTCACCCTCCCCAACTGTCCTCAACTGGTGCCCATTAATTCAGTGCTGGCATGTGCCCCCAAGACCATCCCCACACAAAGACCTTCCAGGACAGAGCCAACTGTCCCGACAAGTGATCATCGGTCATCGCTAAGGTGGCTTTGAACTCAGATTTCATTAGCAGCTGAGTAGTGCAGCGCTGGCGTTAACTCTTACTGTTGTCAGGTGGTGACTCAGTGACACTATGTACACCTGAACAACACACTGCTTGTCCTGTGCCAGCCTATTATGTCCGAGCCCATAGTTTGCTGCCACTGTGTCAGTCCTTCTTGTGTGCGGGGAGGTCAGAAGCTTGCAGGCATCCTCCCTGAGTGCTACCAGTTGCCAGACAGCAGTGGGCCCCTCTCCCTGCTCTTAAGGACAATGGACAGGCAGGCCTGCAGTCATCTATTTGGTTCCTGTAGGTGGGGTTTACACCCTACTGATAATGGTTCCTGTGGAGATCCAGAGAACAGATCAAACTGGCTCCATGACATCCAAATTTAAGCTGCCATCCTGAATCTAGGATCGGCCCATCTTTTCACATGTATACCCCCCTAATCCCTCTTTTATTGTATATCCCTAGATTGTCCCCCTCTCATTGCTGTATAACCTATAGTGCAACCCCTTCCTGTGATGTAGGTCTTTACCTGTAATTAGTGGGCTTGCACGACCCCAAAGGTATATAGGCCTGGGTTAGCAAGAGACCTCTCTCGCTTTCTCGGCTCCTCCCTTGTCCTCTCATAGGCTCCCTCTCCCATTCCCTCGTCCTCCTTCCCTTCCCCTTCTCTCCACGTGGACCACCAAGCTGGGCTGAGGTGAGCATGCTACCATGAAATGTGACTCCATTATTTCAATCTCTCTTATGCTATGACGTATGTATGTGTGTGTGTGTGTATATATATATATATATATATATATATATAAAATTTCAACCGGACAATTGTGCCTATGGAACCCGTGATTAGTGGTGGAGGACTGGCACCCCCAATTCCAACCGCAGCTGAGGGTCCTCCTTTTTTGATGACCCTCTGCCTGGCACGATGCCCGTGGCAGTTACACAGCTGTGGCAGGTTATGTGAAGGGCTCACGTCATACAGTCCATAGTTGGCGGAAACACAAGGTTATACTTGAGCCCATGTTTTCACTTACACTACTGCCTTTTGTCTGAGAATCAAGAAGTTTCTAGACAGAGGGCATCATGCGAGCAGAGAGCAGAGATCAATCGGAAAAGCCGGGTGGGCTGGGACACGCGCCGAGAATGGAAGATGATCAAGTCACTGGAGGCCCTAGGATAAAACCCTAAGATGGAAGAAAATCGATGCACTTGAACTCCGGTGTTGGGGAAGAATATAGATTAACATGGACTGCACAAAGAACAAAAGATCTCGGAAGAAGTACATCCAGAATGCTCCTTGGAGGCAAGAATGTCAAGTCTCCGTCTCACATACGTCAGACATGTTATTAAGAGAATCCAGTCCCTGGAGATAGACATCATGCTTGGTAAAGTGAAGGGGCAGTGAAAACGAGGAAGGCCCTCATTGGTAAGGATCGATACAGTGGCTGTAACAATGTGCGCAAACGCAAGAACAATTGTGAGGACAGCCCAAGATTGGGCGATACTTAATGGTCCACAGGATGGCTGTGACTCAATGGCACCTAACAGGGAAGTTAAACTGTAATATACGTACGACCCACTACAATTCAGCGGTTCCCAACCTGTGGGTCTTCACTCCTTTCAAAGGGGTCGCCCGATTCGTAACAGTAGCAAAATGACAGTGATGAAGTAGCAACAAAAATAATGTTATGGTTGGGGTCATCACGAGGACCTGTATGAAAGGGTCGTGGCATTAGGAGGTTGAGAACCACTGCACCACATCATCAGAGTTCCCTGTAGGTGATAAGGAGGAAATAGATGTAATTCAGGCTTTTGTGGTTGGCGGGACAGAGGTACCATTACTAGAAAGGGAAATCCAGGTGGGAGAATGGACTTGGAAGGGATTTTAGTTCTGCTGGGTATTCTTGGAGTATCAGCGCTGGCCTGAGATCTAGAATCCCTCACTGAATGAAAATGTCATGGATACATAAACCACAGCTCAGGACAGTTCTTACTCATATCTTGCTTTAACTTCTAATCCAAATGTTTGCGAGTGCTCAATTTTAAGATACCCTAAAGCAGAGGTTTTCAACCTGTGGGCTGAGACCCCTTTGGGGGGGGGGGGTGTCAAACGACCCTTTCATAGGGGCCGCCTAATTCATAACAGTAGCAATATTACAGGTATGAAGTAGCAACAAAAATAATTTTATGGTTGGGGGGTCACCACATGAGGAACTGCATTAGAGGGTCCCGGCATTAAGAAGGTTGAGAACCATTGTCCTAAGGCAAACAAAAAAGTCCAAGAATCAGTTCCGGTTTAATCAGTAGCAGTAAACGTACACACCACCACCACTCTCCATCAAGTCCACGCTGACTCACTGTAACCCTATGTAGAAGCTATCAACCTAGTTCTCCTGTGGAACCCCTGGTGGGCTGGAACCCCCAGCCTTAAGGTTAGCAGTCCAAAGCTTGTCCAGCGGTGCTCTCGGGGGTCAATGTAAACATAGGGCGGGCCTGATGAACATGCTACAGTAATTCCAGCATGAGCTGATGAGAGTTCTTTGGCAACTAAGAACCCTGATCACAACAGGAGCTTATGGAAACACAACTCTTCAGTATTTCCCAACACCCTATTCTTCTAAGAAGGGATTTTTGTCATTTTGGGAAATGGTCTGATTGGAGCACATAGGTGGTTTCAAAGGTTCTCCTCAGTGGAGGGCAGAACAGCTGGATCCTAAACACTACATTCCTTTCCTGAAAGGCAGAGAGCGAGTGGGGCAAGATTTCTAAAAATCTCCCTTTCAGCACCTCTTTTGTGATGTGTAATACAGAGGAGTGGGAGCTGGAAGCTCTTAAGCATGGCAGTGCTATTAACCGGCTAAGGAGAGGAAGCCAAGGGTGAGGTAGAGGAGCACCTACAGGTCCTGCATAGGTGTTTTTCCCTTGTCTAAGACAAGAAAAAGGGAGGAAATAGAGGGGAAAGGAGGTTGACATTCCTAACCATTTTTACCTTAGAGAAACCAAACTCTCCTTACTTCCTCCTGTTCACCCTTCACCTTGGGGAATCGGGGCTTTGAAGAGCACGACACTAAGTCTCACAAGCGTCTGCGGCTTGCTCAGCGTCAAACAGCTGATATTCGTAATGCACAGCACCGCCTCCTCGCGACTTGAGTGGACAGGGAACGATCACGCCAGACTCTGAAGTTTCCACAAATCAATGGTTTATTAGAAAGTTCTTTCCCTCATTTTACAGCATATATACCTCTATCATATGTGATAGTTAAATACAGTCTGTTTATGCTTGTAAGTAAGGTTCTTTTTTTAAGTTTTAAAATCACTATTCTGGAAGTTAAAGAAAAACTGCCCCAGGGAGGCAGAGGTGGCCAGAGTATGGCTCAATCTACAAGCTAATGGGAAGCAGCATGGAAGTGTTAATACTGTATTATTTAAATATTTACATGGGCTGAAAACAAAGAAAAACGAATGCCTTCACTTAAAACGGATGATTTCATTTTTTCCAATGTTAGTCATCCAGAAAAATCATCCTTCGGAATCAGAGGAGGAGGTAGGGCAGTCAAGAATCTCCTTCACCTACTTAGCACTTGTTTCTCAGAAACAGCGTTTCGGGAATCTGAGAAGCAAGCAAGGAACACAGAGCCTTGACCCAGGTAGGCGGGGTTTATTTTCTTCTCCGATGGCCATCCAATCAGTGCTTAGCCACAGGATATGGGCAGAAATGCCCACGAGGGACTACTGCCACCAAAGGCGTGGGCCCTGCAACGCAAGCACCTCTGGGTCAGTGTGTTAGTTAGCACTGAGAGCTGAGGGAAAGGCAGGAGGGCAGGGAGCAGAACCGAGGTGGCAACTCTTCTGGGCAATGCCCTGGGAAAAGAGGAACCGTGACTGTCTAGGCTGGGCAGAGGCATGGAAAGATGAAGCAAAAGAATCCAAAGTGTCTACAAATGTGCTCACATTCCAAACAAGAGGAAGGAAACAGACCCAACTCTTTTATCCTCTGACTAGCACACTTCAGTTTCTGGCCAACCCAAAAGGCACATTAAAAAAACCTGTCAGAGGGGACCAAGTACTAGGAAGGCCAATGGCCTGCCTGGAATGAGGGGGTCCAGGGTACCACAGAGACTCCCCTCACGGTGAGCAGACCATCCCGAGGAGTCTCTCTCACTGCTTCCAGAGAAGCACGGGCTTGGACCTGCCCTTCCTCCTCGGTGGGACCCACATGTTCCTCTGAACAAAACATAAAGCATGAGAGAGCATAGCATCCCTGACCCCAAGCTGACTGCTGCCGTTAGCGCAAAAATCCCAGTGCTGGGAGCTCCGCTAATATGTAACGGTTGTCCCAGCAAAAATGTTAAACAATGTTCCTTTTTTGTTTTAATATTTTTATAGTTCATAACTTCAAAAATACATGAGCTTGATAAAATATACATGCTTAGTCATTTTTGCATCTAGCAGAAATCGAATGCTTTATTTTTGTTTTCATTTAATAACCTTTAAAGTTTCTTAATTCAACTAGGGCAAACATATTTACATAAAGCCACCAGAACAAGGATCACTTAAAGAGCCGGATGTAAAAAATATTATTGCAGTATACTACAAATATGGAACCTTTTTATATGAGCTACAAAAAGCAGCATTTATGTTTATAGAGTTCAGTGCAATTTTTTACATTAAAAAATCCTATAAATTAAGATAACATCAACATGACAGAAGGAAAAAAATACTCCACACACATGAACTCCTCTCTGGGGAAGCACACGGGTGACTCCATGGTCCACACAGCTTCTATTCATGATAGGATCTTCTTTTCTGGGATATGCAGAGCCTCTTCTCGGATGAGAGACAGGACGAGAGTGCCACCCACGTGGCTCTGTGTGGGAAGTGGAGTGAACCACAGCCAGAGCAGCATCCAAGGCCCTGCTTCCAGGCCAGACTTCCCTTTTCCACTTCACCAGGGCTAACAGAAAGTCACCAAGAGATGACCCAAAGTGGTGGCAGTTTCACCACCTAAAGGCCGGCGTGGCCTTCCCCATGGCACTGCAAAGGCAGGCCCACATGGCCCCTGGCCACTGCCAGAAAGGAGGAAAATAGTTTTAAGATTTACAGAAGGGAAGAGCAGAGGCTATACAGTAGAGGGAGGAGGGGAGTATCTAAACATGAGTTTAGAGATGTTGCTGCACAGGGTGGGTAGCACTTACTGGTGTTCCCTAGCTTAGAAACAAGGAGAGCGAGGGACAAACAGAAAGAGGGGAAAAGAAAAAAAAAAATCCCTGATAGTAAACCCAAAGTAAATTTCAAATCTGAAACCACCCCTTTAAGCCAAAAGTCAACTCTTTGGCTTTTAAAAGACATTGCCCACTCCAGCTTCTACTTGCTGGTATTAATGGCTCAATACCCCCAAGGGAAGATTCACGGGTCACCTTCCCTGGTCCTACCTGAGCTCCCATTCCCAACTCATGTGCCATGGCTAGGGGGGTGCTGCAGGTCCTGACCTGAGAAGATGGGGTGAAGTAGTGGGTGGAGGTGGAGGGCAGTGGCAGCTGCTGCAGCCGGCCGTGGGGCAAGCAGGGTCGGATAGAGGGCAGCATGGGGGACGGGGTGGAAGGTGAAGGGCCCGGGGTGGATAGCCGAGGCAGGAATGATGTGGATGGGATGGCTAGCAAGGAAGGTGGCAGGGTGACCAGGGATGATGGAGTGAGTGAGGTGGGATAAGGAAATAGGAGTCAGGTGAGGCTGGGGAATGTGATGCACTTGGGCAAGGGGTTGGGGGTGGGGGTGGGGGTGAATGCCAATGGCGGCGGCAGCTGCTGCAGCATGATGTTGCAGGATGGCATGCTGGACAGTGGTGATGGAGGTGGCCGAGGCTGTGGCTGGCTGCTGAATGTGGATGGGCTGCAGGGCTGGAGTGGCTGGGGCCAGGGCAGCCGCGGCCGGAAAGGCCTTTACTTGCTTGGCGAGTAGCTGCTGCTGGATGTGTTGCTGGGCAGCCTGCTGGAGCTTGCTGTACTTCTCCATCTCCTCTGGAGTGAAGGTGATGGGCTGGCTCTCCAAGGGGGCTAAGGAGGCATCCTCAGCCCCCTCTGCTGACTCCATGCTAGGCTCCCCACTGGGAGGTGCATAACTGGGAAAGTGCTCGAGGTCTGGCGCCATAGGCAGCAGGCTGGAGTCCACAGGGCCTGGTTGACTGCCACTATCCAAGGACTCTACGGTGTCCCCGTCGCTGGGGTCAGGGAGGTAGTTATGAGAGACGGCTGGGTCCCCAGGGTAGCAGTCAGAGTGCACTGGAGTGCCCAATGGAGCCACAGTGTGATCAGCGGGAGCGTCTTCGGACTTTGACTCTTCTGGGGACGGGTCTGATAAGGGGCCAGCTGTTTCCTCTGAGGGGAACTGATGTCCAAATGGGGCATTGCTGCTCCCTGGGGGCCCATCTTCCGCCTCGGACTGTTCGTGATCTTCGCCCTTATCTACACTAGACTCTTCACATTTCTTGGTGTTGGGTTTCCGGGTAGCTGGAAGCTTCCCTATCAGTGGAAGGACAGGCTTATTGCCAAGGGAAGGAGGGAGCTTGGGCCCAAAGTAACCTTGTGGGGGGTCCTTGAGCTTGAGCCCTGATTTACTGGGGGTGGCCAGCACCTCCTCACTCACACTGGGCTTTCTTTCTACTCTCCTTGACTGGATCTTCTCCAGGAGCAGCTTGGCGGTGACAGAGTTCTTATCTTCTGGGCTGCAGTCACCGTCTGACCCCCTTGCTGAACCAGTGGTGCTATTCCCCAAGGGTGGGCCGGACCCTTTACCATCATCTCCTCGGCCATCATCTTTCTTCCCGGGACCTTCTCGGCCAGACCGGAAATAGTGGGGGGACTGGGAGCGGTAGATCTTGGAGCGAATGAAGTCCCGGTGACCAGACCGCCTCTCCTCTGGGCTCTCGTGACCCCACGAGCCCTTCCTGGAGCCTGACCTCTGGGAAGGGCTCCTGGTACTGCGGCTGCGATCTCGGCTATAGCTCCGGCTCCGCTGCCAGCTGTGGGCTGTGGTGCTGCGGCTCCGCCGCTTGCTCCGGCTGCGACTACAGCTGCTGCTGTGGCTACGGCCCCGGGACCTTGAGCGCTCTCTGGAATGACTCCGTGACCGGCTGCGGGACTGGCTGCAACTGAGGCTGTACTCATCTTCAGAAGAGGAGTACTTGCGCCTTTTGGACCTGCGCTTGGAGCTGGCATAGTCCGAGTCATCAGAATCGTGGGAACGCTTGGAGTGCCTTCGTGAGCGGTCACTGTAGTCGCTGTAGCTGTCGTCCGAGTAACTGCGCTGTCTACTGTAGCAGCTCTGGTCGGAAGAGGCATCTGAGCTACTAGAGTAGGAACGGCGGGAGGAGCGGTGTGAGGAATGGCGCCGGCCAGACCTTGAACGGCTGCGGGAATGCTCACTGCCCGAGTCCTCCTCCTCCTCCTCCTCCTCACTGTACTGGGATGGGGCCTTCTGGTGTGGCCGGCGTGTTGAGGCGTCATCACTGTCCTCATCCCCACTGCTGGCTCGGCTCCTGTGGCTGACTCGGCTGCTGCGTTTGGGGCCAGCTCTTCGCTGGCAAGAGGAAGCTGGAGGCTCGCCTTTGTGTTTCCTTCCACCATGCTCCTGGGAACTGCTGCCGCCCCCACCTTCGTCCTTCTTGCCACTACCCCCCTCTTCAGCAGGGAGGGATCGCCGCTGAGAATCCTCTTGGGCTCGACGCCGTCTTCTGGGTGGCGCAGGGCTGCCACTTCCAGGAGGTTCTGGTTTGGGCCCCCGCTCAGAATCTGCAGGAGCTGAGGACTTGTTCTTCTTGCGCTTCCGTTTCTTGCGCTTCTTTGACTTCTCTCCAGGCTCTGCTTTAGAACTTTTCTCTTCTGGGTCGGCCTTGTGTTTCCGCTTGTGTTTGCTAGCTTTCTTGTGCTTTTTCTTTTTGTGACGGTGAGACTTCCCAGACCGTGTTTTCTTGCTAGGAAGGCTTCTCCCGGTATCTTCCGTCTCTGACCCGTGGCTGCCCCCAGGCTCCTGCTTGTTCAGGTTGCTGCTGGCAGATCCCAAAGCAGGGGCATCCCCTCTGCCTCCTGAGGTGTGCACTGCCTTCTCTTCCTCCTTGCTTTTATTCGGCTCTGCAGGAGCAAGGTCTTGTAGATGGTCTTTTGAGGGGCCTCCTATATCCTTTGGTTTTTCTGTTCCTTTAGCTCTGGCATCCTTGTTCCTTGAAAGTTTAAAGTCAAAGTATAAAGGGTTGCAACTATATGAAATGGAGGGTTCTGCCTCGGTGAAAATTAATAGTTCTGATGGCCACTGGAGGGCAGTGCTTCCATCTTTGCTCAAAACTGGGAAGAAGGGGCCCGTAGGACGTTTGGGGCCATCCTGGCTTTCTTTCCCTGCTGGGGTAGCCTGAGAAGTTTCTGTAGAAGGAGTGGATGCACACATGTGGAGCTCTAAAGCTTTCTGACTCTCTAAGCTCTGTTCGTTCCCAACCCCTCCGGAGGCCTTCTTGGTCTCAGCTTTGCTTGCAGGCTCCGAGGACTCAGTCCCACTGTTTTCCCTCTGCTGCTCGTTCAGGTCACTAACTGTCTTTTCGGCTCCTTGACCTGCTGCCACCTTGGCGCTGCCTTTAGGCTTGGGAGAATGGCTTGCTTTGCTCTCCGAGGCAGTCCTTGGGTGCGCACTGTTCTCACCTTCCGTTTGTTCACTGGCTCGCATAAACAGTAGGAAGGGGAAATTGGGTTTCACTTTGCAGTGTGCTGGGGGGATGTAGTGGTAATATTCAGGCTCTGACACCCCTGTTCCTTCTTCTCGCTTCATTTTTTTTAACTTAGATAATGTTGAGGCAAGGGACCCTCCGTCCTGGGGGTCTTCGTCCTCTTTTTGACCGTCGAGATTACCACTACCCTCAGTGTCTCCCACCTTCTGCAGTGCTGGGTCAGAACCCTTCTCATCAGCTTTTGCTCCATCTTCAGAAGGTCCTTCCTCTGCATGGTCCTTGAAGACAGATGCTATGGATTCAAGTTTGACAGGAGCTTTCTTGGCAAAGGAAAATGACACCCCCAATTTTTGCAAGGGTGTCCCCAGGTTATTCTTAATGCCAAAGCTGATGCCTTGGGAAGCTGAGCCAGGAGCCGGAGCCAGTCCAGCAGTGGGAGTCATCTGCACTGCAGTGAAAGGGCCTCCTTTTTCTGTGGGGAGTTCAGATCCCAGGCCACTAGTGGCATTGGCACTTGTGCCACTGTTTGTAGCAGAATCATCCTTGTCATCATCTCCACCTTCTTCATCTACAGCCACTGTGGTGGGCCGGAACATGGGGCCACTTCCAGGTGCACTATAAAATGTTTAGGAAAAAGAAAAGGTAGGTTTAGGGGCACATTTCATACAGATAAAACAGAAAATACCGTAAAGTCTTATACATTAGCCATCTTTTACGTTCTACACTGCACACAAGTGATGGTTTCCTAGTTCTGAGCTACCGAGTAGAGCTACCTCAGTGAAGGCTAGTCAAGGTTACCCCACACCCAGCTAGATTTCTAGGACCACTTACTGCTGCTTTTTTCTAGATCGTGCCAACATTCAAAAAGTGAGACTCACCTCTGAATTCTAACAGCCCATCATTACTATCTGGTATAGTCTACCCTGTTCCTGTTTCCAATCTCGTTGCTCACTGTAGCATCCCACTCATTAGTTCAGTATGTTATCAAATATACACTTGCAGTCCCCAAATCAATGCTCTCAAATGTATAGTTGCATTCACAAAAGTTGTATTTTAATTTAGTTGAAAATAAAAATCTAATTTCCCATTTTCGAATTCCTTTAAAGACACCATTACTATGCTAAGTCTATGATCAATGTATCTGTGTTAGAAGCAAAGAGTCTGTATCTATCTTCTGGGTACCACCATCTAAGCATTTGTTTTGTTTGTTTGTCGACAATTTCTGGGCACTAAGCACCACTGTCATGATACCACCAAGCACTTTCTCAGCTGTGACAACAGAAGCACTTCAGTGTGAACACGGTCTGTTTTTCTTTTTTTAAAGAAAACCGTTTCAGAGGCTTATTTCAGAGCTCCGGGTAGGGAAGGGAGAGCAGAGAAAGGGATGGGAGCATCCTGAGCTCCTAGGTGAGGTTCATGAGAGCCCCCCAGTTGGGGCGGGGCAAAGTCACACTGTCCAGGAGAGAGGTGGAGAGTTCTACAGCCTGGGTCTGGGAGATAGTGAGTAGCTGGGGAATTTTTATTTGGGTTTGGCTGTTTTGCCAAGTGGGCAGTTAGAACTCAGTAACAATGTAACAATGCTATCGGAGCTGCCATCCATCTGCGTCAGGGCTTCAAAAGACCTCGTCAGTTGTTGCACACCACTCAACACTGTCCTCAGGGTATTCTTCCATTTGCCTGCCTCACCAGTTCCCGTTTCTGACTAACATTCGGATCTTTTTGGTGATAATGGGCGTGGTACTCTGTCTGGCTGCTTCCTGCTGGTGGGGGGTGCTAAGGGGCATAAATACCATAGCAGGCAGAAGGCAGCTGGTGGGCAAGTAGGTATACAAGTGGAGAAGCTGGTTCAATGTGAACCTGGATAGTTCTTGTATGCACCCCTGGTTAAATCTGAGAAAGAATGGGGCTCAGCCTCACTTCCAGGTCCACGTGGACATGGGAGACGGGAGGGCAGGAAAGAGGGGGAAGGGAAGGAGGGCAAGGGGAAAGGGAACAGGGGAGCAAGGACCAGGGGCAAGAGGGCGGGAAGAATGGAGAGAGGCCAAGGACGTGAACACTTGTGTTTTAAACTGCTTGTTTGGCTCAAAAAAAAAATTTTTTTTTAAACAGGGATCTGATTGGATTATGCCAAATTGTCTCCTTCCAGGACGAAAGGACCAGGTAGTGTTTCTCCCAGATGGCCAACCGAAAGCGTGGCTTAAAATTTTTATAGTATGTGAACTGTACAGTATGTATTCCTTGCTAAGCAGAACTGAAAGGAATGTACATATTTGAATGAAGCCCTTTATTTTAACAGTCCTGAACTTTGGTACCAAATATATTCAGATAATGCGGTGGTATCCTTGAGGTCTGAACTCTTTTCCCAAGAATAAGGGAGCCAAACAAATTTGGGTAGCAAGGGATGCTTATACCTATTTATACACAACACTGTATGGCAAAACAAACTAAAAGTTCTATCTTAGGAAAATGAAATATCTGATGACGGAACATAAAAGTTTTTTTATTTCCTTTAAAAATATTTAAAATTTATTTTTAAATCATTTAATTGGGGACTCTAACAGTTATTATAACATTCCATACATCAATTTTATCGATCATATTTGTACATATGTTGGCATCATCATTTCTAAAACATTTTCTACTTGAGCCCTTCCTATAAGCTCTTCCCCCCCTCCCCCACTCACATTATCTTTTGTTTTTCTTATGTCCCCATTTAAAGCCACTCCTGAAGAAAAAAATGTACCATAATTTGTCCTGAACTAGGGAACATCTTACTTTGGTGTCTATGTCTTAAGGATGCATCCTCACAAAGGAGTCTTAAGGTGGCACAAATAGTAAAATACCCAACTACTAACTGAAAGGATCGCAGTTTGATCCCACCTACATCGCACTCAGATTAAAGGCCTGGTCATCTGCTTCAACCAGTGGAGTACAGTTCTCCTGGGGTTGGCATCCATCTGAAATTATTTAACAACTGGATCAGATTTTTATTGTATCCTTGCAATGGATCCCAGCAGCATAGTGGTTACTTGCTGGGCTGCTAAACGCAAAGTCAGCAATTTAAAACCACCAACTGCTCCTTGGGAGTAAGGCTTTCTACTCCTGTGAAGAATTACAGTCTTAGAAACCCAATATAGCAACAATGAAACATACAACTTTCCACCAGTTCCTAAATGTTTCCTCCCTGCCACTATCATGATCCAAATTCTACCTTACAAATCTGGCTAGACCAGAAGATGTACACTGGTACAGTTAGAAACTGGAAGCACAGATGATCCCTTCAGGACCAGTGCTGAGAGTGGCGATATCGAAAGGGTGGAGTGCAAAGAAACCGACCACAAGGATCTACATAGAACCTCCTCCCTGGGGGGATGAACAGAAAAGTGGGTGAAGGGAGACATTGGAGAGTATAAGATATGAAAAAATAATAACAATTTATATATTATCAAGGGTTAGTGAAGGAGGGGGGAACAGGGAAGGAGGGGAAAAAATGAAGAGCTGATACCAAGGGCTCAAGTAGAAAGTAAATGTTTTGAGAATGATGATGGCAACAAATGTACAAATGTGCTTGACACGAAAGATGGATGTATGGATTGTTATGAGAGTTGTACAAGCCCCCAATAAAAAAAAAGAATTCAGGGGATAAAATAAACCTATTAAATTCAGGAAGCTGGGAAGTCAAGACTTCAAATTAGTCACAAATTTTTATAAGCCACAATCATAGCTTCACTTTCTACTGTGGCCACAGTTCTTTTTTTTAGTCCTGGCCAGACAGTGAAAACAAGCAGATAGAGGCACACCGTTCATGAAACTTAGAGCAGCTTTAAATGCTCAGAGACTGGGTCTCCACAGTCTGGTTGTTTCAGGTGAGTTCCATCTATAGCAGTGGTTCTCAACCTGTGAGTTGTGACCCATTTGGGGCGGGGGGGTATCAAATGATCCTTTCACAGGGGTCACCCGATTTATAACAGTAGCAAGATTACAGTTATGAAGTAGCAATGAAAATAATTTTATGAAAAAATAATAATTTTATAGGTCTACCTAGATAAGGTAGGCAAGATAAACAATCTGGAGGAGAAAACAATGGGACTGACGGTTCTAGGGGGGGACATGGGAGAGGGAGAGGCAAAGGAAAGGAAGTGGGTGTTAACAACCCCAGGGACAAGGGAACAACAAGTGATCCAAAATCGGTGGCAAGGAGAGTGTAGAAGGCTTGGTAGGGCATGATCAAGAGCAATATAATCAAGAGGAATTACTGAAACCCAAATGAAGGCTGAACATGACAGTGGGACAAGATGAAAGTAAAAGGAAATAGAGGAAAGAACCAGGTGGCAAAAGACAATTACGGAGGTCTAAATATAGGCATGTGCATATGTAAATATACTTATATATGATGATGGGGAAATAGATCTATGGGCATATATTTATAGGTTTAGTATTAAGGTAGCAGATGGACATTGGGCCTCTACTCAAGTACTCCCTCAATGCAAGAACACTTTGTTGTATTAACCTATCATTCCATGATGCTCACCTTTCCGACATGATTGCTGAAGACAAAGTGGGTGCAAAAGCAAATGTGGTGAAGAAAGCTGATGGTGCCAGGCTGTCAAAAGATATACAGCATCTGGGGTCTTAAAGGCTAGATGATAAACAGCCATCTAGCTGAGAAGCAACAAAGCCAACATGGAAGAAGCACACCAGCCTGTGTGATCACAAGGTGTCGATGGGATCAGGTATCAAAGAACAAATTATCCTATCATTATGATGAGGGAGAATGCAGAGTGGGGACCCACTGTAGGCAACAGGACATCCCCTTACAGCAGAGTTGTGGGAAGGAGACGAGCTAATCAGGGTGCAGTATAGCAATGATGAAACTTACAACTTTCCTCTAGCTCTTTAATGCTTCCTCTCCCCCACTACCATGATCCCAATTCTACCTTACAAATCCTGCTAGACCAGAACATGTATACTGGTACAGATCAGAGTTGGAAACACAGGGAATCCAGGACAGATAAAGCCCTCAGAACCAATAATGAGAGTAGAGAGAGCAGGAGGGTAAGGTGAAGGTGGAGGAGAAAGTGGGGAACCAATTACAAGGATCTACATATAACCCCCTCCCTGGGGAACACACAACAGAGAAGAAGTAGGTGAAGGGGGACATCGGTCAATATAAGACATGAAAATAATAATTTATAAATTATCAAGGGTTTGTGAGGGAGGGAAGGTAGGGGAAAAATGAGTAGCTGATATCAAGGGCTCAAGTAGAAAGAAAATGTTCTGAGAATGATGATGGTAACAAATGTACAAATGTCCATGACACAATGGATATATATATGGATTGTGATAAGAGTTGTAGAAGTCCTTAAAAATGATTTAAAAATAGTAATTTTATAGTTGGGGGGGTTCACCACAATATGAGGAACTATATTAAAGGGTCATGGCATCAGGAAGGTTGAGAACCACTGATCTAGAGCATGAAAGAGAAAAAGTGCACTCAAGAAGGCAAGAACCAGCAGAGAAATACATGGATGAATTTTTTAGGTTTTAGAGTGCTTGAGTAGTGCTGCATAATGCTTAAAAGGCAATGACAACATCTGAATCTGTGCCATAGTGGTTTCAAAGCTAAAAAACAGAATGATGTTTCATATACTTACATATGTATTTATTTCTGTGTTAGTGTGTATTGGAGAATGGAAATAGCAGTAATAGTTGTATTATTTATTAAGCATCTTCCATGTGTTAGACATTCCATTCATATTAATTCATTCAATCCTTACAACTGTTAAGAAGCAAGTTGTTAATATCTGTACATCTTCGTTGTACAGATAAGAAAAGAGAACTGTAAAGAGCTTAGTAGATCAGTTGACTAAGGTCATAAAAACAGTAAGTAGAATATGGCCTCAAAAAAAGCATATACTCTTAACCACGGTATCATATATATAAACTAAAAACCTCATGGCCAATGACTTAATGCACACTCAGCGACCCTACAGGACAGAGTAGAGCTGCCTCTGTGAGTTTCTGAGACTGTAACTCTTTATGGGAGTCAAAAGCCTCATCTTTCCCCTGCAGAGAAAGTTGTTTCGAATTGTTGGCCTTGCATTTAGCAGCCCCCAAACGGACCCACGACGCCACCAGAGCTCCTCCATATAACCAAGTCTAAATAGGGTTTTAATTTTAAAGGGTCTATTAAGTCTCCTCTTTGTCACAGACTTGACATTCTATTCTGCACATGTGGGGTCACCACGAGGCGGTCGCATACAACAGCATCCCCATCTGAGAAAAGTGTCCTCTCACCACTCAGCTTGTTTTCTCTGTTCTGCCAACTCGTGGAGCCGCCGAAGGGCCTTTTCCTGTTTCTTCTCATCCTTGCGGGATCTGGAGGAGACATTTCGAGCAAACTCTCTCTGCTTGAGATCTTTCAATCTCTGGGGTAACAAAGAAAGGAAAAGAGGGTAGATGATTTAGAATGCCATTAGAATCCTGATAGCGAAGTCGTTAGAATATTTACTCTCAACCAATAGTTACAGGGGCTGGTGTAGAATACATTATTGCACTTCATTGTAATTGAAAATACAATGGCAAATTAAAAATACTCTGGGCAAAAAACACTTAAGAGTAACTGCATGTCTATTTAAGACAACATATCACTCGATTTACTGGGCAAAATGAAATGACTTTGGGAGCAAAAAGCAAATTCTATAACACTGGGGAGAAAACGGGACTACTTCATCACCTGTTCTTCCAGGATGCAAGGACTAGACACAAAGAGCATGAATAAGTCTTAACAGCGGCCAAAGAGAACAGAAAGGGATTAGGCTAGTGCAGAAAATTACCCAGGAGTGAAATCATAAAAAGCAATGTACAGCTTACATGGGGAGGTTAGTTTATGTAATCAGAACTCACAGAGAAAGCAGACTTTATTTCACCATAAGGTGTGGTTCTTTCATTTCAGCATGAAGAGCTATTTCCTGTTACTATTAAATGAACCCTTGAGGTCTTCCAATGCTGGCATGTTCAGAGCTCACCAGTCTGACCACTGCCACCTGGTCAGTCTGCTGACATTAGAAGGCGTGTGTGTGCTTTTCACTCGTTCATGGCCCTGAGGAGGGCAGCCAGGGGATGAGGAAGGAGATCAGCACAGCCAAAGAAATTAGTATTTAAAATTCAGATAACAGAATGGGGTTTGTTATTTCTAGTTTCTGTCTGTTATTTTTGTTTCTTAAAAACAAGAACAAAATTAGAAAACAAAACAAAAGCAAAACCCCAACAATTAAAAGAAATACAAACAAACAAAAACCCAACAGTGTAATGACATACTGGTGACAGAGTCCAGACATATCTACCTGCAATGAAGACAGAACAAAAATTATCCCCAACACACCAGATAATACAAAGAGCAAATAAACAAAATAAAACAAATACTTTAGGCTATACTTTCACAACAACACTATAAGAGGAATTTGACCCCAATATAAAGTGGACATTGCTTTGTGGAAAGGCACAATGTTCAACAGACAGTGGAATTTTCTTATCTATTATTTACGAAATGTGCTTTGCATTTTTATTGAACTGGGAAGAGACAAGGGTGGGAAGACACACAAAAAAAAGGCATACAGCTAAAGACACTAGTAGAAAAACTCACTCTGGTGATCTGGGCTCCCAAATTAGAAGGATTTGCTTTCAATACATCAGCTGAAAATGTCACATCACAAAGAAAAAAAGTAAAAAATAAAACAAGAGTGGAAGAGAAAAAAAAAATAAAGCAAGCATTACTACACAAGCTCTCTTAGTGAATCTGCAAACTATTATATTGAACAATTAGGGGAAGAGCCATCAACTCTAAAAGGGTTGGGGCAGAGGAAAGCACCCATACAACACATAAAAAAGTACACACACACACAAACATATACAGTAATAATTCCACCTTGGTAAATGGGAGTATCTGTATTTCTTAACAAAAAAATGGTTCCAGACATTTGGAAAAAAAACCCCACAGCTGTCCAAAAGCGGTCGGTGCTGGATCTGTCATTTACCTTTACTTTGAGGGCAGTTCAAGTAATCAGCAGGTGAAAAAACTACTTCATGCATGTGGACAGCCCAGAAGAAGTATTTTTAGGAAACCATTTCAAGATTTTAAAAGCATTTTACATAGATATGAATCCTAATCTCCTTCCATGGGGAATGGTCCAGAGGAAAAGAAGCCATTGGACCTTCCATGTGGTTATTTTAGGCCACAAACCTACTTTTCCTCTCCACTCTCTGATGAAGTTTAAGCAGAAAAAAACATTTTCTTTACCAATCTCTCTCTAGCCACCTCTCAAAACCCTGGAAAATCTATCTGCCCATGCCCAGTCTTTCCTTCTCTCTGAAACATTTTACCAATTTTAGGAGGTGTTTCCTAAATTAAAGGACATTATCCAAAAGAGCAATCACTATCTCAAACTCCAGTCTCATGCTTCGTCAGGCAAAGATTAGGCTTCCCAATCATTTACTAAGCTAAGGGGACAGAGCCATGTGCACAGGACCCTACAAGAGCCTGCCTCAGATCAACAGTGGTGAGGACCTGGAGCAAAGTGAAAGCCATCCTAGCAATACTGTATAGGCTGTAGCCAACACGCCACTACCACCTTCAGATCTTCATAGTCAAGACTTTTGGTCTCAAAAGCAGAACTGGGAACACCAGAATTTTAATCCAAACACCTTGGAGGCAGGGCTCAGGGCTCACCCATCACCCTCAACTCAAAATGTGTATTTGAGGTCTCGCTCAGGTGAGGACATTCTGAAAGAAAAACAAACAAACCATGATTTGGGAGTTTTTAGAATTTACCATTTTGTCTACCTAGAACGTATGTCTAACTCCAAATTTCCTCACGCACAAGGTCAAACTAAAGTCCCCTCACAAAATCTCTACTAACCCCTCTGGGGAAAATGTACTTTTCCTTATTTTTGAATGACCTTCATACTTTGCATACACACCTTTACTACCAACCATCGTCCTTCGGTGCTTTACAGAAAGTATGTCTCTGACTTCAGAGTCAGAGCCACTTGGGTTCAAATCCATTCATTATTAGTCAAGTGACTGCACCTCTCTGACCTCAAGTTACCACATTAGAAAACAGTGAGCTATTAATAGATTTATGAGAGTGACAAAGTGAAGGCAAAGCACTTAGCAAGTCACAACTGTTCTATCATTGCTCCCCTTCTTGGGACTAGATCTCATCTCGGAAGGAACCCTGAAAAGCATGTAGTAGTACTAAGTCTACAGACATCGCTTGGTGAATAACAGGCTTAAATGTGGGATACATAATTCTTCCCAAATAAAAATTCTACTATTTGCAACAAAAGTTAATAGGAAATAGTTTCACCTACAAGGGTCATGGAGGAGTCCTGGACGCCCAGCGATTGGCTAACTGGAAGGCCCACGGTTTGTGAACCCACCAAGCTGCTTTATGGAAGATGCGGCTGGGTCTGCTCTGTAAAGATTACTATATTGGAAACCCTATCCTACAGGGCTCCCCGGAGTTAGAATTAACTTAATGGCAATGGATTTACTAAAAAACAAACAAAAACCTTACTGCTATGGATCAATTCTGACTGATGGTGTACTAGGGATAGTTTTTCAAGACTCAAAAATATGGTCTTCCTAGCTATTACTGTCAAATAGTAGGAAGGCTAATTCTTGAGAAACACAAATCCTAAAAACTTAAAACTCCTTACTTCACGGTAGAATAGAGCCAAATATCAAAACTGGTATTGACCAAAACTCATTTTTCAGAAATGCTGTGAGCTGCCAGAGATGTGGCACCTGCCTCGTGGTGAGCCCATGTACAAAGGAACCAAATGCTGCCTGGTTCTGTGCCATCCCCATGATCAGTTACAAATCTCACAATGTGATCCATAAGGTTTTCATGAGCTGATATTCAGAAAAGAAATCATAAATCTTTCTTCGTAGTATGTCATAGTCTAGAAGCCTCAACAGCATGTCAACATGCAAACACACACCAATAAATAGGTGCTATCTGCACACAAGTGCACTGGCTGAGAGCTGAACGGAGGCTCACCAAACCACCCTTTGATAAAGGTACAAGCCCCTGATCACTTTCAGGCTTCCCAACCTTGAAAATTTTATTCCAAAAGGTAAGAAGCCTGATTCATTTGCCACTGAATGTGCAGATGGAATTCTGTTGGATTAGCACGATGATTTTCTCAGTTTGTTCTAAAGGTGGACCTAACCAGATAGGTTCTTTAGACATGTCATCAACCGCCATGCCCCCTCCCCCCTGCCAAAAAAAAAACCCTGTCAGGCTGAGCACATAAACAAAAATTCAAGTTATATTCCAAATTGAAACAGTCTGAAGGGATGAAATTGATTATTTAAACTACAAGGTTACTATGTTGCTAAGTCTGAAAATTATTATATATACTTTCCAAAGAGCTGTTCATGAATTTGCTTATTTTGGTGAATATTCCTTTACTCATGTTTTTAATAGACTTTTAAGCCCAAATCCTCATTTATAGTGGAAAATACTTAAGGAATGAACCCAATTCAAAATGACCTTGACAACTCTATTTTGCTGCGGGAAAAATCAACAGCATACTTCAAAAAAAAAAAAGCAGCTTATTTTTGGTATATAGACTGGTAGCTGGGATTTCTATTAAACTTCCCGAAAGATTAGTAGAGGTCTTTTGACCCAGCACTTAACTGTAGCACTTGGGGATAAGACCATTTCAAAAGTGACCTTCCAATTCAGACAGCAGTTACATAGCACTGTTGACAGAAAGTGTATTCTAGATCGAAATTCCTGTTTATCATCTTCTTACTCTTAAACAAGTAAGCCGAGGGCAGGAGATTCTGGTGATCTTAACAGGCAATTAACATGGGCAATGCATTTGTAGAAAGGAGCACCGACCATTTCTCTTAAATGCAGACATCAGAAGCAGAACCATCTGCCCCGTGATGCCTAACCTACAAAACCGTAGGAAGCTGGGCAACTCAGCTTTGTAGAAAACCATTTTTTAAAACGGTCCTCAAGAAATAGGGCTTTTCTCTACAATGGGTAAAGAGGTTTTAAGCGAGTTGTCTTGTCAATAACAAGAAGAGACACTACTACTGTTAGATTGTTGGAGCTGGGGATGAGTGGACACACCAATGACTACATCTTCTCCTAACGAGGTAACACAGGCCCACCTCTAGTCAAATCGCCCTATTCACCAGCAAAACAAAATTTGACACTAGAAATTTACACTTGCTTTTCACTTCACTATACTCAGAATACATGCGATCATTATCTTTCTCAAGCATTTTTAATAAACAAATTGTTCCCACGTGAAATGAATTTCAGGTATGAAAAAAGAATGGAGGAAAGAGTATTTCTTATTGCCAACCAAAATTCCTGTTTCATATTCATTCAGCTCTGAAGGAAAACCTGATTTTGTCTCTGTAAAGTCAAAAAATGTCTTTATAGCAACCCTCCTCCTGAAGCACAGGCTGAGGTTTAATTTCCCTTTGTAACTCACCCTGCCTGCAGCGAACATATCATTGTCTATGGTGCACAAGAGATGTCCAATAAACATTTCTCAAACTGCTTTCCGCTCTACCATTAGTTGGGAAAAGAATGGTAGAATACACACCACCACTCACCCATCCCTATGCATCATTTGCCAACAGAGAGGAGTAGCAAAAGGGCGGTTGTTTGGACCACAACTTCTTTTACTGGCGAAGCATGACGCAGCTTCTCAGAAACTCAAAGTCCACCTTTCCTCCGATGCCAACAATTCTGGGGCCTCTTCCCCTCACTGTGTCTTTAGGCCTTTCTCATATCACAGTCATAGCGTAGGTCTCCTCTTCCCTCAGAGACTTTGCCTTACATACCTTGGACAGACTAGCCCCTCCAGAAGGACCTCATGTTTAATACAGAGGAGCAGCAGCAAAAAAGAGGCAGGCCCTCAAGGACCTGGATGGACAGTGGCTGCAGCAATGGGATCAAGCATAGGAACAATTGTGAGGCTGGCCCACAACTGGGCAGTGCTCTCTTCTGTCGTGCAGAGAGTCGGAACCACAACGACAACTTCTTCCCTCCCACACTGGAGTAATCATGCTGCAGTTGGCAGCGGCCAGATCACCCTGATTCTAGTCTTAGTGTAGGGAGGCTTCTGGACAAGGCCACCCAGGACACCTCCATGTGGTAAACAGACACAGGAGAGAACAGCAATGTCTCAACATTGAAACACTCAAGGAAGATTATTTTGGCTCCTATGGACTTGTTTTCATTTTCTTCGGCTTGATCCCGAATTTACATACGAGCAATAGATGGTCTGGTTCCACAGTTGACCCCTAATCTGGTATTAGTTGCTGATATTGAGCTTCTACATCATGTCTTCCCACAGATGTAGTCATTTCAATTTCTGTGTATTCCATCTGGGGAAGTTCATGTGTATTGTTTTGTTGAAAACGGTGTTTGCTATGAACAAGTAGTTGGTTTGGCAAAATTCTATCTCGATCTCCAGCTTTTTTATTTCTATCACTAAGTTCATGTTTTTCAACTTCTTTTGCTTCCAACTTTTGCATTCCAATCACCAATAACTATCAGTGCATTTTGACTGCATGTTTGATCAATTTCTGACCAAAATAATTGGTAGAATTCTTAAATTGCTTCATCACTAGCTTTTGTGGTTGGTGTATAAATCTGAGTAAAAGTTGTACTTGTTGGATTTCCTTGAAGGGGGACAGATATAATCCAAGCAACATTTGAGGGTTCCGACTGCTTCAGAGTCTCGTCAACATTTGTTAGTGTGTCTTTGTTTTAGTCATTCAAGTGTATATAAAATGGTAATTCCTTTGAGGTTTTATGGATAGTGAGTTTTAAATATATGTATACGGCTTTCCAGATCATCTCTGGAGATTTGTTTTCTAAATAAAAATGGAGACAAATAAATTAACAAGAGATCATTAGGCCCAAAGCAAATGGAGCAGCATATTCCTCCTTCAGCACTTTTACTTATGAACTTCTTTCTCATTACTACTTAGATTGCTCTTACTTTATAGATAAGGATAGAACACATGGTCTCATCCCAGATTCTCCCCACGAATCACAATTAATGAAAGTCTGTAGAGGCTGAAAGCAGTTTGAAACTTAAGAACATAAGTTAAGGGGAGTCATTGTGTGCCAGAGTGAAGAACCAGGGCTGGCCATACAGAAGAGGGCACAATGTTTAGAAGCAGTATCTGTTTTACAATGGTTTCTCACGGCCACCTCTACCCAGAAGCAGTTTCCTTGAGCAATCGCAGGTTGTGAAGGCTGGGTATAAGAAGTCTATTAGCAACACAAGCAGAGTTGGTGAGTATTTTAAAGATTTACTATTTTAGTCCCCAGGTGAAGAGTTGCAAAACCATGCTCAATTTTTGGAAGACTGGATAAATGATATAAACTGTTATCAAGCAAAAACTCTTCCAAAGCAAACACCATCCATAATGGCACAAAGTATCAGTGACCCTAACATTTTCACAATTCCGCTTCAGGCTATGAAAATAAAACTAGAATATGTTCAAGCTCTTAGGTAAAGTTCCCTTTTTATGCTTGCTTTGTTTATTTCAAAAGTAAACTGTGCAGCTTTTATCAACATTGATGATTTATAAACCGACTCACATCTTTGTAATAATTAGTTCATGGTTTCTAAGGAGAAACATTCTGTAAATACCCCAAAAGATAAACTGATTTTTCATCTTGGTCCTCTTTTTTTTTTTTTAAAGAAATCAATTTATCAGGCTCTTACAGCTCTTATAACAATCCATGCATCAATTGTATCAAGCGTATTTGTACGTATGTTGCCATCATCCTTTTAAAAACATTTTTCTTTCTACTTGAGTCCTTGGTTTCAGCTCTTCTTTTTTTATTTGGGGGGAGGGGATGTCCTCTAACTTTTAAAAAGTATTATTTTGTTTTCAGTCCTAGTATTACTTTTTCTTATCTTGCCATTTGATTCACACCTACATTTTCACCCAACTGAATATCAAAAGCACTGATGGAAAAGTAACTGGATCTGCATTTCTACAATTCTGCATTAGACTTTCCTGAGAGTACACTGGTTTTGATGTATTTATTGTGCTGTTGCTATATGAGATGGAATTGAGAGATGCTGGAATGTTTACATGAAACTCTCTCCCCTTTAAAATATATATTTTTACCTCTGTGAAAATATACAGAACATATTTGCTAATTTAATGTTTTCATATGTACAATTCAAGGAAATAAATTACATCAACTATATAGTGCAACCATGACCAATATCTGCTTTCAAAAATTCCATGGAATTTTGTTTTCAAACTCCCTTATATTTTGAGCAAATATTAGAGTATCAAATGCTACACAGTATCTTGAGAGGCAAAAATCCAAGCAGCAAATAGTGGTAATTCAAAGGGAAAGTAATCTACTCCAAACCTCAACGAAGTTGAAACATAATCACTGCTTCCATTACTGAGGAATTTCTCAGGAACAAAACAAAACAAGCTCCAGGACTCGTTTCACTTTCTGTCATTTCTATCTGTAAACCTGACTGCAAATACTCAAGCTATTTGATCCCTAATAATTTTTAAAACTTATTTAAAAAAATTTTGTGAATTAGATGAGATTACATTTCCGATCATCAATTAGTATTCCACAACTTAAATCTACTTATTAGATCTCCCTAGAGCTTGTCTTGCCCTCTTTTGAGTTATTTCCCTCCCCTGAAACACTATCTTCCCCTCCACCCAAGTTAACACCTGTCTACCCTAGCCCAGAAGTCAGCAAACAGCGGCTCTTTCAGTACATTTAAGTGGCTCTGAAGTAAAATTGAAAATGAAAAGAAAACTACTATAGTTTTATTTAAAGGATATTATTCAGATGATTTAATGTGTTTTTAAAAATATATGGATGGCTCTCAAAAAAATTTTTTTAATTGCTGTGAAGGGCAGGATTAACTTTTTTGTCTCAAAAGTTTGAAGACCTCTGCTCTAGCCTATTGCTTTCCAACACCACACTCCCTCCCCATCAAAGTCTGTTTCTTTTGTTACCCAAACCTTTGTCTTCATTTTTGTTTTATAACAGGGGTAACTAACGTACAATATTTGTCTGTTTGTGATTCATTTTGTTTCACGCAACATGTTTTCCTAGTCCATCCACTCCATGAGGTGGCTTTACAGTTTCATCACTATTTCATTGTGAATATGTACCAAAGTTTGTTTACCCTTTCCTCCAGAGATGGGCATGTAGGAACTACTTCATTTTTGAGTAATGAGGAAAATTCAAATTTCTATTTCTTGGTAGCATACACTATGAGCTACTGAAACATTCATATAAAGGACTAATGCTGTCAACAAAATCATCAGCATGGTGTGGATCATAGGTTCCCAAACATAATTGACCTACCACGTTTTCAGGGGGGGAAAAATTACTCAGTGCCCCCTGGCAATTAAAAAACTTTTGTACTATAGGCCATAGTCCAAGATAGTGTTTATGTATCTGGTTTGGAGGGCCCCTGGATTGTTCCTGTGCTTCGTAGGGGACAATACTGCCTCAGAGCTAAGTAAACTCATAGCAATGACAGACTCTATTCTATACAATTTAGACTACACAAGTCATGGTGGCTGCTACAGGTTTCATCTGTTTCAGTTCTGCTGTTTAAAACTTTGGAAACAACGTCTTTTATTTATTTATTTATTCTTTTTCACCATCTGTTTTCTTCACCACATTTGCTTACGCACCCACTTTGTCTTCAGCGATCGTGTGGGGAAGGTGAGCATCATGGAATAACAACTTCTTTTATTGACCACTAAAACAGGCCTCGTAACCTTGGTAGTAAAAGAAACTTCTATTTTTTTGGAAAACATAAAAAAAGTACAGAACTTCATAATAAATCTATTTTAGGTTAAAGACTTTATCCTCTGACCAAGATAGGAACTTTCTCTACAAATAACAATTTCTTGAAGCTGCTTTGAGTGCCAGAGTTTGATGACTGACTCAGGCTAACACAGATTGTTATGGTATATTAAAGTGAAGGCCTAATATTGTCAGATGTTCCAAGATATGCCAAAACTTGAATTCCATGAAGTCTTCTAATTTTTAAAAACTTGGGAACCAAATGAGAAAGGAGGCAACATGAACACAAGGAAGGTCAAATAATATACACGTGTGGGGCAATTTGTGCCCTCTGATGGGGAAGAACCTTTAGTGACCTAAGAATTCCAAGTACGCAATAGGTCCCAGTAAAGAAGAAAACGTGTGTAAAAACACAGGAATCTGGTACCCAAGTGAAAGAGTACAATTGTCTAATAATTATGATTAAGGACTTCTTTAGTTTATTATGAGTTGAGAAAATAAGCTACACTGGACGAAATGAAGACTGAATAATTAAGTACAATGATCAGAATTCTCCAATAGCACAAATTCAATATTTAATGATTGAAATTAAAGAAATGTTATTTTTGTGCTGGGACAAATTTATTTCTGAGAAAGAGAATGTCTTTGGGATTTAAGCTATAGGTCCCTTGAAAAAGGCAGAAAAATTTCTAATGTCATATCCATTAGCAGACATGCTTTAAAAAGACATACGAAATAATTAAAGCATCAAGGAAGTAGGAATTAAAATTTTTTAATTCCTAATTTATCTTTAAATTAATAACCAAAGCAACAAAGATAGGAAAAGATGGGTACTATGTACACTGGACATTTAAGCGTATTAGAACTAATATAAAAAGGAATCCACGTGGGTTATATTGAAAGAAACAGGCGCTTAACCTGGGAGAGCCCAAAATGTATTAAAATGTACTACTTTTAAATTAGGATTAAATGACTGAGAAGAGCCAAGAAGTCCTATTAGGTTTTTGCACCTTTGAAGATTAAGTTAGATCTTAATGTCTTAGAAAAATTGAGAAAAATGAGTGAAGACTATCAAAAATTTATATCCTGAAGGAGGGTGACCACAGAGCTGCTTTTTGAGAGATTATCTGTGCTAAATAAGGATAAGGATATGTTTGAAAACCTGCCTATACTACTACTTTACCACTACCATAATGATCTGATAGAAGATGCAAACTAGGGATTACTAATACAGGGTTGAATGTACTTACCTATTATCTCAGAGTCATAATAATCCTGTGTGCCTTCCTGGAAGACAAGACAGGGTGTCTTTATGATTTTAGAGCATGAATTTGGAAAATGGTAGGTCCATTTGTATAAGTGCATGTCCATCAAGAGGAATACAAAATAGGATCTACCTTCTGTTGGGGTTACTCAACTAAACAAAGGGCAATTAAAACTCAACCAACCAAACTTACTGCCATCAAGTCGATTCCGACTCATAGCGGACCCTACAGGACAGTGTAGAACTGTCCCTTATGGGTTTCCAAGACTGTAAGTCTTATGGGGGTAGAAAACCTAGTCTTTACCCCTTAAAGGACTGGTAACATTGTGGTTAGCAGCACCATGTATAACCACTTACCAGGGCAATTAAAGGTTTCTTAAAAATTCTAAGTAGAGGGAAGTTAAACCTCAAAATTTTAGTGTTGTATTCTGTTGTTGCTTTTTAAATTCATATGCTTATAACATTGTTTCCAGATTCTATTTCCATTAAGAAAGAAGGATGAAGAAAGGCGAAAAGCTTGCATTTTATTTGCATGAACTACAGAATATCCATTAAAAAAAAACACCCCAAAAAAGCCAATTTTATACTACATCTGTTTTGTTTTAATACCTCAGGTAAGCTTTCTGGTGAAAAATAAATTCACTTGCATTTATTAGTCAAACCAGCTAAAGATTTTCCCCAGACTGCAGGTCACAGATATGTATTACTGGCCAGGCAGTCAATGGAATGAGCGCTCTAGGTCATTCAGATGAACACTTCTGAAATATTTTCAACACAACCAGTGTGGTCAAATGATATTCATAACATTGCAATTTTAAAAGTTCTTCAGTAGTTTTAATGTTTCAGCACTATTTTAAGTTATGTAGTTCTGTATGTGTATGTTTTTTTGTGGGGGAGAGTCTTTCTTATGTATTATACAATGTTTAGCAGCATTTCCTGACTTCAGCACACTAGATGCTAGCATTCCCACCCTCCCTAGTTGTGACAACCAAAAATGTCTCCAGACATTGCCAAATGTCCCCTGGCGTGCAAAGATTTCCAAAGTTAAGAACCACTGCAAAGAGAAAAGAACCGAGTCATCACAAGGTCCAGAGGGAAAAAATATATCAAATTCAAATGCACCAGAGTCATGAAAATTTCCACTACATCCATGTAGGATTGACAGCAGTATCATGGGTACATTTGGGCCCATCATCTCACATCAATGTTGTCCATGTGAAACTTTATTAGTTTTTAATTTTGTTCATTTAGTATGTAGTCTGTTTTGTTTTGAAGGAATATCCCCCCTTTTAAATAGAACGTGTACATTATTCAAGTTGAAATTGCATCTCTCTTTTCTTCCCTACTTGAAACTTTCCTCAAAAGATTTCTCACCAACTAAAATATACTTTTTGTACATGAAGTTTCTTCTGGAGTTTTTTAATTTATCACAGACAATTCTTAATTAACAAAATTCTCAAGAGTCCACAGGGACATTAAATGTCTTAACTTTTGTTATAAATTTAATAAAAAGAATAACTTCGATATCTAGATGATAATTACATTAAAAAACTGGAAAAATTAGCAGCATTCACCTTTGCATTCTTGTTTCTTGACAAACACTTCTATGAAGGATAATAAACTAACAAGCCATCAACAGATTTTGTTCTCAGATATACTAACGTTCTCTTTGAATCACAGTATCGACAACATATTAAAACAATGTTCGAAAGTGCACAGAAGTTGAAAAACTGCCTGGAATACAAATGGATCCTTTTAATAACAATATATTAATGGAAGAATCTTAAATTGATTATTTGTACAATACATTACTGCAAAAAAATATGTGATCACAGCCAGCTTCCAAATGATCCCTGTGCGTTTAGAAGTAAAACTGGTTTGCCTTCTTCTACGTGTGTACCGAAGTTTATGATTGGATGGAAGATAAAAAAGCAGTTAAGAAAAATCTTGGTTTAACAGGTTCAGCTTAAGAGATAATATCCCAGTGATGTTCATGAATCTTACAGGCTTAACAAATAAAACTACTTTACAAATAACAACTATTGTATCGTCAAAGAACCACTAAGTACTGTTACAGTCACCTCAGTTCAATTGGCTGGCAATTCCTTAATAATTTAGAACTCCTTTGTAGATCCAATCCTTTTTTTCCTAAAATTCCCCCAGGGGAATTACTGTCATCTTTACACCAGTAACGACTTAGTACAAATTTCTTTTAGAACTGATTAAAAAAAAAAAAGAATGCGTAGAAAGCATTATTCCTTTTTTCAGTAAGCTCTTCAACATGCAGCATTAGTTTTTTGTTAAAGTTAAGGCAATTTCTAATTTTCTTTTCTTCTCAATACCTAATTACCTCCCAAGTCATACTTAAGAACCAAATGACTTAGAGACAATGAAAAGTCCCAATGATATTATGTTGAATTACCAAATTAAATAAAAATTTTGAAACCACTCAAAGCCAGAATCTCTATGTAATCTTTATGCGACAACCCATAATTTTTTGTTCTACTTGAAATAGTTGCGGGGATACGAAGGGAGGAAGAGAGGAAGAGCTACATCAGGACAGCCACTACTGTAACAAGCAAATGTGCCAGGTGACCCGAGGCGAAGACCAACTGGCAAAAGCAGTCGTTCTCATCACTTTTTCTGGTGCACTCATGAATGTTCCATCAACACCAAATACAGTAGTAGTTTCTTTGCTAAAAGGTTAACCATTCCTCACCTGCTTGTGTGCATGATCATAGGAGTTGATATGGTTGTCAAATTCCTGGTGTTTCTGATACTGCTTATCACACAGTTCACAGTAGAAGTTGGCTCTGAGGTCTTCCAAGGCTTTTGCTATTGCCTTTTCTTTGTCAACATAATCCTGTAAGAACCACAAGATACAAACAAACAAAAAAGGAACTCACTAAAAGTTTAAGTAAAAGCGATAAAGCTGCCTTCCCTGAAGGGAGGAAAAAGAGTAATGCATTGAACGTTACCAGTCAAAGCTGGAGAGTGCACAAACGGTAATTTGGTGGGGGATAATGTGGATAGTTATAGTGAACAGTCATTTTCAAATAAACAAATGTTCAAAAGAGTTTCATTTATCTTTCTCTTTAGGCACTATGGTGAACTAACTATTCTGCCATTCCCTGCTCCTAAGTTCCATTCTAAATGACCTAAAAACCAAGCAGATTTCATTTAAAATACATTTTTAATGGCATTGCTGGACTTAAAAGAAGAGAGATAAAGCTTTTAAAAAAAGGCAATTGGAGAAAATTAAAAGTTCACTATGATTTGAATCTGAAACTAGACCATGAAAGACAAGGACTTTTCTGAAGACATGTGGATGACTGGGGGTTTTTAGGTTTGAGCAAGGTGAAGGAACGAAGTTTGAGAAACTTCATTAAACCAAAGAACCTGGCAGTAGTCTGGAGAGATCTCTGGACCTTTGTGTCTTGGTAGAGAGAACCACAAACCCTCAATTTTGACCCCAAAATTTCTCTAGGTTAGGACCAACTAAACATGAGTTGCAATTAAAAAAATCACCCTACCCAAAAAGAAAGCTATCATAAGCCATAAGCTATCATAAACAGATTTCAGCCCTTGACATACTGTTAGAAAGAATGTAAAATAACTATAAAATGTTTAAAAATAAGACAAAACTATACACAAACAAGAAGCACTGTAAGTAGGTAGGTGGATCCTAGAAGCTCAGGCACCAAGGCAGAGCAACAATGGCCAGGTAACTCATATCCGGGAAGGCTCTTGGGCTACTGAGGCCTATAAGGTACACACTACACAGCAGAGAAGAGACCAGCATGATTCTCAGCACCCATCTTTTGACAGGTTAACCAAACACACATTTTCTTTAAAACACAACTTATTTTATTTAAAAACAGTATATATTCTGTAATCTTTTAAGTAAGATAATGTGATACTAGATATTTATATAAAGTGTAGGCATCATGAAGGGATAGCTCTTCTAACAAAAAAATGCACACAAACGAGGAAAGGAAGCAAAGGGAAAATAAGATGAAGTGGCTAACTAAGAAAACAAAGAGGATTAATGTGTGAAAAATGGAGAAACTAAGAACAAGGTAAGTCACTCAGTCTCTAATGAAACAGGAGAGAAAAAAGCAGAGTTTAATGTTTATCTACCATGTTATCAGTGGGTCTTGCATCTTCCTTCATGCATAAACCGGAGGGTTATTTTTACCAATGATTTTGTAAATATAGGGTTTATTATTATTATTTATTTGGTAGTAGATCTAGAAAACATTTTTTTTAACACTAGGCTTATAGACGTTGCCTATATAAATATCTCCACAGCACCCATCTTTTGACAGGTCAACCAAACACACATTTTCTTTAAAACACAACTCATTTTATTTAAAAACAGTATATATTCTGTAAACTTTTAAGTAAGCTAATATGATACTAGATATTTATATGAAGTGTAGGCTATTCAGCATTATACAACGTTTGAGATACTGGCTCTACATACCCTAAGGCCTACCTGGGTCGGTCAGCATGACAGTCTCCACTGCAGTGTATGTCTTTATAGTTTATGTTTCCTTTCTAAGAACTTTTAATGTTTCCCCAAGAACATTTTTACTACATTTATATTTATTACTGAAGTAATGCTTTCATGAATGAAACTGATTTACTGGGTTAATACTCAGTTCATGTTCACGCCAAATTGACGCGTGGTTACCTGTAAAGATAGATTTACCAGGAGGAGAATTTCAAGATTCGAAGGCTTAGAGAAAATCAACTGGGGTATATGATTTGGCTCACTAAATGGATAAAAGTCAGCTTAAATGGCAGCAGGTAAATGTAAACAGCTTCTGTAGTTTTTGTTGAGGAAACTGAAATGTGTGAAAATTATGTGTTCCATAAACCTTGTGTTAAAGAGGAAATCTTGCTTTATCCCATTCTTTAATGCTAAATGTTTTGTTTAAAAGGTGCGATCATTTACTGGTTATTTTTTTGGTACAACCAAAAAATAGTGGAATGTTGAATTGTGGGAGGCTTTGACTGTCTTGTGGGAGGGTTTCTCCACTCTTTCACAACTATTAAGTGTTTGTACAAACTACATCTGAAACTGAGAGTATTTAAAATTTATTAAAAGTTTGATTACAAATGTCATTTTTGCACTTGTGCCTGGAATTGGCTTCTTTTGGTTTCCTTAGAGGAAAGATAACAATAATAGTGCTTGTAAAATAAGGATTTAACCCAGGAGTAAATTTTTCAAAACATTCCCACTTCTCCCTCTTTTTGTTCCCCCTTACCTTGAAATTATCCAACTACTGGCTAAACATTTGCAAGATAGGCCAGGTTAACTAATTTTTTCCCACCCCACCCCCATCCAGGTTAACTTTTTAGAGAAGGTGTTTGAATGAAATCTCTATCTTGAAGGTTAGCCAACTTTTAATTATGGTAGGAGCTTTAAGTAAAAAATCAAACTCAATGTCATTCAATCAATTCTAAGTCACAGCAACCCTGAAACAGAGCAGAATTGTCTCTTTGGGTTTCCAGGGCTGTAAACCTTTATGGGAGCAAACACGTCACCTTTCTCTATAGGAGCAGCTGGTGTTTGAACGGCAAAATCTACTAGCAGTACTTTTGAACTTACCTCAAGTAAATACGCTGTGTGTATGTATATCAGTTCCCTTCCCTTTTATTGGTGTGTGTGTGTGTGCACGCGCGCGCTGTTCCTATACTTGGGGAGAGAGAGATAAATGTAACTTTTAAAAAACTGTTTTTTCCTGATGACATGTCCAAAGTAAGGGAGTCAAAGTCTGTGACCTCTCCCTTCTCTGAAGCATTCTGGCTATCTCTGCCGGATGGGTTTGTTTGTTCTCCCAGCAGTCCATCCTTCACCAACCCCACATTTTAAGTGTATTCATTCTTCTATTTTTCATTGTCCACCTTTTGCATGCATCTAAGGCAACTGAAAAGATCATGGCTTGGGTCCGTGGTACTTTAGTAATCAATTTTTGTTTCATAAAACATTATTGTCTTTCACAGCAGATTTGCTTACTGTAAAAGAAATCATTTGATTTCTTGACCTATGCTTCTGTGGGAAGAGAGCTCAATAGTGTTTTTTTTTTCCTCATTAGGATACTCCCCAGGAAAGAGTAACTAAAGAGTTTGCTAACCTGGAAAAAGATATGTGAAGTCCCTGAAAAGGCAGGGAAGGCTAAGGTCTAGAAATCAAAGATATAAATATAGATGATCACGTTAACAAACGGTGACACAAGAAAGACTCATGGATGACAGTAGGTGTAACCAAGTTTACTGCAGTGAATTATAGGTAGAACAAGAAATTCCACTGGAAGATCTGCACGTTCTTTATTAAGTTATCTTTTAGAGGTAAGGAAGGAGGAAGGTAGGACAAGAGTGGCAGAGAGGGGAAGAAAGCCTGAGAATAAGAGATTAACCATCAAGGGAACTGAGAGAAATTACATATAAAGGAATTACTTGGAAGCTCTAAAAGCCAAGTAAACTTGGCAATAGTCAGTCCTCCACAGGACTTACAGAAATGTTGTATAAATGAGGGATACAAGTATTTGTACTGGCTGGGAATAAACTTTTGATAAGGAAGCATGAGAGGGATTAGAAGGAAACTGCGCTAGGATCAAAGTGCTGAGTGACCAAAGAGAAAAAGGTTGTGAAGAGGAAAGCAGTTTTGCTATCGCCTCAGCCCGAGGGCCTCCCTCAATGCATCTCCTCAGTATAATGAGCTTCCTCAAAGGTGTCCTTCCACCAAGGGACGGCAACAGCAACAGGCAGACACCGAGGCTGTGCTGGACAGAAAGCAACGAGAAACCGGCACCCTTCCCTTCCTTGAGAGCCGCCTGTCTTAGTCAGAGGCCTCTGGGTTAGGATTACCCTCCGAGCACCCTGCCATCAGTTTACATGCTGTGTCTGAGATCTAAATGCTTATCACATATATCTATGTTATGGTGAATGCAAATTTGGAGAAGAATCGAAAGATTTTGTTGATGATAATGAAGAGGAAGACAGTGATGATGATGTTGAACTTATTGCTGAATTTAGATTTTTGTCTACAATAAATAAGCATTAGAAGCAGTGCTCACTGCAATGTGTGACTAACAAGCTTTGCATCCAGATCCGGGGGATGAAGATTCGTATGATGATGATGATGATGATGATGGACAACAGTAGGAATGGAGAAGCATGTAAACAAGGGCAGGGGACATTCTTACATTTTATCCCTGCAGGATTATCCCATTTAACAACAGAAGGCCAAGCCCCACTGGAGAGATTAGAAGGTTTGTTTCCCAGTCTGTGAACAGCCAGTATAACATGGCTGGGGATCCGGGCAGAAGGCTCAATAAGAGATTTTGAAGATGGGATGGAAGTAGCTATTACGCTGATAGTTGCTGGGCAATTTGAGGGTGCAGATGTGGATCACTGAAAATGACTTTAAGACTGTGCCCTTAACTAGAGGAGACCTTGGTGCCTCCCACATTGTGGAGTCGGGCTAATGAAATGCCTTTTCCTTCTCAAAACTCACCTCACCCAGTTCTTGCTTCAGGCAGACTGTATTGTGATAGTAAATTGTCACCAGCAGAAGAAACTGAGGACGAGTTCACAAAGGTGAATTAACTAAGAGGGTATTTGTAGTTTACTGTTGACCCCGAAACTTTCTGAATCTCAGTACTTCTGAGTAGCTTTATAGTTTCTCCCTTCATGATCTGCCTCTTCTATAAGCTTAAGTGGTGAGAGTACACAGAAGCTTAGAGGTGGAAGTAAACTCACTGGGGAAGGAGAGACAGAAATCTCAGAGAAATCTTATCCTCTTTGTTTTCCATAGGGCAAGGATCTTTCAGTAATTTGGGAGCCCAGATTAATTAATTCAGGCATCTCTAGTGAGTCTCTTCAAAAACATCCCAGCCCCACAGTGTTGGGCATCTTTCACCATGCTTACCCCGTAAAACTACTTTGTTATAACCCGTTAGGTTATAGCCTTCAGTCCCCAGTCTTTTAAAGGGTCATTTTCTGTAACAGAAAAAGTGAAATTGGAATGAAGTTCTCAATGTACTTCATGAGAATTGTTTTATATTTCTAAGAGTTAAACAAATACAAGATACGACAAAATAATAATTTATAAATTATCTAGGATTCATGAGGGAGGGGAAGCAGGGAGGGAGGGGGGGAAATTGAGGAGCAGAGCCAGGGGCTTAAGTGGAAAGCAAATGTTTTGAGAATGACGAGGGCAATGAATGTACAAATGTGCTTTACACAATGTATGTGTGGAATGTGAAAAGAGTTGTATGACTCCTAATAAAGTGATTTTTTTAAAAGTTAAACAAATAAATCTGGGTTTTCTATTAAAAAGGGGAAGGAGGGGAGTAAGTACAAATGAAGGGGAGAACACCTGGCTAAAACCAAGGTTCCAAAATGTGCAACGAGGAACAGACAGAGTAGAGTAAAGGCGAGCAGACAGGAAAAGAGCTGTGGTCCGATAGGAGAGCAGGTTTAGAACTTCTGAAATGGTCACTGTTCTGTGCCGGGTCTCCTTATAACTATCAACAAACGGGATCAGTAATTCCTACCTCAGAGTTCTAATAAGAAAGAAATATTTGAGAAAAAAAGAGGCCTCTAACTCCGAAGTATTATCTTAAGATGTTATAAATAACTCATTTCTTCCATTATTTATTACATAGCCCAACAACAAAAGTTTCTCCTTGTTGTCTTGGTTTTCAGGCCTGTTCCTGGGGTTATGTGGGGCATCGATTCTAAAAATTACATTGGATAGACCGCATCAGCTCTAGTATCTTAGTATGTTTCACTCTATTTTCAGCTATTGATGCTACAATTTGTTAATTTATCATCCTAGTTTTAAATACGAAAAGAATTCAGAAGCACAAATTACAACGTAAGACAAAAAGGATAAATATTTGAAAAAGAATGACGTTGTCTATGGATTCATGGTAGTTTGTTGGTTACACAATACACCAACTTTGCAGTTCACAGTTGGCCAGCAGTGCCACCTGGGCTCCTTGCTATTTACTGTAACTGTACCTAAAACATACATTTACAGAGAAGCTGAGACGGAAGGGATAGAAAAATAAGTATCAGGCAAATCTAAGCAATTGATGGAAAAAGAGAAAAACTCTGCCCCCTTTGATTCCTATTCCCTTGCTGTTTCTGTGCAGTCTCTTGTTTTTGCCTAACCTGCCAATGTTGAGATTCTTCCAGCTCAGATCTGGCCCTCTTTTTTCAGTCTCCCCTGTTCCTAGACCCTGGAATCCTCATGACATGTTTCCTTGTCTTTCGTGTGATTAACCTTCTATCCTTTAGATCTTAAAACTATTGCTTTATTAGAGACCTTCTTTAGCCATCCAATTTAAATAGATTCTCCACTCTCTCTTATTTCCTTGCAAACTTTCTTCTATAATTTATTATACATTTTTATTTGTTTACTTGTTTAGAGGTCTGGGTACTCTACTAGACAGAAAGGACCATGAGGAGGACTATGTCTATTTTGTTTGCAAGTGTATATCCTGCATCCAGCACAGTTCCTGGCACAGATGTCATATATGGCTTTATTTAAAGTAGCTGATTTTATACTAAATATTTAGGTCAAGTTATACTTCACATGGTGTCTCTTTTAATCCAAAGATATATTTGATCAGTGTAAGTTACATGAAGTTGACTCAGAATCAAACATTTAGAATGTAAAGTGGTTTATGTCAACTCAAATGATCACTTCTGCAGTATCTATAAATCATTTATAAAGATGGCAGTAAAAATTCAAAAGAGAAACAAAATTTTTAAGTCCTTGTATAGTTAATCTATACCCAAGTTTATCTACATTTTGACAAAGAAAGAAGGAAAAGTGGCACAGTAGGTTAAGCCTAGGCTAACCAAAAGTTGAGTGATTTCTAACCCATTAGCTGCTTTGTGGGAGCAAGATTGCTTCTGTAAAGATTTATAGCCTGCAAAGCCCACAGGTAGTTCAACTCTGTCCTGTATCGTTGCTAGGAGTTGGAATTGACTACATGGCAGTGGGTTTTAAACACATAATGTAAATAATAAGTCCTTGCTTTTTAGGACTGAAAAACTGATTCTTACTACACTAGGCTGGCATATTACTCATTCCCTAAGCCTCACAAAGTTAGGGAATTCAAGTAACTTTGCTAAATTTGTGAGCAGTTAAAAGTAGTTGTGAACTTTTTAAGGTGTCTTACAGACCTTACAAACTTACAAAATTGACAGCCTATGGGTTCATGTCATTTCTGCCTCCTTTTTAGTGATATAAAGATTCTTATAAATTAATCACTTTTCCTCTTCCCATTGATCAAAATCAGGTTGGATATGATAATCTTAACTAAGCCACTTTTGATCTTCAAATACATCATCTACTTTATGGTAGAGACTAGGCATTCCTACAACACTTTAAAAGACATTTCCCCTAAATATCATTTAAAAAGCTAACTGGTAAGATGTTGAAGGTCCAGAATTTTCTGTAGCTACCAAAATTAATTTTTTTTTAAATTAATAAATTCAACTTCTTGCTTCTACACAGCAAAATGACATTCTGCTTTAGAACTGAGTTTAATTAATAATGAACAATTTTTTTAATGAATAAAATTTTCAATTATTTTCAAGCTATCTCATTCATTAAAAAGAAACAAAATGCAAAGCTTTATCAATGGGTATTATCAAGCTTTCCAAGGACTTTAAATTAATTGCTACAATTTTTCCTGCCATGACTTACTTGTGAAAAGCATCCTGTTTTCAAACACTAACTAATGAAACCCTTCCAATATATTTACCAAGTAGTATTATCTCTCTCGTCTTTATAAAGACAGTAAGCAGGGAAATAATAGACACCTGAGATCCACTGATTTCTACCAGATGTCAAACTCACGCTGCTGCTGACACCAATACTAGTCACCAAATATGAGTATTTCTCCTTCAGGTGAGCACCCCAAGCACGAGGACGACTTTAAGTACCTTGTACTTCTGCCTCAGTTCTTCGGTATCTTCTTTTTCTACCTCTAGGACACGGCGTCGTTCGGTAGCATCTTCAGCATAATCAAGCTTAATTTAGAAAGACATAATTAGTTTCAATTTCTAAATAAAAAATACCAAACCCACTGCTATCAAGTCAATTCCAACTCAAAGGACCCTAGAGGACGGAGTAGAACCACCTTACAGGATTTCCAAGGCTGTGTACATCTTTATGAAAACAAACTGTTTCATCTTTCTTCTACAGAGTAGCTGGTGGATTCAAAGTGCTGGTCTCTGGATTAGCATCTTAGGCTTTAACCACTGTGCCAGTAAGACTCCTTTAATTCCTAACAGAACCCAGATTCGTTATGGAAAAGCCACTTGCACAACTACACTATTACTTGAGAACAGAAAACTATTTTGCTCAGCTACCTTTTGTTTTATGATCATTCCACCGAGAAAAATAGCAAAAGTGTTCATTAAGCTTTCATGCTGGTGGTTCCCAACAGGCACATTTGTGGAGAATGCCAAAGAACTCAGAGTAAATAGGAAAAATATTGTAGCACTGAAAAGCAGGTATCGTGGGTGACTGTCATACATGGCTCTAGAAGGGCAAAACTTTCAGCACAAGAAGTTATTTTAAGAGTTACACAAAATTGCCTACTAAAATAAATTAGGATCTGAATCTTCAGTTTGATTTTGTCGCGTTGCCCAATTCTGGGGAAAACAGTATGCTTCTTTATGCCTTACTGTGAAAGCAGGAACATGATTTACCATCCACCTGCTCTGGTGGTACTATGGACTAGGTGTGGGCTGCTAGCCACGAGGTCAGTGGTTCAAACCCACCAGCCCTTCCATAGGAGAACGATGAAGCTATCTGCTCCGTAGAGATTTAAATTCTCAGAAACTTTACAGAGATAGCCATGAGTCAAATCAACTCAGTGACTTAATGGCAGTAGGTTTAGGTTTTTTTTTTTTCGGTTTAGGAGTAAAATAATCTCAAAATTACTTGGGGGCGGGGGCGGCCTGGAGAGGGGACAACTAAAACCACATCCCATCTAGTAATTGTGTTCTTACACTGGCTTCTGAACTCGACATTAACAACAATCTAAAATGCCACTTTGAAAGAGCTGTTGAGATCAATTTACCTCCATTTCCATGCGGCCCATGCCCATGACATCATACTTGACAACGATCGGGATGGGATCTGTTCGCCCTGTAACAGGAACACACAATTAAGGTAAGAGGTAAAGCCAAGTCAACAGCTTACTTTACACATTGGGTTTGGGTGGTTAGAGCTCTTGCCTTGGAGTGCAGAGACCAGAAAGCTACAGTGAACCAAACAAGAGCCATTCTCACAGCTTACCTTCAAAACCTGTCTCTCCCTGCTTAAACCCACCAAGCGTCGTGCCTGGTCTCCCAGCTGCGGATAATTCCATATTGCCATAGCAAAATCATCCATAAGTGCAAAGCACTCCACGCAGTGACAAAAGGAGGTTGAAATGAAAACTTTTAAAATAACCTCCCAGTAGCAAAGCAATCACTTCACTCTCATTGTCCACTAACATCCTCCCATACACTTCTTGGTGTACTTAATATTTTGGTTTGTTTTCAGAAGATATTTTACAATGAACGATGCTCTAAAAATTTCCATGAAAAGCAATGGTTGCTGCGTTTCAGAACAGAGGATGGCTTTCCACTTAAACTACTGCTCTCAGGGCCCGCTTCCTAGTGTGGGTTTAACACTGGCAGTGGTAATCGGTAAGCTGTGAAAAGGACTAGTTGCGAAGAAAACTGACTTTAAACTAATCAATCTATGCTGGAGATTTTTTATAAATGTATATTTAATCCACTCAGAACCAGCCAAACAAAGCAAATGGGGCAGACAAGCACTTTACTACCACAGCTGTTTTACATCACAACTTGCGCTGTTCATTGTGATGTAAGCCCACTGAAAGAGGACTTACCTTATCCGATGTACACCTTTAGTGAGAAAACACAATGTTTACTTCCCTCATCATTTCACTCAGGCTGGTGTAAACAATTGTTTTTTGTCGTTTTGTTTGTTATATGCACGTATATATTATACCTTTGGGCTAAAAACTGGGTTTTGCCTGACTAAAATATGAAGCATGACCAAAAAAAAAGTAAGTAAGTAAATGTTATTACTATGACTTAAACTGATTCTGGAAGAAAATAAATGAAACCATTTAAATATGACAGGCCACCTCTTCAGCTGTTCTGTATTTGCAGGATTATTTTTCATCTTAAAAAATAACACAAAAGTGAATTCAGAAGTTTAACTCTTATCATCATTATCCCATTATTGCTTTAAAATTACAAAAAGGGATATAGTGGTAAACAATTATCACAGTGAGGATAAAGTTTAAATAAAGAACCTTCTCACATCAGCAAAAAAAAATAAAATCTAGGACACAGTCTTCTTTTAGATTCTATCGGACTATCAGTTAAAGAAACAAAAATGCACTCTACCTTCTGCCCAAAGGTATAATAAATAAGCAGTGACTGCAATCTTTAGCAAAAGGACCAAATTAAAGACGGGTTATAAAAATGACCTCCTAGGTGCAATATCACTTTCATAACGTCTGAATCAGGGATTTACTGATGAAAATAAATGGTCCAATGAAATAATTCAAAATACATGTCAAAGGAATTTACTTTTTGTTGTTTTTATATCCTTTTTGGTTTGCAAGAATTTGTTTTGCAAGACTCAAGGAGGTTTTGGTACAAATTCATTACTTCTGTAAACCCCTGTTTATAAACTCTGCATTAGTACTTTTGCCTTCTAAGGCAGTCAAAATTTGTTTTATTTATAAATTGCAGTAGCAAGTGCTAGTGCCCATTACATTGTGGGGAAATCAAGTCTTGACAGTATTAGAATTTAATGTTTTAACTGATTTTTGACAGTTCTAACACAAACAGGTAACATCCCTTCTTAACATTACCCTTTAATGAACAAGGATCAGACAAGTTGCATAAGGAAAGGAAAGGAAAATGAAAAAGACCAAGCAGAAGGATGAAGGCTACAACAGAGAAAGTAAGCCTAACATATTGGTGCACTGATGACAAAAGGAGTAATTCAGTCTGAAAATAAAAAATTACCACTGCTAAGTTTACCATCACCACAACAAGTCCAGGATCATAATGCTGTAAAAAAGAAACACCATTTGTTAGGCAGAAACCATTAGGGTAGGAAATAGGCCTTCTAGCAGGCAGACAGGATGGGGGTAAAGTAACAATTGGGCTTTGTCCCTCCCCCGGATTTCAACTGAAGACAGAGAAGAACATCTTGTGCTACAGCAGCTGTTTTCATAGTGGTAGGCAGGGCCCGGGTGTGAGATTTTTGTTCTGCTTCTTGAGAACTCCACCCTCCTCCTCAATAGTGCCCTGAGAGTGAGGGGCCGCTCTCCAGATGAGAGAAGTTCAAGCTTCCACTCTCACTTTGGTAGGTTAGCATTGAGGCCCACTGTCAAGGCTTTCCCTTAAAGAAATCACATCTAAGACTGAATCAGATCAACTGGACACTGATCAAGTCATTTGTTTCACTAAAATAACTCCAGGAGGAGAATTTGGAAGGGGAGGGTGGAGTCTTCAAGACCTCTCCCCACCCCCAAAAAATACAGCAAGAAAGAGGCCTGGAAAATATCTTTGAACCCTGGTGTGTGGAAAACTTAGGTATATTTGAGTTCTGTTATGAATAAATGAAACTCAAAGGCTCTCCTTAGAACTGTATTTCCTTTAAATGAACCGTTTTCCCAGGCCTGCCAACATCTTTCTTTTTGCACACCACAAAGCTAACCAACCTTTGAAGGAGACCAGGAAGTCCAGACAAAGCAGTATCAATGAACCCACTCAGAGGTAACTCAGGAAATAAACAGCCTGGCCTTCAAAGAACTCTGAAAGTGCCATACTGCGCAGCTCAAGTATAATTTCTTTTCATAGTTAAAAAGGTTCCAGAACAAGACACTGACCAATGCATACAAGAGGCTGAAACATTAAAATATTTAAAAATTATGCTCCATTTATTCATTTGCTATCATTGATAAATCCATAAAGGTACACTACTTGGATGGGGACCTCAGGGCTTAAATGGGAAAAGTACTGTTACATGAAGGGAATTGCAATTCACGACACAGAACAAAATATATATACACTGTTGAATTGAAAACAAATTGCTTTGTAAACTTTCACCTGAACTATAACAACAAAAAAATCACTTGGGATACCTGAATGACAACATTCTATGACAACTTTTCAAATGATACATAACAACAAGTTGCCGTTGTGATTATTTTCTAGAAACCTCAACTTCTTTTAAAATAAAATGAAATTAACTAAATCCAGGTTTCCGGTTTCTTAGCTTAAAAGAAACAAATATTACAAAGTATGAGGAATATGTTGGGGTTTTTTTTTCACGCCAGCGAGGCAAATCAACCAGAATACTAAATACTCACTTCAAAAGAAATTGTCAGTATCCTGGAATCTGGCCAATTGGAAAGAGAAAGAAGAAAATATACAAAATCTAGATTATGGCAATACTATTGAATTCATATGGAAGGAACTGGTGCCCCTTGTCTCTCAATCAAAACTTTAAATGGTATTCTACTAAGCAACTAGAATTATACATATTTTGAAAGGTAAATCTTTCTGTAACAAAAATGCCAAAATGTTCATATATGCAGCTCTTGCTAAAATGTGAAAGCCTAAAGACTTCTAACAACTGAAAAGACTAAAATTAAAAACCCACTGGTTACCTATAGCTTACTCTGTTTCTAAGGATAACTTCTCATGAAGTGGTTTTGATTTTAAAGCAGCAAGGATACACCACCCTACAGAAATGTGTCAAAAAAACTGAACTGTAGAGGAATAATATTTTTAAAGAGATAACTTCTAGGGATAATTAGGAATGAAACATGAAAGGAAAGTCATAATTTGTGAAGGCAGGGGTAGCTCGATGGTATAATTCTTGCCTTTTATGTGGGAGACCAGGATTTGACTGCGAGATCAGGCACTCACTACAAGCACAGCCACGACTCATCTGTCAGTGGAAGGATGCATGCTGCTCTGATACGGAATTGGCTTTAGCAGAACTTCCAGAAAAAGACAGATGGGAAGAAATGTCTTGCAATCTACTCGTAAAAATAAGCCAATGAAAACTCTACAGATCACAAGAGTCTAACCCAAATGTGCATAAAGTTACCAGGAGATGAGGGACAACCTAACAGTGCAGCTAACAATGAGTGGTAACCATGACATCGTCTGGTTTTCAGCTACACTTCAAAAACACAAGATGAATTACTTTTACTCTGTAAAATGAATTAGAAATGGTTAAATTGTAAAGGGATTAAAACACCCCTTCTATTGTCAACAGATGTTAAGAACACTACAACTTATCTTTATTACAGTTCACCTAGGATCCATTAGCTGGTGCAAATAGCTGCTAACTGAAGGAGCCCAGGTTTGAGTCCACCCAGGGACGCCTTAGAAAAAAAGGACTGATGATAAGTAGGGGTAACCCTTGGTTAGCCATAAAGGGGCTCTCCTGCTCTCGCTCTTGGGCTCTCCCCATGAGGACCAACAGGCAGAGCTAAGGTGAGCATGCTACCATGAAAAAAAAAGAAAAAAGGACTGATGATCATCCACTGAAGACCCTATGGAGCAAGTTCTAGTCTGACACACCTGGGTCCCCGTGAGACAGAACGCACTCGATGGCAAAGAGTCTTTCAATTTACAGCGATTCATTCAATGGCTAATTGTTAGAGTTCCTACCACAGCAGTGAATGAAACAAAGTTCTACACCTCATGAATAAAAATCCTCTCAACTTGAACTTGAAGCATGAAATAGGAAGAAAACAGAACATTATGGGTCCAATTCAACAAGTTAATGTTTAAAGTTGTCTGTTAAAACAGGTATTTTTCTCAATAACTATAATAAGGTAACACATGCTATCTATGAGGAAATAGCAAGCATATTAATGATTCCCTATGTAGTTCATAAGGTTGAAAAAACAGCTTCCTATTCAAAACAGAATTCACACCATTCAGTAATATAAAAACTAGCCATAATAGGGGAAGGAGGAGAGGGGAAGCAACAGGCTAGAGAGGAGCCAGGGGAGGATAACCTGTGAGAAGGGGAAGATATACACAAACCAAGAGGGAGGTGAGAGCAGGAAACAGGGCAAGTCACTGGGATGTTTGATAAGTTATTTAAGTTGTAGAAAGCTAAAATGATGATCTGATCTGTAAGCTATCAATTAATTCACAAGTCTTATGCAATAACAATACAGATTTGATTTTCAAATAGGAATGTCTTCTAATATAAACAAATTCTCACCATTCACACTTCTAAGTTTAAGGAGTTTTCTGGCTGTTCTTGTTCTAAGACATTTGTTTGTTCTTTTGGCAGTCCACCTTCAATATTCTTCACCAATACCATAAACCAAGTGCATGTTCTCTCGTCTTCCTTATTCACGCTCTAGCTTTTGCATGCATTTAAGGGAATCAAAAATATCACAGCTTGGGTCAGCACACCTCTTAGTCCACAAAGTGTTAACTTTGCTCCTTAACACTTGAAAGAAATCCTGTGCAGCTATGTCCAATGCATCATTTAATTCATCATTTAATTCTTTATGGGCCCAAGTTAAGTGAAATCCTTGACAACCTCAATCTTTTCTGTTTATTAGTCCAGCTGTGAGAATTTGTTTCCTTTACATGGAGTTGTAATCCATACTAAAGCTGCAGCCTTTGATCTTCATCAATAAGTGCTTCAACAATTCAATGCCTTCATGGAACTGTATTCTCTATTGGTTAAGTCTTCTTTGCCTACATTAAGGACGTCTTACTATCCATGACACATCTATGGCCTAGACTCTTCCCTTTCACTAACCCGCCCTCATGCACTCTCACAGCAACTCCCTTTCAACCTGGACATGTTCTGTCTATATTCTTAGGTACTCCCTAAAGACAACTGGGCTGTAAACTGAAGGTGCTCTAGATATGTTGTTAGACTCCACATCCATCATTTCCTTGTCTTTCCCCCCTTATTTTTATTGGGGGCTCTTACATCTCTTGTCACAATCCAAACATTCATCCAGTGTGTCAAGCACATTTGCACATATGCTGCCATCATCATTTTCAAAGCATTCTCTTCCCACGTGAGCTCCTGATATCAGTTCCCCATTTATAGCCCCTTCCTCCCCCGTCTGCCCTCCCTCATGAACCCTTGAGAAGTTACAGACTATTATTTTCATATCTTACATCATCCTCCACTGCCCTTCACCCACTTTTCCATTATTCGTCCCCCTGGGAGGGGGCTATAAGTTGATTCCATTTCAAGTCTTCAGGTAACAAAAATGTATTCATCTTCCATTTATTTTTAAATTTGGAAATTTTGAAAATCAGTATCTTAAAATTAAAGATACTCGTCCAGGAGTAATGTTTCACATACACTTTAGTGTAATAAGATGGCAGTGGTTAGGTGCTTGGGTGCTAACCAGAGGTTGGTGGTTTCAATCTGCCAGTTGTTTCATGCAAGAAAGACGAGCTACCTGTATATAAAATGACAGCCTGTGAAATCCTAAGCATTCTATTCTACTCTGTCCTATAAGGTCACTATGAATCAGAATAAACTCAAAGGCAACAGTTCTGTTTTATTTATTGTTTACTTACAGATGGAGAAAATTATTATCCAAGATCAATCTAAGAATGGCAATGGGGTGTCATCTGACCTTGTCTAACTTGAGGGCAGAGAGAAAAATCAAGATCAGCAGCAGCCACCCAAGGTTAATTCCTAAGAGATAAAGGTCAGATATGCTTCCACCCTCCAACCGTTACACCAATTCTGACTGATTGCACAGACCCTGTCCACAGCACTTTTTAAACTTCTTTGCTGGGTTCAAAATTCACTGCAATGGCCACACAAAAGACACAAACCATAGTCACAATTTTGGGGCTTATTAGAGAAGTAACAAGTTACAATTTCAAGATTAGAAACACTAAGGATACAGTTCCTCTATCAGGTCAGTCTCCTCTCAGTCATGCCTCTTTCTAGATTTTGGCTCCTTTGCTCTCCCAATGTCCAGAGGTATCCCACTCTTCCACCATACATGATGCCTGAAGACACTGAGCTTTCTGTATCCATGGGTCTGGATACCCACCCTCGCCATTGCCTGCTCATCTCCTGGTTCTGCTACTTCTGCTGTCGCCACCTCTGTCATGCTTTTGCCATCTCTAGCTCTCTTTGGGATTCTAACTCTTTACGTCTACTGGATCAAGGATGTTCAACAAAAGAATCTTGGATTCAAAGGACATGCTCCTGTCCTGGTAGTAAAAATCCTCTTTCCACCTCTAGAATGGCTCATTTTAAGCCCAGTGAGATGGTAAAATTACACAGTCCTCATGTTAAGAGTTCCATACAACTTATTTGCATAGTCTCACTCTTACACAGATGTCATACACTTTTTTTTTACACTATTAGCATGCTACCCAACTCCCTTGGTGTGCTACAAGTTCCTCATATTTACAAAGTGCTACCCAATCATTTGGTGGGTGTTACAAAGACTATGGTTTGGCTTGAAAGGTCATCTAAGAAATTCACTGGACCACAATCAATAATGAAAACAAAACTCAATAGTCCTGTCTAGATATTAACCCACCAACAAAATGTGACCAATGTGAAAACAATATTATACAAATTAATACAATTATATGAATAAGCCAAAAGAATGAACTTAAAGTATAACTTAGCAAGATCATATTCAAATTAAATATAGTACAGATCACCTAATAAAAAAACATAGCAAAATAGATGGAAAAATTATTCAAATATTATTTCACTATTACCAACACCTGAAAGGGGACAATAGTACGTATGTATGTATATATGTATGCACGTATGTATGTATGTAAACTAACTGTTGAAAGGTATAAAGCCAGTGTCTATCCTGATGCCATAATGGCTTATATGTTGGACTGCTAACCACATGGTCAGCAGTTTGAAACCACCAGCTACTATGAGGGAGAAACATGAGCCTTTCTACTCATGTCAAGAGTCAGTCTGGGAAACCCACAAGGGGAAGTTGTACACTGTCCTGTAGGGTTGCTTACTGATCTATCCAATTATTTTTCGAGGTGTGATCCATTCCATTAAATCAAATATTACCTGGAGGCTTATTGAAAACACAATTTCTTGAGCCCAGGGCCAGATCTGCTGAATTGTGCTAGGTGGGAGGCTACATTTCCAACCAGTACCCAAGTCTGATAACAAAAAGTCTACTGGAAAAAGCACTAGTGTGGAGATCAGAAAACTTGTCCCATGTTACTCTTCTTTCAAGGGTTGATCTTGTGTAAACACTTAATCTCTTCATTGGCAATAGCTCTCATTCTATATAATAGGGAGAAAAATGAGACGGTATACAGATATATAGAACATATGTTATATCATGCTTAATTTTCAAACTCCTAAAATCTTTTAAACATCTGATTTGGTAGGGTTTACTGCAAAGCCATAGTGCTAACTAGCTGCAAAGATAGTTTTAAACCCATGTCAAATTATAGATGACATTGCAAAACTGGTGACCAGTGAGCCAAATAAGGAGTCCTGGTGGTGTAGTGCTTCTGAGTTGGGTACTAACTGCAGAACAGCAGTTCGAAACCACAAGCCACTTAAGAGAGAGAAAGAGGGGGCTCTCTACTTCAATAACGAGTTACACTCTCACAAATTTACAGGGGTAGTTCTACCTTTCCAATGGCGGTGGGTTTGGTTTTGGTGGGTCACATACATGTATATGTTCTGTTCATCCTGGTGGCACTGTTTCCTGGAGCTCTAAAAGAGGAATGCAGACTAAAAGAAAACCCAAGAGTATTGCTGAGTTACCCGTTGAGCTTGGAACTGAAGCTATTACAGGTAAGTAATATGCTCCCTTAAACAATCAACTACATGAGAATAAATGGTCAACATTACACAAAAGTAAGGAGGAGAAGGGAGGAGGAAAAAGGAAGTTAAATAAATGGAAACAATAACAACATAAATGAGAATAACTGATATATTATAATTGTTAACAATATCATGGGACACAATTTGTAGTTTTAAAAATGTCAAATGGAAACCTAATTTGCTTTTGTAAACTTTCACCTAATCACACATTATATTTGTTTAAAAAAAATAAATCTAAGAGATCTCCCTAAACCAACGATCCTTGTGCTAAATGCATGTACGAACTAGCAAGCACGGTTAAGCAGATGTTAAGCAGTTTCTTGCTTCCATATTCTCACATTCTGAGAAATTCAAAATCTAAATCAATCTGTTGTTCTCATTTCTTCACAGCCCCTTTAACTTCCTAATTACAATAGTCACTGCACTACATTAAATCTGTTTATTAGCATCTATCTCCCTGTTAGATATAAGCTGTGGGAAAGAGGCAGTATCTTACGTTTGAACTATTAAAACTTAGTACAGGCCTGGCATAATAAAGATTCAATCAATATAAGTAAACTTTTTCTTTTAAATGGAAAATAATAGAGACCTAGTAAGTGTGCAGATTTTCCATTATAAGCTTTCCTTTAAAAGCTTAAAGAATAATGGGGAGAGGGTATATAAAGCCTCAAATTATGCAAGCTATAATAGTAAAAATTGTCAGAAGAGAAATATAAACTGCAAGAAGAAATCTGAGAGAAAACTTTAGCACAAGACAGATTACAGTATTTCTTTTTCCCCCGGAGACCAATTACAGTCCCCAGAAATCTGGCCAATGTTCTTATGGCTCCAATTAGTCTCAAGACTCTAGTGAATTTACTCAAATTTATATTAATTATAAAGAATATATAAGAAAACTAGCGGTTCCTTCAATAGCCCAGTTGGTAGAGCGGAGGACTGTAGAGGAAACTGCCAAGAAAACTTAAGAAAAAACATCACGTTCAATGCTACCTCCCATTTTGGCAGGGGAGGGGGTAGATTACTGTCCATTTTAATTCTGTAGGACTTGGATGAGAGTGAGTCAAAAAGTAATGCTATTCTGGTCCCAGTTCATACGGAATAACATTATTTAAACATGTCTCTGTGATCAGTGGATGGCTGCATTCCAAGGGATCTGCTCTGTCAGTTAAATTTAAGGCACAGGTGGTAGTAGTGACTGTTTTGTTTTTCTTTGTTCTGAAGGAGTAACCTTGACAGATCATTTAAAAGGACAGAAGACAGTCATGGTAGCTTATTAGGAAACATTTTTAAGAACACTGAAAAGTGGACTGGAGATAAAGGCCAGAAAAGTTGTGTGAAGGATTCCCTCCCACCCACCCCACCACCACACCTGCTTATGTTTTTAAATAGCAAGGATTATCCTATGAGAATTTAGTTGGAAAACCTTATCCTGTCTACCCTGCAGCCCTGATCCTACGCTTTAGGACTACTTTTTGTTTCCCAGACTCAAAAAACAATGAGAAGGGACAGGATTAGAACTCTTGGCGGATGGTAAAACTGTCATCTAGATACAGTAGAAATTAAGGAGTGCAGAATTCTTTAAGGACTAGAGAGGAAGAAGCACCACCCTCAGAGTGTACAGACCTAAATGGAGGGCTATCTACGTCAATAAACAATAGCTTCACATTTTGGGATTTTTTAATTAATTGGGTTTTAATACATAGATCATGTCCTTCCATAGTTCAACCACAGCGAGTAGAATTGTACACCTGCTACTACAATCAGTTTCCAAACATTCTTTATCAACCTGGGCTCCTTGACATCATCTCCCTATATCTCCAACAAACCCCACCCATCCTACTGTACCCCGCTCCTCCTGGAACCTTTATTCTACTTGCTGTCCCCACAGGTTCATCCTTCCCGGGTTTCATACACACACACATACAAAAACAGAAAACCATGTAACTTCAAAAGGGTGACCTCTAATGACATAACACCTCTGATATATAAGGGGGTACCCCTTCAAAACCAGATGCACCCTGCAAAGCTATGTATTTAAGTATTTTTAGAAAACAATCTTATCACCTTCAAAGTACTCTCTACTGCACTTAAAACATCTGTCCAATCTGTGATTCCACTCTCAGAAACATTTTCAAATTCTTCTGTATGGATGGCTGGCAGCACCTCCCTAATTTTTTCTTCACCTCTTTTACAATGCTAACCTTTCTTGCCCCTCTTCATTCACAAAAAACAAAAAGCAGTCGCCTGGAGTGAGGTGAGGTGAGTAAGGTGCATGGGGCAAGAGAGACATGCTGTTTTTTGCCAAAAACTGGTGCACTGAGATGGCTGTGTGAGCAGGTGCATTGTTGTGATGGGAAAACCAGTCCCCCATTGCCAGAAATCAGGTTTGTTATTTTTGGTCACACAGATATGCAATCTTTTTAGAACTGCTAAACAGAAAGCTTGATTAACAGTCTTAACTGGTGGAAGGAACTTCTAATGCACTATCCCCCTCACATTAAAAAAAAAAGTGCACTGTCTCGATCTTTGATTTCAGATGACAAGCTTTTTTGGGGTGAGGTGATGGTGACATCCTCCACTGGCTTGATTGATGCTTGATTTCAGTAAAAATAGCACCATATCCCGTCACCAGTAATAACCTTGGAAAAAAGTCTGGGTCACTTTGTAGCTGTTCCTTTTTTTTTTTTAAGATCATTTTATTATGGGCTCTTACAGCTCTAGAGCTGTTCCTTCAAAGTACAGCACGTTTCCACTCTTTTTCCTGGTCACTCAGAACACAAGGCACAAATTTCACAACACCCATGACGCATTCCCAAATCTTCTGTTAAAATTCACTGAACCAAGCTCCAAAGACAGTCCAGATGGCTTCCCCATCTCTTTAATGGTCCACTGTTTTTGAGCACAAATTATGTAGACATTTTCATCCTTTTAGGAAGCTTACAGACAACCAGAACAAGGCTTATAACATTTAACCTTGTTTAAAACAAGAAAACCACTCGTATGTTTGAGTTTTTCCCATAGTCCTTGTAAACTCTGTTTAACATCACAACAGTTTCTGAAGCACTTTTTTCCTGAGCAGGAGGTAAAATTTCACAGCCACACACTGTTCTCTTAAATCTGACATCACAAAAAAGATTTGAGTAAAACTGCTTTTATGAGAAAATTCATTGTAGCCAAAGAGAATCTTTCCAGGCAATGCCACTTGATGCACTAACTCAGAGTGAGGTGGCTCAATGCTCGTCTAGTAGGAAAAATGCATACTATGAAAGCTCTGTTTAGCAGAGCTTTTTCCCAGTACACCCTAATATGTACCCCCCCAAAAAATTACAAACCAAAAACCCAGAAAATTCTGGAAACCAGATCAGACCCAGCCTGAATCATAAGACGGGAAATCCACTGATAAGAGTTTTGACTGTTCAAATCAGATTTATGCCTTCAATCTTCTATGCTCATCTCTCCAAGAGACTGTTCAGTGGCCACTTTCCTTCCATCCCTCAATTGTAGATAGAAGGAGTTCTCTGGAGGATTATTCCCCATGTAGTTCCACAACTGAATCTTGGGCTCCCACTGTCATCCATAGCCTTCTGAACATCAGATTCTCACCAGTCAGGATATGATATTAATAACTCCTTCGACTTGGGATTATATACGGTTTACAATCCTTCAGTGACTGATGATGGTGTGCTTGAGGTTTTTAATAAAGGTTTCTATTATCTTATAGCAATACTTCCTAACTTAGCCTCTTATTTCTCATTATCCTATTTCTCCAAGAGGCAAAAATGAGTCATATCATACTCACCTTCCCAACACAACCACTAAAGAAAGACAAAGTGGGTGCATAAGCAAATGTGGTGAAGAAAGCTGATGGTGCCCAGCTATGAAAAGATATAGCATCTGGGGTCTTAAAAGCTTGAGGGTAAACAAGCGGCCATCTAGCTCAGAAGCAACAAAGCCCACATGGAAGAAGCACACCAGCCTGTGCGATCATGAGTTGCCGAAGAGATCAGTTATCAGGCATCAAAGAACAAAACATCATATCATTGTGTGCTCACCTCCATGAAACGATCACTGAAGACAAAAGGGTGCATAAGCAAATGTGGCGAAGAAAACTGATGGTGCCCGGCTATCAAAAGATTTAACATAAGGGATCTTAAAGGCTTGAAGGTAAACAAGCGGCCATCTAGCTCAGAAGCAACAAAGTCCACATGGAAGAAGCACATCAGCCTGTGCAATCACGAAGTGTTGAAGGGATCAGGTATCAGGCATCTCCAAAACAAAAAAATTTACCATAGTGAATGAGGGGGAGAGTACAGAGTGGAGATCCAAAGCCCATTTGTAGGCCACTGGAGATCCCCTTGCAGAGGGGTCTCGGGGAGTAGACAAGCCAGACAGGGTGTGATGTAGCAACGATGAAAAATACAACTTTCCTCTAGTTCCTAAATGCTTCCTCCCCCACCCCCCATCCCATCATGATCCCAATTCTACTTTGCAAGTCTGGCTAGACTTGGTACACTGGTATAGATAGGAACCAGAAACACAGGGAATACAGGGCAGATGATCCCTTCATAACAGTGGTGTGAGTGGGAATGTAGAGGGAGGGTGGGTTGGAAAGGGGGACCCATTTACAAGGATCTACATGTGACCTTCTCCATGGGGAACTGACAATATAAAAGTGGGTGAAGGGAGATGTCGGCCAAGGCAAATATGACAAAATAATAATTTTTAAAGTATCAAGGGCTCATGAGGGAGTGGGGAGCAGGGAGGGAGGGGAAAAAATGAGGACCTGATGCCAGGGGCTTAAGTGGAGAGCAAATGTTTTGAGAATGATGAGGGCAATGAATGTACAAATGTGGTTTACACAATTGATGTATGTATGGATTGTGATGAGTTGTATGAGCCCCTAATAAAATGATTTTAAAAAGGGAAAATTAACCTGACAATACATGATATTAATGTAGCATTATTACTTTGGCAGTTGTGAAACTGATATTATATTTGTTTTTCAAAGAAATGCATATTGAAGTATGGATAGAGATGATTTATGGGATTTGCTTTTAAGAACATCACAGAAAAATGGGACTAAACAATTCAGATTGCCAATAAATAAGATTGGTATTGACTGATTAAAAAAAAGTTATATCTACAAGTTAAGACACATTAGGGCACATAAGTCAAAAGCATAGGTTTCAGTTGTTTGCTAAAAAACAAATTAATGCTCAGGACATCAATTTCTTCACCACTACGAGGAGTATTGTATCTATATCAAAGAGAATTTCAATTACATAATCCATGTGCAAGTACTCACCAAATGCTTAATAAATGTTAAGCTTATATTGGGGGTGGGGAGCTAGCTATTATTACAAGGGGCTACCACTAAACCCACTGAATAAAAACTTCCTGGTCAAAACTTACATGAACTGACTATACAGTGTACTTTTATCATCTTTTATATCTATATTTTCTTTTCCATTTCCATTGCTAATACTCTATTCCAAATCCTCATCAATTCATACCCAGACAACTGTCTAAATGGCTTTTCATTTCAAACTTCAGGCATATTTTGATCAAACTAGTATTTGTACTTTCACCACAAATATCTGTAATAACAGGAAGAGCAAAAAACATTATGTATCAGAGAATTGTAGTTCTGGTCTCAGCACTATTACAAACACATTTTGGACTACTAATTTAAGTTTTTTTTTTTAATTTAAGTTTCTTCAGCTGTAAAATGAACTTTTAAATGATCTTTAACGTCTCTGCTAGTTATGAAAGTCTTTGCTTCTCCTCTCTCAAATACTGCCTTTGGCTTACAGAATAAAACTTCATATTCCTGGAGCAGCACTCAAATCTTTCATGTTCAACATGGGTGCTGGAGCCAGGAATACCATGGTTTGAGTCCCGATTCTAGTTTATTGCCTGTTTATCGTGGGACGACTTACTAATTCTAAAGCACATTTTCTTCTTCTGTGAAATGGGAAGACAGTATTTATCACAAACTTGTCAGAAGAATTAAATGAGATGATATGCATAAAATGCTTTGTTGTTGATTATTAGCCACCATCAAGTTAATTCCAACTCATAGGAATCCCATGTATTAAAGAGCAGACCTGCAATAGGGTATTCTTCATTGTAATCCTAATGGAAAGAGCCCTGGTGAAACAGTTAAGCATTGAGTTACTACCCATAAGGTTGGCAGGCAGAACCTATGAAGCAAGGCTTGAAAGATTTTGCTATGAATTTAACATATACTTGATGTCTTTTTATGTGTCCTTCCATTGTGATGGTCTCTGTGCACAAATGGTCTCTAGCAAGTGAGTTCAGCAGTCCTGCTTCCCCCTCTCTATTAGACTCCTAAAAATGAGAGCTCTTAATGTGAACTGGAAAAAACTTTAATTTTATTTACTTACTATCTGTGCTTCATTTCTTCCCTTTATATTAAGTTAATTCTATTACAAAGGTTCTATAGAATCTTTTAGGCTAATACATGAGTCACTGACATTATGCTTGATTTTTTGCTGTATAAAGACTTCAATGCCCATTTTAGCTAAGAATTGTTATGGGGTGTCAAGTTAGTTCCTAGTCATAGAACAGATAGCTACAAGCTCCTTCTATCAATACCTTGCTTTGTGATTTAGGGGCACTGCATGTTTGTTGTCTTTCCCAACCCATTCCTATTTTCAATATTAACTTTTCCCAAGGCGGGAACCTGTATCAAGGTAGTAACACAAATTTCAAGGTCAGACTTATATTTCAATGGCAGAAACTTGGTAGCAATATGATCTTCCCGATATCATTGCTTCATTTATAAAATGAACATACTAATACCTATTATCTAATCTATTGGGTCAGTGCAAAACATCTAGGTTTCAGATCACTATTTGACAAATAATATGTATTTATTTAGCATCATTTCTTTTTCTGAAAGGAAAAGATAAACTCTAAAGGGAAATTAAAGTAGGAAAATAACAATTTAGCTTTGGTAAGGTTCTCTATTCAGAATTATATTGATGTCAATTCACTATTAAGAAAAGGTTCCTGCCGAGGATGGAGGAAGAAGAAATGAGGAGCTGACATCATGGGCTCAAGTGGGAAGAGAATGCTTTGAAAATGATGATGGCAGCATATGGGTAAATGTGCTTGACACACTGGAGGAATGTAGGGATTGTGATAAGAGATGTAAGAGCCCCCAATGAAAGTATTAAAAAAAAAGGAAAGGTTCCTGGTTGGTAAAGTAAGGTACAAAGGATTTGCACTGGACTATTAACCAAAAGGCTAGGGCTTTGAATCCACCCAGCAATACTATGTAAGAGAGGCCTGTCCACCACTTGCATCTGTAAAAATTATAATCAAAATATTATGAAGTTCTTAAAACATGGTCAAAATGAATTGGAACCAATTCAATGAAAACTGGTTTAATATTAAGGAAAAGCTATTTCTCTTAGCCAAAGAGTAGTTCTTTCTAAGAAATAAGTGATGTTTTAAAGGTCAACATTCTATTTTAACAAAGTCTAAATTGTAACACTACATATTTCTAGTCCATTCAAGTTTAGTTTAATTGATAAGACATAGTATCAATATAATTGAGACATATCTACTACAATCCTTATCCTACAATGTCCACCATTTATTTCCTAATGAAAATAAGGGGTTGTGGGTAGGAACATACAATTAACAAAGGAAACACCCTCACCCTACTCTGCCTCTGCTAAGTCAAATTTTTTTAAAACAACTTAAAAAATGTTTTTCTATTTTTAATAGCAATACAAGTACATGTTTAAAATAGATAGTTAAAAGCAATTCAGGGTAAATCTTAATTGAAATATTGAATTGTATGGTATGTGAATTATATGAAATAAAATAATTTTAAAAGTACCTTTTCCCTTTACAGTATATCATTTTCTTTGAATATAATCAAGTAAATACAAGCAAATGTAAATATATACAAATAAGCCATAGAATATATTCACTCGCAATATTTTCACAAAATGCCTGTTTCAAGGTCCACACACACTATAATGTAAAAGGCAACTTTTGTCAGTCAATGTCTTCTATAAAGTAAAATACCTGTTTCCAATTAAAAATTTTTACTTAGCACTTTAAAGAAAAATAGAGAAATCTGGAGATAGTCCCACTAAATCTAGAAGATCTTTGGAAAAACTGTCTAATGTCAACAAAAAGGAACATGCTACTATATACAACGTGTTTGCTAACAAGTATATTAATTGTTTGATAATCAAGAAATGTTTCAGCATTTTATCTGGTAACACTTTTTAAAAAGTTTTAAGTAAGCAGCTTTCTACGTTTCAATTGTGTAATTAAAATTGACTAAGGGCAATTTGACATGCTGATTTCCACACACGATATATACTTTTCCAGAACAAAGCACCAATTTTATTTAGTGCAGTGAAACTATTAACACCAGAAATAGATGACAGGGCTTCAAACTGGTTCTTTTCATTTAGCCAACAAAGCAAAACTGGTGGAATAGCCCATATTTAGAAAATGGGGGTGAATCAAAGAGTAATTGAAATAGCAACCAAAATGGGCAAAAAATTGTAGGCTAGTCCCTACTAGACACCTCGTCTCCCTCTTAGACTCCGAGGGCATGTACATGGTACACAGCAAATATATTTCTTGACAACAGAGCCAATGGGCCATGTCCTCCTCAAAGGAGGAACCACACCACATGCTCTGAATGTGTGTCACGCTCCCTAGCTGTGGCAATAACCCAGTCTCCTGATTCAGGTTCTCACAGGGACTTGGTAGACCTCTGCAGGGTCTCCCATGCCAGGGCTTTGACTGAAATGTATCCTGTTCTGGTTACGGCTCTGCTTCACTCACACAGTTTAAAAATGGGGCTGTTGAGCTTTCACTACGATGGCGATGGCTGACCAATCTGAACTGGTTCAAAGTTCTGTTCAATGGGGCTGTTTTAGTGGAAAATTTGTGCATTTTCCTTCTCTAACATGTTTCCTTTTCATACATGTTCCAGTTTCTGTGATACTATTAGATACACACGTACAAATTTACACATATCTCCTGCTTAAAATACTTAACACACACACACACACGAGGGTTTCAAAAAGTTTGTGGGAAAATGAGAATGGAATTTTTCCATAAACTTTTTGAAAGACCCCTTATATACATATACTCACACATTGGTAAGTTAAAAAGCATTGCTACAAAATCATAAAAGCCTTTATTACACAAAAATATCAAAATTTGAAGCTGTTGTTTGTCAACACATCCTCTTATCTAGGTCTACAAACTCCTGGAGGCGGTGTTTCAGTTTCTCTAACCCTTCCCCCAGAGAATCCTATGCTCCTACTAGGCTTATCTTTGAGGGCTTCTAGATTTCTTTAACATGCTCAATCCATCTTAAAATTCATTTTAACCAATAGCAATGATATATGCATAATCCCCGAGGGGAAGAACAACAGAAACGTGGGTGGCGGGAGACAGTGATGTAAGATACGAAAATAATAATAATTTTTTTGTAATTTATCAAGGAGTCATGAGGATGGGCGGGGGTGGGGAGTGGGGGAGGGAAGAGGAGCTGATACCGCAGGCTCAAATAGTGAATGTTTATAGACAAGCGGCCATCTAGCTGAGAAGCAACAAAGCCCACATGGAAGAAGCACACCAGCCTGTGTGATCACGAGGTGCCAAAGGGATCAGGTATAAGGCATCATCAGAACAAATAATCATATCATTGTGAATGAGGTGAAGTACGGAGTGGAGACCCAAAGCCCATCTGTAGGCATTTGGACATCCCCTTACGGAAGGGTCACGGGGAGGAGATGAGCCAGTCAGTGTGCAGTGTAGCAACAATGAAACATCCAATTTTCCTCTAGTTCCTATTCCACCCCCCCACCCCCCCACTATCAATTCTACCTTACAAATCTGGCTAGACCAGAGGATGTACACTGGTACAGTTAGGAACTGGAAACACAGGGAATCCAGGGAGGATGATCCCTTCAGGTCCAGTGGTAAGAATGTCGAAACCGGGAGGGTGGGGTGGAAAGGGGCAACCGATTACCAGGATCTATGTATAACCTCCTACCTAGGGGATGGACAACAGAAAAGTGGGCAAAGGGAAACTTCGGACAGTACAAGATATGACAAAATAATAATTTATAAATTATCAAGGATTCATGAGGGAGGGGGGAGCAGGGAGAGGGGAAAAAATGAGGAGCTGATGCCAGGGGCTTAAGTGGAGAGCAAATGTTTTGAGAATGATGAGGGCAATGAATGTACAAATGTGCTTTACACAAATTGATGTATGTATGGATTGTGATAAGAGTTGTATGTGCCACTAATAAAATGATTTTTTTAAAAAGAAAGTAAATGTTTAGAAAACGACGATGGCAACAGATGTACAAATATGCTTGATACAATTGATGAACGGAATGTTGTGACTTGTAAGAGCCTCCAATAAAATGATGTAATTTTTAAAAAAAACAAACTTGTTTTATAAGGGACAGCATTCCATAAACTTGTTTAACAGTGTCAATGATTTGGGAAAATATCTATCCACACATTTGAGTACTGCTAAAAACTTGATTTAGCTCTGACTTCAAAGGCTTTTTTTTTAACATGGCAACCCTCCCCGGTTTATAGGTTTATATTGAGCCTAATATGGAGCTCTGGTGGTGTAGTGGTTATGAGTTGGGCTTTAACCTTGAGGTTCGCAGTGCAAAACCACCAGTCACTCAGCAGGGAAAAGATGGGAGCAGAAAGCGAGTCCCATGAAGAGCTGCAGTTTGGGAAACCCACAGGGCTATTTTCTACCCTGTCCTGTAGGGGCACCGTGAATTAAAACTGACTCAATGGCAGTGAGTTTAGTTTTGATTTTAAATGATATTAAGAGAAGAGTATTACTGAGAGAACTTGTCTGCAAGTTCAGAGATATTTCAAACCCATTTTGCATGAAATAAACCCATAAATGTATCAACTGGGACCCTAGTTAGAAATTTTTTTTCTTACCTTATTATATTGTCTTCAGGTTGCTGTTTCATTTAATAAGCTCTCCAGGTTTTTTTTTCCTTTTGTTCCCAGTTTTTTATACCAGTTTAGAACTGTTTTTCTTCACATCTTAATACTATTAATCATAAAACTTATTATTTTATATGCCTTTGGGGGCAGGGATTATTTATTACTTCATGCTTTTTATGAACTCGTGTTAAGGCATAAAAGAATAGCTGGGGGGAAAAAAGACTAGTTGAACTCAGGATATATTCATTTCAGCCTTTAAGTAATACATCTAAATTGTGCTCTCATAGAATTGTGCTCTCATAGTTTTATCAATTTATGTTTACCAACTATAATATACAAGTAGAGTCCTGGTTGGAAGGTAGACAGTTTAAGTTCACTGGAAGACAGGTCACAAGAAAGGCCTAGAGATCTGCTTTCAAAAATCCAGCCAATGAAAATTCTGCAGACCACAGCTCTCTTCTGTGGAGTCACTAAGAGTCAAAACGGATTCAACTGTAACTGGTTTTGTTAAGTTTATGATATAATGCCTGTTTTCTAATGTTCTGGTCAGGTTAAATATTTTACCTTTTACATCCAGCTAGTGGAAAATGGTGCCTCACTGTGGTTTAATATGAGTAACATTTTCACACTTAAAGGTGATCCTGGTAGATTGTTGTAAGATTTGTAAGAGCCCCAATAAAATGATAAATGAAATATAACTAAATGTATCCTTTATTTAATGGCTTCTAGCATTCAACTTAATTTGGAAAGACTCTGCACATTATAAGACTATTAAAAGCATAAGCTCCCCATTATTTACCCTGGTAATTTTACGATTCTTTTTTTGTTTTGTTTTTTTATTAAATACTTTTATTGGGGGCTTTTACATGCCCCATCACAATCCATAGATTTATCCATTGTCAAACACATTTGTTCCTGTGTTGCCATCATCATTTTCAAAGCATTGTCTTCAACTTGAGCCCTTGATATCAGCTCCTCATTTTCCCCCATCCCTTCATTGCCCTCCCTCCCTCCCTCATGGACACTTGATAAGTTTCGGATTATTTTCATATCTTACATCGTCCTCTGTCGCCCTTCACCCACTTTTCTGTTGTTTGTCCCCCCTGGGAGGGGGTTATGTTGATCTTTGTGATCAATTCCCTCTTTCTCCCCTGACCTTTCCCTTATGCTCCTGATATCTCTATTCTCATTATTGGCCCTGAGGGGTTTTATCTATCCTGGATTCCTTGTGATGTGGGCTGTTACCTGTAGCACTGTGCATTTTTGGTCTAATCCAATTTGTAAGGAAGAAATGAGGTCATGATAGTGGGGGGAAGGAAGCATTAAAGAACTAGAAGAAAGTTGTGTGTTTCATTGATGTGATTTTAAAAAAAAAACATTTAAATCTCCAATTTACCTAGAATTTAAAAGGAGCAAAGGAGGTCTGGTGGCATCGTGGGTTACACGTTGGGCTGCTAACCACAGTGTTGGCAGTTCAAACCTACCAGTCGCTCTGAGGGAGAAAGATGAGGCTTTCTACTCCAGGAAAGACTTACAGGGACAATTCCACTCTTACATAGTTGCGATGAATCATAAATGACTACATGGTAATGATAATGGTACGGATTCAACATTAGGGTTTTTCTGAGATTCTATCCAGTTACCATAATATCACAGTCAAATAACTGAGGCTCTTTTCAGATATTGTATAGGTCCAAGCTTGGAATAAGTGAGACAGACACCTAGGGGCTTGTAGATCCTAAAAAACACAAATTATCCTGAAGTCAGATATCTAACATATATTAAGCAGACATTAGGTACTACTGTTGATTAGTTCTGGGATATAGACAGTAGTTAAGATAGAAATTTACCTATTTGTTTTCTATGCTTTTGTGATTGAGACCTAAAAGTGAACTGTCTCTTATTTAATGAAAATGACTAAATTTTTTACTATATGTACAAAAGGTATTAGTAACAGTAAGTATTTATATAGCATTTAGCAGGCTTTATAAAGTGACTTCACTTATATTTGATTTACTTCATATCCTCATAACTACTCTGTGAGAAGATAGACAAAGGTTTTAATTTTCCTTTATGGTTAAGGATAGTAAGTGGTGGTAACATCCCTTTATTCAAAGGAAATACAAATGTCAAACTCAAACCTAGACCATGTTTCTACATGCTATTAACAACATACTGTCTTCATACCCTGTACCAAATACTTTAAATACATAAAAATAAATGAAAAATTCTATTCTCAGAAAACCCAGAATAATTTGTCAGTTAAATACTCAGAGTGATCACATACTTCATTCTAAGTATGGAAAGAATATACACAAGTATAAAACATGGTCCATGGTCTCAAGAAGCCTTCAAAGACATATAATTCTTTTAAAATCATTTTATTAGGGGCTCATACAACTCTTATCACAATCCATACATACATCGTGTCCAGCACATTCGTACATACATTGCCATCATCATTCTCAAAACACCTGCTTTCTACTTGAGCCCCTGGCATCCGCTCATTTTTTTCTCCTCCCTCCCCACTCCCCCCTCCCTAGTATTTTTTTAAAGAGCAAGATTTATACAAGTAGAAAGTAAACCTGAAGGGAAGGAACCGTGTCTTATCTATTCTGTCCAAGACTTTTGTTAGCTACTTTACGTGGTTTGCCTGACTAGAATATATTACTATTAGCTCATAAAATATTTGTTGGATGTCTAACTATTATTGACTGAACCCTCTGGCAGGGCGGAATATAAAAGATCTGATTTCATTCACCTTTACCTGGGGTAAACTTTTGAGTGAAATCAGAGAACTAGCCAAATCAACAACAGCTCTTAAGACTATATATAAAAACAACAAAAGACACTATGAAACAAAGGAAGTTTAGACACCATTCTGGGCTGTGCCTATTGGCTAAATATAGTTCATAGCAAAATAAAGATTTTAAGGCACAGCATTTCATTACATTTCAAATTTTCCAGAAGTAAATCTAGTGCAACTGTCACAAAAATAGCCATCATCTACTGTTGCCTTATTCCTAATTAAACACATCTCAGGCCTCTACAAAAAGCAATTATTCACAATACTTTTTATCAACAGGTGTTTGTGTTGCTTCTTTCAGATATCTTGTTAACATCTTTCCTACAAGCATATTTTTAATTTCAAGGATAACTTACCTGCTACACAATATAATTTTTTTAATTTTTTGAGAATTTACGGAATGAGAATACTTAAATAAATTTGAAATATAAAATTAAACCCAGTGTACAAAATAACACTGTCTACCCTGCCATATATAATTTTGCTCCAGTCAGCAAGCCCTGTTCTCCAGTCTACCAATGAGTTGAGATATCTACACACTAGCCCCAAGGACTGGTACAGTTTATATACCCTTGCAAGGGTCAAATCATTTTAAATATTTAACTAAAAAACCAAAAGAGACCAGTAGGCTGATTTAGTGGGTTGATGCATATTATTTTAAAATTCCAATTCAATAAAAAGGAGAACAGAACACGTTGGCAATAAACTAATAAATGCAGAGAACTCTTACAAAACTACACATCTAGAAATTACATGAAATAACAAGTATGTACAATACTGAGGAGCATTATTATTTTCACTAGAGGGACAATGGCTTTGTTCGGTGGTTAGGTACAGTGAACAATCTTTTATGAGTTGCCTCAGTAAACCATAAATGTGTTCCTACTTTAGGACAAGTATGTTGGTATTACAGAAAGAAAAAAAGTAAGTGAAAGAAACCAGCACAATGCTTTTCACATTGTGTTGAATTTCATGCTAGAAGATAGTCATTTATGAGACTATTAAACTTGGCCTCGTTGCTGGCAAAAAACTAAGGTTCCATTCTTTTTGAAGAGTGAAAATATTGTTTTAGCCATTCAAAGCACATAAGCTTCATATCTCCCTTGTATTTTAAAATAATAGATTTATGAGTCACTAAGTGCTTACTGTAAGCCTACTGCCATGAGAGGAGATAGAAGTAACATATGTATAAAAGCTAATTCTATCTTTCAAATGGCTCAAAGTTTAAAGAGAACCAAAGTTCTAAAGTGTTCTTAAAAATAAAATTTAGAGAGCCCGCTGCGGAACGCGAAGGTGCTGCCATGGCTTCCACCGGCGTCGGCGCGAGCGCTGCGGGGTTCCGCAAACGAGGCGCCCGAGATCCCCGACAACGTGGGCGATTGGCTTCGGGGCGTCTACCGCTTCGCCAGCGACAGGAATGATTTCCAGAGGAACTTGATCCTCATCTTGGGACTTTTTGCAGCAGGCGTTTGGCTGGCCAGGAACTTGAGCGACATTGATCTAATGGCACCCCAGCCAGGGGTGTAGCCCCCCTGGACACTTGGGTCCCTTGTGCTGTACTTGAACCTTCCCCACACAGCCTCCATTTCTGTGCTGCCACAAGATTGGCCCCGAGGGCAACTGAAGTTTGATTCGGATATGCACCCACCCGCCCCTGCCTGCTGTCCCTTCCTTTGGCTCCTCTGCGGTCAAGCAGGCGCTAAAGGGCTGCTCGCTGTCATGTAAACTTGTGTGCCTAGCCTCTTCCAAGTTTCTGGAGGGGGCCATCTGGACTCGCATCCTGGGGAAGAGCCTAGTGGTATTTCATAAATACTTGAAATAAAGAATGGATACACACAAAAAAATAAAATAAAATTTAAAATTAGTTATCATCCACAGCTAGGTGGGTATTGATTTATAGCCCCTTTAAACAAAACAAAAACACTACAGGCTTTAGTTGTACTATATATTACAATGAAAAAAATCCTAGAATTCAAATAGATTGGCTAACTCCTATGAAGCTCCAAAATTCTACTCCAAGTAGCCAACTACAGAAACTAACAATGCCTCTGGATATCCCTGTATAAAAAGAAATGTTTCAGGGAGAAAGAGAAAATAAAATCCTCTTGGTACCCTCTTCTCTGTGATCATCTCCATTCAAATTGAGACAACATATTCAAGTATGCAAACCACTGGATAAATTCTTTTAAGAATCCTTTTTCAAGGCATTTATACAGGTCTAAATACAAGCATGTACATATGTAAATATATTTATATGATGATGGGGAAATAGATGTGCATATATTTATAGGTTTAGTATTAAGGTAGCAGATGGACATTGGACGCCCACTCAAGAACTCCCTCAATGAAAGAACGCTTTATTCTATTAAATTGGCATTCCATGATGCTCACCTTCTTGACACAATCGCTGAAGACAAATGTGTGTGCATAAGCAAATGTGGTGAAGAAAGCTGATGGTGCCCGGCTATAAAAAGATATAGTGTCTGGGGTCTTAAAGGCTTGAAGGTAAACAAGTGGCTATCTAGCTCAGAAACAACAAAGCCCACATGGAAGAAACACACCAACCTGTGTGATCACAAGGTGTCGAAGGGATCAGGTATCAGGCCATCAAAGAACAAAAAATCCTATCATTGTGAATGAGAGGGAGTATGGAATGGGGACCCAAAGTCCATCTGTAGGCAACTGGACAGCCCCTTACAGACGAGTCACGGGGAAGAGACAAGCCAGGCAGGGTACAGTATAGCAACGATGAAACAAACTTTCCTCTAGTTCTTAAATGCTTCCTCCCCCTCCCTGCCCCACTATCATGATCCCAAGTCTACCTTACAAATCTGGCTAGACCAGAGGATGTACACTGGTATAGATAAGAATTGGAAACACAGGGAATCCAGAACAGATGATTCCTTCAGGACCAGTGGTGAGAGTGGCTATACCGGGAGGTTGGAGGGAAGGTGGTGTAGAAAGGGGCAACCAATTACAAGGATCTACATATAACCTCCTCCCTGGGGGATGGACAACAGAAAAATGGGTGAAGGGAGACGTCAGACAATGTAAGATATGACAAAATAATAATTATCAAGGGTTCATGAGGGAGGGGGTGATGGGGAGGGGGAAAATGAGGAGCTGATACCAAGGGTTCAAGTAGAAAACAAGTGTTTTGAGAATGATGATGGCAACAAATGTACAAATGTGCTTGACACAATGGATGGATGTATGGATTGTGATAAGAGTTGTAGGAGCCGCCAATAAAATGAATTTTTAAAAAATTCATTTTCCACTTCAGTCCTCCCTCATCTAGACTCTTACAAAATCTGTGGCCTATTCCATCCAAAGGTTTGTAACTATAGTGTTCCTTGTGTTATTCACAGTAAGTACTTGTGTCCACTTTATGTTTAATATTAAATGCTCATTCGAAACAAATTTATTAAGCATCTCCTAAGAAAAAAATTTGTAGAATAATTTAAAAAGCAAAAGTTAAAATGGTGGAAAAAGCTTATTTCATGTTCTATCCTCTCGTTCCTTTTACAAACATACACAGATTACAGCTTTCCACATTCACACTGTGCAAAGAACTAGTTAACATTAGCAGTCCTCTACCCACAGGATCCCTTTCTAAAATAGTCCTTCCAAGACTAGCTGTCAGAGGTAGTGTTCACACCATGCAAAGAACAATCAGTAGTTCTTAAATTTGAGAACTCAAAAATGAATAGAGCTTGTTGGTTTCGAACTAGCAAGAACTCTGAAGCAGAAATGTTAGTAATTTTTACCTCAATGATTCATATACATAAAAGAAAAAATAAATGCAATGAAACTTTATCACATTATCTATCACACACTTTCCAGAACCTGACTGGAATCTGAGAAATGGCCTCCCTCTGAGCACTAGGAAATCTCTGCTTTTCACAAGGGTCACTTTTTCTCTCCACCATCCACATGGCTTCTGATAATAGAGCAAAACGTTCAGAACAATCACAAGCTTCAGGGCGAATTCAGCAGGGCAATATTTACAGCCTACTGCTCAATAGTTCTCTTTATAATACAGAAGACCACAATACAAAGTCACTAAATGACACAAAGAAAGCACACTCATGTACTCCCCTTTTACTTCACTCCCCCTTTACTTAATCCACTACCAAAAAAAATAAAAATTAAAAACCGGATGAGCCACATGTAACTTTGACCTGAAGTTTTAATAACAAAGCAACTTACTCGTCAAGTTATTAGCAAACATGGAGGCTTCATCGTGACATAAAATACAGTCATAGGAAAAAAGGACTATTCTAGAGGGGGCACAAGCAAACAGAAGGGGGGGAAATGCCAAACACTTTTTTAAAAGGCAACAAACATAATAAGGCACAAGATCTGCATAAAAAACAGTAACATTGTATTCTCTCCCCGCCCCACCCCGCCCCACCCCCTAAATATAAAAAACTTACCCTGAAGAGATTTTCCCAATCCCTGGCCCAGCTTCCACCCATGTTTCTGGAGTAAGCGGTGTCCAATATTATCCTGACAGACAGAACAGAGAGACAAACCAAAAATATTCCAATAATATATTCTTCCCTTCCTAGTGACATTTAAACAGGTGATGAGCAAGAGATAATTCTACATATATGCATGCAAAAAGGTGCTAATAATAGGGTAAATGTGTCCAATAAAAGAGACATTAATGTAAAAAGAAATGCTGGCTAGTATTTTATATGAGAAGAACATATGGGATACAGGTCCTTTCTGATGGTGTACTGGGCAACTTTTGTACCTCACACTACAAAGGAGAACAAGGAAAAGGGGAAGGAATACATTTATGAAATTTAAAACTAACATTAAAAAGCATAAAATCAAAGTACAATCATATCCACCACCTAGAAAGCACCGCTTTGATTTCTTTTTAAACAAAATTTACATTGTGTTTAGCTATTTTGTTTATGTGTCAGGCTTTCATGATACAAAGTAAGTTGTAAATGTAAGACTGCCCCACCACTAGAAATGAAAACACAATCAGAGCAAAATCCAGGCTAGACTTGATTGGTTTTTTAAAATATATATATAAATAAATATTTAACTAGCATGCAGCCAATATTAAACTGAAAAACAGTGAGGTTAGTAAAACAAGAAATTAAATTGATTAAACAGAAAAATAAAATGAGCTCAAGCACAGACTGAGTGATGCATTTCAACATGTAATCTAACAAAAATGCTAACATGTTAGAATGAAACAGGCCTAGCAGTAAGTTAACAGTAAAGAACCATTAGTGCATGTAGGGGTGGGGTAGGACCAACATACATAATGTCTCATCTTCCTGGGAGCACACTGGATAAATGAAGGAGGGAGTTCAAATCGCATGAAAACACCTCAGGAACAACAATTAAATGTCAGCTTTCATATAAGGCGTCAATAGGCCTCAGAAATCTCTGCAGCCTTTATCCAATTCTTTCATTTTGACAATTACTGTGAAGTATCAGGGCAAAGCTAACGTAACGTAACTGTATCAGATAACGTCATGCTACCTGTCCAATGGAAAACATTAAAAAATAATATAAGCAAAGTATTCATCACACATAATTCTATTTATATCAATCTAGCATTGCCATTTGAAAATACTTCTATTTCCCCAAATTAATTATAAAGTAGCAAAACCCCAAACCTTTTCATTAAAATCCATGAGCTACTTGTTACTTTTTAATTTCATAATCCAATGATAAAATGATCTTTCAAGTCATAAAGGAAAGAAAACAATTCATTTATTGTTATCTCTCTTACATGTACTTAAGATGATTAAGTCTCCCCAATGTTCTGTTTAAAACAAAAAAGAAAAAAATAACTCTCTCCAACAAAGTTTTGACAACATGTGAAAATTACGACAAGCAATAATTTATTTAACTCTATCGAGTGGGAGACAAAAATCATACCTTTTTAAAAGCAAAACCAACAGGCAAATGACAAAAAGTATTTCTAAGACAAAAGATACTATTTTAAATATATATACAACTAACTGCTCTTCACTGATCAGTTAACCAAAAATCTATCCAACTATGTTTGCACATTAACAACTGCACAGTGACAGTAATGCTGGCTTGTGGCGTCTACAGTTAAATGTCAACTGAACTGGGCCATGATTCTCAGTGGTTTGACGGTTATGTAGTGATGTAGTCATTCTCCATTTTCTCATCCCAATTTTCACATAATGACCTGATATTGGAACCTAACTATGCGACTAAATGAGGAATAAGTATATTTAAAAAATCATTAGTCTTCAAAAGGTCACCTGAAATTAATTTTGCTAAAAAGAATAATTACTATAAAACTCTATGGTATGTGTAACCCCAGGAGATGACGTTCATGTTACTAGAAATGTCTTCCACCATTATTAGACTTCACAAAAACATAAACCTAAACTGCTGCCTCCTCTTCTTCCCGTCTTCCATCCCAAATGAAATACCAGGAAAGGTATCACGAATTAGTATTACCCATTTATAAGTAACTTTATTATCAAAGAAATTATGTCTTTGTATAAGGAACAACAGAAAATGAAAAAAGGTAAAAACTTTTGTCGTATTACTATGAAAACAAACTTACCTGCATATAAAATTCATAACATAATTTCTACAACTGAGTAATCCTAGAATGGAAAAGGATAGCAAAATGATGCTAAGATTGCGTGATTTACTTAAGCTAATGTTTCATCTTTCACAGGCTAGTGTAACTATTTGGCACAGAGATTTCAGGCATTAAATAATGCTGACAAAAACTGTTGCCTCCTCTTTTTATTGAAGAAAACTCAATCTTTAGTGAAGTAGAGATGAGACATTATGTTAACTGTGTTATATCATGAATGCACTAAAATAAACAGACAGATGAAGCAGTATGCTATTTCCAAAAGCAGTGCAAGTGGAGTGAAAGCATTTCCATACGAACCTGGCTTTAAAAACTGGGCTGTCAAAAGAACAGTTAAATGTAACACAAAGTAAGAAACTGTCCAATCACTAATGGTCGTTTTATTTATTGTTTTTGTCTTGTTTTCAATTCACTGCTTGCAAGTAATGTATTGATTACAGAAGAGGGAAAGCATAAGTAAATTCACGAGTCAAGACCAGCTGAGAGAGTCAAGAGCAGCGTGTTGTGACTGACAACAGTGAAAGGAAAAGCATATGTTAAAAGGAAGAAAAAAAGAAAAACTTAAGGTTATACACATTAGCACCACTTTTACAAAACCACTCAAGAGAGGAGCTGCCACCTTCTCAAAGAAAACGGCAGTGGCATTTCTCTACTAAAACTTTGGGTGAAAACGGTTTTTTAAGTAAGCTAACTTTCCCGAATATGAATAGAGAACAAAATGTTGAGGGTTATAGTAAAGTTAAGAACATGCCACTCTTAGCCCTTCGGATAACAACCAAGGCAACAAAAACAATAGCTTGTCTCACAGAGTCTCTTTTTCTCAGGGGAATCACAAACTTGTAGTTTAGAGCAAATGACAAATACAGAAAACCTGGGCCTTTCCTGTCATTCCTGCTCTTTGAAGAAAAATGACAGCGCTGTGACTCTGCTAACAAGGCTAGTACTCAATGTGGTCCCCTTTGTCACCAAGAAAGAAAAAGAGTTTTACAAATGCTATTCAAAAATCTAAGCAGGAAAAAAAAACATCTAAGCAGGCTCAAGGATGATGGATAAACAGGGAAGGCCCACCAGAGCACCTCGTAACAATGTAAGACAAAAGTAGATGTTGTTTATCTCTAAATGTTCAAGTGTTTATTAAACTTTTAGTGTGAAGGAACAAAGGATTCTCAACTGCCAGCCTGGGAAAATGATTAATTTAGTCTCTCTGCTTAGGGTTATTTTTTTCAAATTATTCCCATAGATGCTTGTTACAACAATACACTAGACTGGTTCAAGTGGATAATCTACACAGATAAAAGCAATGAGCACAAAATTTATCTCTAAAAAAGGTTTTTGTTTTTTTAAGTATCGTGTATACTTGAGTATAAGCCGACCCGAATATCAGCTGAGGCACCTAATTTTACCACAAAAATAGCATTTAAAATGTGCTGAAAAGCTCAGCTTATACACGAGTATATAGGGTACTTACTTTTTTTGTCATTATAACAATGACTAGAAAATCTTTCCAGTTTTTCAAGTGAAATATACTACTGGGAGTCTAATTGTAATCTCATAGGAGCAAAAATAAGTTGAAACATTTTCTGTTTCTAGCACAGACAGGTTCAAAACTACCAAAAAGACATGACAGTGATAGCTGTTTATAATTTCAAAGCATGCAGAAAAACTGCAACAACAAAAAAACTTTTTTAAAAATCCTAATTTCAGGCTAATTAATATGGCCACTGAACTTTGGCCCTGGTAGTAGGCAAGAAGTCAGTTTTCCACATAATTGTTCCCACAAATCACTTGTTTCTCTCTTGTGCTCAAAATCCCAAATTCGTGGCAGTGTAAGCAATATCTTTGGCTGAATATAGAGTTCTTCTAATTCTGGTTACATTGTGAGCCGAGTGAGCTGAAATCCAAACTTTTATTTCACCTACGATTACCTAAATTGTCCTTTACCTTTTCTATTTCTAAACTCAAATGTATAATTAAAATGACACATTCTTATCCTTTGTTCCCTTCTATTATATGTATTATAAAAATGAGAAAGAATACAATTTTTAAACAGAAAGATCTTTGAAAGCAAGAAGTGGTAAAAACTACCAATAATATGCTGAAAAGTACAATTGCTACCATCAAATCCATGCTGACTCAAAATGACCCCACAGGCAGAGTAGAACTGCCCCAGTGAGTTTCCAAGATGGTAACTTTACAGAGTAGAAAGCGCCATCTTTCTTCCTCAGAGCAGCTGGTGGTTTCTAACTAAATTATGCATTGACCTTGTGGATAGCAGCTCAACACATTACCACTACACCAGCAAGGCGCTCCAAGAAAGCAATTAAAACAAAAACACCACCTCATTGTTTTAGCCATTCTCCAATATTTTATTAATTAAACACCAAGCAGAAAGATTCTCAGGAAATCTCTCTCTCAAAATGAAGAAACATTTTAGCAATAGCACCACCAATCTGTATAGTGCCAGCTATCAAAATATAAGTAAAAATCTACTATATATACTCGTGTATAAGCTGAGTTTTCCAGCACATTTTTAATGCCGTTTTTGTGGTAAAATTAGGTGCCTCGGCGGATATTCGGGGTGACTTATACTCGAATATATACGGTATTTTATGGCATGGCGCACATCTCAAGAGAACACTATACTAACAAATATGTCAGTGACTGGATAAGTATTAATTCCCCACTGAATTTTCATTTAGTTGACAGTTATAATCAATTTACACTAATTAGCTCATGTTTAACAGTGGCAAAAATTATAGGACTCTTGAGTGGATTGTAAGCTTTGCTGATTGTGTATTAAAGAATCTATAAGCAAGAACCGAATGCTAATAGGTGAACCCATGCAAACAAGAAGTTGCAAAAATATCCCCCCCACCCACCAAAAAAAATTGTCTAGCTCACTACAGATGGCACAATGAAGACTGGAGAGAAAAGCCACATAGTAATGCTACATCATTCAGCTCCAAGAAGCACATTATTTATAGTGCAGACCACATATGGTCACTGCTAAATGTCAAATTAGCAGTCTCATAGAGTTACAGTTTGGAACTAGTGGAGTCCACAGATCTAAACAGATATACATGACAAATCCTAATTATACACATACGTCTAAATCCCTAGATGCACAAGCTAAACAGCTTCAACTGAAGTCTGAAAACTTACATTAACTGTTAAAACCTGTTTGGTCAACCCAAAAACTATTAAGACAGAATTTTAGTCAGGCAGGAAAGGCCAATTAATGAGCTAATGGGTAGTTTTACAATGACAATGTATTTTTTTCTTTTTTGATGACCATGTATTTTGTAAGCCTATGATGCAAACATTTTGCTTTCTACATAGCTTAAAATAATTGACCCATTTTGCATCTGTTTTCTATAATAAAAGGTAAAAAAGACCACATACCCAAAATCATACCAACTAATTCTTGGAAGTATGGTAGTGTTTGTTCTCAGTTGGCTTATGGCTGTAGATCAAACTTATTGTTCACTGAATTTTAAACTTTAAGTGTGTAAAGTCTATAACGATCATGGCTGAGATCTAAAACTCTCAAAGCAGTAGCAACTTTTAAAATTAAAATTCCAAAAACACTATTTGTACTAAGTCAAAAGTTAATGTTTTCTACCTTCTCTTTACATTCAGATAATCAAGTTTTCTGACAATTTTATTAAAAATTTTCTTAATCACTACATTTTATTGAAAGCCATTTGGTTGGGAAAAATAAGACTTTATAACAAGATTATTAAATTCTTTACACCTGCTGGATGAATTTTGATGTATCTCCAACATTTGCCTACTGAAACTGAAAATACCTGTTAACATACATCTCACTATAAAAATTAGATTTTAAAAATTCACTAAAACGATAATGTACTAGTGCAGCATTTTTATATCTCATTTTTCATCTTTCTCATATGCATCAAATTTATCCTAGTTCAAAACAAAGAGACCTTAATCCTATACTCACAATAACCCTTCATACAGGGATATCCTTGGCACAAACCTGTGCAGAGACTTCCACGGTTACCAGCTGCTGTAGATTACCTTGTTAAAAAAAAAATGACTAGACCTTTAGCTCCTGAAATGATCTGTAGACTCCCAAAGCTGCATATTTCCAGCCACTTTTGAGTTGCATGCTGTAGCAAAACAGTCAGCACCTCGTAATAGATATTGCTGCAGAGAAAGATTTTAATTCAGCACAGACTTTTTCATGTGTTAGAAGCCACGCCATTCCCTCTAAGAGCAAGACAGCTCAATGTAGGCAGCCAGTCATGTAATAATAAACACTAGCATTTGGAGGGCATTCCTTAGGAGCGAGGGGACTTTTGTTTGAGGAAAGGAAGAAGGAAACACAAGCTACTTTGGTGCCAGTCATTTTATGAGTCTCTTTAAATTCTATTCCTAAATGATTTGGTAGATAAGATCCCTCCTATCTTGCGTGCCCTGCTTCCATAACACAAAGTATGAGTACAAAGTTCCTGCTGTTAGATCCTAAACTACCACATCGCACACAATGTGTAATTTTATATGTATCAGAAGTACATTCCATAAATAAATGTCCAGAGTTACATATTATACATCTCTGAACAGATATTTATTTCAAAAATTCAGCTTAAGTATATTATTTGCTATTTTAAATGGAAAAGATAATTCCATTTAGCAAATAGGCATATTAATTCTACTCAAAATTCCCTGAGATTACTCAACAATAACTAGTCAGAATTGTTCCTCTTTGATATGTGCCACAATTTATGACATGTACTAGAAAGTGAATTTCCTATCAACCAAGTATGAGACATGAAATAGCATTACCCTCACTTGACACAGTATTGAATTCTTCAGAAATCTTTAAAGGCTAGCCTGGTGGTTAATAATGAACACTAGGCTGTAAATTTAGCCTAAATTTCCTACTATGGTCAAGTCAAAGTAGCCCCAAAATTACAACCTGTACAAATATACTAACCAATCATGTACCTTACAGAATGCAGTACTGGGGATTTGCTTCTAACAGATCCAATCTTAAACTCTGACCCAAAGAGCATTTAAATTAAAATTAAACACTAATTTATTTTTCAAGTGCAAAATAGTGATAGTTTGCGGACTGTATTATAAAATCCAACCTTGTGATCATCCCCAAGATGGAATGGGACAAGGCACAAATTTCAATTGTTTTTAATTTAGCAAAGTTGGCATTTTATCCTTATGTCAAAACACAAGACTGGGCTTTTTTAGGGCATCAGATGTGATTTCTCCCTCTGCAGCATTATCACATGCGTCATCAATTACTGCCATGCCTAAGTCTAGCATCATGCCAGCACATTAAGACAGAAAGTACTATATGCAGTGTTCACTGGACCAGAAGAACAGAAATAAGAAGGGAAGGTGGGGGAGAAAGAAACCCTAGAGAAAAAATTAAAAAAAGGCAGACCGTGCAATACAAACCAGATCATGGCTGCTTAGCTAAAATGGGCCAACTGCTGTGGAAGAAAAATGTCGAACACCCCAAGTTGTGTAAATTTCTGTAAACATCTAAACACACACACAAACACACACACAACACCAACCTAATTAGGAACATAAATATATGTTGATCCTTTACTATGTTACAGTTTTGAAAATGAAAGTTACAGTTAAAATATCTGTACTCTCTAAATTGCCTTGTTTCCTGAGAGGAGAGGAGAAACTAGTATTTCCTATAGGTGAAGAGGCTTGCCTTGACTATTAAGATTCCCTCTTTATTATTTCCACTTAAATCATACCACTAAAATTCTTATTAAATATGTACACTTAAGCACAAATACTAACTGCTGACAATATTGACAAGTTTAGACAACTTATTAACAGACTGTAATTTAAAATGATGAGTTTTTAAAAATGAAAATAGTGTTAAAAAATTAGTAGGCTTGGGTTTTTGGGGGGAGCATTCTGTGTTGTTGTTTTAAGTAAGAATAAAATCTGTTTATTCTGTTGTCACTATTAATCTCCAAATGCTGTGTGAAAAGACAGAAAGGATCCATTTTTTACAACACCAGACAATTCTTATGTTACAGAAATCAAATTTGCCATGTTCCATATGAGTCTGGTGAGTAAAATGTATTAACTCTTAACTGTTTCTAAGGGAGCATTCCACACAATTGCCTTGCCCAAGAAAAGTGAAGCTATTAAAGGATCAAAATACATTTCACTCCTTTAAATTATAAAAACACTAAATTTTAACTTGCTATCTTTAATAGAATATCAGTATGGACCAAAATATTTATCCAAAAGTCTAATTTGCTTTTAGATTTCTTTGGATTAATTTCCCAACATATTAAATACTATCCTCTATCCCAAACTCTACTTGATTATTGTAGGGCATGCAGTAACTCTAAACTGTACTCTCAGTAATTAGTAAATTTAATTTCATTCACATCAAGTGTCACACGAACACTACCTCGCTAACTATGTCCCAAAATTAAACATTGATCATCTTACCGATTCTATAGGCTTATCAAGTGACGCTTGTTCAATTTCCAAGTGTCCTTCTTCATACTGATCAAAGTGATTACCCTGAAAAAAGAAGACTATAGTTATTTTTTAGCAATACAGGTCAAAATTATTAAAGCCTAATCAAACTAGAGGCTATTTTTAATTTTACATTCCTTTTATAAATGTACCTAAGTTAGGCCATAAATTCAGATATTTTTAATCTACAAGAATCATTTATTATGAGTCTAGGCCTAGTAATCTGAATTATCCTTCCACGACAAACACTGAAATTGCTAAAACACACCAGCCATTTGGAACACCAACTCCTTCCTAGACAGGAACACTGTAGTATCCTGTAAGCATAGAAGCCATGCTGTATTTAATGAATGTTCATGTACAGAATTTTTAATGCTAAACAAAATAAGTCATAGTAATACAAATAATACATAATAGCTCATGGTAATAATATACTGGTTTGATTACAACTGGTAAACATTTATCACCACTCTATTAACAGCTTCCAAATGATCTGCCAAGAGAAATAAACATGCCTCTGTAATGCTCTCTTTGATCCTATTTATGCAAGCTGCCACTGCAATAAAGACAAGACAAAACAGTTCAACTAATGATAGTTGTAGAGGGAAGTGTTCAGTACTGATAATTTTCTCTGCTCCCTTAAAAAGGAAGAGTTAATAAATTGGCTTTCATCAAAATATCAATTTTCTGATTCCCTCTGGTTACAAAATGAAGGGCATGAAGACTTAAGAGTCCTGGATTGACCGAAGTAAAAAAATCGAAAAAACTCAACTTTGCCTAAATTAATTGTATAGGATGAAGGATGACATGACACTTGACTGTTAGCCTAACAAAAAGTTACTTTGCTCTCAAAGTATAAATAAAATTCTAGTTAAATTAACAAATCTTTTAAGAGCCCTGTTGTTCTAGGTTATACATTAAGCTGTTCATTAAAAAGTCAACAGTTCAAAACCACCAGATACTCAAAGATGAGGCTTTCTAAATCCCTAGAGATTTACAGTCTTGGTAACCCGAAGGGGTACTTCTACTCTGTTTTACAAGATTGTCATCAGAATTGATTTAATGGCAATGAGTTGGGTTTGGCAACAAATCCTTAGAAGGAGATCTAACACAATTTGCTATGCTTTATCATAAATATTAGGTTATTTGATTCCTTTTTTAGACTACAAAGTCTTTAAGAATAAGAAGCGAGGCTTGACTTCTATAACTCCTACCATGTAATAAGGTTTAAGTAATACACACTGAAAAGCACTAAATAAGCATAAGAGTTAAACTGAGTGACGGTATGAGAAGTTCTGGAACTCGATTGTGGTTATGTTAAGGTTGCTTAATGCCACTGAACTGTACACTTTAAGATGATATTTTTTAAAAAACTGATAATTTTTGGTGTGCATTTGACAATAGAAAAATAAAATAAACAATATTTTGTGGAAACATTTACCCAAAAGAAAAAAGGAACAAATGGGGGCAGAAATGGGTTTTCCAAAGACAAAAAGGAGAACTTAAGCATGGGATAACGTTTAAGAAATATTCCAAGACTTTCTCTTTCCTCCGTGGAGTCCCTGGTCAGAACAAATGGTTAACATGCTAGGCTAAGGCCAGGGGAAGCAGTACCATTCACTGAGGAAGAAAAGCCTGGCCATCTTACTTCCAAAGTCTTAAAAATCCCACAGAGCACAGTGCTACTCTACACACAACGAAGTAATCAAAGGTCAAAGTTAACTGATGACAACTAACAACATTTCAGATTGTAAATGTCAGCAAACACCACATTCTTAACAAAATTCTAAGTATCACTGGCTATTTATGTAAGCTTCTTAATAATTTTTGGTATAATACAAAGTAGTATTCATATATAGTTTGAGTACAGAAGAACATTCACATATTTTTAATTTACTGGTTTTCAACTTTTAATACATGACGCTGGAAACTGGGGATATAGTGGCAAGGGGGTTAACAATAACAAAAAACCTCACAACAAAAGAAATAAAACTAAAATAAAACAAACCTCAGACCACTACAAAAACTCTCAAATTATAGAAATAAAAACCGAAAACTCTATGGAAAATCTTTGTGACTTAAGATTAGACAAAGATGTCTTAGATATGAACAAAAAGCACAATTCATAAAAGGAAAAACTGGTAAATTGGGCTGGGAGAAAATATTTACAAATACTACATCTGATAAAGATCTTATATCCATAATATTTTTTAATCTCAAAATTTAAGAGGACAACCCAATTTATTTATTTTTTAAAGGCTGCCTCATTTCTTAATATTTATAAAATCACATATATATTTTTTAGTTTAAATGCATTTTATTTTTAGACAAACTACATGTTTTCTTTTTCCTTTAAAAAAAAAAAAAAGCCTCCACTCCAAATAAATCAAGGTCAAAAGTAAATGAAGAGCTCGCGATGACATCAGTTCCGTTTGTCTAAGTCCTGGTGTCGTGTGGATGAACAGCAGCCAGTTAGGATGAGAGGCATCGGTTGTGAGTTGCCACTGTGTTAACATTTCTCCAACTCTAAGCCATCCTTAAAGAAGATCATATATGGGGTCACACCATCCTCACGGTAGTCCAGCCCAGCAACCATGCCATCTGGGTTCATGTTCTCACCAATAAAAAAACTGGTACTTTTTGAAATTTGCAAGGATGTTCTTGATTTGTTCTGCAGCACCTGTCATAAAAGGCTTTACTCTTTCTGGTTTCTGCGCTTGAAGTCTGCCTTTGATTGATTTCATGTAGTCTTTGATGTACTTCTTGTTGGCTTCTTTTGTGAAGCTGGTTTCCTGCAAGTGATGGTTCACGACAATATCAACACCAGTGACCACTGTGCTTTCTGCTGCATCACCATCGGGGGCCTTCAGCTGAGGCATTACCACCAATGAGGGAGTCACCGATGTTACCTTCAGTCCTACTGACCATCTTCCCCTCCACTTCCAGACACAGCCTGTCTGCGATCTCCTGGATCTTGTAGGTGTCAGAGAACATCTCATCATGGTTGATGAGATCCCGGTAGATGATCAGGATGGCGGCTATGGGAGGCAGCAGCAGCACTAGCTTAGCAGGAGCCTGAAGCTCGGAGTGTGCATGGCCGGAGAAGAGCGGTGCTTGGGGGGGGGGGCTGGTGGAAAGGGCTAAATTACATATAATTATTAATGGGATACAGAGTCACCCTCTTAAATACTACATTTTCTAGATGACCTTGTCTCCAGATGTGGTATGGGAAGACAACGTGATTTGAAAGCAGACAAAAATACACAGTTTTGTTTTCAAAGTTCAAAAGTAGGAACTGATACCCCACTCGAGGGGAATGAATATCAGAATAGTAGGTGAACAGATACATTGGATAGTGTAAGATATGGCAATATATATATAATAAAATAATAAGGGTTCCTGGGGAATAGGGTAGGAGAGGGAGGGGATAAAGGGGAGCTGATATCAAAACGTTCAAGAAGAAAGAAAATGTTTTGAAACAGTGGCAGATATCGTACAATTATGCTTGATCTAACTGAATTATGGATTGTTTTAATACCTGTAAGAGCGCCCAATAAAATGATTAAACCCTCCCAAAAGAATCAAAGTTCAAAAGTAGAAACAAAAAGATGCTGACGATTTCTACTAGGTTTTTTTTAAGCTTATACATTAGTCATAAAAGGGCACACACTAAAGTTCATTTTTATGCCAGTAATCTGGTTATAAAAAACTGGGCATCTACCAATTTTATACAATGTAATTATTATTTTTTAAAACTAATCAGTTGAGACAGGAAAAAAATAAGTGAAAGGTATCAAGCCATCTAGAGTCAGAAATTAAATTTTAACTATATTATCTTCTCAATGAAACCAAGAAATTTATATATAAAAGCACACGTGCTCTGCTAGCATTTAAAACTAATTCACAGTCTAAATTATAGTTTTTAAATAAAATGTCAATTTTAACAATTTGTTCATGTGGTATTGACAAGTGGCCCACCTGTAACAGCTACCTTTTTATGGACAAATAGGTGCTCAGTACTCTATCAATTTACCACAAAGGCATTCTTACTTAATACCCTCAATGATCCAAATAACGTACATTTATCTTTTATTATTCTCATTTTCAGATGTAGAACTCTGAGAGTGTAAAGAAGTTTATTCAAAGTTACCTGAATAGTGATTGCAGGAGCCCAAATTCTAACCCAAATTCAACAACCTCAGAGCTCCTAACCTTTCTGTTATACTGCTTCTTTACTTATCCAGAGAAAAAGACACAAGAACACACAGAAAATAATACATTAACATGGCAGACAATAATCCCTGTAGCACTTCTCTAGTATGACAGAATTTTAAGAACTAAAATTAAAATTTTTTAACTAAAAACAAATTTCCAGCAAGTTAATACTGCTTTTTTAAATGGGACAAATTAGGGAGTTACCATAAATTTTTTTAAGTTGCTCAGAAATGTTAATTTTAAGTTAAATGGAGGGGAGTGGGCACTAAAACAGTAGTCCACTGATTACGACCATGTGAGACTGTTGATGTAAACAAGAACCAATCAGTATTTCGCGAATGTAACAGAAGTTGTGCTATAGAATTACAACATATTATTTCTCGTTATTCTTGAAAATTAGCATTAGAGTTTAATAGGATAAAAGTATCGATGTTTGATTCGTAAAGGAACAAGTGTAGGGCTGTTAACTGCAAGGCCAACAGTAGAAACCCATCATGAGGATGAGGCGGTTTGCTCCTCAAAAACCATATCAAGGGTCATTATGAGTTGGAATCAATGGTGGCGATGAATTTGGGTTTATGCACTGCTGAAGAAAATGCCTGACAAATATCTAAAGTTCACCTTTTTAAGAAATTAGTGACTGCTGGTTTTAGTGGTGGCAATTGACTTTATCAAGCCAGAAAAGAAATGTTCTACAAGTAATCATAATTAATTTAGTTAATTGAGATTAATGACCAGTATTTACATACATAATTCATTGGTTTGCCCTAATAAATAAATAAAATCAATTAGCGACATTAAAAATTTTTTCAATCATTTTATTAGGGGCTCATACAACTCTTATCACAATCCATCCATACATCAATTGTGTAAAGCACATCTGCACATTCATTGCTCTCATCATTCTCAAAACATTTCTCTCCACCTAAGCCCTTGGCATTAGGTCCACATTTTTCCCCTCCCTCCCTGCTCCCCCCTCCACATGAGCCCTTGATAATTTATAAATTACTATTTTGTCATATCTTGCCCTGTCCATCGTCTCCCTTCACCCACTTTTCTGTTGTCCATCCCCCAGGGAGGAGGTCACATGTAGATCCTTGTAATCGGTTCCCTCTTTCCAACCCACTCTCCCTCTGCCCTCCTGGTATCGCCACTTGTACCACTGTTCCTGAAGGGATCATCCGCCCCAGATTCCGTTTCTGGTTCCTATCTGTACCAGTGTACATCCTCTGGTCTAGCCAGACTTGCAAGGTAGAATTCGGATCACGATAGTGTATGTGTTTCGGGGGGGAGGGGGGTGGAAGCATTTAGAAACTAGAGTAAAGTTGTATTTTTCATCATTGCTACATTGCACTTTGAATGGCTCGTCTCTTCCCCTAGACCTCTCTGCAAGGGATCTCCAGTGGCCTACAAATGGGTTTTGGGTCTCCACTCTGCACTCCCCCCTCATTCACTATGGTAGGATTTTTTTGTTCTGATGATGCCTAATACCTGATCCCTTCAACACCACATGATCGCACAGGCTGGTGTGCTTCTTCCATGTGGGCTTTGTTGCTTGAGCTAGATGGCCGCTTGTTTACCTTCAAGCCTTTAAGACCCCAGAAGCTATACCTTTTGATAGCCGGGCACCATCAGCTTTCTTCGCCACATTTGCTTATGCACCCGCTTTGTCTTCAGCAATTGTGTCATAGAGGTGAGCACCCAATGATATGATTTTTTGTTCTTTGATGCCTGATAACTGCTCTCTTCAGCACCTCGTGGTCACACAGGCTGGTGTGCTTCTTCCATGTGGGCTCTCTGTTGCTTCTGAGCTAGAAGGCCGCTTGTTTATCCTCAAGCTTTTAAGACCCCAGACGCTATATCTTTTCATAGCCAGGCACCATCAGCTTTCTTCACCACCTTTGCTTATTCACCCGCTTTGTCTTCAGCAGTTGTGTTGGGAAGGTGAGCATCATAGGATGCCAATTTAATAGAAGTATTCTTGCATTGAGGGAGTACTTAAGTGGAGGCCCAATGTCCTTCTGATACCTTAATATTAAATCTATAACTATAAGCACATAGATCTATTTCCCCATCCTCATATATAAATATATTTGCATATGTACTGTCTCTATCCAGACCTCTATAAATGCCCTTTGCCTCCCAGTTCTTTCCTTTATTTCCCTTTGACTTTCCTCCTGTTCCACTATCATGCTAAGGTCCCCACCTAGGTTTCAGCAATTCCTCTTGGTTACATTACCCTTGATCACGCCCTCCCACCCCCACCTCACCACCAATTGGGATCACTTGTTGTTCCCTTGTCCCTGGGTTTGTTAACACCACTTCCTTTCCCCCCACCTCCCTCAATCCCATGTCCCCCCCGGAACTGTCAATCCCGTTGTTTTTTCCTTCAGATTGTTCACCCTGCCTATCTTATTTAGACAGACCTGTGGAGATAATAACATGCACAAAAACAAGACAGAGCAAAACCAAGCAACAATATACAACAAAACAACAACAACAAAGCACTGACAAAGAACAAAACACAAGAAAAGCTTGTAGTTAGTTCAAGGACTGTTTGTTGGCCTTTAGGAGTGTTTTCCAGTCCAGTCTGTTGGGGCACATTGCCCTGGCCCCAAAGTCCACCTTCACATTCCCTGGGGACCTGGCGGCTCCCTTCCCTTGCTGTTCCGCTTCACTCCCCCAGTGCTTTGCCTTGGTGTGGCGGGATCAGATAGGGCGCAATTCCCACACTGTGTCTCAGGTGCTGTCCCCTGCAGGGCCATGGGTCAGTGAGGGGTGTCATGTCTCATAGTGTGGGGCTGGCCATGTGGTCCTCTCTGTGGACTGGCTGCTCTAATTGGGGTCATCGTCCTCAAGGCCTGGTGGGCCAGGATGTGCTCCACTCTCTCCTACTCCCCCTTCATCTGCTCAATCAGATATGTCCCTCTCTGGGAGCTGCAGATTCAATGCTGTCCTTTGAAATAAATTCTTCTGGGGGAGAGGGACAGGCGTCTACTTAGTATTTGGGACTGGGAGCTACATTTTTTTAAAGTTAAAAACAAATCAGTTTTAAAATTAATTCCTAAAAACCAAACAAACAAAAATAAACTTAATTCCTTTACAAATTTTTGCCTACTACTAAAATAAATGTAATGGGCACTTTGCTACCAAGCTCCCTGTAAATCATCCTAATGTCATGAAAATCAAGTAAACACAAAGAAGGGGTTAGGGAAAGAAGAGACCAAGAGGAAAAAAACTAATAATTTGAAGAATCCTATACATGATGCTTTTTATTTTTAAACTATTTATTTTATTGGCTTATATATTTTACACATCATACTACAATTCTTTTTTAAAAATATTTCTTTTACAATATAAGATCAAACCAGCAATTTGAGAGGTTAGACAGAAACCTTAGGGGGCAAGAAAGGTGTGAAAACAGCTGCACAAAACAAAGAATGCAATTAATGTCACTGAATTGTACATGCCGAACATGAACTGGCATAGGGTTTGCTATGCATATTCACAACAACAAAATAATTATTTGTTTTTAAAATCACTTATATGAGATGAAATGGTCAAAAATTACTCTAAGGCTAAAATGAGAAGGTAAGGGAGCAGGGAAGCTAGAAATGGGACAATCAGAATCCAATAATATCACACATGGTGAAATGTAACAAACAACACTGAATAATTGGTTTAGAAACTGCTAAATAGGAACCTAAATGTGCTCTGTAAATTTTCCTTAGATTCTGTAAACTTATCTTAGATTCTGTGAATACCTTAGATTCAATAAAATATTATCTTTTTTTTAGTTTTTAAATATCAGTTTTATTGGAACTTAATCCACATATTACACAATTTAATAGTTCAACTATTACACGAAGAGTTGTACAATCATCACCACAATCAATTTTAGAACACTTTGTTTTTCTCTGTACTCATTATAACTCATTCATGTAACTTTTTTTAATTTTGGCAAAAATATACATATCAAAACATTCACCAATTCAACAACTTCTACATGTATAATTCAGTGACATTGATTATACTCTTGTTATCCCTCTCCAAATTGTTCCACCAAATATTATCTTTAAATATATATCTGTCCAGTGCTCGTTTGGGCAGCACATATACTAAAAACATATTTGTCCAAACAACTAGCAATAGAAATTCCATGCAATCTAGCAATGCTTCTACTGGGTACACCCTAAAGAACTAAGAGCCACAAAGCAAACAGACACATGAACTCCCAAGTTCATCTCAGTATTATTTCCCAAAGAAGTTGGAAACAGTTCAAATACCCATCAGAATAATGAATAAAGAAACTTTGGTACATACACACAATAAAATACGAAGCATTCCTAACAAACAATGAAACCACAAAGCACCTCATCACATGGCTAGAACTTGAGATCACTATGCTGAGGGCAGTTAAACACGAAGGGTAAACTCTGCATGAGACCACTACTATACAGATACAAACCAAGACTGAGACTTGCACACCAAAAGGAACAGACTTTGGAGGTTACCAAGGCAGGGAGAGTAGGGAAGAAAGATGAAGCAACAAACCAGAGGCTTGACCAGTATTGACCTGTGTGAAAGGGAAGATGGAAGACCAAAGAGGGAGAAGATAAATCAGAGGAGGGCAGAAAAAGGCAGCGGAGGAAGGGTGAGGCTGGTTGATGAATAGTTTGAACTATTGATTGCAGAGTTGATTGTCTGAAATGTAAACTTTCCATCAATTCACACCTAAGGTGGGAGAGGGGGAAGCTTTTTTTCCAGATTTAATATTGTGAAAATGACAATACTACCCAAAATGATCTATAAATATAACTAGTTTCAAGTCCAGACACCAGCATCATTCTTTAAAGAGATGGAGAAACTAATTACCAACTTTATACAAAAAAAGAAAGAGATCTATAGGATAAGCAACACACTACTAAAGAAAAACAGAGGGGTGAAGAAGGGGCCGGCCTTCCAGAGACAGCAACGCAAGATGGCAGCCACCACGGGCTCGGGAGTAAAAGTCCCTCGCAATTTCCGACTGTTGGAAGAACTCGAAGAAGGCCAGAAAGGAGTAGGAGATGGCACAGTTAGCTGGGGTCTAGAAGATGACGAAGACATGACACTGACCAGATGGACAGGGATGGTAATTGGGCCTCCAAGAACAATTTACGAAAACCGGATATACAGCCTTAAAATAGAATGTGGACCTAAATACCCAGAAGCACCCCCCTTTGTAAGATTTGTAACAAAAATTAATATGAATGGAGTTAATAGTTCTAATGGAGTGGTGGACCCCAGAGTCATATCAGTGCTAGCAAAATGGCAGAATTCCTACAGCATCAAAGTTGTCCTGCAAGAGCTCCGGCGCCTAATGGTGTCTAAAGAAAACATGAAGCTCCCTCAGCCGCCCAAAGGACAGTGTTACAGCAATTAATCACCAAGAGAAACCACAGGCCCTCCCCTCCCCCATTCGATTTAAGCAGTCTTCATTTTCCACGGTAGTACATTTTTTAGATAACGTCTTGTAGACCTCAAAGTACTGGACAGGAAGCTCCCATTCAAGGGCAAGTTATCTTAAGACACTGTACATGATACTAATGTTTTGTCCATTTGAAATATATAAGTTGTGCTCTAAAAAAAAAAAAGAAAGAAAAACAGAGTTGGGAAGCTTATCACTTCTCAATCTCAAAACATACTATTACAGCTACCGTAGTAAAAACAATCTGATAGTGGTATGAGAGACACGTAGACCAATGGAACAGAATAGAGAACCCAGAAATAAATCCATCCACCTACAAGACAACTTATTTTTCATCAAAGATTAGAACACATTAAGTGGGAAAGAGACAGTCTCTTCAACAAATGGTGCTGGCAAAATTGGATTTCCAGTTTTAAAAATGTTTAAAAAACCTCAAGATGGAATAAAGACCTAAATGAAATCCTAGAACTTTAAAGATCATCAATGAAAAAAGTAGGGACAAACCGAGGGGCCCTAATATATAGCATAAATACACTATAAGGCCTTAATGAAAAAACACACACACACAGAAGACTGCATAGATGACTGGGACTTCCTAAAAACAAGAAATTTAGAGGCTTGTGTGCATCAAAAGATTTCACCAGAATAAAAAGAAAATTCAGAGACTGGTGGGTGGGTGTGGGGGGTGGGTGTGACCATGACATATAGGATATGGGATTAATATCTAAAATCTACAGAAAACTTCAACAAGAAAAAGACAACTAGCCCAATTTAAAAACGGGCAGTTTACCAAAGAATATATTCAAGCAGCCAACAAATATCTGAAGAAATGCTTGAGATCATTAGCTATTTGAGAGATGCAAATCAAAACAATGATGAAATACCACCTCACCAGAGCACTGATAGCAAAGTTCACAAAAACAAATGCTAAAGGAGGGCTAGAGAGACTGGAATCCTCATATACTGCTGTTGGGACTGTGAAACAGTACAACTACTGTGGGAAAAGGTATGGTGCTTCAAACAATTGGACATACAAATATCATATTATTTGGTATATAACTTTTACTTATTTTATAATCACTTTATTGGGGACTCTTACAGCTCTTATCACAATCCATATACACATTGTATCAAGCACATTTATTTGTACATATGTTACCATCATTTTCAACTTTTTTCTTTCTACTTTAAACCCTTGATATCAGCTCATTTTCCCCCTCTTCTCCACCCTCCCTCCCTCATGAACCCTGGTTAATTTATAAATTAATATTATTTTTTCATGTCTTACACTGACCAGTCTCCTTTCACCCACTTTTCTGTTGCCTGTCCCCCTGGGAGGGGGTTATATGTAGATTATTGTGATCAGTTCCCCCATTCTCCCCCCATCTTCCCCTTACCTTCCTGTTATCACTACTCTTTTTAGCCCTGAGGGGTTTATCTGTCCTGAATTCCCTGTTTCCAGCTCTTATCTGTAACCGTGTACATGCTCTAGCCTAGCCAAATTTGTAAGGTAGAATTGGGATTCATGAGTGTGTGGGGAGGGTGAAGCATTAAAGAAATGGAGGAAAGTTGTATGATACAAATACAAGTGGGTCTATTTTCATCGGTGCTCTATTGTACCCGGACTGCCTCATCTCTTCCTTGTGACCCTTCTGTAAGTGGATGTCCAATTGTCTACAGATGGGCTTTGTGCCTCCACTCCGTACTCGCCTTCATTAACATTGATGTTTGTTCTGGGTCTTTGATGCCTGATCCCTGATCCCATCAACCCCTCATGATCACACAGGCTGGTGTGCTTCTCCCATATGGACTTTGTTGCTTCTCAGCTTGTTTATCTTCAAGCCTTAAGACCCCAGTATTTGGCATAAATCTTATAAAAATAAAGAAGCTATATGCACACCCATGTTGATGGCAGCATTACTTACAATACCAGGAGATGGAAACAATCTAAATGCTCATTGCTGGAGGAATGAACAAATAAATTTTGGTATATATTCACAGTACAATACTACACATGGCTAAAGAATAATTATTTTAAAAATTAAAAATAAAGAATAATGATAAAACTGCAAAATACTAATGATGGACTTAAAAAAGACATTATACTGAGTAAAACTAGGGAAAATTGGGCAAATATTGTACGAGAATATAGTTTTATGGGTATTTAAAAATTAAGATAATTGGCTTTTCATACCAAAAGACAGATGGTTATCAAGATGGGAGGGGTGGTGGAAAAAAGAGGACCTGATACAAGGGGCTTAAGTGGAGAGCAAAAGCCTTGAGAATGATTGGGGCAGGGAATGTATGGATGTGCTTAATACAATTGATGTATGTATATGTATGGATTGTGGTAAGAGTTGTTTGAGTCCCTAATAAAATGTAAAAGAAGAGAAAAAAATGATTAGGGCAAAGACTGTACAGATGTGCTTTATACAATTGATGTATATATATGTATGAACTGTGAAAAGAATTGTATCAGCCCCAATAAATTGTTAAAATAAAAAAAAAAAGATGGGAGGGGTAGGGAGGAAAGGCTAGAGGGTAGACGGGTGTTAACTTTGAAGGGAAAGATACTACACTACAGGAGGAAAATGTGAAAAGGGGAGGGGAGAGACAGGGCAAACCATTAGGAGGTTTGATAGGTTGTTGAATCCAAAACTGATGATCTAATATGTAATCACTATCAAGAGTCAATTCTGACTCATAGTGACCCGTAAGACAGGGTATAAATGCCTCTGTGGGTTTCTAAGACTGAAACTCTTTACAGGAGTAGAAAGCCTCATCACTCACCCACGACCAGTTGTTTCGGCCACCCACCTTGCTGTTAACCAATGCACCAGGAGAGTTCACCTGATATGTAAATCCCTAGCTAATTCACAATAAAACGTTTGGGGAAAATTTAAAAAGTACTTTTTCCAAATAGTGGGGTATTTTTCCCTCCCTTTCTTTAGTATGCCCATTTTTAAATGTTAAGTTTCTATTTCTTGCTTTTAACAACATTTTAATAAGAGGGTACAATGTTCTAAAAAAAAAAGTAATGACATAGCTAGCAAGTTTCCTTGTCTGTAACATGAAGCTGTTGAACTAGGTGACATATCTAGGTCTAAGATTTAAGTTGTACCTACAATTCAATCTAAGGAATGTCTGGAGAAGAGCATTTAAAAAAAACACACAAAAAAACAACTGAAACCCTATTAGGCTTATAATTTCAACAATGCAAATCACCTAAGTAAACTGGGACAAAAACAAAATAAACATTCAAATAAAAACACTTCAGAAAAAAAAATAAATTAAAAAAAACACTTCAGATGCAAGATATGTGAAAGTACTAACTCTTTACAATGGCTAATTTTTAAAATTGTTTTGTATAAACTGGTCTCTTGATATAAAGAGATATACTATTTGAGCACAATACATTATTCATTAGTTTTCTGCTATCTATTAGGAAATGTTCTGTCACAAGCCATATAAATGAAGAGAACCTAGATTTTTAAAATCCACTTTAAAACTACCTATGGTGTGTTTGCTTCAGCAACACATGTGCTAACATTGGAACGATACAGAGAAGATTAGCATGGCCCCTGCACAAGGATGACACGCAAATCCGTGAAGCGTTCCATATTTTAAATAAATAAAACGACCTATGGTGGAAGAAACAAGTATGCAGAATTTCAATATGATAAATGCCATAACAAAGATATCAACAAAAAACTGGAGAAGACTTGGAATGTGAGGCAAGACTTTAAAGTGAAGGTAAGCTGGATTCCTGGCCAAGTGGGAGGGGGTGGAGGTATCAATGTAGGTAGGGAAAAAGAAGCCATTGAGAAGGTGCTAGGCAGTTGTAGGTACAAGGCTATGTAAGCCATAGATTTAATTTAGCCTCTTTGTGCAGCTGCCAGAGATCTTTAAGAAAGAGTGCTGCATGATTGCCTTTTTAAAAAACTGTATATTGAGATTTTAAAAAGGGGAGGGACAGGATAACAAATATATAGAAAACAAAGAGAAACATTGTTGGAAGAAGAAAAAGGACATGCAGATCTGGGAAGAATTGTCTGAAAACTCAGACAGCTCCTTTCTCCAGAAAGAGGAGTTAAGAATGGGTATAGAAGATACAGGAAGGGTTAAAAAGTTTGTGGAAAAATTTCACTAGTTTTATTTTTTTTGAAGCTATCTCATACAAGAAACACTGTTTCTTTCTTTTACTCAAAAGAAGCATGCAATTCATGGCTTGACACAGCATTGTAACAAAAACCTTCCTCCACCACCACCACCCCTGCCCCCTGCCCCACCCTGTAGGAACAATGTTAAATGTCAGATCCATGCTCTGAATGTAGGGTTTTATATCAAATAAATGATACACGTATCTAGCAATGCCAAATGATACGTTATCTAGCAATGCCACAAAGTACAAGTCTAAGTGCGTGCTTTAAAGTAGCAAACAAATATAAACATGAGTCACAGAGGTCACACTGTGGTAACAAGAATAAAGTACTTAAAATAAATGGAACTATTAATGAAATCTGACCCAAAATGAATAATTATAAATATTAACTAAAAGAACCATAAAAGACATGGAAAGATTAAGAAATTATTACAGAAAAGAAATAACTAAATGCAATCAATGTGAACTCTTGGATAGGATCCTGGAACGGAAAAGCTAGTAAAATTCAAATAAGGTCCATGGTTTAGTTAACAATTATATATCAATGGCAATTTCCTGCTTGGATAAGTAAGGTGCACCTAAACCAACACTACCTTTTGAGTCGATTCTGACCCATAGTGACTCTAGGGCAGAACAGAGCTGCCCCTTTGGGTTTCTAAGCTGTAAATCTTTATAGGAACAGAAAGCTTCATTTCTCTCCTGGTGGTCTTGAAATGCTGACCTTGTGGCTACAAGTCTAATTCTTAACCCACTATGCCACCAGGACTCCTTTTGGGCCTGAACCACCCACATGGCTTCATATGCATATGAAAGCTAGACAATGATTAAGGAAGAGCAAGAAGAATTGATGCATTTGAATTATAGTAATGGCAAAGAATATTAAAAATGTATGGACTTCCAGAAGAACAAATAAGCCTGTCTAGAAAGAAGTCAAGTCACGATGCTCCTTCATAGGACGACACTTTGCCTCATGTACTTTGAACATATTATCAAGAGAGAGCCCATGGAAAAGGAAATCATGCTTGGTAAAGTAGAGTCAATGAAAAAGAGAAATAGTCTAGGCTAGTTGAGATGGATTGACCCCATGGCCGCAACAACTTGCTCAGTCATAACAATGCTGAATGTTGGCGTGAACTCAACAGCACCTAACAACAAGAACAATTATGTTTACTGTGCCAGGTACACTAGCATTCTTTACACTATTTTATTTAGAAGTCTAGAATTATTTACAAACAAAAAAAAAATTCAGACTATTCCCCAAAGAATTTTGGTAAGAGGAAAATGTCAGAGTGCTGAAAATGAGCTTGCATGCTACTCGTTGAGAATGTTTGATCATATATATAATATCATACAAGGGGGTTTCAAAATATATATAGAAGAATGAAATCAAAATGTTAATTTTTTCCAGAAATTTTTTGAAGCTCTCTGGTACATATGGTGGTCATCATTAGTTGATAGACACCTTAACATCTGAATTCACAGGTAACTGGAAATAGTGAGGGAGGGGTTGCTTGTTTTTTTGTAAATCATTTTACTGGGGGCTTGTACAACTCTTAGCACAATCCATACATCCGTCCACTGTGTCAAGCACATTTGTACATTTGTTGCCATCATCATTCTCAAAACATTTTCTTTCTACTTGAGCCCTTGGTATCAGTTCATTCCCCCATCCCATGAACTCTTGATAATTTATAAATCATTATGTCATGTCTTACACTGTCCAATGTCTCCCTTCACCCACTTTTCCATTGTCCGTCCCCCAGGGAGGGGGTTATATGTAGATCATTGTGATCGGTTCCCCCTTTCTCCCCCACCTTACCCTTACCCTCCTGGTATCTCTACTCTCATTATTGGTCCCGAGGGGCTTATCTGTCCTGGATTCCCTATGTTATAGTGGTTGTTTTTAAGAAAGTTACTAAGAGGTTGACTTTTCACATTGTAACTTCTGAATGTTGCACTAGAAAAACAAAAAAGAAAATGTAATTTCAAAGCCACATAGTAATAATGATGATAAAAATCCTTCCTTCCTTCCTTCTTTCTGGAAAGGCTTTATTATTTTGGGGAGGGGGGCCAGGGGCGACACTCAGTCCTCCTTGGCAGTGGTCTTCCTCATGGAGGCAAGCATGTTACTCAGCTATTTTCTCTTCCTCTTGGCCCGGATGTGTATCCCCACCTGCTTCTTGATGCCCACTTGTCCTTGGAGACCTTGAGCAGCTCTTTGGCCCTTCACTCCTAGGGTGTGAAGCCACACACTTCCCAGATCATGTCCCTCACAAACTCGGTGTGCTTGGTAAGGCGCCCCCGGTAGCAGCTGTGCCTCGGCTTGCTCATACTCTTGGTCACCTTGGGGCCCTTGTAGGGGCCCTTGTCGAGGCCCACAGCCATAGGGTAGGGCACAGCCATGGCTACTACTCTTCGATGGCTGCCGCAGTGAAAGGAATGTTTCTTGCTTCCCACCAAAATTCTGATGATGAGGGCCTCAACAAAATTTGATTCGAAGTATTTTCTATGGCTTTACCTTGCTTTAAAAAAAAAATTAGATCGCTCAAATTGCATTAGATAATGTATCACCCAAACCAGGGCACTTCTGATACTAAAAAAGGGAGCACTATTACTAATTATGCTAAGACAAAAGGCAAAAACTAAAACAGTCATCATACTAAAAATTTCAGACCCTATGTTAGAGCATTCTTAAAATTTAGCTTTAGTGAGTGCTTAGAATAACATTCCAGTGTCCAAATCAACTTTGCTTTTCAGAGTTGAATACATTTATTAATCAGAAATTGAAGTTCAAAAATATCAGGCTAAAAGTAATTTCATTTTAAAAAAAGATTTAAAGATGCACACACACCTAAGCTGACTTTTCTTTGACTTCATCCCCCCAAAATCTCAGCATGTCCAAGGCTGAACTGCCTACGGAAGAGGTGGTCCTAGTGGAGGAAAAAGATTCTTTTGTCAAAGATAGAACAAATGTGGGAACTTCTTTATTACACATTTAGCTGTGGTGACTATTTAAATATAAACAGAATGTAAGAGGAATCTTGTTCTTTGCTAACTGTGCTGATTTTGGCAGCAACACAATCCTCACAGCTGTACCCAAGATTAATTGTACGGTAATTAGTAAGGAGAAACTAACAATGAAAAGTAAATTATCAGGATACCTTAAAATCTTTATCAAGAGTCCAAAATTTCAAATAGCACAACACAATGCTAAGAGTCAAGAAGCGAATCTTATTTCTCTTCCCTTTTCCTCAATTAAAATTTAATAAAACTTCTTCAAAAAAGAGAAATATAACTCACTGTTAAAGGCAGTAGATCAGAAATTTCTGATGAATACTCAAAACTAATTAACATGTACATTACCAAGAGTGTTTTAATTCTTGCCTGATTTTTCCTGTTTAAACTAGGTCTGAGCCAAGTTGAAAATGGTTCTATCTTTGGCAGTATGTTTTACCACATCTTTGTTCGTGATCCTTACCTTTTGTAAAAAGCACAAGTTTCTGGCTATAAGTTCCATATTAAAGATGTTTCTGCTTTCTCCTTGCTACAAATCTTCCCAACCAAAATGTTCTTTTGTACTCTATGTACCATTACCTCAGAGACTGTCTAATGCTACTGAGTAGTTATATTAGTCATAGTCTTACTTCACCACTAAAGTAACTTTTTTGTCTATAATTTGAAGTGACTAAATTCAAAATGGAGCCCTGGTGGTGGAGTGACTTATGGTTTGGATTTGGCGAGATCAGTAGTTCAAAACCATCAGCAACTCTGCAGGAGAAAGATGAGGCTTCCTGCCCCTTTAAGGCTTGATTTCCAGCCTTGGAAAGCCACAGGGGCAGTTCCTATTTGTCAAATAGAATCACTCAATGGCAGTGAGAGACCAATCCAAATTATAATGATGCTGATTTCACTTGTCCTGAACAAAAACTGGTATGTTTAGCAAAATTCATATAAGATAGCCTTATATTCCATCTATGAATATCCACTGTCATAAGTAACAGACTTCATATGTGTCCTCCTTTCCCCTACATATTCTAAAAAAATTTTATTATTAGCCCCAACAGGAAACATGTCAAAAGTAGAAACCTATTCCAAAAAGAAAAGGACATGTCTGGCTATTACTGATGTCACTTCATTGCTATTAAAATTTATTTCAATTTAAAATGTGGACAGAAACCCATGTCACTGTGGTTAATTACCTCCATTCTTCACTACTGTTTTATAACTAGTCAGATTTATCATAATTTTCCATAGCACTGTAAAAAACAAAGCTCTACTGTCAGAGATCCAGAAATCACATCACTACTCTATATTAGCTAGCTATATAACCCTGGACAAATTACCAAACTTCTCTCTCAGCCTGTTTCCCAACTGTAAAATCTAGATGCTTGTACTAGAGAACTACTGCACAGGTTGAAATGTTTAAAGGCACATTAAGTAATTAATTATTATCCTAAAGCAATGTTGAACCCATTCAATAACCCAAAGGAATAGATTTAGTAATCTTAATTTTATGTAAACTGGTAGGAAAAAGAGTTGGCTAGCAATCTCTGCAAATAGCTAAGAACTTGACAAACATTACACTAGGTCAAGGGTATAAGTATATCACACACTCTTCTAAAAATACATGTACACCTGTTTGACATATCAAATTCTAGGGATAATATGGTAATAGGGTAAGAAAGAATTGTTTGTTTTTAAAAATCAATACATTGGAAAACTTGTAACTTTTAAAAACCCTATTGTTAGCTGAGATTCATAATCACCCCATGTACAAAAGGACAAAATACTGCCCAATCCTGCACCATGGCAATAAACAGAAACTTTATTTTCAGAATTGACTCGATGGCAATGGATCCAGCATCATATTAAGCTATGACAGCATATGACAAAACAAGACTGCCACCCTCATATCCACGTTAGATGCCTCAGGTCCTTAACTTTTCCTATAATCACCTGAGTCATTCGCTCCCATGGTCATTACCATTAGGTAAAACCCAACCTTCTATAATCTCAAAATCAAACACTGTACTCTGTAATCACCACCTATGATCTCTCTAGCTCATTCTCTCTAGTACTCTCAGTTCAATCATTCTTAAATTCCACCAAAACCTACAGTCCATTGACCCTAACATCTTTGTATTGTCTCTTCCCGTCAAGCTTGGATGTTATGATCACTCTTACATAAGGGGGCTTCAATAAGTGTGTGAAAAAATTCTGTTATCTTTCAATTCCATGTTTCCATGTACTTTTGAAGTCCTTTACTATACAACTTCTACTCCTTTGTCACCAACTCAATTAATTCTCTGAATTAGTCTTTCTACTGTGGAGCCCGGGTGGTATAGTGGTTAAGCACTGAACTTCGATCTACATGGTAGGCAGTTCAAAACTGGAGAAAAACTGGGCTTTCAAAAGGGAAAAAAAAAAAAAGAAGAAAATGATTAGGGCAAAGAATGTACAGATGTGCTTTATACAACTGATGTATGTATATGTATGGATTGTGATAAGAGTTGTATGAGCCCCTAATAAAATGTTTTAAAAAAAACAAACTGGGCTTTCTACTCCCATAAACAGTTACAGTCTCGGAAACCCACAAGGGGGTCTGCTATGAGCAATGACTCAATAGCAGTGAGTTTTATATAAAATACTGTTTGACATCTACCCTCCTGATTAAACATTTTAAATAACAGCTAACTCTAGTTTTAAGGATTAAGTTTACCATTACAACTCATTTTTTCCTGGTAGCATATGGTTTATTCATTGACCAAAAAAATCAAATTCCACTTTGAGGTATAGTAAATTACTTGATACAGTTCTTCTAGTCCTATTGTTAGATTCAGAACAAAACATTGCCCAATTCTATGCCAGCCTCACAATTTTTGTTATGCTTGAACCCACTGTTCAACCCCTGTGCCAATCCACCTGATAGAGGGCCACCTTTCTTACTAACCTACTTTATCAAGCATGATGCCCTTTCCCAGGAACCAATCTCTCCTGCTAACGTGTTCAAAGACTGTGAGATAGTCTCACAATCCTCTCTTCTAAGGAGTACTCTGACTATACTTCTTCCAACACAGATTTGTTCTTCTGACAGTCCATGGTACTTTCAATAATTTTTGCCAATGCTATCATTCAAACGTATCAATTATTTTGTGGTCTTCCTATTCACTGTTCAACTTTCAGGGGCTTATGAGGTGAAAGGAAACACCTTGGCTTAGGGCAGGTGCTCCTTAGCTTACAAAGCAATATCCTTGCTCTTCAATAAGAGGCTGTCAGATGGACCCAATTCAATATGTTGATTACTTGACTGCTGCTCCCCTGAGTATTGATTTTTGAGCCAAGCAAAATAAAGCCTTTGACCATTGTTATCTTTTCTCTGTTTATTACGACGTTGCCTACTAGTCCAAGCAGTGAAGATTTTGGTTTTCTTTATATTAAGCTATAATACACACTGCAGGCTACAGTCTTTGATCTTCATCAGCATGTGCTTCAAGTTCTGGCTCTCACTTTCAACTAGCAAGATTGTATCATCTGCATGTCACTGGTTGTTAACAAGCCTTTCCTGATCCTAACCCACTGAAACCAAAAAAACCCAAACTCACTGTCACTGGATGTCGATCACAGCAACCCTGCTTCTAACAGGGCAGAACTGCTCTTGTGAGTTTCCGAGACTATAACCCTTACAGGTGCAGAAAACCCCATCTTTGTTCTATGGAGATGGTTTCAAACTGCTGACCTTGCTGTCCAACGCATAACCACTCTGCCACCAGGGCTCCTCTGGTGCCACATTCTTCTTCATACAGTCCAACTTCTAAGATTATCTGCTGAGCTTATAAGCTGAATATATATAGTAAAAAGATACAACCCTGACTCATAGCTTCCTGACTTTAAACCACGCAGTAGTTCCTTGTTCTGTTCATATAATTGGCACTTGGTCCATGTACCAGGTTGAGCATGACCACAATGAAGTATTCTGAAATTCCCATTCTTCTCTAACATTATTAATAGTTTTGTATGACTCGCCAATCAAATTAGTATTCTCTACTTCAGCCAAGATCCATGTGATGTCAGCAATGATATCCTTCATACAATGTTCTTTTCTAAATCCAACTTGAAATTCTGGCAGATCCCTGTCGATTTACTGTTGCAGCAAGTTACTGAATGATCTTCACTAATATTTTACTCGTAATCATCTCAACTCTCAAAATCAAAGCCATTTATTTAGTCAATTCTGTCTCATAGTGATCCTATAGGACAGATCCTATAGAACTGCCCCTGTGGATTTCCAAGACTATAAATATTTATGGAAGTAAGAAGTCTCATCTTTCTGCAGAGTAATAGCTCTCAAACCAAAAACCCAATTCACTATCATCAAGTTGATGATGACCCACAGCGACCCAAAGTACAGAGTAGAACTGCCTTTATGAGTTTCTGAGATTGTAACTTTTTACAGGAGCAGAAAACCCTGTCTTTCTTCTGGGAATAGCTTGTGGTTTCAAAATGCTGACCTCAAGGTTGGTGGCCCAATGCTTAAACCACTGTGCCACTAGGGTTCTTAACCATAATCTTTGTAATTCCTAAGTGACTGATAAGTAACTAAAACCAAACCAAACTCAATGCCATCAAGTTGATTCTGAATGACTGAGCAGAACTATGCAAATATAAGGTGTTTGTGACCCGCCCAAAGGAGTAAACAGATTATCAGTAGTGTAAATAAGGTACAGGGCACCATGTGGGTGGGACCATGCAAATGAAGTATATGTCAGTTTTGCCACAACAGCAGGTTTAAAATTGGCTATCTCATTCAAGAATGAGGGGATCTTACTACCATCAATAAAAAAGAACCAAGAATGGAATGAGACCCATCCTTCAGACTCCAAGGTTCACCAAACCTACTCAACCCAGGAGAGACACAAGGGGTGGGAGAGAAGCAGCAGCAGTTGTCTTCAGTAGGAGACTTGTCTGCAAAGTAGAACACAATGTGAACATCTGTCTAGGTTTCTAAGTTTGCCAACCCAGAACGAGAGCTCAGTGCATTAGAGCTGAGGCTTACTCGCATAGTAGAGTACCTTTGGGGCATTTCTGAAGTGGACTAAAAGAGCTTAACAACACTTGCCAAAGCGAGGCAGCGAGGTCAAGGGGCCGAATGTCTGCAAAGCCAAAAACAGGAGTGGGCTGCCTATGGGAGTAACAGTGCTAATCAAAGAATGTATCCTGAGCATTTATGATCCTGAGTTGTAACCTGTTAAACTCCCTAATAAGCCCTATAATCATAAAAATGGTATCAGTTCTATGTGGTAAATGCAAATCCAGCAGAGAAGTGAAGAGTGCTTGGAAATGACAGTAGTGTTAAAAGTGAGAGAGAGTTTCAGGGTAAAGGAATGTCTGATCTCTGCCTCATTGGAATCAATCATGGACTGATGTTGAATTTGATTCTCCTTTCCGCTTGTGAGGACTGCTGGTAGCACTGTCAAGTAAGCAATGGACTGTCAACCACAAGGGTAGAGGTTCAAAGCCACCAGCTGCTCTGTGCAAGAAAGATGAAGCTATCTGCTCCTGTAAAGACTGACTGCTGCACAAACACTATATAGGATCATCATCACAATTCTGTTTATTGTAAAATGTCCATGATTTCCACAGTAAGTGCTCTCAAAATTTAATTACAAGTGTTTTGGTTAAATGCCATCAAGTTGGCTCCACTCATAACATCCGTACACATATCCCTCACAATGGTTCCTATGTTTGAGACACTGTGTCAACACGCCTAAAGATCTTCCTTTTTTTGATGACCCTTCTCCCAGCAGGCTTTCCTTCTCCAGTGACTGGTTCTACCTGATAAAACATAGCATTCAATTATTGTTAGTAGGAGGAGATTAAGGAGCCATGATAGTGTAGCAGTGTTGTGTTTGGCTGCTAACAGCAAGGCCAACAATTCAAAACCACCAGCTGGTCCACAAGAGAAGGCTGGGTTTTCTACTCCGGTTAAAAAGCTACCATCTCAAAAACTCACCTGTTCTATAAGGTGACTGTGAGTTTACATCTACTCAATGACAGTGAGTTTGAGTGAAGATGAGATTTAGTCTTTTATTATTAAATTATACTAAGCTGTACAGTGAAAGAGAGGTAGAAATATAAAGTTTGGCTGTATATTGGTTTTTTTTACCCCTTCCCGCAGTCCTGGCTATATATTGTTGTTGTTAGGTACTATTCATTCGGTTCTGACCCAAAGCTATTCATGCACAAGAGGATGAAACAATGCCAGGCCCTGTACCATTCTCACAATTGTTTCTATGCTTGAGCCCATTGTTGCAGTCCTGGTGTCAATCCATCTCTTTGAGGACCTTTCTCTCCCCTTCACTGTCCCTCTACCAAACCTGATGTCCTTCTCCAGGGACTGGTATCTCTTGACATCGTATGTTGACTGACATATGTAAGTATCACCATCCTTGCCTCTAATGAACACTTAAAATATTGAGGCCTGAAGTAATCTACACATCTAGATATTTAGTAATTAGGAATTTATAAGTACTTTGGAATTAATAACCACAAGGTCAGTGGTTCAAACTCACCACCCATAGTGAGAAAAATGAGGTGGTCTTTTCCTGTACAGATTTAGTCTCAGAAACCTTAAAGAGCAGTTCTACTATGTCCTACTGGATCATTATGAATCAGAATCAACTCAATGAGCACAAGTGTGTGGGGAGAGGTTCTTGTTGTTAATTAATTTTTCTTAAATTCTTACAAGTGTTTATAAAAAGATATTGGCCAAAAGACTAGAAATCCAGGCTGATTTAGTATAGACTTTCAGAACCAATAGCTATTTCTCATTTTAGCATTTATTCATATATATACATTACAGCTGATATCAAGCTGATTTCAACTCAGTGACCCCATGTATATGAGAGTAAAACTGTGTTCCATAGAACTTTTTTTTTTAAGCTAAGAACAAACACAATTGCTCAATTCTCTCTGCAGCCCAACCCATAGATTTTCAATAACTACTTACCAAGATGTAAATCAGCAGGTCTTTCTTCCAAGACACTTCTGGGTAGACTCAAAATGCTGACCTTTCCATTAGCAGCCAAGTTAACCGTGTGTCCCACCCAGGGAGTTCAGTTTCATCTAGAGCACTAATCAAAACATGATGTGCTACTGTATATAAAGAGCCCTAATGGCACAATGGTTAAGCACTTGGCTGCTAACCAAAAGTTGGCAGTTTGAACTCACACTGCAGCTCTGTGGGAGAAAGATCCAACAAGCTGCTTCCATAAGAATTACAGCCAAGAAATCCTTCTAGAGTGGTTCTACTCTATCACGTGTTCATTATGAGACAGAATCAACACACTAACATCCAACAACATATATGTGCAGTGCCAGATCAACTTCAGCTACTTTTTCTCCTCATACATCTCTAAATTCAGTATAAAATATTTTTAAATGGATCTCATTCCTAAGAAATAATGTAGTAAAAGCATGTTTATACAGAATATTCCTTTCAGCCTGAACATAATTAACTTTTTTCATTTTTTTATACAATATGCACTTAGCACATTTGGTTAGATTTTCAGTTCAGTGAACAATTCACTTTTCAGAAGTGGAAAATGATTACAACATCTTCTGGTAGTCACTGCAATATCAAATCAATGCCTTCTTTCATACTATATGTGGTGGTTGTTTGTAATGCCTCTGATAATCACCATGAATCAGCATTCACTTAATACTAAATGGCAATGCTAATATGAAAAGAAAATTAATGTCAGACAAAGAAACAGAAAGTACCAAGTTTTTCCAGAAAATAAATTTTAATAGAATATATTCTAATAGAATTCTAAGAACTGGATAGCTCCTCTACCCTCAAGCTAGAATCCATTTTCATGAATAAATCAGTAGGAACTTATTAAGTCACAAGAGAAGATGAACCCCAGACATACGTTTCAGATTCATAATCCAAGATCTCATGAACTTCTGCTACAACTTTTTAGAAAATGGTAATTTTGAATATATTAGGAAACTACATCAACCTTCTTTCTATCATGAACCCAAACAGACAGACATCAAATGGAAATGTAACTCAACTATGATTTCATATGTACTTAGCTACTTTTTAAGTCATGAGTTTTACTTTTAATTATATATACCTGAGAAAATGTGATAGATGAATCCTTGAATACTCCTCTAGATAAAGAATTGTGTGGCATGAACAGAATAAAAGGAAAGAAAGAGGAACATGTTTTTACAAAAAAAAATTACAGCACTATAAACAATCCTGCAACTACCGGCCTAAAAATAGTATACTTGTCCAGATCTGGTTTTTCTTGGTTCCCCACCCCAGGCCTACTTTGGGGGGGGGGGGGAATACATACATGTGTGTGTGTGTATATATATATATATACACATACATACACACACACACATATATATATGCAGCCCTTTGATCAAAAATCTTGCCAACTTATCACCCAGCGAAACTTACAAATACCTCTGTGTAATATTATCCCTTGATTATTTTCACATTTTAAATGTCTTTTGCCTAAGTATGTATCATCTACCTTTCAGCTCCCCTTAGAAGCCCTGGTGATATAATGGTTATTGGGCCTCGATCCAACTTCAAAACCACCAGCAGCTCCTGGGGAGAAAGACAGGGCTTTCTACTCCCAGAAACAAAGTCTCGGAAACCATAGGGGTCACTATGAGACAGCATTGACCCAAAGGCGGTGATTTCAACTCCCCTTATTCTAACCTTTTTAGATCACTATCAAGAGCTCCTGAAAATGTACTAAGCAGTAGCATGTGCTCAGAAATTATGGCCCCTCGAAGTGACAGTTTGCACTTGACTGCCAACTTGAAAGTTGGTAGTTTGAACCCATTCAGAGCTATCACAAAATAAAAGCTCTGGCCATCCGTTTTCACAGAGATTACGGCCAAGAAAGCCCTCCGGAGCGAGCAGTTCTAACTCTGTCACACAGGGGGATTCATCACTGATTGGAGTTGACTCACCAGCAATGTATCATTTTGGATTTGGTACAATTAGACTTCTAACCCTTTCCCTCCGTCATACTATGGGAAAGGCAGTAGTAATGATTTTGCCTAAGTGTCAGTACCCTAAGCAAAGCAGACGCTGGTTTTCGAGATTAGTGGCAGCTCTTCCAGATAATAAGGAAGAAGACTCAGACAACTGGCATGCATGCACTAGAATGTAAGCTAGTTCACATCGCTTCTCAGCCTTGTGGCTAAAATCAAGTGCTGTAAACTAGTTCATATAGTACCATATAGAACATACACTGATAGGCTTCCATGATCGAAATATTTTAAAATTGCAAGCACCTCACTTAGTGGCCTTCACTAAATTATCCTGAAGACCACACCCTGATACATGAAACTCAAAGAATCCTTCAAACACTACATAAAAGTAATACATTATTTTTATTAGTATGTGCAATAGCTACTCAGTAGATTATATAATAAAATGCTTATTTTATTATTTTAAAAATATTTATCTCTCTCATGACCTTCTCACTTATCAATCTATCATCACAGCTCCTTTCATTAGAAATTGAATGAAAAAAGAAAGTTGTAATGAGAAGCTACTTTAAATCACCAGTCCTCTGCAGGTATACAAACCGAGGAGTAATCCTCACTAGCAGACAACTGGATCACTATTAGTAGTTGTGCAACTACAAAATGCTAAGCACTACATCTTTTATAGAACACTGTAATAAATAAATAAATAGATAAAAAAATAAAAGAATACTGTACAAATAAAACTTTTGTGCCTATATTTCTTATTGGTAAATGCACTTTTATCTTAAATTATAATACATATTTTCAATTAATTTGTATGACGTTTCAATCTGCAAAGGATAAACCTCAATCTAGTAAATGTAGCTATGTCTCATTTTGAAAGTGAGGTCAGATTCTTAAAGTAGTTGAAACTCAAAATGTTTATTAAGAAAATTAAAATAAACCCATCAATCTTGATCAAAGATTTCCAAAGATCAAGCATCATTTTAAAAGGTTAAACACAAAAGAATATTTACACTAAAATGAAGGTAAACAATATTCCTCTATGATGGATACAGTGTAACTTATCATTGCCCGAGGCCTCCCTAGAAGCCCTTGGGAGACTAAGAAGTAACATATCTGGACATATCTGGACAAAACAGAATAGAGTAACAACTGTAATTCTATCACCTCTCTAAAGCTCAATTACTCCTTGTGACCTGTTCTGGTTGTCCTCCACATTTGATGACTCAAGTACAATTATATAAAATATAAAACTGCCAGTAGAGCTAGCATAGCAATGGTCATCACCCCACAGAGTTCAGAAGTCACAAAGCCCAGATCTGATCCAGGCTCCGCCTTCTACTAGCTGTGTGTACTTGGCCAAGTTACTTAACTCCCTGTACCTCAGTTCCCTTTTGAAAATAGGAGTAACCAGTGTTGTTGTTAGGTGCCTCGAGTCAGTTCTGATTCATGAATAACGTAATGAAACATTGCCCAGTCCTGTACCATCTTTATCTTTTGTGATAGTTATGAAAATTATAAAATGATACACAAAAAGCCTGTAAGACAATGATTGTTATCATAAAGCTACCAAATTATTAAGTATATCCCGATAACTAGTACTTTCCATATTTAGAAAGGCTTCCAGTGGCATACTATAGTTAAGCTTCTTGCTTTTATCGCACAAAACACCTTTGAAATTAACCCCCCAATATCCAATCAATAGATAACCCTGGGGACTCAGGACCATCATCTCAGGGGACATCAAGGTCAACTGGTGGAACACAGTCCACAGTATCTATATTCTGCTTTGTTGAGTACAGACTGTGGTCTTAAAAGCTAATGAGCAGCCATCTAAGTCACAACTGTTTGTCTCTCCCCTTCTGGAGGGGAAAAAAATGATGAAAATTAAAGACACGTGGAAGCAATTAGTGAACTAGCTCAGGGAAACATCATTACCCCTCCCTTGAGACCAAAGAGCTAGATAATGACACACACCCTGCCCATCCCACTACCAACTGCTCTGAAAAGGATCACATTAGATGGTCTTAGATAGAATGGGAGAAACTGAGGAACAAACTTCAAAATCGTGAAAGAGATCAGACTTGCAGGCAGAAGAGAGACTGGAAGAACCCTAGAGAATATGGCCATTAGACACTCTTCAGGTCTGGAAGTGAACTCAAACCTGTGGCTCAATTTTCAGCCAAATAATAAGTCAGGGAATAAGGGAAACAATAACCCTAATGTGGTATGCATCTCTTAAAATAACTGACCCTTTGGGATAAAAAACAAAACAAAAACCCTCACTACCATGAAGTCAATCCCAGCTCATGGTGACCCTATAGGGCAGGGTAGAACTGCCCCTGTAGGTTTCCAAAACTGTAACTCTTTGCAGGAGTAGAAAGTCTCCCCTTTCTCCCGAAGAGCAGCTGGTGGTTTGCAACTGCTGCTAACCTTGCAGTTAGCAGCCCAACACACATCCACTCTGCCACTAGGGCTCCTTTTCTGGGACCAAAGGGGCAGCATTTACCAAGGACAAAGTTCAGCAGGGTTAGGAAAAGAGGAATGGAGCAGGAAACATAGGGAAGAGGTGGCAGGGTAATGTTATAATGAGAAAACTGCAATGAACAAGATGAAACAGACTTTGAATGAATTACTCAATGTAAAATTGATGATTTGCTCTGTAAATATGCCTTTAACTCAATTCAAAATAAAAGTTACTTAAATTTCAAATGAGTCCTCCTCTGACTCCACCCTAAATTCAAAAGATAACAAACTCTGCAACATTTATACTTGATGGTAGATTGGCAAAGTGAATTTTTGTAATTCTAAATTATCTTGCTAAAAAAATAAAGGGGAGAAAAACAACAGACATCTGGAACTTACCAGAGAAGACGGCACAGAGAAATTTCCATTGCTATTAGAACTGTTTAAAGGAAAAGGGCCTATCTACTGTGTTTGGAAAGCTAGCTTGGATTTGTCAAGCCCGTAAGACAAATAGCAATGATGACTTTCAGCAGCTTTCCTTATGTATCATTTAAAAACTTGAAAAGGTCATACTTAATTTTTTGTATGATAGCTACATTTTATGTTGAATAATCTGAACTTAAGAACCATGTCCTCTATACCACACAAAGCATATCCTACTGTGCTACTTTGCCTAAGAACCTTGGATCCAAAAATGGGCAGCCTCGATGAAAGCCAGTGTGCTTTTCTTTTTACTGACAGAGAAAATGCCACGTTAGCTATTTTTAATGAATTACTTTAAATGTTATTAGCACAATAACTTACAAACATTTTAACATCTCATGCTAGGACATCTGAATTTAAAAAGCAAACCTTTCTGGTTGACCCAATGCCAGAGTTGGTTATTTCAACACAAGAAGCAGAGCATGCAGTATCTTCAGAGAGCTACCAAGCAACTACAATCTGGTTTACCATAAACCCAATAATGAAAACATTTTCAGAGAGCACCGTCTTAGAAACTGGATACTGAAAAACTAAAAGCTAGCCAGAAGTTTTTCAGCTGACAGCATTCATACTCATACTGAAAACTGTTAGTTTTCAAGGCCTTCATTCAAGGGCTTGCAAGCCCTCCATTCTTTTGTTGTTGTTGCTTTAAAGGCTGCTGAAATTTCTGTGGTTAACAGTCATTTTCTCCTAAAACTTAGTTGTCCCTATTTATCTTTGTTCAGTTTTATCAGGTCGCCTTGAAATTCTCACCTCTTCTTAAAAAAATCATTTTATTGGGGGCTGGTACAATTCTTATCACAATCCATACCTACATCCATTGTGCCAAGCACATATGTACATTTGTTGCCATCACCATTCTCAGAAATTCTCACCTCTTACAAGTATCCAAGGGTGTTATCAATGTGTCTCTTTAAAGAGGGGCAGACTTGGCAGCCCACTAGGGCTTTGTGATGCATGCTAAAGAGTAACCTTTCTCGGAAATCAAATGGCTAAGACAAAGGGCTTCAAACTTCCCTGGACCTGCATCATATCCTTCAAGCACCTTGAGATGCTGGGCTGTGCTGCAGGCTAATAGAGAGCAGGCGCATGGTCACAAGGCTTTAACCGCCGCCCCCCCACCCCGCCCCAAAATCCCTCCCGCTGCCAAACTTGATCTAAGCGTTGTGTGCCGAGTCCGCTGAGAACTGCTGCATGGCTTTCGTGCCCTGTGTGTTTACTAACCCAAGCGTCTCAATTCTTCCAAACCCCTCAAAATGCCCTCAAACACCGCTGGAGTATCCTCATGTAGCTTTCTGGAACATCTGCAGCGGGATAAAAACTTAAGCGGCCCAGGTTCAGCCCCTGACCCAAATTGCTGTTGCCTGGATATTCGGTCCTAATGCCGTGGTTTTTCACCCTAGAAATAACCAATCTCTCAATCCTTCAGGTCTCCCAGATTGTCACGGGGACACTACCCAACCGCAAGGTAGTTGACACAGCCTGAGGACATTCTAATTCGGCCTTCCTCTCCTCCACCCCAACCCCCCAATAAGGCTGACCATCACAAGGACATTTGTGCACACCAACGTTTGCAACTGGCGAAGGAAAAAATCGCGCTTCTACCACTAGTTTGCACCCGCTCCCAAAGCCCCCTTTTATCCCCGCTCTCCCGCAGCATCTTTCTTTCGGGGGAGGGGCTCGGGGTGGTCGGCGCCCCAGCCAACCACGGTCGGCTACCCAAACGGTGGCCCAAGCCTGGGTCACAGCAACAACCTCAGAGCCCGCTGAAAGCCCACGTCTGACTAGCCCAGAACGCACCCTTTGGCCAGGCGAGGAAATGGAAGGAGGAGCAATCAAAGGGCTTTATTATCACGGTGAGGGAAGAGGGGAGAAGGCCCCCCCCCCCCAGGAGTGGTCTGAGCAAACGCTAGGGGTTCCCAAGTCCTGGCCTCATCAACACTCGCCCCCAAACCCTTCCAACCGAGCCCTCTTCCCGCCCCCCCTCGGGAGTCAGCCTTGCGCCCCCACAGGCCCCGCAGCCCCGCCGGGAGCACAGCCCCCTAGCCTCCGGGCTGGGGTTCCGGAACTCGCAGCCCCACCAGGCCGCAGCGGCAGCAGGCGGCGCCTGGAGTTTGAAGAAACAAGAGGACGCGGATGAGGGAAGATGCGGCCTCCGCGAAGCTGGGAGGCCCCTTGAGACATCGCGGGTGGGAGAGCAAGCCGGTTCGGAAGCCCTAGCAGAAGCTGGAAGGAGAGAGAGCTGGGAGCCGGGGACGAAGAAGGTTCCAGGAGCGGCCGGCGCTCTCCCCGGGTCCTCGGCAGCGCCGTGTTTACCTGAAAGTCTCGGTCCTCGTTGAAGCGGGAGAAGCGGTCCGCCATTTTGCCGCCTTCACTTCTCTCAGGACGACGCTCTCCGGTTCGCTCCTTCCCTCCCGCGACACCCGCCCCCTCTGCATTCGCTCCCCCGTTCCCCGCCTCCTCCGACGCCCACCGGACGCGCGCAAGCCGGAGGGAGGGAGGGAGCGAGCGGGCGGGCGGGCGGGCGGGCGGGGACGCGCGTCTGGACCGGAGCCCCGCCGGCGCATGCGTCCTGCGGCCCCGGGGGCGGAGCCTCCCCTCGCGGCCCCGCTCGGCGCGCGGCCTGGAGCGACCCCAGCGGCGCCGCGGACGCGCCGGCACCCGAGGGTGGCAAGCGCTTCCGGGGGGAAAGGTCAGCGGAGGCGCGGGGAGGGCGAGGCCGCCTGTGCTTCCACCTGCTCACTTCCCGGTGTGGCCGTCCCTTCGTGGCCGCTTTGCTTCCTGCGTACGCACACCTTATTTTCCTCTTAACGTAATACGGCGTTTGAAAGCTCCGTTTCGCATCCTGGTTTCCCGAGTGTAAACGATGCACAGACCAGAAAAGATGCTTCTGCCATCGGGCTGACAGTCTGTGAGGGGCGGCAGCCTAGATATAGCTATATGTTCTAGATATATACATAGATATATCTATAATTATACAGGTATAATTATAAGATAGTTGTAGCCAGCCTAGATATTTTTGTAAGTGCAGTGATGAGAGGGATCAGCTACCAAGTGACTTCAGAAACCGAAAGGGGCTGTCAGCCTTGTAAGGTCACAAAGCAGAAGGAGCATGTCTGAAAAGAGCCCGGCATTTACAATCCCTTGAGAGAAGGGGTGATTATTTCTCAAGGAACAGAAGTTGATGCAAATCAACTAAAACTCTGGGCCTCGGTTTCTTTTTGAGAAAAAAACCCAAAAAATTAAACTCACTGCCATCGAGTAGATTCTACCCCTGTGGGTTTCTGAGACGGAAACTCTTTGTGGAAGTAGGAAACCGTCTTTCTCTCGTGGAGCGGCTGGTGGTTTGGAACCACGGACCTCGCTGTTAGCAGCCAAATGTCACCACTACAATTGAATTTGATGCGATTTGCCCGCCTGCTCAGTAATCCATCCCATAGCCCTCCTGGAGGAGCCCTGGTGGCTTAGTGCTTATGCATTGGGCTGCTAACGGCTAGGTCAGCAGTTTAAAACTACCAGGCACACGGCGTGAAAAAGACGGCGCTTTCTATTCCCACCAAGAGTTAGTCTGGGAAACTCACCGGGCGAGTTCTACCCCGCCCTATAGGATCACTGTGAGTCCGACTCGATGGCAGGGAGTTGTTACAACCTTCCTAAGGCTCCCACCTAGCTCTCAGACAAAATGCATAGAACACAGTCGGTGTGGCAAGAATGCTTAACTTTTGAAAAGGGTCGGTAGTGGTGGTGGCAGCTGCAGCTGCCATTGAGTCAATTCCATGTGGGCAGAGTAGAACAGCAGCATGTGATTTACAAGATTGTGATCTTTCAGAAGTAAATGGAGTCAATCACCAGACCTTCCTTCTAAGGCACCTCTGGGATGAGTTTGAACCACCATCCTTTTGATTAGTGGGCCAGGGTTTAATCATTTCACCACCCCAAAGGCTTTTTAAAAAAGGATTGCCAACATAAGTCACATAATGGAAAAGTGATCCTTACCCTGGCCACCCTTTCTCTCTCTCTCTCTCTCTCTCTCTCTCTCTCTCTCTCTCTCTCTCTCTCTCTCTCTCTCTCTCTCTCTCTCACACACACACACACACACACACACACACACACACACACTTGAGTCGTTGTGACTCATAGTGACCCTCTCTATAAAGGGTTTGCTTCTTGGGAGAAAGACAAGGCTTTCTACCCCATAAAGAACTGCAGTCCTAGCAAAGATGACTGTATAACCCCACTCGAGGGGAACAAATAACAGAAATCTAGGGGAACAGATACAGTGAACAGTGTAAGATAGGGATCAGATAATGATAAAACAATAAAACTATGTATAATAAAAGAATAAGGGTTCCTGGGGGAGGGATGGGACAAAGGGGAGCTAATATCAACTAGTTCAAGAAGAAAGAAAATGTTTTGAAAATGATGGTGGCAGTAATTGTACAATTATGCTTGATCTAATTGAATGATGGATTGCTATAATATCTGTAAGAGCTCCCAATAAAATGATTTTAAAAAGAATTATGGTCTCTGACACCTACAAGGGCAATGTGACCCTGTCCTATAGGGTCCCGATGAGTCAGAATTGACTGGAGGGCAGTGAGTTTTGGGAACTTTTACAGGAGCAGAAAGCCTCATCATTCTCTTGAGGAGTGGCTGATGTGTTTGAACTGCTGACCTTGTCTAGTGCTTACCAGACAGTGCTATCAGAATATAATTTGTTGGAGGAAAGGTATGTATCTTCTTTTCCTTTGTTAAACTCTATCCTACCAGACCCAAGCACAATGGATACCTTCTTCTGTGGGGAGATGAAATACACACAATTCAAACATTATAAAGTGGCTTGAGGGGAAAGTGGCAGATTGAATCACATGAATGTACACCATAAATTTGCTTCTCTCTCCAAACCCCACTAGAATGAGAGTTAAGAATAAGAAGGGCATAAACCCACATGGACAAAGAGGGGAGGAGAAGGGGAAATGGCAAGACAAGGGATGTGAACAAAATTTTAGAAGCCAGATAGCCTAGCTTAGTGGAAATGGCTTTGCTAGAGTGGAGATAGCAAAGTCCTGGAGTGAGGGAAGCCAGGAAGCAAGCTGATTTACTGCCCAGCACCAGAGAAGCCTGGGAATTGGAACCTTAAGAGGGGCCTCTTAGGGGCCCTGGTGTCACAGTGATGACATTTTGGACTGCTCACTGCAGAGTCAGTAGTCCAAGACCACCAGCTGCTCTGAGGGGAAAAGGTAAGGCTTTATACGCCTATAAAGCTAAAATCCGAAGAGTTAGTCTTTGGAAATCCACGGGGGCAGTTCTGCATTGCCCTTTAGCGACATTATGAGTCAGATTGGCTTGCTGGCTGTAAGGGTTTGGGGATGGGGGTGTGCCTCTTCAAGTGAGAGTGTGGATGAGGCTACAAACCTGGGGATAGGTCGGAGGCAATTCAGGGAGGAAATAGACCCTAAATTCCAAGCGGGAGTTTTACTCTAGAAAGGCTGAACCAGAGAGACTGGCTTTTTATATATGACCCAGCTGTGGTAGGGGATGCCATGGCGAGGATGGGAGAAGACAGGAAAAAGCAGCATTCTGGAAAAAGATCACAGGATCCCTCCCTGGGGAAAGTGGCTTGCTAAGGCCCATAAAATACCTACAAGTCCCCACAATGGGAGGAGGTTATTCCCCAACAAAGATGTCATGTTCTTGCCCAAATACCATCCGAGAAGCCCAGCACTCAGCAAGCCCATCCACGCGGAGGCCTCAGCCCTTGTCAGCATCTCACCCTAAGCATAGATAGAGAGCCAAGGAGTATCAAATATTTGAGGCAACAAGAAAAGCCAGCCCTTCTCCCAGACACACTACAAAACAGCAAAAAAGAATGTAGAAGCATCAAAGATATTGAAGTAACCCTGGTCACTAGAAGGTTAAATACTAGTCTGCTAACCAAGAGGTTGGTGATTCAAACCACCACCACCCCTCCAAGGGGAAAATCCTGACCATCTGCTCCCATGAAGATTACACCCTAGAAGACCCTGTAGGGCAGTTCCACCCTGTCATAAGGAGTCACTATGAGATAAAATGAACTCAATCACATCTAAGACTAAATGTAAAGAAAGGAATGAGAAAACATCCAGAGACTTCTAATCAATAAATACAATATGATTAGGACCATCGGATTGTATGATATGTGAATTATATATCAATGAACTATTAAAAAAGAAAATGATAATCAATATACTTGGAGATATAGTGGAGCCCTGGTGTCATAGTGGTTATGCATTGGGCTGTGATCTACAAGGCCAGCAATTCAAAACCACCAGCAGATGCACAGGAGAAAAATGAAGCATTCTTCCATAAAGTCTCTGAAATCCACAGGCACAGTTCTACCCTGTCCTATAGGGTCGCCATGAATCAATTAACTTGATGGCAGTGAGTTTGGTTTTTAGACATAGAGACAGAAATCACCTTGGAGCTCTGGCGATGCAGTAGTTACCCATTCGGCTGCAACCCACAAGGTCAGCAGTTCAAAACCACCATGCATTCCTCAGGAGAAAGATGGAGCTTTCCATCCCCATAAAGAGCGACAGTCTCAGAAACTCACAGGGGTGGTTCTAGCCGGTCCTCTAGCGTCACTCTGACAGTGGTTATAGACCACATGAGGGACCGAGGATATCAAATTCCCAAGCCCACTGCCATCAAGTTGAGTCAGACTCATAGCTTCTGAGACTATAAATCTCTAGAGAAGCAAGCAGCCTCATCTTTCTGATGGTTGGTGGGTTTGAACCTTGACCTTGCTGTTAGCTGCCCAAGGTTTATCCCACAGCACCCAGTTAGAGATTAAGTAAGAACCTTTGGAAATAAAAAAATGAATGAAAAATTCCACAGAAGGGTTAGAAAATTAAGCTGAGACTTGCTTAATTTTGTCTTCTGTTTCTATTCCCATAGACAGTTGCGGTCTCGGAAACCCACAGGGGTCGCTATGAGTCAGCATTGACTCAATGGCAGTGAGTTGGTTGATCCCATGGTCCTGAAATTTGCTAGTGCTGTGTCTGGAAGTGAGTTACATTTCATCCATTGTGCTAGGCTCTCAGTAATTTCTTTAATACGTTGTTCCACTTCTCCTGAACTTCTGCAGTAGCTGCTAAAAGTCCCCCTGCCTCCATCTTTTCCCATGCGTTGTACACAGCTGCTATGGCGATCCAGTTAAAAGTCAGGTCATGTCAGTCTCCTGTTTCAACTTTTGGGAGGTTTTCCCTGCCGTTCACAGTATAAAGTTCACCTACCACCACCCTCTGCCTTTCAGGCCTCTTCTTTCTGGGCCCACCAATCTTCTAGGCGTCCTTGGATTCCCCCACCTTCCTCCTCCAGACAGGCTCCAGCTCGACCTGCTCTGTTTTGGGGCCTTATGCGTGTGCTCTTCTTTCTTCCTGGATCATTCTTTCCCAGATAGCCACAGCATTTGTGCCCTCGTCTTCTGGTCCTTGCTCAAAAATGTTAATTTCCTAGTAAAATCTTCCTGATCATAGTTTTTAAAATTATAGAGCCCTATATTCTGAACTCCTTAGCCTCTTCCGCCATGTTATTTCCCCCACAGCACTTGGCCTTTTTCCAGCATACTATATCATTGCTCACATTGACTTACTGTCTGTATTCTTCCATTAGAATGTAAGCTCCACAGAGGCAGAAAGTTTGGTTTTTTACTCCTTGGTTTTGTTTCTTCTCTATCCCAGCACCCAGAACAACAACTGGCACAGAGTGGGTACTGAATAAAGATTTGTTCAATGGAAGAGATAGAAAAAAGGAAGTAACAAGAACGTGAGCATCAATCCAATATCTGAATTGCAAGGTGTCCTTAAAAAATATATATATATGAAGAACAGTATATTAAAGAAATGACATGTGAAAAAAAAAGAAATGACGTGGACACTGTCCAGTACTGAGAGATGTCTCAAGTCTAACAAACACCCTTCTAGATGAGAACAAGAGAACACAGGAGGACAGAGGTTCCCAGGAAGGCCGCCAGCAAGACAAAAAGGAATCTCATAGCATGCCTAGTTGGTCTGAAAGAGAGATTTATTTACTTCACCACCGTCTTCAACTCTAAAACTGCCACATTTACTTTGTTTCTCCCTTAGTATGTGTCTGCCTTTGTCTTTGTATTGACCCATTTGAAAAGAAGTTGCAAATAACTTGATCCTTCATCCCTAAAAACTTTTATATGTATGGCTTAAGAATAAAATCACCCACCTACACACTGTTGTCATGTCACTCAAGAAATGTAACATTGATGCAATATTATCTAATGTACAGCCCTAGTAAAAATCCCCAAATGCTCCTCCGCCCTCTTCGCTTCTTACGGCTGGCTATGCTGGTACGCCTCTTCGTCATGCCTCGCAAAAGTGAAGAGATCAAGGGCTTCCTGCTCATGGCCCGGCGAAAGGACACCAAGTCTGTCATGATCAAGAAGAACAAGGATAACATGAAGTTCAAGGTACCTCTACACCCTGGTCATCACCGACAAGTAGGTCAAGAAGCTGAAGAAGTTTCTGCCCCCAGGTCTGGCAGGAAGGAGCTGAAATGAATCCGGCTGGCTGATGTGAACTCTAATAAAAAAATTTTCAAATTCTTAAAAAAAAATCCCAAATTATGGTCTTCATAGATACGGCTTTGGATCTAGGATCCAATCAAAGATTAGGCATTGCATTTTGCTGTCTTGTCTCTTCAACATTCTTTAGCATAACTTTGGTTGACTTTGGTTGTCTATCATGACATTGACACCTTGAAAGAATTCAGGTCAGTTATTTCGTAGAATATCCCTCGATTGAGATTTGTCTGGCTCAGGGTTAGAGTCAGTCTAAGTATTTTGCAACATTAAATAGATGGTGCTGTGTCCTTTTCAGTGCACCCCATCAAGTAGTTCCTGGTGTCAACTTGTCCTGTATTTGGAACGTTGAGTTTCATTTCTCTGTGCTGTCAGCCAGATCACTCCATTGTGCAAAAGCCTAGTAAATAATCAGTTGGAGTGGTACTCTGAGGCAATGCTAACATCTTTTCAATGGCATTGTGTTGGGGTTTTGGTGAAAACGTACACAGTCAGGTTCCCACTTGAAAATTTTCAACAAAAAAAGAAGAAGAAGAAAAATTTCACACAAATTATTTGGTGATGAGTTGCACACAACGTGTCAGCATTCTCACTGCTTTCTATCTGTTCCCTTTCCGTACTCTAGTCTCCCTGCCCAGTTATCTTTTCACCTTTGTTGTTGAGAAATTGATGACTTCTTGGCCTCATACTGATGGTTTTAAGTAGGCCAGTAATAATAGCCTTTATTTTGTGTGCCACTCCACTGTTTCTCTAAAAGGTGATCTCAGGCTGGGATCGGGTCTAGGTTCCAGTGGTGTCTCATGGAGATAGTGTCAGGGGGGCCTCTGGTCTCTACCTTTCCAATTTTTATGTTGATAAGAATTTGATTTCTTCATATTTTTCTCCCAGTTGGGACACTAGGCTAACCACAAGGTCAAGAGTTCAAATCCACCCCCTGCTCCATGGGAGAAAGAGGTAGGCTGCTCCCATACAGACTTACAGTGTTGGAAACTCCATATAGGGTCTTTATCAGTTGGAAATGATTGACTGGCAGTGGGATCTGTGACCAACTATTGTGGCCCCAGTCGGTGGTGGTAGCTAGGCACCATGTAATTCTTTTGATCTCGGGGTAGGAGAGGTTATGGATCTTGTAGACTTGATTCTTCTCTGCACCTTTGGTTACTGCAGTAAGGAGGAATTACTTGGTCTCCAAAACACAAAGCGCACCTGCCCTCAAGTTGACTGCATCTCAAAGTGACCCTATAGGACAGTGGAGAACTGCCCTTTTGGATTTCATGGCTTGTTAATCTGTATGTGAGCAGAAAGACTCATCTTGCAGATTGGCTAGTGATTTTGAACTGCTGACCATGTCGTTAGCAGCCCAGTGCATAACCCACTACACCACCAGGGCTCCTTGTAACTTGGGGGTGGTGGAGGTGGGTGAGTATGGAGCACGCGAATAGAGTGTATAAGGACTCTAAAGATGTGGTTGGTCCGTTTTGCCAGTTTTCGCAAAAGCAGGAGAGTCTCACCAAGAAGATATGACCAGAAGTAGAACCTGTCTGAGATACCTGCACAGAGAAGTGGCAATGGCAGCAGAGACTTCAGAACTGCAGCACTAAAGCCATGAGACAGAGTGCCATGGTTTCCAGCCCACAGATCAAATAAAACTGAGTGCCTGCAGGCAAGATGCTGACTTGCACAAAGAGGAGCCCTTTGGGTATTTATGAGTGTTAAAGCAGCTTTGTAACAGTTGCCAGAGCAGGGCAGAGGCCAAGGGGCCATGTGCGTAAGAGGTATGCCTGCCAGCATGGCTGAGAAGCACTGCATACAAAAGAACTGTGCCCTTAACATTTCGGAGCCTGACTTGTAACCTGTTAGCTTCCTTAATAAACCCTATAATTGTGAGTATTGTCTCTGAGATCTGTGTGGCCATTGTAATGAGCCCAGCAGAGAAGTAGAGGGTCCAGAGGGAGAGAGTTTGCATCAGAATAGGGAAAAGAAGGCTAGAGGGTAGGGGTGTGTTTGATTTCTTCTTCTTTGGGGGTGTGTAGTTGGATTGTCCTTGCCCCTAGAGAAGCTGAAGATAGTCAGATTGGGCCTCTGCGCCATTTCCTCAGTTACCTTCTTGGCAACTTTGCTTCTGGTAAGTGGGGACCTTTAGCTGTGACTTAGATGGTCACTCTCAAGCTTTTAAGACCCTGAATGCTAATCACTCCATGCAGATCAGGACTTTTGTTCCGCCAGCTACCTGACTTGTCCCATAAGACCAATGTTAGAAGGTGTTTATGTCTGACCAGTGTCTGTATCTTGCCTTCAATGAATACTGAGGTGAGTCAAAAAGTGTTGCTACACAATCATAGCAATCTTTATGAAACAAAACTCTTAAATGTGAAGCTCTTGTTTCTTTTTTTTTTTTTAATCATTTTATTGGGGGCTCATACAGCTCTTATCACAATCCATTTTTACATCCATTGTGTCAGACACATTTGGGAAGCTCTTGTTTCTTAACATTATCTTCAAGACCTAAACAATTCTGAAGGCAGGGTTTCTATCTCTCTACCCCTTACCTGAAGAACCCTGTACTCTTTGATTTCCACTACCTCAACCCACATGTTGGCGTCCTCCTCAAGGGACTCAAAGTGTGTTGCTTTTCAACATTCTTTAAACAAAAAGAAGTCTTAAAGGGCAAGATCAAGGTTATGGGGTGATGATAATCAAATTATCAAAGAGCAGCCCTTGCTGCCCTCAGAGAATGAGCAGGTATATTTTTAAAATGGAAAAAAATACCTAGGCACAACTTTTTTGGCCTTTTTCTCACCGATGCCCTTTTCAACTTTCTGAAAACGTCTTCCTAATAAGCCCCTGTGATCATCCTGGTCCTGTGTCCTTCAAGAAATTCTGACAAAATCCCCCCAAATAGTCCTCATAACTTCTGAGTTGATCTCTCAGCCCTGAATTTAAGTGGGCCAGCAGGTCCCCTCAGAAGTCACTGTTTTGATTGGGCTTTTTAAAAAGGCACCTAAAAATACCATGAAAAGTTTATTACCAAGGGAAGTTGAGTGCAGCCACCCACTGATGGCAGACGTGTTGAAGCATGGTTTGCTTGTAATAGACCCATGCGTACACAGGACCTGGAAACCCTAGTAGCAACACTTTCTGACTTACTCGAATATGTGTGCTATCCCCACCTATTTGTGTGTTTACACAGACCGATCTACAGCGACTTCTAAGAACCTCTGTGGTGCTCTGGGCTGTGCCCTGGTCTACTCCCTGCCAGGTTGGCAGTTCAAACGCACCACTCCAGCAGAGAAAATCCTGTACAGATTTGCACTCTCAGACATACTGTGGAGCAGCCTGCTTTTTCCTACAGGGTCCCTGCGAGTCTTGCCATCCTTGCTTCTAAGGAGCATTCTGACTACAAGACAGATTTTTCTGCTCCTTTGGCAGTCCATGGAACTGTCAATATTCTTGCACCATCCTGCAAACACATAGATTCTTCTTCAATCATTCGTAGTCAATGTCAAACTTTCAAAGGCATACGAGGCAATTAAAACTACCAGGGCTTGGGTCAGAGGCACCTTAGGATGCCAAGTGCCACAATCCATTATATGTGTGTACCACAGTTGAACATCTTATTATTTTTGACAGCCTTTCATTCAATTATTTGATCATCTACTGTTAATCTTCCCTCGAATCTGTTCCTACCCTGGTGGTTGCAAAATGATATTCTCTAATTCTGTCATTCCTCTACAGTGATAAGTATGGATTCCGAGAACTTTCTTCCCTTTGATTCTTCATGTGGACTCATGAATTCTCTCTCTCTCTCTCTCTCTCTCTTAAATCATTTTTTAAACAACTTTGAGACCTACTAACATCATGATTCATTCTGAAGCTCAAAATAGTCCGCACTTGTGTGGAGAGTAGTTATTAAAATTTCTTCTGCATTTTCCAAATGAAACTGAAACTCACAAATGTCAAAGTGAAACTGCTGGTCAGAAGTGGAGTCTGGATTCAGGTGGGATCTGCCCAACCCCAGAACCCCACCCTCATCCTTTACTCCATGCTACTAGACTAGAGGTTTGTCCAGGAAGCACTGGCAGCAGCTGTGACTGTAAGCTGACAGGGAAGGCTAATGGAGGCAGGGGAAGGACAAGGCAGTGAGGGCCAAGGTGGCAGCTTCCAAAGGGGAAGGAGCTGGGGACAGGCTTCAGCAGCTCTCCTTGGCTTCCAGAGCCCCAACCCCCACCCTTACTGAGTCATTCTCTTGGCAGTCACAGAGCAGGAGTGGGTAGGACTGGTTGTATGAACCTTTCGACTGCAAGTGCAGGAGCAGAGGCGGCAATATGTATGGACAGAGGGCTGGAACCCTGTGCCTATGGGAAGGTAACCTACCGGCTCAGCTGTGAAGTCAGACTTTGTTTCTTTTCCATCATGGAAAAGAGCCAGTTTGCATGGTGAAACAAAGCAGTGCCTCTCTTTGGGTCTGGGGACCTCACTGTGTCTCCTGGGGAGTCCCACCAGCGTAGGCCCCTGGTGACTGCCCCTTATCCATCCTAAAGTTCCTTCCCTTTGTTTCTCCAGGGAAAGGTAAGAAGATTTCACACCTTGTCCCTCAAACTTCTGTTGTCTCCAAGTCACACTAGGTGAGAAGGTGTCCTGCTACCCTCACTACTTTGGAGAAGAGGAGCCAGAGGCTCAGACACGTCAAACTACTTGGTCAAGCTCTCAAAAGACCAAGTGAAGCACCAGGACCAGAACCAGTGTCCATCCCATTTCATCAGTGTTCTTCAGTGCTGATGAGTTCCGACTCATAGTGACCATGTGAGCAACACTGCCTGGTCCTGCACATCCTCAATTGCTCTGTTCAAGCCCATCAGTGCAGTCACTGTGTCAATACACCTTGTTGCTGCTGCTCTACTGTACCACACATGATGTCCTTCTCCAGGGACTGGTTTCTCTTGACACCATGTCCAAAGTACGTAAGACAAAGTTTCATCATCCTGCAAAGAAAACAAAAATCTTCACAACTGGACCAGTAGGTAACATCATCTGGCTGCACGTCTTCCAAGACAGATTTGTTTGTTCTCGGGGAAGACCATGGTACTTTCAACATCCTTCTCTTTGCCAGCACCTTCATTCAAATGCATTGATTTCTTCTTCAGTCTTCCTTATTCAGTGTCCAGCTTTCGTAAGCATATGAGGTGACCGGAAATACCATGGCTTGGATCAGGTGCACCTCAGTCCTCAACATAACATCTTTGCTTTTCAACACTTTAAAGAGGCCTTGTGGAGCAGATTGACCCAAACCAATGTGTCCTTTGATCTTTTCTTTATTGCTTAAAAATCATTTTATTAGGGGCTCGTATAGCTCTTACCACAATCCATACCACATCCATTGTGCCAAGCACATTTGTACATATGTTGCCATAATTTTCAAAACATTTTATTGCTACTTGAGCCCTTGGTATCAGCTCATTCCCCCCCTTACCCACCCCCTCCCTCATGAACCCTTGATAATTTTATTTTTTTTTACTTCCTTACATAGACCATGGTCTCCCTTCACCAACTTTTTTGTTGTTCGTCCCCGTGGTAGGGTGTTATATGTCGATGATGTGTTTGGTTCCCCCTTTCTCCCTCCACCTTCCCCTTCTCCACCTGGTATTTCTACTCTTATTATTGGTCCTGAGGTGTTTGTCTGTCCTGGATTCCCTGTGTTTCTAGCTCTTATCTGTACCTCTGTACATGCTCTGGTCTAGCTGGCTTTGTAAGGTAAATTTGGGGTCATGATAGTAGAAGGGAGGAAGCATTAAACAACTAGAGGGGAAAAAAACTAGAGGAACGTTGTATGTTTCCTCAGTGCTATACTGCACCCTGACTGCCTCATCTCTTCCTTGTGACCCTTCTGTGAGGGGATGTCCAATTGTCTACAGATAGGCTTTGGGTCTTCACTCCACCCTCCCCTTCATTCACATCGATATGATTTTTATTTTAATGTGTGTAAGAGTTGATATGAGTTTTTGTTCTGGATCTTTGATGCCTGATACCTGATCTCGACACCTCATGATCGCACAGGCTAATGTGCTTCTTCCATGTAGATTTTGCTGTTTCTCAACTAGATGGCAGCTTGTTTATCTTCAAGCCTTTTTAGGACTCCAGGTGCTATATCTTTTGCCAGCTGGGCACCATCAGCTTTCTTCACCACATTTGCTTATGCAACCATTTTGTCTTTAGTGATTGGTGTCAAGAAGGTGAGAATCACAGAAAGCCAGGTTATTAGAACAAAATGGTCTTGTGTTAGGGAGTACTTGAGTAGAGGCCCAATGTTCATCTGCTACCTTAATGGTTATAAATATATGTACATAGATCTATTTCCCTATAATTATATATAACTATATTTATATATGTACATGTCTGTGTGGTGGGGTCGGATCGGGCCGGTGTCTCCAGTGCTGTCCCTTGGGCACAATTCCCGCTCTGTGCCTCCAGTATTGTCCTTCATAGCCATATGGGTCAGTGAGGGACGTCTCATCTCCTATTGCATTGGCTGCTCTAAGCAGGCCTCGGGGGCTTGGTGGTGTCCTTTGATCTTTTGATTGCTGCTTCCATGAGCATTGGTTTTGGATCCAAGCAAAATGGGACCCTTGACAACTTCCATCTTTTCTCCATTTATCATGGTGTGACCTATTGGCCCAATTGTGAGGGTTTTTATTTTGTTTACATTGAGCTGTCATCCACATTGAAAGCTGTAGTCCTTGATCTTCATCAGCAAGTGCTTCAAATCCTGAAAGTCTTCCTCCAATCCTGATGCCATGTTCTTCTTCATACAGGCCAAATGGCTTCTCTGCATACAATGCCTCCCTTAATAACAGTAGCAAGTGTTAAACATTCTCAAATTTACATGTAATTTATAGGTGTCATTTAGTAAACTCTCTAAAGAATCCAAATAACTGATAGCATAATTATCCAGCAAGGAGATGAAAAAGTGAGGCTGAAAAAAAAAAAAAAAAAGAAAAGAAAAAGTGAGGCTGTTGGTAGGTTCCCCTCCAGTTGGTCTGAGTACGTTGGGCCTCTTCTGAGGCCTAGTAATGTGTTCAAGATCACATAGCTCATAGGATTAAAGTGTGGCCAGTCCATCCCTGCTAGCACAGAGGAGGAACATCCTAAAGGTGTGAACTGGGCTGGACTTCGGATGTTGGGGGAAAGGAGTCATTCACAAGTAATTTAAAGAAAGACAGTACACTTCCCCTGGCCTAAGGAGTCCCCTGCAGTAGGTGATGGTATGCTAGGCCAGCCTCCTGGGGTGCCGCCTTCTGCATTTTTATTCCTTCACTTGTGCATTATTTATCCTGTGGCTCCTCTAGTCTGCATCCCTGCTCTGGGTGCCCTGCTGCAGCAACCGCTGAGCGTGGCAGGGCGGCCCTTGTTCTCACTGGGTTTGTGTTCTGGCCAAGGAGTAGGCAGGGAGACAGACAATACACTGGTAAACAGATGAGAACATTTCAGGAAGAACAGGGCTGTTGGAAGATATTCACACTGGGTGATGTGACAGAGGAACTAGGTGAGGCTACTTTAAATTCAGCGCTGGTCGGGCGAGACCTCGGGAGGAGGTGACATTTGAGCTGACAGCTGGATGTTAGAAACTGGGGCAGAGTGTTCCAGGCAGAGTCACAGCCAGTGGTAGCAACAAGACAACTTCGTAACAGGGTGGGCGCTGGCCCCTAGCCACCACACAGGGCCCAGCACCCAGAGGGGTTCCATATTTAAGTTATTGATTTGTCAGCAGCTTAAAATTCTTATTAATATTTCAACTAGAATATTATATCTCATTTTCCACTGGGTTCTGTATATTAGGTATCCAGACCTGGTGAGAGGCACTGTAAGAGGTGGAGGAAGAAGACCATGAAGAGAAGTAGATAGAGAGGCAGGGGCCCACTCACCTAGGGAGGCCTTGAATTCTTGGCAAGGAATTGAAACATATTCCACACATGACCACTGACAGATTCTGAGAAGAGGAGCACTGTGCTCCTGCTTGCATGTCTCAGAGATCCATCTTTGCCTGTATGTGAAGATGAATTGTAAGGGAGCCAGAATGGAAGTGAGGAGACCAGAGAAAACACAGCAGTAATAAAGTCCATGAGAGATGGACTCAGGGTTGGGGGTGGTAGAGATGGAGAGAACATAGCCTTGGTAAGAAGATGGTGGATTGGCTGTTAGAGGTGAGAGAAAGGTAGAGTTAAGAATTGCTTCCTAAAAAAAGAAATAAAATTTAAAAAAAAAAGAATTGCTTCCAGGCTGATGGCCTAAGTAATCAGGTGGAATATAAGGAGATGATAAATGGAAGGCATTGGGGGGTGGGCTGTGGACAAATTTAGAGGGAAAGAAGAGCTGTGTTTTGGACACATGAAGTTTGAGCTGCCTCTCAGAGTTGAAGTGGCGATGAAAAGAAACCAATGAGCTCTGTGGATCTTAGCTTAGAGGAGATTTCAGAGAGGGGTCAGCATAATGTTGGGGTAATTGTTAAAAATTCAAATTATTGTCTCATTGACCCCTACCAAATCAGAATACTTCTACCAGTCCATATGCCACCACTACCACCACCTTCACCACTTCCACAAGCACCTCCACTTCTACCACTGGGTTCCTAACTGTCAGCAGTTCAAAACCACCAGCTATTCCTTCCTCAGGAGAAAGATAAGGTGTCCTACTAACTTAAAGAGTTACAGTCCAAAAAAACAAAAAACAAAAGAGTTACAGTCAAAATAAATAGATAAATAGAAATTTAAGAGTTACAGTCTCAGAAACCCACAGGGGCATTTCCACCCTGTCCTATAGAGTTGCCAGGAGTCACAATTGGCCTGACAGCAGGAAGTTGGGTTTCAGTTCCATGAACTATCTTTTAACCAGCTTGCCACTTTTCTATGGGCGGCTTTTTCTTGTCCCTGTGAAGATCTTTTCGCATAGGAGAACTGTTAACCCATGATTTGCTATCTGGGATTTATTTTTATAGATAGCTCAAAGTTCTCATTTCATTTTGTTCCATTTGTTAAGTCTGCTGAAACCACGTTTACTCTCTTCTTTGAACTGAAAAATCCCCTATATTAGAATTTTCTAAGGAGTTGCATTGCTCTCTGGATTCTCTATTGTGTACAGACCCATGTCTATGCCCATAGCACTGCGACCTTGATTCAAGGTCTGCTCTGATATTTAGCCAAGTAAGTCCTCCCATTCCATGCGTTTCTTGGCACTCATTATCATAACATTTAACCTCATTTTAAACAATCCATCAGGCAAAAACAAACGAAGAACACTTTGACCTGAGCATGGTTTTGAGGGTGGGCTGGAAAGGCATTTCAGAAGGTTGACCAGTAAGGCAAAAGATCAGGTAGGGGGAAAGCCACCCTGCACCTGAAAGCAGAATTTGGTGGGGCACAGGGACACGAAGCGCAGGAGGCGAGGCTGCAGGGAGAGGCTAGAAGAGAGGCCCCACACTTTAGGGTCAAACTTATGGAAAAGGAGTCCAGGTTGGGGTGGTCACATTCCTTCATGCAGGGTTAGATGGTCCAATATACCCAAAGGTGCCCTACAGCGTCCTGGGTTTACAATAGGAATTCATGTGCTGCCACCTACAGTCCTGCTGGGGCAAGACAGTTGCCTTGAGCCTTTTTTTGGTCCTCCCAGGATGTAGTGGTTATGCTTTGGGCTGTGATCCACATGGTCAGTAGTTCGAAACCAACAGCAGGTCCGCAGGAGAAAGACTGGGTTTTCTACTCCTGTAAACATACAGTCTCAGAAACCCACAGGGGGTTGCCATGAGTCAGCATTGACTCAATGGGTGTGTTGTTTGTTTGGCTTTTCTTGGGAAGGGTATCTTAGACCAGAAGTTTTCAAGCCTAAAACTTCCCAAAGTGGGTGATAGCACCTCCTGGGGTTCTTGGGAGACTCCCGGCAGACTGCAAAAGCAGTGCCTCTGCTTTATCCTACATTATGAGCTATTGGAGTACAAAAGGTGTTCATTAGGGTATAGGTCGGGGAACACCGAGTACATTTTCTTCTAAATATGGGATGGGTAGGCCAAGTAAGCTTGGGAACTTCTGCTCTAGAGTAGCGGTTCTCAACCTGTGGGTCATAACCCCTTTTGGGGGTCAAACAACCCTTTCACGGGGGTTGCGCAATTCATAGTAGCAAAATGACAGTTATGAAGTAGCATTGAAAATAATGTTATGGTTGGGGGTCATCACAATATGAGGAACTGGATTAAAGGGTCACAGCCTTAGGAAGGTTGAGAACCACTGCTCTAGAGCCTCCAGCTCTAGAGAGGACACTCTCTGAGGTCAGTGGTAGCCAGGGGTGTAGGAAATGTCCCTCACCTGCACAGCCAAACAGCTGGTCAGACTCTGGAAACTACTTCACACCTTCTGATGGGGAATCTCCCCCCTCCCCGCTCCACTCCTTGACTTGTATGGATTTGAGGCCACTGGTTCCTGCTATTCTTGCTTTCCCTGAGCTTTCCCTAATCTGTGAGACAATAAGTCAAGTCATAAATGCTTTGATAAGTCAATGATACAAGAGAAAGTCCACTAAAGGGGAAAGAGTATGCCCTAGTTATGAAGTAGGAAAACAGCAAAAGGTAAGAAGAGAAAACATTGATGGAAGAGATGGGATTGGATGAGGTCTTTGGAATTTGGGACAGCCAGCAAGGAAGGGAGACACAGCAAGCAGAAGGAATGATGGGCATGGTAGGATTTCCATCGCTGGTACTGACGGGCTAACTAATTCAGACCAGCCTTTCAACTGAAAACAACTGTAAATACCGGATAAAAGATGTGTTTTACTATCTCTTTATCAATGTTACAAAGTTTGAGAAGATGTGAATTTCCAGGCCAAAGCCTAAGGGAAAGTGAGATCCCAGGAGGACATTGGAAGATGGATCAGAAGACACACAATGCAGAAAAGATCAGGTAAAGAGAAGAAAAAGTAGGAGACACGGGAGATACAGTTAAAAGGTTTCGTGAGAGCTCTAGAAGAAAAGAATAAGAAAAAAAGAAGAAGAAAATAATAAGATAATAGGGCAAAGGCAATATTTGAAAAGGGCTGCGAACATTTCAGTACCAATGAGGTACCAATCCACTAGCTCTAGAAGCTCAAAGAGTCCCAAGCAGGATAAATAAAACAGAATACCAAATAAATAAATAAAACAATACATACATGAGTTCATCACAATGAAACTGTAGACTGCCAGAGATTTAAAGTATAAAATAAAATGTAAACATTTTTAAAGCAGCCTAAAGGACAAAAAAAGGATTAGTTTTATTCATTTTATTGGGAGTTCTTAAGCTACCATAACATTTCATAGCTCGATCAGATCAAGCAGTATTGTACCATTGCTGCCACAGTCAGTTTCAAAACATTTTCGTTCTCCTTGACTCCTTGACTCCACTTTATCCCCCCCCCCCACCCATTTCCCCTCCAGGAACCCTTGTTTTATTTTGGTTTTGTTGTCATATCTTTACCCAGTCCAGTATATCCATTCACACACAATTCTATTGTCCACTCCCCTGAGTGGGGGTATATAGTCATCAGTGCTATCAGCTCCCCTCATTTCCTGTTCCCTCAGGGAACTATTACTTCTGTTACTGTTTCTGAAGGGTTATCTATCTCTGCTTTCATGTATCGAACAATCTTAATTATATAATGAACATAAGCAAATCTAACATGATTAATGAGGTGAAACAAATACAAATCATAATAGCAAGGTGTGGGGGGAGGTCAGATGCTTACAGACATCAGACTACTGTAGACCCTGCTCCCTGCTGTTAAGGACAATGGACAGGCCTGCAATCACTGATTTGGTTCCTGCAGGTGGAGTTCACACCTTACTGATAATGGTTCCTATGGAGATCCAGAGAACAGGTCAAAGTTAAGCTGTCCTCCTGACTCTAGGATCCGCCCATCTTGTCACATGTATATCCCCATCCCTCCTCTTCCTAGTGCGTGTTTATCTCTCTCATTGCTGTATAACCTATAGTGCAACCCCTTCCTGTGACGTATGTCTTTACCTGTCATCAGTGGGCTTGCACGCCCCCCAAAGGTATATAGGCCTGGGTTAGCAATAGAGATCTCTCTCACTCAAGGTTCCTCCTCTCCTCTGCCATCCTCGCTCCCTTGTTCTCTTGCCCTCCTTCCCTTCCCCCTCTCTCCATGTGGACCACCAAGGAGGGCTGAGGTGAGCAATGCTACCATGAAATGCGTCTGACTCCATGATTTGACTCTCTCTTCTATCTCCCATGCTCTCGATGACTTTAATATAATATTTATATATCTCCACTGTGCAATTGTGCTTACTGAACTCGTGATTAGTGGTGGGGGGCTGGCACCCCAACTCATGCCACAGTGCGGGGAGGAAATATTAAAGAACTAAAGGATAGTTATGTATTTCATCAGTGCTCTACCACATCCTACATTTGTTATCCCTTCTGGGTGGCCCTTCTGAGAGGGACTGTCCAATTAACTTGGAGGTGGGTTTTGGGTCTCCACTACATTTTCACCCCTTCACATAGAGTTGGTTGCTTGTTTTTGAACTTCTGACCCCTTTTTCAGTCGACACCCTAAGATCACACAGGTTGGTGTATTTCTTCCTTGTGGGCTTTGTTGCTTCCTGGCTAGATGGCCACATGTCTAACTACAAACCTTTAAGACCCTAGACCAGCGGTTCTCTACCTGTGGGTCTCCACCACTTCAGGGGATCAAAGGACTCTTTCACAGGGGTCATCTAAGGCCATCGGAAAACACATTATTTTGGATGGTCTTAGAAACCGAGACACCGCTTGCTCCTCTATCCGTCTCCAGGTGGGTCCACCCACATGCAGATTTGCCCACATGAGTACCTGGCAAAAAGACTGTTACCCATGCTATATCATGCTTCAAAACAAAATTTCATTTATTTGTCATTAGAAATAAATATTTCACCATATATAATGACGTATTGTGTTTGTGATTAATCACTATGCTTTAATTATGTTCAATTGGTAACAATGAAAATATATCCTGCTTATCAGATATTTACATGACAATTCATAACAGTAGCAAAATTACAGTTATGAAGTAGCAACGAAAATAATTTTATGGTTGGGGGTCACCACCACAAGAGGAACTGTATTAAAGGATCAAGGCATTAGGAAGGTTGAGAACCACTGCCCTAGACACTATATCTTTAAATAGCCAGGCACCTTCATCTTTCTTCACCACATTTGCTTATGTACCCATTTTGTCTTCAGCAATCTCTCAGGAAGGTGTGCGTCATACAATGCCACACTATTAGAACAAACCGTTCTTGTGCTGAGGTAAGACTTAAGTAGAAGCCCAAAGTCCATCCACTTTCTTGTTGCATTTGCATTTATATATACATATATAAACAAATATACCTATATTTAAATAATTACATATGTATATACATATATAGATACCTATATGTTTTTTCTTCTTTCATCTTTTTCTTTTTTCTTTCCTCCTGCCCCACTATCATGTTTACCCATCATTCACCTCTCAGTAATTCCTCTCGGATACAATTCTATTGATTAAACATGGCCAGTAAAGCTACATCTTCCTCGCCATCAATTTTAGAACCTTTACTATTCCCCTGTACCTGTCATTATTGGCTCACTGCTGTCCTCCCCCTGCCTCTTCCCCTCCCATGCCACCCAGGAACCATTCGTCCAAGACAAGTTCCTTCTAAGAAGCAATAGTTCACCTGAAAACTGACCTCACTTCTCAACAGCAAGAAAGGAAGTCAGAGATCATAGAATGCTATCTGAACATACTGGAAGCAAATAATTTCAGATCTCAAATTCCAGAGTGAGTTTTCAAATATCTAAAACCTTAAGAAATGTACTTAAGGCAGAGGAGAGGCTCACTGAAGAACATTCTAAAGGATGTTGTTCAGGCAGAAGAAAACGATCCTAGACAGAAGGTCTGAAGTTCAAGAAGGAACGAAAACTAATATTCATGGTCAAAGTATTTATGATAACCAAAAAGTGGGAAATGACCCAAATCTTCACCAATGAACACATAGATAAAGGAAGTCTGGTAACTCCACAGTCTCCATGATAAAGAAGGGACTACTGATTCTTGCAACAACATGGATGGACCTTGCAAACATTATACTAAGTGAAAGAGGCCAGACACGAAGACTATATAATTCAATGCACATGAAATGTCCAGAACTGGCAAAGCCATACATTAGTAGTTACCAGGGGCTGTGAGATGCATTTGAATTATGGTACTGGAGAAGGATGTGGAAGGTATTATGAGCTGCTGAAAGGACAAACTGATCCGTCATCGAAGAAGTACGGCCAGAGTGCTCTTTAGAGGCAAGGATGATGAGACTTCATCTTACATAATTTGGACGTGTTCTCAGGAGAGACCAGTCCCTGGAGAAGGACACCATGTTTGGTAAAGTAGAGAGGCAACGAAAGAGAAGGAGGCCCTCCAGGAGATGGACCGGCCCAGTGGCTGCAGCAAGGGGCCAAGCCTGGAAACAATTGTGAGGATGACGCAGGACCAAGTGCAGTGTTTCGTTCTGTTGTGCAAGGGCTCCCCATGGGTGGGAACTGCCTGGACGGCACCTCACAGCAACAACCTGGGAAAGAGCCATGGGAATGACTCCTGACAGATCGAGTTTCCTTCATGGGTGACGGAAAGGTTGTGGAAGTAGATAGTGGTGATTGTTCTACTAATATACTAAAGAAAAACATTTCATTGTATACTTTAAGATATGAATTTTATCAAGCACCAAAGAAAAAAAAACCATATCATCGTGAATGAGGGGAGTGCACGATGGGGACCCAAGGCCCATCTGTAGACAACTGGACATCCCTTGCAGAGGAGTAGTGGGGAGGAAATGAGTCACTCAGGGTGCAGTGTAGCATTGATGAAACACACAACTTTCCTCTAGTTCATAAACACTTTCCCCCCTCCCCCCCACTACCATGATCCCAACTCTAACTAAAAACCTGGTTAGACCAGAGGATGTACACTGGTACTGATGGGAACTAGAAATACAGGGAATCCAGGACAGATGAACCCCTCAGGACCAGTGGTGAGAGTGGTGATACCGGGAGGGAGGAGGGAAGGGGGAGTAGAAAGGGGGAACCGATTACAAGGATCTACATATAATGTCCCCTCTGGGTATAGATAACAGAAAAGTGGGTGAAGGGAGGCGTCGAGCAGTGTAAGATATGATAAAATAATAATTTATAAATTATCAAGGGTTCATAAGGGAGAGGGAGCAGAGAGGGCGGGGGGAAAATGAGCTGATTCCAGGAGCCCAAGCGGAAAGCGAGTGCTTTGAGAATGATGAGGGCAATTGTGTAAGTGTGCTTTACACAATTGTTGTATGTGTGGACTGTGATAAGAGTTGTATGAGTCCCAATAAAATGATTTTTTAAGATATGAATTTTATAGTATGAATATAACTCAATAAAAGTGCTTTTTTAAAAAGAATGAAGAGGAGATACATAGATATATCTAAACAAGTATTGACTATATAAATAATAATAATAATGTCTGATGTGGTTAAAAAAGAGAATTACAATATACTTCGTAAATGATAAATGAAGTTAAAGTGCTCTATGGTCCAGGAAGAAGGTAAGTAAAAGTATTGATTAACTTTGATGCACATTGTAATTTTTAAAGTATAGGTCTAAACCTACATTCTGTATATACCTGTACAGAAAGGCTATCATTTGTAGGGTAATCATTAGGAGAACAGAAACTAAGGTGTAGAAGTGGTAATAAGGTGTGATAGAGCCCCTTGGGGCAACCCATCAGGTCTACTCACATACCACGCTGGTGGCGACATCTTTTTCTGGAGCAAGCACACAGGCTGAAGAATCAGACAGGGCCTTATGGGCTAGCTGATTCAACATGCTCTTCAGGCAGATCATTTCTGTCATGCAACAAGTATGTGTTGGCTCCTCCTGTGTGCCAGGCACGGAGCTAGCTGCTAAGGCCAGGAGAAGGGGCTGGGCGTGCCAGCTGGAGCCCAGCCATTCAGAAGTTGGTGGCCCTACTGAGGAGCTCAGCATCGCCACCAGGAGCAACCGAAAGCCATGCAGGAATCTCCAGGGGTGGTCACATGTTCGCTTTGGCCTTTGTGTTGAATGGATTGGAAAGCAGCAGGAGTGATAAAGACAGACAGCTACTCCAGAGACCTCAGCCCAAGACAATGGAGATGGAGCATCCTGGTCAGTTGTGAAAGAGTAAGAGGTAGATGCTAGAGTGTAAGACAAGGGAGGAGTTGGGCAAACAGAGGCAGGCAGAGATGGGTCCAGAGACTTGGCAAAGTCCTCAGGCAGCCAGTAGCAAAGCCAAGACGACTAGATTGGGGTCTTTCACCACCTTTTATTTGAGACATGTCAACATCTGAGTGGAAACAGACGAATGAAAACCAGACAATCTGAAGTTGGGAGATCTGGACTGGGGGGCCTTAGCCTACATGTGGCGGCTAAACCCAGCAGAGGCCAAAACCTCTGGGGAAAGAGTGTGAGGGAGACACAGGAGCCTGGGCACCCAGCTGGACTAGCATGTGGAAGTGGAACTCACACACGCGCGCGTGCACACACACACACACTCACAGAGCAGAGCTATCCACAGACCACTCAACAGGCCTCTCTGGGCGTAAGCTTCCTGTATCAGAGTCTACGATCTCCTCTATGACCTCCCTTCCTGGTGTCCCCATGGTAATACTCTTCCCAGGAGTGGGGGTGGAGCCTGTGATTATGTGGTGTTGCTGACAGGTGGACTTTAGATGTTGCTCGTTTTGCATAAGCCTCCCCCACTCTGACCAAGTGTTTCAGATTTGTGAGCCACCTGGAGTGTCTTGTGAACAGGAAGGACTACACCTGACCCAGGCCCTTGCCCTGCCCAGAACAATATTTGTCATCCCCTCCCTCTGCGGTGGGTCCCCCAGGCTTCATGTCCAGCAGAGGGCGCCGTGACTTCAGGCAGCGCTAGTGAGGGAGCGCGGCGCTAGTGAGGGAGCGCGTGGGCGGCGGGGTGTCGGGAAGAGCTACCTCTAACCTATCTCTTTAGCCCAAAGAGTCCTAACCCCAAACTCCGTATCACGCCCAGCTCGCTGGTTCTCCAAACCTGACCCTGTTGTGTGAAGCACTTTCTGAAGGCCCGAGCCCTCTCTTCTTTGAAGCCGGGAAGCTTCTTTCTGACTGTGAATCATCCCAGCCTCATGCTGAGTCTTCACTCTTCAAATCCCAGCTGGAAACCGGTGGCCTGGCCCTCCGAGCAGCCTCCTACCAGCCACCCACAGCCTTGCCCTGAGCCCCGCCTCAAACGCCCCCCTGCCCCCCATCTTACCTCTGTCTCCAGCTGCTGGAGGACAAAGGCCCATTTTTTTTTCCACTCAGTTTTTCAGCCAAGGATTGTTTGCAGCCAGCCATTGTTCTGAGCACCTCCCGCGATCCTCACAGCAACCCCAGTGGGTTGCTATGCCCATTGGACCGATGAGACAGCCAAGGGAGGGGGTGGCTCAGGGAGGAGTCAGAGGTGAGCAAATGAGCCAGGATTCCCAACCTGGGAAATCTGGGTCCTGCAGCTGGCCGTTTCCCACAAGGTGTGGTGTGGACTTCTAACTCAAGCCCTGGACCTTCGGTCCGTGTTCTCTAGAACTGTTGTCCCAGATGGCCGTCACACTACACAGGGTTACTGAGTACGACCAGACCAAATTCCGATGTGCTGTGACTGTGAAGCACAAACTGAATTTCAAAGCTTTCATTTGAACAAACAAAAGAACTATTGATAATTTTTTATATGCAGCACACATTGAAACGATAATGTTTTAGGTCTGTAGAAATCCCCAAACCCAATCCAGTACATTCAAGTACATTCCAACTCACAGCGACCCTCAAAGGACAGAGGAGAACCGCACACTGTGGTTTCCACACTGTAAATCTTGAGAGCAGGCCGCCTCATCTTTCTCCCTTGAGACAGCAGGTGGGTTTGACCAGTCAAACTGGCAGTTAGCTAGAGGCCCCATGTGTAACTGTGGTGCCACCAATGACTCTAGAAAGCCCCAAGGGCAAGTTCTACTCTGACAAAAGAATGACTCCATCTCTAAGGACCATCCCTATCCCTGGGGAAGTATGAATTCTATTTGGGAACAAGGTCTCTTTGTTATGTTAATGAGGCCATATCCTTGTGGCCTGTGTTTTAACCCAGCTATTTTTGAGATGCAAGAGGAGACTGAGCACAGAGGACAAGGGAAGGTGCCACACCTCACGGTAAGACCAAGATTGAGAAATTGAAAAGAGACACTAAGGCCTCTCCCTAGAATCCACGGAGCTGGCGCCCTACATCCAGACTTCTGTCAGGTTCTTGAACTAGAGACAGAGCCAAGAGTGTAAGGATGGTGCAGGACGTAGCAGAGTTTTGTTCTATCGCCCACAGGGTCCCACTCAACAGCACCTAACAACACAGAGAAAATACAGCTTTACTCATGAAGGGCACCTATGTGTGGTATTTGTTACAGCAGCACTGAGAAACTGAGTCAAGAGGCCAAGGCTGGGTGGTCCTCTGTCACTAGGCCTCAGGCTGCAGGGGCCTTGGATGCAGGGCTGGCAGCTGGAGGGCAGTCCTCTGGAAGTGTGTACCCTGTTTGGAGACGGTCTGGAGACTGGGGAAGTGGCCGGCCACTCCAGCAGGGATGGGAAAGACGTGGGATGGGGGGGGGCAGAGCTTCTGCAGTTTCTGGGGGGGAGTGTGGCTGACACCCTCCTGGGAAGAAGATGCTGGCTGTGGGAGGATGGATGGCTCTTGAGCATTTCCTGCTGTTGGTTCACAAGTGCTTCCTGCCCAGGGCTCCCAACACTTGACCCCCATTAAATTCCTTCCTCCTGGGGGAGGTGGATGGCCCTGAGGGTGTAGTGGACTTCACAAGTCCAGAGACCCAGGTGTCTGAAGCCCAGTCCTGGCCTTTCTGGAGAACAACTAACGCCCCACCTCAAAGTGAAATGCCTCATAGACAGATTTATGCGCCTCTCCTCCCTCAGAATAGGACCGCATCTTCCCTCATTTTGGCCTGTTTGCCCTTTTCACTCCCTCAGCCCTGGTGGGGGGAACTCACATCCCTTCTTTCATTTATGGGACTACCCTCCCCCCAAGCAGAGGTGGTAGGATTTCTGAAGGCAAAGGAGGTCTACAAGAAATGATCCTGATTCTTTCCCATGCCCACATGAGGCCAAAGACCTTCCTAGTTTGAGGTGTGAGACCAGTTTCCAAGGAAGTGTGCTTGTGAGAGCCCATCAAAGGGGGATACACAGGTCAGATCTGTATTTTCATTTCCCAAAACTAAACTTGTCTTACAGCAGAACCACCCCGAATGACTCCTAGGCTGTAGGCTTTAAGGGAGCACCTTTCCTACCAGGGAGAGAGTGGGCTTGAGATTTAGCAGCCTCTTGCTTAGCTACTGCACCACCCACCAGGGAGGACTCCTTGATCCTAAATGCAAGCCCTAACATTGCCCTTGAGGTGATTCCGGTGGCAGTGGCTTAGTGGGTTACTTGTTGGGCTGCTAACGTCAAGTTCAGCAGTTGGAAACCACCAGCCACTCTTCAAGAGAAAGATGCCACTTCAGAAAAGAGTTACAGTCTTGGAAACATACTGGGGCAATTTTTACCCTATCCTATAAAATCTGTGAAGCCTGAATTAGGCGGCTCCATCAGTCCCTCGTACTGAAAGTGGAAAGAGGGCTGTCGGAAAGAACCCAGGCCTTCTCAATTAAATGGGAGCCTGTGCAGGGGTACACAGCCAGCAGCCCCTGCCCTACTCCCCCCATGAATCCTGCAGACCCTTAGGACCTACCTACCTACCTACCACCACCACCACACAAGCCAGCCCTCTTCAGGGTCTGGGGAGAGTCCCCTTAGAGATGACAGAATCGCTGCTCTCCACCCAAGGAGGCTCAGCTTCTGTCCTTGGGTGTACAGGGAGTGAGGGGCGGATGGGTGAGGGCATGAATGCACCCCCACCTCCTGGCTGCCTTGAGCCCCCACCATGCGGAGGGAGGGCACCCTCTGCTGAACAAAGGGAGAGCCCCCAGAGACTGGGAAGGAGGGGAAGGGAGCACCCTCAGGGGAAACAGACAGTTGGGGGCAAAGAGCTTGAAGAGGGGTCCCTAAGGTTCCCCACCTCCACCCCATTTTGAGGCCAGACTCCAAGGAGTGGATGAGTGTGCGTCTGAAATGGGCGCTGGGGCTCTAGCTAATCTTTGTACCTTTTCAAACCTGCCCCCAGGCTGGGATCAGACCAGAGGGCTCTAGACCCCTTAGCCTTCCTTCGGGATGCAGGGGAAGCTCCAAGGCAGCATTGCATCCAGGGAAAGAGGAAGGTCCCTTTATCGGGGAGGCACCTCCTCCCCTCCCCAAATGCCCCCCGCCCAGCTTCAGATCTCTTTTCGGAAGCTCGGCCCCCAAGTCTTCTACAGACCCCAAAGCTACGTCTGAGTTGCAGAAGGGGTTGCATGTAGAAAGAGAGGAGGGCAGCAGCATAAGGGTTAAAGAGGGGCAGTTGGGGCTTCCCCAGCTTCAACACCGTCCCGCCCCTCAGCCCACCCCCTATCCCCCCCTCCCCGCCCAAATCGCCCCTGTCCCGGAGCCCTCTGGGCGGTTTATCATTTAAAGAACTCCTGGGACACAGCGGCTAGACTAGCTGGTGCTGGGTGTGGGGTGGAGGGCCCAGTCCAGGAAGCTGCCTAGGGATGCAGGCCAGATTCCGGTGAGGGCCCGAGTCCCCCTCAAGCCCGTGGGGGGATATGCAAAGAATAGCTAATTGCAACTAAACGAGGCCTGGGCGTGGGGGAAGGGGCAGTCTAGGCGACCAGGGGCTACCTCCTCTTTGAGCGCTGGGTAAGGCCAGGCCAGCCCGCTCTTCTCATGTAAAGCAGCTTTTTGTCTGGGGGAGCCTGGGCTGGGGCCTGGGGCTGGGGAAGGGGCCCAAGCCATTAGCAAGTTTCTTGTTCCCCAGAATGGGAAGAGGGTGCCCAGGCCTCCCCAGAGTGCGGGACAACCCCCTCCTCCACGTTCAAGCTTTGTGTGGTGGGGGCTGATGGGGTGCTGCCCAGCAGGAGGGGCTGGGCCTGGGATCCCAGCACCCCTGAGCTGGGCTGTGGGAAAAAACTGAGCACAAAGAAGGGGGCTGGCCCAGTGGGGTCCGATGCCGATGCCGGGACGGCTGAAGTTGAAGTGCTCTTTGCTGGAGAGTACTAGCCTTCTGCCTCGGAGACCGCCCTGTGGCCTGTGGCCACGTGTGCCTGAGCTGCTCAACTGGGCCCCTTTCACCCTTTCAGACACCCCCCCCACCTCCACCCATCCCACAAATTCTGCTCTGAGGGAGGGGCGCTTGAGGGGTCTCCATCTGCTTTTTCCCTAGACTTGCTCTGAAACCTGCAATCAGGGAATGAAGCCTGCATACTGCAGGGTCCTTTGAAAACCCCAGAGCCTTGCTTTTTAATGCAGACGGCCCAGTGCGCTCCTGTAAACCCGGACAAGGAGTCCCCAAGTGGTGCAAAGGGTTAAGCACTGAACTCATAACTGAAAGGCTGGCAGCTCAGACTCACCTAGACGTGCTGTGGAAGTAAGGCCTGGCTGCCATTGGCTTCTGAAAGGTCACAGGCTTGAAGCCCCTGTGGAGCAATTCTACTCTGCACATGTGCAAGGGTGGGGACCCAGCCCGTTTTCTGCCAAGGGCCACTTGGATATTGATTTTTACATCATTCACGGGCCCTCCTGATCAAACATTTCTGGTGTTTTTTTTAAATCATTGTTTTACTGGTGGCTCATACAGCTCTTATCACCATACATACATGCACCCATTGTGTCAAGCACATTTGTACATTTGTTTCCCTGATCAAACATTTAATTAGCTCATCCCTACTGTGATGGTGAGGAGCCCCCGTGGCAGAGTGGTTACTTGTTGGGCTGCAATCTGCAAGATTGGCAGTTTGAAGCCACCAGCGGCAATGTGGGTAAAAGATGGCCTTTCAACACTTGTAAACAGTTACAGTCTCAGCCACTCACAAGAGCAGTTCTAACCTGGCCTACAGGGTCGCTGTGATGTCAGCATGGACTCAGTGGCAGTGAGTTTAGCATTTTTGTACTGTGATGGCTGGAAGTGCCCCTCTTTGGTGGGGCAGGTAATGTTAACTGGTATTAGTGATTTCATCTGATACTGATGATTTCATGGACCTTAAACAACGGCTCTTGAGCCAGACATTCCCCACCCCTGAGATGCGGGGTCACCGTGAGTTGAAAGAGACTCAACTGTAACTAATGACCACAAACTTGGGCAGGCTACTTAATCTTATTGAGCCTCTATTCTCTCCTCTGTGACATGAGGACCACTACCCCATCTTCTGGAAGTCCTTGTGACTATGTAGAGACAAGCCATCTCCATTGAAATTCCTGATTCCCAAGGAGTTTCCCCATCTTCCTGGCAACACCCCTCCCTTCATACCCACAAACACCTCAGGGAGAATGACATCTGGGTACCTCATACTCATGTAAAAACCAAACCCACTGCTGCTTCTGATTCCAACCCTTAGCAACTGTACAGGACAGAGTTGCCCTGCCCCAGGGGGGTTCCAAGGCTGTGGATCTATGTTTCCCCAGTGGAGGCCCTGAGGGGCTGAAAATGCTGGCCGGCCCTTTAATCGCAGGACCACTGGAGAACATCACAGTCACAAAGCACTTTACAATGTCCAGGATGCACATGCCATCTCTTGACAGTGTGCTACTTAATAGATGAAGCAGATTTTTATTTTTTCTTTAGCGATGAAACCAATATTCAGACCCCCCTGACTCCTACATCAGATCTCATCCCATCTCACAGGTCAGCCAAAAGAAGCCCAGGAGCCTGAGCAAAACCAGCCCTGGACGAAGCAGTCCAAGAAGTCACCCAGTATCTCCTGGTTGCCCAGCGGCCACCATGGCTCTTCCAGGCATCATGTTCTGTTCACATGGGAACCTTAGAACTAAGGGGGTCTCCTTCATTCTGTCTCACATAGGATCCCTGAGCAGTAAAGAACGGGCTGGAGGGAAGAAAGAGCAGTAAAGAGCGGGCTGGAGGGAAGAAAGGCTGTCCTGACCACTCACCCACGGAATCTTTGGAAGGGCTAAACCAGGAGAGGCTGGTAAAGTGGTGGAGAGTCAGGCCGTACCTTCCCCCCTTTTCCTGTGGACATGCACTAGGCCACCAGAATGTCCTCTCTCTCTCTTTCTCTCCCTATGCAGGGCCCCAACTCTCCTGGCCCCTCAGCCAGGTGGAGGGTGCTGATCCCCACCACCACAACCACCAGACACCCAGGGCTCCTGGCTTGGTCCCCAGGGCTGCCGGCCAAGGGGCTCTGGCATTGGGCCAGAGCCTTTCTCTCTGCTGGCTCCCTCCCCATAGGCCCCTAATCCATCTCACCCAGCAGGAAGCCCTTAAGCTGCCTTTTCAGTGGCTTCCCCAGCAGGCAGGGGGCTCTGCAGGGGGCTTAGAGCCTCTCTATGCCACCCTTGACAGGGGCTGTGTTATACAAGCTGGGGAGCACACTCCACCTCCCTTCCCTGCAAAGAGGTCATTGGCCTAAAGCAGCTTCCCGCTCCAGCAGCCTCTTTTCTAGCCCCCTCCCCAGGACTCCCCTTTTAGGATACTGCCTGTCCAAAGCACATCAAAGCCCCAGGCCAGGCCCAGGTGGGGGTAGGGACAGCAGGCCCAGGGGACAACAGGCAGGAGGCCAGAGGCTGGGGAAGTGTGGCGGCTGGCGGCAGGAGGGCCCCTCTGGCTCAGTGCCCTCAGTCCTTTAGGCTGGTCTCGCCAGCTTTCCTGACTCCAGTCCCTGCCACTCACTCCCCAGAGCCCATTCACAGCCTCCCCCATACTCAGTTAATGCAGGGAAGACCTGAGCCAGTCTGGGGAGACCTGGGCTTCTGGCCCCTCTCCTCACCCATCTCAACAGCACGTCAGATGAAAAGAGAGGGGAGAACTGAAGAGGAAAGCTGGGGTCTCTCTCTCCTCCTGGTTCTATGTGGTTGGCAACTTGTCCCTCCTGGGATGGGACCACGCACACCCTGGATCATTCTACAACAGGCCCGATTCCAAGTCTGCATCCTGAGCGGCCCAGCAAGTATACTCATTCTGATTCTCGGTTTGTAAAATATGGTCCTTGTATGACTTAGTCCCCACCCAGTGCTCTCCAGGGAAAACCCCCCACCTAGTCTCCTTCTCCACAGTCCAAACCCTAGACCCAGTCTCCGCTCCAGGAAGCCGGCCTTTTCTGGCTCGGAGTGGTTAGAGGCAGGCGAGCAGGGGGTGCCTCTGGGAGGTCTGTTTGTAGTTCAGATTCTTCTCATTCCAGAATCAGCAGGCTCTCTCTAAGGGCCCGGATGGGGGGCAGGAATCCTGGGGCACCAGCTGCAGGGAAGAAAAGTTTCCTAGGGAGAGGAGGGGGTATTTTCTTCTCCCCAAAACCTGGCTCTCCCAAATCAATCTTTGGGGTCCCCCTAGAAGCTGCCTCGACATCACGTTCTCCCCCCAAAAGGGAGATATTCAGAGGCCACACTGAAGTCCTGGTCTCTCTCGTTTGCCTTTGAGGCCTAAGGACTCTCTTACTTCTTCTGGGATGCTGAGCTCTATTTGGGGATGGAGATGGGTGGGAGGGATGTCTGGGAGCTACTGAGTTAACCCCAACTTCAAGGAAGCCCCCAAAATATAATCCCCTGCAGATTCCGGCTTTCACCTGGCATTAGCATCTTTGTCCCAAGCCACAGAATTCTTCAAGGGTCAATCTAGGAGTGACCCTAGCCAGAGGGGGTGGAGTAGGAGGGCACCGTGTGAACCCCCCAGGTCTTAGAAGTCTGACACCTGCCCTGACTCCCTGGAAATCCTTTCTCCAGTTGCCTCCACCTTTGGAGAACAAACACTAAATAAAGCCCTGGGTGCACTGTCTGCTGAGGGATCTGCTCACTCATAGGTTCAGTTCATTCACCCAAGCTTCTGAGCGATAAGATTAATGTCCCTTCTTACAGTGGAAGAAGAGTCTCGAGACAGGGAAATAGTGGATCCCTGGAGAAAAATCCCCAAAGAAGCCATTCTCATTAAAAACAAAAACAAAAAACCTTGAGAATGTTATGCTATCAGGTAAGCGCTCTCAATAAAGTGAATATATATATATATATATATATATATATATATATATATATATATATATATACATACATACACACACAGACACACACACACACAGACATACTTGAAAGGGAGAAGGTCCTCATGTCATGGAGAAACGCCAGGAGCTCAGTGTTACTGAGAGAGCCCGCTTGCCCAACAGGTTGTGGTTCCAGCCCGTGGACCCACAAGCCTGCACACCCCCAGGCCCACCTCCCAACGTGCTAAATACCACTGCTACTGAAGCTGATTCTGGCTCCTAGCCACCTCTATAAGGTTTCTGAGGCTATCAGTCTTCACAGAGGCAGATAGTGCCAACTGTCTCCCATGGAGCAACTGGGGGGTTTGAACCACCGACCTTGCAGTGGTTGAGCAATACAATGCTTTCCCCAATAGATAGCAACCTTTTATTGAACGTTGTCTTTTAGAAAGAATCCGTTCTGCTGAGTCATCCTGACTGGCATATATCCTCCACTAGAATGCACAGATGCAACATCCCAGAATAAGTCCTGCTACTCCTACCCAGAAGCCCTGGCAAACGGAATCCATCTTGAAGATTAATAACATGCATATCTGACTAGCATAGCCCTGCCCATTCCAGGCACCACCACCCCCTTTCCCTGAATTGTAATGGATAGGTAGGTATAAGGCAAGTGAACACATACTATAAGCTCCTTCACTTCCTAGGAGCAAGGGTAGTGTTGCATGGTCCATCCTGGTCTTCACTTCCAAGACGAACAAGCCTCTGCCTTTCAATAAACCTGTGCTCCTGGGTGAATTTTACCCTCACCTGACTATTCTTATTCAGCCAAAGGTAGTTGGCTGTAGAAAGGTGTCTCCTGAGTCTCAGAGGGCTTGCATGAGTCTCAGTCTGAGTCTCAGAGGGCTTGCATGACTCAGTCAATGGACTAGAGTAAAGCAGTAGAGGGCAGAACCTCAAACTTCCTCCTCAAAAGCCCCATCTGGGAATCATCGCATGATCTTCTCTTCCTGAGTCTATGTTCACACCTCTGGGCTGCCCTCTGGCAGTCTCCTTCCAGGTTCAAAGAGCAGGTGGGCCACCCTGTTTCTGTTCCCAAAGTAGTTGGGTCCTCAAATCCGCTTTTCTCACTTCAAAGGGAACAAGACAGGTGTACCAGGCCCATTCAGCTGTTGGCAAAACTGATATGCAGAGAAGCAAAGTGAGTCCCTGAAGATCAGAGTACTAGTAAGCTCCAAGGACAGGCCCTAAGTGCTTTTGCTCCTCTGGGACCATGTCATGGTCGATGTCAAATGTGGCTTTCCCTTCACTCCTCCTCTGAGTGAGGGTCTGACCACTGAGGAGGAATTAGAGAGGGTGTCAAGACAGGAAATGACTTTGGCAAACCTAGAGGCAGGAAGCTGGATGAATAGGGTGACCTGGCTTGCAATGTTTCCTCTGGAGAACTTGCTTTCTCCCCTCTCTAAGCTTGGGTTCCAGAAGGACCACAGAGAGGGGCTCAGTGGGTAAAGCCAGTCAAATAAACGCCAAGGGGTTTCCTTGAGTTGTGACTCACAGGACCTGGAGGATTTCAGTTGCAGGGCTTCCACTAGAGAGTGTCTTGAGGAGTTGAAGGATACAAAGAAGAAGAGAGGTGGGGGGGTGGGGGGGAGGGAGACTAGATGTATCTATTCAGAGAGAGAGAGAGATACTGCCACCCCAAATGGCCTCAAGCCCCCATTCGAAGCAAGTGTTGTCTGTCACCCATGCTAAATTTCAAGACAAAATCATCTAGTAAAATAGATTTTCCTTTCCCTTCTCATGTCTTTCCTCGTACTCCTCTTGGCTCCTACCACCCCCTACTTTGGGGGCAAAGAAGACCAAGGATAGATGAAAGAAGATTGGCCTCCATCAATTAGCACCCCAACCCCCTATTTGGGAGTTTCCTGGGCTTCTGGGCTATCCTGCTTCCCAAACATATCCTCCCCCGGCTCTGGAGAGCCTGGGACCCCTTTAGAAGTTCCTGCAGTCAGACTTAGTTAGAGCCCCCCAGGCTTAGCCCCTGAGGACTGGTGCTCCCAGAACAAGAACAGACTTTTGAGTTGGGGGAGGGGTCAGTCCCTTCCACCCCCAGGTTGTCACCACAAAGCAAAGTCTGGGGAAGGAGGGAGAGTGGGCAGGGGTTGGGGGGGGGGGCGGTGGCTGGCAAGCGTGATTGAGCCAGGTTCTTGCTAGTAAATCAAAGTTGGTTTCCCAGATGGAGTGGCTGCAGCTTTGATTTCTGGAGTTGCCCCCTCCCCCTCCTGGGGCTGCCTCCCCTCTTCGTCCCCCAGCTCCAGGGTTTCAATTCCTCCCTGAAAAGCAGTGGGGCCTCCTTTCAAACCAGCCCTGCTCCTCCAACCCCCAAGAACAGCTTAAGTTACAGGAAAGAGAAGGGAGGGTGGGGGTGAGATGGCCCAGCCTGCAGGAAAAGGAGATTCTGGGAGAAGTGAGGGGGAGAGGGGGAGTGGAAAGAGAGGAAGGGAAAAGAGCGAGCAAGTCAGAGGATGAGGGAAAGCATACTCTGCTGGGGTCGCAGGGGAGCCTCACCTGGAAGTCAACCTAGCTTGCTCCACCCACCCACCCCCTCCTTCATCCTCAGCAAGCAAGACTTCCACTGCCCCCACCCCTGAAGACCCTCCATGTTTGCCAGTCTATGACTCAGACTTCGACATTCCTCTAGTCTTGGTGCTGTTGGCTTTAGAAGGTTCTGGGAGACAGAATAGCTGATTTTTTGTTGGGGCCGTTTGTTTCCTTGGCCAAGAGGTTTCAAGCACTTCACTAACCAAGTTCTGCACTGATGTTTCTGAGCTGACCGTGCCTGTGCTCCCCAGACGCACTTATCACCAGGTCCTTTCACATTCATGGGGCCCGTGTTTGTCAGAGTAGAACTGTGCTTCATAGGGTTTCAACAGCCAATCTCTTTGGAAGAAAATTGCCAGGCTTTTTGTAGACTTGGGCTACTGACAATCCTTACCTAATTGATCATCTATTATATCTGTTTACATATTTATAGCCCAGTTTGCCATCCAGAAGGAGCCCACCCTGCACAGCAGAAACCATTGTACTGAGTAAGCTGAGATGATGGGCAGTACTGCCCCAGGATTTGAAGGAGAAGTGGTACTGCCCACTGGGGACACCTAGGTTCCCAGCCCACAGCAGGGGCCAACAGAAATGTTTGTCGTGGGAGAGGCGCCACAGCCCTGCTCCACATGAAGCTGGAGCCAGGTCTCTGTAGACTGGCTGCTTTGCATATAGTGGGTGCTCAATAATTTGCTGGATAATAATAATAGCAACTGTTTACCAATTTTTTTAGGTATCATGCCAAGTGAGTGTCACACGCGAACTCATTCGGTCCTTACAACTGAAACTCATTTCCTGCCACCCCGTCGGTGCAGACTCAGAGCCACCCTACCAGACAGAGGAGAACTGCCCCTGGGGGTTTCCAAGACTGTCACTCTTTATAGAAGTACAAAGCCTTCTTTTTCTCCCTAGGAGCAGCTGGAGGTTTCAAACTGCTGACCTGGTGCTAGCAGACAGTGCAATACTCACTATTACCACCAGGGCTGCTCTACAACTGAAATTAGGCAAGTAAATATTCTGACTCAAGGCTCCAAACCCCCGTTTTGAGCCTCATGGCATTCTCCAGAAGTAGAGTGCTGGCTGAAATGTCTCCTGGCTCCACTACTTCTTCCCAGTCTCCTCCCTCCTGTGCCCTATGGCTTTTAGATATTGGGTCCACCACCCACCCACCCACCCATTCTCATAGCTCTAGCCTCTGGTTAGCATATCCCCCTGCCTTGTGGTCACCTTTGTTTGGATGGACTGCATGCTCGGTCTTGCTTAATTGCACTATCTGCTTCTTCTCTGAACTCCACAGTCTGCTGAATGGCATCAGGGCTGCTAGGCACACACCTCGGCTGGCCTCGTCCCTTCCTCTCTCCTCTGTGTCCACACATCCGCATCATCTTTTGCCTGGTCTCTTGCAATGGGTTCCTGGCTGCTGATTCCAGTCTGCTCCTCCAAGCCTGTGGCCCTCACGGCTGCCCAAATGCCTGACCTAAAACCCAAATGTCACCACTCAGTCCCTTCCTTAACACTCCAGAGGATACCCACTTCCTGGAGCTCAGATTGTGTGGCAGGTATCTAAAGCCACTGTTTACTTATGAGCCTCCTAGATGCCCCTGGGGCTCTTCACAGGGCCTAAGTATCCATCCCTTCTATTTCACCCCACCTGGTCTTTCACTGGCTTTTCCCTTGGTCTGGAATGCCTGCCTTACGCATATGCATATTTCCCTTGTTAGATTGCAAATACCTGCGTTTATCTCCAGCACCTCACATGTGGTCTGCAAAGCCCTAACCGTCTAATCCCTATTATTCTCTTTTTACCCTATCCCTCCTTCTCTCTTCCCTCCAATTCCCCAGGTCCCCTCCAACCTCCAGACCCATTCAGAGTCCCTGCCAGGTTATCCCACAGCCCTGTGGTCCTTTCCTTCACAGTGCTGAATCCTGTTGCAATTTTACAACCATGGAAGTGGCAGTGTAAGGAATGGGGAACTTTCCCACAGGAACCAGGGCTGGGCTCGGGCTCATCTTGTGCCCTGTGTCGTGTATCCATAGCACCCATCCCAGTGCCTGGCCCACAGTTGCCGCTCAATACATATTTGTTAAGCACACGAAAGCACACAATCCATACAGATGGCAGGTGGGGCGGTGTGCTGTGAAGACAGAGCACACTGGGCACACCGCTGACAACAAGCAGACCTCACTTGAAATCTCTGCCTGGCCACTGTGACCTTGAGAAAGTCAACTTCTCCATCTACAAACAAACTAAAATACCCGCTCGGTCAGCGTGCACATCATTTATGTGCAGGCTTAAATGGAACTCATTTAATGCTGAAACGCAAACAAATGCTGCCAGTTACCTGTGGCATCCTAGGAGGCTGGCTGAATAAATATTTGTCGACTTACTGCTTTGAAAGGTGCTTGCTTATGAAATTGATTTTTGTCATTGGAAGTTATTTTGGATGGGTACTCTCATAGGAGTTCCATGTCAAGCTATGATCCGCAAGGTCAGCAGTTCGGAACCACCAGTATTCCACAGGAGAAATATGAGACTTTCTACTCCTCTAAAGGGTTACAAGCAGGGGGCGTGGGGGAGGGAGGTGGAAAAATGAGAAGCTGATGCCAGAGGCTCAAGTAGAAGGAAAATGTTTTGAAAAAGATGACAACATATGTAAAGATGTGTTTGACAAAATGGATACATGTATGGATAATGATAAGAGCTGTAAGATCTCTCAATAAACCAAAAACAAAACAAAGAGTTACAATCAGGTAATAATTTACAAATTATCAAGGGTATAAGAGGGAGGGGGGCATGGAGGGAGAAGAAAAATGAGGAGCTGATCCCAAGGGCTCAAGTATAAAAAAATGTTTTGAGAATGATGATGGCAACAAATGTACAAATGTACTTAACACAATGGATGGATGTATGGATTGTGATAAGAGTTGTATGAGCCCCCAATAAAATGATTTTTTTTAAAAAAAGGGTATTCCCAACCTCATTATGCACACCAAACAAACAAAAGAATTACAATGTCAGAAACTCACAGAGGCAGTTCTACCCTGCCCTATATGGCTGCTATGAGTCGGCATTGACTTGATGGCAGTGTTTTTTTGTTTGTTTGTTTTGAGAGTCTCACAACTTAATAAGCTGTTGCCTTATTGCCACTTTGAGGTGTGAAAAGGGAGGATGCAAAGCTAGGGGTAGACTTAGGAACAACATTCAGGTCAATGCTCAAGTTAAGTTTTGTAAACCTTGTATTGTGAATTGGGTGATGGTTTACAAAGCAGATCAGTTTTCCATGAAATAATCCATACACATTTTGTTTCATGTATTGATAGCAATCCCATAATGTAACATTCCTTACCCTACTTCTTCCTGATGTTTCCTATTCCCATTCCTCCTTTTCTTCTAATCCTTTTGAACATGTTCTTGGGTAAATGCTGCCTTTCTTTTGAATCTCAAATGGTTATTTTAAGGTGTTTATGTATGCCACCTTCAGTGTGATTGTTCCAATATGCACCTATTGTTTAACTGAAAATTGAGACAGGGGAGTGAATTCATTTCCAGACGTGTATGGGTGACAGACTCAGGCCTAGAGCCTGGAGGTTGCCACCAGTCCCTAGTCAACCAGTAAACCCGGTCTTTTTGATGTGTTGAACTTTGTTCTGAGTTTTTTTCCCACTTTTTTTTTTTTAACATTTCAGGTGACAAGGTTTACAAACACTCTCTACAGGAAGCATGTGCATGTCAGTGCTACATTTAGAAACAATTGCTAAAAAAAAAAAAAAAGAAAAGGAACAATTGCTCAATTAGTTGTAGTTCAGGTAGAACTACTTCTCAGAGGCTCAGAGGGCTTCCCTTAATGTCTGGAGGATGGATTGTGTGTCTTCATGTACTTAACAAATATGTATTGAAGTGCAAAGAAGTGTCCGGAGAATTCTCTAGTTCTAGTTAAGTGGATCGAGGGAGTTTCCAGAGCAGTCAGGCACCTTTTGTGACTGGATCCAGACAGCTGCCCGTATGATGGTCTGTTTGGTCTGTTCTCATTTTCAGTGCAGACAACACAGATGCGGAGACAGGAGGAAAGGAGCTAGGAGGTCCTCTTTTCTTCTTCCTGCCTCTCCCTGCGGCCCAGCTGGAGCTTGGACTGGAAGCAGAAAGCATATGGTCACAGTCATAGGGTGGAGTTGGGGTTGAGCAGCTCTCTGAGGCTTGGGTATCCACACCCCTCAAGATGTTGGCATCTTCTGAAGCCTTAACTAAGGAGAATTACTTTTGCTGAGCTACCATCCAGATGAGGGAGGCCACAGGGACATAACAGCATCCAAGGATTCAGTCAGGAAGCCAGTCAGAGAAAGGTGGAACAAAGGAGCCACAGCATGGCAGGGCAGTGCGGATAAAGTGCACACTTCGGCGCCCTAGTACAGGTGAACCAGATGGTGCCCTGACACTGGTCGCCAGCGTCTAGCAGCAGCACATTGGGCTCGGAGTTGCGGACCTGCTTCACTTTGGTAAAGAGCCCTGCCACCCCTCCCACGCAGAGGCTGGTGTTGACACACTTGCCCGAGTCCTCATTGGGCTGCTCCAGCCGGCTGTGCAAGTCGGTTGGTGTGCAGAATGGTGAGCTTCCAGGCGCCCGCGGAGGACCACACAGAAGCACGAGCAATGAATAGCAGCAAGGGTGGGGCTCTGGGAGGCATGGCTGTAGCAAGGAGTCAGAGGGCGAGAGTGGGTGCCCCGCAGCAGCAAGGGAGGTGGCCCCGAAGGCTGGGGCAGGGTGGTGCTGCCTGAGTTTTTCTCCCACTTTATCTAGGACTATCTAGTGTGACCCCTTTCAGAGTATTGGTCCTGGTAGCTAAGCACCATCTAGTTCTGGTCTCAGGTGCACGAAAACTGATGTTCAAATGGTCCATTCGTCCCTTGGAGTGTTTCCATGTATCTGTGATTTTCATCACTCTTTTCCTCAGAGGGCCATTCATGAGCTTTTATGCACTACTTTCTAAAGCAGGATGTAAAACGTTGTTTAGTTTTGTGGACTATGTATGCTCAAGGTAATTTTGTTGTTGTTCTTGTTGTTAGCTGGTGTTAAGTAGGATACAACTCGGGGTGGGGATCTATGTCTCATAGAAGAAAACCTTTCCTGGGCCTGGGCTATCTTTAAACTCTTGGTGTATGAGCCCAGTGTTGTGGCTGTTGTGTTAATCCATCTCCCTGTGAGGTCTCTTGTTTTTGTTTACCATTTCCTCTATTAACCCTGATGTCCTTTTCTAGCAAGTAGTCTTTCCAGATTACTTATCCAAAGGGAGCCTACGGGGCTCGGCTCACCATTTTAATTTCTCAGGAGCATTTTAGTTGCTTTTCTTAAAAAAAAAAAAACAACCCCTAACATCAGGAATAAGTGTTTGATCTATGAAATGACGGCATGATAACCTCTCAACTGAGAGTCTATTAATTTTCTGTATTAGTTACAGATCTCATGAGGTCCAGATATAGAGTGGCAAGTTCTGTGGTTAGAGCAGAACTGTGAAGATGCTAGTCCTAGTCTTAGCCATACTTGTTTCTTTTCCGTGTAAGGAACAAACAAACAAAAGCCTGCCAGTGGGCAGGGATGCTGTTAAAGTTATTGTTGGATTGATCTACATATACCACCTACCTTGGTGGCTTGACATCTGAAGCTGTCTCAATAAAAGTGGGTTGAAAGAATAGAAAGTTGATAGAGCAAATACAAGAAATACCCTTTTATTTCCTTTTTCTAGTCCCAGGTTGCCTTTCTGCTGGACTGGGTAATGTCAATAGAACCTGGCCCTGGGACAGGAAAAGGAGGCTGTTAGGGATAGAGATGGAAGGTGCTGGGTTTACATCAGAGATTTGCTTTCTACTTCCTATCAGATTGGATAGGGTGGGTGTGGAAGCCTGTCTTAATCACACTGGTTGCTCTGCCGCCACTCAGCTCCCAAGCTTGGTATTGACTCCAGAGCTGCCCCAGAGCCATACTAGAAGGGCATGGTTGGAAGTTTAGTTTGGGTTCTGGGGAGCAGGAAGAGATGATTTTCCCATCCCCAGACTGCTCTGTGGGGAGAAGGAAGAGGGTGTCTACTCCTCTAAAGTTAGTGTCAGAGACCCATAGGGGCAGTTCTACCCTGTCTTAGAGGGTTGCTATGGGTTGGAAGCCACTGAGTAGCCGTCGGTTTGGTTGGGGTTTTTAGGGAAGTGGAAATTGGATAGAGAACAAAAAGAAGAAATTATTTCTGGAGTAGGAAAAAGACAACTTCTCTAGGATACAATAAAGCGTAGATTCCTATTCTCTTAAGAATCTGAGAGACTTTAAATCAATCAGGGAAAAACATTATTTTGGTCCATCAAACCTAAATCTCTACTTGGGGGTTTCTTTCCTTCCCTTGTCTACTTTCTCTCTTTGTAAAATAAATAAATAACAACAATGTGTTTTCCTTTTTAAATTTCTTTTAAAAGTTTGTTTTTTTAACATTAAAAGCAATTCTTTTCTACATTGGAGCAGGAAGCAGTTTGCCAGGCTGGATATGGCCCACACTGAGAGGCAAAGGGACCTTCTCAACTCAATTTTCCTTCATCTTTTTAAGTCCCCTACTTCCCCTCCAGAGAGACAAAAGAAATAATTGATCCATCATCCAGTTCTAGGCCCAGGAGATTTACATACAAATCCCCTTTCCCTCCAGAGCTTCACTCTCAAATGTGAAATTCAAGAAAGGGGGGGGGGGCAGGGAAGAAAATCTTTCGAAACTACCCGAAAGTCTGTTGGCCATCCTCTTCCCAACCCTCCCGACCCCCCAGGTGAGAGATGGAAGAGTTAGGGAACAATACACTTTCACCACCGCCACCCACTCTCCCCCTCGGCCACAAGAACCACTTTTTCGGGGTGTGGAACCACTTGGGGTCTAGATCAAGCTCCTTTCTCTCCCTAAGAGAAGATATCCGGAAGCTGTGGGGGGCGGGGCAAAGGTGGGGAGGGAAAGGGAAAATTTCTCCAAACTTTCGTCCGGTCCTTGTAGGGCCTAAAAGAGTCATCTCAGCACTCGGGGCTGCCGGTCCCACACTCCTCCTCCTCCCATTAACCTTCGATTAAGACCTCCTCGTTAAGGCAACTGAACTTTACTTTGCATAATTAAGATTTGCCTCGAAAGAAGGGGGAGGTAAGAGGCTCGGCTCCAGGCCATTCTCCTTCACCTCACTCTCCCCACCCCCCACAACCCTCCAGCCCCAGGCCTCTGAGTTCCTGAGTTTTCTCACTTTGAGGTGCCACCGAACACAAAGAACCATAATGGACTCCTTTGTGCTCGCTACGGGGCAATTACGCCCTGGAGTCTTGGCCCCTTTAAGAGCCTCTTAAAGAGACAGGGCCTCTTTTTTCAGAAGGTTATTTAAGGGTGTGGGGCAGGCAAAGAGGAGGGGCAAGACGAACACTTAGGAGTCTACAAATGGACTGAAAAGAAACTTTTGCCCGAACTCCTTGAAGCGAGGTGAGAGAAGACTTTGTAAACAATTTTCTTTCTTTCCTCTCTCCTCTTTTAAGTCTCCTGTATTCAAAACTTTTTTTTTCACTTGGATCTGAAAATTTTGACTGGTTTTTATGGAGTTCCAGGAGCAGGAGTGAGGGGGCAAAAATGTAAAGAGCTCCTGCCCTGGAGATCGCCTTGGTTCCCAGAAGGGCAGCGATTGTGGGTCGAACGACCTGAGTCTACTGCAGATTTAGAGCGCAAGTCTCTAGCTCTCGTCGTGGCGACTCCGGAGAAACCCCGGGCTGGGCCAACTGCCCTTAATGTAATAATAGCTTGTCTCTTTAAAAAGCAAAAGCGGCGCGCGGAGGGGGGGGGGCAGTTTTGTTGGCATCTGGTTTCTGATCTCAATATGTTGTGGTCCACCAATCCAGCCCTCAGGGCTGATCCCCGGGTTTGAATCTGATTGGCCAACAGCACATTTTGGGCCGGGGCTTCGAGCTCGACGGGGCGGTTTCCAAGATCCCTTTTTTGGGGGGCTGGGGAGAGGGCGGGGCCGCCAGCGGGGGCCCCCTTGAAACGGACTAATTGGGATCGGAGAGGCCGAGGTGCGGGCTGGAGGAGGCACAAAGAAGCTAGGCGGAGGAGGGAGCGGAGAGGCAAAAGGAGGTGGACGAGGAGAGGGCACCGGCGCGCGGCGACTCCGACGGCGCAGTCCGAGCGCTACGAGCTAGCTGGCCTGCGCGCCGCCCCCTCCCCCGCCCGACCTCCCCAGACCTGCGGCCCGGAGCAAAGTTTGCTGAAAGGCGCGGAGGCGGCGGCCGGCCGCGGCCGCGAAGGCTCGCAGTCTCCGGGCCGGGGGTGGGGGCGGGGGGACGCCCGGGAGCTGGGTGGGGGGCGGCGGCCAGCATGCGGCCCCGCAGCGCCCTGCCCCGCTTGCTGCTACCCCTGCTGTTGCTGCCCGCCGCGGGGCCGGCGCAGTTCCACGGGGAGAAAGGCATTTCCATCCCGGACCACGGCTTCTGCCAGCCCATCTCCATCCCGCTGTGCACGGACATCGCCTACAACCAGACCATCATGCCCAACCTTCTGGGCCACACGAACCAGGAGGACGCGGGCCTGGAGGTGCACCAGTTCTACCCGCTGGTGAAGGTGCAGTGCTCGCCCGAGCTGCGCTTCTTTCTGTGCTCCATGTACGCTCCCGTGTGCACTGTGCTGGAGCAGGCCATCCCGCCGTGCCGCTCCATCTGCGAGCGCGCGCGCCAGGGCTGCGAGGCACTTATGAACAAGTTCGGCTTTCAGTGGCCTGAGCGCCTCCGCTGCGAACACTTCCCGCGCCACGGAGCTGAGCAGATCTGCGTGGGCCAGAACCACTCAGAGGATGGGGCCCCAGCGCTGCTCACCACCGCCCCGCCGCCGGGCCTGCAGCCGGGCGCAGGGGGTACCCCAGGAGGCCCAGGTGGTGGCGGAGTGCCCCCTCGCTATGCTACGTTGGAGCACCCGTTCCACTGCCCCCGCGTCCTCAAGGTGCCGACCTATCTCAGCTATAAGTTCCTGGGTGAGCGAGACTGTGCAGCACCCTGCGAGCCGGCGCGCCCCGACGGCTCCATGTTCTTCTCGCAGGAGGAGACTCGCTTCGCCCGCCTTTGGATCCTCACCTGGTCTGTTCTGTGCTGCGCCTCCACCTTCTTCACCGTCACCACGTACCTGGTGGACATGCAGCGCTTCCGCTACCCGGAGCGGCCCATCATCTTCCTGTCGGGCTGCTACACCATGGTGTCGGTGGCTTACATCGCGGGCTTCGTGCTGCAGGAGCGCGTGGTGTGCAACGAGCGCTTCTCGGAGGACGGCTACCGCACGGTGGTGCAGGGTACGAAGAAGGAGGGCTGCACCATCCTCTTCATGATGCTCTACTTCTTCAGCATGGCCAGCTCCATCTGGTGGGTCATCCTGTCGCTCACCTGGTTCCTGGCGGCCGGCATGAAGTGGGGTCACGAGGCCATCGAGGCCAACTCGCAGTACTTCCACCTGGCCGCGTGGGCTGTGCCCGCCGTCAAGACCATCACCATCCTGGCCATGGGCCAGATCGACGGTGACCTGCTGAGCGGCGTGTGCTTCGTGGGCCTCAACAGCCTGGACCCGCTGCGCGGCTTTGTGCTGGCACCGCTCTTCGTGTACCTGTTCATCGGCACGTCCTTCCTCCTGGCCGGCTTCGTGTCGCTCTTCCGCATCCGCACCATCATGAAGCACGACGGCACCAAGACCGAGAAGCTGGAGCGGCTCATGGTGCGGATCGGCGTCTTCTCGGTGCTCTACACGGTGCCCGCCACCATCGTCATCGCCTGCTACTTCTACGAGCAGGCCTTCCGCGAGCACTGGGAGCGCTCGTGGGTGAGCCAGCACTGCAAGAGCCTGGCCATCCCGTGCCCCGCGCACTACACGCCGCGCATGTCGCCCGACTTCACCGTCTACATGATCAAGTACCTCATGACGCTCATCGTGGGCATCACGTCCGGCTTCTGGATCTGGTCCGGCAAGACGCTGCATTCGTGGAGGAAGTTCTACACCCGCCTCACCAACAGCCGGCACGGCGAGACCACTGTGTGAGGGGCGACCCAGCGCCCCGACATCCACCAAGCCAGCAGGCGCCGACCGACTTTAATTTTTAAATCACTTTTTAAAGGGAACTCTGCCCACCAGCCCCCCTCCAGGTTTGTAATTAAAACTGTAAATAGTCTCTGTAAATTTAATTATATATTTTCTATTTAAAAAAAAAGAAAAGAAAAAAGGGAAAGTGTGTGTGTGTGTGTGTGTGTGTGTGTGTGTGTGTGTGTGTGTGCAGTGAAGGGTACCCCGGCTGAAGACTGGGGAGGGGAAGGACGTGGCATTCTCTATTTTCTTAAGTGCCCTTTTCAAAACAGCTCCCCACTTGGGTTGGAATTTTTGGGTGATCTGGCAGGGCTGGGCCTGCTGGAAGAGGCACCTAGCCTGCTGTGCTGTTTTTCTTGGCGTGGAGGAGTTAGTTGGGAGTTTGTTACCTTCAACTTCTTGAGAAGCCAAATTTGTGAACCTCCTCGCTGATGCTGGGCCTTTGGAAGCTGTCGGATTTGCAAATAAGACTTGGATTCTTCATGTTTTATTTGTTTTCTTTCGCCCCTTTTTCTCCCTTCGATAGTTCTGTCTCCTGGGTGCAATCTTTGGAAACCTCCCAATGGAGGTGAAGACGTGGAGGGAAAAACAAAAAACCTCTGGAGTGGTGGTAGGGGACAATGGCCTCCCCCCACCTGGCCCACTCTCCTGCGAACAGGAAGATCTTTCTCCTTTGACTCTCTTACTTTTCAGCTTGTTGCCCCACGCGCTTGAGTGGGCAGACAGTGCGTTGTGGAAAAAAAGTCTGTTTTGAAATGAAAACATCTTTCCCCAGACACACACTCACACCCGCACTCACACTCCCAGTACCAATTTTGACCGGTGCCTGCATTTTTAGGGAGAGCGGTAATTTTTACTAAGTATTTTGGCCTGCAAATGTTGGGGTCTTAGGATTCCTTGGCTCTCCAGGCTACTTTCCCCTGCAATCAGCTTCTCCCAGGCCCAGTATCCTCATGGGCATTTCAGGGTAGCCACTTGCTGGTTGGTTTTTTATATGTGAGTTTTTGTTATGTTTGGGGTTTATTTTTCTCAAAAAGCAATAAAGTTGGGTTGGGGTGGAGGGAAGGCAGGGATGGGCTGGTGGGAATTGAGTTTTCCTTTGACAAAAAAGACTGGTTTCTTTTCAAACTTGTGCAGTGGGAGTGGAAGGTGACATAAAAGGTGGATATGTGTGCTTTGAAAAAAGGCTCTGGGTAGGCTCTTTGTGAAGATGGGGTTGGGGTGGGGGTGGGGGTGGGGTTGAGTGTTTACATGACATTCTAGATCACAAGATTGATAGAATGTTTATAACAGATGTTTCTTATCTTCCTCCCCCCACAAATAAAAGTCAAGACTTTGGGTAAAAGCTCACAGCCTGAGAAGTGATGTATGAAGTATCTTTGACACTGGTATGCGAATTCTAGTTTCCAACACACAGTTTCCCTCAGCTATCAGGAATATTTTAGAGTTGGGACTCTAAAGGGTGCATCGGAAGGCTGAGGGATGGGGGTGGGGTGGACATGTATACCACATAAGTCAAAATTTCACTATCTCCTGCTTCTTGATAATAATGTGAATTAAAAGCTAATAATCATCATAATAAAGTTCGTTTAATTATCTTCCAGAGATCTAGGCCTTTAATTGTATTTAATAGGGTTGTAACATTTTATTAGTTTAACCAAACCCTCAACCCCACACCCCACCCCTGCCTGGTTTGGTGGGAGGTGGGGCAGTGGGGTGGAGGGGTGGGGAGGCTGGACTCTCCTAGCCCAGGCCTGTCTTTAGCTGTATTGCTGGGGCGAAATGGTACCTAACCCAGCTTCGTTGGTTGTCTTTTGGAACCAGGGAGAAAGTTAGAACCCCAGCTTCAAAGTGTTTGTGTTAGTTTATGTTGGGGGGAGGGGAACTGGAATCGTTGGGTGGTAATTGAACTCATATGTGGGCCTTTGTTTGGAATTGTATGAAGCCTGGGGATTCCAGCAGAGCCCCACCCCACCTCTAAAGTATATATATAGAGATGTATGCATATAATTGGCTCCAAATTGTACCATTTTAAGTTGAAACGAGATTATCGAATGGTGATCCATGTGCAGTCTGAACATGAGGTTCTTTCAACTATTAAAGAAGGTGGGGGGCAGGGAAGGTGTTGCTGCCCAGTAGCTCTGTTTGAAGATTCTGCAGGCACCGCACCAGGGCCACAGGAGAAAGTTAAGTTACAAACAAATTGTGAGGGCCTAGGAGTTAGAATTGACTCAATGGCAGGGAGAAAGCCCCCTCCCACCCCCCATTGAGGACTCTCACCTTGAGGGCAAGAGGAAATGGTGAACAATTGTCCTTTTCTTCCCTGAGTGGAGGTGGGAAGGAGGGCATTTGGGTCAAGATGTTCTTTCTCCCTTCTTTTCAAACTCCCAATTACCTTAGAGTAGGGAGTGGAGAGCCACCCCCCACCCCAGCTGCTCCCCTGCTGTAGGAAAACCTGCTTAGAAGAAGGGCAGCCCTCTGCTCTGTAGGAACGGATCAGGGCCAGTGGGGAACAATGCCATGGGTGTAGATCCAAAGGTGAAACTCCTGAGCTCACTGCTGCACCCGGAGGGGGTGGTGTCCCATTCCCCTGGCAGGAAAACCAGCTTTAAAGGTGTGCTTAGAGGTCTGTGTTTGCAGACCTCAAGGTCTTCTACTAACAGGAAACTTGCATGTTGTAAATTGGTTAGTCCCTCAGGAAGAATAGGCTTTTTGTCTGGTGGAAGGGCAGGGCCAGAAGGGAGCCCCTCACCTGAGCTCCTGCCCAACCCCAGGTCAGGTCTTAGACTTCATTTCTACAGATTCCCACCCCTCTCACTACTGCCTGTCCTCCAAACCCACTCTCTTCACTGATCAGACTGTGCTTTCCTCCCCTCACCCCCAGACTCTGCTCCTGAAAGCCTTTTTATTAGTTCATTCCAAACTCTGTCCTTAAAGAGGATCCCCCTGAGCCAGCCAGAGAGAGGCCACTGTGGTTTTCGGCCCACACCCCCAGAGAGGGGGGCTCAGCTTCTGCTCTACAGAACTCACAGCTGCTACTTCGGATGATTCCAAATGCTCCACAAGAGTGTTTGGGCCTTGGTTGGTTGGGATGGGGAGACAAGGCCCCAGGGAGCAGTGGGGACACCTACCTGGGGCAGCAGACTAAGCTTCTGCCTGTCCAGAGGCCAGACATCCCCTCCCTGGACTCATTTCTCTTCACATCTTAGAACTTCCTGGGGCCACTAACCCCTCTGAGAATTTGAAAAACCTTTGGACCATCTGTGACAAAGGCTCAGCCCCACATGAACACCAGTTTTGCTCATAGCTTCAAGAAGTTCCCCAAACTAGTCCTGGTCTAGACATTCTCTAGTCTTGATGACTTGTCCAAAGGACAGCTTTTCCCACCTCAGACGCCTGTGTCCCTCTGCCTCGAGTCACCTTGGCTGTGGAGATGCGAGATCAAGAGGGAAACCCTCCAAACACAGGCATCCTTGAAACCAGTTTATCCCCTCCTTCCTGCCCCTCACTCAGGTAGCAAGTTAGGCAGGTGTGGCAGGGTGGGATGAACCTGTAATACTTCAGTCAGGGGAGAAAGGAGGGGGGGAGAGTGTGGAGGGCCATCTTGTCTGCCTGACCCTGCTGCAGACCAGCTGTGAGCCTATGCGGATGTTTCACCTCTGAGCCCTCATCTGGAGAAAAAAAAATACGAAACGGGGCTATGTGCATACTAAGACTGATGGTGACGTTTGAACTTGTCTCAGCAGACCTGTTTCTTTTAAAAAGGTCTTTTCTGCAGAAAAAGCACTAGCACCCTTTGGAAGCAGCAGATAACCAGCAAAACCTTCCTTGGGGGCTCTTCAGTTCTAACCCGTCAGGACCCTAGAGGCCAGAGGCACTGTCACTTAGGGTTCCCTTGACTGTAATCGGAGAGGGAGCCCACTGCCTCATCTTTCTCCCGCAGAGCACTGCTGACCTTTCCATTAGCCACTGGACTCTTAACCGCTGTGCCCTCAGACCTCTTCGGAGACCGGCTGATGTGTATATTCACTGCCATGGGGTCGATTCCGGCTCCCAGTTGGCAGAGGTGAAGCTCAATAGATCGCGCGTCTCTAGTTATTTGGGTACATTTCTAATAGGATCACGGTATCCAACAACACATTTCTGAAAGACTTTTAAACTTTTTCTGTAGTTTTAGCAGAAGAGAATCGTCTGCTCCCAGCTTTTGTCTGGCCCTGGTTCCTCCTGGTGGAGCGGGTTCTTGGGGAAGGGAGAGTAATGGGGTAAGGGAGGGAGTGTATTCCCCCTTCCCTCTCCTCTGATTAGGACAGAAATGTCTTGGCTGCCTGAGCAAGCCAGCGAGCAAGGCACACTCAGCGGCTTCCTCTGCAGCAGCTTTGAAGCTGCTTAATTAGGGCTAGGGCCTTCACAGCTGGCTTCCCCTGTGCCTCCCCTGGCTCCTGCCCCATCCCCAGCTGCCTTGCCTGCAGGTCTTCCAAGCCATCTGGGAAGGACCCAACATTTGAGATGGGAAGGGCCAAGGAGAAGGCAGCTAAGAAAGGACAGGGTGGGACTTGGGACATGAAACTTCGGGGCCATTGCTCAGGCCTGGGACCCTCCTCATTTGGCCTGGAGTCTGGGGAGGAGCTGGCCTGGGCTATAGGATTGAGCCCTGGAACCTTTGTTTGAAAGCCAAGCTCTCAGAAGGTTCCAGCCTCCTAACCTGGCCCTTATAATTAGCCCCAATCAGAGTGTTTATGTCGGGGCCTTGTGCGGAACTCAGAATCCTGGTGATTTCATTCCAAACCTGGGGGGAGGAGAGGCAAGGGAGAGGGGTTTGTGTGGGGACAAGCAAAATGGAGGATGGGGCAGAGGGTCCGGCCCCCAAGGGTGAGGGGAAGAGGAGGAGGCCCCTCAGCTTGGCCCCTCCCTTTCCAGTGTAATTGGGGCCCAAATCTGACCCTGGCTGGCCTGGGCTGCCCATCTTAGCCTTCCGGGCAGGCAGGCTCTGTGGGTGGGTGGGCTTATGCCAATCGGAAATGGCTTGGATATAATTAACCCCACTAATCACCAGCCTCAGCCTGGTGGGAGGGGAAGGGACAGGCTAGAGCTATGGTCCCCCAGGATGTGCCAGTCTCCCCATTCTCCCTCTGAAAGGGTTTGGGGTGTGCCCAACTACAGAGCTGCTTTGGGTGGTGGAGTCAGGGCTGGCTGTGGGAAGGGAGGCTGCTCATGGTGGAATGTGACAGGAGAGAGACTGCCTGAGGTGGCAGGTTGTGAAGCAACAGCAGGAGTTGTGGGCAGGAGGGCTGGAGGGAGGATCCTCAGTCACTGCTCCCAGGTGGCACTGGGTGTGTCCCAGGCTGAATTCTCCATTTCCCTCCAGTCTGGGCCTCACCAGAAATTCACATCTCCCATGAAATTCTGTGTACTGGGTTTGGTGTCCCGTTGAGGGGGACGGGGCCTGCAGTTGCAACCAGGATTGTTTAAAATCTTACCAGGCTTCCCCTCAGCCTCCAAGGAGTGTCCAACCCCCTTCACTCACTCAGTAAAGCCTGCCATCATCTGGTCTCTGTCTGGTTTCCTGTGGCTCTCTTCCATACTCCTGGGCTTCCTGCTCCCAGAAACCTGTGTTCTCTGGACCAACCATGTCCCATGACTTGGCACATACTATTCTTGTGCCCATAATGTCCTCCCCTAATTCCCTTCAGCGTGGATATTAACTACTGTTACCTCAGAGCTCAGGGGCCTCTGGGTGGAGCAAATGATTCAGAGCTGGACTACTCTGTTAGGTGCACTGTTCAAACCCACTCAAGGTACCTTGAAAGACATGCCTGGCAATTTGCTTCCCAGAGGTGAGAACTTGATGGAGCAGTTCTACTCTGCATGCAGGTGGTTGCCGTAAGTGGAAATAGACTGGACAGCAACTAGCCACGATAGCAGCAACCTTGGGACTGGACTAAGTCATCCCCATCTGATCGCATCGTTGGCTCTCTGTCCCCAGCTTTCTGTTCTCGCCTGTCACAGCACATCCCACTGTTATTAGTTGTCTCCCTTCTGGAGTGTGAGGAGACTTTCTGGTGCAGGAAGTGTGTTTCATGACTTCTATTTCAGAGCCTAGAAATATGCCTGGTACATAGCAGGTGCCTGAGACCATAGGCTTTGGAACCTGGGCTCGAAAACAGTGCCTGGCACATAGTAAATGCTTTAATAAGTGGTGGTTGTGATCATCCATGTATTGGGTGCAGAACTTGAACTGGGGCATTTTGGTTTGACTGTGCCTGGATGCACTGTTCCCCAGCAAACACTCTAACCGCTATTCTTGCCTTCAACAGATGAAGATTAATCAGGTTGAGGCCAAAGTGTCCACCTGAGCAAAGGTTTATTAAAAGGAAAGAATCTTGTTTGTGAAGATGAGGAGGGACTGGGTGGTGCTACCCTTGCTTCCCAGAAGGGAAGCATTTACATGAATGATATAGCCTCTTTCCTATGCTAAGGACACTTTATTAAATTGGGGGAAAGGCAAGATTTCCCTGGAATGGGTTAGGCTGTGATAATCAGGTACGCACACAATCGTTCTCCGAGACGGATTCCATTTGCGGGGCTTCTGGGTGGGGGTTAGCAAGACTTATTCTGGAATGTCGTATCAATGTATTCTAAGGGAGGTTACACTGCCAGTTAGAATTACTTGGCTAGAACTGGTTCTTTCTGAAAGAGAGTTTTCAAGAAAAAAATCCTTCTCTCTTCTTTGAAGTGTTGAAGAACAGGATGTCACTTTGAACCAAATCATGGTATTTTCAATCACCTTGTATGCATGTGAACGTTGGGCAATGGATAAGAAAGACCAAAGAATTGATGCATTTGAATTACGATGATGGTGAAAAATATTACAGTTACCATGGACTGCCAGAAAAACACATCTTTCATGAAGAAGTACAGCCAGAATGCTCCCTTAGAAGGGAGGATGATGAGACTTCATCTCACGTGCTTTGGACCTGTTGTCATGGCCTAGAAAAAGACATCATGCTTGGTGAAGTGGCACAGGGATAAAGAGGAAGACCCTTGAGGAGATGGATTGACACTGTGGCTGCAGTAGTTGGCACAAACATAGTGAGTGTGAAGATGGCATAGATGTTATAAGCAATTCAAAGAAGAATCCAAAGAGTAGAGCATGTATAAGGCGTCCAGAATGCTGCTAAATAAATATGCTTAACACTGGTCAATGTCTACTTGGTAGTCTTTACAGGGTAAACAACTGCATCTCTTCCAGTTACAGTTTTCATTTCTATGGGCAAGAATCATTTCCATTATGATCAGCTTAGCTATATAAAAGTCCAAGATAAAAGAAAAAAGTCCAAGATAACCTGTAAGGCCTCTCAGCAATTGTAATCATGTGGACCATTTCAAAAATTTTAACAATTTTTTTAGATCATTTTATTGGGGGCTCATACAACTCTGATCACAATCCATACATCGTCCATTGTGTCAAACACATTTATACATTTGTTGCCATCATCATTCTCAAAACATTTTCTTTCTACTTGAGCCCTTGGTATCAGCTCATTTTTCCCCTCCCACCCCTACCCTCCCTCACAAACCCTTGATAATTTAGAAATTGTTTTTTTTCAGATCTTACACTGTCTGATGTCTCCCTTCACCCACTTTTCTGTTGTCTGTCCCCAGGGAGGGGTTATAGGTAGATCATTGTGATTTGTACCCGTTTCCTTCCCACCTTCCCCTTCCCCTCCTGGTATCTCTACTCTCATTATTGGTCCCCAGGGGTTTATCTGTCCTGGATTCCCTGTGTTTCTAGCTCTGATCCTCTGGTCTAGCCAGATTTGTAAGGTAGAATTGGGATCATGATAGTGGAGGGGAGAGGAAGCATTAAAACTAGAGGAAAGTTGTATGTTTCCTTGGTGCTGTACTGTACCCTGATTGGCTTGTCTCCTCCCTGAGACCTTTCTATAAGGGGAGGTTCACTTGCCTACACATGGGCTTTGGGTCTTTACTCTGCACTTCTCCTCATTCATAATGATATGATTTTGTGTCCTTTGATGCCTGATACCTGGTAGTAGTATCAATCTCATGATCACACAGGCTGGTGTGCTTCTTCCATGTGGGCTTTGTTGCTTCTCAGCTAGATGGCCACTTGTTTATCTTCAAGCCTTTAAGACCCCAGACACTATATCTATGGATAGCTGAGCACCATCAGCTTTCTTCACCACTTTTGCTTATGCATCCCCTTTGTCTTCAGCAATTGTGTCGGGAATGTGAGCATCGTGGAATTATAGGTTAATAGAACAAAGTGTTCTTGCATAGGGAGAACTTGAGTAGAGGCCCAAAGGCCATCTGCTACCTTAATACTAAACCTATAAGTATATGCACAAATATATATTTCCCTATGATCATATATAAATATATTTACATATGTACTAACCCACTTAGGGGAGAATATTGTTCATATCTCTACAGGGAAAGAGGGACTAGACTTCAACCCGGTGCTCCAAGATGTGAAAGCACATTTTTTTTTAAAGTAAGTTTTGAACTCAGATTATCTCAAGTTGACAGGTGCCACTCACCCCTCCAAAGAGCATGAGTGCCAATAGGGAGCCCAGTTCTACCCAGGGAAAGCTGAGAATCTTCAGGCATCTCCACGTTGGCACAACCTTTGGTCACGTATTCTTCCATATTCCTAGTTATTGGCTCCTCTCTATCCCTTGTCTGCCTCTTTCCTAACCCCTCTAATTGAGCACCCAGTTTATTCAGCCCTCTACATGGTACTCTGCCATCAAGTTGAGTCCAACTCATACAAGCCCTTTAAGACAGGGTAGAACTATAGATCCATGTGCCTATATTTATAGGTTTAGTATTAAAGTAGCAGAAGTACATTGAGTCTCCACTCAAGTACTCCCTCATTGCAAGAATACTTTCTTCTATTAAGTTGGCATTCTATAATGCTCACCTTCCCGACACAACCGCTGAAGACAAAGTGGATGCATAAGCAAATGTGATGAAGAAAGCTGATGGTGCCCGGCTATGAAAAGATATAGCTTCTGGGGTCTTAAAAGCTTGAGGGTAAACAAGCGGCCATCTAGCTCAGAAGCTACAAAGCCCACATGGAAGAACACACCAACCTGTGTGATCACGAGGTGCTGAAGGGATCAATTATCAGGCATCAAAGAACAAAAAATCATATCATTGGATGCACACCTCCATAATACGATCGCTGAAGAAAAATGGGTGCATAAGCAAATGTGGCGAAGAAAGTTGATGGTGCCCGGCTATCAAAAGGTATAGATAGCATCTGGGGTCTTAAAGGCTTGAAGGTAAACAAGCGGCCATCTAGCTCATAAGCAACAAAGTCCACATGGAAGAAGCACACCAGCTTGTGCGATCACGAGGTATCGAAGGGATCAGGTATAAGGCATCATCAGAACAAAAAAAAATCTTACCATATTGAATGAGGGGGGGAGTGCAGAGTGGAGACCCAAAGCCCATTTGTAGGCCACTGGAGATCCCCTTGCAGGGAGAGTAGACGAGCCAGTCAAGGTACGATGTAGCAATGGTGAAAAATACAACTTTCCTCTAGTTCCTAAGTGTTTCCTCCCCCCTCCCTGCCCCCACTATCATGATCCGAATTCTACCTTGCAAGTCTGGCTAGACCAGAGGATGTACACTGTTATAGATAGTAACTGGAAACACAGGGAATCCAGGGCGGATGATTCCTTCAGGAACAGTGGTATGAGTGGCGATACTGGGAGGGTGGGTTGGAAAGAGGGAACCGATTACAAGGATCTATATGCGACCTCCTCCCTGGGGTACGGAGAGCAGAAAAGTGGGTGAAGGGAGACATTGGACAGGGCAAGATATGACAAAATAATTTATAAATTATCACGGGCTCATGAGGGAGGGGGAGAAGGGAGGGAGGGGGGAAAATGAGCTGATGCAAGGGGCTTAAGTGGAGAGCAAATGTTTTGAGAATGATGAGGGCAATGAATGTAGAAATGTGCTTTACACAATTGATGCATGTATGGATTGCAATAAGAGTTGTTTGAGCCCCTCATAAAACGGTTAAAAAAAAAGAAACAAAAAGACAGGGTAGAACTGTCCCTGTAGATTTCTGAGACTAACTTCATGGTTGCCACCATTTCTTGAATAATTTCAATTTGCCAGATACTGTGGTAAGCATGACTTCTTAATTGCCATCAATTCTGACTGATGGTGGCCCCCTAGGTGTCAGAGTAGAACTGTTTCGTGGGGCTTTCAAGGCTTTGACCTTTTAGAGGCAGATGGCTTGGCCTTCCAAGGCGCCTCTGGGTAGGTTCAGATGGCCAACCTGTAGACAAGTAGAGAAGCTCTTGACTGTTTATACCACCCAGGCACTTTTCATGTGCTAGGCACAGTGCTAAGTGCTGTGTGCTCACAATATCATTTACTGCTCAAAATAACCATGAAGTGGTGCTATCTTTATCTCAAATCACAGAGCATTAAAGTAACTGAAGTTTGTGGACGTAACATGTCCAAGGGCATCTAGCTAGCCAGAGCAGAGAGAAGGCAGTCAGATTCTTAACCACAATGCTAGAAATAACAAATAGGGTCATCTCTCATGTCAACTGAAATCTATTGGTAGTGACTACCTGGAGTACTGGGTTGAAATGGATTGTGAGTTATCTGCTGGATTTAGTGAAAGAGAATGTGGGGGTCAACCAGTAATGTCTGCCATGGACATCGACTGGAGAATGAAGGGCTATTAAACGAACATGACAGGTGTTTTGTCAGGCTGACATCTCTGTATATTGTCTCCTGTAACACCTTGTCTCATCTGGCCATTTTTTCACATGGCTAAGGGCAGCCTCTTCCTTCAAGGCGTGAGCCCTCTGTGTGGCTTATACTGCCAGTCTTCGAGACTTGCTACTCAGAGAGTGACCTCGCCACCTCTAGTGCCAGCAGCACCACTGTCTGGAAGTCTGTTAGAAAACTAGCATCTCGGGTCCCACCCTATACCTACTGAATCAGAAGCTTCATTTTAATGAGATTCTCGGGATTTAATGAGAATCTTGAATAATGCACACTCAAGAGTGAGGAGCACTGGTTTAGGGGAAACCTTTTTCTACCACCTCTGCCTCAGCAGTCACAATCAACTGATTCCAGGAAGACTCTGGCTTTGGCCCAGGTCTAAGTATTTCCACCCGACCCTGTTACTTAACCCAGCAGAATCAGGTGCATTTCTGGACTCTTTCAGTAGACGCATGAAGACTCTGGACATCTTCCCCTCGGAAAGACAGGAAAAACCTTGCTAGGTTTTTCTGGCTTTTCTTACTAGAGATGTAAATGCCTTTGGATCTGCTGGTTACATACAACTCTACAGCTCAGCCCTACGTCCATCTCTGTTTGAGAATCTGAAGAGTCTCCCTGGGGTCTCAAGAACCCAATGCTAACTTTCCATTCTAGCCTTTAAGACCTCTACCCTTTCTCACATAGGGGCCCAGGGAGTTGGGGAGGCAAGGAACACCCAGTGCAGTGCAGGAGGAAACAGTTGAATTGGAAAGCAAGAGTTTCTCATTCAATCATTTGTTCAACCAGTGTTTGTTGAGTGTGCCAGACACTAAAGATATAGCAATGAATACAAGTTGTCCCCTGCTCTTGAAGAAAATGGACATTAAAACAAGTAACTGTAATGCTATGTAAGACAAATTGAACAAAGAAGCACCAAAAGACGATGGAAGGAACACACAGTCAAACGGTTCAAGAGGCAGTATGCAATCACAAACTGATGGTCCTGAAGGAAGAAGTCCAAGCTGCACTGAAGACGTTAGTGTAAAACAAGGCTCCAGGAATTGATGCTACACCAGTGGAAATGTTTCAATAACTGATGAAGCACTGGAAGCACTCACTTACCAAGGCTAAAAAATTTGGAAGACAGCTACCTGACAAAATTGATTGGAAGAGATCCAGATTTGTACCCCTTCTAAAGAAAGGTGATCCATCAAAGAAATTATTGAACAGTATCACTAATATCGTGTTAGTAAAATTTTGCTGAAGATCATTCAACAACTACAGTTGCTGCAGTACATTGGCAGAGAGCTGGTAGAAATTCAAGCCAGATTCAGAAAAAGATAAGGAACAAAGGATATAATTGATGGTGTCAGATGGCTCTTGACCCAAAGCAAAGAATGCCAGAAAGAGGTTTACTTGGTAAAACAGAAGGGCAAAGAAAAAGCAGTTCACCAACAAGATGGACTGACACACTGGCTGCAACAGTGAGTTCAGACATAATGCGGAGAAGAGCACGGTAAGGACGATTTGGGTAGGGACCAGGCGATGTTTCCCTCTGGTGTGCAGAGTCACGTGAGTTGAGACAGACCTAACAGCACATAGCAACATAACCACAAGATGGATCAGAGCATTCCATGCAGTGTGCAAAAGCACGGAGGGGTGGAAGTAGATGGCATGTTCAAGGAATGGTGGGAGAGATGGTGTGCTTGAGACATAGGATGAGTGGGGGAGGGAGAGGCAGGACTGATCTGAGTGAGGATTTGGGGGCTGATCTCGGGCAAATTTTAAATCTCGTGACTGCTTCCTTTGCCTTTGCATAGCTGTCCACCTCTGCCTGCTCTGAATAACTGTTCAGGGAAGGCAATCTCATTTCTAAACTGACTTGAGCCACTCAGAATCAGGAGATATAACACACACACACACACACACACACACAGGAGAGAGAGAGAGAGATTGAGAGAGAGAGAGAGAGAGAGAGAGAGAGAGAGAGAGAGAGAGAGAGAATGACAAACCCAAAAACTGGCAGGCTTTGCATCTCTGCCCTACCTCCCAACCCTTGGCTGGCTGGAGCCGTCTGCACCACACCCTTCCTGTTCACACCCTTAGGAGCAGCAATAGTCAGTACATTTACTTCTTGAGCAAGTGCTCTTAGGCAGAACCTGAGATTCCAAAACACAAGACTTGGCGAATGATGGTACAGGCTTGGCTACATGTATGTATCGGATATGACAGATGACTGGCCTGTACCGATGGATACCTATGTATGAATGTATGTGTACATATCTTGGGTGAGGGTTGTAAATTGATTACCTCTCAGTATCAGGAAATACAATCCCAATTCCTTCTCAGAACAAGGACTGTCCTATTGATTCTTCTCCCTGGGATTAATCTGAGAAACTTCTTTAGGGTCAGAAAGTGAGGTTGCTTTGAAATAGATCTTCAAATTCTTTAGCATACTGAGAGGGGGGTTTGCACGCCCTTAACTTGAATCTATGCTTCTTTGATCAGTCTGGGCTGCTGTGTAACATGAGCTTGAGTCATGAAAGGCCATGTAGCACCCTTGTCCTTGGAGCTACTTGAGCTACAAGCTCCGAAGTCTGACTGCCCTGAGGCCACCGTGTTGGAGAGGCCACATATAGGTGTCTGGCCAATAGCCCTACCTTCGTCCAGCTTTCCTTCTCCACTCACACACCAGACAGGTAGGTGAAGCTGCTTGAGCTGCTCCAGGCCAGGCCCTTCCATCAGCTGAATGTCATTCTGTGCCCTCGTTGACACCATGAAGAAGAATCACCCAGCCAAGCCCTGCCCAAGTTCATGACTCAGAAAATGTGAGATATAAAATTATGTGATGGCTGTTGTTTTAAAGCTACTATGTTTTGAGGTACATCACTGTTTTAAGTGTGTGGTTTTCAAAAAGCTCTATAGGTACATGGGAAAAAATCCATGAACTTTTCATTCCCTTTTCCCATGCCACTTTTGAATCCCTCTTGTGTGAATTCATTTATTCTTCGGAGGAGACTGTCGGAACTAGATCAGTTAGATCAGCGGTTCTCAACCTGTGCGTTGCGACCCCTTTGGGGGTCGAACGACCCTTTCACAGGCGTAGCCCAATTCCTAACAGTAGCAAAATGACAATGATGAATTAGAAACGAACATAATTTGATGGTTGGGGGTCACCACCAAATGAGGAACTGTATGAAAGGGTCTCGGCAGGAGGAAGGCTGAGAACTGCTGGGTTAGATCATTTTCTCAAGGAAAGCCAGATTTGAATGCTGTCACTCATGCTTGAAACTAAGGCCGTGTCCTTAACACTGCCAGTGGACTAAAAATGTTAGCCATCGAAGGAAACTTCAGGATCACTTCCCTGAACTCTTATTTTATTTTTTAAATCATTTTATTGGGGGCTCCTACAATTCTTATCACAATCCATACATACATCTATTGTGTCAAGAACATATGTACATTTGTTGCCATCATCATTCTCAAAACATTTGCCTTCTACTTGAGCCCTTAATATCTGCTGCTCATTTCCCCCCTCCCTCCCCACTCCCCCCTACCTCATGAACCCTTCATCATTCATATATTACTATTATTTTGTCATATATTACACTGTCTGATGTTTCACCCTGCCCTCTTCTCTGCTGTCCCTCCTCCAGGGAGGAGGCTATACGTAGATTCCTGTAATCAGTTTCCCCTTTCTACCCTACATTCTCACCACCCTCCAGGCATCGCCACTCTCATCACTGGTCCTGGAGGAGTCATCTGTCCTGGATTCCCTGTGTTTCCAGTTCCTATCTGTACCAATGTACATCCTCTGGTCTAGCCAGATTTGCAAGGTAGTATTGGGATCATGATAGTGGGGAGGAGGAAGTATTTAAGAACTAGAGGAAAGTTATATGTTTCATCGTTGCTACCCTGCACCCTGCCTGGTTCATCTCCTGAACTCTTATTTTATAGAGAAATGGAGGCCCAGGGGGATTAGAGGCATGGCCCTAGTATCCCCAGTCATTTTGTACAGAGTCAGTACCAGATCCCAAGTTTGCTGGTCCTCAGTCCCTGGGGAAAATCAAAGTGGCATATTCTTTTTAGCACCATGCCTGCCTCATGTAACAAGATCACCAGATTAAAATTTTTGTTTTTGAGAGTAAAAAAAAAAAATCTTGTTTTCCATTTCTTTCATTTCAAGGAAAAGTGCAAAAAAGGACTAGCTCCTCAGATCTCCTGGGTGCAGACTTGCATTCATGTACACACACACACACACACACATCCATTTCCTCAGAGCGAAGTAAAATGTTGACATCATCTCAGTGATCAGGGTATTTGCTCCCAGAGCAACTGCCTTGGCACCAAGGTCCTTTAGCAGGCATTTCTCTCATTTCTCTCGTTTTTCTCTTCTCCTCTTTCTTTTCCTTCGTGTCATTTGAAGCAGACAGACGACATGTGGTAGGCAGCTTCTAAGAAGGCCTCCATCAGAGCTGAACCTAGTGACTCACATCTAATGAATAGAATATTGCAGCTATGAAGGAATGTCATTTCAAGGTTTTAAAAAGACTAACTTGCATCTTGAACGCCCTCTCACATTCTGTTGGACTGCTTTCCTGGAGGAAGTGGCTGCCATGTGAGTCAGCTTGGTGGAAGGGTCCATGGGGTGAAGGGCTGAGACTCACCGACAAGCAGATTAATGAGCTCAGAAGCAGTGCCCCAGTCAAGCCTTCAGGTGAGACCACTGCTCCAGCCTGCTGTATAACTGTAATTTCATGAGACCTGGAGCCAGAGGGACACAGCTAACTTGTGGCTAATTTCATGAGCTATATCAATAGTAAGATAAAATATTAAGTATTTGTTATTTAAAAGTGCTCATTTAGGGTCATATGCCGCAGTACATAAAAAAGAACCTGTCTATTGAAGAAAATGTGGGGCACTAATCATCTATACATTAAGCAACAGATATTTACTCCTTCTTTAAACATACTTTTACTGTACATCTGCTTTGTCTCTGAGGATCCACAGATGAACAATACAATTTCTGCCACTCAGGAGCGCTAATCTAGCAAGAGAGGCAAACTTATAAACAGATCATTAAAATTCAAGCTTAAAAATGCTCATAGAAGATTCAAGGTATCTGGGCAACCCAGAGGATGGAGAAGATTGCCTGGAGCTACGAGTAAAGTTTAATGGAGAGGACACTTCATTTGGAGTTTGAAGAACTAATACGAGTTTTTCAGGCAGGCAAGAGGAGGAAGGACCTTTCAGGTAGCAATTTGTTTTGATCAATAGGATGCAGAAAAACTGATACTGTGTTAATTCAGGTCTAGATGTTAAGGAACCAGTCAGGCAGATGCTCCTTCTACTTTCTTGGAAACCAGTCTGACCCCACTCTGCAGGAGGAAAAAGAGAGAGCAAGAAAGAGAAAGACCCTAGCACAGCGGTTCTCAACCTGTAGGTCACAACCCCTTTGGGGGTCGAACAACCCTTTCACAAGGGTCGCCTACAGCCATTGAAAAATACATATTTCCGATGGTCTTAGGAACCGAGACACTGCTCGCTCCTCTATCCATCTCCAGGCGGGTCCGCTCACATGCAGATATGCCCACAAAGGAGTACCTCACACGAAGACTGTTACCCATGCTACACCAGGCTTCAAGACAAAAATTTTAAAAATGAATTCAAATAAAAGATTTTAATCTATAAAAAGACAAGATTTTATTTATTTGTCATTAGAAATAAATATTTCACAATATATAATGACATTTTGTGATTCATCACTATGCTTTAATTATGTTCGATTGGTAACAACGAAAATACATCCTAAAAAATACATCCTGCCTCTCATATATTTACATGACCATTCATAACAGTAGCATAATTACAGTGATGAAGTAGCAATGAAAACAATTTTATGGTTGGGGTCACCACCACAAGCGGAACTGTTTGAAAGGGTTGCAGCATTAGGAAGGTTGAGAACCACTGCCCTACACTATTAGGACAGAGAAAGACACCCAGCTAACCTCCACCTCTGCCATCCCCGCCCCAGCAGAGGCTGCAAACATGAGTGAAGCCATCTTGATTCCAGACTCAGTGTAGCTGCCCTGGCCAACACAGCATGGGACAGGCAAGCTGTTCACATGGAACCCTGCCCAAATGGCAGAATCCTGAGCACACAGACTGATGTTGAGTTAAACCACTCTGGGGATCTCAACTGATCACTGAGAGGGAAGAGAAACAATACATCCTTGGTTATCCATATCTGAAAGTTTCAAAACTGCTATTTTTCATTTGTTTGTTTTTAAAACCCCAGTATCCTTGCTAAACACCCACAGCTTTATAACCTGGAACTTCTCCTCCAGGAGATTCAGGCATCCTGAGCTATTGTTTCTTTTTGGGGTGTCCACATCAACAGCTAGGGAATCCAATGGCATATTGATTGTGGCAGTCTCAGGGTGACTGAAGAGATCAGCTGCAAAGTGTGTCTGTCGAATTTGTGGGGAGTCGGAAAGCTGCATCCAGTTATTTAGCCTTACTTTAGTTCAAGAGGCACCCTGGCGGTGTCCTGGTGACAAGTTGGGCTGCTCACCGCAAGGTCAGCAGTTTGAAGCCACTGGGGATCTTTGGGAGAGCAACGGGGTTTTCTACTCCCATAAACAGCGAAAGTCTCAGAAACTCAGCAGGCAATTAGTCCTACCTGTCGTCTAGGGTCGCTGCTTGTCAGCATCAGCTCATTGGCAGTGAGTTTGGTTTGGTTGGTTTAATTGAAGGAAAGACCTGAAACCTTGTGATTTTACAACAGCAAGCACAAGTAGCAAGTGAAGGTGATCGTGAGGAAGAAGTGGCCTGTCGGGATTGGTTCAGTAGTTTCAAAGTAAGGGCAAATTTGACATAACACTAAAGGGACAGTAGGCGTAGACATTTCATTTATTGTGTATTCCTAATTTCTAATGCAGGGCTCTATCCAACTGCCAATAAGTGCCAGGAAAAAAAATGGCTAGATGGGGCTCACCTGGAGAGAGGGTGGCTAGAAGAGAAGGAGGTCCAATGCCAGAGTTCCTGCCCCTGACCAAAGCCCTCTGCTTCTCCTTTTATGGATGTTGGAAAGGCTGCTTTTCACCCTTGCCCTCCAGTTCAGGAGCTGCCTCTATAGTCGGAGATGAGTTAAAGGGCTGCTGGTGTTGGGGTTGGCGAGCTACCCCACCTGTGCCTCCATGAAGGACTGGCTGGGCCCACAAGAACGTAGGTTGGAAGAGGGGTGGTGGTGGTGTGTATGCAGCTGATTGATGGGGACAAAGACCTGGAGAGGGCAGGGCAGGCGGTCTGCATTCTTCAGCAGGGGTGGAGGAGAAGGTGGGATGGCAGGGCCTCCAGATGGGGCTGACCCCCTTGCTGTCTGACCCAAAGATTAACCAACCAGCAAGAGTTCAGTTGGCCATTATCTACTTCCTGATCTTGGAGTAGCCCACCTCCCCACTGATGGGGGCTCCGCAGGGAAGATCCATACCCCTTTCCAGCACATTTCCCCTCAGAGCCAGAGAGGCCTGGAGACCCTCCATGCAGTTCTTGAGTGCACTTGGTGGCCTCTCCAGAGTCCACTTCTGAGGAGATGGAGTATCCTCCTCCTTATGCTCCCAAAGCTCTAGTCACAGTGGAATCTAAGAAGGGACTTAGGAGAGACTTTCCAAACTTCAAACTCGCTGTCATTGAGTTGATTCCAACTCATAGTGGCTGTGTAACATAGGGTAGAACTGCCCTGTGTTATTGGAGCAGGAAAACTCTCCCCCTTGGAGCAGTGGGTGATTTTAACCTCATGCCCGTGGCTAGCAGCCCAATTCATAACCCACTACATCACCAGAATGCCTTAGGAAAGATTCTAGTCGCTTCCTCATGCTAAGTCATGCTAAGGAAGCTTTGGTCCAGCAGGAGGAAATGATGTGTCCAATGACCCCAGCTGGTTCTTGTCGGTGTTGGCCCAGGCTCCAGATTTCTCAAGTCTGCTGCTCACACAGCTTCACTGATCTGATCCCTCTCTTCCTGCCCTTTCTAAGTCTTCTCTTCTCGCTAGCAAACATCCCACACTCAGGACACTTCCAACTTGGAGGAGGGAGTGCTGGCAGGCAGCCAACCTGTTTCCCCAGGCTGTACAGACTGGGAGGCTCCCTCATATACATTCATCCACTTCACACACCTTCAAGTGGGTGCCACTTGACACAGCTGCTTACGCTTGGGCACTGAGACACACACACACACACACACACACACACACACAACATTCCATTAATCACCCAAAGTCATAGGGTTCCTCACCTGGCCTCCGCCCTGGTGTCCCACAGTTTCTGAGAGTGCAGAACTGGCAACAACAGGACCAAGGCTGCTGAAGGCCCCCTTCTGATCCTGGATCCGGAGGTAGCATGACAAGATGGGAAGGTGCAGAGGCATCGTCAAAGGGCACATCTTTACCCACTTAAGGACTCCTGTCACTGGCTCTCTACATGGCTCACCTTGGGTGCCACCCAGGTGGCACAGTGGCTAATGTGCTCAGCTGTTAACCAGAAGATGAGCAGTGTGAACCCCCACTGCTCCCAGGGAGAAAGGTTTGGCAGTCTGCTTCCGTCCAGATTTACAGCCTTGAAAACCCTGTGGGCAGTTTGACTCTGTCCTCTAGGGTCTCCACGAGTAGAAATCTCCTCAACTGCAGGGGTTTGGGGTTTGGGAAAATAAAGGGAGAAAGGAAGACCCCATTTTTCCTCTTGCTCTCTTTGCCCCACCCACCTTTTGATAAGAATGTTTCAAGGCAGCTTCTGCCAGGCTATGGATGCCTGCAGAGACACAGCTGGATCTCTTAAAACATGAGGCCAGATAGCTCTCCTTCCTCTCCGCCCCTTTGTCACTCCCCACTCCCACCCCACTCCCTCCTCCTGGCTATTACCAGACAAGGGCACTGCCTGGTGAGACAAACTAGGTAAAACTAAGCAGACCCTTGGCACCTACTGCTCAGCGTGAGCAGCCCAGGGGAAAGGTAGGCAGGAGATTGTGGGGGGTGGGAGGGGGCAACAGGTAGGGCAGGAACAAAGATGCCCATTCAGAATTTGTTCCATTCAGCTTTTCTTCCCAGTCCACACCACCCGCAGCCTCTAGTGCCTCCCACCTCTGGAAAAGTTGAGTTGGGATTCGATCCCTGGCCAGTTGCTGGAGTTCTGGCGCAGCTGTCCCAAGCTTGGGGAGGGGGAGGGGGCCAGGAATGCTGGGGCTGAGGCCTGGGCTGCCCCAGACAGGGCCGGCTCTGAATTCTGGGAATGTTTGTGCAGCTGGAGCCCATTAGGGGAGGGAGCCGGGCGCTTATTAATCCCAGCCTTGTTCCCCGGGAGGGGCCAGGGCCCTGCACACGAGTGGAGGGGGAGGGGGCTCTGGCAAGGGAGGCTGCCCCCAGCCCTCAGCCCCCCTGCTCAGTTGAGTTTCAGACAGGAGCTGCAGAGAAAGCTTTTCTGGTGTACATGTGTGTGTGGGCAGTGTCCACGCACATGTGTGGAGGGCTAGGGATATGTGTGTGTGTGTAAGGGGAACATGGGGGGGGGGCCTGGTGACATTAGACAGAAATACTCCTGAGGAGGCAGGAGGCACACAGGGTGCTGTATGCTCCCAAGGACCTTCCCCTGCCCACCCCCAGCTTCTGAGAGCTGCCCTGGGCCTGCACAGAGAGGTGAGGAGAGCGTGTGGGCAAGGTCATGCAGGTGGAGCCCAGCAGCCCTCGGGGGGGGGGGGGGCACCATTTAGAGAATTCCACGGGAGGAGCACCTCCTGGGGTGTGCAATCTATGGAGCGGCTTGAGGACAGGCCGTGCTCCTGGGTCTGGGCTGTGGGCCTGCAGGCTGGCTTGGCTTTGAGCAGAGTGGGAACTGTGGTAGGATGTGATACAAGGGATGGTACAGTATTTCCACTTTTCATATTCCTGAATCTTCCCTTTATCAACAAACTGGGATAGGCCTGTCTTATGCATCTCATAGGATTGTTGAACAGCTCATGTTAATTCACCCATCACCCATTCAACAAACTTATTGAATGGTTACTATATGTACATACCTTAACTACCAAGAGCTCAATACTTCAGAGGGTGGGAAAGGGTTTAAAACCAACCAACCAACAAAACCTCATTGCCATTGGTCTCTGTTGACTCGCAGCAACCCCTTGTGGGTTTCTGAAACTCATGGCTTCTGGGAGTAGAAAGCCTATCTTTTCCAGAGGAGCTGCTGTTGGTTTCCAACTGCTGACTATGTGGATCACAGCCCAGCTCCTAACCAAGACACCACTCTACCACCAGAGCTCCAGGGGTGGGGTTAGTATTTGGAAAGTGCTCAAACTCGGTGCCATGGAAAGAGGCAGAGGAAGTACCATCCTCCCAGCCTGTTACATACATGTTCTAGGATGATATCTTTGGAGGCGCAATGTAGTGCGGCAGGCTCCTCTGGAGCCGGGCAGAGGCTCCCATGTATGTCCTGTGCTCATAATGACCCTGCCACATCGCTGGAGCTGAGGGCTGAGGCTGTTGAGCACTTGCTCAGTGTGGCAATACCAGAGAGGTTCATTTGACAGTGGCTCGCTCAAGTTGGGGGCACTGACAAAATTCCAGGAGCCTATTTAGGAGCGTAGAGGGAGGCTCCTTGACTGGTTTCTCATACAGACGGTGAGTTTTCAGGGCCTTTGCTGCACTATGGTCCCAACTCCTCATGGGAAACAGTAAGGAGGAGGAGCTGGGTTGAATGAAAGAAAGAGGACCAGTGAGACTGGGAAGGGCAGGCACTTTGGGGAGGAGGCCAGCTGCCTCAACCATCCCCAGAGGCTTTGGCGATCCTCTCATCCCTCATCCTCCTAAGTTCAGGAGATCCCTCCCTAGCTTAGGAAGAGCTCCCTTCAAATCTTCAGAGAACTTCCCAGGGGAGTGAGGCAGACAGCTAGCTGGAGCACATCAAAGGTTGGTAACTGCTCTGACCAAAACTTGGAGCCCTGGGATGGGCAAGGCACAGGAACAGCTGTCTGAGAATCCTGAGTCCTGGTTCATGGTGGTAAAGCCAAGGCCCACAGGCCTCAGTCATTTCAGGCCTCTGACAGTCTCTGAACTCCTTTGCCCAAGGGCCTCCCTGCTCTTAGGTCCCAGTCTAAATGGTCAAAAACACCTGGCTGTTTTAATTGAAGAGAATTATGGAGGTGAGAAGAGAAGAAGGCCCACAAAATTCTGGAGATTGTGTTTCTTGTCTTTTAGGAAACCCCAATCTAATAAACTGTCCCTGCCTGCTCAGAAATCTCACTGTAATGGGAGGGGACATCATTTGTTCTCTAAGAAGTCCATCTGATGGTAGTGACATAATTCTCTGTCCTTAAGAAACCTAGTCTGATGGGGAAGCAGGACACAAACACCTCCACCACCATCCCTGGCACAAAGAGTCATGACCTGGAAGAATAAGAGACGCTCTACCTGAGTACCACTTTGCTAGAGCAGGAGGAGTGAGTTATGTAGTGAAAGCTCTATGGTGTGTACAGTGGTGTCCATGACGACTGGGGGAAGTGCTTTATTAGACACTGAGCCCCTATCTCTTCTCTCCCCTTTTCTGTGGGGAGGGCTGTGGAGAGAGCATGTGCTGTGGACAAGGTACAACCTCTCTGAGCTTCAGCCTCCTCTGTAGGAAACATTGAGACGGCATTTGTTGATCCCTAAGGTCCTTGTCAGCTCCAATAGCCTAGACTTCCTGGTCTGGCCCTCTTCTCTCAGCTTCCTCTCCCTCCAAACCTCCCCCACTCCTGCCCTTCCTCTCTGCCTTCCATTTGTTCTCTCCTGTAGGCAGGTGGTCCAGCCAGCTGCTTGGCTTTGAGATCCCACCCACAGTGTGGTGTAGGGTGGGGGTCGGCTAAGGAGAAGATGGCTGGGTTTAGAGCTCAGGCTGAGGGCACTGAGGTGAGGCCATGGCTTTTGGTAGTGTTTCCCAGTCCCTTCAAGAAGGGAAGATTTGTGGGGAGGGGTGAAGTGTTGGAGGGCTCTCCTAGTTGGGGCTGTGGGAGGTCTGGGTCCCTCAGGGAGGCTGGGAAAGGCAGGAAGACAAGAACAGGTTGCACTCCACTTCCCCTGAGCTAGGGGACATTGGGGCTAGAGCTGGGCCAGGCTGGGCGGTTCCAGCAGCTGCTGGCTGGGTGTGCTTGTTGTGAGGGAGCTGGGGTGGGGAGGGCCATGTGGATTGGAAGGGACAGCTGGGCTGGCCAGGAAGTCTCTCTCGACTGACACCCCTCCTGAGACACTGCCCCTTCTCCCCCAACTACACACAGATCAGGATGGAGGTGGGGGTGTGGAACTCTCCACCCAGAACAAGAGGTCAGACAGAGACAGGGGAGATTTGGGGGAGGGTGGGGGTTGGGCCTAAAAGGAGGCTCTGTGATTTCCATCTGAGCCTCTCCATCAGGCTTCTATGAAAAGCGCTTGGGTCACATGGAGTAGGCGTGGCTGCTGAGGTCTGGATGGCTGCACAGAGGGGTGACTGGGAGACTCAGCTTCTAGTCTTATTGGTCCCACTGGGCTCCTACATCACCAGCCCCTGTAACAATGCTCATGGAGGACCTGGAACCACTATGGCATAGAGGGGAACATGTGAGGCTGCTAACTGCAAGGTCAGCAGTTTGAGACCAAAAGTTTCTCTTCAGGAGAAAGGCGGGGTGCTTCTCCCAGAAAGTGACAGTCTCGGAAACCCACAGATGCAACTCTGCTCTTACAGGGTTGTTATGAGGCGCTGACTCGGTGGCAGGGAGTTTTGTGTTGTTTGTTTTAAGAACCACCATGTGTGCTGGACCTCACCTTGTTTCAGTAGATCTGGGGTGAGGCCAAGAATCTGAAATGCTCAGAAGTTCCCCAGTGATCCTGATGCTACTGGGCTACACTTTGAGTAACACTCTGGTTTCTGCTCAGCTGTCTTGCCCCTCTCCCAGCCCCTGCTCAACTACCCTGCTCCTCCTCCTCCCTCCCTCCCAAAGTGCAAACCATCCCAGCTGTTAGGGGTTAAGCACATGCTGGAGGTGGCAGAGGGCTAGAAATGTACCCTGTGGTGGGAGCATAGGGAAGTGAAATGGGGAAGGGGTGGAACTGGGCTCAACCTGACTTCTGTCTGACCCAGCCCCCAGCAAGGGCTGGGGGATTCTCTGCCCACTTCTTTCCTCTCTTTCCCCGAGCAATGACCCTCAACCTGAGACAGTCCTGGGAATTCCTACATGGATCAAGCCTCCTCTGAAGACTACCCATTGTCCACTGTCTCCCAGGTCTGTGAGCTAATTATTGCTTTTCAAATATATGCGGTTGTTGTTGGGGTAGATAAACCTAAAATCATTTAGAAGTCTTAATGAATTCCTATTTTCCTAATTTTAAAAATAATAAAAGAATCACACTTAGATAAAGACCTGAACTTTTGTCAAGATGAATTGCCTCAGTCAAGCCCAAAAGCAGACTGAGGCAATCCCCAGTGAGGTTGAGTGGTCCTGGATCCATCTCAGCTGGCTTTATGCGAGTTCTCCGATAGCTGTGACTCAGTGTCCTCATCTGCAAATGGGCTTGCTAACAGTACTACCTAGAGCAGAGAGGCACGCGCCATGTTTCCTGTCTCCTCCTGCACTGTGGCTACTTTCCCATTCATTCTCTGAAACCTCCCTGTGGCCACCCCACAAGCGTGCATGCACACACACACACACACACACACACACACACGCAGCCCAACATCCACCAGTACCAAGTAACGGTTGGTGATGCTTTGGGATTGAAGAGTGTACAGAATGATTAATTGGGGGTGGGGGGGGGGAGAGAAAGCATTAAAGAACTAGGGGGGGGGGAAGAATGATTAATTTAATGTTCTCTCACTTGATTCTCAAGGAAGCTTGGTATATGGGGCTCAAATGGAGCGGTGAGGGAGGAAGGGGACACTGGCCTAGCCAGCCAGAACAGCTGAATTAACCCTGGCAATCAATGGGGTGACAGATGTCACTGCCATATCGCTCTCACGCCCTAAACACACCTTATCAAGAGAAATTCAATGACCCCTTACTAGGGCAGCGCTCTCTGTCCACAAATCATCTTGACAACATGGACAGAAGCACATGAGTTCCTGTTGCTATATACCTGCTCTTGTGTGCCGTCTCCAACAGTCGGCATGGCCTGGTCCCAGCTAGCGTTCTGTCCTGGACTCCTCCAGCAACCTCTTCTTCCCTTTGCCCTCTGCTCAAAGCACACGGGCTTTCTTTCCGTTGTCATACAGAGCTCTTGTTCCTCTAGCCTCAGGGTCTTGACACGAGCTGCAACACTGTCTCCCTCCAGACCCTGCCCCTCCACGCTTTAGTCTGGCTAACTTTTCACCTCTTTACAATGTAATACTTTTGTCTGCAGCCCTTAATGGTGTTAATTTTACATTTGATGCCTTTATCTGCCTGGATATTCCACTTGACAGTCTCTTTTTCTCCTCACTCGCTGCCCACCATTGGAACTGGAGCCTACCACAGTGCCTGGCACGAAAGCACTACTTAATAAACCTGTGAAAGTTGATGCCGTTTCTGTCAGTCAATGAATAAAATACTTCCATAGGTTAAGCAACAGACGGGAGCTTGCGGTCAATCTGGCACCAAAAGGCCAAAGCGAAACTCCCCTGTGCCTCTGCTTATCAGACTTCCCTGGGCCCAGCTCTCAGGGAGCAGTGGTTTCAGCACCCTGAGTGCAGGTGAGAGGTAAGGCAGCTGCAGAGGAGTGGGGTGAGGCGGAGGAAGCGGAGGCAGGAGAAAGCCCAGAGATGAAGAGGCCACAGAGGACACTGCTCTCTTAGGACCCACTCCAGGACCGCCCCAAGGGGTTCCGTTTGATTGCTTTGCTTTGTGACGGCTCCACGCTTTCCTCATCTCCCCTCCTCACTCCTCCACTGCCTTCCCCTGGGTCCCTGGAGTTGGGCGAGTTTATTTTCCTTGGGAAGGCTTCCTGAAAGGGGAGCCTGGTTTTCCTGACACATGAAAAGTCTCTCAGACTGCTGTCTGACCCTTCCTGCAGAGCCCCAGCTTCAGGGAGTTTGTATAACATGCAGTCACACACGTGGACACTTGGAGTGGTCCTGGCACATGGGACCCACATGCACCAAGGACCCAGGTGAGTCTATTGTATGAGCACACCCATGTGTATGCAGACATGCCCCTCTCACATGTAGAGTAAGCTGTAGTGGTTGTGCGCGCACGCGCACACTTCCCCCCTACCCCCAGTGGTGCTGGTTTTTGCATGTTCAGCACGTACCCTCATCTGACCACATATAAGCGTCACTCCAAATATCCACATGTGCTGTGTCTACTCGTCACTGTCCTGCTGTGGCGAGAAGAGTTAGACTGATGGACACACGTGGTGTGTGTGGCAGTGAGTGGTTGGTTTGGCCCAGGGCCAGCTGCAGCTTCTCCCTGAGTCAGGTGAAACAGGCCAGAGACCACCCACTGCAGTGAAGTGGGTCCCCCCCCAATCTGTGGGTGGGAGGTAGGACGAGTCTGTCTTCAGGGTCCCCTGTCTCAAGCTCTTTCAGAGTAAAAGGCACCATCTGCTCTCCACAGAGGGCTCCTGGAAATTGAGATGCAGTCTCCCCCGCACCCCACTGCCTCTGCCACTCTCATCTCTACAAGTCTGAGCCACAGGCCCGGGCTCCACCCTCTGAGCTGGGTCTCATCAGGAATAGAAAGTCACAGGGTTGCTGTAGCGCTACCAACCCTCTCTAGCATCAACGCTCGGGGCATCTCCACCCACTACTTGGCAAGGATCTCATGCACAATGCCTTATTTAATGCCCCTAACAATCCCGGAGAGCTTTCTATTCTTTCACCGGTGGGGAAAACAGAGGGAGGCCAGGAGGGATGAAAGAAACTTGCCCTGTTGCCTGAGCTCAGGTCTGCTGTCACCCTAGTTCATGGTCTTGAACCTGGTACCATACCACTGCTAACTTCACTTGCCTCGAGGTATCTTCAGCTGTGGAAATGCCTACTTGAAAAACTTCATAGAAAGGAAGTGAGACGTTTTGTTTTGATTTTCAAATGTCAGGTACAGTGTCTGGCACAAAGGGAGCATCTACGAATTCAGTTTTCCTTTTCCCTGGGGTTCCCTTATGGAGAAAACCAAGCAGGTGCGACACTTGCCCAACTGGCAAATGGCAAGGGTGAAGTCAACCAGGAGTGAGGGTGGGTAAGGACACAAGCCCCTCCTCCCACTTCAACTTTAGGAGCCTGGCCCTCCCCAAGCTGCCTATTCACTATGGGGGGCAGGACTGAAGAGGACCGAACCGCTCCACACAGACACCCCCTGGGTGAGGGGGAGAGCATTCCCATACTCCCAGACGGAAGGAAAGGAAGGGAAGGGGCTAGGTGTGGAACCTGGGCCCAGGGAGGGAAGGAGCTGTCACACACTAAAGCCTTTGTGGGATTTCCAAGGGTCTAGGTACAAACACTTCATCTATCAATGTGTTTGTCCCTCCCTGGGGAAGGGGGGGGGTGGTTATGTGGGAGGGCCCAGAGGGCTAAGGCTGGGCAATCAGCAAGGGTTTAGGGCTGAAATTGGAGACACCCCTTTGTAACCTGAATCTAGTCCTTGGAAATGCAGTTAGGAGGAGGCTGCTCTGACCGGTTGGTTCGCTGGCCTGACTTATTCTGGGCCCCAGGGAGCCTCTTTCAGAGCCTTTGATTCCCCTTCCCCAGACCCCTGTTTGTTTGAGCAGAAACACTCAACACCCTTCTCCCCTTCCAGACCCTGTGCTCTTCCTGCCAGGGTCCTCCATGATGATGACTCCTACCTCCTATGCCTGCTCACCCCCTGGCCTGCCCTTCTGTCCTCCTTGAGTGAGTTCTTAACTTCTGCTCCATCCACACCCCTCTAATTCTGGGTGCTCCTTCCTCCTGTGTGCCAAACCTTTCTCGGGTAGAATCTGAATCCCCCTGCCCCCCCCCCCCCGCCCCTCCTTGAGCTCCTACTGCTTCAACCACGGCCTTGGCTCCTACTGCCCAAACACCTATCCAGTGTCCTAGCTGAGTCTCATCCAAGTCTTGGCTAGCTGGATAAGTTCTTGGCCTCTGCTCCTCAACTTCTGCCCCCAGGCCCAGCCAAGGTGATGATGCTGGAGCTGTGCGAGAGCAATTGTCCCAGCGACTTTTTAAAAAATTATTTTATTAGGGGCTCATACAACGCTTATCACAATCCATACATCTTGTCAAACAAATGCACATATAAAATTTGTGCATTTGTTGCCCTCATCATTCTTAAAACATTTGCTTTCTACTTAAGCCTTTGAATCAGCTCATTTTTCCCCTCCCTCCCCTCTCCCTCCCTCATGAACTCTTTTTTAAAAATAATTTATTTGTTGCCATCATCATTCTCAAAACATTTGCCTTCCACTTGAGCTCTTAAATAGGCTCCTCATTTTTCCCCCTCCCTCATGAACCCTTCATAATTCATAAATTATTATTTTGTTAGATGTTACACTGTCAGACATCTCCCCCCCCCCCCGCCCTCTTCTCTGCTGTCCATCCCCCGGGAGGAGGCCATACATAGATTCTTGTAATCGGTTCCCCCCTCATGAACTCTTGATAATTTATAAATTATTATTATTTTGTCATATCTTATACTGTACAGTGTCTGCCTTCACCTACACTTTTCTGTTGTCTGTCCCCCAGGGAGTGGGTACTATGGAGATCCTTGTAATCTCCCTTTCTACTCCACATTCCCTCTACCCTCCCTATATTGACACTCTCACCACTGGTCCTGAGGGGTTCATCTGTCCTGGATTCCCTATGTTTCCAGTTCTTATCTGTACCAGTGTACATCCTCTGGTCTAGCTGAATTTGTAAGGTAGGAATTAGAATCATGATAGTGAGGTGGATGGGTGGGTGGTGGAAGCCATAAAGAACTAGAAGAAAGTTGTATGCTTCATCATTGCTACACTGAACCCTGACTGGCTCGTCTCCTCCCCGAGACCCTTCTGTAAAGGGATGTCTTGTTGCCTACAGATGGGCTTTGGGCCCCCACTCCACACTTTCCCTCATTCACAATGATATGATTTTGTGTTCTCTGATACCTGATCCCTTCGACACCTCATGATCACACAGGCTAGTGTGTTTCTTCCATGTGGGCTTTGTTGCTTCTGAACTAGATGGCCGTTTGTTTATCTTCAAGACCTTAAGACCCCAGATGCTATATCTTTTGACAGCCTGGCACCATCAGTTTTCTTCACCACATTTGCTTATGCACCCACTTTGTCTTCAGCAATCATGTTGGGAAGGTGAGCATCATGGAATACCAGTTTAATAGAACAAAATATTCTTGCATTGAAGGAATACTTGAGTGGAGTCCCAATGTCCATCTGTTACCTTAATACTAAACCTGTAAATATAGGCACATAGATCTATTTCCCCATCCTCATATATAAATATATTTACATATGTACATGGTTGTATTTAGACCTCTATAAATGCCCTTTGCCTCCTAGTTCTTTCCTCTATTTCCTTTTACTTTCCTTTTGTCCCACTATCATGCTCAGCCTTCATTTGGGTTTCAGTGATTCCTCTCTGTTACATTGCCCTTGATCAAGCCCTACCAGGCCTCCTACACCCTCCTTGCCACTGATTTTGGAACACTTGTTGTTCCCTTGTCCCTGGGTTTGTTAACACCACTTCCTTTCCCCCACCTCCCCCTCTCCCATGTACCCCCTTCCCTTCCACCCCTGGAACCATAGTTCCTGTTGTTTTCTCCTCCAGATTGTTTATCCTGTGTATCTTATCTAAATAGATCTGCAGAGATAATAATATGCACAAAAACAAGATAGAGCAAAACAAAGCAACAAAAGAAAACAACAACAAGCCAATGACCAAAAAAAAAAAAAAAAAAGCCTGTAAATAGTTCGTGTTTGTTGACCTTTAGGAGTGTTTTCCAGTCAAGTCTGATGGGGTGTCATGTCCTGGCCCCAAAGTCTATTTTTGGTATTCACTTGGGACTTCCTTGTTCTGCTCCCCTTGCTGCTCTGTTACATACCCTTAGTGTTTTGCCTCGGTGTGGTGGGGTCAGATGAGGAGCAATTCCCACACTGCGTCTCCAGTGTTGTCCCCTGTAGGGCTATGCATCAGTGAGGGATGTCATGTCTCATAGTGGTCCTCTCTTTGCATTGGCTGCTCTGAGCAGGGATATCGTCCTCAAGGCTTGGTGGTCCAGGATGTGCTCCACTCTTTCTTCCTCCCCCTTCCTTTGGTCCTGTGTGCTCTGATCAGACCTGTCCCTCTTCCTGAGCTGTAGCTTCAGTGCCGTCCTCTGAAGTGAATTCTTCGTCCCAGCAACTTTTATGATACTGGTTTTGGAAAAGTTAGTGCTATTCATTTATTTATTCAAGAAATATTTATTGAGGGCCTACAATATTTCAGAGGAGCTCAGGCAGTACAGTGGTCAAGCGCTTGGCCGCCAACTGAAAGGACAGCAGTTGGAACCCGTCAGCTGCTCAGTGGGAGGGAGATGTGGCAGTTTGCTTTTATTAACATTCCCAATAAACCAAACCCAGGGCCACTGACTCTCACTCACAGCTTTGGAGACATTGTGGGGCAGTTTTCTGTCCTCTAGCCACTGTGAGTCTGCAAAGCTATCCACAGCATCAGGCTTACTATATACCAGACACTCTGTTTGATGCTAAAAGTGCTCATGGAGCTCACAGCTGGTGCACTCCTACGTTCTGGGCAAGAGGGGCCCTGGATCAGAGCCTCTTGTTGTTCCCCATCCCACAGAGCAAGGAATCTTTGGGATTTGCTTATATTATCCTCTCTACTCTCCCTGCTAGACCATGGTCTGGAACAGCAGTTCTCAATTTGTGAGTCACAACCCCTTTGGGGGTTGAAGGACCCTTTCACAGGGGTCACCCAATTCATAGCAGTAGCAAAATTACAGTTATGAAATAGCAACGAAAATAATTCTATGGTTGGGGGTCACCACCATATGAGGAACTGTATTAAAGGGTCACGGCCTGAGGAAGGTAGGGAACCGCTGGTCTGGAGTCTCAGTCCAGTAGTATGTAGAGCTATAATGGAGCCGGACACAGAAGGAAAAAGTCTGAAATACCGATCCTTATTTTTTAAATTAATACTTTATTATGGATTTGAGTCTTTTGTTTTAGTGTTGCAGTGAAATATTCATCGTCACTACTGGGCTTGTTGTTAGGTGCTATCCAGTTGGTTCCAACTCTTGGTGACCTATGTCCAACAGAACGGAACCCCGCCTGGTTCTGCATCATCTGCATAGTTGTTCTGATGTTAGAGTCCATTGATGCAGCCACTGTATCTGTCCCTCTTGGCACTGCACCCTCCACTTTACCAAACATAATGTGCTTTTCCAGGGACTGGCTTCTCCTGTTCAAAGTACATGAGGTGAAGTCTTGCCATCCTTCCTTCTAAGGAGCATTCATTCCAGCTGTCCTTCCAGCACAGAATTTGTTGGTTCTTTTGGCAGTCCATGATACTCAAGATTCTTCACCAGGACCATAATTTAAATGCATCGAGAGTTCTTGTCTTCCTTATTCAATGTCCAACTTTCAAATGTGTATTAGTTGACTGAGAATATCATGGTTTGGGTCAGGTGCACCTTAGTCCCCAAAGTAACACCCTTGTCTTTCAGTGCTGTAAAGAGGTCTGTGCAGCAGATTGACCCAACGCAATGCATTGTTTGATCTTGACTGCTGCTTCCGTGAGCACTGATTGTGGATCCAAGCAAGATGAGATCCTTTACAACTTCAATCTTCTCTCCATTTATCATGATGTTACCCATTGGTTCAATTTTTGTTTACATTGAGTTGTCATCCACACTGAAGGCTGCGATCCTTTATCTTCATCAGCAAATGCTTCAAGTCCTCCTCACTTTCAACAAGCAAGGTTATGTCATCTGCACATTTCAGGATGTTAATAAGCCTTCCTCCAATCCTGAAACTGAGTTCTTTTTCAGATAGTCCAGTTTCTGTGATTATCTGTTCAGTATGTGTATTGAATGTGTGTGATAAAAGGATACAACCCTGACACACACCTTTCCTGAATTTAAACCATGCAGTATACCCTTGTTCTGTTTTCACAACTGCCCTTGATTCACGGACAGGTTCCACATGAGTGCCATGCAGTGTTCTGGGACTCCCATTCCCCTCAAGGCTGTCCAGGGTTTGGTAAGGTCCACACAGTTGAATGCCTTTCCATAATCAATAAAATACAAGTAAACATCTTTCTGGTATTTTCTGATTTCAACCAAGATCCATCTGACTTCAGCAACGATACCATCTGTTCCACATCCTCTTTTGAATCTGGCCTGAATTCCTGGCAGCTCCCTGTCAACCTACGGCTGCAACATACTATTGAATGCTCGTCAGCAACATTTTACTTGCATGTGATCTCAATGATACTGTGGTTTATTTTGGTTATTCTGTGGGGTCGTCTTTATTTGTAGTTGGCACAAATATGGATCTCTTTCAGTTAATTAGCCAGGTAGCTGTCTTCCAAATTTCATAACATAGTCAAGTGAGTGCCTCTGAGCTTCTCATCTTCTTGAAACATGTCGATTGGGTATCCCATCAGCTCCTGGAACTTGTCTAGTCACTTCAGTGCAGCTTGAAAGTCCTCCTTCAGCAACATTGGTTCTTGATCAGATGCTACCTGATGAAGTGAATGAATGTCAACTAGTTCCTTTTGGCACCGCGAGCCTGTCTTCTTTGGATGCTTCCTGCATCAGTCAGTATTTGCTTATAGAATCTTTCAATAACGCAACTCAAGGCTTGGCCTTCCCCTTAGTTCTTTCAGTTTAAGATAGGCTAAGCATGTTCTTCCTTTTAGGTTTTCCTTGTTATGTTGTTGTTGTTAGAATTATTTATTTAATCATTTTATTGGGGGTTCCTACAACTCTTATCACAATCCATACACACATTCATTGTGTCAAGTACGTTTGTACATTTGTTGCTATCACCATTCTCAAAACATTTGCTTTCTGCTTAAGCCCTTAGTATCAGCTCCTCATTATTCTCCCTCCCTTTCCCCTCCCCCCTCATGAAGCCTTGATAATTTATAAATTATTATTATTTTGTCATATCTTACACTATCCGACATCTCCCTTCACCTACTTTTCTGTTGTCCATCCCCGAGGGATGAGGTTATATGTAGATCCTTATAATTGGTTCCCCCTTTCAATCCTACCCTCCCAGTATCGCCACTCTCACCACTGGTCCTGAAGGGATCATCTGTCCTGGATTCCTGTGTTTCCAGTTTCTAGCTGTACCAGTGTACATCCTCTGGTCTAGCCAGATTTGTAAGGCAGAATTGGGATCATGACGTGGGGGAGGAGGAAGCATTTAGAAACTACAGGAAAGTTGTATGTTTCATCGTTGCTACACTGCACCCTGACTGGCTCGTCTCCTCCCTGAGACCCTTCTGTAAGGGGATGTCCAGTTGCCTACAGATGTGTCTTGGATCCCCACCTAATACCTGATCCCTTCAACACCTCATGGTCACACAGGCTGGTGTGCTTCTTCCATGTGGCCTTTGTTGTTTCTGAGCTAAATGACCCCTTGTTTACCTTCAAGCCTTTAAGACCCCAGATGCTATATCTTTTGACAACCCAGCACTATCAGCTTTCTTCACCACATTTTCTTATGCACCCATTTGTCTTCAGCAATCGTGTTGGGAAGGTGAGCACACAATGATATGATTTTTTGTTCTTTGATGCCTAATACCTGATCCCTTCAGCACCTCGTGATCTCACAGGCTGGTGTGCTTCTTCCATGTGGCCATTGTTGCTTCTGAACTAGATGGCCACTTGTTTGTCTTCAAGTCTTTAAGACCCTAGATACTATATCTTTTGATAGTCGGGCTCCACCAGCTTTCTTCACTACGTTTGCTTATGCACCCACTTTGTCTTCAGCAATCATGTTGGGAAGGTGAGCATCATGGAATGCCAGTTTAATAGAACAAAATATTCTTGTATTGAAGGAATACTTGAGTGGAGTCCCAATGTCCATCTGTTACCTTAATACTAAATCTGTAAATATAGGCACATAGATCTATTTCCCCATCTTCATATATAAATATATTTACAAATGTACATGCCTGTATTTAGACCTCTATAAATGCCCTTTGCCTCCTAGTTCTTTCCTCTATTTCCTTTTACTTTCCTCTTGTCCCACTATCATGCTCAGCCTTCATTTGGGTTTCAGTAATCCCTGTCAGTTACATTACCCTTGATCATGCCCTACCAGGCCTCCTACACCCTCCTCACCACCGATTTGGATCACTTGTTGTTCCCTTGTCCCTGGGTTTGTTAACACCACTTCCTTTCCCCCAAACTCCCCCTCTCCCATGTTCCCCCCAGGACCATAGTTCCTGTTGTTTTCTCCTCTAGATTGTTCATCCAGCCTATCTTATTTAAACAAACCTGCAGAGGAGATAACATGCACAAAAACAAGACAGAGCAAAACAAAGCAACAAAAGAAAACAAAACATCAACAACAACCAAAAGCCAATGACAAAACAATGATGACAACAACAACAAAGAAAAGCCTGTAGTTAGTTCAAGAACTGTTTGCTGACCTTTAGTAGTATTTTCTGGTCAAGTCTGATGGGGTGCCAAGCCCTGACCCCAAAGTCTATTTTTGGTATTCCTTGGGGACTTCATTGCTCTGTTCCCCTTGCGTTCTATTGCATGCCTTTAGTGCTTTACCTCAGTGTGGTGGGATCAGACCAGGCGCAATTCCCACACTGTGTCTCCAGTGTTGTCCCCTGTAGGGCTATGAGTCAGTGAGGGATGTCATTGTCTCATAGTGGGGCAGGCCATATGGTCTTTTCTGTGGATTGGCTGCTCTGAGCGGGAATATCGTCTTCAAGGCTTGGTGGGCCCGGATGTGCTCCACTCTCTCTTCCTCCCCCTTCATTTGCTCCCATGTGCTCTGATCAGACACGGCTCACTCTAAGAGGCAGCTTCAGTACTGTCCTCTGAAATAAATTCTTCTGGGGGAGGGGCAGGTGTCCACATAGTAGGAATTTGGGCTGGCCCCCTTTTTGGTTTTCTAAGCTTATGGAGTCCCTTAAGTTTTGAACCTGTTTCATCCTAGTTCTGGTCCAAGGAGCCCTGGTGAGACTCATCTCAGTCCTGGCCTAAGAATCCCTGGTTGCGTAATGAGTCACACATTGGGCTGTTGACCACAAATCCAGCAGTTAAAACCCCCCAGGTTTTGAACTATGCTCTATAGGAGTAAGATGAGGTTTTCTACTCCTGTTCAGATTTACAGTCTTGACTGGGGTGGGTGGGGGTTTCGAGGGGAGGAAAAAAAAAACACCTTCTCTGTTTCAAAAAAAAAATTACAGTCTTGGAAAGACTACAAATAGGAGTAGTTATAGTCTATGCTGTTTGAGTTGGAATCAACTCCATGGCGATAGCAGTTGAGTTTGGTCTGGTTTGATGCCTAGCTCTGTCCTGATCATTAATATTCCCTACCTAAGTGACTCCAGACCATTTTATGGTCCTTACCTACCCTTCTGAGAGTACAAGTGTACAAGTGTGTACAAGTGTACACACTCTGGAGTCTGAACGTAACCAAGGCACAGCGTCTAGAGAGTGGGTGAAGCTTATACACACACACGTGGGCTGGTGAGATGTAGAAAGGAACTATTGGTGGAAAGAAAAGGTGACCAAGCTCGAAGATGGGGTAACACCACCACGCTGGTATGCAAAACAACAAAAGAAAAACTCACTGCCGTCAAGTCAATTCTGACTCATGGTGACCCTATAGGACAGGGTAGAACTGCCCCTGTGGGTTTCCAAGACTGTAAATCTTTATGAGAATAGAAAGCCTCATCTTTAGTACACAGGACAGCTGGTGGATTTGAACTACTGTCCTTGAGGCTAGCAGCCACTGCTCCACCACAATTCCATAAAACTCTAAGGAATTCTAAAATGGAACCTGGCCTTCTCGGCCTAGGTATGGACGTCATAGTTTATTTGTCCGTTTACTTGATTTAAAAAAATCCAGACAGCTTTAAAAAATCCAGACAGCTTGTAGGTGGGCTTCTATTTGTACTTTTGCCTCTAGTCCTGCAAATAGTAGGCGTGGCCTTGCTCATGGGGTGCTAAGTGAGGAGAGACAAGTTATTAGGATGGAGTAGCCCAGCCACTGAATTCCCACCTGTATACCTTTACTCTTGCTCTTCCCACTGCTTCCAACTCCTACCCATCCTGTAAGTACCCCTGCTACCCTCTTTCACCTCTTCCTCCTCCAGTCCTATGCCTATCGGTACTATCCAATGGTTCACTACCTAGTAACAACCCTTGCAGTGCTATTTTGGGCTGGTTCATGTGGTTACACCTTGTTTGTTCTTCATGCCCCCTACAGTATTGAGCTTGGAAAAGAGAAGATTGGGAGTTAGCTAGAGACCTCGGTTAGGTACTGCCCCAGTCCTTACTAGCTTATTTCCATGAGCAAGTTTTCCGAGTCTCAAATTTCTCATTTATAAAACAGGGATAAAAAGGCCTGCTTGGCAGGGTGTTGTAAATATAAATTGTATTATATATAAAGGTTCTGACAAAAAGGGCAGTCAATAAAATGTTCTACATAATAATTATATTACTATAATAATAAACTAAGATATAGTTTTAGATTTATTATTAGGCTACTTTATTATTAACATGGACATTATAATTATATATTATAAAAAGCATTACATAAATTGAATGATTGAATGGAATGATTAGGAGGACCAGGAAACCTAGGGGAGTGGAAACGGACCCCTCTTTGACTGCTGCTTTTCTAACTGGAAGAGCCTGAGGGAGCCTGGGACAAGTTTGCTCTGGTAAGAGGATCCTGGAAATCCATGGTTCAGCCCTGAGCATTTGGAATGGGAGTGAGCAATACAGGGCTTAGAATTAATCCTTCCACGTGGCTAAAGCCTCTTGACCCTGGGCACTGCACTTAGCCACAGCACCCACACCCCTTGGCACAGCCCAGTCTCTACCCCACTGGCAGATGCAGCTGTGCACCAGGCATCACCTTGGTCTGCAATGGAGCAGCCAATCTTCCCAAGTGGCTCTGGGTTGGTCCTAACACACCTCAGAGTGGCTGCCCAGGGAAATCATGGGAACCAAGGGCAGAGGAGCAGGACATGACTGGATCCCCCAGGACCACCCACCCTGACCTCCTCTCTTTGGTTATTGAAAACAGATTTCCAAGGAGTTAGCAACCATGCCAGCCACTGATGTTGATTGCTGACCTTCAGCCCAGCCAATGGTTTAATCCCCAGCTGCAGCCACATTAGCATGACTAGCTAAGGAGCAGTGTGCTAGGGCAGGTGGACATGGCGTGAGGGGCTGTGAGGAAAGGGAGGTACCTGTTGTGTGATTGAGTCAAAAGACTGCCCTGAGATAGAGTGGCTCAAAACTGCATGCCCCATATTAAGACCAGCTCCCGGGCATCAAAGAGACTAGTTTGACAATGGGGAGCCTGTGTCCAGGCCTTCTTTGCCCCTTCATTTAGGGGAACCCCTAGTTAAGTTCATCACTGGAGAGTCTAGAGAGCTGAGAGTTCACCTACATGTAGCCGAATTCTAGACTGGAATCTCTTGTAAAGATCCAGTTGTTGACTTCCAGGTGCATGCAAACGTGTAAGTGGTTTGGGGTCGGATGGAGTCTTTCCCTCCATCCCCTGGCAGTGACCATAGCTGATTCCCCTCCTAAAAACTCCACTTCTCCCAGTTGGGATATGATTTTTTGGCAAGCACCTGCAAGCATTTTCCACTGGGGAAATTACAAGGTGATTACTGGTGGTGGAGAAATTCCCTTTGTCTGGGAATACTGAGCGAGCAGATGAGAAATGAAGAAAGCATCAGGGGCATAGAACTTAAAGATGATGAGAGAGAGTTCAAAAGAAGAGAGACAGATGAGCAGATGAAGTAGTGGAGAGGCGGTAGGGAGACTGGGGAGCAGTGACTCTTCGGCTCTTAGGAAATGGGTAGTTGGCCTGGAAGGGACGCTGCCTGGAGATCCAAAGACCTGCTCCTGCTGCTGATCTTCGCCCCTTTCTTCTCTGTCTTCCTTCAATTGCCTCTCCTTTGTTCCTGCCCCAAGAAATGGAAGGCTGAGGCCTAGAGTTACCTTCCTCCTCACTCAGTGCAAGTATTTCCCTGGGGAAATGCCTAAGGGAGAGTCACTCTCCACCTCACAATAGCAGCTCTCTCTCTCTCTCTCTCTCTCTCTCTCTCTCTCTCTCTCTCTCTCTCTCTCTCTCTCTCTCTCTCTCTCTCTCTCTCTCTCTCTCTCTCTCTCTCTCCTAGGTAGGCACTGGAAAGCCAGTCACAGGCACAGGGAGGAGAGGCTTTGTGGGAACCTGTAGGAACTCAGAAGTAAGCAAGCAAGGTTCTAGAACAGGATGGAACCAGTTCCACGTTCAAATGACAGAGTACACATTCAGCCAATCAGACAGGGGGAAAAGAAGGGTTGGGCTCATTTGAAGAGGGGGTGTGAGGTGAGAGAGGCACTGGGGACTAGGTCAAGGTGCTGAGGGGCTAAGATGGTGAGGTGGAGCCTGGGAAGCTGCTGGCCCCAGGTGGGTTCAGGGGCTCTAAGGGGGAGAGGCAGAGCTTTCAAAGTCTGACATAGACTTGAGCAGAACAGAGAATCTTCTGAGGGATTCTATATAGGGGAGAAGACCTCCTCCCTTTTTGTGAGCCCATGTCCCAGGTAAGGGTAGGCCTGGAAGAGATAGCACCCTGGGAGCAGTTGCCATGGAAACTGTCTTGTCACCTCCCCACCCCCCATCCACAGGCCAATCAAGTGTTTCTGAAACCCAAGGGCTCCTGGCAGCCCCACCCAACACAATACAGCCAGTACAGCAGACCCATCTCTGAAATAAACACCATATAAGAACAACAACCCCCAGAAACTCCAAAGGGGCTTTGATGTTGGGGCCAAGGGTTTTGACTAAACAAACTGGAAGCGATTTAGACCGGGAAATGCTGGCGCTGCTCTGCTGCACTGGGGAATTGAGTCAGGCCGGGACTCTGCCCTCTGACCCACCCATAACCAACCAACTCTGGAGCCTGCAGGCACCTCAGCAAGAGTGCCCAGTCTGGAAAGGAGTGTGTGCATATCCCCTGCTCCCCCTCCTTCCTCTGTGGGTCTGCCCAGTAAATGCCAGGTTATGAGGCAAGTGGGCAGGTTGGTCAGGCCATTACCACGTCTTCCCTTTCTCTCCACGTAAGTCCCCAGGGTGCACCATCCACCACTCTCCATCATGTCTTCACCGGAAAGGCCACCCTCTCACATCCTTGATCTCCTTGAACCCTGTGGCAGTCCGAGAAGTCCTGGACCTTCTCTCGTCTGCTGGCACTGGGAATGTCAGCCCCTCTGAGGAGTCGGGGCAGGGTCTTCGTGTGTGCCCAGCCTGTCCCACACAGTGCCTGATGCAGCTAATGATGCAGCACGGTTGTCTCGTGAACTGTGCTGAGTTCAAGTCCTTGCTCCGTCACAGGCTTCAGCTTTTCTTTGCAAATAAAAAAACAAAACTGGCCAAGGGCTCAAGAAGAAAGAAAATGTTTCGAAAATGATGATGGCAACATATGTAGAAATGTGCTTTGCACAAAGGATGGATGGATGGATTGTGATGAGAGCTGTGCAAGCCCCCAATAAAATGATTTAGAAAAACCCCAACTTGACATATATATATATATATATATATATATATATATATATATATATATATATATATATATATCTTAAAAAGTTGATACTCAGATCATGTGATGTTTTACATACCCACACTCATGTGGATACAAAATATACCTGAAGTTCCCAGCCTGGAGACTGGTGAGACAGATGCACCCCATAGGGCTTCCCAGGCTGTTTGCGTTAGGGAAGCAGACTGCCCCAGCTTTCTCGCTCAGAGCAGCTGGGGGTTGAAACGCCAGCCTTTTGGTTAGCAGCTGTGTGCTTAACCACTTTGCTCCAGGGCTCCTCAGGTACGCAGGGACAGCTTATAATTGCTGTTCTTACTTTAGGCTACTTCTCTGCTGGTCTGTATCTCATTTGTAGTGAAGCAGAACCTACATTTGTAACTGGGCACAAAGGGGCTCAGAAAAGGGGGCTTGAGTTTCCCTCCAAAGTGGAGATTCTGGCAGGAAGGCAATTGGTGCTCCTTCCCCCACTGGACCTCCCTTCAAGTGTGTAGTGCTTTGCCCATTAGGGAGGAGGGAGTGGGGGTGGTAGAGACTGGGTTTCATCTGGGCCTCCTAAAAGAGACTGACTACCCTGTAAGAAGGTCCTGTTCCCTTGCCCCTCACACTGTACCCTGCCTGCTTTCTCTCCCTGACATCCTCTCTCTAAAAGCCATCTGCCTTCCTGCCTTTTCCCTCCCCCTTTGTCTTAATTATTGTTTTACATTTAATCACCAAGTCTTGAGTAATAAGATCCTAAAGGAGCTAGTGAGGCCTCCCCAGGCTGGACTACACTCACAAAGGAAAACCGAAACAAACAAAACAAGGGAACCGGATGGCCCAGCCACAGGCGCACACTTTCTTCCAAATCTACACGCAGTCCTCAATGCTAACAAAGAGGGACAAGGAGCACAGGCATGCCACCCCCCCACCTTCAGACACAAGTCTGAACTAAACAAAGAAACCCCGACAAAGCAGCCTGCACACACCAATGTTGTGCAACACGCTTGTGCACGGACTCACAGGAGCCGATGACTGTACATCAAGCTTCACCTCCCAGCCCAAGCCCAAAAATCTGTCTCCAATTATCTGGCCCGTGTTGGGAGCAACAGGAAATCCAGAGCTGCCTCTGTCTTCTGGGGGCGATGCCGGGATTTCAGCCATTTCTCTATCCTTGGAAAACAAAAGCCTCTGGCCACGTCTCCTTTTCACTGCCTCCATATCAGTGGGGGCTAGGAGGGTGTGGGTGCACAGGTCGGGGGTAGAACTCTAGCTCAAGAACAACCTGACCCGCCTGGAAAGGGGTAGGGGCCTCTGAGCCCTGAGCATGATTCTTTCCAACCTTCCCCAAAACACGGAATGGGACAGTTGCTTGGGTCAAGGATGGGGGCCTATGGCATATCTTGGGGACCTGGGTAGTAACAATGATCCTACACAGCAACTTCATGGCGTAATCATGCGGCAGAGTGCAACAACCATCAGACCCGGGCTCCGGTCCCACATCTGTGCGAGCCAGCTGCCAAAGATTTCACTTCTCAGAACCTCACTTAGAAAATGGAGGCAATAACAGCCAAAGGCCTTTCAGGGTGGCTGTGAGTAATGAGTGAGTTGGTCCGAGTGCTTGTGAAGCTGAGAAAGCACCACGTCAGTGTCATTGTTGGAAACCGATGGTGTCCCAACCTGCAGCAGTAGTCGATCTGCCAGCCCCCCACCCCCACCCCCCGCCCCTGCCCAGATACGATGCTCTCTTTCTCATTCTCCAGATCCACTTGGCTAACTCTACAGTGGAGAAAAACATCTCAAGGAGCTTGCGTCCACTCCTTTATTGCTCTGCCCTTATTCGATGGGGCAGGTCCCACCATACTGGCAGTTCACTCACTTGACCATGCAGCCTGCTCCTTATCATTCCCAGTTCTTGTGTCTCTATGTCATCTGAACCCAGTGATGGCAGCTCAAGGGAGGGGAACTCCCACTAGAGCTGGGGGCCTTTCTGCTCTTAAAGGCACCTAGCCCAGCAAGTAGCTTTCCCTGATTGAGCCTGGACAATTCATTTATTTCCCTGGACAATGGACACATGACCTACTTTTCTCTGTTTAGGTGAATGTTAGAGGTTGTGTCCGTATAAAAAGACTTTGAAAAACTTGTGAGCTCCATGGTGGGAGTGGCGACACCGGGAGGGAAGGGGGTGTAGAAAGGAAGAAGCGATCTTGGAGATCTATGTGTAACCTCCTCTCTGGGAGATGGGCATTGGGAAGGTGGGTGAGGGGAGACGCCGGGCAGTGTAAGATAAGATAAAATAATTATTTATAAACTATTAAGGGAGCAGGGGGAAGGGGGGAGCGGGGAGGGAGGGGGAGGGGAAAAAAAGGAAACCGAGCTGATTCCAGGAACTCAAGTGGAAAGTGAATTTTGAGAATGATGAGGGCAACGAATGTATAAGGGTGCTTTACTCAATTGATGTATGTATGGATTGTGATAAGAGTTGTATGAGCCCCAATAAAAAGATTTAATAAAAAAAATAAAAAAGAAAAGTTTTGAAGTAGAACAAAAACCACAAAAACTTGTGAGCCCCAAAGAACTAGATGATGCCCAGTGTCCACTAGCAAGTTGGGCTGGGAAGGGGTCTCATTAGAAGGCCTGGATAGAGCAGGAGAACAATGTAGACCCAAACTCAAAATCGCAAAAGGAAATGGAAATAGGAAGGAAGTGGGCTACAAGATGTTACTTTGAGGAGACAGCAATCAATGAAACGAAACTCAATGTTTGTTGAATGGAAACTTAACCAGCTCTGTAAACTTTCATCTACTTCATAATAACAAGGTTTATTTTTTAAGTGTTAAAGAAAGGTAGTGGAATTTTCCTGTGAATTTTTAAGTCCCCTTGTACACGTGGGTGGTTCCCACAGAGGCTTTAAGGAAAGAGCTTATGAAGGACTCTGGGACCCTCTCTGAGGAGCTCTGGTGGTGCAGTGGTTATACAATGGGCTGTGAACCAAAGGATCAACAGTTCAAAACCACCAGTCACTTCTTGGGAGAAAGCTTGGAAACTCCCAGGGGCAGTGCTACCCTGTCCTGTAGGATTACGATGAGTTGGCATTGACTCGACAGCACTGAGTTTGGTTCTTAGGGGACCCTCTGTGGTTTGGAATGGTTCAGAATTTGGCACAATGCCAATCACTAAATCCAGCTTCAGCACTTTTCAGCATCTGTAATTGTAAAGTCGTTGCTGTGTTAGTCTGTAGTTGTTTTCATCTAAGCTCCTCCACCAAGTTAGGAGTTCCCAAAGCCCTCCCCACCTTCTGCCATCAAACAGCAGTGCTGGGTCACCTTCTAACACTTGAGTCTTGGCCCAAGAACACAGGAGAGCAGGACTGTGTAACAGGCTAGAATTGACGAGTCATCATTCTTCAGGGCCTTTGGAGAAGAGCCAACCTTGTTTGAAATCTGGACTTTAAAATAGAGGAAATCCAAAGCTAATATAGCAAGATGGGAAAGCTAGTTTTCCCTAACACAAAAGACCCAATGGGCTGATAAGGAGACAGTGGAATTAAGGGAGAAAGTGGAGGGGATCGGGAATAGAAGATTGAGAAGGAAGTCTGTTTGTGCCCTCGGTGGGGAATAGCCTTGAATGGGAACAAAGTCACAATCTCTTGGAGGATCTGTTTGACTTTTACTGATTCCAGGGCTTCCACTTGGGTCCCTCCCCATGGTGCCTCAGAGCAGCCCCCAGGTGCCACATGTCGCCATCTCAGTTGGTTTTCCCTTCTCTCTTGGAAAAGACAAACCAGCACAAAAAATGCCCTCCCTTCGGACTTTCTAAAACATTTGAGGTTTTCAATGTGGGCAAAGGGGCACAAAACAGTCCATCACAGGAATTAAGAGGACCCACCTGGCTGCCTTGGTGGCACAACGGTTAAGCACTTGATTGATAACCCAAAGCTCTGTGGTTCAAACCATTAGTTGCTCTGCATAAACATTACAGCCTTGGAAACCCCGTGGGGCAGGGTTTCTCCTGTGTCCTACAGGGCTACTATGAAACAGACTACAGAAAAAGCAGCGGGTTTGGTTTTTTCATTTAACTTGATTGCCTGACCCAAGCTCAGCAGGATGCTCAGAGGGTCCACCCTTGAAGCCCAGCTGAGGGAGCTGGCGTTCCAGACTGCAGCTAGCAGTGAGTCACAGTCTAGCAATGTTATCTGTCAAGTGCTGCAGCTCCCTGGGTTGGCCATGCCCACAGCTTCTTGTGGCCTAGATTCTCCCTGGGGTGTTCCTCAGTCTTCCAAAATGTGGGGATCACACTGGTAGCTTCTCCTGTACACGCGCCACTTCCTTAGCTCCAGCTGGTATTTTGGGGGATCCATCCAGCTAGTGGGGGAACCCAGCCAAAGAGATGCTGGAAATACAGGGCAACTACTCCAGAATTTGAGCTAAAACATCTTAGCAGGGGAATGCTGAAGGAAAGGCCCTGAGGAGACCTGCGTGGCAAAGAGCTAAGAGCGTCTGTAGCTGAAAGCTAAGAACAACGGGGGGGGGGGGGGGCCACTAGACAAGGTGGTGTTTCATTTTGTTGCAAACAGGGTCACTTTGAGTGAGAACTGATTTAATGGAACCTAACCATAACAACATATATGAAAAGATTTTATGGCATGTAAATTATCAATAAAACGTAAAAACAAAACAAAACAAAAAACCCTTCGAAGCAAGGGGCAAGTAAACCTGTCCAAAGAGGGAGACAATGCTAGATGTGGGGGGATGAGAGATGGCTCAGTATATCTCGACAGGTTTATGATGCATCATAAGCATCAAGAGGCTGGGCGTGGGATCTGCAGAGAATTTGCTAGTTCTTCCATGAGACTTCATTCTTCATGCAAAGGATACCCTGAAACATCACACCCAAATAATCCCTTCAACTGATTCACAGAACACAGTCATTTACCAACAACTTGAGATCCGCTTAAGGCAAACACATTGGTCCAAAAGGGACACATTTAACCTTGTCCCTGGCTTCACTCTTCATGTCTTCTTTCACTACCACTCTAAGTTTAGGGGGACTTTTTTATTAAAGCCATTTCATTGGGGGGCTCTTACAAATCTTATGACAATATATTCAGTTGTATTAAGCACATCTGTACATATGTGGCCATCATTTCCAAAACATTTCTTTCTTCTTGAGCTCTTTGTATCAGCTCCTCTTTCCCCCTCCCTCCCCCACCTCCAAACCTTGTGAATCCTTGATCAATGATATATTATTGTTGTTATTTCCTGTCTCCCTTCACCCACATTTCTGTTATTCATCCCCCTGGGGGGTGGGCTATATATCCAACCTTGTGATGGGTTCCCCTTTCTTCCCCTCCCCCTCAACCTCCACCCTCTCCCTCCCCTCATGATATTGCTACTCCTATTACTGTTCCTGAGGGTTTTCTCTGTCCTGAATTCCATGTGTCCTGAGGTCTTACATGTACCAATGTGTATACTCTAGTCTAGCTGAATTTGTAAGGTAGGACTGGGTCATGGTGGTGCGGGGTAGGAAACATTCAGGAACTAGAGGAATGATGTGTGTTTCATCGGAGTTTAGGGAATCTTATATTTTAATATATCTTTTAAGTATCATCAGATCCATTAAACAATAAGTCAGGGTCTAAGTAATTTTAAAAAATTGAAAACACTCTCATGTACACTTCTCTAATGATGCTCTGAATAGCCAAAGTAGATGACTACACCAAAACCCCCCAACTTTGTTACCCTCAAGTTATTTCTGACTCCAACACTGTAAATCTTTATAGAATCAGACTGCACATCTTCCTCCCACGGAGGGGCTCGTGAGTGAGTTTGAACCTTGGACCTTTTAGTTGGCAGCTGAGTATTTAACCACTACGTACATAACCCTGCATGGTAAAAGCTGTGTGGCTATTTCTCTTTCCAGGCTGTGAAATTAAGAAACTTGGTCAAGGTCATCTGGTTACGGAATGATAGAGTAAGAGTGAAAATTCAGGTCTTCTATCTCTGAGACAGCACTCTTTCTTTGGAGTAAGACTAGTTGTCTTCCTTCTGCACATATCTATAGAGTCACTACTACCGAGTCAACTTCCATTCCTAGCAACCCTGTGGGACAACCCTGTGGGAACTGCCGCTATAAATCTTTGTGGAAGTAGGGAGCCTCATCATTCTGCCATGGAGTGGCTAGTGGTTTAAAACTGCTGACCTTGGGGCTAGCAGCCCAACAGGCACCTCACTCCACCACCAGGGTTCTCAATGCACATATCGCTACACATAGCAGGCAGGCAGGCAGGACCTTAAGAGAGAGGCAGACCACATGAAGGGGAGCAATGCTTTTCCTCTTCTCTTTTTCATGGCTGCATCCTCTCCAAGAACTCAGATGAACAAATACTCTTCCTCCCAGTAAATTTGGCACATAACCAAGGTGCCATTCCCCAGAAAAAGGGCCAATGGAAGGTTCCCCCCCCCAGGTTAGACTTGATTTCACTGCTCCCTGGAGAGTTTGTACAGGAGGGTTCAGGGAAGCTCCCTCTTAGAGAAGTGTTTCAAGGGGTAGCTGCTGGGAAGAGGGCTCCAGGCCTCAGACGCAGCCCATTTGCCCGGAGCATGACCGGTGGCGAGAAGGCCTGGAAAGGTAGATCGGAGCCACGTCATGGAGGCCCTTGCATTTCCAAGGAAAGCAGTTGCCCTGCATTTTGTAGACAGCAGGGAGCCTTCCCAAGTGCCGGAATTGGAAGGGAGCTTCAAGAGGAAATCTCCAGCAGGAAAATGTCCATTCAGAAATCCCCAAATATGACTCCTGAGACAAAGAGAAAGGCAGTCCCCACACAGTGGGTGCAGAGTCCAGGCTACTCCGAGACAACCGAGAAGGAAGGATTTGAGGAACAGTCCAGAGATTCCCACAAAGAAGGGAACGTGGATCCTACAGTCATCTCCACGTTCACATGAGACTGCTCAGAAACGTGTTTAGCTGGCATCCACTGTAGGAAGTTTAAAACCAGCTACTCAAGAAGAAGGCACGTGTTCTGAGCACAGACACGTCGTCTACCTTCTCTCAACACTCCAACCTGAAGCGCCGACTGACTGACTCATTAGACAGCATGGGTCAGGGAGGCTCCAGACCTCCAGACACGTAACACCCACCTCTCGGTTTTGCTTAATTGGGTTACAGGAATTAGTCTGGAGAAGCAGAGAAGAGGGAAGAATCCACATTCTCCTCACTACTAACCCTCTAAAGGAGAGGTCAAGTGAGGTCATCCTGTTGACCTGAGCAGTAGCCTTTGGGAGGTTCCCAAGTCAGAGAGAACAGGGCAGGTAGGAAGTGAGTGAGAGTTAGACCAGAAGCAGCTGGAGGTGGGTGCGCCAGCACAGGGCAGGACACACAAAAAGACACCCATTGATTAGTATGGATTGCATGAACGACTCTTGGAGGTCAAGGAACACAGCACTATAAGAGAAATTCAATAGAAGCTGCTATGAGAAACATCTTTCACCAATGGGCTGGGCAATCAGAAAGCCTGATAACATTTGTGTTGGTGAGGATGTAGGGAAGAACCTGGCCTGCCCCAGTGATGCAGCTGTAACTGGGTGACCTACTGCATATTGATCGCTATTATGAGTGCATGTAAGGTGCAGGCCAGCAATATTCACCTCTGGGAGCTTATCCTACAGATATACACATACATTCACAAAGCTGTCTATGTACAAGTGTATCTACTGCAGTTTTGCTTGTCACTGCAGATGGAAAACAATGAGGGCTGGCAAAACCAATTGTGGCTTCCTGAGTCAATTAAACGTGGATATGATATGGACAGATTTACCAGATAAATGAACAGTAAGTGTAGAATAGGACACCCGGGTAGCCTTGAGGGTGAGGCAGTAGACAGTTAATCCTAAGTGGGTAGTTTAAATCCTCCAACCAGCCGCTGTGAGGGAGGAAGATGAAGCTGTGGATTCCCATGCAGGTTTACAGTCTCAGAATCACTACATTGTGAGTGAGAATCAACCTGGCGATGGTAGATTTCACACATAGTATGTGGCTGTGTGTGAGGAACAAAAGCTGTGTGTGTGTGTGTGTGTGTGTGTGTGTGTTTATATGGGAGAGGGTAGGGTGGGTGGAAAATACTTATTTGCTGATACAAGCAGAGGGAATTTCTCAAAAACACTACAAAACTTCCTGCGTTTGCTCCCAGGAAGGAGAACAGGGGAGCTGGGGTAACGATCCAATAGAGTCCCTAGTACTTTTACAATAGTATGCTATATACAATTGTCTTGTAATATAAATAAATTCAAAAGAACAGAAAGGTGGGCCTAAGTACTTTCTTGCAACAGGGCTCTTGAAGAGGGCTTGCCTCTTTTTGTTTGTTGGTCTGCAGCACCCTCTGCTGCTGGTGGTGAGCACACGCCGGGCAAGATGGGTGTGGGGACAAGTGAGCCAGAGAGAGTACACCGCCCATTGACAACCCCTAGATTGCCTCTTGGAAGAAAGACAGAGAGGTAAGACTTCTACAGTGTTGGAGTTGGAGGAGACTTGGAAAAATAATGGCAAACAGGATTACGGCCTGGTATCTGAGGTGCAGCAGAGGAGGTTATGGAGCGGGCAGGCCTGGGTCTGGCCCGGCTCTGACATGGCCAGCTGTTTATGCTTAAACACAAGATCCTCTTCAAAAGTCTCACTTCTCTATCCATTAAATGGGCTACCCCTGGGGTGGGTGCGAAGAGCAAATAGAATACAGAATGTGAGGGTACTTTTGAATTGGAAAGGTGCTATAAAATGAAAAAGGTTCATGCGAAACTAATCTGAGCCCCCTCCCCTCCACACTGCTCATTTTGTGTTTCAGTAAGAGTTGTAATATCGGGTAGTGGTTAAGACTGGGACACTGGATCCAGAATTGCCAATGTTTGAACCCAATTTCACCACACACTAAGTGGGCAACCTAACTGAAATCACTTAATTTGGGCAACTCCTTTTTTAAATCTGTGAAATAGGGTTAATAATATCTTTATAGGGTTGTTATGAGAATTAAATGAATAAATTAAAGTATCTGGTACCATGCCTGGTATACTGTGTTATGTAAACACATGTTTTATGCATTGCTTACATGTAGATGCATAGTAAGTGTTAGAAAGTAGTACCATTTTACATGTGAAGAAATTGGAGTTCTCAACCCAGTGCACCAACATGAAGTACACTGGCAAGAAGCAGGGAACCAATAGAGAGGTCTGCGGGCCAGCCCCAATATCAACTACTAAACACGCCCCCTCCCCTCCTAGGAGAATGCTCTACAGAGACAGCCCTGAAGCTGCAGCTCAGGGAGAGGGATGCGTCTGACTCAACTGGAAAGCACACTTAAAGGTCAACAAACAGACATGGAACTACTTACAGGCTTTTCTTTTTGTTGTTGTTGGGGTTTTTTTCTGTTGTCATTGTTTGTTTTTTGTTTTCTTTTGTTACCATATATACTCGAGTATAAGTCAACCCAAATATCAGCCGAGGCACCTAATTTTACCACAAAACTGCATTAAAAATATGCTGAAAAACTCAGCATATACATGAGTATTTACAGTATTTTGTTTTTCTCTGTCTTGTTTTGTGCTTATTGTTGTCTCTGCATGTCTAACTAGACAACATAGGTGGGATAAACAATCTGGAGGAGAAAACAATGGACAGACGATTCCAGGGGGACATGGGAGAGGTGAGGCAGGGAAAGGAAGTGGGGGTTAGCAAACCTAGGGATGAGGGAACACCAAGTGATCTAAAATCAAGGGTGTAGGAGGCCTGGTAAGGATTGATCAAGGGCAATGTAATCAAGAGGAATGACTAAAACCTAAATGAAGGTTGAACATGACAGTGGGGCAGGAGGAAAGTAAAAGGCAACAGAGGAAAGAACTAGGAGGCAAAGGGGATTTATAGAGGTTTAAATAAGGCATGTATATATGTAAATATATTTATATAAAACAATAGGGAAATACATCTAGGTACATATACTTATAGGTTAAGTATCAAGGTAGCAGATGGACATTGGGTCTCTAGTACTCCCTCAACACAAGAACACTTTGTTCTAATAACCTGGTATTCCATGATGTTCATCTTCCCAACATGATCACTGAAGACAAAATAGGTGCATAAGCAAATGTGGTGAAGAAAGTTGATGGTGCCCGGATATCAAAAGATATAGCATCTGGGGTCTTAAAGTCTTGAAGTTACACATGTGGCTAGCTGAGAAGCAGCAAAGTCCAAATGGAAGAAGCACTCAGCCTGTGTGATCATGAGGTGTGGATGGGATCAAGTATCAGGCATCAAAGACCCAGAACAAAAAATCATATCAATGTGAATGAGGGGAGTGCAGAGTGAAGACCCAAAGGCCATCTGTAGACAACTAGACACCCCCTCACAGAAGGGTCACAAGGAAGAGAGGAGCCAGCCAGGGTGCGGTATAGTACTGATGAAACATACAACTTTCCTCTAGTTCTTTAATGCTTCCTCGTCCCCCCACCTCTGCCCACTATCATGATCCCAATTCTACCTTACAAATCCAGCTAGACAAGAGGATGTACACTGGTACAGATCAGAGTTGGAAACAAAGGGAACCCAGGGCAGATAAACCCCTCAGAACCAATCATGAGAGTAGCAATACCAGGAGGGGAAGGGCAAGGGGAAGGTGGGGGGAGAAAGGAAAAACTGATCACAATGATCTATATTTAACCCCTCCCTGGGCGATGGACAACAGAATAGTGGGTGAAGGGAGACATTGGTCAGTATAAGACATGAAAAAATAATAATTTACAAGTTATCAAGGGTTCGTGAAGGAGGCAGGGTTGGAGAGAGAGGGGGGGAAATGAGAAGCTGATACCAACGGCTCCAATAGAAAGAAAAATGTAAAAAAAAAAAAGAAAGAAAAATGTTTTGAAAATAAGGATGGCAACAAGTGTACAAATGTGCTTGACACAATGGATGGGTGGATGTCTTCTGAAAAGAGCTGTAAGAGCCTCCAAGAAAATGAATAATAATATTTTAAAAAGAAACTGAGGTTTGGACTAAGTCATCCAATAATGAATACTAATAATTCTCCTTCCAAAGAACCCTAGACATCTTCCAGCTAGGTTAAGAAGTATTTTCTAATCCTGTACCTTGAATTTGAACAGGCTTAGATGAGAAACGTGGCCCCACTATGAGGTAGGCCTTGGGCTGCTAACTGTGAGGTCTGTGGTTCAAATCCACGAACCACTGCAAGGGAGAAAGGTGAAGCTGTCTTCTCCAGGGAGGAGGGCTGACAGCCTCGGAAACCCTCTGCAGGGTTCTGAGTCAGCACTGACTAGATGGCCGAGGGTTTGGTTTAGTAAGGGACCGGGCAGCTTGAGTGTGAAGAAGAAAAGCTTTAGTGGGAGAAGGATGGGCTTTGCAGAGAGATGAAGGGGCATGTGAGAACTCAGTAAAGAAACATCATGGGAACTAGGGGTTCCCTTAGGATCAAGATCTTAGGATCAAGAACAGGGGGATTTTGGCCCAAGCTCTGGCATTGGGGGCGTGGAGGAATTCTGAAAATGTGATGATGCATATCGCTCTCACTATGAATATCGAATATTGCCTAAGAAAAGCAATACCTCAATTGCCACCAAGTGTGTTCAGATTCACGGCAACAGCATGTGCTGCAGGCTAGAACTGAGCTCACTCCATAGTTTTCCAGGCTGGGAACTTTCAGAAGCCAATTGCCAGGCCTTTCTTCCAAGGTGTCTCTGGGTGGTTTCAGATTCTCAACTATTTGGTTAGCAGCTGAGTTGAAAACTCACCATTTGTGCCAAGGCAACATGGTGAAGTGGAAAGAGCACTAACAGGTATTTACTGAGCATTTACTACACGAGAGAGAAAAATCTGTTATACATTAATTTGGTGATTTGGGCAAATTATCAAACCTTTCAAGTCTTTGTTTTTATAATAGGGTTGGCATGGAAAACGAAGCAGGAGTGTCAGGCATCACAAGTATCATTTAAATTGCCGAGGACACTGAGGTACTCTGAGGTGACACCAGAGTTTGAGATGGTCCCTGGTTGCCAAATGACTTAGCATTTAGTTAAGGAAACTGGGCAGATATAACACTGGGTTAATGTAAAAAAAAAAAAAAAGATAAAAGAAGAAAAAAAAAAATCCAAACCCACCCAACAACTCTAGTGTATTCCAAGTGCTGGAAATGAGCAGCTTAAATCCTCTGAGGTGTAAGGCTCCCCCAAAGGTGACGCTGTGAGAGGGAACTCTGTAGGGCCATGGGAGCTAGACTTTGAGGGATCTAGGGGAGGCTGAGAAGGAGGAGGAGCCCCCCAGATAGACGAAAAACAGAGGAACTCTGCTGGGGAGGAATGGTCCTAGCACTCAAAAGAGGCAGTGAGCAGGGAGTATGGTTTGCCTGTTCTGCACCAGGCTCCACATGCCAGGGGCTTTCCCGTAAAGATTATCAATGCTCACAGCAACTTGTGGGCCACTTATCTCTATCTTCATTTTATCAACAAGAAAGGTTGAGAGTAAAAAAAGTTAAATAACTAGCTAAAGAATACTGTTAGTAAGTAGAAGATTCGCAGTCCAAACTCGGTTCTCTGACCTCAATCCACATCAAGGGACTAAAGTTACGAAACCTGGGTTTATGGTCATTTGTTCATTCATTCAGCCAATAATTATTATTGTTGATTAGGTTCTAGGCATTGGGCTAAGTCAGGTCACAGTGAACAAAACAGACATGATCCTTTCCTAATAGAGCTTTCCTTATGAGTGAACTAGACCCATTTAAAGGCACAGTACAGCCCAAGATTACAGCCAGGAAAGCCCTATGGGATAATTCTACTGTCACATGGTGTCGCTGTGAGGATGGCAAACAGCAGCAAGACTCCTTCCAACAAGAAGGTCTTTTAGTCCAGCACTATCTCCCAGAGCTCTACCTTTCCTGTCACAGCACATCCCCTCACACTTAGCAGCAAGGACTGCTTCTCAGCGTACAGGTCTTCTGGAAGTGGTTTCATTGACGGACTCACTCTATGTGAGCTGGGAGACTAAGCTCAAAAGGTCCATTGAAAAAAGATAACTATTGTTAGTTTTTAGCTAACACATCCTTGAAAAAAAAATCTTACAGTCTGTTTACATATTGTCAGTCCATTTGACCTAACTGGGTTATTATTACCACTATCCTCCAAGGTTTCATTATGTACATAAATAATGATGCTGGCTTAATAGCTTCTAACAATGTATAACCATGATCTAACATCCACCTAACAAGCAGGTAGGAGCGATGCTAGCATTGTACTATTTCCCCTCCCCTTTTGTTTAACAGGTTAAGAACTTGTACAGTCAAAAAGATCACAAGAGATGCTTAACTCAGTAGCAGAGCTGGAGCGTGAACTCAAGCTTTCTTTTTTAAAAAAATAATGTGACTGGGGCTCCTATAGCTCTTATCACGATCCATCCATCCATCCATCCATTGTGTCAAGCACTTCTGTATATATGTTGCCATCAGCATTTTCAAAACATTTTCTTTCTACTGGAACCTTTGGTTTCAGCTCATTTCCTCCCTCCCTCATGGATCCTTGATAATTTATAAATTATTCTTTTTTTCGTGTCTTACACCGACTGTTGTCTCCCTTCACCTACTTTTCTGTTGTCTGTCCCCATGGGAGGAGGTTATATGTAGATCATTGTGATTGGTTCCCCCTTTCTCTCCCCACTTTCCCCTACCTCTTCCCCTTCCCCTCCTGGTATTGTTGCTCTCATTATTGGTTCTGAGGGGGTTATCTGTTCTGGATTCCCTGTGTTGTGAGCTCTTATCTGTATTAGTGTACATCCTCTGGTCTGGCTGGATTTGTAAGGTAGAATTGGGGTCTTGATAATTGGCTGGAGGAAGCATTGAAGAACTAGAGGACAGTTGTATGTTTCGTCGGTGCTATACTACATCCTGACTGGTTCATCTCTTCCTTGGTACCCTTCATAAGGAGATGTTCAATTCTCTACAAATGGGCTTTGGGCCTCCACTCCACCCTCCTCCTCATTCACATCAATATGTTTTTTTGTTCTGGGTCTTTGATACCTGATCCTATTGATACCTCATGATCACACAGGTTGGGGCGCTTCTTCATGTGGGCTTTGTTGCTTCTCAGCTAGATTGGCCGTTTGTTTAACTTCTAACCTTTAAGACCCCAGACGCTATGTCTTTTGATAGCCGGGCATCATCAGCTTTCTTCATCACATTTACTTATGCACCTGCTTTGTCTTCAGTGATCATGTCAGGAAGGTGAACATCACAGATGTTCTAATTTTTCTAATTCCACATCTTGGGCCACTGTCCTCTGAGAATAGGGATCCGGGACTATACCATTCCAAAGATGGCCTGTCTTTCTGAAGCTGTGAAGGAGGCTAGGCTGGGCTTGGTGTCCACAACTGATTAGGATTGCTCAAATAGCCAAGCCCTGTTTTCATACTAAAAAAGCCATCTGGGCTTTAGCCCATAAATTTTACGTTCCATTTTTAAATATGCATCTTCTGAGGGAAAGCCAATCCATGTGTTTCTGATTCATTGACACTTAATTTATCCAAATAGTGCTCTCTGGTGTCTCTGAACTTCACACATTTTCTGGAAGACAGGAAAAAGGGAGACGCCAAGTCTGGGCAGTTTGGAAAGAGATGGAGCATTCACTGGGATTCTCACTCTCAGGAAAAAGATGTTGCCAGTCCAAGGTGATGGATCATAACACTTAACTCCACAAGCATGGAACTCCATGCAGAACCAAGAAGAACATAAAAGAAAGCATGAACAGATAGATCCTTGATAGCGCAGCATGGAGTAAGTCATATGTGAAAAAAGCAAGGTTTACTAATCAATGATGCTTTCCTAATCACATGAATATATCAGCTTTTTACTGTTGTTGAGGGCTTCAAGGCTCTTTCTAAGGAAACCTGGCTAAACATGTATTTGGGAATCCCAAAATAGGTAGGCTTTCATGAAAAGGCCACATGGAGGTTACTGTTGAATCAATTTTGATTCATAGAGGGCCTACAGGACACAGTAGAACCCGCAAACCTGAGTTTAAAGCTTGACTCTGATGAAATTAAAGTGAGAGACCTTCAGCAAGTTACTTAACTTGTATCATCATAATAAATTTTCACCCCAGAGGATTTCCGTGAAAATTAAATAAGGCAAGGTATATGATAAGATATTTAATTAACACATAATACACGGCAGCTATCAGTATCACATTATTGGAACACAGGGTTTTCTCTGTGGTAGTTACAAAATTTCATGTCAACTTGAAGTGTAGGGGTGGAGTCTAGCCTGTCAATCATGTCACATCCTGATGGTACCTCCTTGTGGGCATGACCTCATAAGGAGAGTCCTGGGAACCTCCCCTTCTCTCTCTGCCTTCACCTTCCTGTTGACATCACACGGAGACCTGAAAGAGCCCTGGAGATGAGTCAAGTGCCATTGGATCCACAAGACTCTTCACCCACCAGCCTGTGATCTTCCTGCATTCTGCATTATCGCTTTGGACTACATGAGTCTGAAAAGGGGTTTAGAGACTGGCATCAGGCTTATGAACTATTATTGGACTTATGGACTTGAGTTGGACTGGGCTGGGATGTGTTCCTGATATATAACTACTTCTTGATATAAAACTCTCGGTTACACCTATATGTGTGTCACTGGATTTGTTTCTCTAGTCAGCCTGGCCTCACACACTCTGAATTCTCATCAAAATGCTCTGAGCAGCTTTCTGACACCCTGCTGAGTTCAACATGAAAGTTTTTATATCACTTGAAAAGAATGAGTATAAAGACAGTGCCGGTTGCTGTGAGGGGTGGGGTAAAGAAAAGGACTAGGCTAACAGGGTCGTTGGAAAGGAAAAAACAGAAGTAGGAGAGCTATAACAGAAGTGGGAGAGACTTGCAGAAAATTACAAAGCAACTTAGCAGATCAATAGACTCCAAGTTGAGTGATGGGCTTCTCAAGGATGCAGAGGCCTCTGGGGGAGGCACAGGCCTAATAGAGGATGTCCTTAATTGGGAAAGGCTTCTCTGTAACTAGGATTTTGAATGTTTTTCCCAATCATCTTATTAGGGGCTCATACAACTCTTATCACAATCCATACATACATCAATTGTATAAAGCACATTTGTCCATTCATTACCCTCATCATTCTCAAAACATTTGCCCTCCACTTAAGCCCTTGGCATCAGCTCCTCACTTTTCCCCTCCCTCCCCACTCCACCATCCCTTATGAACCCTAGATAATTTATGAATTATTATTTTGTCATATCTTACATTGTACGACGTCTCCCTTCATCTACTTTTCTGTTGTCTGTCCCCCAGGGAGGAGGTTATATGTAGATCCTTGTAATCGGTTCCCCCTTTCCACCCCACCCTCAGGATTTTAAATTTTAAACTTCATTAATATATACAGCCAACCTGAAGCTTGGTGTTCTGTACTAAGAGAACATTTGCAGACAGAGGAGTGAGGAGTAACTTCTTCATGGTTACAGGGGTTCCTTTTGGGTAATGAAAGTGTTTTGAAACATTTGTGAATTTACTAAATGCCACTGAATTATTCACATTCAGTTAATTTTATATTATGTAAATTTCACCTCACTTTTAAATTGTGAACTTTTAAAAATAATAATTTTGAAAGACGTGTTCCTACCACAGATGAGAGAACTCCAGCTATTTAAAAATGAAAAAAAAAGTACTGTATTAGCACAGGCATAGACACTAGGTCACAGGAATAGATGGAGTCTAGAAATAGATTTAAGTATGTATGGGAAATCAGTACACATTAAATAAGATCATTTACATCAGTGGGGAAAATACAAATTGGCCAATAAATATTGTTGGGAAAACTAGATAACTATTTGGGAAAAATCTAAAGCTGAATGCACACCTCATAGTTTACCCTAAAATTAATTCCAGATAAAGTAAAAAAATCAATGTAGCGGAATAGAACCTCGAGACTGTCAGACGAAAATATGGCAGCATTTTATATAATCTTGAGATGATGCGGGATCTTTCTAAGGGCAGGGGCAGAGACTTATTTACTGTGACTCTTCTGCCAGTCTCTCACTCCCACCAAATGACCATTTCCTGCCTGGGTCTGGTAAGAAGGTGGAGGAAGACACTGATAAGACTCGCCTGTGAGTAATTGTGAACCAGAGTCCCTGGATTGCTACCTGCTGAGTATGAAAGGAGCCCTCTGAGAAGTAGGAGGAGAGATCTCATGACCAGCAACAGCCAGGAGTGGAGTTCATCCTCTGGACCTGAGATCCCTATTCAGTTAACCTCTTGGAGCCAGACGACAACTATACCATTGAAGAGCAGCAGCAGAACCAGGAGCCAGAGTACGGAACGGAATGATGGACTTCCCAAACCTATGCAACAAATAGAGCTGTGCGCTTTTGTGCAGGAAGCTGGTTTGCAGACTGGGGCACCTGTGGGCACTTATTGGAGAAGCTGGGCTTGATGACCCACAGGAGGAGCTGAGTGACTTTGAGATGAGGCTTACTGGAGTGGACTGCCCGTCGGCACTTGATTCAGGGAGGGTTGGCTGACCCACCAGCCTTCAGGTTGAGGCTCCCAGCGGATTGATATGCCCTCTTTGGAGCATTTATTAGCAGACCCGAAAGAACTCTGTAACAGGTTTTGATGAACAACTCTATCCTGAGCATTTCTCACTGATGTTACAACTTGTTGACCTCCTTAATAAACCTTTAAACCATTAATTTTGTCTGTGAGTTCTGGGTTACCATTGCCATGGCTATAAGACCTCCGAGAGGTAAAATAGAGAACATTAAGACTACACATGAAACCATCAAAGAAAAGATTGATTAATTTGACTACTATACAAAATAAAACACACAAATGAAAGCAATATCTTCATATTCTATGTCAAAAATTGTCATAAACAAGGTTAAAAGAGAAATTACAAATCGGGAAAAAAAAAAACCATAGGCTGAGTTCACTAGAGAAGCAAAGCCATGTATATAAATATTTAGAGGGAGGTTGATTTATATCAAGATTTATATCAAGAAAATGACTCATACAGTTATAGAAGCAGGCAAGTCCAAGTTCAGGCAGGTTCTAAATCCATGGATCAGATGTTAGGCTTCTTTTGATTCACATAGTTATGGGGGATGATGAATCCAAGATTGGCAGGAAGACAATAGGTTGGTGGCTGCAGGGTAAATGAATTCAAGGTCAGCAGGTCAGATGGCAGGCCACTGACAACTCGCAGGATGAGAAGGCCATATGGCAGGCAGGTCATTGAATAAATGCTCCCCACCCCCCAAAAAAAATCGAGCCAAATGCAGGATCCAGACCCAGCAAGATGTAAATTTTTCCACAGCACCCACTTATATGAAGTCAAATTGTTCAGTGTTTTCCTTTATGGTCCAGGCTTCATTTTAAGCTTAGAAAGATCCATCTCTGGTAGCTGGATGATTTTATGTCTGAGACGCTCCTGGCAAGGGGTGGAGGCAAACCTGTTAATCAACTGATACCTTGATGACACCTCCTTGAAGTGTGGCCTTTTTATGCGAGTGAGGGACTTGGAACTGTCTCTCTCTCTGCCACCCTGTGAGCCACTCGACCTGCAGAGTGGTCAGTACCCTGCCATGCTTCCACAGACTTTGGATCCAGGAGACTGCGCCAACTGGGATTTTCCTGCTTTCTGCTTCACTTTTCTGCATCGTTGTTTGGAAACTCTGTGAGTCTGAAGAGGGCCTGGTTAGCATCGGATCTATGCACTTGAACAGATCTGGGGCGCCTTCTTGATGGAGAGTTGCTTCTTAATATTAAAGTTCTTTCTTTCACGTAGATGAGTGTCACGAGTTAGTTACTCTAGATCAGGGGCGTCAAACTCAATTAAAACCATTTGGTGCAACGGGCAAGATTCACGCGGGCCCATCACATTTATAAATTTTCTTAAATTTATATTTTGAAGTGAGGATTCAGGAAAATGGGTAGGATAATTAAAACCCTATATAATTGCTTTTATTTAAACATTTATTTTATTTAATGTATTTATAAAATTAAAACTAAAAAAGTTTTTTTAAAAAACAAAACTAAAATTATCCTTTTTAACCTGAAACTTGCCAGCGCTTTCCTCCTACTAGTTTTCACTTATCTCCTATGTTATGACTGGAAAATATAACAAAGTAACTAATAAAAAACATAAAATGTCGGGCAGCTGACAAACATGATACATAATCGTAATGGCTTCCCTCTAAAAATGTCAACTAGCGCTGCCGCTAGGTATGATTCCTCACAGCACAGCCCAGAGTGCTCTTTCTAACCTTGTCGCTGTTGGGATCTGTTTACGGGACACTGAGAGTGGCAGGCATATCACTTCCAAACGTTGCCGGAACTGAGTCAGTGGGTTTATGCTTGTCCACAAGCCCCCAGGAAAGGCACTGGGCCACGTGTATACTCATCTTCAGTAGTTAAAAAGTTAATGAGGGAATTGTGTGTATGGTATTGCCTTGATATCTCCCCTAAGCGCTATTTTCTTCATAACAATTTTTTTTATTTTCATTTTATTTCAGATCATCGTGGGCCACAAAAAATTACCTGGGGGGGGGGGACACATGCGGCCCATGGGCCACCAATTTGCACCCCTGTTCTAGACAACTGGGCTTAACACATCTTCCATCACCCTGAGATTATACAAAACTCTGCCACATTTTTCCCCTTTCAAATGATCGCATTAAGGTTGTATTCCCACCCTAATTTTCTTCAACTGTGATTATATTGTGTGAGTCAGGTCATGGGGAATTTCTAGATGTTAAGTACCCAGCCACTGAGAATCCTGGTCCAGCCAACTTGATATGCAAACTATCATATCCTACTTACTCTCATGAAGGAAACACAGAAGATATGGGTGCTATAGAAAAATTTGGTGAAGAAATTAGAAGTGCCCACCTATCATAGTGTCTGGGTCTTAAAGGCTTATTTTCAAACAAGCAGCTATCTAAGTGAGATGTCAACTAAGTGCACATGAAAGAAGCATATCAACATCTGTGGCCCAAGGATTGTAAATCATCTAATCTCAAACCAAAAGAGGGAATAGTATCAGAGCTTAAATTGTGAGTTTCTGGTTTGCAGAAGGCTATGGGTGACAGTGGAAGCCCAAGATACATTTGTGAGCTCTACATAGTAAATAAGCCTCCGGTGATTTCCTTGTAACCATAATTGATGGATGAGAATAAACTGGTTATTAAACAGTATTGGAGAGATACCTATAGAGATCAAAATGACAAACCTGACTCGAACGGCTAAAACCTTGTCACTTGATCCCTCTCTGATACACTTTGGGCCTGATCTGGTTTTCAACATTTTCTGTTTTTGTTTTTCATATTGGGGTTTATCTCTGATGTATTTTGTCATTGTGGTAGCCTTCTTGAATCTTTGTTATGTGTTTTTTTGGTATATGAAACCCAGGATTGATGAACCTATCAAGACAACAACTAGAATTAGGCTTCTGGAGGGGCATGGTGGGTGGGCGACTTGGAGAAGGGGTCAAGAGAAGCTGCTATGAAGGAGTTCAAGAAGGAAGAAAATGTTTTGAAACTGATTGTGGTAGCAATTGTACAATACTGCTTGATGTGATTGAACTACGGAATGGTATGATATCTGTATTAACTGCCAATAAAATGGTTTTGAAAAAAGAAAACTATCATATCCTGTGGCTAATTTCTCCAATACATAAAAAATGTTAACAAGTAGATAAGAAAAAACCAACTTCCACACCGAGTGAACCATTTCCCTGATGGTTCTTGAGTTCCGTGTGATGGGAGGAGAGATGCCAAGGGAAGGAGGAGTTGGAGTTTGGCAACGTTGGACATACTGGCATCTCTAAACTCTGTCTCATAGCAACCAGCTTTGTACTGATTGTTGAAAAAGTCATTTGCTGACATTGTATATGTTAATAATACAGTGTTGTTAAAAGATAGAAATTTTAGTGTCTAAAGTAAATATATGTGAATATATACATCACAATAAAAATGTTAAAATCTAAGATCAAAGTTCAATATACTATAAAATACTAAAACTACCATAAAACTTTATTACAATTACATTTTATCATTGTAATTACCCTCCAATACTACTACTATTCCTCTTAAAATCCTATCTTTGCTTTTATTTTTTTTTATTTTATTTTTTTTTTATTTCTTGGATCTTTGCTTTTAAATATAGACATCCTTTGCTCTTTTCCTTGCATACTAGCATGTTAATCACATCCATGCCCATCATTTCAAGTGCATTGGTTTGTCTTATGTGAATCTCTCTGCAAAGATATAAGAACAGAAGGTTTTCACATGCTATGTATTGCTTTTAAGTAAATTATCTGATTTGAAAAGATGTAACAATGGTTTACTTGATTTATTGATTAAAGAAACAATACTATTGCATCATATATAAAACTATACTTCTTATGTTTTTATTCATTCTAATAAATTTATCTATTTCTTTTCATCTTCTCTGAAAAAATTTTAAATGTACCCTTTGCTTTTACCGCCAAGACTTTTACAATAGATCCTATCCAATTGGAATATATTCAATTGGCCCTCTTCTCATGCCCTCTCAACACAAGAACACTTTGTTCTAACAACCTGGCATTCTGTAATGCTCACCCTCCAGGCACAATCTCTGAAGACAAAACGGGTACATAAGCAAATGTGTGAAGAAAGCGGATGGTGCCCAGCTATTAAAAGATATAGCATCTGGGGTTTTAAAGGCTTGAAGTTAAACAAGCCCACATGGAAGAAGTCTGTGAGACCATGAAGTGTTGATGGAATTGGGTAACAGGCATCAGAAGACCCCAAACAAACAAACAAAAAAGTGAGAAAGAAAAAACATGTTGAGAACAAAGGTGGTCAGAACAGAGACCCAAAACTCATCTGTAGACAATGGCACATCTCCTCACAGAAGGGTCACAAGGAAGGAATGAGTCAATTAGAGTGCAGTATAGCAAAGATGAAACACACAATATTTTTCTGGTTCCTTGAGGCTTCCTCACCCCCCACTATCATGACCCCAGTTCTGCCTTTCACTTCAGGCTAGACCAGAGCATGTGTACAGGTACAGATAAGGTATAAGAGCTCACGACTCATGGAATCCAGGAACAGGAATGGGAGTAACAGTACAAGGAGAGTAGGGGGAAGGTGGAGAGAAGAGGGGATGAAGGGGGTACTAATCACAATGATCAACATATAACCACCCCCACCCTTACCCCCAGAGATGAACAACAGAAACCATGGGGGAAGGGAGACAGAGGTTGGTGTAAGATATGAAAATAATAATTTATAATTTATCAAGGAGTCATGAAGGTGGGGGGATTTGGGAGAGACAAAAGAGGAGCTGATACTAAGAGCTCAATAGAATGTAAATGTTTAGAAAATAATGATGGCAATATATGTACAAATATTCTTGATACAGTAGATTTATGGATCATTATGAGTAGTAAGAGCCCCCAATAAAATGATATTTTAATAAATATATATATATCACTTAATTTTGTTCTTCCACAACATTAGTATATTTTAAATATTAAGATCATAGTAATGCAAATCATTCTTAAAAACTTAAAAAATACTTTCTAACAGCTCATCGTTATCTATTTCTTTCAGTTTAAAACTTTAAAACTTTCAAAAAAAAAACTTTAAAACTTTCTTGTTCATTTTCCTTTTCACCATTACCTTTAAATTCTCCTCGTCCAGAAATCATAAATCCTCCCCCCTCATACATCTACAGAAAATGGAAATACTTTCATTGCTGTTCTGATGTGCACGTCAAAAGGAAACCTTTAAGAAATGCTAGATACACACACTCATAATTATGTAAAGGCTAAGAATAAAATTTCAAAAATTTTCTTCAAATTTAATGTAGAGAAAAAGACTAATATTGTAATCGTCTCTTAAAATCAAGAAGTGTTCTACTCCTTGTTACTACCAAGGATTTTCAAAATTCCCATTAAAATCTGTGACAAACAGAAGAAAAAGAAGTAATCTGTGCAACAAGTGAACAAAAATAATGGGCAAAATGTAAGTGTTCATCAAGAGAATGTTGATATATATAACTGTATTGGAATTCCATTTTATTCCCATGTTAAATATGACTATGTACACTGATACATACATTATTTTTAAAGTAAGTCCACATTACATTACACCATGATACCATTTTTATAAAACTGGAAAACTATATATAATTTATTTTTACTTATATAGCATAGAAAAAATTGTCCACAAGGATACAGACCAAATAGTTAACAGTGGATATTCTTGGTAAGGGATGCAGAATTGGAGAAGGGGGGAGAAAATCTTGCCTTTGACTTTGTCCATTTTTTGTTCAATAATGTTATTACTTTTTCCCCACATTATTACTTTTATAATCAATTAAAACAATTAAACTTTAGAGTTAATTAGAAACGAATTGCATTGTCATGTAGGAACAAAATTCGTTGGTGAAACTTTCCAAGTTTTCAATTTTCTTTTCTTTTTTTAAATCATTTTATTGGGGACTCTTACAGCCCTTATCACCATATATGCATCTATCCATTGTGTCCGCACATTTGTACATGTGTTGGATCATCATTTTCAAAACATTTTCTTTCTACTTGAGCCCTTGAGATCAGCTCCTCGTTTCCCCCCTCCCTCACCATCCATCCTTCATGAACCCTTGATAATTTATAAATCCCCTCCTCAATTTTCTTAAAGCATCTTCAAAATAAACCCTCATGAATGACCTGTGTCTTTTGAGAAAATCTAACAAGATCATCCTTTTGGAGTCCCCCTGTCAGTCGCCCTAACCTTCTGAGCTGATTTCTCGGCCTTCAATGAACCTTGGAGGTCATCCTGACTGTCCTTCATACACTTGATCCACCTAAAAACTCTGTTTGGGTGGGGCAGCATTCCCAAGAATTTGTTGCAGACCCTCAATCGTTTGGGAAACTTGTTTCATCAAAAATGTGTGCTAGCTCTGACCTTAAAATGGTTTTGCCATGGCACAAAAATTATCCTTTTTTGGAAGACACGTTACTGAGTTTAAGAGTATTAAAGTAAGAACTTGCCTGCAGCCACCCACTAACCACAGAAACGTGCTAAAATGTTTTGTTTTGAATAAATTCATATGCACACATCGTTACTGGAACCCTAGTGGCAATACTTTTTGGCTTATCATATGAGGGAGCTTCAAGAAGTTCATAGAAAAATTCCACTCTCTTTTCATTTCATTTTCCCATAAACTTTTTAAAAATGTTCAATATGTACATTAAAATGCACTTGCTTTATTTTTAATTAATCATTTTATGGGGGGCTCTTACAAATCCTATAACAAGCCATCATTCAATTGTATTAAACACACTTGTACATATGTTGCAATCAGCATTTCCAACATTTTCTTTCCAAGTCAGTCCTTGGTATCAGCAACTCTATTTTACTTTCCCACCCTTGTGAATCCTTGATCAATTATATATTACTGTTATTTTGTGTCTTACACTGTCCATTATCTCCCTTCACCCACATTTCTGTTATTCATCCCCCTGAGGGTGGGCTATAGATCCAACCTTGTGATAGATAGCCTATCTCCACCCCTATCTCCACCCCTCCACACACACTATCACTCTATCCTCATGATATCCCTACTCCCACTAAGGTGCCTGAGGGTTTTATCTGTTCTGAATTCCATGTGTCCAGAGCTCTTATCTATACTAATGTGTGTACTCTGGTCTAGCCAGATTTGTAAGGTAGGACTGGGTCATGATAGTGGGGGGAAGGAAGCATTCAGGAACTAGAGGAATGATGTGTGTTTTGTCGGTGCTATACTTCACCCTGGTTGAATCGTCCCTTCCTTGTAACTCTTCTGTGGGCGGACATCCAATTGTCTACACATGGGCTTTGGCTCTCTATTCCAACCCCCCTCTTTCACATCAGTGTAATTGTTTGGTTTTTAATCTTTTGATACCTGATATCTGATCCCGTAGACACCTCATGATCACACAGACTAGTGTGCTTCTTCCATGTGGACTTATTTACTTCCCTGCTAGATGGCTGCTTGTTTAACTTCAAGCCTTTAAGACCCCAGACACTATATCTTTTGATAGTCAGGCACCATCCATTTAAAAAAAAATCATTTTATTGGGGGGCTTTTACAACCACCATCTACTTTCTTCACCATATTTGCTTATGTACCCATTTTTGTCTTCAGTGTTCGTGTCAGGAAGGTGAATATCAAAGAGTGCCAGGTTATTAGGCCTTGAGTAGAGACCCAAAGTTCGTCTGAGATCTTAATACTTAGCATATAAATATATGTACATTGGCCTCTATCCCTTTCATTATAAATTAATATATTTACATATACATGGCTATAGCTATACCTCTATAAATAGCTTTTGCCTCCTACATCTTTCCTCTATTTCCTTTCATCTTCCTCCTGTCCCACTATCATGCTCACCCTCCATTCGGCTCTCAGTCATTTCTCTAGGATACATTGCACTTGATCAAACCCCACCAGACATTATACCTCCTTCTCGTCATCAATTTTTGATCTCTTGTTGTTCCCTTGTCCCTGAATTAGTTGGCTCCCTGCTCCCCCTTCTTCCTCCTCCTCTCCTATGTCTCCCCCAACCCCATCCTACCCTGATCGCTGGTCCTCTTGTTTTCTCCTCAGGATTGTTTGTCCTGCCTATCTTATATAGAGAAACATAGGGTAAAAGGGGAAAAAAAAAAAAAAAGAAAAGATAGTTCCCGGTTATCTGCTGACCCTTATGAGTGTTTTTCAATCAGGTCTGGAGTGGTGCCTAGCCCTGTCCCCTGAATCAGAAGTCTATTTTCAGAATTCATCGGGGACTTGATTACTTTGCTCTTCTTGTTGCCCTGTTGCACTCATCTACACGTTTCACCCCGCTGTGTGTGGGGCAGGCCAGGCACACTTTGTGCAGTTTCTGCAGTGTTGTTCCCTATGGCCGCTATGGGTCAGTGAAGTCTCATGGTGGGGCCAGCCTGAAGTCCTCTGTATGCATTGGCTACTCTCAGCAGGGATGTCATCCCAGGGCTTAGTGTGCCATGATAAGGTCCACTTTCTCTCTCTCTTTCCCTTTTAGTTTGTACCCATCCTATGAGCTTCTTGAAACCCCTACACATACAAATACACTCACAATTTTATAGTCAGACTAAATGTACACCCAAATGTACATGAACATATAGTACATTAAATCATCATATTAATTTTGAATTGTAATTTCACAATTTTCAGGGTAGAAAGTAATATTAAAAATTATCTTTGAGGCACAATCTCATAGAGACATTTCCCACTCCCAGTCTATAGCCCTAATAACTTGAATTTTCTCTATGCTTTCATTTTATGGCAAAGAAATGTTGCAAATAAACAAAACTTTTGAAAAGAAATTTCAATTTTACATAATTTAAAGCAAACAAAAAAAACCCTCACTGCCACTGAGCCAATGCCACTGATAATGACCCCATAGGACAGGTTAGAACTGCTCCTGTGGATTTCTGAGACTAACCTTACAGGCATAGAAAACCCAGTCTTTCCTCCAAGGAAGAGATAGTGGTTTTGAAATGCTAACCTTTCAGTTAGCAGCCCAGCACATAATTGATATATGACCAAGGCTCCTCTATATATCATTAACTCAACCCAAACTTATCTATAATTCCTGCTTCTTCCCATCCCAGTTTATGGGCCTAAATCAAACTATAGCATCTAAACAGAACTGTGTAAAAGACAGAATTCTTAAATGAATGGAGATGCAATAAAAGCTCTACAGTAGATGAGCCAGTCAGAGTGCAGCATAACACCAATGAAACATACAACTTTCCTCTGGTTCTTTAATGCTTCCTCCCCTCCACTATCATGATCTCAATTCTACCTTACAAATCTGGCTAGACCAGAGCATGTACATGGGTACAGATAAGAGCTTACAACACAGGGAATCCAGGACATATAAAACCCTCAGGACCAATAATGAGAGTAGCGATACCAGTAGAGTAAGGGGAAGATGTGGGGAGAAAGGGAGAACCGATTACAATGATCTACAAATAACCCCTTCCCAGGGGGACAGACAGCAGAAAAGTGGGTGAAGGAAGACAGCGGTTGGTGTAAGACATGAAAAAAAAAAAAAGATAAATTATCAAGGGTTCATGAAGGATGGGAGGTAAGGGAAGGGGAAAAGGAGAAGCTGATATCAAGGGCTCAAGTAAAATAAAATATTTTGAAAATGATGATGGCAACGTGTGTACAAAGGTGCTTGACACGATGGATGAATGTATAGATTGTGATAAGAGCTGTATGTACCCCCATTAAATGATTAAAAAGAAAATAGAAAATAAAGGAAGAAGTGGTATAAGTCATGTTACATAGAGGTGATTACAATAAGTGAGATGAAACAAAATGTGTATAAATTGTTGGATGTAAAACTGATTATTTTCTCTGTAAACCTCACCTGATTTACAATAAAAATTTTAAAATAAAAAAAACCTGTACAATGATTGTAAAAAGTTCAGAATTCTATTCTGAATCAAAAAGCTTATGTTATGGTTGTATAATTGTTATGGTTGTATAATTATGTATGTATTATGTTATGGTTGTATAATTCTATATTTTATTCTGCTCTAATTATTTTCCGTATTTGCTAATGCCTATGTGATCCATATTAACTTCCTTTAACTACATATGGAATAAATTGGAATACTCTATTTCTCTAACATTCTAAATCAGTGGGAGTTCAGTGTATCTCTCTTCTAAGGAATTTGACACGTTTTTACTTCTGCTATTTCATTAACATTACTCAATCACTGAATGGTGAGAAGATAGAAATTATTATCTTTAGGCTATAGATAGGGTTGTAGAATCAGACTGGTTAAGGTTTGTATTAGGCAGGGTTCTCTAGAGAAATAAAACCAGGACACTTATGATTTTACATATATATATATATATATAATAGGTTTGTATAGTGAGAAGGATTATATCAGCTAATTAGTCCACACAGCAGTACTGAGGGGTTAGCTCAACTCCTTTCTGTGGAACAGTTAATAGACTGGAAGTCATTCAACTCACTGGACTGCTGGGTCCAAGGTCAGGGAAGCAGACAGCAGAGTCCTCCCAGGGGCAAGACAAGCAGAGTCTGCCCACAGGCAGCAAGCAGCAGGGTGGGTCACCAACAGTCAGTAGCTAGGGAGCTTAGTGAAGCAGGCCTGGATATCAAACACAAGCAATGCAAGGCAACCGAATCTACTGCCTGAAGCTAAAGTGATGTACACACCAGAGAGTGGCTAAGCAGGTCTCAAAAGAGCCTGTCTGGCCGGCTCCTAGCAGCAGTGACCTTGAATCTCCCCACCCATGTGCTGAGCTGACCAGAGCTAGCTAATGTAGCCTTGTCAGCAGCTTTGCAAGTTTATTTCCGCCCCCCCCCCCCCCCGCCCCGCAGGGTCCATTTGGCTCACGGTCCACCCTGCACCTGCACCTTTCACCCAGCACTTTTTGCTCATGGCCTGCCCTGCACCCAGCACGAATACACCTGGAACCAGGCAGACACCCTATATTCCAGAAACCCGGACATACCTGTATCTCCCAGTCCCTGACTACTTTACCTTATATGGCCTCAAAACAGCCCAGTTACATGTTCCCTGGCCATATAAGCACCACCCCTTTAGCCTGGGGCACGACTCTCTCAGCCTGGACACTGTGGGCTGTGGGACTTTGCCCAGGCTGGGTTTTTCTCCCTAATAAAGCCTGTTTGCTTAAATTCGACTGATTTGCTTTCTAACACCATTTGACCACCTTTCAGCCTCAAGCTCTAGCAACAGGATCCACAGGTTGGCCTGGCCCACAGGTAGTGTAGCTCACAGGTTGAGACAGAGAACTAGCTACAGCAGCAGCATACACACTCCAGCACACTCAGATCAACAGAGAGCAAAAGAGAGGGGTGCAGGCCTTGCAGAGCCATATATCTCTTTACCCTCCACACTGTACCATGCTTAATCCCACATGTTCCTGTTGGCTAGGTTGGCACAATAAACCTCCCTATCACAGTCTAACCCTTGCCAACTTGGCACCTGTACACAATTCTTTAGCCATATATAATTTCAGACATTAATGAAATCACACTTCCATACATTTATCCTACATATAAAAGAAAACACACTGAATCTAATTGTATCTAGTACATCATACATGAACAAAGGAAAGATTCAATAAGCACATACAAAGAAGATAAACTGACAATCACAAACCTCGCTTTTGCAATTGATCATGTGATTGTAACTGATAAGTAGAACTACCTCCTTCTACTACCCATTCTGTATTACCTTTGCCCTCAGCCAGCACCTCAGCTGACCGTGGTTCTTTGCCTGGTGGGGTGACCCAGATCTTCATTCCTGAGGGGTATAGGTCATCAGACATCCTGTCAGGATTGGGTTGCTGTAGTTTACTATTTACTTTAAATACAGGGCATGGTAGTACAAGAGCTGGCCTGGCCTATGGAATCTCCTGGACTCCAGACATATTCTTCTTTAACTCCATTATGTAGCACCAGTCCAATTTCTCCTTGGTAATCAGGATCAATCACACCACTCAGTACAGCGAAACCCTTCCTGACCTGTTGCTCCAAAGGCATGAGGAGCCAGCCCTAAGTGACGAGAGGGGCATTCTCAGCTGCCAGGTCAGTAGAATCAGTACTGTGTTTCCAGGTGTATTTCCAGTTCCTTCCTTAGGGACAAGGACCTCCAGGCCTGAAGCACATAGGGTTGCTGGGACAGGAAGCAAAAATGCTGCAAGTGGATCAATAGGCATGATAGTAAGTGGTGCCACTCCAGCTTCTACCCCTTGGTTCTTGGGCCCACGAATCCTGGCTTTTGGAGACACAGCACCATAGATATATTGGTCACTAGTTTAGAGCATATACAGCCTCCTGGAGAACATTGCCCCAGGCCTGCAAGGTGTTGCCACCTAGATGATGCTGTAATTGTGTCTTTAGGAGGCCATTCCATCGTTCTATCAAGCCAACTGCTTCAGGATGATGAGAAACATGATTCGACCAGTGGATTCCATGGGCACTTCATTTGCGGTGAAGTGAATTCCTTGATCTGAAGCAATGCTATGTGGGATGCCATGCCAGTGGATAAAGTATTCTGTAAGTCCACGAATAATAGTTTTGGCAGAAGCATTATGGGCAGGGAAGGCAAATCCATACCCAGAGTAGGTGTCTATTCCAATAAGAACAAAACGCTGCCCCCACCACCAAGACTGAAGTGATCCTATATAATCAACCTGTCACCAGGTTACTGGTTGATCTCCCCGAGGAATGGTCCCATATCTTGGACTCAATGTTGGCTTCTGCTGCTGGCAGATGGGGCACTCAGCAGTGGCAGTGGCCAAGTCAGCCTTGATGAGTGGAAGTCCATGTAGCTATGCCCATGCATAACCTCCATCCCTGCCACCATGTCCACTTTGTTCATGTGCCCATTGGGAAATGACAGGAGTGGCGGAGTAAAGAGGAAGACTAGTTTCTTTTCTTTCTTTTTTTTTTGTGACTAGTTTCTACAATGCATGTCATCTTATCCATTTGATTAAAAGTCCTCCTCTTCAGAGGTAACCCTTCAGTGAGTGTTCACATGAGACGCAATTATCTTTACTCTCTTGGCCCTTTCAGAGAGGTCTATCCTCATACCTCTTCCCCACACCTCTTGTCACCAATTTTCCAATCATTTTCCTTCCAATTCCCTGACCATCCAGCCAAGCCATTAGCCACAGCTCATGAATCAGTAATATAATTTCACATTTGGCCATTTCTCCTTGCAGGAAAACTGAACAGCCAGGTGCACTGCTTGAAGTTCTGCCCATGGGAAGGATTTCCCTTCACCATTGTCCTTTACGGAGATTCCAGAAAGGGGCTGTAGTGCTGTGGTCTATTTTTTGAGTGGCATCCACATATTATGCCAAACCATCAGTACACCAAGCATGAGTTTTCTGTTCTTCAGTCAACTCATAAGGAACTCCCCAGGAGGCCATAGATGCAGACTGGGAGAAGGAAGGTACGGTGATAGGAATAGAGACTGTGGGCATTTGAGCCACTTCTTCATGCAGCTTACTTGTACCTACAGGTCCTGCTTTGGCCCAATCTCGTATATACAACTTCCATCTAACAATGGAGTGTTGGTGTGTCCAACTTTATGACTGTGTGGGTCAGACAATACCCAGTTCATGATGGGCAGCTCAAGCTCTAGGTGATTGGTGGCCCATGGTGAGGTCACTAAAGCCCAGTAACAGGCCAACAGCTGTTTTTTGAAAAGGGAGTAGTTGTCTGCAGAGGATGGCAGGACTTTACTACAAAATCTCAAGGGTCTACACTGCGATTCACCAGTAGGGAGTTGCCAAAGACTCCACACTGCAGCTCTTATCTATGACTGACACCTCTAGCACCATTGGGTCAACTGGATCATATGGTCCCAGTGGCAAAGCAGCTTGCACGGCAGCCTGAACCTGTTGCAGAGCCTTTTCTTGTTCTTGGCCCCACTCAAAATTAGAGGCCTTTCATGTCACTTGATAAATAGGTGAAGTAGAACACCCAAAGTCTGAAGAGGTCCACTAGGCATTTTGCCTCCTGTTTGTTGTTGGGGTGGTGGTGAGAGGGGGGTGGCAGATACAATAGCTTATCCTTCACTTTAGTAGGAATATCTTGACATGCCTCATACCAGTGGACCCCTAGAAATTTTACTGAGGTGGAGGGCCTAAATCTTTGTTGGGTTGATTTCCTAACCTCTTACAGGCAGATGTTGTACCAATGAATCTAGAGTCTTTGATACATCCTCTTTAGTGGGTCCAATCAGCATAATGTCATCAATATAATGTACCAGTGTGGCATTTTTTGGAAGAGATAGGTGATCAAGCTCCCTTTAGACTAAATTATGGCACAGGGCAGAAGAGCTGATGTACCCCTGGGAAGAATCGTGAAAGTATATTGTTGCCCCTGTCATCTGTAGCAAACTGCTTCTGGAGGTGCTTCTAGACTGATATTGAGAAGAAGGCATTGGCCAGATCAATAGCTGCATACCAAGTACCAGGAGAAGCATTAATTTGCTCAAGCAATGAAATCACATCTGGAATGGCAGTTGCAATTGGAGTCACTACCCGGTTATGTTTATGATAATCCACTGTCATTCTGCAAGATCTATCTGGTTGCTTTTTTTATGGGCCACATAAGTGAGTTTAACGGGGATGTGGTAGGAATTACCACCCCTGTATCCTTCAAGTCTTTGATGGTGGCACTAATCTCTGCAATCCCTCCAGGAATGCAATATTGCTTTTGGTTTATGATTTTCCTAGGTAGTGGCAGTTCACATGTTGTCCACTTGGTTTTTCCTACCATAATAGCCCTTATTCCATATTTCAGGGTTCTAATATGGGGGTTCTGCCAGTTACTAAGTATGTCTATTCCAATGATGCATTCTGGTACTAAGTTAAAAATGACAGGATGGGCTCAGGGACACACTGGACCCATTGTGAGGCCTACCTGAGCTAAAACTCCAGCGATAGCTTGATCTCCATACACCCCCACTCTGACTGGTGGGCCTTCGAAACCCTTTGGGTCTCCTGGAACTAGTGTCAGTTCAAAGCCAGTGTCCAATAATCTCTGAAAAGTCTGATTACTTCCTTTCCCTCAATGAACAGTCACTCTTGTGAAAGGCCACAGCTCCCTTTGGGGAAGGCTAGAAGAAAGACTAACAGTAGAAACCTTCAGTGATGGAGCACGGTCTTTCTTCAAAGGGACCTAGCCTCCCCCTCATTCAAGGGGTTGTGGGTCTGTAAATTGGCTCAGGTCTGGGAATTGAGTGGTGATGACTATTCTGCTGGTCACCTGATCTAGCATTCTTCTGCCTATGTAGATCACATAAATATGTAGTAGGCTTCCCATGTATTTCACGTCTAGCAACACTGTGGTTAAGTCCACATGAGACAGGTTGTTTTGATTACTTTGGAAACCTTGCTGTCTGTTTATGATAACCACACCTACCCAGCTCTATTGATTCAATGCTGACAACTGCCTCCTACCACCTGGGGCCCAATCAACCCCATTGTAAACAAATGTTGGGGTTTACTTAGGGTAGTTCGCACTGTTAATCCTGTTGCACATAAAATAGCAATCACAGGAGTCTTCAGCAATGCTGGGGCCCATGTCACAAACTTGTTCCCTGTGGTTGTGATGAAAGATATGTCCTTGGGGCACTCCTTTTGTGGGCCTATGGGATTATTCTGATGGATCCATTTCAACATACCAATTTCCCTAAGCATTTGGATGCCTTCTTCTACAGCGTACTAAGGTAGGTCAGGTACCTCAAGTTGGTCTAATCTAGGCCATCTGGCTGCCCATGATTCAGTGAACCAACCAAATAAGCAATTAGCTCCTCTCTTAACCTCTCTTGCTGCGATGTTGAAAGAAGAATCTGTGCTGAGGGGCCCCATTTCAAGGGACTCATACTGGTCTAATGTTCCATTCCTTGCACCTGTTTCTCACACCCTTAGTAACCATTCCCATGGATATTCCCCGTGCTTCTGCTTATATACGTATTAGAAAACTTAAGCAGATCTTTATGAGTATAGTACATTTCTTCTAGAGTCATCACTGAACCTCACCTTTAGGAACTTTCTGAGACAATTCTAAGTCTAGACTAGGAAATCATGAGCGGTGGGGGTATTTCCTGGGGGCTCTCAGCAATATCTTGTAAGGAATCTCCCCCAGGCAATGCTCCTGATGCAGCCCCACCTGGCATTTCAGTTTGAACAGTTTGGGTAATCTGCTCAAGTGTGAGTTGTTTTACTGATCGTGGACTCATCCCCTCAGCTGGGAGGGGTGGAGCTATTGACTGGGGTGGCTCAATTGCCTTTAGGGGCTCGATATCCTCCTCTTCTGGATCATCAGCCCATATGTGCCCATCCCATGTTCCAGGGTCCCATTTCTTTCCAATTAATGCCTTTTCTTTAATATCAAACACTGTTCTAGACCTACAATTGAGCTGACGTTGCAGTTCAGCTACTCGTGTGATAAGACTCTGGATTTGGTTTCCGGCAATGTCGGCTCTATTAGTTGAGAAGAAAAGACTCTCCTTTGTTGCACGTGCAGAAACCTTTAGGTCTGTTATTCTGTACTTGAGACGTGCTTCTGAGGTTCTGAGATTATCACTTGTCCTTGCCTTGATCACATTTTCTATTGTAAGAAGGACCAGTCAACCAGTTTCCCATTACTTCCCATCCTGATGAAATTGCCCAGAGCCTCTCCTCTCACCAGCACTTCATCTGTTGGTGGTGATATTGTGAGTGTTAGCTTTGCGACTTCACACCCTGGATTCACACCGCCCACTCTAGTAATCGTGGCAACTTGTCCATGCCTTTAGGGGTAGAGGCAGCATTCTCAGTGCTATGAGGCCTAATTAGGCTGAAGAATCAATTCAAGAAGCCCGTATTTATGATCTTGTTTATCTAGAACCACTACTGGTACCAATTGTGCTAGTCTGGGTTGACTAGAGAAACAAATCCAGAGACACTCATATGTGTATAAGAGAGTTTTATATAAAAGGTAATTGTATTGTAGGAAAATATTCCAGCCCAGCCCAGATCAAGTCTGTAGGTCAGAAATAAGCCCAGATATCTGATACCAATCTATAAATTCCTCTTGATTCATGCAACACATATAATGACGCCAGATGCAGGAAGATCACAGGTCAGTAGATGGACAGTCTTTTGGATCCAGTGGCAGTGGAAGCTTCTCAGCGCTGGCAGGTCTCCACATGGCTCCTCCAGCTCCAGGGCTCTGGCTCCATCATTGTGCCTCCATGTGTCTTGTCAACAGGAATGACTAGCAGGGAGAGTGTGTGTCTCACATCCAGGGAGGAAGATGGGAGTTCCCCTAATCCTTAAGAGAAGGTCATGCCCACACAGAGGCCTCATTGGCTGCGACCTGATTTACAGGCTTGACCCTACTCCTTAGCAAGCTGACAGATTATATAACTACCACACAGTTAGAAGGACCCCTTAAGATCAACTAATGACATCTTTTATTGGACATATGAAAAAAATGAGACTCAGAGAAGGTGAAGGCAAGAAACTGGAAATCACTAGGATAAGAGCTGGAATAAAATGCCAGGCCACAAGATCCCCAGTTTATTTTACAACAGAACCCCCTGAAAGATTTCCCACCCGTTGTTGTTAAATGCCTTGGAGCCACTTTGGACTCACAATTGTTACGTTTGAGCCACTGTTGCAGCCACTGCGTCCATCAGTCTCATTGAGGGGCTTCCTCCTTTTGGCTGCCCTCCCCAATTTACCAAGCAGGCTGTCTGGCCTTTTCCAGGGGCTGTTTTCTCCTGATACCACATTCCCCATTTAGTGCCCAATACTGAGGCTGAGTTACATTTTAAAAGTCACATTTGTTTAGCGTTTAACTATATTATAATTCTTGCCTCTTTAGAACATCCTTGGCTTTAATTAAACTGTACTATAGAATCTGAAGAGAATGCTCTAAAGGGGGAAATACTTAAAAGAATCAAGACTTAAGACTCCTTCCTACCTTCGACAGTAAACTGAGGAAAATATGGGAAACAACAGCTCTCATAAAACTCATGTCATCACAGTGCTCAGGAATTTTTCTTACAAACCAACTCATATTAAGCCAACCCAGTGCCACTGACTTGATTCTGACATGTAGTGAGCCTAGAGAACAGAGTAGAACTGCTCAGGAACCAGTCTCCCAAAGAATGATTTTATGGGTGCAAGGAGCAGGTTAAGAAGGGAAAGGCAGGAAGAGCAATGTTGTCAAGACCTGTTATCAATTAACATTCTGGAAGCCACAGCCATGTGTCTCTTCTCCGGGAAGCTTATAAAATGAGAACATAGAGTCACTGAGCCAACAAGGCTTTGTTTGCACACTGGGGTGGGTGGTAGGGGACCACAAAGGGACCCAGATGTCTGATTCACTGAAGTGGAAAAAACTGTCACAGCAATTTCCAGAATATATCTGGCAGGATGAGACACTACAGACGCCAACTAAACTGGCTAAAGCAGGCATATTCGGTGCCCGGAGAGGAGAGTGTTCATTAAGGTGACATTGCTGGGCTTAAAAGAAACATGGCCAACACAAAGCCAGAGACTCACCTCTCCTCCTGTGGTAAACATCAGGCCATCCTGGATTATTTAGTCATTTGAGGAGGAAGTCCTAACCTTTGGAGAAAGCAGCTCTGTTTTTTTCTGCACAGACTACTGGATCCTCGTGCAATTCTAGAAAGGCAAGAATAGTTTGGGCTTATCACTTTGTAGTGTAAATAATGCATAGGTCAATTCTAATGACCATTGAGTTGGTTTAGACTCGTGTGACACTATAGGATGGGGTAGAACTGCCCCTCTGGGTTTCCAAGAGTAGCAAGCCTCATCTTTCTCCCTCAGAGTAGGGGGAGGGCTCCAACTGTTGGTTTTGTGGTTAGCAGCCCAATGAGTAACCCACGATGCCACCAGGGCTCCTTAGGTCAAATCTGGTAGTCCCAAAATACAACTGAGTTTTGGGAAGTAGTGGGTCACAGGTTGGGTCAAAAAGCTAAGTAAAATCTGGGAACAAAGAGCAGGGACAGTTAAAAGCTGTGTTCTCTCCCAGGCAGTATGTAGATGTTAACAATCTAGAACAGTGGTTTGCTAGTTACAAAAGCAGCCATAGAAGGTATACAACAAATGAGTGTCCTGTGTTCCAATAATACTTTATGAATAAAGATATCTGAATTTCAATTATTTACACTTGTCACAAAACCTCTTCATTAAAAAAAATTCCAACTATTTAAAAATGTAAATCCATTATCAGTCTAATGAGGCCTGGGGCTGCAGCATAGGCTATAGAAAAACAGGCAATGGGTCAGATTTAGCCCAGAGGCTGTATTTGCAGACTCATGATCTAGAATATCGCTGTCCAAAAGAAATGGAATGAGCATCACATACGTCATGTGAAATTTTCTAGTAGCATGTGACAAAAAAGATGTAAAGCTAATTTTAATGTGTTTTATTCGTATATCCAAAATATTATCATTTGAGTCATCAATATGAAAATTATAAATGAGATGTTTCAAACTTTTTCTTTCATAACCAAGTGTTTTACTTCTTAATTCATTGTCACCCTAGTCCAAGTGCGCTACTTGCTACATCTGGCTAGTGGATGCTACATTAAACCGCGCAGCAATAGGATCCTGCTTTCAAACACTAGCTTGCATCAGAATCACCTGAAGGATGATTACAACCCCACCCCAGGTTGCTCATTCAGTCAATTTGAGGCAAAGTCCAAGAATCTGCATTTCTAACAATTTCCCCGGGGCTGGCCACACTGAGAACATTCATCTAGAAGTTGGAGCAGTTAGAGAAGCAGACAGCAACTGGGAGCCAGGAGGATGGTAAAAACCTGAGCACAACATCAAAGCCAGGGGAGAACAGGACTCCAGAACAGAGGTCAACCTCGAAATAGCCATAAGGAAAATCTGCCCTAGTCCTCCCTCCAGAGCAGGCTTAGCAAAACAGCTTCTCCACGTTTCCATTTTGTAGGTTCCCTGGGAGAACAGGCTGAGAGGGAGATTCTTGATGGGTCAGCTCAGACCCTAAACAGGCAAGAAAACAGCTGTCTCCGAGCTCTGACAATCCCTAATTTATGAAGGTGCCAAGCATCATTACTCAATTTACAAAACAACCCACTCCTCCCAACAATAACACGAAAGCAAAAGACAACTCCAATCTGACTTTCCATTGTGACCTGTGTGTTCTTTCCTAGTATCCTAGACTGCTAAAGTAGATGGTAAGGCTGATAAGGCAATATAGAAATTTGGGGTGCTTAAAATGGTAACAATTAGATGAAGTGTATATTCAAGAGGATTGTGTCATCTTATTTCTTATGGTAAATTTATAAAACCTATTACATACATTTCTATTTCTCACAGTAAATTTACATAATCATCCAAACCAGAAGCTACACTTTTCATAAATGTCCTTTGAATCTGGAAGTTTGTCTAGAAGCAGTTTATAATGACATGGGAAATTTTAATGGGCCTCAAATGAGTCTACTTGGAAACCCTCAAACTCTGTGGCATAAGTTAAAACTCTAAATCTTACTATTTTAATGAAAAAATAAGATGTGTTCTGCTCCATTGGTGCCATAAGACCCCTCATTATATACTCTGGAGATTCCTCAAATTTAAGGATTGGCCAATATATGGCCATCAGGTTATATCTCCTAAAGCCATTCAGGGGAAATTGATAAAAGACACCTTTTTAAGATATGTTTTCTGGAGACACTCTTCTAAGAATCTGGTTACACTCAAACACTAAGAAACAGAAACTTCTGTTTCTCTGCCATCCCAAGCTCGGCTGCCTTCTGTCTTCACAATGTCTTCCCCTAAGACTTTCAGGATCAAGAGATTCCTGGCCAAGAAGCAAAAGCAGAATTGGCCTATTCGCCAGTGGGCTTGAATGAAAACTGGTAATAAGATCAGGTACAATGCCAAGAGAAAACATTGGAGAAGAACCAAGCCGGGTCTCTATGGAGCCCCTAGCCTTCATGTAATGGAACACACAACCACATTTGCCTAGGTCAGCGGTTCTCAACCTGTGAGTCTCGACCCCTCTGGGCCCTTTCCTAGGGGTCGCCAAATACATCCTGCATATCACATGTTTACATTATGATTCACAACAGTAGCAAACTTACAGTTATGAAGTAGCAACGAAAATCATTTATGGTTGGGGGTCACCACAACATGAGGAACTGTATAAAGGATCATGTCATTAGGAAGGTTGAGAACCACTAGCCTAGACTCACTTGCTGTCTGTCATACTGAGCTTAAGACTTTGCCCCCATCGGATCAAGTGAACTTGTATTGGCAAATCTGGTTTCTTCCTTGGTTCGGATGCTTCTGCATTGATAAATTAACAATTACTATATAATTCATTAAGGAGACCATTGGTATGGAAACAAAGAAAGAAAGAGAAACTCAAGTTTGGAGGGCAGTGAAACAAGTATCCTCAGAACTTCTGGTTTGACAATGAACAACAGGTCAATTTCTAATTCATCAGTCTAAAAATCAAATACACCACCATTAAAATCTAAGAAATAAATAAGCTAAATTTAGAAAAAATGGTCAAAACATAAAAGATGAGAAAGAACATTAATTCCTGACCAATTGGAGATTAGAAAAAAGTTTTCCATAGGACCATAAAGACCAAACAATTCAAGTACCCCCTCCCCACACCAAGCAGAAATAATATTCAACTATAACAAATGCTTCAAGCAAGACCGACCAGAAATCTATTATTTTCCTGGAGTGGATTAAGAAAGAGTGATCTAGATTCTAGAACCCAATCCAGCCAGAAGGGATGAAGAGAACACAAGTTTACCCAATACAAAGACAAAAACTATAAAAGTTATCCTGCAGAGGCCCCAGAACACTAATTTGAGTATCTAAAACGGGAGTCATTTTGAATAGTTCTAATAAGGAGCATTTTGAAGGCTTCCAACATGTGATTATAGGTTTAGAAACCGTATCTGGTAACCCAGTTAATTTTGGATGGAATAATTACAGGATTGTAGTGGCTTCTATTCTCTTCAAGAGTTTCAGTCTTGGAAACCTAGAAGGTCAGTTCCACCCTGTCCTATGGGGGTGGCTCTGAATCGGAATTCACTCACTGACAGTTGACTTTTGAATATAGTCCCTCAAGTTTTGACTATGCAGATCACAGCCCAACATGAAATCACTACACCACCAGGGCTCCTACCCCTCAAGTTAAAGAAAGATGTTTATTAATAATTGCATGCTTTGAATCACTGCAGGTATGCAGCCCATTTACATCACGAGGCCATTAGAAAACTGAAAAATAAATAGTTTGTTCATTCAGTACAGTTGAACACATATATAAGGGGACTTCCAAAAGTTCATGGAAAGTATCCACCATCTTATAATTCTATTTGTCAAGGAACCTTTGGAAGATACCTGGTATAACAATTCTACAGTGATTTAATCATACATGGAGACGGAATTATATTGAAGATTAATCTGGAGGTAGGTTGTTCCTTTACATGCATATGAATTGTCAAGAATGAGTGCTTTATCTGAATTAAAAGTCTTATTTAGAAGAATAATAGAATCTCACTTATTTTATACTAGGCATTATCTTTTTATTACTTACTTATATTAATTAATTAATTAATTAATCTTATTAGCTGCTTTATTAATAGGCATACTATTTTTAAAATGATTATTGATCATCTAATCTCCCTACCAAAGGAAATCATTAAATATCTGTAAAAGAATAAAATGGACCTCATTAAAGTATCTGAAGAGTATCTCATTATACATCATTTTTTAGAGTTGTAAAAAAATAACCTTTAAATATATGTTGAAGGTTTGGCAAAGTCTGCATTGAAGAATGCTCAAGTAGAAAGCAATGGTTTTGAGAATGATGATGGCAACAAATGTACAAATGTGCTTGACACATGGATGTATGCATGGATTGTGATAAGAGTTGTATGAGCCCCCAATAAAATGATTTTTTAAAATATCTTAAAAATGTAAAATAAAAATCTAATTATAGCTTTAGATTAACTTAAATAATATTCCCCCAAATAACATGTAGGGTGGGGGAAGAGTTGAGGGCACTGCCATTCTGAATTAGATCAAGATGGTTACTGAAGTTAGAATTAATGCTAAAAACATCTTTCACTGTTGTTCCAATAGGACACATTTAATACATGGGGCTAGAAGTCAGCATTTCCTCTCACCTTTAAATTCAGGTAAAGGCAGAGCAGATACAAAAAGACCAAGGATTTGAGTATTTCTAACTCCTCACTTTAATCTCAAAACTCGCAATGCCATTCAGTGGCATCACAGCCACCCTGTAAGGACAGAGTATATCTGACCCTAAGGGTTTCTAGACTGCAGATCTTTATGGGAGTAGGACGCTTCCACTTTCTTGGGCCCAGTGGCTGGTTGGTTTGAACTGCTGAGGCCTAGCAGTTAGCAATCCATTTCACCAGTAGGGCTGCCACTTTAATCTAAGTTATGTAAACATCAGGGTGGGGTGGAAAGGGGCAACCAATTACAAGGATCTACATATAACCTCCTCCCTGAGAGATGGACAACAGAAAAGTAGGTGAGACTTCGGACAGTGCAAAATATGACAATAATTTATAATTATCAAGGGCTCATGAGGGAGGAGGGAGTGGAGAGGGAGGGGGAAAATGAGCTGATACCAAAGGGCTCAAGCAAAAAGCAAATGTTTTGAGGATGATGGCAACAAATGTACTAATGTGCTTGACACAATGGCTGCGTGTATGGATTGTGATAAGAGTTGTGCGAGCCCCAATAAAATGATTTTTTTTACTGAGAAAAAAAAATGACGTAAATATCTTCGTGTTGCTTTGGAGAGGTCCTACTGAGTCAACTGTGGATCACAGTGACGATGTGGCAAATGAGAACCGTCTGAGAGGGGCTTTCTGGCCATAAATTGTAGGGCAGGAGCCTGGGTGATAGTCATTAAAACACTCAGCTCCGAGTTAAAAGGCGCAACGGGCTCAGCAGGTTAAAGACAGCCTTGAAAATCCTAAGTAATGGTTCTACTCAGTCCTGTAGGGTCTCTAAGAGTCCGAACTGACTGGGCAGAGGGGCTTTGCTTTGTGCGTACTCTCTCAACTGCCCTTGCTCCCCGTTAGGGCTCCCAAATACCTTTGGGTGAGACTGTAAAACCACGCCCACGTCGCCCTCAACCAGCCCAAGGTTCCCCAGGGCGCTGCAGTCAGAGGCCTTTCCAAAAAGAAAGGCAACGCTCAATGGAAGAACCACTTGCTTACTGCATAAATACAATCGTTCCCTGCCTACTTAACACAGCCCCCGCGCTCAATTAAGTGCTTTCCTCCAACGACCACCACAAACCGTCCCAATAGGAGACCGTTGGTTCTCCGTGCCACATGCGCAATTTTTCCGGGTGAGGGGGGATTGGTACGGCCCCTTGGTTAGTAGTCTTAAACCGTAGCTCAGGCGAACTCTGAAACCACCATCAGAGCCGTGCACGTTCGTAAAACTCGTCCCTCAACCCTAGATCCAGTTTGCCCGCTTAAAGGTGCACCTTCCACTTAACGGCTCTTAGCTATTATTTACGGATTCTCAGTTTTTAATTTTATAAAGAACCTTTTAAAAATGTATAAACACCCTAAAGGTGCTTTTCTCTTCAACAGTTAGACATTCACTCCTCTTGTTTTGGCTTAGCATCGTCTGGAATCAAAATTTGCCTTTCTTGCAAACCACAGCTGACATAAATGGCTTGTCTAGCGCCATGGAAGGAGCCCTGGTGGCAGAGTGGTTACTGTTGGGCTGCAACACGCAAGGTTGGCAGTTCGAAACCACCAGTAGCTCCGCGAATAGTTCGTCTCAGAAGTTCACAGGGGCTGTTCTACGGTCCTATGGGATCGCTGTGAGTCGGCATCGACTCCGGCAGTGAACGCCAGTTACGGCTTCTGTAGGCTAAATTCAGAGTCAACTTATTATTCAAGAGTTACATTAACGCCAAATGCTTTCACTCTCACTGAAGCCTGGAGCCTAGCAATGTCCCCACAACACCCGATCCCACAAACGACTCCTCACCCTCCATAAACAGGTACATGGTCTATTATTCTCTGGCCGTCTCCAAAGAATTCTGGGAGTTCAGGGAGAAGTCAAGGGGCCAAGGGGTCAAAATGAGACGTTGGCACACAGTACGTGGAGAGCGGGTTAACGTTGGTTGCTGAGCAGATTCTCAAATCTTCTGCCCCGCCCTCATTTTCCCGACTGGGTGGGACCATGCTCCTCCCCTTCCCTCCCACGGGTGACCCGTCAGCCAATCAGTGGGCTGTTGCGCACCAGCCTGGGCCAATACCGAGCCCTCTTGCTTTGAGCGGGAAAAGTTCGGAAGCTGAGGGAGAGTGAGGCGGACTAACGGCCTGGTCTAGGCCTTGTCTCGGGTGGGCGGGGGGCGGTAACAGGCCCAGAGGCAGCTGCCCATTGGTTGGATAGTAGGCCAATGAAGGGGTGCGAAGCAGGGGGCGGGCCTCCCAGGAGGGGGTGGGGCTGGGTAGTGGCAGGTCGCAAGCAGGGTCACGAGCCTCCAGGGTAGGCAATGTAACGGCCTCTGCCTCCGCCTTCTTTCCCTGCCCCCTCGGGGCCCCACTCACAGACTGGCTCCTGGCAGTGTCGGGGCGGTGGCAGCGGCGGCGGGCTGCGGGCTGAGGCAGCCCGGCCTCGACGCCCCCCTCACCCCCAGACCCGGGAGCTGTACCTAGCCCAGGAGGGGCTGGGGGCCCCATGGAGGTGAGAGGCGGAGACGCCCTGTCCGCCCCTTCGCCCCTTCACCCCCCAGGCCTGAAGGAGGGACTTGAGGTAATGGAGGGGGCAGTCAGGGCCCGGGGAGCGGCCAGGTTTGGAGGAGGGCAACCGGTGAGGAGCGGCTGGGAGAGGTGGGGCGCCAGTGAGGAGCCCCGACGGGGTGCCCGCGGGGGTGAGGGGAGCTGCAGGGGACACGCCTGGTCTGGCGGGCGATCTCCGGTGATAGGACGGGCCAGGCCACCCCGGGCTAGGGTCAGTGCGGTGGCGGGGCCGGTGGCTGCTTCTCCCTGGACGTGCGGGCGGGCGGCGCGCCTCAAGGTTCCCGGCAGATGGCCCCGAGGAGAGGGGACGGGGACGGGGACGCAGGCCCCCGGGAGTGTCGTGGCTTTCGGCGGCTGCTGCTGACGTTCTCGCTCGCCTCCCTGTGCAGCCCAAGGTGGCGTTCCGCGGAGCGGCGAACCGCGGCTGGAACCCGGGCGCCGACGGCGGCGGCAGGCTAACGGACGTGTTCAACAGCGTGATGCTGAGCGGCTCGCCCTCCTTCTACGACTGCTACAAAGCGCAGGTCCCGTGCCGACCGCCACCTCCCTCCGCAGACCCCTCCCTGCCTGGGACCCAGCGGGGCACTTGCCCGTGGTGGGCACCAGAAAAGCCAGCGCCGGCAGTTGAAATACAGAGTTGGCAGGATACATATTTGTTTTGAAATCAATTTCTGGAATAAGATTTCCTCGTCGTGTATCCTTCCTGTTCTTGTCCTCGGCCTAACAGGCGGCCAGCAATGCAAAGAGAAGCTTCTATTTATTAAGACCATAAAATACGTTTTTTTCCTTCAAGTATTTAGTGCAAGTCAGGGTAAACAAATTTTCTGGTCATTTAAAGGTGAAATATTTTACTCCTTTATTCCGGGGCTTTTAACAGTATCAAAAAGCATCTAATCAAAGCATGCTATGCCTTACCTCACTTAAAAATCATATTTTTACCCTCCTTTTCTTGGCGGGGGCCGGGCGTGCAGTCCCCGTCCCTGTTATGTACGGAGGCAGAAGGAGAGGACTCCGGTCCCCTAGGCGTCATGTCTTCGGTCCTGGCGGCTACCCATCCGCTGGTTCTATCCTCAAATGCTGGGACAAGTGGAAAAAAAATCATATTTCTATTAATCATCTTAAGTTGTTTCTAAAACAAAACAAAACAAAAAAGCCTCGTTGCCTTAGTTCTAACTCACAGTGACCCCACATGTAGGACAGAGTAGAAGTGTGGCTACCCAAGGCTAAATCTTTACAATAGAAAGCCTCGTCTTTCTCCTGGGGAAGGGCTGGTGGTTTCAAACTGCCGACCTTGCTGCCACCATGTAACCACTGTGGCACCCTACGCGTAGTTATAGGATAATTTAACTAATTTAATTATCTCTTCCATCATCGTCAATAATGCTATAATTTGAATTATAACAATATCTTTATTTGATTTTGTATATTATGCCCTCTGTGCTGAGAAACTTGAGACAGCGTAGCCCCACTGGAACCTAGGTCTTCCAGTTCCTAAGACCACTGTTCTACTGGTCTCTGCAAATTTACATCTCTATTAAAATTTAGGCTTAATTTCAGTTGATTTCAGGCTTCTTGGAATTTCTAGAATAAATTCAAATTTAGTTTGAACTGATCTTTTGTTAAATTCAGTCTTTAAATTGTTTTTGCTTTTTTTCCATTACTTGGGATTTACTATATGTAACATTCCATATTTCAATCATGTCAAGTAGAATTGTACAGTTGCTATCACAACCACTTTCCAATTCATTCTTTTTAAAGTACTTTATTTAAAATAAATAAATAAAGTGCTTTATTTTTAGTATTACACTTACACCACTTTGGAAGAGGAAGGTTTTCAAAAAATTTATTAAAATTCAAATTCAACATTTTGTTTAATCAAAAGTCAGTACAGAAGTATTAGGGCATAAAAAGAGGAAAATGTTACTGTAATTTTCTTACAGCTCATAGTGATATCTAAAATTTCTGGAAAAACAGCATTTTATCTCATTTTTATAATCGATCATAGAAATAGAAAGTAGGTAAACAAACAAAAAAGAAATAGAAAGTAGGCTAAAAATTAAAGCTGTGTAAGAAAGGCCCTAGAAAAAAAAAAAAAAGAAAGGCCCTAGACTAGAAGGAAGAAGGTCCTGGAATGATTTTAGCTTTGTCCTTACTATTCCACTAATTTGTGACCTCAGTTTCTCATTTTTAAAATAGTGATAATCCCTATGCCTCAAGGTTGACTGGATGCAGTAAAAAGTAGCATATGTGGAATTTCTTTGAAAATTATAAAATACTATGTAAATGTACACTAATTTTTTTCTTCCTTAGTGCATTAAGCTTAGTATATTGTTTGTTATATTAATGCTCTTTTAAATAATGCTAATCTAAAAAAATTAAAACTTCAGTAGGTATATTAAACCAGGGGTCAACAACCAGCATCATGGCTCGGGACCAAATCTTCCTGATGTCTATTTTTATAAACTTTTGCAGGTTTTTTTCAAATGAATCTTTCATGTATGAAATTTTTATTTACTTTCCCCCTCCCCCCAGCAGTTTTATTTGCATGTAATTTACATATTATGAAATTCAATAGTTCAATCATATCACAGAGAATTGTACAATCACCCCTACATCAATTTTAGAACATTCCCCCTCCCTGGTGGTCAAATCGCCTTTAAGATTATTCTAGAATGCCCTTCCCCCTTCTATCTTCATTAGTTACTCCTGAAATCCCCTTCCCCTACCTAGCTCATTCCCCCCACTCTTGTATTTCCTATATTTCTATGTACCTGTTATTATCATTAGTATTTTTATATACCTGTGTACTTGTTATTATCATTATGCCTCCACTCCTCCTGTGTTTCACAGCTGGGAGACCCAACAGAAAACAAAATTGCACTAAGGTGTTAAGGATAAAAACATAATAGTATACAGACAAAAATACAAATAATGCACAAGAAGGAAAAGACCCTCAACAACATTAAAAAAGCCAAGGAAGGAATTTCTGTATGGACCCAGAAAAATTCAGGTCCCATCTATAGGGTGGTCAACTGACCAAGTGTCCAGTTCAATCCAGCATAATCAAGATGACAATGGTCTCTGCATGATAGTCAGTTGACTGTGACTCTGGCCAGTGGCTCAGTCTGACCAGGTACTCTGCAGTTGGGTTTTAGGCTCTCACTATCCCCCATAACCCTCCACAAATTGGGTGTTGTACTTTTGTATTTTTGTTGGAACACAGCCATACCCATTTATGCTTTGTGGTTGCTTTGGTACTAAACGAAAGAACTGAAGCAATTTTAATGACCTGCAAAGCCTAAAGTATGTACTATCTGACGCTATAGAAAAGTTGTCTCAACCACTGGTACAGAGAGAGCTAATTCAGTGAAGTCTAGATTTGAAGATAAGTTTTAAAATCCTTAACTCCTGGGTTATTTCCTCTTTCCTTATTTCCTATATGTAATATTTATTATTTACTCTTATGATAAATGAAATTTGATGTGTCTGATATGCAAGCATTTCTTATAAAATTTTAGAGTGAAGACAATGTAGACCCAAGGCAGACCTACACCCCACTGTCTTCAGCAACAGAATATTCAAATTCTGCAGATGCTTCACTTTTCTATGCACCATGGTCTACTTATGGAGATGATATTAAACAGCCTTCTAATTCTCAGATCAATGTCAAGAACAGGTAAATCAATAAATTAGACTTCTCAAGCTAAATAAGATATTTTTAAGTTTCATTACATAGGAACCCAGGAGCATTAGAGTTTATGTTTGCATTTTAAGATGCGGGCACAACTTGACCATTATCAAACTTTTAGGGAAGCCTAAACTATGCAGTTATTTGTGTGTGTGTGTGTGTGTAAATTTACTACTTTTTTAATTAAGAGGGAACTTTTAGTGAACAAATGTTAAGTTCCTCGTCCTAATGATAAGTAAATGTTACAATATCTAGATCTGTTTTTTCACCCAGTCCCAAATTTTCAATAATTTTTTCCTTCACCAAGTATACAACAAATAGGAAACTAACTTCAGCTCTATATCAGATGCCCTCCTACTGGAGGGTACTAGTTAACACAGCCAATATCCCTGCCTTCACAGATCTTACAGTAATAATACTGATGTCAGGCAAGCAGAATGCATGACGGTTTCAAAGGATACGGAAACCTATTGTAAAGAGAAGTTTAAAGGAGTGACATCTACTTTTAATTATATAGCAGGAAAAAGTTGATGTAAGCTGGTATGTCTTTAGTTTGACCAAGGAATAGAGTTATTAGTTGAATCTTACTAAAAATTTTAAGAATCCTGATAAATTCTCAATGAGTTTATTAGGAAGATTATATCAAAAACTCACATCGAGTCTGTGTCGGACTCATATCAACCCTGTAGCATAAAGTAGAACTGCCCCTGTGAGTTTCTGGTAACACTTTATAAGGACATAGAAAGCCCCATCTATCCCAAGGAGCAGCTATTAGATATATCTTTTAAAAATGTATTATTAATTGGGATTTAATACATATATCATTCCATAGTTCAATCCTGTCAAGTAGAATTATACAATTGCAGCCACAATCAGTCTCCAGACAGGCTTTTTCTACAAGGACTCTGATATCATCTCCCTTTTACCCTACCACCACCACTGTACCTACCTCCCCCTGGAAACCTTTATTCTACCTGTTGTCCCTATAGATTCATCAATCCTGGATTTCATATACTGATAAATGGAAAAACATAATACAACTTCAAGAGGGTGGCCTGCAATAATATAACCTCTGAGATATACCCTAATATGAACAAGCAAAAACCAAACCAAAATGTAAATACCAAAATACAGAAAGTTTTGGAAACTAGATCAGTCCAGCTTGTATTTATGGGGGGGGGGGGGAATCTACTAAAAAAGTTTTAACTATTTAAGTCAGATTTATACCTTTGATCTTTTATACTCCTCTCTCTCAAGCACTCTGTTTAGTGACCACTTTCCTCCCATCCCTGAATTTTAGATAGAGGGAGTTCTCTGGAGGCTCATTTCCTACGTAGTTCCAAATGAATTTTGGGCTCCCACTGCCATCTATCGCTCTCTGCACACCAGATTCTCACACTTTAGGCTCAGATACTAATCCCTCCTTTGACTTCAAATTATATGGACTACAATCTTCAGTGACTGGTGATGGTGTGCTTCTTCCATGTGGACTTAGTTCACATCTAAATATTTCTTAAATATTATAGTATAAAAAGCATTCAAATTGTAGGTAGACAATTTGATCAGCAAATATTTGATGTCATGTACCCTTGTAAATACAAATTTCTTCATATGGCCAATAATCATTCATTCAACAGATAACAACTGAATGATGACTAGTGCCTGAGTGTTATGCAATATGCAATATTAGGTGTTTTTTTAATAAATGCTGTGAAATAGTAGAAAATAAGATACGAAAAAGCAAGAAAGGACAATTTAAAACAATGTTACTTCTGGATAGAAATTACCTAGAAACTAGAGGAGGTTAAAAGATACCGGTTATTTTTTGTCTCCTTGTGTCTTTTTTACATTTTGTATTATTTAGACAGTTCTAGTCATTAGACAGGATTTTGGATTCATGGAACTCCAGCCACTAATTTGATAAGAATTTAGGGTTTGTGCCCCAAATCTGTTATACTCGTGTTTAAGGAACTGCAGTATTCCATGGTACATAAATGACCACATAGCATTTCACCTCTTTGTCTAATATGTAAAGAGTCACAAAACTAAAACAGTTTTATATGGTTTTCAAATCACAAATTAGAAAATTGAGCAAGTGTTGGAATGATATATAATAGAAGTCAACATGTTTTCAGGAAGAGCGATGGTACCAACCGTGTCTGCAACAGTCCTAGGTTAGATACTTACATTTTGGTCACTTAAACTGAATAGCACTTGTGGATAGGTCAGAGGTAGGCATACACTCTGAACAAGAATATGTATCTGAAATGAAAAAGAAATCTGTGTAAGACAGACAGCATGACAGAGTGGAAAAAAATATTTTTGGGTTCAGATCGCTTTATTTCAAATGATGGTGTAGATTCATTCCAAATATGGTGGAAAGAGTCTGGAAATAGAAATTGATCTATTTTAGTATAAGTAAAATAATTTATAGTTGGTATTTATTTATTTTTAGGATTCAAACTGAAAGAAATGACTATGGCAGTGAAACAGACTTATATGGACTTGTGTCTAATATTTTGGAAGAACAAGATAAGTCACAGCCATATTTTGCTGAGGGGTTAGTATATTACATAAACTTTATAGTATGTAGTAAGGTTTTAAACATACAAATACTACATTATACTGTTTATTAACTTTAATGAAATTCACATATTATCTATTTCAAAGTAAACAGTTCAGTGGCATTTAATAAAGTCACAATGTTGTGGAGCCATCACTTCCATCCAGTTCCAAAACATTTTCATCACCCCAAAAGGAAACCCCAGACCCATTAAGCAGTTATTCCCTATTCTTCCCTACCTCTGCCCCTTGGCAACCATCCATTTGACTTTTGTCTCTATTATTTATTAGCTTTTATTTTTACTTAATAGAGGATCATCTGGCAATTGACATCTTAGTTCATATATTTGCTTTTAAGGGCCTGATTTTGTTGAAGTACTTTCCATATAATTAAAAGTTTCAGCCTAAGACTTTAATCACTATTAAGAGTTTTCATTTGGAAAATTATTCTTGCTTAATTCATAGTTATTTCCCTTGAGTTCATGAGCTAAAGTTTGGCTTAAAGAGTATAAATTCCGAAGAGCTTTTATGCATAGATCCCAAAGAATAAAATGATCTTACAGCTATGCAGAAATACATATGGATTTTATTCATGTGGTAGAAGTTTTAAAATATGCTTTAATTATTTTATTTGGGTGTGGAAACCATACTACCCAAATGCCCTATTTCATAAACAGAGAAATATGTAACACACATGTAACCAATTAAAATATTTTAATTTCAAAAATAGGTTACGCAGAACACATTTTTTCATTAAAAAAATAATGTGGTTGACCCACACTCTCATATAATTACCCTATCAGAGAAAAACTTATTTTGTTCTCTGCATCCCATGGATAAAACAATTTGTTTAAGACTACGCAATCACCAGTTTTAAGCCTTAGTTAACATCTCTTTTTGGAAAGTACAATGAAGGCATATTAGCTTAAAACACATATTTATATAGCCTAAAAAACATTTCAAGTGATAACAGAATTATTTGGAGTTAATTGTGACTTATAAGACAAAATTGGAAAGAATTAGAGAATAATGAGGTAAGGCAAGATCAGTGTCTTTGAAAGCCTTCCTTGCCTTCTCTACTGAGGAAATCGTCTTTAAAGCTTAAGTTGTAATTGGATATATTTACTTGTTCTAGGACCTGCTCCTCCAATTTAAAGTCAGTGTGGCCAGTGAACCCGAACAGATTTCCAGATCACCATGACCTCTTAACAGAAACCAAAAGGCCAATAGATACAACCATCTCTCAGCAAGCTTTTTATGGTGGCGAATCTGTATCAGCAGTGGACAAGCAATACCTGCATAATAGCAATCTCACACCACAACAAAAAATAGATGAAGTCTATCATGGATTTACTGGCTTAGACCTTGAAGAACAATGGATGTACCCCTCACGAAGTGATCATTCTAACTGTTACAATATTCAGGCAAGTGATACAACCAAAACAACTTTCCAAGAATATCCATTTGTCAAAAACTGTTTTACACCACAAACAGGTCTGTCTGACATGATGAAAGAATCAGGAGTTGATACTTACCCTTATGGAAGAGAAAAAATATGTGTCAAAGGTCTTGAGGCACCATTACAGCAAAAAAGGGCAGAGATGTTTCTTTCTCAATTTAATAGGTACAATGAAAATGCAGATTACTGTAGATACTCAGAATATGCTCATCCTAATAAGGCTAAACTTAGTAAATGTTCCAGTTTTAATGTTCAAGACAATAAAAAATTAGCCAATGGTGCATCTGAAACACCAACAGTAGAAGCAGACACCTACACAAAGTTATTTCAGGTTAAACCAGCAAATCAAAAAAAAATGGAAGAGACAATACCTGATCAGCAGAATTACACATTTCCCAAGACAACACCACATCCGACAGAAAAGCAATTTGCAAAGGAAGCAGCATTCACTGCTGAGTTTAGCAGGAAATCAGAATATGGACTGAAACCTCATACAGCATGTCCAGCTAATAATGATTTTGCAAATGTCACAGAAAAGCAGCAGTTTGCTAAACCGGATCCTTCTAATTCTGAGTATTTTAAATCAGTGAATTTGTTATCAAACGCAGCAACATCCTCAGGAGGCATTAACTTAAACAGACCAACTTGGATGAATGTTCAAACAAAAACTAACACCCCTGTTCCTTATAGAAATCAGGGTAACTTGATGAAGTTAAATAGTCATTTAAGTGCTGCTTCTAAAGGTTCTAGCCATTCAGACTTCCCTCAGCTACCAACTACAAATTTAACCCCAAATGCCAATTTATTTCAGAAGTATTGCCAAGAAAACCCTTCAGCATTTTCTAGTTTTGATTTCAGTTACAATGGTGCAGAAAGAATTCAATCTGCCAATCATTTGGAAGGACTGACAAAGACTGGAGAAGAAAATCTCTTTGAATCGGTTAATGATAAAAAAATAAAGCAGGCAAATGGATTTTGTGATAATTATTCAGCTCAGCAATATGGGATCATTGAAAATGTGAACAAACATAATTTTCAAGCTAAGCCCCAGAGTGGACATTATGATCCTGAAGACGGTCCAAAGCATTTAGATGGGTTACCTCAAAATGCATATCAAGACCTGTTGGAGTCACAGGGTCATTTTAATAGCCACAGACAGGGAAGTGGAGACAGCAATATTAATAGCCGTGTGAATCGCACACAGGCGTCGTGCTTTTCTAATAATTATATTATGGGAGATTTAAGACATAATCAGAGTTTTCAACAACTTGGTTCAAATGGGTTTCCCCTAAGATCTGCCCACCCATTTGGCCATACTGTGGTACCACTATTGGATTCTTATGATTTGTTTTCTTATGATGATTTAAGCCATTTATACCCGTACTTTAATGATATGATGTATGGTGATAATTCCTTTTCTGGTTTCGTGCCAACTTTTGGATTTCAAAGACCAATTAAAACCCGTAGTGGACCAGCTAGTGAACTTCATATTCGTCTAGAAGAATGCTATGAACAGTGGAGAGCACTAGAAAAGGAGAGAAAAAAGGTAATATAAAGCATTAATTTAGGCATAATTTAGTATGTTCCCTCTGCCTATCATTATATTTTTTCCTGGTGGCACAGTGGTTAAAGTGCTTCACTGCTCACCTAAAAGGTCAGCAGATCAAAATGGAGAAAGATGGGCAGTCAGCTTCATAAAGATGTATGGCCTGGGAAAACATAGGGAGCAGTTCTACTCTGCTCTTAGAAAGTAGCACTGTGTAAGTAATTTGAATATTTGCATTTCTAAGCTGAATTCTTCAATTATGGGCAACATATTTAAGTCCATGACTAGATAATCTAAAATCTTAAACATTTTTATGTTATACCTTTTTATAATTTATAGACCTTTTTTGTTAAAACTTTATTTTTATAAAATTTTCTTTGTATGCTTAGTTTTATTAGTATGTCCACATATATTTGTATAGGTGAGAAATAGAATACTGTGGTTTATGTTTGTTGTCTTATTGATACCAAGGCAAATTTTTTTCCTTTTTGAAAAATTATTTTATTGAGGACTCATACATCCATCAATTGAATAAAGCACATTTGTACATTTGTTAACCTCATCATTTTCAAAACATTTGCTCCCACATAAGCCCCTGGCATGAGCTCCTCATTTTTCCACCTCCCTCCCCACTACCCCCTTCCTCATGAACCCTTGATAATTTATAGATTATTATTTTGTCATATCTTACACTGTCCGACATCTCCCTTCACCCACTTTTCTGTTTTCTGTCCCCCAGGGAGGAGGTCACATATAGATCCTTGTAATCAGTTCCCCCTCTCTACCCCACCCTCTCTCCACCCTCTCAGTATCACCACTCTCACCACTGGTCCTGAAGAAATTATGCATGTTGGATTCCCTGTATTTCCAGTTCCTATCTGTACCAGTGTACATCCTCTGGTCTAGCCAGATATGTAAGGTAGAATTGGGATCATAATAGTTGGGGGGGGGGGAAGCATTTAGGAACATTGCATCCTGACTGGCTCTTCTCTTCCCCGAGACCCTTCCATAAGGGGATGTCCAGTTGGATACCAAGGCAATTTTTAAGTGAGATTTCATCTTATTTCTTAGGCCAGTAGAGACATTATTAGAGACACTATTCACTGTTGAAACATATTTAGAAAATCCATAAACTAAAAGCATATAATTTTTACAGACTGAACTGGCACTTGCCAAGAATTACCCTGGAAAGAAAGTGTCCAGTACTAACAATACTCCAATTCCAAGGCTGACCTCCAATCCATCTAGAGTTGATCGTTTAATTGTGGATGAACTTCGAGAACAAGCCAGGGTAAGCTGTAAAAACATCCAACGGTGCATTTTTAAATTGCTTGATCTTTTTTTTTGCTTGATAAAATTTTTAAACACTTCAGTAGTTTGTAGTTCTGAAGGATTTCACAATCACATTTATGTCTTCAAAATATAGTCTTCTCCATGTTTGGTCCTAATGTATTCATATACGTCCAAATCAAAATAACAAACTCACTGCCTTCAAGTCAGTCCTGACGCACAGCAAGCCTACGAAGAGTAGAGCTGCCCTGTGGGTTTCTGAGGCTGTCACTCTCTACAGGCAGACAGTCTCACTTTCCTCCCTTACATGTACTTAGAAAAGAGAAAATAGTCCTCATTTCAAAAGTAGCTTTAGTCACTTAAATTGTTCCCCTTTCAAACCCAAATTGGCAATGGAGCTAATCCTCAAAATAATTTTTTTAAAGGAAGCATAGCCATTTTAAACACTGCTTTAGGGAAAGTTTGGTTTTCAATCACAAACATTTGGGACCAAAATCAAACTAAATCGATGAGCAAACTAGATTGGAGTTAAACGAGATAAGAAATGAACAAGAAATTAATGTATTTCCTTTTCTTAAGCCTACACTCTTGAGTCAGTACATTAAGTTTATCCAGCAATGTATTAAAAGGTGATCAACTGGATTATGTAGATGAACATAAGTTTACAAAATAGCTTTGTTTTGGAAAAGATATAGAATAAAGTCTGTGAAATTCAGAACTTGACAGTCTTCAAGTTTCCACTTTGACAAGGTGCCATCTGACCAGTTTTCTATGGCTTTCTATTAGTAGAAAATACTTACTGAACCTTAAGACACATTCAGCTTTTGCAAGTTTTACTCAATGTCACTTAAAATATTGTAAAGAAACCTGATGTTTTATTTTGTAATTTAGCAAATAACTCTTTTTATGTTTCACAATTTTCTAAGCAACTTTAATAGACTAGAGCTCACTTAATTATTTTGTTTCTTTTTTAAAGACTTAACATTCCAAATAATTTTTAAAGGTACTTGGAGAAAAGCATGCACCTGTGTTCAATGTCTATGTTCAGTGTCAATGTTCAAGCTGATGGTTCAATAAGTCACTTTAGGATATAGAAAAATCAAAGTAATAATTTTAGCCTACTGAACATCAGTTTCTCACATGTACCAGGCTATCTTTTAGAATATAGATATTAAGTGCTTCATTGGAAAAAATGCCAATTTTACCTAGACTTCTCAGTTGAAATTCTTTTAACTTGTAAATATGTAAATGGAAGTTATCCATGACACATCCAGATATAAGAAGCCCTGCTGGTACAGTAGTTAAGTGCCAGCCTTTTCTTTCTTTCTTTGTTTTAAATCACTTTATTGGGGGCTTGTACAATTCTTATCACAGTCCATACATATATCCATTGTGTCAAGCACATACGTACATTTATTGCCATCATCATTCTCAAAACATTTGCCTTCTACTTGAGCCCTTAATATCGGCTCCTCATTTTTACTCCTTCCTCCCCACTACCCCCTCCCTCATGGACACTTCATAATTCATAAATTATTTTTGTCATGTTACACTGTCCGGTGTCTCCCCCTGCCCTCTTCTCTGCTGTTCATTCCCCAGGGAGGAGGCCATACGTAGATTCTTGTAATCAGTTCCCCCTTTCCACCCCACATTCCTTCCACCCGCGAGGCATCGCCACTCTCACCATTGGTCCTGAAGGGGTCATCTGTCCTGGATTCCCTGTGTTTCCAGTTGCTCTCTGTACCAATGTACATCCTCTGGTCTAGCCATATTTGTAAGGTAGAACTGGGATCATGATAGTGTGGGTAGGAGGAAGCATTTAAGAACTAGAGGAAAGTTATATGTTTCATCGTTGCTACCCTGCACCTGGACTGGCTCATCTCCTCCCCACAACCCTTCAGTAAGGGGGTGTCCAGTTGCCTACCGATGGGCTTTGAGTCTCCACTCTGCACTCACCCACATTTACAATGATATGCTTTTTTGTTCTTTGATGCTCGGTACCTGATCCCTTCAACAGCCCATGGTCACACAGGCTGGTGTTTGTTCCATGTGGGCTTTGTTGCTTCTGAGCTAGATAGCCGCTTGTTTATCTTCAATCCTTTAAGACTCCAGACGCTATATCTTTTGATAGCCGGCACGATCAGCTTTCTTCACCACAATTGCTTGTGCACACGCTTGTCTTCAGTGATCTTATCAGGAAGGTGGGCACTCACTGATATGGTTTTTAGTTCTTTGATGTCTGATAACTGGTCCCTTCTACACCTATGGTCAGACAGGCTGGTGTGCTTCTTCCATGTGGGCTTTGATGCTTCTCAGTTAGATGGCCGCTTGTTTATCTTCAAGCCTTTAAGACCCCAGACACTATGTCTTTTGATAGGTGGGCACCATCAGCTTTCTTCACCACATTTGCTTATACACACATTTTTCTTCAGCAATCATGTTGGGAAAGTATGCATCATGGAATGCCAATTTAATAGAACAATGTGTTCTTGCATTGAGTGGAGGCCCAATGTCCCATCTACTGCCTTAATACTAAACCTATAACTATATGCACATAGATCTATTTCCTCATCCTCCTATGTAAATGTATTTACATATGTACATGCCAGTATTTAGAGCTCTATAAATACCCTTTGTCACTTAGTTCTTTCCTCTACTTCTTTTTACTTTCCCCTTGTCCCACTATCATGCTCAGCCTTCATTTGGGTTTCACTAATTTCTCTTACATTGCCCTTGCTGAATCCCTACCAGGCCTCTCACACCCTCCTTGCCACTGATTTTGGATCACTTGTTGTTCCCCTCTCCCTGGGTTGGTCAGCACCACCTCCTTACCCCCACCTCCCCCTCTCCCTTGTCCCCCTGGAACCATTGGTCCCGTTGTTTTCTCCTCCACATGATTCATCCAGCCTATCTTATCTAGATAGATCTGTAGAGATAATATGCACAAAAATCAAGGCATAGCAAGATAGGCGATGAATGAGAACACAGCGATGACAACAAAAGAGGAAACCAATGACCCATAGAAGAATAAATTAAAAGAGAAAAAAATTCAAAAAGAGAAAAACCTGTAAATAGATCAAGGTCTGATTTTTTTATGCCTAGGCGTGTCCTTTAGTCAGGTCTGATGGGGTGCCATGCTCTGGCCCCAGAGTCTGTCCTTTGTACTCCCTTGGGGTCTGGTTGCTCTGCCACGCGCCTTTAATGGTGTGTCAGGGGTCAGTCCGGGCGAGTCCTGACATTGAGTCTCCAGTGTTGTCCCCCTCAGGGCCCTGGGCCAGCAAGGGATGGCGTGTCTTTTAGTGGGATCAGCCATATGGTCTACTCTGTGCATTGGCTGTTCAGAGTGGGGATATTGTCTTCCAGGCCTGGTGGGCCAGGATATACTCCACTCTCTTCCTCCCCCTTCATTTGCTCCCATGTGCTCTGATCAGACACGCCCCTCTCCCCTAGCTGCAGCTTCAGTGTGGTCCTCTAAAGTAAATTCTTTTTGGGGGAAGAGCAGTTGTCCATGTAGCTCGTATGGGGGCCGAAGTGCTAGCCTTTTAACTTGAAGGTTGGGCATTTCAAACCCACCGGTGCTTGTAGCAGAATATTTCAGCCTGTTTGTTATGATTCTTGGAATCTCTACAGGGCAGTTCTAACCTGTTTACAGGGTTGTGATGAGTCAGAATCAATTTGACATCAATGAAATTTTTATGTTCAAATACTGACATGAAATACAGCTAGAAACATTAATAAATGTTTTCCAGTTTTTTCTTTAAATTGTTTTGAATTAGAATTCTTCTATCTCAGTAATACATTTCTAGTAATAAAAGGTTAAAAACTGTAACCATTAAGAAATAAACTTTTTCTAGCTATGCTTATAATAACTTTATACTTAGCAACATTATTTCAATCATATATCAAGGGTAAAAGTATTTTGGATGCACTGTTTTCTTTTTTTGGGGGGGGGGGTGCACTGTTTTCCAGTTTGCTAGTTTTGTAGAAATCTGCAAAGAAGTCTTTCAAAAGTTTAAACAACTTGAGCAAATCATCTTGTTTTGTAAAAGTAGTTAGGATGCGTGGGGTACCAGAAAACAACCAGAATTTTTTTCAAAGTTATGTATTTACATTATTTTTTTGTGTGCAAAAAACCTTCAAAGTATTCTCCATTACACTTAATCCATATGTCAAATCCCATTCTTGGAAACATTTTTCAAACTCAGCTGTGTGGCTGGCTGACAGCACCTTTCTCGCTGTCCTTTCATGTCCCTCTTCATTCGTAGCAGAAACAAAAAGAAGTCACAAGGATTGAGTCAGGTGAGTAGGGCAAGAGAGGCATGCTGTTTCTTTGCCAAAAACTGGCGCACTGAGATGGCTGCATGAACAGGTGCATTATCATGGTGGCAGAACCCCCATTTGCCACAAATCAGGCCTTTTTTTATCACACACTGTGCACAATCTTCTCAGACCTTAAATTAGTAGTTCTCAACCTTCAAAACGCTGTGACCCTTTAATACAGTTCTTCATGTTGTGGTGACCCCCCCAACCATAAAATTATTTTTGTTGCTACTTTATCACTGTAATTTTTCTACTGTTATAAATCAGGCAACCCTTGTGAAAGGGTCATTTGACCCCCAAAGGACTTGTGACCCACAGGTTGAGAACCACTGCTCTAAATAGGAAGCTTGATTAACAGTCTTAGCTGGTAAAACAAAACTCCAAATGCACTGTCCCCCTCACATCAAAAGAAACAAATGAGCATCATCTTGATCTTTTATTTCACTTGCTGGTCAAGGTGATGATGGCATCTTCCACTGGCTTGATGGATGTTTCTTTTCAGGGTCATTAGAATAGAACCATGTCTCCTCACCAGTAATGACTTTGGGAAAAAAGTCTGGGTTGCTTCAGAGTTGTTCTTTTAAAGCAAGGCATGTTTCCACTCCACACTCATTTTCCTAGTCAGTCAGAAATTTCCTGGTCAGGCACAAATTTCACAGCGACCCTTCTCATTCCCAAATCTTCCATTAAAATGGACAAAACAGAGCTCCAAGATAGTTCAGATAACGTTCCCATCTCTTCAATGGCCCGTTGTCAGTCTTAAAGCACAAGTGCACAAAATTTTGTCCACATTTTCATTGATTTGGAAAGTTGACTGCACGTCCAGAACAAGGCTTTCATCAATCAACGTTTTACCTTTCTTGAAACAAAAAACTACGCTACTCGTACACTGGCATTTTCCCCACAGCACTGTCCTTGTAAGCTTATGCTCAACATCACAGCAGTTTCTGTGGCATTTTTCCTGAGCAAGAAACAAAATTTCACAGCCACGCATTGTTCTCTTAAATCGGTCATCACAAAAATGTGGTTCAAGAAAACTGCCTTTATGAGTGTGGTGCACTAACTCAGTGGGTTGGCGATACTTGCCTGGCCTGGGGGACGGGGAGGTGCATACTACAGAAGCTCTGCCCAGCGGAGTTATTTTCCAGGTTGTTTTTTTGGGGTGGGGGAGCACCTTCTCTTAGTTCACTATAGTATTTTGCATGTGGTGTATTTTTGTTGTTTTCCTCTTTCCCCTGTGTATTTGGAATACAGTTGAGAAGAAAATAATAGCGAGACACATCTGTATACATTTGCCTAAGTTGTATACAATTTCTCCAAAGAAACTTGATATAAACTAGAGGCAGATTCATTCAAGTGCCTTTATCTTCTTAACTGAGTGTGTATTACTGCTCTCTCCCTCTAGTCACTTAACACCAAATCCTAATGTGAATTGTAAAGGTAATTACTTGCTTGATGTTCAACATCATAATTGCTTCAGAAGTTCCTTTTATATACTTTCCAAGTTCAGCATTTGAGATAATGTCCTATTTGCAGGTTACACTTTTATTTGCCAAAATTTATATAGGATATTATATTTGCATGTGTTTTAATGAGCCAGTTTTGGCTGTATCACTGTATTCTCAGTAATCAACAGCCTGAACGCTTTTAGAATTAATGTGTAGATATTAAAAAAAACTTATTTTTCATCCTTGTCTTCCCTTGCATGGTATCTTTCATAAATGAATGGCATTGCTCTCATCTCTAGTTTGTTTCATTCAAGATTTGTTGCTAGTTATGTTAATGGCAGGGCACAGTGGTTATAAGCCTTACCAAAATTTAAACTGTTTCCTCAGGTTGTGACTTTACTAGGCAAAATGGAACGTCTTCGAAGCTCTCCCCTTCATGCCAATATCTCTACTGCTCTTGATAGACACTTGGAGTCCATTCATATTGTACAGTCACGTAGAAAGGATGAAATTGTAAATGCTTCAAATAGGCAAAGGCAAGGAGTTCCTAGATGCCAAGACGATAGAGGTATAAATGTTAATGTATATTCTTCTGCTCAAGCAACACAATAATTTGAGTTTTATAAAATCAGATTCTGAAAGTAAAAGGTTGGATTTCTAAAGTTTGTATGTACTTGAAGGGAAAATGGTAAATCTAAACATTTCATCTTTGAAAAGTACCTTTTCTTAATTTTATTGATTCAAATTATAACTATTTTAAGACAGATTTGTTTTCCCTTTTGATCTTTTTAATGTTCTAGTTTCTGTTATCCTCAGCTTTTTCTTGGATTAAGATTTTTGTTTTGTCATTGTTGGTTTTTTGGTATCATTTTCTTTATATGGAATCCAGGATAGGTCACTCATAGAGACAGTAATTTTATTAATAGACCCTTAGGGTGATGGCAGAGGAGTTTAAGGGATGATGGAGGACTAATAATGGGTACACGAATGAAGAAAATGTTCCTAAATTGATTGTGATAATTGCAGAACTCTTAAATATAGTTAAACCTTTTTTTCCAAAGGGCAAGTTTGTGTTCCTTTTAAAGTGTAGTCATTGTCATATGAGTAAGAAATAAAATAGTATTTTTTATTAGGCCAGTCAACAGCTATCTTTCACTTACATATGTGGTCATTTAAGAGCAGCAACCGTGGTCGGTATAAGAATTAAGACATTTTTGCAGACAGATACAAAAGGACAAATATTATATTAAATGTCTAAGATCGGCAAGTGAGACAAACACAAGTTCATTAGTGTTTTTTCCAGGTGCTAAAGTGAGTTTCTGATGGTGATGACAAATATCTGGAAATGGGAACTGGTTTTATTTGTACAGTGTGGTCAATGAAATTAATGTTTAATTGTTCATTGTTTTTGTACATTTTTAAAAGGTTAAAATGAGACATGGAAAAATTTATAAATTATCAAGGGTTCATGAGAGAGGAAAAGTGGGAAAAGGAGGGAGGGGAAGAAAATGAGGAACTGATACCAAGGGCTCAAGTAGAAAGAAAATGTTTTGAGAATGATGAGGGCAATAAATGTACAAATGTGCTTGACACAATGGATGTATGTATGGATTGTGATAACAGTTGTATGAGCCCCCAATAAAATGATTTGAAAAAACCTAACTAATCATTGAAGAGGAGGGTTAAAATGATACTTTGTTTTTTACAATAATTTTTTAAAATTAGGAAATAGTGATACTTTTTTGTGTGCGTGTGAAATTGTGATTCTTAAATGGTAGCTAATATGAATTGACCCAGAACATTTCTCTTACAGATGTGTTTGCTCTTGCGTCAGCAATTAAAGAGATGTGCGTGGCTACTCGGAAAGCACGCACTACCCTCTGGTGTGCGCTGCAGATGACCTTGCCGAAAACAGCCAGTACACCTGGTCAAGCAGATGGGGAAAAACCTTTACAAGATGTAGTAAATTGTGATGATAAAGCCCATGAAAGCATGAATAGTAGCAATTCAACGAACCAGAGAAGTGAAGGAAACAAGCATTAAGGAAATGCCAACAGAAAGACGAGTAAAAGCTGATAAGAAAATGTATCAAGACATGCTAATTTTAATGAACTTGTCAAACTTGAAATTTTCAGTACAGTAATTTTCTTTCAGATTTAAAGCTAATACCTTAATGAAGTCTAACTTCTATTTAAAAATCTTCTATTTGGAATGAATCAGATAGTTTCAAGTGAACTCAAAGGTTAAATTGACTACTGTAGAAATTCTGAGTAAGTCAAGGATAACAAGTTTAAGTAAATTAAATATTTCCTAACAACTAATATATTGCATAAACTCACTCTGCAGTGCAGGTAAATGCTTATGTGAAATTCTTCTAGAAGATAAGTTTCATTTAGGTCTGCCTTAGTAAGTATAATTCCAAATAATGAATCTAAGAGACTGTAACCCAATTATGGCTACAGTCTAGTAACCAAGTTTTGATTGTGATATAAAAGTGTTTTCCATATGAAACTGGATAATACCTAAGATATAAAGGACAAACCCAATATTCATGTAAGAATATTTAAAATACCATATTTATAAATTTGAAATCTTAGTGCCTACATATATGGAGGGAAATGCATCCGATTCTCCTAAATTAGTGATAAAAGTGCCAGGATAAAAACCATGCAAGTTTTACTGAATATAAAACCTGTTCAAATCATTTGTGTATATTCTTTAAAATTTAATGATCTATCAATCATTAAATATTCCCAATTTTAAGATATTTAAATTTAATCAAAACAAAATTCTCCTTTATCTGGATCTTTTAGACTTGATGCACAGTATATAAAATAATGACTATTGTTTTAATACCCTTAGTTTGCTGCCTTTTATGAGGGTATCAGGAAGTTCTCAAATATATTTTTTAAGGTTAACCTTTTAACTAGTTTAGTTTACAATTAGTTAATGAATATTTTGTGTAGTTGTGTTCACTGGTTAGCTTCTGTATTTTTTAATTTGGGGGGAGCAGAGCTCTTGAAAGCTTGGCTTTTTCTGTTTCTCATCACTTACTATCTTTGTATGGAACCTGAATAATTTATTCATTAATATGAAATGTTGATATTATGTGACTCGGAAGATCTTGGGTTTTAACAATTCTAGCATGAGTTGAACTATAATGTACTGATGAAATTTAATTGAACGATCCTTGACTGGAAGGAAACACTGATGTTTTAAATGGTGTTTTTCCTAGTGTTAGAAATCCTAATATTAAAAGAGTGTAATCACACCACATAAATTTTCTTTAGATGATGTGCGGAAGAAACTGATTGCGACTGCAGGAGTAACTGTAGGGAAAGCATTTGATCACTGATATGCCTTAGAGCTACCCTAATGAATAAAATAGATCATCCCACCAGTCACTGCATAGAAAGTAGTTAAGTTTGACATAAGACATGTTGGATGTTATGAAAACAAATATTGTACTGAATTTAATCTGTCAGAGAAAAAATAAATTACTTTGTTGAAAATATTTCATCTTTTTATATTTGTATATTTCTAACCTTGAAAGAGTAAATAATGTCAGAAAACTAATGAAATTCCACTTAACTAGTAGGAACTGCTGTTAAGTTTTAATCTTCATTATTAATGCATAAGTAGTCATATTGGTAGATTGAAATCAATGCTATTCGGGTATTTTGGATCTAACCGGACCTCCTTCAAGAGTAATATTTTGCAGTCTTTGACCAGGAATACAAAAAGACATTCTGAGGAAGTCTCTACATGTAGTGTCAGAAGTGAAACACCAGTCCATTAACAAAACCCAAACATAAAACTCTCTTAAATGATCATCTATTATCCGGGAGATAATTCTTAAAATTAGCTGTTGTCCATATTTCTGACATATCCTGTAGTGAGTGGTTCTTACATGCTATCCATCCAAATTACAATTTACAAAGGCTTTATACAGGCATGAGGACGAAATGGCCCTTAGGCTACACAAGGCCTCCAAAATCAGAAACAGCTAATTTTATACACCTCACCAAAGAGCAGCAGTTCCACTCATCACATTAGGGATAGTTAATGTTTGAGCAAATACAGCAGGTTAGTTTTTAAGTTGATAATTTTTCTATGGTCTGTGAAAGGAATGATGTTATATTCAAATGACCCTTGGCAGAAAAAAGGTTCCCCACCCACTTTGCTTCAGAAAATGATCTATCACCTATGTGTTCATGGAAAAACTGATGCCTGCCTCCATTTCTTTCTCTGTCTTGTTTTTGTGCATGTTATTATCTCTGCAGGTCTGTCTAAATAAGATAGGCTGGAAGAACAATCTGGAGGAGAAAACAATGGTACCAACAGTTCCAGTGGGACATGGGAGACGGAGAGGTGGGGGGAGGGGGGGAAAGGTAGTGGTGTTAAACCTAGGGACAAGGTTTAACAAGTGATCCAAATCGGTGGTGAGGAGGGTGTAGGAGGACTAGTAGGGCTTGATCAAGGGTAATGTAACCAAGAGGAATTACTGAAACCCAAATGGAGACAGCATGATGGTGGAATAAGAGGAAAGTCAAAGGAAATAGAGCTAGGAGGCAAAGGGCATTTATAGAGGTCTAAATAAAGGCATGTGCATATGCAAATATATATAAGGATGGGAAAATAGATCTATGTGATTTAAGGTTTAGTATTAAGGTATCAGAAGGACATTGGGCCTCCACTCAAGTACTCCCTCAATGCAAGAATACTTTATTAAATTGGCATTCCATGATGCTCACCTTCCTAACAACCGTTGAAGACAAATGTGTGTGCATAAGCAAATGTGGTGAAGAAAGCTGATGGGGTCTGGCTATCAAAAGATATAGTGTCTGGGATCTTAAAGGCTTGAAGGTAAACAAGCGGCCTTCTAGCTCAGAAGCAACAAAGGTCACATGGAAGAAGCACACCAGCTTGTGTGATCACGAGATACCGAAGGGATCAGTTGTCAGGCATCAAAGAACAAAAACATATTGTGTGCTCACCACCTCCCTGATACAATCGCTGAAGACAAATGGGTGCATAAGCAAATGTGAAGAAAGCTGATCGTGCCCAGCTATCAAAAGGTATAGCATCTGGGGTCTTCAAGGCTAGAAGGTAAACAAGGAGTCATCTAGTTCAGAAGCAACAAAGCCCACATGGAAGAAGCACACCAGCCTGTGTGACCACGAGCTGTTGAAGGGATCAGGTATCAAGCATCAAAGAACAAAAAAGCATATCATTGTAAATGTGGGTGAGTACAGAGTGGAGACTCAAAGCCCATCGGTAGACAACTGGACACCCCCTCTTACTGAAGGGTTGTGGGGAGGAGATGAGCCAGTCCAGGTTCAGGGTAGCAACGATGAAACATAACTTTCCTCTAGTTCTTACATGCTTCCTCCTACCCCCACTATCATGATCCCAGTTCTACCTTACAAATCTGACCAGAGGATGTACACTGGTACAGATAGGAACTGGAAACAGGGAATCCAGGGCGGATGATTCCTTCAGGAACAGTGGTGTGAGTGGTAATACTGGGAGAGCAGAGGGAGGGTGGATTGGAAAGGGAACCGATTACAAGGATCTACATGTGACCTCCTCCCTGGGGGGCCGACAACAGAAAAGGGGGGGGTGAAGGGAGACAAAATAAAAACTTTTGAATTATCAAGGGTTCATGAGGGAGGGGAGTGGGAAGGGAGGGGGAAAATGAGCTGATGCCTGGGGCTTAGGTGGAGAGCAAATGTTTTGAGAATGATGAGAGCAATGAATATTCAAATATGCTTTACACAATTGATGGATGTATGGATTGTGATGAGTTGTATGAGCCCCTAATAAAAAGATGAAAAAAATAACCTGGAATTTTATAATTGTGCCATTTAAATAGTAAGATACTATAAGGGTTGGGGCTGCTAATGGCAAGGAGAGCTATTAAAAAATGACCAGCCACTCTGCAGGAGAAAGATGGAGCTTTCTACTCAGAATCTGAGTCTACAGCAGTGGTTCTCAACCTTCCTAATGCCACAACCTTTTAATACAGTTCCTCATGTGGCGACCAACCATAAAATATTTTTGTTACTACTTCATAATGATTTTGCTACTGTTGTGAACATTGCAACTCTTGTGAAAGGGTCATTTGACTCCCAAGGGGGTCGCGACCCACAGATTGAGAACCACTGGTCTGTAGGGTCACTGTGAGTCAGAACTGACTGGATGGCAGTGAACTAACTGGATTAAGATTGAGAATGTTACAAATGAAATCCTAACTTTGTTCTGAAATGTTAGTTTTACATTAGATAAAACCAAAAACTCAAGACAATTCCAAGTTACACTGACCCAAAACTGAAATATTTATGTAACAGGTGGCCCTCTTTCTCCTATGGAGAAAGCTAGTGAGTTCAAACCCCCCTATGGAACAGTTGGTGGGTATTAACCTCTTCAGTTCGTAGCCAAGTGTGTAATCACCAGGGCTTTCACAGAACTATAACCCATTGTCACTGAGTTATTCCAACTCACAGCTACCTGATAAAGGATTTCTAAGGCTGAAAACCTTTTGGGTTTTTTTTTTTTTTTTTGGCTCTTTAACACTTAAAAACATTTTATTGGGGGCTCATACAACTCATCACAATCCACACCTACATCAATTGTGTAAAGTACATCTGTACATTCATTGCCCTCATCTTTCTGGAAACATTTGCTCTCTACCCAAGCTCCTGGCATCAGCTCCCCCTCCCTCCCTGCTCCCCATGAACCTTTGATAATTTAGAAATTTTGTCATGTCTTGTCCGACATCTCCCTTCACACTCTTTTCTGTTGTCCATCCCCCATGGAGGTGATTATATGTAGATCATTATCATCGGTTCCCCCTTTCCACCCTACCCTCCATCTACCCTCCCAGTATTGCCACTCTCAGCACTGGTCCTGAAGAGATAATTTGTTCTGGATTCCCTGTTTTTCCAGTTCCTATCTGTACCAGTGTACATCCTTTCATCTAGCCAGATTTGTAAGGACGAATTGGGATCATGATAGCGTGGGGAGGGGGGAGCAGGAAGCATTTAGGAACTAGAGGAAAGTTGCATGTTTCATCATTGTTACATTGCACCCTGACTGGCTGGTTTGTCTCCTCCCGGAGACCCTTCTGTAAGGGGATGTCCAGTGGCCTACAAATGGGCTTTGGGTCTCCACTCTGCACTCCCTGCCCTCATTCACAATGATGATTTTTTTTGTTCTGAAGATGCCTGATACCTTCGACACCTCGTGATCACACAGGCTGCTGTGCTTCCATGTGTGCTTTGTTGTTTCTGAGCTAGATGGCTGCTTGTTTATCTTCAAACCTTTAAGACCCCAGACGCTGTATCTTTTGATAGCTGGGCACCATCAGCTTTCTTCACATTTGCTTATGCACCCGCTTTGTCTTCAGTGATTGTGTCGGGAAGGTGAGCATCATGGAATGCCAGTTTAACAGAACAAAGTATTCTTGCATTGAGGGAGTGTTTGAGTAGAGAGGACAAATGTCCATCTTCTACCTTAATACTAAACCTATACATATATGCACATAGATCTATTTCTATATCTTCATATATAAATGTATTTACATATGTACATGCCTGTATTTAGACCTCTATAGATGCCCTTTGCCTCCCAGCTCTTTCCTTTATTTCTTTTTACTTTCCTCTTGTCCCACTATCATGCTCAGCCTTCATTTGGGTTTCAGTAATTCCTCTCGGTTACATTGCCCTTGATCACGCCCTACCAGGCCTCCTATACCCTCCTCACCACCGATTTGGATTTGGATCACTTGTTGTTCCCTTGTCCCTGGGTTTGTTAACACCACTTTCTTCCCCCCCACATGCCTCTCTCCCATGTCCTCCTGGAACCGTTGGTCACTTTGTTTTCTCCTCCAGATTGTTCATCCAGCCTATCTTATTTAGACAGACCTGCAGAGCTAACATGCACAGAAACAAGACAGAGCACAACAAAGCAACAAAAGAAAACAAAGACAAAACGGCAGTGACCAAAGAAAGGGCCTGTAGTTAGTTCACGGACTGTTTGTTGGCCTTTAGGAGTGTTTCCTGGCCGAGTCTGATCGGGTGCCAAACTTTGGTCCCAAAGTCTATTTTTGGTATTCAGGCTGGAAATCTTTATGGGAGCAGACAATCTCATATTTCTCTCAAGGGAGCAGCTGGTGGATTGAAATCACTGATCTTGTGGTTCTAGCTCCAGCACTTACCCAATATGACCATCAAACAGGATTACGAAAATCTACCCTTTGAACATTTTAGACGTAAAGGATTTAACACTTCAATTCAGTAGATATCCTTCCTCAAAGCCTAATGATATGATCCTTATTTTTTCTAAGGTCACTACTAGTTTGAATAACTGGGCACATTCCTAAATGAATGTCCACACAAATTCATTTCCATGGATAGCTAGAAGGAATCATAAGTCAGAAGCCAATGATTTAAATAAAGTTTATTCTTTTTATAAAAAGGTGAGTTTTATGTGGGTTTTTTTTTTTTTTGCAATGCCACAGGTAGAGGAGTATATGTATATGAAGAGGTAAGACATCTTCTCCTTCTCCATGCATCTTTTTACTTTCTGTACAATGGTAACATTTTTTTGTTAACCAATGATACAAAACAAGGTTGGTACACTCTGAAGAGCCAGGTAGCATTTTAGGTTCTGTGGGCCACATGTGTCTTGTTACATAATCTCTATTCGTTTAACAACCTTTTAAAAATGTACATTGTTTCTATTGTACAACAAGCCAGGCCAAATCTGACCGGGAGCAACAGTCAGCCAACCTCTGGTATAAAATATTTACTTTCTGTCTCAGCACTGAAATTGCCTTCTTCAAGCTTCCACCTGACCATCTGCTGCCTCGAAGTCAAAGGGAGAAAGGCCTTACTTACTCAAATGTGGGTGACGACAATGTAGGAGCAGAGAGCTCCCGCTTGCTTTTGGCTCTGGAACCGTTTCCCACCACTGATGTGATAAATCTGTTGAGCATCAACACAGATTTCGAGTGGTTACTTCTCCATTTTCTCTAATAAGGTCTTTTCAGAGGTCTTATACTCATAATTTTTAGGACAAATAAAAGATCTCTCAGGATTCAAGAAGAATCATGATTTAAAAAACAAATCCTCACTAATGCTAGTCTTGCTTCAGGAAGAACACATTCTTCTTAAAGCCACATCCTAGAGGAGGAAATGTATCTAACACTCTATTTGAAAAAAGACTTCACCCATAAGCTACAATGTTTTTCAAAACCCTCAACTCAGACCACCACCCACAGCATTTCTTTCCCTTTTTCCTACTTTGCTTCCAGGAAAACAAGTGCTGGATCCAGGTAGAGCTCTTCATTGGCGTTCTACTTGAACCACCAACCATGACATTTAGGGCCGACTGCTGCCTTGGAAACAATATACACACTTACACTTCATCCTGGGGAAGGAATGGTGGTGTTTCTGCTCCTTCAGGCTGAAGAATAACTAGGAACTCTGAATCCTCCTGCTGCTTATCCAAGGTGACGGAAGACTAAAGTGGCCAAAAGAGCATACAATAGCGAGGTTGCCCCCAGTCCAGATCTTTGGTAAAGACATCAACTACAATAATCCAATTACTCACACCACGGAGCTATGGCACATTTTGTAATTAGAAGTGTTGGTGAGTTTCCTCTTGAGTGTGTAAACAAAAGGGAAACACCTTGGGAAACCACTTCGCAGTGTTCTCCCATTTCTCTCAAATACGCATCTGTGCAGCAAGTTCTCCCATTTGATATCAAGTTCATGGGCGAAAGGAGACAGTGGGTCTGGGCTATCGCTTCCGCTCCCCTTTCTGTGTCCTTTTCTTTTCCTTTTCCTTTCGCTCCTGCTTGGCTACTTTGTCCCTCTCCCTCTGTAACTTGTCTTGTTCCTTCTTCCTTTGGGACTCGTCCCGAAGTGAGTCTCGCTCCAGCTTTCGGGCATTGAGGACATCTTCTACATTGGTGTTTCGAAACAGAGCTACAGATGAGTTAAGGGACTGGGTTACAGGTTACAACCACTTTTCCCGTCTGGCTGTTCTGGCTCCACATCCCAAGTCCTGAATGCATTCTACCTACTCCAAGTCTTAAAATGTCATATTCAGCTTTAGTGTGATGTAAAATCCTAGGGTCTCCTGGAATAAAAATACTATTCAGACTTAAAAATAAAAAATATCCAAACGAAATTTCATTCTAGAATAAGTATTCAATGGCAGAGGGTTGCAGGAGTAGCTAATTTTACTACTAAACGTAACTGGCAAAACATTTATATGCTTGGCAGCATTTAAAGTTTTTGAATAACCCAACTATCAATTTAATTTTAGTAATTTTAAAATCAATCTGTACTAGTCAAGCTCTTCTCCAGTCTTAAAACATTTTTCCTAAAAAATTTTTTTTCCTGCTGTAGTTCTATTAAATCAGTAAATCTTCCTGAAATAACCTCCCCTTTTTCTCAGATAATCCATCACACTCTCACAACCCATCTCTAGAAAGTGTCTAATAAGTGACTGTAGGTAGGGACTTTCCTCAGGACATATATTCCAATGTGTGCATACTGTTCATCTATAACAATTTTCAGTTGCTTATGTTCTCAAATACATGACAAGGTCTCTGAGGACAAAAACCAGGACTCCCACAATGTTTGATTTGCTCACACAACGCTGGTCAAGCAGCACTATATCCAGGGAGTAGATTCTTATTCCCCTTCAGAAACCCTTCCTCCAAGCTAATCCCTTCACGGTGCACATGAACGTGTTATCTGGGGCAAGTACCTGCTAAACTGACTTCCCAGGTTTGTCCTCGGAATGAAGCTCCCAAGGTGGCATGAACTCCTGAAGGCAAGAGAAGCTCTCTCCATAATGACAGCCTGGTGAAATTAGAGACGTACAAACAGCCCGGCAGGAGGACTCTCTGGAGGAGCACATGGAGGGGGACACAGGGAAGGATACATTTGTCAGAGCCAGCGTTGACTGTGGTAGCGCCTGGGTTATCCTTCTCGTCGGCTTCAGTGAGTGGCGTTAAGGAAAGTCGCATGGAGTACAAGGGTAGGTGTCTCCCATCCCAACATCAGGCACATGGAGTACAAGGAAGGCATCGTCAAGGGTGTGGTGGTAAACCCAGGAGTCACCTTTTAAAGTCTCAACTTGGAGAAGATTGTTCAAAGATTCTGTCTCTTTGAAAAACTGAAAAGAATTTTACGCTGATCTGGGTGGACTGCCACATTACCTGGAAGCTGTGGGATGGTATGACAACCTCTAAGAGAGTGGTTCTCATTGTACGGTTCCCAGACCACCTGGGAACCTGTTAGAAGTGTTGATCCAATCTCAGACCTACTAAGTCCGGCACTCGGGTGGTGGGGCCCAGCAGTCTGCTTTTTTAATAAGCCACCAGGCAGGCAAATTACTGCTTTCAAGTCATCTGCTGAACCAGAGAACGAGATTTGGTAACAGGAACTACAATTCTATCAACTCTGAAAAGTTTTGAGGAAAAACTAGGAGAGAAATGTCACTTACTCCACACAGGTTTGGTAAGCCACACATTTCTCCTAAACAAATTTCAACTTCACAAGGAACCAAATCTGCCCCTGCTAGCCACACACCTGTCTGACTACACAGTCCTGCTCAAATTCCAGATTTCTTCGATTGCTGCTTGGGGTGCAGCCCATTTCTTTAATGATGCAGTCACAGGGACATAAAGCATACAAATCAGGATGAAACTGCTCCAGACTTAGGGAACCTTTCACCTAAAATGATCTGGATTCTAGCCCTGGTTTTGCCCCTCAGTCTTTGAATGCCTCTCATCTCCATTTCATTGCACCTCACTTCACCCATCTACTAGGAGAAAACAGAACATGGGTCCCATGTGTGCTGCTGAACTATGTATAGGAAGAGGCAGGTATAAGAATCACAGCTATGGCTTGTTTCCTGAAACCCAGTATGAAAGATCCATTAAGGTATCGTTCGACCCCAAAGATTTCAGGAATATCCGAATCCTGGGTTGAAAGCTGAAGTCTCGAATCAACTATGCCAACATCATTCCTCACACGCATACAGGGCCAGAGCTGGGAAGTCAAGCTACCCAGGGGACCACAGTGTCCCTAGGCTCGCTGTGCACCAAACACACATTTCTGCTCTGAGCCTCGGAAAGACCCGAGGAAGGATATTCCTCTTCATCGGTGACATCCGCGTACTGGGCCAGGAGGGCAGCTCTCCTCTGCTTCTCCTCTTCCGACACCACCCTGGGCTTCACCACGATCTGCGCCTGCTTCTCAATTAAGGTGGCAATGGCCTGGACTTCATCTGGGAGGCAGTTGAGAGGAGAGAAGAGGATATATGAGCGAGAAAGCAAGCTCACGGAGCCACTAGCCCACGGGCAGGCCTGGCCCCTTGAGCACTGGCACCTCAGATTCCCCAGAGGTCCTAGGGCTCAAAGGTGGGGCTTAGAAAGGCAAACAGAGGCCCTGAAGGAAAGGCTTTTGCCTGGTACCCATGATCAATCAGATCCACCGGCGTGGGGCTGTGTAAGCTCCCGTGAAAACAAAACAAAAATGGTGAGAAAAGAGGCTGAGAACCACCAAAAAGTAAGCCTCTGAAGAGGCAACTGTCCTCTTCTGCTCCCAGAGACCTGGGGAGGAACAGAGAACCAATGTGAGTTGGTTCCTCTCCTGTTTACAGTAATGTCAGGTGAAATTCTTCAGCTTTAAACTAAAAATTAACCACTGAGCTCTCCATTCTTGGTGGAGGCAGCAATGGTGTACAGCAGTGGTTCTTCAACCTGGCTGCAGAGCAGAAGCTTCTGGTGTTTTTAAAGAAATCAGAATGCCAAGACATCTGTGTGAAACTGGGATACAGTGTGGTCCTGGCACTGTTTTGTTCTTTTAATCTCTCAAGTGACATTAATATACAGCCAAGGCTGAGAGAGCAAAACAAGACAGTGGAGAACAGCATCTATTCAAGTTTGGTTTTATGAACAGCGCCGCCTAACGATACAGGTAAGTCAAAAAGTACTGCTGCAAGAGCAACGTTTTGTTATTAAGCAAAATGCCAAGATGTGAAGGTACTGCTTTGACACAGCCTCTGTCTAGGGCTCTCTGCTTCTCTTTGTTCAGGGGGAATGGAATAGCTGTGCACGAAGAGCAGGCCACTGCCTCGAGCCACCCCAACCAACCACCCTCACAGCCCTGAGTTGAGGCCCACTGGAAGTGACCCCACAGGACCGGAAGAACCACCCTGCGGTTTTCTTCCGGGACGGCGCAGCTCGCATCTTTCCTCTGCAGGGCACTGTTTCAGGACCGCTGACCTGTGGTTCGCAGACCAGCACGCAACCAGCAGGCCACAAAGGCTCCTCTATGATCACGACCTGCCGGCACGTTTAGGTCAACTCTCCTGAAAGGTGGTGGGCTCTCTCTTCTGCAGGGAAGGTGACAGACAATGCACCATTCCTTGCTCCAAACTTGCTTAAAAAGAACCTTTTGATTGTCCTTAGCTTTTTTTCCCACTGACCCAGGTTCAGCTCTCCGGACTGGGCGGTTTGGTGTGTAGCCCTGATCACGCGCCCCAGCTTCAGGACACCAGTGAATCTTGTAAGGAAATGTTTTACAACAGGATCTCTCCTCCGCACAGGCCCGACGGGAAGGATACAGCCCAGGGTCTCTCTCAAATGCACATTCCTTTGGGAGGCAATGCCTGCCTCCCTGTAAAGCCTTCCCCCAAAGAATTCTGAGCCCTCTGATTTCCGCAGCCTGGGCAACCTCAAAGGACTCTGATCTTGTTCCTTTTAAATGTACTAGGAGTTATGGGAACAAAAAGGATTCAGAAGGATCGGGACCAGGGCTGCAGCATCAATGAGATTAAGATTTCCTCACTGAATTCTCACGGGACAACCCTTGCTCCCTCTGAAGATGAGCAGGTGTGCTGCTGGGATGGAAAAAAGACTCCTAGAAAATCTATCAAGATTGCCCTTTTGGGATCCAAAGAGCTGTCGCCGTAACCTTCTGAGCCGCCCTCTCTGCCTCGAGTTAGCCGCCCCACCCCCCACCATGCGCACAGTTCTGCTGGGACCTTTTTGTTTACGGCACCCAAATGAGATGAAGACATGTGCTGAGAGGATGCATGGGCTCGTGCACCGGTCACAGACACGGGTCTAATCTGCTTGGGGTGAACGTGTGCATGTGTGAGCTGGAGGAAGAACTGGAAACGGCGCTCAGCACAAAGCTCCAGTCTAAATGACCTCATGGGGAGACTGAGCACCCGAAGATAAACGCTCTCTCCGACAGCTAGAGAGTCCGGGCTGCTGGAAAAGACACCGGCAGTCCCACCCAGAAGCCAACGCTACCTTCTCTCTTCACTTTCTTGACGACGTTCTGGGATTCCGACCATCGTTCCACAATCTCGTGACAGACAGTAACTAGGGAGTCTTCTTCCTAGTTGGAAAAACAGACCAATTAATTTAATCAGAGTGGTCTCAGAAACAGTAACCACCTGAAAATGGCCCGAGCAGAGGTGGTGGTGCCAGGCAGAAACCACGGGAAGAGCTTGGAAAGCCACAAACTGAGGGATGGATTTCTCTTCTAGACCACTGAAGAAGTCATCCTGTGTGTCTTCCAGAATCCACACGGGCCAGATCAAGAGCACCTGCCTCAGCCTGCCAACTCCAGGGAAAGAATTCCCACCAACTCAGGGCAGTCCTCTCTTTTGAGTGGGAGGGAGTAAAACACTGTTGGCGAGTCCAAGTTCTCCATTTGTGTAACCTTCAGAAGATGCCACTCTCAGAACATTCTCCAAGGTTTATCAACGTTCATGCTGGGACATGTCCATAAGCTTAAAACAAACAAAAGCCAAGCCACTGCAACCGCACAGATTCTGACTTCCAGCAACACTACAGGGCAGAGCAGACAATCTCCCGAGGGCTGCCAACGTCAACCGTTGCAGGAGCAGACAGCCTCATCTTTCGTTTAAGTCATTTTCCTGGGGGCTCGTACAACTCTTATCACAATCCACACAGACACCCATTGTGTCAAGCACATTTGTACATTTGTTGCCATCATTTTGAAAACATTTTCTTTCTGGGAAGGGAACGGGGAAAATGAGGAGCTGATATTAAGGGCTCAAGTAGAAGGCAAATATTTTGAGAATGATGATGACAACAAATGTACATATGCGCTTGACACAGTGGATGATGGATGGATGCATGATGATAAGAATTGTACGAGCCCCCCAACAAAATGATTTTCTAAAACAAAAAACCATTTTCGTTCTACTTGAGCCCTTGACACCAGCTCATTTCCCCCCTCCCCACCCTACTGAACCCTTGATAATTTATCATTCTCTTTACCCACTTTTCTGTTGTTCGTCCCCCTGGGAAGGGGTTATATGTAGATCATTGTTATCGGTTCTCCCTCCCCCCCCTCTACCTCTCCCTCCTGGTATCACTACTATCATTATTGGTCCTGAGGGGTTGATCTGTCCTGGATTCCCTGTGTTTCCAGCTCTTATCTGTATCCGTGTACATGCTCTGGTCTAGCCAGATTTTTATGATAGAACTGAGGTCATGACAATGGAGGAGTGCGGGGGGGGGGGGCGGGGGCGGGGGGAGCATTAAAGAACTAGAGGAAAGTCGTATGTTTCACTGATGCTATACTGCACTCTGGGTGGCTTGTCTCTTGCTTGTGACCCTTCTGTAAAGGGATGTCCAGGTGTCTACGGATGGAATTTGGGTGTCCACTCCACACTCCCCCTCATTCACATTGATAGGATTTTTGTTCTGGGTCTTAGCCTTTTCTTCCATGAAGCAGCTGGTAGGTTTGCACCACTGACCAAAGCTTAACCCACTGCACCTGGGCTTATCGTAGTGTCTACTAACTCATAAAGGGGAGATCAATAGATGGTCTCCTAGCCAACCATTCCTCTGTCCTGTGAACAAGTTCCTTCCTCACCACGGTATGGCAAAAAAAAAAAAAAAAAGTTGGCCTCAGTGTCAGAGACATAAATTGAAACTTCAGCCCTTTAAGCAAGTCTCTTAACTGTCTCACCTCTTCCAGGGCTTTAGTAAGGAAGACATGAAAATGCATGAAAAGCACCCATCCTACTTGGCAAAAAACAGGCATTTAACAAATCTGACTGTGTCCCTCCATTTTCATTACGACCACTTTAGCCTGGCCACATTCAACCACGCACAGCAATCCGGCAGAGTTCACATTTAGTGCTTACCAAATGCCAGAGGAGCCCTGGTGGCACAGTCAGTGGGTTAGGAGTCAGACTCTAGCCACAAGGTCAGCAGTTTGAACCCACCAGAGAAGAGGCGTTTCGCTCCCATAAAGAGTGACAGCCTCAGAAACCCACAGGGCCAGTTCTGCCCTGTCCTGTACGGTGCCAGACACTACTCTAAATCCCTTACATGGGAAACCGCAGTTCTTAAAACAATTCCATCAAGTACTAGCATCCATTTAGGGCAGTGGTTCTCAACCTTCCTAATGCTGTGACCCTTTAATACAGTTCCTTGTGTGGTGGTGACCCCCCCAACCATAAATTTAGTTTCGCTGCTACTTCATCACTGTAATTTTGCTATTGGTATGAATCGGGCGACCCCTGTGAAAGGGTTGTTTGAAACCCCCCCCAAAGGGGTCACGACCCACAGGTTGAGAACGGCTGATTTAGAGGAAGAAACCAAGACAGAGATTCAGTTCACACAAGAATAAGCGGATTGAGCAGTTAGGCAGGGAACCCAGGTTCTTTGTCATTATGCTACACCATACTACCTCATCTCTCCCAGGAACAGGAAGACAAGGTTATACTGTGGACAAACTGCGACTACTCTACACGCTTGTCACACAAGAAACAGACCCCTTTGGCCTAGACTTCCTGCAGTTCCCACAGCCCCCGGTAGAGGGCGCGGGTGCAGAAGTGGGCACTGGAAAAAGCAGGGTCAAAGAGAACGCACTCTCTGAGAGGGTGGTTCCGCCGTGCAGGCTCCGGCTTGTAGCTGTCAGCTTCGTGATCCATCCTTTCATTCTTCTAGAGCAGCGGTTCTCCACCTTCCGAACGCCGCGACCCTTCCACACAGGTCCTCATGTGTGGTGACCCCAACCATAACATTAGTTTTGTTGCTACTTCATCACTGTCATTTTGCTACCGTTATGAATCGTCATGTAAATTATCTGATGTGCAGGATGCATTTTCATTGTTACAGATTGAACCTATTTAAAGCATAGTGATTAAATCACAAACCACTATGTCGATATATTGTGAAATATGTATTTATAATGACAAATACATGAAATGTTGTCTTGAAGCATGGTGTAGCATGGGTAACCGTCTTCACGCTGGTATGTGGGCTTATCTGCATGCGGGCAGACCCACCTGGAAATGAATGGATAGAGGACTACTGTTCTAGAAAGTGCCTGCTACATTCAAAACATTAGATGGACACTCCATAAATGAAAAATGGTGCCTAGCTTCATGATGTGCCACGTCATAGGCTGCCGTAATAGGAAATATACCCTGACCACCCTACTCAAAAGTGAAACCCACTCCTGAACCTTAGTAGGCTTTTTTCCATAGCCCTTGTCATTTTCTATCACACTTGTATATAAACTGCTAATTATGGGTCTTTTCTTAGAGGGGTGTGTGTGTGTGTTGCTTTCTTCCCTGATGTATCCAAAGCACTTAAGGCAGGATTTGCCTACTTTGTTTCCTGATGCACTCCAAGCAATTAAGGGCAGTGTTGGCATAAAATACATTCCCAATAAAAATTTGATGAATGAATGGACCGATCAATGCAAGTTCTAATGCAGGAATACCGAAAAGGGAGAGAGAAAGCTTTTACTGACTGTTATTTGCTCCCAATTATAACACTGTTCTTGAATCTTACCTCAAATTGTTGCCGACAAAGCGTCATCGTTTCTAATATTGTATCCCAGCCAGATCCGCCCAGGGCCTTCCTTTTCTCTAGACCGGAGTCTGGCACTACCAGCAGCCAGATTAAGCGACAGATAGAAAGTATCACTTTGAACTGGGTACTAGTATGTATTTCTTTATTTGCCCTGGCTACTCTGTAAAACAACGCTTCTCAGTTGTTTCCTGGGCAGGACCCCTGCCTCACCATCTAATTGTTGGCCAGTTCTTCCCCCAGTTTCAGATGGAGAGTTCTTTGGTGTTTGAACTGGCTGGAGTAAAGGGGACAAAAAACACACCAAAAACAAAATTCCCTGCCATCAAGTTGCTTCAGACTCATGATGACCCTACCAAATAGGCAGAGATGTTCCTGTGGATTTCCTGAATTGTAACTCTTTTCCCCTCGAATAACATTTCTATTGATCTATTTTACTCATTCCAATATATACCGTTCTGCTGTCCAATCCCATCGGGTGGGACTACACAATTCTAACTCTTGACGTGAGTCACGTTAAAAGCTATTCTGTCTTCTGTAGTTCATGTCCACATAAAGACCCCGCCCGGAGCTCCCTATTAGGTAACTTTGCCTCTTCGCCCAATAACCTGAATGGGTCTAATGCACACTCACACTTGCCTTTGTAAGCACTCAACCAACCGTTATCAAGGAGCTGGCACCAATGCTTAACACAGGTTATTTCAATTTCCTCTTCAGGGAGGCTTTAGAAACTTCCCAGCTGGAAGTACACACAACACTAAGTTTCTTGCCTACCACATTCCTCTTCCCACTTCCCCCCAATCTCCAAAACCAGAGTGCCAGGGCTCAAGAAAAGAATTTACTTTGGCTGGATTGCATTTCCAGTGGGTGTCAGAGCTGCACCACAAGCTGTGTGACAGCTTACCCATTTATGGCCTGTCTCGAGGTGCGGGCTCTGGAAGCCGAGATGGCCACTGCCAGGAGGACCTGCAACAGCTGTGCGGTGTTAAGTTTCAAGTGTGTGCCCAACCAATGAACTGGACGCCTCCCCCTTCCACAGCTCTGCAAGATCGGCAAAATGGGCTTGGATGTTAACAATGCTTTCTACCTTCAACCCCTGTAACCTCTAAAACGATGTTCCTTTATCTCCACATATGTTCATAATCGCCTTTAGATTCTCTCATCGTCTCTGAAAATTTATCTTGAGAACAACAAATGAACTCATTTTCAAACCTGTTCAGGGTGACAGGTTCCAGAGTATAAAGCCTTTGATGGGCAAGTGGTCCTCCCTCTGGTTCCCAGAGCTCCTGGAATGCCAACGCAATTTTGGTTTTTACATCTTTTAGTGCTCCTTGAGTTTGCTGGGTTAAAAGGAAACACTTTCTTATCCAGCCACAGGTTGTACCTGTTACCGGAACCCGGTAAGCTGGTTGGGAGATGACGACGGCACAAGGATCAGGTTGGAGAAGTAAAGTCGGCATCTTTTTTACTTACTTACCACTTAAAACTTGGTTTAAAGCACACACTCCTGAATTCTCAAATGTGCTTCTGATTGTACCAAGTTTATCTCCACTTTTAAAAAGTTTTTCCTTCTCTCTCATCTCGCTTTCTTTCTCCGTGCCCTCCCCACCCACTGACAGCCAGTGGATTCCGACTCATTGCGACCCAATAGCCGCGTGGAACCGCCGACAGGATTTCTTTATGGAAGTTGCCAGTCGCATCTTTCTCCCGCAGGGCGGCTGGTAGATTTGAACCGCCGACCGTCTGCTGAGCGGCCGAGCCCTTAACCTTGAACCTTACTTACCACCTGACCTCTTGACGTAAAGGACCAAGCACGATCCTCTGCTTCCGTGCCAAGGCACCAAGAAAATCCGTCGACCACCAGCCTTTCTGGATTCCTAGCTCCAAAATAGGAACCATGGGGGAGCTTCCGGAAGGCTTTACTGTATCGGACAGCCCAGGGCACTGGCTCTTACGGGGCACAGACGTCCCAGATGCCCCCAAAGCACCTCACTTCCCCACCACCACCACCCCTGAACACTGTCAACGGGTAGGGATGAAACTGGTCGTTCTACGTTTACAATAAAACTCCCATTTAAACACCTTAACGCCTGCGGGGGATCGATCATCCCGCTCCCCCACAGGCATCTCGGAAGCGTCCAGTTCCCCCCAAAGAAGAAAAAGCCCTTCGTCTCTTTACAAGCGACTGGGAAACAACTGCCTCGCCCCGCGGCTCGGAGAAAGAGGAGTTTTCTCCCAGAGGAGGCCAATAACCCCCCGGGGTCCCGAGTGGGGGGAATGGGTCGCGAAGGCCTGACAGGGGTCCTCAGCGGCCGGCCTAAGGCTAAAGGCACGTGTCCGGGTTTCTCACCAGGAAAGCAGCGAGGATGCCCTGCAGAGCGTCCAGCTTCTCCTCCTCCTCCTCCTCCCGGAGAACACCCAGGATGTAGGCGCCGTACACCGCTCGGTCCACTCCCAGGGCCTCCAGCCGTCCGTCCAGCCACAGCCGAAAGTCACTGGCCCCACCATCGCCTCCCGCAGAGGCCGCCGCGGCCACTCCGCTGGGCGCCGCCATCTTGGGGCCAGGGTCCTACCAGCCCCAGGGCCGCCTGCCGCAGTGCCTGACGGGACGCGCGCCGGCCCACTGCGCATGCCCAGACTCCGGCCCGCCCCCACGGGGCGGCGAGGGGGCGGCGAGGGGGCGCCGGGCGCGGCGCGCGTCTGTTTGGTCACGTGATCTCATGGGGCCCCTGACAGGTGCGTCTCTTTAACCGACTCTTCGGGCCGAGCAAGTTCGGGAAGGTTCGCTAACTTTGGCGGACTCCAGGACCTCTGACCTCCCGCGCGCACCCGCAGCTCGCCGCCCGCTCCCGGCGCACAACTGCGAGCGCGGGAACCAGGCGCGCTCTGGCCCGGAGCTGTCCAGCAGAAACCTGGCGACCCGCCCGGAAAGGTCACCGTCGCTGTCAGGGCGGCCACCTTGGCCTTTCTTGGTCGCTGTTCCTGCCCCAACTGAGGCCGCCGATACTACGGTTACTTCTCTCCGCTGCTCCTCGTCGTGTTTAGGGTCTCCGTACCCCTCGGCCTTTGTTCAACTCTGACGTCAGGCTTGCTTTGAGGAGCCAGCCTGACCCGGCTCCACCAGGTCCTAAGTTGCTTAGAGCATTTCAGGCGTGATTTCCTGGAACCGTCCCGGGTAGCTTTGGGTGGAGATGCTTTTCGTGCCCACCCCTGGACCGGGTAGGTTCGGTCCGGCTGAGGCACCACAGGGCCTCAGTGTGGTGCTGTTTTGTTCTTGTTGTCCTTTGAGAGGAACTTGGTTGTCACTCCAGACTACGGATCCTTGTCGCTACCGAGCCTCAGTTGATGACAAAACACTTTGCTCTGTGATGGAAAATGGCTTACCCAGGAACCTGGCTTGGCTTTGGGGAAGCTGCTGAGGTTCCCAGCCTGGCTCCCGTCAGTCACCAAAGATTGTTGAGTCCCGACAGCATGTCGCTCCTGCTGTCACTCTGGGTAGGTGCCATCGAATCGGTGTCACCCATGTACAGCAGAGTGGGACGCTGCCAGGTTTGAGCCCGCTGTTGGAGCTGAGTGGTATCACTGCATCTTGCAGAAGGTCTTTCTATGATGTCATTCGCCTGGGACTGGTGCCTCCTAATAACCTCTCCAACGTACAGAAGATAAGATCTCCAAAAAAAAAGACGAGTTCTCACCATGTCTGCTTTCCAGGAGCGTTCTGGCTGTACTTCTTCCAAGACGGATTTGTTCCTTCTGCTGTCGGTCCATGTCATATTCAGTAGTTCGTCAGTAATATAATTCAAAGACACCAATTCTTCGTGATTGATCTTTCCTTATTCACGGCCCAGCTTTTGCATGTGTATGAGGTGATTGAACAGGCCACGATTGGGATCAAGTGTGCTTTCGCCCTATCACTCTAAAGAGCTTTTGCAGTAGATTTGCCCGCTGCGTGATGCCATTTTATTTCTCCCCCACCCCCAACAGCTCAGCTGGCATAGAATGCGCATTATCACACAAGTCAATCGTTTAGCCACATCGAGCAGAGTTCTAACATCATCACTCCTGGCCAGTTTTTCTTTTTTCCCCCAGTTTATTTCTTGACTGCTGCTTCCATAGCCAGTTTTGGGGGATCCAAGTACAATGTAATACTGTTTCTTTTCTTTTTTTCATTTTATTGGGAGCTCTTACAACTCTTGTTACAAACCATACATCAATGGTATCCGACATATTGGCACATATATTCCATCATTCTTTTCTAGACATTTACTTTCCGTTGAGCCCTTGGGATCAGCTCCTCCTTTTCCCCCTCCCTCCTTCCCCTATTGTGGGGATGGTATAAATGCTGATGGCTATAGTCATTGATCTGCACCAAGTCTGTGTGTGTGTGTGAAGTCCTCTTAGGAAGCAAGAGTGTGTCATCTGTATGTTACAGGTTGTTGATGGGTCTTCACTCATGATAATTGCATCTGTCTCCATATCGTTTGCTTCTTTGAGTCGTGGATCTGCCTTTAAAACAAACACTTCCATGGAGCCCATTCGGACTCACATCGACCCTATGTCGGTTTTCTGGTGCTGTAACCTCATACTGTTCCTGAGGAGTGACTGGTGGATTTGAACTGCCAACCTTGCGGTTAGCAGTCCAAAACTTACAAATAGTACCACCAGTGCTGTTCTTGCTCAGCATATAGATGGAGTTAGTATGGTACTAGGATAAATCTCTCACACACACCTTTTCTGATTTGAAACCACACAGTATCCCCATATTCTATCCTAATGGCTGCTGCTTGGTCTATATTACAGATTTTGCATGATCACAAGTAAGTGTTTGGGAATTCCTGTTCTTGATGGTATTATCCATAATTTAGTGCTAAGCATTGGAAATGCAAAGGTGAATGTTACAAAATATCTGCCAGCAAGTGGTCTGTAGACCCGTGGGAGCAGACATGCTTAAACAACTACTTACAATTTTAAAAACCAACCAACAAATGTATTGCTATGGTGCCAATTCTGACTCATATTGACCTTATAGGATAGAGGGCAACTGCCCCCTCGGGTGTCTACAGCTGCAGTCTTTACAGAAGCAGACGCCACATCTTTCTCCTGGAGGGGTAGCTGGTGGACTCAACTGCCAGCAGTTCTGTTCGCAGCCAGACACCGAGCCACCGTGTCAACAGAGCTTCTGTCATGACAATACAGTGAGCTGAGTCTTTGGATGAAACTTGATCTCGCGGAGGTCGCAGTGGGATGCCTTGGAGAAAATTAGGTTAGCGTCGCCGATGCAGACAGGTAGGAGGTAGGTGAGGTGGAGGGAGGGGTCAGGGGGGTTCCTGAGTGGAGATGATTCCTGGAGTTTCTTGAAGACAGAATAAGGAGTGGGAAGAGACATGGAGGAAGTCCCAGATGCAGGGAACTGCGTGAAGGGGACCTCTAGAGAGTCATCAATGGGCGCATGCATAGGAACCATTGTGAGGCTGGCACAGGACTGTGCAGTGTCTCGTTCTGTGGCGCACTGGGTTGCTGTGGGTCACAGCTGACTTGATGGCACCTAACTGCAAGAACAGTTGTATGACTTGGGCAGCAAGGTGCAGTGGGAAGAGGCTTAGGGGATGACAACACACAAAAGGGAGGGCACTGTATACCATGAGAAGGATCCCTTGGGAGAGGTATCCAAATGACTTATTTTCATTTGGATAAAGTAAGTGAACGCACATGGAAAACTATAGAGCTCGTAGAAAGGGGAGTTAGTGTGACTATTAGTCACCAATGGCTGCAGTGGCCTCCCGGAGTTAGAAAGTGGCATCAATGAATGGAACTAGAGGCAGAGTCAACCATGTGCAAGGATTGTCCTCTCTCACTCTGAGTCTTCTGATATCCCTCCTAACCCACTGGCTGCCTTGGAGATATGGTTTGTCAGTTCACGGAACCGAATAAGCAAATAAAACTCACTGCCATCGAGTCAATGCTGACTCCTAGCGACCCCCTGTGAATTTGAGACTAACTGTACTTGAAAGTAGAAAGGCCAGTCTTTCTCCCATTGTCAGTTCACAGATATCTGGAAACCATCCTGGCTCGAGGAGCAGAGTTTAAAGTCGGTGCAGCATCACTATAACCAGGAACCCCCTAGGTTTCAAATGAGTCACCCCAAAGGTGGGAAGGAGGATCGCACTACCATCATAAAAGAACAGGAAGTGGAGGGCATCCTTTGAACCTGAAACGCTTGTGCTGACCGCCTCAATCCTGGAGACGGCCAGAGGTGGCAGCAGAGCAAAGCAGCCGCTGAGCCAGCAGACCCAGAGTAGCGCAAAAACACCCCAGAGGGTGAGAGCTCCGGCAGGAGGCTTGCTGGTGGGAAGTGCCTCTCAGCGCACTTATTTGGGAGAAGCTAAATTTACCAATGTACAGAGTGAGAGCAGAGCACCTTCTGGGCAAGTTTTACTGGCACAGTGGGTGTCTCTGGGCATTTATCCACAGAGCTAAAGGAGCTTTGTAACACTTGAATAAGGCAGAGAACAAGGGGCTTCAGAGCCTGGGTGAACCTGTAATCTATTGCAGCTTGTCTTAATTGAAGAACTGTGTCCTGCGAATTCCTGATCCCGACTTACAACCGACTGCTTCTAGCCCTATAACAATAATCTCTGAGATGTGTGTGGTCGTTGAAATGAATGTTGGTATTAGACTTGGTAAGAAGGAGCCCTGGTGGTGTAGTGGTTACTCATTGGTCTATGAACCAAATGGTAGGAAGTTTGAAACCACCAGCAGCTCCATGAGAGAAAGACTTGGCTTTCTACTCCTGTAAACAGTAGTGGTTCTCAATCTTCCTAATGCGGTGACCCTTTAATTCAGTTCCTCATGTTATGGCGACCCCCCCCAACCATAAAATTATTTTTGTTGCTACTTCATGACTGTAATTTTGCTACTGTTATGAATCGGGTGACCTCTGTGAAAGGGTCACTCAATCTCCAAAGGGGTCACGACCCACAGGTTGAGAACCGCTGAGTTAGTCTCTGAAACCGACAGGGGTCACTGGGAGTCAGCATTGACTCCGAGGCAGTGAGTTTGGTTGGTTTGGAAGAACAGTTGTAGGGTCACCACCCTGTGTTCATCCCCCTCCCTGCTTGTGAAGTGAGGGAAGGTCAGACACACCCCTGGTGCTACTCCGGGTGGATCAGAGAGAGAAATTCACAGACACTCGTGTGTATAAGAAAGAGCTTCATATATACATTGAGAAAACATCTCAGCCCAGTCCAGATCGAGTCCATAAGTCCAATATTAGCCCAAATGTCCAATACTAGTCCATAAATTCCTCCTTAGACTCAACGCAGCACATGCAATGATGCCGAATGTAGGAAGATCTCATGCCAGTGGGTAGAAGGTTTTATGGATCCAGTGGCAGTGGAAGCAACTCAATACTGGTACAGGTCTGCATGTGTCTCCTCCAGCTCTCTGTTAGTGTCTCAACAGCAGGAAAGGGAAGACAGAATCTATGTCCCGCCTCCAGGGAGGAAGACAGTAGGTCCCAGAGTCCTCAGGAGAAGGCCATGCCCACACAGAGGCATCTTTGGCTATGACCCAACCTTTGGCTGATTGACAGGCTAGACTCCACCCCATGGCTCAGGAGATTATGTAACAGGCGTTTGTTATAGAAAATTATGTAACTGCCACACCCCCACACCATTTTTTACCCCCGCCAACTTTCACTTGATTTTCACTGAACTTGAGAACTTGGATGCGGCATGTCCACTTGTATGGCAACCATTAGGACTATCTATAATTAGGCCTTTTTTGCCGGAATCTTGTTAAGCCCCTTGTCCATTTTGAGGGTAGATATAATGATTCCAGATAGCGGCAGCTGTAACTCCACTTTTCTGGGTCGATGTAAAATGCTGGGACACTGAAAAAAGAAAAACACATCACAGAGGACTCGAGGGGAAAATATATATATATATACACAAGCCCTTCTTGGTCCTCACCTGCCCCGATTCTGACCTTCCCTGGCCCCGGAATGTCGGACAGAGGCCTGGCGGGGGCACCAGGGCACCTGGGGAGGCCTGAAGTATTTTAAAAGCTTGCTTGCTTTTCTTCTTCATTTAGATAAAAACCCAAATCTTAGTTCTGTTTTCTGTCATTTCTCTGTGATCATCGTGGTTCAGGAGACCCCCAGAAGCAGAATTGCTGGGTCGAAGGGCATGCACTTTGGACAATGCCCTCAGCTGCTCTCCCCAGGACTTCACCCCAAGTTACAGTCCCAGGTACGTCTTCACATTTTTACTGAAACTTGTTACTGTTTGCTGATTTGTGTATTGTATACTTTCATTTTTGTCAATCAACGGGTGTGAAATGTGTATGACATTTAATTGTTTGTCGTCCCCCTAATTATTAGTGAAGCTGAGCATTTTAAAATGTTATTTGGCCATTATGTTTTCCCCATCGTTGAATGGCTTGCTTATTCACCGTGTTGATTTTTCAATAGGGCTATTTGTTTGCTTTTTCCATATTGATTTATGTAGTGGCATCTACTCCCCACTCCCCACTAATTTCTATTCTTTATTGTTTCTGAGTCTTTACAGTCTTTGAGGTCCTGAACTACTATAAATTCGGGGTTTACACTATTGTTCAGTTTCTAAATTTTTAGGTGGAATGTGTATTCATTTTAAATCTTCCTTAGTTTCTAATATAGCCTATGTATTTAAGGTTATAAATGTCTCTCTTGGTATTTTAGCTGAATTTTAAAATGACGCTCACTGCTTTTGATCTACAGTTTTTAGCTGCTGCAGTTCTAAATACATTATCATTTCCATTATGTCTTTTATTCACTTACTATAAATTATGTAGAAGTGTGGTTTTAAGTTTTCAGGAGTATGCATTTTTTGGTTTTGCTTGATTCCTTAAGAATGTTTTTGTTATTGATTCCTAACTTCATTGTGTGATACTCATAGACTATATAATCTGTATGATGTTGAGTCTTTGATATTTGTTGACACTGTAGTGGTATAAGCCAATTTGTTTAATGCTCCATGAGTGCCTAAAAATAATATGTATTGCCTGTTTGTCAGCTTCGAGACTGTATGTGTATATGTATATAAGGTTAAATTTGTTGATAGATTGAGTAATATTTGATCATAATCTTGCTTTTCTTGTCCATCTATCACCCTCATCTTTCTTCCTCGGAGTGAGTGGTGAGTGTGAACCAGGAATCTTGCTGTTAGCAATCTGACACTTATGGACTACACCATCAAGACTCCTTTGATAGAGTTGTTATGAAGAGTACATTAATTTTTTTTCCATGAACAATTTCCACTTTATTTCCTTTCAGGTTTTTCTTCAGCTTCTAATCTTTACATAGGCTCTGGAGGAGGTCGTGGGGCAGCACCTGCAGGTCTAAATCGAGGTGGCGGGGTTCGGTCCTTCCGGGCTTCACGCGACCGGTTCCTGACCACCTTGCTGTGGATGGCGCAACTCACACAGTAATGCAGCGTCACGTACAGCTTGGGAAGCACGTATGCGTCGAAGACACTCGCTTCGGAGATGTCTCTGAGGGCCGCGGCCTCCGCTATGTTTCTTAATGGCCTTGTCTTTGGGCCGCAGGGGGCGCAGTTTGTGCACGGATGGACTGCACATGGCCGCGGCCCTTCTTGGCACGGCTGTTGTTTCGCCTTTTCTTTGTCATCTCAGAAGCGAGGACATGAGAGTGTAAATTAATTATTTTAAAAATATTTTGAATGTCACTTTAAGCACTCCCCCACATATTTGTAAAATCAAAGAATTAAATATCTATATCCCTTTTCTGTCAACTTTTCCGTATCATTATCCCACAGGTATTCATGTAGCTATCTATACCCATGAATACCTGTGTTCAGTGGCTAATTCTTCAGAAATGGACGGCCTGTTCCTTTTTTCATAGTGTGTTCTTAGTCTGGAAGCTCTGCTGACTCCTGTTCACTTTGGGTGAGCCTGCTGCTGTTGGAAGTGCTGGCGACGTCGTGAGGATGGCGCAGACCCCCAGTGTCGGTTCTTTCGACGTAGGGTCGTTATGAGGACCGGCTCCATTGCACCTAACAACAACAGGGACAAACAGGGGACTCTACTTTCACCCAGTCTCGGACTCTCGGTCTCTTCAAATGAGGGTTTACTACATTTACATTTTGAAGTGTTTCACTGCATGGACAATGCCACAACGTATTCGACCCATCACTATTTGATTGATAGTTACTGTGTCTGGACTTTTGCTATCACTGCAGTGCTCTGGTACATACCTCCCCTACATACATAACTGATGTCACATATGTGCGCGACTGCATCTGTCGAAGGGCTCCTAGAAATGGAGTGTGTCCATTTGTACTGTTGTTGGATAAGGCAACTTGGCATTGTCTCGAAAAACTGGTACTGCAGTGGAAACTGGAACTGCAGTATAGACTTAATGTGCATGTCTCAAGTGAGGCTCAGCATGGTTTCATCGCTTTAGAAGTTCTCTTTTCTATGGATCATCCCTTGCCCATTTTGCAGTTGACTTGTTGATCTTTATTGTACATGTTTGATATATATGTATATATGTATGTATGTATATATATGTGAAGAAACATTGCTATGGGTTTCCAGTTCATACATGCACAGAATTATTTCAAACAAAACATGGTTAAGCATGTCTCTGCGATCAGGCAGAGATCAGCCTAGATTGCTGCAGGCAGGTTCTCTCAACAATAATTGTCTTAGTCTTGTCAGGGTGCCTTCCATAAACAGGACACTTTTTGTACCACGGAAAAAACAAATCTGAGGGCAAGGCTAACACATCACACTTTTAACAAAACTCAAATGGACATCTTCTGAAATCAGTGAGGCTTTGTAGCAAGTCTGTAGGAATGCTGACCCATGAAACATCAGTTGTTAGAGAGTTCACATGTTTTAAGGAAGGCCAGGAAGACCTCAACGCTTAACCAAGTTGGACAACGACAAAGCTCCTGGACAAAAGAAGAAAGCATGGCTGGGGTCCAGAACGGGTGAAAGAAGACCATAGATTCACCACTGGTGTGAGAGCTACTGACGTTGGGAATCTTACACGGCCTGGCACTTTCTATTGTATGGGGCCCTCTTGGCCTTAGAAACCTTTCAGCTTAATGGAAAAACTCAAGTCTGAGAAGTCAGTTCAGAAAGAAATGGTGACTGTGTTTTTTAGGGATTCCCAAAGGGTAATCTTGATCAATCTTCTTGAAGGACACAAGATGGTCATGAGGGTTTATGTAGAAGAAATCTTAAGAAAATGGAAAATGACTTGGTGAGAAAAGGGCCAGGAGAGTTGGCCAGGAATGTTTCCCGGTCATGTTCGTTCTTCCAGAGTTGCAAAGGCTACGACATTGTACTGGGAACCCTTATCCACCCACCCTACAGTCCTAATCTTGCTCCTTCCGATTCTCTTTGTTCCCAAAGAATGTTGAAAAGGGAGCTTGCCTTGAGGCCCTCCAGGCTGCCAGACTGCTGTTGTGACACGATGTGCACTGAAGAGCACAGACGTCTTCTGGGAGATCAGAGAGCTGGCCACTGCCTTCAGAAGTGGAAACATTCGGTTCCAGCTCCTAGCCAGGAAAGGGTGGTACACCTAGGTGGGCGTTACACCTGGATTGGCCCCATCTGGGCCAGGTGGATTTGATTCAGCCGATGGGATTGACCAGCATCATCGACCATGCCTCCTAATGGGCCCCTGAATCACCAGAGGTTTTGCTCTGGTGCTCTTTCTCCCAGCGGCTCCTACACGCAGTTCGGGTGGGCGGACTACACAGCCAATGAGGCTGTGCCATGTCCCGCAACTGCTGCGGACTCTGTCTGGCTTGTGCTTCATTTATTGTGAAGCTCGAAACTGCTTCTAACTTACATAAAACCCTCTTGGATCACACACCAGGCTTCCTCATGAATTCTTTCTCACGCAAAGTCAAGGACTGGGGTCTATCCCACAAGAGGGAATCTATCAGATGACTTGTCACTTGGATGGAGTGTATGTTGAGAAACAATAACTTTACATTTTTGCATGAAAAAATTTTATTTTGGAGCCAAACTTTTGACTTATCCTCATATTGATAAATCGGCCATTGGTCTGTGTTAGTCCGGGTAGACTAGAGAAACAAATCCATACAAATACATAGAAACTCATATGTGTATAAGAGAGTTTTATATAAAGGGTAATTGTACATTAAGAAAGCTTCCCAACCCAGTCCAGATCAAGTCCTTAAGTCCGATATTAAACCATATCTCTGCTACCAATCTATAAAGTCCTCTTCACACTCACGAAACACATGCAATGACGCCAAATGCAGGAAGATCACAGGCCAGTGGGCTGGAAGTCTTCTGGATCCAATGGTGGTGGTAAGCATCTCAGCGCTGGCAGGGGTCAGGGCATGTGGCTTCTCCGGCTCAGGGCACAAACGCAGTTCCATGTGTCTTGTCAACTACAAAGTCTCCCAGGGCGTGAGTAGTGAGAGAGACTCTCGCCAGCCTACACAGAGGAAAACCCAGATTTCCCAGAATTCTCAAAAGAAAGACATGCACACACAAAAGCCTCATTGGCTATGAGCCGACAGACTAGACTCCACCCCTTCACTCTTAATCCTCTCAAATCCCAAATGGACACCAGATTATGTAACTACCACCAACCACGAGATGAGTTGAAATGTTGCTTGTTTTAGTTCATTCTAAATTCTACCCCTCAGGAATGGAGAAAAATGATAACAAAAAAATGAAATTATCACCTCAAAAAATTGTTTTCTGCTCCAATAATGCTTTTTTCCTGGTCACTGACTGAGTTAAACACACACTCACTCTACTACTTGACCGCATGGGGGATAATATTATCCTTATTTGACCAATGAAAAATTGAAGATCAGAGCAATTCATTCATTCAACAAACACTAAGTACCTACTGTGTTTGTTTTTTTTAACCTGTGTTCTGAGTGAATTTTTCACTCTGTTGATCTCGTAGTGAATAATAACAAAGTCCTTGTTCTTACAGTGCTTACATTCTAAAGGAGGATATAAATATCACATAAGCAAAGTTTTTTCTGACTGTGGTAATTGCCATGAAGACAATAAGCCAACGCGATGGGGTTGGCAAAGGAGGGGGTCAGAAAAGTCCTACCTGAAACAGTGACATTTAATCTCTGCCTCAAAGGAAAAAGAAGACCTGGGAGATGGCACTGTGAGCGGCAGGACTCTAAAGCAGGATTGTCGACGGCACAGAAAGTGAAGGACAGGTAAACCCTCAGCCACAGTAACGGAGTAGCCGTACCAGGAGGGTAGGGGCAGGTAGGGGCGAGAAAGGGGGAACATCTATCAAAATGATAGATGTATCACACACACCCCCAGGGGGACAAACAACAGAAATGTGGGTGAAAGGAGACAGCAGATGGTGTAAGATATGAAAACAATCATCATTTGTAATTTATCAAGGGTTTACGAGGGTAGGAAGGTAAGGGTGGGAGGAGAAAACAGAGGTGATACCAAGGGCTCAAGTAGAAAGAAAATGTTTTGAAAATGATGATGGCAACATATGTACAATTGTGCTTGGTACAATGGATGGATGGATTGTTGCAAGAGCTGTAAGAGCCCCAGTACAATGATTCACAAGAGAAAGAAGGAGTAATGGAACTGGATGCAGAGAGGAAGTAGGGTAGGCGGCGGTGGGGGTGGGTTAAAATGTGGAGCTGAATCAGAATGTGTTGACTTGTTGAATGTAAGACTGATCTGCTGTGTACACTGCCAATTAATTCACAATAAAGATGTTTGGGGGGGGGGGTTCCTATCTCAAAGGAAAAAGAAAGAAAGAGAAGGAAACTGACCCTCGGGGCGAAGAGAAGCCCCCTGGGGTCACTTAAAGGGAGGCCAATTTGATCAGATGTCACATGTATCACTCAGGATAGCATGGGTAGGCGGTTTTTTAATTTTGTTTTTACGTTTTGGCTTTATCCCCCCTTTTATATGCTTAAAAACATTGAGGATCCCCAACATGATGTCTTTTGTTCATGTGTAGATTAGTTATTATTGCTGTGTTAAAAAAAAACTCGGGGAAAAAATGAGGAGCTGATATCAAGGGGTCAAGTAGAAAGAAAATGCTTTGAAAATGATGATGGCGGCATATGTACAAATGTGCTTGACACTCTGGATGAATGTATGGATTGTGATAAGAGATGCAATGGCCCCCAATAAAAGTATTTAATTAAAATATATATCAAAACATAACGACTTAAATTCAATTGTGGTGTTTATTCATTTATTCTCTCTGTTTCTGTAGGCCAGAAATTTCAAGAAACGGGAATTTCTGGTTTGGGATGCTCTGTGAGGTTCCGGTCATCTGAAGCCTTGAGTAGGCCGGGGAGATGGGCTCACTCACTCACACTAGGGGCAAGTTGGACAGGCTGTGGCAGGAAGCCTCGGTTCCTCTCCAGGTGGGCATCTCCACAGGCACCTGTGAACCTTCTCGTGTCACAGTGACTGACTGCAGCAGATGGCCCAAGAAACAGCAATACTAACATCACAATATTGTTTATGAACGAGCCACACAGCCACAAATCTGCTGCTGACACTGGCCTATTGACAGTGGGTATAAATGCCAGGAGGCGAGGATCACTGAAGACTGGCTTGAAGACTGGGTCCCACAGTGTGGGAGGTATTTACTGATATGTACAGAATTAGATATGAAAACATATAAGACTTTAAAATATTAACTTATTTTTAAGCACACTATGTATTTATAGTATATTTCTAATGAAAACATTTTCCAAAACAAAATAATTCAAAGGTTGCTATTGTTTTACATTTCTTCACACTCTTTAAGATAGGCAGTTTCAGAGAAGATAGTGGAATTCTCTGAACATGTCTTGGCGACCTCAGCCCACACTTTAAGAACCTGGAACTAAGAAAGAGATGAGCCAGTCAGGGTGCAGCATAGCACCAACAAAACATACAATTTTCCTCTAGTTCTTTAATGCTTCCTCTCCCCCACTGTCATGACCCCAATTCTACTTTACAAATCCGCCTACACCAGAACATGTACACGGGTACAAATAAGAGCTCACAACACAGGGAATCCAGGACAGACAAACCCTTCAGGGCCAATAATGAGAATAGCAATACCAGGAGGGGAAGTGGAAGGTGGGAGGAGAAAGGGGGAACTGATCATAGGGGGATGGACAACAAAAAAGTGGGTGAAGGGAGACAGCAGTTGGTGTAGACATGAAAAATAATCATTTATAAATTATCAAGTGTTCTGAGGGAGGGGGAGAGAGTAGGGGAAGGGGGAAAATGAGCTGATACCAAGGGCTCTAGTAGAAAGAAAATATTTTTAAAATGAGGATGGCAATATATGTACAAATATGCTTGACACAATGGATGTATGGATTGTGATAAGAGCTGTAAGAAGCCCAAATGATTAAAAAACAGACAAACCTGGAGCTAAGTTGTGACATGGTAACACACGATCCCCAAATCTCAATGGTTTACTACAACCAAGGTTCCTGTCTTGCTCACGCCACAAAGCCATTATGGGTGTATGTCTGCTCTATGTCATCTCCACTTACTGACAACGCAGCCTCTACCTGTTCGTCATCATGACGGGGGAAGAAACGTGGTAAACCAGTGTGGCGCTTACAAGCTTTTCGTGGACACCTGGGAGGACACTTGGTTCTATCAGCCAAGCAAGTCTCATCATCAGGCCTGAGCTCAGCAGGGCTTAGACAGATCATCTTTCTTCAGCCTGTCCTCCACTGGAAGAGATGCAGATGAACGGTACATTGTACACCGTGCTTTAATAAATAGTTACTCTTTTTGCTTCATGGAGAATGGATTCGATGAGAAGAGAGAGGAAGGTAGTCAAGAGTAGAAGTTGTCCTGACACAAATTGAGTACCACTGTGAGTGAAGACAAGTTTGGCAGAGGATGTTGCTACATGTGTACCTGTATGTGCTGCGAATATATCCCAGGATGCTGTAGCGCCCACAGAGAGCACAGTTCTGAAAACGCCTCAGCTGTAAGCAAATACTGAGGGGATGAGTCACTGGGCTTGAGGTTTTATGACCGAGGTCTTGGTATCTAGGTCCATTGGCAACACTGGTTCTCAAAGACAACAATCAACAATAGGCATCCTACGGTGGGGAGTAGTGACTGGGGTCAGATAAGTTGGGGAGCGGTGGCACAGTCACGCTTATTGAAGCGCTATTCACGGTAGCCAAGAGATGGAAACAACCGAAACACCCATCAATGAACGAACAGATAAACACACTATGATACATACACACAGTAATGAGGGAGCTCTGAAAAGCTCGGGAGGCCCATCTAGGGGCATCTGTCGGTGTCTCCCTGTCTGGAGCAAAAAAGAGTGGAGGAAATAAGAGATGCATGGAAACGAGTCCAAAGGACTCACCTGATCCGACACAACCCACTGTCATCTGGTCTGTTCCAATTCATAGTGACCTTAGATACAGGTTCATAACAGAAAGCGTCATCCTCCTCCTGCAGAGGGTGATGGGTGTCCACTTCCATTCTTGCGGTTAGCATGGACAGCAATCCCATACACTTAATCTGACAGTAACACCAGCGCTCCTTAAAGGACTAGAAGACCAGGTGAATCTCAGCCTCCAGGACTCTGAGACCAGAAGACCTAGATGGTGCCCAGCTACCACTATCAACCACGCTGAAAGAAAGTACACTAGAAAATCTTGAATAGAGCGGGTGGGTAGTGGGGGGGGTAATGTGGAATAGAACTCAAAATCACAAAAAAGATCAGGTTTACTACCAGATAAAGACTGGCAGAACCTCTGACACCATGGCCCTTAGTTACCCCTCAGGCCTGGAATTGAATGTAGCCCTGTGACTACCCAGTCCAACAATAAACAGGTATTTAAGGTGTTTACTAGAAGACTAGGGAGGTCAACAAAAGAACAGCGGTTGCTCAAGGACAAAGTTCAGAAGGCAGGAAGGATTAGGAAAGGAGGAGTAGAAACTAGTATCAAGGCAGAAAGGGGGTGATTACTGTTACATTGTTGGAATTGCAATCAGTGACATGAAACAATGTATAAATTGTTGAATGGAAAACTACTTTGTAAACCTTCACTCCATTCACAATAAAAGGTTTAAAAAAAGAAAAAGTCTAAGAGAGGGCTTGGAACCATCTCCCAGGCAGCTATTGGTCTCTTCCTGTCCGGAGCAAAGGAGAATGAAGAAAACCAAAGACTCAGGCGACAAAGGATCATGGACCACGCAAGCCACAGCAGCCACTAGCCTGAGACCAGAAGGACTAGATGGTGCCTGGCTGCCATGATTGGCTGCTCAGATCAGGATCACAACAGGGGTCCAGGACAGAAAGGGGGAAAAACAATATGCAGAATAAATTTAAAATCATATAAAAGGCTAGACTTACTGGTCTGCCAGAGACTGGTGTGATGTCTGGCACTGTGAGGTGGTCTGTTAGACTCTTCAATGCCCAGCTCAAGCCTGGAGTAAACTCACCCCCAGGGATCACTCTTTAGTCAAATAGTAGACTGGGGCAGGAAAGATGGGCAAATGGAAATGGAGAACCCAGGGAGGAAACAGGAAGAGTGCTGTTCCAGCGAAGGAAATGCCACAAAGCAAACTATAGAAATTACCAAATGATTTCTGTAAACTTTCACCCAGACTACAATGAAAAATAGGAGGAAATAGACTGCAGTACTTCAGGCAAGAAAGGATAATGACTTAGATTAGGGTGATTGTGAAACAAAACCAGGACACTAACAATTATATATATAGATATATTTATATAGATTGATAGATAACATGAGAAATAAACAGCTAACTAATCTATAAAGCAGTACAAATGGCTCAGTGCAACTCACTTCCGTGAGACAGCTAGTCCACTGGAAGTCCTTCAAGTCTTGAGGGCCGCAGGGTAGTCCTCCATGGAACAATTCAGGCTATCTGGCCATAGGCAGCAAACAGCAAGCAGGTCAGCAACAGTCAGGCAGATGACAGGGTCCGACAGTCCCCAGCTCAGGAGATGTACCTTCCAGTAGCGTGGTGAAGCAAGACTTGAAGGAACCTCAAGTTACAGTGACACAGTCCACGGGTTAGTTGTCCCACAGGTAGTGTAGCTTGCAAATAGAGGCACAGAAGAAGCAAAGAAGCCACACACTGGTCCGGTGATCAAAGAGCAAGAGAGAGAGAGAGGCGAGGCTCACGGAGCCATTTATCTCTCCACCCTTCAACTAATCTCACATGTGTTCATTGGCCAGGTTGGCACAACAACCCTACCTATCACAGTGATCATATTCAAGGGGTTTCTCTGGTGGCCCAGGTGGTAGGAACCGTTTTTGGATGAGATGTGAGGTAGGGAATCATACTGAAAGAGAACTTCCAACTTGTTTAGTTTGAGACATTGGGTGGATGAGTGTGATATTCATCGAAACCACCAGCCTTATCAAAGTGTGAGATGAAGAACAGAGGGGAAGCAGATGTCGGTCTTTTGTTTGCTTTCAGCAGGGGCCAGAGAGGAACAAACGTTGGGTTTTGACCATGTTAAGCCTGCATACCTATTAGACTCTCAAATGGAAATGCCCAGTAGGCATTTGACATAATAGACCATAGTAGACAGAGTTTGAAGCTCAGAGCCAGAGGGAGAAATTTTGCAAGCATCGATATAAGGGTGAATTATAGCACTTTGGTAGAAGATGAGGTCTTTTCGGGTGAAAATGTTCATGCAACTGGGGTGATTCAGGTAGCCTGGCACTAGCCAATGCCAGAGACATGGGCAAAAGGGAGCACGAAGATATTTGCATACCAGCACGCAAGAAGACAGACCGGAAAAAAAAATAATTTAAAAAAAACTAAAAAAAAAAAAGACAGACCGGATCTAGTCCATCAATATCTATTTCCTTTAGCATAGGGTTACAAAGCAAGAAAAAACAAAACCCTCAAACTTACTGTTATCAAGTCAACGCTGTTTTAGTGGCCCTATGGACAGAGTAGAACTACTGCTGTGAGTTTCTGAGACTGCACCTCTGAATGGGAGTAGATAGCCCATTCTTCCTCTCAGTAACAGTTTAGGGGGGGGGGGGATTCTAATACAGGTGTGTAGGGGGGATGCACCTTCTGGAGCAGTCTGGCCCTGGAGATAAGCCTCTAGTTCTCGGATGGCTCCTTCTGCTTGGAAATGTGATTCCCCCTCCGGCTGTAGGTTCTCTCAGAGACCATAATACACCTTCCAAAAAACCAACTCACTGCTGTCTAGTCCATTTGTTAGGCAGCTAGAGGCAGAAACCAGGAGTTTCAAACTCACTGAAACTTAAACCCAGCTCAGTGTAATGAAAGAGTTCTAGAAGTGTAGTGGTTACGAATTGTGCTGCTAACTTTTGAGGTCAGCAGTTTGAAACCACCAGCTGCTCCAGGGGAGAAAGGTCTTTTCTTACAGTTTTATTGGCACATAATCCACATATCATATAATTCAACAGTTCTATCATATCGAGAAGAATTGTACAATCATTACCACAATCAATTTTAGAAATTTGTTTATGGTTTAATCGCTTTTTTAAATGTATTGTGTAATCACAATCAGCTCTAGTGCTGCCATGCATTGCCAGCTTCCTAAATACCCTCACCCTCCTCATCTCCCATGCTGCTGCACCCCCATGTCCCCTAAAAACCCTTGCATCAGTTATTATCTCTATGAATCTACTCCTTCTGTGCTTCAGAAACTGGAAACCCCAACTATAAAGATGAAAATACAAATAATGAGTAAGAAAGGAAAGACCACTATCAGTATTTTAAAAGCCAGCCAAAGACATTTTTGTCAGGGAACAAGCAAGAAATACTTGCACATGAACAAATTTAGGTTGGGTCAAGAGGATGGTCAACTGACCACGTAACACATTCCATCCATCATAATCAGGAAGGGATCTGCTATGGGTTTAATCTGACTAGATACTCCGCAGATGGGTTTGGAGCTCCCGCTGTTCTCCATGACTTTCTACAAATTGAATGTTCATTTAAGATTTGATGCTTTTCCCTTCGTCATATTTGAATTTTGTTATTGTCATCTTGGATCACACAAGCTGGTGTGCTTCTTCCATCTGGATCTAAATGACTCCTCACTTAAATGGCTGCTTGTTTGAATATAAGCCTTGAAGACCCCAGACACTATTCCGATTAATAGCCGGCACCTTCTGCTTTCTATACCACACGTTGCTGTAGCTCCTTTATCTTCAGTGATCATTTCATGAAGGTGAGTATTGATTAAGTCGGGCCATAGTATCAGAACGGTTCTTAGATTGGGGCTAGAGGTAAGTGGGTGCTCAGAATCCATCTGTTTGTCCATAGGATGTGCAAGACTCAGGTGTATGTACTTTGGCGGTTGTATTAAGACAAAATCAAAACTCCATAAAAACCAACTACACCACCAACAGCAGCAAACCAACTACCAAGCAAAAGAAAACAAAACAAAAACAAACTGAAAGCAGAAAAACAAAAACCCATAGAAACCCAACAGTAAAACATTGTTAATCATCCCCCTGGGGTGTCAGAGGCAATCGCACCGATAACACCCTCAATTTCTCCAAGGCCACAGTGGGTTTGAGGAGTCGCTGTGGGTACCTTCCCGCCGGTAGCAGAAACCCGTGAGCCTTCACAGTTCAATCTCCCATTCGATGGAAATCTGCTTACCTTAAGTATGGGGACCGGTGCCAGGGGGCTACTTCCTGGATCAATTCTTCCAAGTGCATGTCAAAGAAGGGTTTTTTTCCCTACTCCCCGTTTTGGACTTTTTTAGTCTCAGAAGCTCCGAGAACAGTTCTGCCCTGTCCTATTGGCATCGACTTGACAGCAGCAAGTCGTCGAGTTTCCGTGTCCTGAATCACTATTGCCACCGAGTCCGCGCGCGTTGGCCCCTGAGGGCAAATGATCTCCAACCAATGGAAAGCAGGATTGAAAGTTGGCGAAAGCACCAGAGAGGTGGGGTTGGGCGGTAATATTGGCCTCCCGAGGCCGCCGTAGCAGCCTCGCCGCCGCCGCGGGGGCGTGGCTTAGGGGCGGAGCAAGTGGGAAATTTAAACTCGCCGCGGCCACAGCCTCCCTGTTGCCGCCGCCGCCGCCGCCTCCCGGCTGGACGCGGGGGAGCGGGCGGGGCTCCGGGAGTCCGGGGTTCCGTTCTCCGACCTTGGGAAGGGGTACAGGAGCCAAGAAGGAGCCGGGGGAGCGTCTGGAGGCCGGGCAGGGGAGGAGAGTGCCCGCAGGCAGACGAACGGGGTCTTGAGGCTTGAAAGGCGCGTTCGGGCCAGGCTGTGGCGTGGGCACTGAGGAAGTTAAGGAGGGACGGGAGCCACACGACGACGCCACAGGAATCGGGGTGACTCCGCGGGCCCCGGGAGTTGCGGGAACTGCGATCCCAAGGAGGCGGAGGGGCCGAAGAGGCGATGGAAGCGACCCGGCGTGCGGGCGGCGGCGCGGGGCTGCGCCCGAGCTGAGGAAACGGCGTGGAGGGACCGCGGGCGACGGGCACTCGAGCGCGGGAGGGGCTGGGCACTTCCGTGGGAGCCGGAGTGGGCGTCGAGCGGCTGCGGCGGAGGCTGAGGCGATGAAAGGCCCAGAGGCGGGGGAAGGGGGTTGAGTTTCGGCCTCCTTTCTCAGGCGACCACATCCTTCAGCTGGAGAGGCTCCATGGCTGAGGCCAGGCTCAGGGTTCCAGACCTAGGTAAGTAACAGGTGGGTCAAAACGAGGGATGGAAGGTCACATTTGCTGCTCCTCCAACCTCAAGGTCAGCAGTTCGAAACCACCAGCTGCTCCGTTGCAGGAGGAGGGGGTTCTTTATTCCCAAAAAGAGTTACAGTCTAACAATGGATGGGTGTATGGATTGTGGTAAGAATTGCACGAACCCCCAATAAAATGATTTAAAAAAATAAAGTTGTAGAGCGATTTATCTAAAAAAAAAAAGAAAAGAGTTGCAGTGGAAGAAACCCACAGGGGCAGTTCCACCGTGTTGTGTAGAGTCGCTATGGGTCAGCATTGACCCCCAGGGCTGTGAGCTTGGGTTTATAGTTAGGCAATAAAACCTTTCACTAAGTGGTTGACATCCATCCCGTGTCATGTTGCTTTCTTCTGGATCGATTTCCCTTTTTGCTGAAGAACTTTCTCCAACATTGGTTCCTATACTGTATGGTAAACGCTCTGACCCTCCTCCATACCAAGAAGATATTTAAATTCTTGAGTCCGTTTCCTTTTCCTTCACCACCTTAAAAAGTTACAATATCTTTTAAAAAGTTACACTATTATCCTATCTACAGTAGAAGGTGAGGAGTCATGTTAATGTGATTTCTGTTTCTTTGTACGTGACCTGCTTTTTCTCTAAAAATTCAGACTATTCTGTCAGTCCTTAAAACTCACTATACTATGGCGGTGTCTGAATTTTGGAAGGTTTTTATTTTCATCTTTGTAAGAAACATTGTTGAAATCCCAAACACCTTAGAGGTTCCTCTTGGTAACTGGCAGATCATGATCAACCCCTGACCTGGGCTGTACCCCAGTGGACCTCTGGAGAGAGAACTGGAGCGGGCTGCCATATCCCATATGAGTTTACCAAATGGGATTGTAACCGGCCAACGCTGTTTCTGGGAGTAGGGAGTCAAAAGACTGTCTTTCTCCCAACCACACCTCCCGGTTCCCTTCTGTAAAATACCAAGGTCTGTTACCAAGCGAACCATTTCTCTGCTCTTCCTGTCACACCTGAGTCCTATTCCCTAGAACACATTTTTTATGCAGTTTTTGTGGTAAAATTAAGTTCCTCAGCTGATATTTGGGTCGGCTTATACTCCAGTATCCATGGTATTTCTTTTAATAGTTGCCATTTTAATACATACATTGTTTTCCCTTGTGAATTAGGTGTGGGCGTGGGATTTACATATCAGGCGTTCAACTCAGTATTTAACAGTTGAAACCATTCATCAGCACCCCCGACTTCTTATTTCTGAATAGCAGGTTCATACAGCTTTTGGTGGTTGTTGCATCTCTTGAGTTTTGACTATGGAAAATGGAGATATTTTTGTCACCCTTGCCCTGGGCATCACACATACAGACACACACTTCCCTCTTCTCTCCTCATCCTCTAAATAGATTTGTATCAGATGATTTCTATATTTACAATATTAAGATTATATAAGAACTCTTCACAGCTGTTAGTAAATTGGCTTCATTTTCTATGTTAGAATCACCAATTTATGTCATCAGAAGATCTATTAGTTTCTCCTTTGTCCGAAGATAAGCCTTCTGGGACCTTGTGTCTCTGTACTCCAGACTAGTTTGCATATGCGGACACTAGGCATGCTGCAGTGCTAGGATCTCCTTTCATCATTCAGTGAAGGTCCCTCCCCCTCTTTCCTGTAGTGGGTCCACTGTAGTCTAAATTCCACATTTTCCTCCCTTGGTTTACTTCCTTGACTTTGTACATGAGAAGTCATTTTTGTAGAACTTGCAGATTGAGGTCGGAAATTTTGAAGATTTGTTCCGTCTTTCAGCCTTTGAGGGTACCATTGTAAATGCCTGATGCGCTAAATATTTCCACATCCTCCTCAACATCGGTATTACAAGAGCCTGACAATTCAATATCTGAACGTCCTTCCCCACCTAACACAGTATTGCTGGTTTGCAGTAATATTATTTGTATTGTCTTTTTTGTTGTTGCACTTCCAAATTAGTCCTCGTTGTTATTATTTTATGCAGTTGATGGTGACTGAGATGTGTACTTTTCCCCCTCCCATTTTGGGGGGACGTGTTAGTACTTCATTCTGAGTTCTGTCTTCTTCCTTCTGAAGAGCATCCTTTAGAAGTCATTTAGTGAAAATCTGTTGGCGATAACTTCCCCCCCCTAATGTATTTTGCTCCCATTCTTGAATAAAAGCTTAGTCACCTGTGATATTGTAAGTTGCTGTTTATTTCCTCCGAGCAACGGCATGACACTGGTTTCTGGTTCTCCTACTGCTGTTGTATTGGGGGGAGGGGGAGGGTAGGTGCTCCTGCTCCCCCTGCAGTGTCATCTCCTTGGTGCTTTACATAGTCCCTTGCTGTGTCTAAATGTGGACTTCGTGTCAGTTCTCCGTTTTTTGAAGCTTGATTTCTGGAATCAACAATTTCTCTTTTCTCATTTCTGGCCATTTCACTCGCATAAATGGAATTACGCAGCGTGACACCCGACACTATGAGCCTGGTTTCTCTCACTTTGCAGAATGCTTTCAGGGTTCACCCACGTTATAGCATCTACCAGCGCTCGCTCCGTTTTATTGCGGAATAGCTAGCCAGTGTATGACTTTTCCGCATGTTGCTTCTTTGTGCATCTGTAGATGGGCATGTGAGTTTCTCGTCTGCTGGTCTTTCATGAGTGAACAGCGCTGCTCTGAACAAGCCTCTGCACGTTTTCCCGCGGCTGTGGGGCGATCATGGGGTCACATGGAAAGTAGACGTGCGCCGTATTACAACTCGAGATTTACCCTTTTGACGCACGTTTTCCAAAACGGCTGTAGCATTGTATATCCTCACTACTGTATAATTAATCCCTGACTCCACCAAAACTTAATCAGAGTCTGTTGTTGTCTGGAGGCAACATGTAGGGGCTGCTGACTTGACGCCACCGACCTCTTCCTTCTGTCGCAGCGTCTTACTCTCCTCATTGTCTTCTAGGGGCTCAGCTCGGAGCGTCCAGTTGCCTGGAAAAATGGCGGAAGAGCTCCCTAAGTGCCAGGAGGCGGCCCTTTTCTGGGAAGTCCTTTTACTTGGATCTGCCTGCTGGCAAGAACCTCAAGCTTTTGACCGCGGCCATCCAGCAGCTGGGAGGGGTATGTAACCCGGTCTCTCCGGTGCTAGCATGGGCCTCTGAGGGGCGAGAGGCTGAGCTGGAGAAGGCGTGCAGCTGCCATTTCCAGTGGGGTCACTGTGTTCAGGGATAGAGTGTTTCTGAAATCTCCCATTTTTCCCTCGTTGGAGTTGTTCTATGTGTGTAGTTTAAGAGCCCTGGAGAACATGGAACTTCTTCCAGTGACAGCCAGCATTTGGATTTATTTTCCTCTGTTCTTTCTGCTTCTGCTTTTTATTTTTATAAAGTTTAGGCAGATGTAACTCAAACACCACACAATTCTCTCCTTTACAGTATATGCTTCAGTGGTGCTTAGTACAGTAACAGGTCTGCGCCACCACCTCCTCAATTTGAGAACGTTTCATCACCCCAGAGCGAAGCCCCATGCTCACCAGCCGCCATTACTCGCCCCCTTCCAATCCTGGGCAACTTCTAATCTACTTTCTGTCTCCTGTTTTTTCCTAAAATGCCTATTTGGCATCTATGTAGCTCTGACTGATGCAAGCACATTTTGAACTACCACCTTTGGGCACCTAACCTTAACAATAGGGACATTTCCTTATCATTGTCCCTTACATGAATGATTTGCCATAGGAATGTAATATTCTTTTGAGTAGATGTGCATTTTCTTAACTGTGACTCTGGAACATTTAAGTTACATCTCATTTTCCAGCTCTCTTAAGTAGCACAGTGGTAAAAAGCATATGCTCCATTTCAATCCATTCAAATATATATATATATATATTTTTTTTTCCCCCTGAAACCATTTTATTGGGAGCTAACACAGTTCCATAGTTCAAATACATCGAGCAGTCTTGTACAATTGCTACCACAGTCAGTTTCAAAACATTCTCTTCCTTCTTGAACTCCTAAACATCAGCTCTCCTTTACCTTTCCCCTACCCACCCCTGCACTGTACCTTCCCCCACATTAACATGGTCTTGAAGCACACCCCATACCATGTGATACATTTAGTAAGGGGTGAACTTGGTTATTACTTGTGTTTAGAAACAGTGGGACGGACGGTGCTTGACTCAGCAGAGTCTGGTCACTGGGGACGGATGGCATGGATAGGCTTGGAATGCAGCTCTCTGCTGTTGACCTCACAAATTCAGGGGGCTAAGAACCTAGCTGAGGGGCTGCACAGAATGAGGTCCCCGACTGTACTTTCAGCCTATTCTGTCATTTAACGTTTGCTGTGTAAGCCACCCCAGAACCGTAGGCTGGAAACAACCGTGGCTTCTCACTGCTCTGTGGGGATTCTCAGCTCGCTTCCCCAGGGCTCACTCATTTGGCTACCTTTGGCTGGAGGATCAACTGAGCCAGATGGCCGGAGATGGCCTCTCACACATCAGGGAGTCGGTGCTGACTGTCAGCAGGGCCACCTCAGTTTTCTGTCCCATGTCCTCTGATGTTCTCGTCCCACACCAGCTGATAGGCTGTCCCAGATGGCGAAGGGGGAGTCACAGCCTCTTGAGGCCTAGGCTGTAGAACCCAACACAGAGCACTTTGACTGGTCAAAGTGAGATTCCCAGGCATAAAAAAAATGGGCTCCACCTTTTGATGGGAAAAGCAGCGATGCCTCATCACGAAGCAGTGGGGGTACAGGCATGAGAAGTATTTGTGCTCCCTGTGAAACCGTCTCCCCCAGTTATGATCTAGGATACTGTTTGGGGCCAGGCCAGCCCTCTAGCATGTGTTTGTCCTTGCCATATTCAAGAAAGTGGGTGTACTCCATGAAGCCATCCCCCTAAGGGTATTTCCCCCTCCTCATGTCAGCTCTCACCCTGTTAACTTACTTCTGAGCCATCAGCCATCTGGCTTTCAGTGGGCTGCTGGAACTGGCCGGCACTGGCTCAGTTGTTAGCATCTCTGCCCAGTGCTGCATTCAGTGGTGTTGTGTTGGTAGCTTGGAATCCGTCAAGGGTGGGAGTGTTTACCCTAGGAATTGGCAAAGCACATATCCGCCCCCCCCCAAGAGCTCATCATTAATCATTTACCAGCTCATCACTGCTTATTTCCATCTTTACATAAACATGAGTTAAAGTGGCACGGTTCAGTAAGTGCTGCTGCTTGGGATGTGAAATGAGTCAGGCCCTCGGAGGGGCTTCCGGTCGAGGGCAGTGAGCAGACCGCTGCCCGGCCAAGTGCTGTGACAGCTGAAGCCCTCTGGCTTCATTTTTCAGACTCCGTTTTCCGGTGTGGTCAAAATCACAGATGTATCTGAATGGCCCAATGTCTCTTCCGCAGGGAAATGGTGACTTATCTGCCTGACCCTGAGGCCAGGCCACTTCTTCAGTGTGCTTTTGCTGTGTTTCAGTACCAAGCAGTCACACAACTCCAGGCCCATGGCCCTGTGCTCTTGGGTCAGGAGCCACTGTTCTGGAGACACATCTGCTCTGTTTAAAGACTCTGGTTCCTAGCTTCTGGCAGCTTCCCCGACCTCTTGGTATTGACAACCCTGCATCTGTTTTTTGGTTCTCAGCCAGCACTATGCTCTGCTTTCAGGTCATTGAGGGTTTTCTGAGCAGAGAAGTCAGCTACATTGTGTCCAGCCGCAGAGAGGCGAAGGCAGAGAGCAACGGAACCAGCCCCAGAGGTTGTCCCAGCCCCAGTGAGGTCAGAGTGGGAGAAACGCCACCCTTGGCCAATTCCAATGCCAAAGGCAGTCACGTCCCAGCCTCAGAAAAAGCTGCTGACCCGGTGAGAGCCTAGGGAGGGGCCAGACCTGGGTTGGGGGCTGGGGGTGGGTGTGATCCTGTAAACCAGAGGAGGTCAGCCTCAGGGACTCCTTTTCAGCTTAAGGTGGTTGGATTTAAACTCCCGGTTGAATCAGGTACTCAGAGCTCTGACCTTAAGCACCCCAGCAGCATGGTTTTTCCACATACAGGGAACGGCAGAGTCCAGAGTTTCAAACCATCGGAGGGTCACTCGTGTGGCCCTCAGGATTTGCTAAAGTTGGCCTTTTGGGGGCCACAATTCCCTTCTCCCTTGCTGTCGTGTGAAGGGTCAAGAGAGTGGACAGTGCAGATGCCATGTCTTTGACTCAGAATGCACTAACCTTCTCCCTGTGTTGACATGCCTCGTCTTGCTTTACTTTGGCAAACATCAACATGTCCCCAAGCCTGCACTGTTGGCATTGTGACTAAGGGCAGTGCTTCCAACGAGCACAGAGAGCTCTTTCTAAAAGGATGCACCTGCTGTGGTCACCCACCACAGAGAGCAAGGCCTCTTGCTAAGAGGGCAGCTTGACCTCTGGTGGATTCCGAATGCCTCCTGTCTCTGCCAGGGTCAGGCTGCCCAGACCGTAGGTGGCTGGTGGGTCTCCCTGACTTCCCAAGTGCCCTGGGCTCATCATTGTGGCCACCCCTCCATTCTCACTGCCCACGGCATCCTCGCCAGCACAGGTGGGCACATCTACTCACGGCTCTGCTCTCCTTGTCAGGTGCCTACGAGCAGAGGGAAGGAGCTGCTTCGGAAGGCCATCAGAAACCAGGTGGGGCTTCGGGGGGTGGGTGGGGAGCCGGTGGGAAGGGTGGGGGAGCTGGAAGCAGACATCTGCAGCAGCCCTGGACAAACGGCTCCACTTTTCCTCCGAGGAGCTTCCCAGCTAGTGATAGGAACTGCACACCCTGTGGGATGTGAGGCATCTTTCCTTCCCTTCTGTGAGGAAGTGGGGTCCCAGAGGAGTGAGTCACTTGTTCAGTCCCCCAGAGAGGACATGGCAACACCAGGATCGGCCTCCTTGGTCTTCCCTACTCCAGGGCCTGTTCAAGTTAGGGGGCCGGAGGAGAGGGGCTCAAGGGGCCCTGTCCAGATAGGGGCATGGGCTGTGCTGTAGGGCAGGTCTGTAGCCAGCATTGGCGCCGCGATGGTGGTGACTGTCACTGCTCCTTACTGTGTGCCATCCTCACAGAGGCCTGCCCGCACCCAGCTGCCTTCTGCTCCACTGTGGCCAGGCAGGAGCACTTGGACAGCGAGCAGCTCTGCTACAGGGTGTCCTGAAGGACTCTCAGCACTGCACGTTCATCCCACCCCCAGGGTGCCCTGGCCTCTGGGAGCCTCGGGTCCCTGCCTGACGCCACTTCTTCTTCCAGGGCGGCAGCAGCAGAGGAGGCAGTGGGGGCAGCAACAGCCTCCTGGCCAATGCCCGCTCCTGGGGAGTACGGATTCTACACGTGGACGGTACTGTGTCTGCCCTGGGCTCCCAGAGGATAAGGGTAGCTACTGCCCTAAGAGCTGGTCCAGAGTGGGGGAGGGCAGGGAGAGAGCAGCAGTGACCTTGCCACCACCTCACCTGGCACCTGCTGCTGATTCTTCATCTGTACAACTCTCACCGGGGGGAAGTGTGTGGGGGTGACCTCATTTGACTAATAAGGAACAGCATGATATCAGCAGCCACTTACTGGGTGGGCCCTTACTCTTTGCTGGAGTTAGCCTACTGACTCCTCCCTATCATCCTGCCCTCGTTGTCAAGATGAGGAAATTGGGCCTCGGTCCATGGTCTGGTCAGGAATGAGTGGAGTGACCTACATCCCAACCCAGCATGTCCTGACCCTGATTTGTCCCAAGTGAGTAGCAGGGCTGCGTCACAGTGCAATGACCTGCTTGTCATCAGCGTGCACTCGGGTAGCAGTCCTAACTCCCCTGGCAACGCCTGACCCCCATAGCCTGCTCCACTGCACTCTGAGTCTATTCTCTGAACCGGGTGAGACAGGTGCTGATGGGTGCTGCCCCACCCAGTAATGCTGGGTCTTGGGGGCAGATAGTGGGTCTGCACCAGCAGCTCCTGGCCTAGGACCTCCATCTCCCTGGGAGAGAAGCCTGCTAACCTGGTCTAATGCCCTTGTGGGAGGGCGCTCCCTGGAAGGATGCTTCAGTGCCTCACCTGGCTTGGGCTCGGCTGAAGCAGCTCACTCGTCGTACCCCACGGCTCCCCGTGAGCCAGAAGGCACCTCCTGTTCCTACGTTAAGTCGTATTCTGTGCCACAAAAGAGCGTGACCAGCTTAGGTGCTGTTCCAGGGACAGGACATCCGGCCAGCCCTGTTCTCTGTTGTCAGGAGGCACAGAGGGGATGTGTCACCAGAAGGTGGCAGGCCAGGCCCCAGGCTGGGATTGTGCCAGAGCTTGAGGGAGGGGAGGCTTCTGACGGTGCACTCTATTCACAGAAATGCTACTGCACCTGCAGCAGCTGTCTCCTGGTGCCCTGCGTGTGGGGGAACAGAAGCCAGAGGTAGGTCACCTGCTGAACCCAGGCAAACGCTTCTCAGTGAAGTGTGTGACAACGGTGATAGTCCCATGACTCCCTTCTCCCTGGCTGTCGTGCAGTGGGGGCAGCCTCTCAATTGCCTCATCTCTGCTGTCCACAGCCTGGTGTCGCCCTTTTTCTCTTCCTCGCACTCCCTGGGAGTGGGGGAGGGTTGTGGTCCAATGCCCATAAGCACTCATGACCTGCGAGCCAGGCTGCCCTTCTAAACCTGCAGCTGGCATGGGTGGGGTGAGGGTGCTGTGGTTTCCTTGTGTGCCCCCCCCTCCCCCCAGCACAGCGTCGTGCCTGGGCTGGTGTAAAGCACTACGGGCGGCCTCACGGCCTGCGTCCTGGAATAGAACTCCCAGTGGGCTCGGCCTCGGCCTCCTACTTTGCCTTCTGGTCATACCTCTTGTCTTAGGAACCTTGTGGGGGGGGGGGGTTACTCTTGGCAGAGTGGTTACGTGTGGGGCTGCTAACCACGAGGTCATTGGTTTGAAACCACCAGACGAGACTTTCTACTCCCTTCAAGAGTTAACGGCTCGGAAACCCACAGGGGCAGTGCTACCATGGCCTCTAGGGTCACTATGAGTCCGAATTGACTCAATGGTATTGGGTTTAGCTGAGTAGATTTGAATTGTTCAGAATTCAAAGGGTACAAAGGTCTTCCTGTCCCCTGCACCCCCCAGTGTCTGCCCCTCTTCCCGAAGGTAAACAGCGTGAACAGTTTCTCCGGTGTCCTCCCAAAGCTGCACACAAGGGTGTTGCTTCAAAATCACAGAGCCCTGTTTTAAAGGAAAATAGCAGCGTGTGAAGCTGCTCTGCCTAGTGTGTCCGCTGCCCAGGGCGGTGGTCCCATCTTTCTAGCCCTCTCCCAAGAAGCCTGTGTGCTTTGATCGACCCCAAGTTAAAACAGCAGTCTCAGCATCTTCGAGGGCCTTGAATCGTGTTCCTTTTCAATGTGTTTGGACTTTGGTGCAAAAAGGTCTGACAAGGCAAGATCAGGGCTGGACATAGGTGAGGTATGGTTTCCCAACAAAATCCTCCTAGAACAGCCCCTAAATGAACAGGTCTCACCAATGTAGTTTTCAGTTTTCCTAGATGTCTTGGAGGAAAATCTCAAGATTCAGTCACTGCAGTTGAGTCCCTTCCTACTCCTCTTGACCCTGCAGGACAGCGCAGAACGAGCCCTGCGGGTTTCCGAGACTGTAAATCTTAACAAGCATAGAAAGCCTCATCTTTCTCCTGAGGAGTGGCTGCTGGATCCAAACTGCTGACCTTGGGGTTAGCAGCCTGAGGGGTAACCAGTACACACCCAGGGCTCCTTCTGTCTAAGTTACCCCTTTGGGATTCCAGAGATGTTCTTTATAACCTTCTGACCTGACCTGTCTGCCTGGAATTGGATGGGTTCAGCAGATCCCTTGGAAACCACTACTTTGACTAGACTTTGAAGGTCGCTGGTGGCGCCGTGGCTTAGGTTAGGGTTGGCCTGCTAACCCCAAGGTCAAACCCTCCTGCTCAGAGGGAGAAAGTTGAGCCTGTCTGTTCCCTTCAAGATTTGCGATCTCAGAAGCTTATGTGGGGTCTCTGTGAGTCTATCAACTCAATGGCAGTGGCCTGGGGTCGGTGGGCGATTGGTGAATGAGACTTAGACAAGCTGTCACTGAGAACTTCTCTCCCGCGGCCCTCTGCTCACAGAGATCCCTCCCTGTGTGTATGAACCCGAGCCCTAGACAGCAGTGCTTTCTCAGTTACCTCATACACGTGAGCCCCTCCCTTAATGCTCAAGGGAGCGCTGGTGGTGGCTGGTTGTTAATTGGGCTGTGAATTCCAACGTCAGCAGTTCAAAACCATCAGCTGATCATGGGAGAAAGGCAAGACTTTTCTACTTCCCCTGTGAAGAGCAACAGTCTTGGAAACTCACAGGGGCAGTCCTGCCCTATCCTGTAGGTCACTATGAATGGACATGGACTCAAGGGCAGTGAGTGTTTGTTTTTTAATACAAATGACCAGCATTTGCCCTTTATTTTTATCCCCCATAGAACTACATTTGGGAGCCTTTTAGAGTGCCTTCTGGGTGTGATCTGCTGACCCAGTGGGTTTGTGAAGCCTTCTTGAGTGGCATTTGTCCTAGAGCAGAGGCTGGTCTCCTTACCACCACCATGTAACTAACTTTTCAATGGTTTCATTTCGGTTTTTACACCACCTTTGCCTGACCCTGGCTTCTGTATTGGTTTTGACCGACAGGATCCGTCTGCCAAAGGTCAGGCCCAGGGAAGCAGATGGCCCGTCTCCATCCTCCAACCTGGAGGATGCCAAGGAAACAGGCTGCCACAGCGGGCACGGCCCTGCTGCTCGTCCTCGGTCTCACGGGCTCCACTTTCAGCCTGGACCCCTCTTGTGAGAGAAGAGGGCTCCCCTCAACCCAGTGACCCCCAGGCCAGGGTCTTCCCTAGTTCTCACTCTGTGGCAGACCAATACCCTCACAATTGCCTGCCTGCCAGTGATCGAGCCAGGTCCTGCGGGCACCTTCCGTCCTTACCCTAGTTTCCATTTCTGACCAGGGAGCGCGTCCTGCAGCAGAGGCCAGACGGCGGAAAGGTCAGTGTGGCAGCTTCTCAGGGTAATTGCCGTCCCTCCTCCCTAAACACATCCCTCTGAGCGGCAGCTGCTCACTTCTCTGCGGCAGGAAGCATGGCCAGGTGGTGGGGCCCCTGTGTTCCCAGGGCCTGGGCCCCGGCTTTCTGGTGCATCCACAAGCAGCCGGAGCTGCTGGCCAAGGGCTTCCCCTTGGCTCCAGGGCCCCCCGGGGATGGGGGGGGGCGGTGTCCTCTGGTTGTTTCGGGGACTGGGTTAAGGGGAAGCATCCTCTTCCCTCCTCTGCAGGGACAGTTTGGGGTGGGCAGTGTGGCAGCTGGGCACCACTTTCAGAAATGCCAAGCTCCCTGCAATGACGATGACAGACTGACAGGCTCCAGTTCGGTGGCTGCTCTTGGGCTGCAGGAGCACTGCGCCCTTGATGCGGATCCCAGAGCTGCTCTCGGTGGCATTTACCCGTGCCCAAGCGGGAGCTAAGGAAAGTCCCTTGGCACCTCTCTTGTGCTCGAAATGCAAGAGAGTCTGCTGGGGAATTGATTTTAATCACTGTCGTCGTTAATTAGGAAGACAAGAAATCCCCCCCAAAACTAATTAATGGGAGGTACTGCTGCTCCTCCGGAAGAAAAGGCTGCTTCTCTTGCCAGGGTACCGGCGAGAGCCACTAGCTCTCGGGGTTGGTGACTGTCGGGTCTGCTAGCCACCCAGCCCACCTGGGTCACCCCACTTACAGGCCCCCTGATCACCATGGAGGGGTAGAAGCGCTTCTTGACGCCTGAAGTCTACCCTCCTCTGTGTGCGTAGCTCCCGGGAAAGACCTCATCTCCCATCCAGACTTCACTCGCCAGGGTCTGTCTCGCCAGTTCTCCGTCACCTGACTGTCTTCAGGAACTAGGTGGCCCTTTGGTATTTTTCTCCCATTCTGCTACTGGATCTCAAAATCCCAGTTAGCCTTCTTTCTACCAGCTCCCGCCCCAAACCCAGAACCCTCCTGGACAATTGGACCTGAAGGCCTGCCTGCCATTCTGGGAACTCTTGACCCTGAGGCTGTGCACCGCTGATGGCCCCACCTCGTTATCCCTCATGCTGGAGTGTCTCCACCACCAGGTCTCCAGCCCTCAACCCCCAGGGAAGCCAGGCCCAGGGCCCTGGCACCTTGCACCTTCTCCTCCAGGGGTGGAGTATTTTCCTGTCCCGGGGCCCAGGGTTAGAGGAGGTGAGAATGGCATAGCTCGGGACAACAGACACTTACAGTGCTTTGGCCAAGCCTCCACTCCGGGACAGCACAGATTCTGCACTGGACAGACAGACAGCTAATGTATGCCCCCTCCCCTTCCAGTGGCCAGGCTGAAGGTGCCATTCCTCAAGATTGAAGACAAGAGCAGGTACGTGGGCCTCTCCGCTCTCCACCGACCTGCACAGAGAAGGAAGGGTGTTCAGGGCCACTTGTGCCCACTCTCCTGGAGAAGCCCCACCCTCAGAGGGCACCTTTCCTCTCTGAGATGGGTCAGAGGCTGGTGGTTTTATGTGTGAATCGCCCCTTTAACAACTCTACTGTGGGGATTCCTGCCAGCTGGCCAGGCTCATTGTGTTTCCCCCTGGGCCTGTGCTGACATTTCCTGTCCTCATGTCGCTGGGTCCAGTCACCATACTAGGACAGTCTGATGGGCCGAGGCGCCCATGCTCTGAGTGGTTCCAGGGGCTCGCCTTGCTTGGTGGAGTCTTCCTTTGGGGCCACACACAGCCCTCTGCTGGTGAAGTCTCTCCCAGCAGCCCCGGAAAAGCCCTGGTGGGGAAATCGGGTCACCTTGCTAATGAGCCGAAGCTCAGTCTGGGATGCAGGTGTCCTCTCTCCCTCTGCCGGCCATTATGGTTCCAGCTCCCTGAGAGCAGAGGGTCGTGCTGAGGATGGTAACTTGAGGAGCTGAGGTTGTGACTGGATCCTCAATCAGTGACAGATCGATCGGTAGGCCTTGTGGTTCTATAATCCTCCCAAAGTTAACCCCTCCCCCCAAAAATCAAACCCTTGTGTAAGACCCACTGTGGACTCCTGAGGGCAGGTGGAGACCCAGTCCCAGCACTGCCTGCTCATCCTCCAGGTGGAGTTGGCATCGGTGCCCCTGCGCGCGCCATGAAGTTGGGTTTGGTGGCCCAGAGTGAGTGGAAAGGGCATGGGGGGGGAGGGGGCAGCAAGCACTTGGCGGCCGGCTGGGGTACACGTGTTCCACCCCCAGCCCCTGCACAGCCAGCTGAACAGGAGTTGCCCTAACTAGTCAGCAACAGCTAAGAGAGAGAGCCAGCCAGAGGGGTGTCCAGGGTGCATAGCAGACCCAGGTGTCGTCGCTGTCACCAGTGGGGAGCTTATGTGTGTGCTGCTGGCCTCGGAGGTGAGAGAGGAGAGGCAATGGGCGCTGACGCTTTGGGTGCTGATTTTGAAGTTCATCTCTCTAAGCCTCACCTCCACGCTCGAGTCTTCTATCAGACATGAGACAAACTGAGAAGGAAGGAAAGAGGCTGGGGTCAAGAAGGCCCAGGAAGACTCCTTTGTGAAGACCCACCTTCGGGCTCCACCCAGGAGCCCAGGCCCACACTACTGTGGCACCCTGGCTCTGCTCATGCCCTTGGGACAGGCCAGGGTGCGTGCTGAGTGGCACAGACCACTGGGTCTGGCGCTGACCTTTCTCGAACATGAGTCTCTGGAGACACACTGGCCAGACCCCACTGCGCCGCTACTTTGTGCTCAGCTGACACCAAGGGCCAGTGTGGAGCACACACTCCCCACCCCCACCCTCAGCGGGCTACGCATCCATTTGGCTACTTCCAGGCTAGAGTCCTCAAAGCGGGGTTGAAGATCGAGAAGAAAAATACACAGAATTCGATCTGGACTGGAGAGACGGGGCTTCTGGTGCACTCTTAGCCACTTGTGTGCCCTTGGCAAGTCATGCTGGGCTCGATGTCTTTCTGTAAAGGGGAACCCTGCCGCCTGATCTACTCAGGGTAGTTAGAGGAGTCCCTTGAAGCAGGGGGGGGGGGATTGTGCTTTGACCAGCTGCCAGGGAGGACCTGGTAGGCTGAGCATGTTGTTTCAATGCTGAAAAGGCATAAAGGGGAGGCTGGACTGAGTTGGTAGGTCTGAAATCCCAGGGAGTTTGCCCCCGCCCCGCTTCCTCAGCCCGTCCCCTTTCCCACTGTAGTCAAAGTGGAAGTTTTCTGTGTTTCAGGAAGTTTCGTCCTTTCTACCATCAGTTTAAATCCTTTCCAGAAATTTATTTTCTGGGACCGAAAGACACAAGAAGTCCTTTTGAAGCTCCGACGACCCCAGGCAGCTCGTACCATACCAGGTGGGTCTTTCTGGTTCCTAAGCACCAAGGGACCCTGCTCCCCTCGGCCACAGTCCTCCCTTCAGGGGCCTGACAGTAGGAAGGGGACAGCCTGGGGTGAGCTCCTTAGGTGAAGCAGACTGGGCAGTCCGCCCAGATGAGTGGGAAGCGTCCCCCGTTGTCCGTGGTGGTCTTCAGTCCTCCTGAAGGGTTTGATTGCGGTGTCTCATCCCCCACCCCCAGGAACGGCCCCGGCCACCCCAGTGCATGCCACAGTCGGGGGAACCCGTGGGCTGATGGCAGAGAGCCAGGGTGGGCTGGGAGGTCTGGGGCTTACTGCTGTTTCTATTCCCAGTGCATGTGCTGCTTCCCTCGTGTTCGCTAGAGCACACAGTAGTCCCTGTGCCCCTCGGACTCTTAGGAGCCGTGAAGACTGAGAGCGTCTTCTTTCCTTTTTATGGGGCATCGTTATTCCAGTGGGTGAATTTACCGTCGCCTGCCGAGGGCTGCTTGAGATAACGTCAGTCTTCAGTGCTTAGGTGAACGATCTTGTTCACAGTAGTTTTGTGATGGTTCAAGTTCACTGGTGGAGTAAACTCCTAACGGGAACCTGGTCTAAAATAATGCAGCCCAGCCGCTGCTCTCGGAGCTGACACCCGTCCCCACTCGGGCCGCACCGGATGAGCCTGCCTCCCCACCCGCTTAGCGAGGGCTCGGATGACAGCTAACAAACCCAGCGCCCGCCTTGCTGTCCACTGGATGTCTGCTAGCGATGGTGAACCTAAGGCTGTTTTCCTCTGATTGAGTTGAGTTGTTTTCCTGTGAATGGATTTCATACCCTTGGCTATTTTTCGGTGGGTTATTGACTTTCTTTTTTTGTTGTTGTTACTGACTTTTGGATTTGATTGGTAGGGAAATTAACTCTTGGTGTTACTACTTATAAAACTCTTCCCCCACACACAACCTGATTTGTGGTTTGTCTCTTAACTCCATGTAGAGGATGCTCTGCCCTGTGGACTTTAGAAAGAACGGTTTGGGACCTCACCTCCCAAGACCAAACAGCAGGCTGCTCAGGGTGAGGGGCCAGTTCTGATGGAGAGTCTTCAGTTCTTGGAACTGAGCACGCAGCCCTCCGACTGACAGACATGTTCTTCCCCGGTTTTCCTATGTAATGATGACATATGCAAGCATGTATGTAAGACAGTTGGTTGCATGATTTCATGAGGAATCATCCTTTCAGAGGACAATAGCTCCAGAGTTTCGAAAGCGAAGTGATGGACTGGGCGGTAATTGTCGCCCTCAGCATACGGGACCACCGGGGCCTGCACACTCCCCTGTACCAGATGACAGCCTGTGTCAGCTTGGCTTATATGCCCCAGGCTGCAACTCTGTACTAGTCCCACTGTACAGAGACTCCGGGATGGGTCCCGTGAGCGAGCAACCAGAAGTAGATGCAATGGGGTCAAAGGCTCTAGCGGCAAAGTGATGATGAGAAGGCCTGCTGACTGCATGGTCAGCAGTTCCAGACCACCAGCTGCTCCCCTCCTGGAAGGAGTTACAGTCCTGGAAAAACCCACAGGGCAGTTCGACCCTGCCCTATCGGCATTGACTCGATGGCTGTGAGTTTGGCTTTTGGTCTTGCAAAACTTGGCATAGCACATACAGGCTATCCGCCATGGCCATTACATCCCACGTGCTTAAGTTCTCCCTGTGTAGCAGATGCAGTAATATCCTCGGAGAAAGAGCCACGCTACTCATAGTTCAAACTCACTGGCTTGCCTGAGGCGGCCCTGATGGCCCGTAGTCGCTTCCTGCCTGCGTCTGACCCAGGGCCTTTACTCGACACCTGGAGGAATTGATGACACTCAAAAAGTGAGCACTGCCTGGACACGGGAGGGCCAGGCTGGTTTTCTTAGGCAAAGGAGCATGCCAGCCGGCGGCAGTTCTGGTCACACCAGCAGCCTTCCCCAAACTGCCACCAGCTGCCCACAGCCAGGCAAGTGACAGGAACTCCACCGCTCCCGAGGAGGAAGACCTGACGGCACTTACGAAATGCTTTCTGGAGAAAAACCTCAAATGTAAGCCCAGCCTCTCAGCACAACAGCTGGCCCTTTCTCGGGAAGTTGACATCCAAAAGAGGAAGAGATCAGGCCACAGTCCTTGCCCTCCACTGCTCTCTACCCGGGAAAAGACAGTCGATAAGCCTCAAGTCTGTATCTAGTTGAATGTATAGCTGCCCGGTGTGTTTCCTGGGTCTCGGTCCAGTGGCGACCCCCCGAGGGCCTTTTGGGACTGTGGAGTGACTAGGTCAGCCCAAGGGCAGGGCCTGCAGGCTGTGAGAGGTGGGGGCCGGGGCAGCACTGTCCTCTGGCTTCCTTGAGACCTTTCCGTTTCTTCTTGGGGCCCAGCTGTGACAAGAGTGGAATACGTACAGGGGATTCTGGTGCCAGCCAGCCCAGTGCTCACCTTGTCATTTGACATGAGTGGGGAAAGGACAGGCAGGACACGGTGCCCTTAGGGAGTCCTGCCTGCCCCCTTGCCTCTCCTGCCATGCTGCCACACAGGCTACCTGATGCCTAGCCCCTGGGCCATCTGTGGCTCTTTTCCCCTGGCCTCTGGAACTTCTTATCAGGCCCCCAGGCCCTGAGCCAGCAGTCCTTCCTGCTTGCCTCTGAGGTCCCCAGGAGTGACTCTTCTCAACCTTGTGCCTTCCCCAGGGACCAAAAGCCAAGCCCCGAGTCAGCGGCCTGCCGGACGTTCCCGAAGAAGAGGGGTTACTGTGAGTGCTGCCAGCAGGCCTTTGAGGGGCTGCGCCTGGTGAGCCTGCCCCGCTGAGGATGTAAGGGGGGTGGGGGGCCCGGCCATGCCCCACCTTCACCAGAAGCCCTGTGCCCCTTTTGCTGGCAGCACCTGCAGAGTGCCCAGCATCAGGGCTTCGTCCGAGAAGCGAATCCTTACACCGAAGTGGACTGCATTGTCGTCCAGCTCAGCCACAATGTTGCAGACGTCCCCTTCCAGGCCAACCTCCCCCAGTGAGCCTTCTCCCTCCCCCGCTACATCTAGGCCTCAGAAGGAACCCTATGGTGAACTGCCCTGCCTGTTTTTCTTTCTTCCCCACCACCCTCTGTCAGGTGTGGGGAGGGTAGGTGGCTCAGCTGAGGGGACAGCAGGGCGTTTTCAGCCCCCCTTCTCCCCTCCCCCCCGGCTGACCTGTTGGCTGGCATGGAAGTGTGGGAGAGGAGGTTCTCCACTTGTTCCCGCTCTTGGAGGTACCCCCAGAAAGGAGGATTGGGGGAGTTCCAGGACGGAACCTCCTCCCTCTGGGGCTGTGGCTGCACCCTCACCTAGGCCCCCTCCCTGAGCACAGCTCAGGCAGCCAGACTCCTGGATCGCTTTCTGCAGCCGCCAAAGGGCATGGTCTCCTCTGTGCCATCATTGAATGGAACCGCCCTGCAGCTGTCCCTCTGGCCAGCTCCGCCACAGGCTGCAGAGCCAAGAGAGGCACAAAGGCTGCCGCCGCAGGCTCAGACCCAAAGGGCAGGCCTTTCTTAGAGCCCGAGTGGCAGCTGTCTCTCCACACGTGCCTACCCTGACCCGACTTGCAGCTCTGGCCTGGGGGACCCGGCTTGCAGCTCTGACGTGGGGGACCCCGGCTTGCAGCTCTGGCCTGGGGGGCCCCGGCTTGCAGCTCTGGCCTGGGGGACCCCAGCTTGCAGCTCTGGGGGCCCTGGCTTACTGCCTGTTTGTGTCTCCACAGAAGGCCACGCTCCTTGGAGTCTGACTGTGACCCTCACTGCCCTGAGACCCCACTCCCCAGGCAGCCCCCCTTCCGCCTCCCCAGGACGAGGAAAGAAGGCTGCCAGGACCCAGGGATGACCTCAGAGCAGAATGGGACAGTGGGCAGCGTGACACCAGCTGCACCTTCAGGGACTGGGGGAGTACTCGAACCAGGAATGCACTGCCAGGAGTGTCCGGGGTCAGTGGGTGCCTGTGCGGACTCTCCAGGGACCCTGGAGCCCCAGAGCCCATCTTGCCAGTACCGGCTGGACAGCTCTGCCTTTGCCTACCTCCCCTCTGGCCCAGACCCACCACTGCTTAGCCACAAGCGGAAGGTCCCATCCTCTAGTGGCAATGCTGAGAAGCAGCTACGGGGCTCTTGGCCACAAGCCTCCACCTTGGTCCTGAGAACCTCCAGATCGTGTGGCCCCTGGACTCTCAGAGATGATTCCCTTCCTGCCCTTCTCCAGCCAGACTGTGAGTCCAGGCCCCTGGCTACCTCCTGCCCTTGTACCACCCATTGACCTACCTCCCCCGCCCGCCCTCTCCTTGGCAGCCCACAGAGAGGTCAGCTGCCTCTGGCCTGGGGAGAGTAGTCCCCTTGGTTGGAGGGTGCTGAACACCCCCTGTTGTCCTATCTCCCAGGAACCTCAACCACTCAGCTCCAGGAGAGCAAAACTACCTCTCCCCACCACCCTTTGGCCAGTTGTTTTCCACGGTTCTGGGACACACACCCCGCCCCCACCAGCCTTCTGCAAGCCCCTGGCTTCATCAGGACCAACCCCGGCCAGCAGAGAGCTGTTCCTCTGCATCCCTTGGGCCAGACAGACAGGCTCCAGGCATGGGGACCCCAGATATGGCACCTCTGGGTGCCATGCTGCCATGACCCCATACCAAGCTAACCAGAAGCCGGGCGCCAGCACCTCCCCGCAGAGCCCAGGCTTGCACGCCAAGGTCCAAGCAAATAGCAGCCCAGGACGCCTAGATGGGCCCACAGGTAGGCTACCCTGGGGCTAGACCACAAGTAGTGGGCTGGTGGCCTCTGACCAGACAGCGCCCACCATGACAGCTGCCGGGCCATGGGCAGGGAGCTGCAGCCCTTCAGGGCTCTCACCTCAAGAGTGTGTGCGTGCGTGCGCCCACCGCCCCCAGCCGCCTTCCCCACAAGCCTGTGGTGCCTGCTTTCTGCAGCTCCGTGTTTGTGTCCCCTCCCCCAGCCCCCCACGCACAGCGCCTCAGGAACATATGAAGCAGAGGAGGGGCTCGCTGCGGCACTTCCAGCGCTCCCTCCCCCATGCACTTAATGGGGCCCAGCTCTACCCCCACCCCAGCCCAGGAAGCAGCCACAGCCTGCTCTGGGGACCCCTCTGGGCTCCTCTGCCCAGGCCCCACCCCAGCCTTGTGCTGTCCCAGGGCCAGCCTGGTGAGGATGCCCCTGCCAACTTGTGCATCTCCCCCTCCCCCAAGAGCCGCCCCGAGGGAGGTTCCACAGCCTGAGGCTGGAGCAGAAATGGGTTTGCTATCGATTCTTGGGTCACTTTTTCCTTCTCCAGTGAGTGTTGGCTCCTCACCCTCCCCTGTCGGCGGCAAGTCTCTTTAAATGCTGACCTCTCCATCCTGGCCTGGGTGCTAATCTGTGTGTCATTTGGGAGGGGAGAAGGGAGGCCTGGCAGTGGGTGAGGCCCTGAGTTGTTAGTTTGAAAATAAGCAACTGAGTGTACAACCTCTTCAGAGGTCATGGGTGGCCTTTGGAGGCCTTTCTAGTTGAAGGTCACAATCTGAGTTCATAATAAACTGCAAAGCAAACCTGGTGGGTGGGTGGATCTGGTCCTCAACCTGCCTGGCAGTGGCGGAGGCAGAGGGGAGGGTCCCTCGGGTAGCAGGTCTAGAGAGGGTGGTGAATGCCGCCACCTCCTGCCAGCCAGCACTGGGGACAGTCTCGGCTACTCACTCGACTGCCCTTTGGGCACGTTCACTTGCCAACTGCCCTCTTAGGGCCCAGACACTAGCTGATGTTCGGACCTTCCCCCTTCCCTCTGCTGCTGTCTCAGCCCTCTGTCCCAGTCTAGTGGCCTTGCTGCCCCCCACCCCCCTGCCGCCCAGACAAGCCCCCGTCCCCATCTTCCCCTTCACTGCTGTCAACCTTGGCAGCGCTACCAGCTGCCCTGTAGTGGCATCTATGTTCCCTGGGTCTCCTACTCCTCCACCCCAGCCCCACACTGGCTTCCTCATCACCTGGCCCTGCCCTTTCTATCTGTGTACCCTTGTAAGTGGCTTCTCCTTCCCAAACCTGGGCCATGCCTGTCATTTCAGTGACCATGAACTTGGGGAGCTCTGGCAGCTATACCCCGACGCAGCACCACTCCCAGCTCCCGGCCAGCCCCTGGGCTATGGGTTTAAGTAGAGGTGACCCCAGGGCACCAATATCAGTGGGTGCTGCGTGACATCAGCTAAGCCCCTCAGTGACTTGAGACTTTGCAAGCCCCCTTTCCTTCCTCAGGTCCCCAGCCTGCAGTCACCTCCCACCCCCTCAGGGCATTGGCTCCTGCAGCCAATTACTCTTTCAGAGGAAGGGGGGTCCCTCCTCCCCAAGTTGCACACACACCCACCTTCCCGGTCAGTTTTCTCCACACCTCCCTACCCTCCCCTGAAAACACACGCTCTGTCCAGCAACATGAAGAAGGTGCCCCTGCCCCCCACTCACTGCCTCCAGGGTTTCCCTCTTGGCCCTTTGGTGGCCACTGCCTGAGTCTCACTTCAAAGGTCACCGAATAACCTGCTGATTACTAAGTTCGGGGTCCTTTTCTGTTCCCACCTCCCTTTTGACAGAAGCATCTGGAAGTCTTGAAATACCTCCCGTTCCCAGCCCCCACCCTGCCCGGGATGCTTTTCTTCCTCCCCTCTGCCTCTCCTGGTCCCTGAGGACCCTCCAGCCCAGCACTTGGTCTGGGTTCCCCTCCTCGCCTCACCTCCCCACCATTTCATTCTCATCTGAGTTCCAGCTCCACTGCCCCATCCCTCCACCCAGGTGGCTGTGGAGCAGCTCATCTCCTTGGGCAGCTCCCAGGGTGCCAATCCTAAGGACTCTGCACCTTAGTTTTCTCCATTTGAGATGAGATTCCAGGAGGTGACTTCAAAGGTCCTTCCCTTCCAATAATGCCGTGTTCTTGCCGGGATCTTGTTTCCCTCCCAGCCAGCTGCCAAGAAGGGCTGCGTATCTAAGAAGTCATCCTGGAGCCTCGACACTGGCTTTCCCGTTCCACCTTCTCCCAGCAGCCTCCACCCCTGCCCCTCAAAGCCAATGCTGGTCAAGCCCTCTGATACCCTCCCCTCCGGACAGTACCTTACTCCGCCCCCATTCTTGTCTCTAGACCACTGCACACTCTGCCTTCCACTGACTCGACCTTGGTGTTCCTGCCCCTGGAATGCCGGGTTCTTCCAGGCACAGGTTCCAAATTCTCCAGCACTCTGGTTGGACACCTTCCAGCCATGAGCTTGTAAGCCACGCAGCCTCACTTCCCTCGGGATGTAGGCATGACTTGTAGGGACTTGGCCAACAGGCAGCCTAGGCTATTAGGGTTGAGATCTGGAGAGAACTGAATCTGATCCTGGCTGTGAGGCGTCCTGGTTGTCACATGGTTGTCTGCTCGGCTGCTGTTGGTTCAAACCCACCGGCCGTCCTTCCACGAGGAAGCCTGCGTTTGTGAAGATGTGGGGCTCTGGAGCCCCTATGGGGCAGTCTACTCTTGCCCTAAGAGTCGGGACCAACCCAACAGGTCTGACTTGGTTTGGGTTTGGTAGGTTGTCAGGAGAGACCGGTCCCTGGAGAAGGCCATCCTGCTTGGTTACGTGGAGGGGCAGTGAAAAGAGAGACCTTCGACCACGATGGATGGATTGACACTGACTACAACCATGGGCTCAGATCCAGGAACGATGTGGGGATGGCGCAGCCCCGGGCAGGGTGTGGTTCTGTAGTGCACAGTCAGAACTGATGGTGACAAGACTTCAATCGATGGGGATAACGACCCCTTCCCCACCTCTGAGACCTGCCTCCTGGAGACCTACAGAGCCTGTTTTCACTAATATCCCACCTGTGACTTGTCGGGATCTGCTGTCTGACCTGCAGGGTGAATGGATGAGTGCTGCGGAGGCACTTTATCTACTAGAGTGAGACCCTGTGCTGAACCACACGCTGAACTCCCAGAAGGACCTGGGGAGGCACTGTGAGCCCACACAGCATATGGGGCCCTTGGCAACAGGAGAACATTGACCCCCACGGGCCTCAAAGGATGGCTATGCCTAGACTCCTGGAGCACCAGGTGCTCCTGCAGCCTCCCTGGAGTGAGGCGTGGAGCTTCGGAGCTAGAAGGAGCCAAGCAGGGAGCACGGCCCTGGAGTGGGGGGATGCCCTCTCCCTGGGACCTGGGAGAGAGCAGGCTGAATGTCAGATCCCAGCGTCTGGGGTATCTCTGCCCACCCCCAGTGTCATGTCACTGAGCACAAGCTCTCCTCTCTTGGACAAGAGTTCCAGCAAGCTGGTTTTCGCCTTGGCACCTTGCAAAGAACACGAGCCTAAGATAAACCAATCTCCAAAGGACAAAGAGTGATCGCTCATGTATCTACTCATGCCTTTGAATTATGGTGTTGGCAATGAATTTGGGCTGCCGATCAATCTTAGAAGTACAACCAGAATGCCTCATAGAAGCAAAAATGGCAAGGCAAGAATGGTCATAACACTTTGGATGTGTTATCAGGAGGGACTTGTGTCAGAGAAAGGCATCGTGCTTGATAAAGTGGAAGGTCGGTGAAGAGGCTTAACATACCTGCAGCAATGGGCTCAACTAGAGCAGCGATCAGGAGGATGGCACAGGGCTGCGCAGTGTGTTGTTCTGTTGTACATGAATCAGAATGTACTTAGTGGTACCTAACACCAGTAGCACTTATATAAAATACAAGAAAAGGCTAATGTTTATTAGTGGTAACTGAGGATAGGAGAAGGAGCCCTAGTGGTGTAGTGAATTTTGTGTTAGGCTGCTAACCTCAAGATCAGCAGTTCAAAACCATGAACACTCCGCGGAGAAAGATGAGGCTTTGGGCTCCTGTAAAGATTTACTGTCTCAGAAACCCTGAAGGGCACTTCTGCTCTGTCCTGTAGGGTTGCTGAGAGTCGGCGTCTACTCGACGGCAGCAAGTTTAACTTTTTTGAGGGATAGAAGGGGGGGGGGGAAGAGGGTCAACAGTGATGAAAACAAAACAACTACATTGATTAAAGGTAATGTTGCACAACCAATTACTGTAATTACTGTCAATAAATTGTACACCTGTAAAAAGCTTAATTGGCAAAAGTTGTATAGCAGATATATTTATAGTGACACACAGGCCAGGTTGAGTATAGAGAAACAAATCCTGCGATACTCATGTGTAAGAGAGAACTTCATATCAAAGAGCAGTTGTATATTGAGAAAATATTTCAGCCCTGCCTGGTGGCAGTGTGTGGTAAGCATTGGATTGGTAACCACAAGGTCGGTGGTTCAAACCCACCAGAGGGTCCATGTAAGAAAAACTAAGCTTCTGACCCCATGGAGAAAATATTTCAGCCCAGTCCAGATCACCCATAAGCCCAATACTAGTCCATAGTTAACTCTTTAGACTCATGCAGCACACGCCATGATGCCGAAGGCAGGAAGGTCACAGGCTAGTGGTGGATCCAGTGGCAGTGGCAGCATCTCAGCACTGGGAAGGGTCTCCATGTGGCTTGTCAACAAGCATGTGAAACAAAGAGAGTGTGTGTCCCACCTCCAAGGAGGAAGACAGGAGTTCCCAGAATTCTCAGGAGAAAGCCATGCCCACCCAGAGAGGCATCTCTGGCTATGACCCACTTGACAGGCTAGACTCCACCCCTTCGCTCAAGTTGACAGGAGGTTATATAACTGCCACACACGTGCACACACAGCAGCCATGTTATGTACAAACAGGAGTTGGTTTGGAGGGTCAAGGTCATGGCTTTTATAAGACATGCCAGTTAGCTGGGTTCATAGTAGGGCAAGTGCAACCGTTATAGCTCATTGCACAGTGTTAGGGTTTTCAATTGCTTACATAGCTGCCACCCATTACCCACCGATTGCTCTCTCTTCAGTTAGGACCACAAAGGAAGAGGGACAGTCAGGAATAGGAGGAGGAGATGGAATGTGGGGCTGAGTTCTACCTTTGCCGTGTGCCCAGTTAACCTTACTTAACATTTTGATAAAAAGATTTTGTACAAGAATCCTGATCAGAGAGGAGAACACACGGGACATCATTTCAAATTCTCATGGACTCTTGGAGCCATGGAGGGTGAATGGCCTTGAGATAATCTTTACACTTGAAGCCAAAAAGGTCCCCTGAAGGCTTTGTAGAACTTAACAATAGTTTAGCTTCAAAAAGGTCTGTCTTGAGCATCGTGTTCTTTTAAGACTCATCTACATGGGATCAAATTGACAACAGCAACTTGAAAGGTTAGATGAGACCCTTAGGGGACAGGGATACAGGGAAAGGCGGAGGAGAGTGGTTACACAACTCCAAGAATGATCAATATCACAGTTTTACGTGCAGGAACTACTGTACGGGCATCTATTTTGCTGTGTACAGTATCAACAAAATTAAAGGGTAAAAAAGCCAAACTGACAGTGCATTCAGGGTGAATGCTTATAGCTTCTCTGACCCCCATTTCACAGACGAGAAAACGGAGGCTCAGAGAGAGTGGGTGCTTGCTTGAGGTCACACATCCTGTAAGCAGAGGAGCCAGGGATGGAGTCCAGCCAGTTGCTTAGAGTCCTGGTTCCTACCCCCTTGACTGGCAGAGTCTCTGCTGCAGGCCTCCAGGACTGGGCACCGAGCCTGGGCAGCCTCTACTGGCAGGAAGCACTGTCTACTGCCTGCCCCCAGGGCAGGAGTGATCGACCCCCTTCCTTACCTCCATGACTGGGACTGTTGGGCCCAGTTTGGCCCCTTATGCAGGAAAAACTAAGGGACAAATTGGCTGAAGGCCAAGAAGAGCCCATTTCCCCCACCAGCCTGGTTCTAAAGCTGCCCAGGAAGAGCGAGGGGTCCTGAAGGAGGGCTTTGGGGAGGACCTGGGCTGCCTGCCCCTCCATCCCATTTGCCACACACAGCTCCTTCCCAGGGATGACTCCAAGGGTGGCAATCTGACACCATGGCCGCTGGCCCCAGAGATGCAAAAGGTAAGCAGGAGGGACCAAGGGGCCTGCTATACCTGGAGGGGACCCCAGAAACCCCCCTCAGGAGCCCAGTTTAAGAAGTAAACAGCCCTTGCTATCCGGGCTATGGCTGATGGGGAAGACCGAGTTGCACCTCTTGAGAAGTCCCAGTCTGACGGGAGGCATCATGGCTGTCCTCGGGGAGCCCCTGACCACAGGAAATAGGGGGACTGGGGGCACATTTCCTGCTTAAAGGAGGGGTGCAGCTTGTAGCTGAGCTGAAAGGATGTGCAGGGTGGGTTGGGAAGGAGTGGAGAGTGGAGTTGAAAGAGTGAGGGGTGCCCAGTGTAGGACCCCGGGGAGACAGGGGCCTGTGTCTGCTGGAGCTGGCAGGGTGCCAATAGGGGGGCATCACTCTGGGGGGCCCGGAGGTCTCCCTAGCAACAAGTGAAAAGAACTAGGGCCACAGATGTGACAGGAAGACGCCTTAGCTGAGGAAGCCTGGGCCACAGTTCGGGCTAGCTGAGTGGTCTAGAACGTGTATGTTGGGGCAGGGCAGACTCATTAGCTCCAGGACCACCCCTCCTCCCTCCCCACTGAAATGACACTCTTTTGGGAGGCACAGGGAATTGGGGACTCACTGACCTGATGTGGCCCTGAGAGACCCCATAGGTGGGGTAGGACCACATCATCTGGTGGTGACTAAGTGAGGGATGGGGGGGAATGGATCCAATAGACTTGCTCCTGCTGGTAAAGTGGGGGTAAGGGTGACCCTTGGTGTGACTTTGGGAAGCCTCCTTTTCTCCCATCCATTAAACGGGAGCACCACTTTACTCCTGGACCCCGTGTTTCCGAGCCAATCACAGAGCAGGCCCTCATCCCTCAGCCTTTGCACCTTGACAGCCTGAAGGTGATTTTCAAGACAGCTCCCTCTGCTCCTCTAGCATCTGGGTCTGGGGTGGCAGGTGGCTGGAAGGGGGGGAGGCACCCCGTTCCCAGCATTGATGTCAGCACCTCTCGGGAAATCGCCTTCTCACCACTCGGGCCTAAAATAGAGCTGGTGGGGAGTGCCTGTCACGTGCCAGAGGCAGCTCCCCCTCCCTGGCAGAGGCCTGGGTCCCCAGAGAAGCAGAGGACTCAGAAAGGGGTTCCCTGAAGCCGCTGGTGTGCTTCAGCGACCTGTGGTCGCCCCTTGGGTGCCAGGGTGCTCTGCCCTTGAGGAGACATTCGGGTCAGGCTCACTGACAGTGTCCAAAGCCTCCCACCCACACCCATGTCTCAGGTCTCCCAGGACCCCCAACAGAGGTCACGACCCCAATCTGGCCAAGAAGGCAGGAGCTAGGCTGGAGCAGGCCACTGGGGCAGCCCGCTGTGGCCGGTGGCTCGACAGGCAACCCGCGAGGCCCTGGAGAGGTGGGGTGAGTGGAGGTCAGAGAGAGGAGCCTTCCGGTCCTCACAGATTTTAGCTGGCAGGAGAGGGGCAGCACTGGGGCGGCTCACAGCCCACATGGGGCTGGGTAGTTCGCATGACAGTCAGGGCAAGGATTGGGGTATCGGTGTAACTGACTCAAGAGTCCCAGTGGACCACTAGCCTTTCTTGGAAGCTTGGGGACTCCCGGACACAGGGTGGTTTTGACCCTTGGAAGGCGCCTGCCGGATGGGCACGGGTCTGGGCAGAAAGTGTGGGCACACTCAGCACCGCACACGGTGGGGGGCACGTTCCGATGGAGGCGCGGGGAGGGCGGCCAGCTCCCGAGCCCTGCGACTCGGCTGGACGAACGGCCACACCCCCGCACCTGCGACGACGCGCGGGATCCCAGCCGGCTGGCAGTGCCCGGGTGAGAGCGCAGTGCCCTGCGGTTCCCTGCCTCCCTCTCCTTGGGACCTGGGAGACCCCTGTGAGGGGAGGGGCCGGCGAGGGGCCTCCAGGCGGGGACCGCGCAGGCGGCCCGCTGACACCTGCCGAGCGAGCGCGCGGCGGAGGGTCCCGGAAGGCCGGCCCCCCGGGCGGCGCCTCTTTTGTCCTCCGGTGGCCGCGGGCGGGCGGGGGCGGGGGCGGGCCCTGGCTCACGTGCTCGCCGCCCGCTCAGCCCCGCAGCCGCCCGCCGGGATGGCCGCGGCCCGAGCGCGCTGAGCCCGCGCCCGCCGCCCCCCGCGCCGCCGCCTCCCCGCCCCCGCCCCCGCCGCCGCCGCCGCCGCAGCCCGGCCGGAGACTATGAGCGAGCCATGAGGCTGCGGCGCTGGGCGTTCGCGGCTCTGCTGCTGCCGCTGCTCCCCGCGCCCGGTGAGTGACCCCCGGCGGGGCCCCTCCGCGCCCCCCACCCCCGCCCCGGGCTTTGCAGCGCTTTCCGCCGCAGCCCCATTTTCCGGCGGTGCTGGGGCGACGGCCGGGCCAGAGCGCAGAGGGGGCCTGCGATTCGGGCGCCTGCACCCACCTGTCCCCAGCTGGCCCGGCCCCACCAGGACCATCCCTCAGCAGCCGGCCCGTAGACTCCAGGTCTCTGCAGGTTCGGGGGGGCGGCGGTGGGGGGCAGTCGTGACTGTTGGGCAGACAGCATCGCCTAGCCTCCTCCCGGTGGGGGTCTTCCCTCCCACCCCGCCCCGACTTGCAGGGCTGCAGACCAGAGTGGAGGATGGGGTCTGCCCATCCTATGCCCAAGTCTCCTACCCTAGGAGAGCACCTGCCTGCAGCTGTGGCCTTGCTTTCCCAGGTTTGGGGGCCCGGGGTCCTGCCGGAGCTCTGCACTGGGGAAGCTCACCCCCGGAGGGGGACCCCGAAGCCCCCCAGGTCACGGTGCCCAGCCGTCTTGTAGGGGAGAGCAACGGGGGCGAGGTCCGGAAGCAGCAGCTGGACACCAGGGTCCGCCAAGAGCCTCCTGGGGGGCCGGTGAGTGGGGCTAGTGGTGGGCAAAACCAGGACAGGGCGAGCAGGCCTTAGAGCCCAAGGGCAGCCAGGGCCCCAGAGCAAGAGAGTCAGGGTCTAGTCGCCCCTCTGCTGCCGCCCCTGCAACTACCCCTTCTGCTCAGGGGCTGTCAGATGGGTGCCAGCAGCCCGGGCCCTCCAGCACCAGCCCTAGTGCTACACACACGGAGGGGAACCTGGGAGGCCCAGGTCTCAGCTCAGCCCCGGGCCTCTCCCCATGTCTTCCTAGTGCTTGCTCCAGCCTCAGTTTCCCACTGTGCACTGGCAGACAGGCAGGGTTCTCTTCCTGTCCTTCCACCCCGCTAGGGTGGGGCCCTGGAAAGTCTTTGGGGGCCCTGAGCTCCCCACAAAGGCCACCTCCTCCTACCCCTGTACTTTCAACTGCCAGGTCCCTCCTGCCTCCCAGAGGAAGGTTAGGAATGAAGGAGATTAATTGCAATTAATAATTAATTAATATCATGTGAATAATAATCACCCAGATGGAATATTCATTCAGCAGCTTCGGCTCTCCGGGAGCTGGAAGCTGAAAGGTAGCCAGACCCGTGGGGGCGGCGGAGGCTGGAGGTGAAGGGCTGCTGTGTACAGAGGGGTGCAGCTGGGTCTGAGAAGGTCTGGCAGTCAGGAGTGGTGGGAGGTGGGCTGGGCTGGCCTGGGGGAGGCGGGAGGGAAACGGAGGCTAACATTAGGGACATCTGTCAGACTGGCATCTGGCCCTGCCTAATGTACTTGGTTAAAAGCCCTTAAGGAGGGGTGGTGGAGGGGGATGTGGGGTGGCGCAGGGTGGGGAGAAATGGACTGGAGCAGGAAGGAGCATGCATAATAGATGGGCCATCACTCAGAGCAGTGCCCAGACGGGGGGTGGGGGGGCTAATGGTGCTGGGCTGGCCTGCAGGGGCCTGGGGTGGGGTGGGGGGGCTCCAGTGTCTAACCAGGCCTCCTGGGAGGTGGGTGGGTGGGCGATGGAGATGATGGAGAGGCCATGGAAGGTGTTCTGACTGTGGCCCTCAATTCAGCTTCCTCCCCTGGTGGCATCCCTGCCTTGGCATTGTGCAGCTCAGGGTGGCCTGGCTGGGGGTGGGCTACCCTTTTGAACTGAGGGGACTTCTGGTTTGTGCTCTAGGGGGTTCCAATATTTGGGGTGGGGTCCAGGGGCAGAGAGGGTGGACAGCATGGGGCAGGTATGGGTGACCAGAGGAGGTAGGCTGACTAGGTAGGCTGTTGCTTCAGCTTCGTCCTTACCAAACAGACAGGGCCTCAACATGTGTCCTGGGCCGGGTTAGATTGTGGGGTACATGGTCCCCAAGACTGTTGGGAAGATCAGCACCAGTGCCATTAGGTTGGCTGGCTGGGAGGATGGGATTTGTGGGGAGCGCTCCTCTGGGTGAGTAGGTAACAAGAGAGTGACTGTGTCTACATGTGCCTAAGGGGGTGTCTGTGGGCCTCAACATTCACACTCACCTCTCTGCAGGTCACGCTTATTTGGCCGATGAGCCAAGCGAAGCTCAGAGAGGTTCAGTCACTTGCCCAAAGCTCACCAGCTTGTAAATGTGGTGCTTCACGTTATGTTCTCCAAGACCTGAGCACTGGCCCTGCACTATCCTGCCCGCCCCCCCACCACCACTGACACCGGCCCTGTGTGTGCTCCCGACCCCACCCTGGGGCTGGAGGAGGCCGGGGGAGACCAAAAGACGAATCCGGAATGTCCTTCCCCAAAGGAGGTTCTCATCCTCCCCATCTCCCCCGGCCTGGAAGGGCTCCAACCACTGGTTGGGCGGGGGTCAGGGCAGCACTGATCCCCTCTGTCCCCACAGGAAGTGCCCCAAACCATGCAGCTTGAGTTTTGCCCAAATGACAGCACAGGGTGGGAATGCCAGGCTATGGGATGTATTGGACCCACAGCAAGATTTCCTGTCTGCAAGGCGTCATGTGAGGCAGATGGGAGAGTGTCTTGGGCATTGACTTGCTCTGTGACTGGACTGGTCACGTCCGTTTCTCCCTGACCTCAGCTTCCTGGCCACTCAAATTTGTTGTTGGTGATAGCAGCTTCCTGGTCACCCCACACGGACCAGTTCCGCACCACCCTCGTCAGAGGCCACTGTTGTGATGCCCATGGGGGGTGGGGTTCTCCCGCAGGCTTATTTCTCAGATGTCGAGCACCAGGCCTTTCTTCCAAGTCTGCCTGCTCACAAAAGCTCCCCCACTGACAAAGCTGGTGGCTGTGCTTGAGGGTCACCTTTCTAAAAGGAGAGACTCCTAGCCCTTGTCATACCCACCCCCACTGGCAGGAGGCAGAGGACCCCAGGCTCAGCTAGGGGTGGAAGGGATTAGAAAGGAGGTAGAGAAATTATGATCCGCTGGGCCAGGCACTGCTCTGCCTAGACATGTATTAAATGATTTAATCCTCACCACCAGCACAGGAAGTAGGGGCTCCTGTCATCCTCATGTCCCAAGTGGGGAGAACAGGCAGAGAGAGGCGAAGTGACCCAAGTGTGACCCAAGGTCACACAGCTTAAGGAGCAGAGCCCAGATTGCTACCCGGTCCATTGTGCCTGCATCATGCGTGCTCACGGGCATGGTGTGAGGGCCCAGGGTGGGGTGGGGGCCGGGGACTCTTGCCCTTGCTTGACCTCTGCTCCCAGCACCACAGTTTGGTCCACGGGGGGAGCAGACAGGCTCAGGCTAGAGAGGGAGAGGTTCTGGATCTGCAGAAACCTGTGGCCACAGCGAGCCTACAGCTGCGTGGGGGGAGGCAGGAGGGCAATGCAGGCGCAGAGCGGACAGTCAGGCTGGTTGGCCACTGCACAAGGGCTTCCCAGGTGAGGCCAAGGGGGCTAGCATCCGTAGGCCCTTGAGTTCCAAGGGGACCCTTTCTAATTCACACAAGCTGCCTAGTGGGCCGTGCTTGTCTGCAGGGACTTGGGAGCCTGGGAAGGGCAGGCTGTTAGAGTGGGCGTAGGGCAGGCCCTGGAGGGCCATCCAGCAGGGCTGGGCGATGGGGAGGGAAGGGACCTGGGCTGAGCGCTGTGAGAGTGCCCAGGGCAGCTCTCCCTGGAAGCGCCTCACTGGGTGCATAGGTCTGTGTTGATGTTTTCTTGCTGCAAAGGTTAAGGGTCATGTGGGCTCCCTCAGGGAGTCACTCAAGGTGCCTGGGGCCCTTGGACGCCTCTAGGGCCAAGGCCACTCTCTAGTCCCCCACAATTCTCTGCCACTGCAGGGCAGGCTTTGTGCTGAGCCCAGTCTGCATAGGGACAGCCTTGAACAGAGGAGGCGAAGTCCTCTGACAGTCTTGGCCATGCGACTTTAGGGTGGGAAAGCCTCAGGCTGCAAGCTGGCTCCACAGTTTCAGACTGACCCCTCCCCCATCGCAGCTTTCTGTGCCCGATGGCCTTGCTTGGGACACTTGGGGGCCGGTGGGAGGGTGGATAATAGCGGCCTGTCCTCAGATTAGAGTTGCCGATGTGTCAGATGCCCCGGCTGGGAGCTGGGAACAGATGTTGGACATATGCTTCTGGGGCACCTGGCGCTGGTACAGGGTTTCCAAAACAGGAGCTGGGGCACTTGGGGGTGTGAGTCAGGGTGTGAGTGGGGCAGGGGGTGGGCTCTGGCCTGGCCCAGGGCTCCTCCCCAGCACCTTTTCACTGTAGACAGGGACCCAGCTGCCCAGAGTCCGTCCCTGGAGGTCTGATGACCCTCCAGGGAGGTGACTCTGCCCTCAAAAATGTAGGTTAAATCTCATCACTGGAAACGTGTCCAACTGTTCTCATTGTTGGGGAACCCCCGCTGCCCTGTGCCCCGTTGGTAAGTGGGGCACCTGTGCAGCGCAGGAGGCAGTGGGGGCAGAGGCTGGCCAGGGCAGAGGGGCCTCCCAGGCAGGACACACTCGCTCCCACGTGGACTCCGCTCCTGTCCTCTCTGTGTCCACTCAGCCCGTAAAGTGGCAACTCGCCTCAAAGCAAGCAAGGATGGGAGGAGGGCTGGCCTGGGCGAGGCACCTCACAGGGACATCCATCACTCGTCACCCGGGTCGAGGGCCCAGATCCCCGCTCCTGGCCTGCCCCTGTCCTCGGAGGGGGTGAGCCTCGGGCCCTAGATCTCGCCCTGCAAAGCCATGTTTCGCTGGAACACTTGCGCTTTCTCCCTTACTCACCCTTCCGAAGGTCACACGCTGGAAAGGGCTGTCACCGCGCCCTCACCCGGCAGTCCAATACCACAGTGGTGATGCCACTTACAGGGCCCTGGGGGACGGAGGGGGACAGCACTCAGGGTTCCCGGGCTGTCCTCTTGTCTTTAGAGACGCAGACTGTCCCCCTCGGAGCGGCTGGTGGGTTCGAACTGCCACCCTCTTAGCGGCCGAGTGCTTCACCTCCGTGTCACTAGCAGGCCTTCCAGCCTCACAGTGGCCTCCTTTTGCCCGTGAGGAAACTGAGGCTCAGAGAGGGGAAGCGACTCACGTGGGCTCCCTCAGACCTGGGGCCCAGTTCCTCCCGCTCTGGCGCAGAGCCCTGGCCATGGCGTGGGGGGTGCTCAGGGGAGAAAGGTTGCCTTGTGGGAAGTTCGATCAGCGATAACGTAAGCCGATCGGATGTCAAGAACGTGACGTTTACAGGCCCAGGGGCGCTGCGTGCACTGGCAGGGGCCCACTTTGCAGGAGGGGGCAGGGGCTGGGGCGGTCGGGGGCAGTGTGAGGGGCTCGATGAAACCCTCTTGTCACCGGGTCAATTCCGGCTCCTGGCAACCCACCCTACAGGACAAGGTGGAACAGCCTTGAGCTGTAATCTGCTTCTGTAAATCTGTCCCCAACAATGTGGGTCAAATCTCAGCACTGTCCTTGTTGGCTGGGAACCCCCGCTGCCCTGGCAGGAGTAGGGCACCTCATCCTTCACTTCCAAGCAGCTGGTGGTTTCAAACAGCTGACCTTGCAGTTAGCAGCTCAACCCATAACCCACTGTGCCACAAGCTGCCGTGTCAGGGGCCAGACAGACCGAGCTCACTGCCATCGAGTCCATTCTGACTCAGCGACCCACTTGCCCCTGTAGGACAAGCTGGAGCACCCCTGGGGGTTTCTGAGACTAACTGTTTATGGGAGTAGAAAGCCTCCTCTTTCTCCCAACCCATGATCGACCCACTCACTATGCCACCAGGGCTCCGACTGCGGGTGGGGCAGTGGCTCTCAATCACCAGTGGTCTGCCTGTGGACCTTTTGCGAATCCTGAAGCCCTTTCCAAGACTGAGTCTGTTGTAGGTCCAGGGTGAGGGTGGGGGTGGAGGGGAGACCAGGTGTCTGTACTTGTGATTTGGAGCCTTCAGTGGAATGCTTGTCTTTCTGCACCCCATCTAGTTTGCCCTAACTCGGGGCACGGAGGGGGCGAGGTTTGTCAGAAGCAGGGCGGGAACCCCAGCCCCAGGGTGGACTGGGCCCTGCATTGACTCCCCAGCTGTCACCCTGGGCCGGTCACCTCCAGGTGACTCTTCCACCTCGGCCACATCTGTAAGTTGAGGACCAGATGGCCTGGGCTGAGCAGTTGAGATCAAGTGAGCTGGACCACATGAGAAGCCAGGGACAAGTGCAGGGCGCAGGGTCACAGCCAGGGGACACGGGGACACTTGCAGCTGAGCTGGTGCAGAGGGGGGAGCCGGAGGATGAAGCAGTGTGACCTGAAGAGTGCTGGAGCCCCACGGGACTGAGGACACAGATACACCCAGCTGTAGGTCAGGGTCCTTGGAGCTGGGTGGGACAGTGACATCAAGCTGAGCTGGAGGGAATCTTCCCCAGGCCTCTTGGCTGCAGAAACTCTGGGGGCCCAGGTGGGCTTCCCCACCAAGTCAAAAAGTGTAATCTTGCCTCTCCCTCCACCCCACTCCTGACTCCTGTCTTCCCTACCCCCAGCGCTGCGCATGCACTGGGCCCCCACTCAAGGTCTCATCTGGCCTACACCCTGTGTCCAGATGGGGAAGGGGTGGGCAGCCTAGATTGGGGAGGATGCTGAAGCTGTCAGTTCAGGATTCCTCCTGGGCAGGGGCTAGAGTGCTGGCTTGCTGCCTTCCTGGGTGTGTGAGGGGTGGGGTGGGGGCTAGTCAACAGCACACATACCAACCTCCTAGCTCACACCTGGGCTCATCTTCCACCGTCCCTGGAGAAATCTGAGCCTCAGAGAGGCTGCTCAGCTCTGAAACCATACAACCCGAGGGTGAACTCAGAGCTGAGATGGCCCTGATGGGGTGCGGGGGTGGGGATGGGGGAGGGGGAGGGTGGAAGGCGAAGGCAGCCGAGGCATGGATGGGGGAGAAGGCAACAGTCTCTTGTCCCTTACTTCCAGCTTCAAGTCTGATCATGAGCTGAGGACTGCAAGGAGCTGGGAGGCTGTCACGCTGGGTTGGGGTGGGCATGCGTCATGGGACCCAGGCGCCTGTTGGCCCAGGCTCTGACCGTGGCCTCTTCTCAGCCCCTCTCCCAGAACCCCTCAGGAGCACTGGGCCATTCCCTCTTAGCTCACTGACGGCCTCGAAGCTGATCCCTAAAGCTTGAACCTCAGCTGTACCACGTCTTAGATTTGAGACCAGGGATCAGTGCGTTAGTGTCTCTGTGCCTCAGTTTCTCCACCTGTGAGATGGGCACAGAGTATCTATCTACCTTCCTGGAGTTAGGCGGCTCGAACGCAGTCTGGTGTGGAAGGTCCTTAGCACAATGGCCTGTACCGAGTAAGTGCTCAGTGAAGTTTGGGCTGTGGATAGGGACACTGCCTAGATTTGGTCACCTGCTTGCTCCTTCAACTCTGCCACAGCTTGAAGTGCTGCTCCTCAGCGGGTCTCGGTCGCATTCGGTGGGCGCAAGTAGGGCAAAGGGCCCAGTCCCGAGCCCCTGGGCTCTTCTCCGATCTTCTAGATCTTTTGTCAGCCCAAGGCTGGGCGATCGATGCAGCGCCTCTAGGTGTATCATTAGTGTCCTGAGTACGCCCACCCCTTCTCTCTCAGCATCATGTCCCCCCAGACACACCAGCCTCTGGCTCTGAAGCCTCCCTCCCCAGCAGAGGCTGGGTGCCAAGGCCCAAGAAGGCAGCCGTCCTGTTTGGGCCTGGTACCTTGCCATGACACCCCGGAACCTCCCAGCCCCTCTGAAAAATTTATCAGGAAAACGTCCATGGTTAGTGATGAACTACGGGGTGGACACATTGGAGATGGGCTGCTCGGCCCGGGCAGAGGGCAATGGAGCGGGGGTAGAGGCACCAAAGCATTTCCTCCTGACAGGAGGGCCCGGGTCTGTCGGCCAGGAATCAATTCCAGCCAGTCTGTCGCCCGCGAGGAGTCAAATTGAGACTGGGGAACAGGAGAGGGGCGGGGGGCTTGCTGCAGCAGGCCAGGCATCACACTGCCCCCATCCCGTTTGACCCGGAACGGAACCTGTCTCCCTTTCCCATATTCCCTAAGGCCTTCCCTTTTTCCACTGGAGAGTACAGTGGCCCTGCTGACAGCAGGGGGCCCCCTCCCTGCCCATGGACTGACCCTGAGAGCCTGTCCCAGGTTGGCACATAGCAGCCCAGGGAGCAGAGGCATGTTGAGTCTCAGAGGAAGATGAACTTGTACAAAGGACCCTCCAAACCAATGGTCTCTTAGTCCCTCCCTGAGAGCTACCCACAATTTGAGGTCTCCCCAGTTCCCACCTTTAGGCCTCTCCAGATTGATGCCCCTCTGCCTCTCCCCCAGCCTGTGCACCTGGCCCAGGTGAGTTTCATCATCCCAGCCTTCAACTCCAACTTCACCCTGGACCTGGAGCTGAACCAGTGAGTACAGCCACCTGCCGGGAAGCAGGGGGTGGCGGTGGGAGGGCAGGGGGTGGGGGGAGGAGGGAAGCCTGGTCTGGTTTGGGTGTGGAGGGGCACCTGGGATGGCTCTCCATTCGGGAACTTGCCTCACCTGTGACCCCTTCTTCCTGTCCGCTGTTTGTCCCAGCCACCTCCTCTCCTCGAAATACGTGGAGCGTCATTTCAGCCGAGAGGGGGCCACCCAGCGCAGCACTGTGAGTGCCCCCCCCTGAGGGATCAGGGAGGTGGAGTCTGTGTGCTCTGGGGTATCCTGGGGAGTGGTACTTTTTCTCTCTCCCAGGTCTGCAGTCTGGTGGGCAGGTGTGGGATTCCCCTTACCTGATTCCAGAGGTCTGATTCCCATCTGGCCTCTCTACCCAGTATACAGGCATTCAAGGACCCTCAGATCCTGCCCAGCTCTGCCCCCTGTGCCAGCCTCTGAGAGCGAGGAGGGGGCAGGTGGGGGAATGCCCTGTTGTCTAAGGCCCTGGGAAGTTCCAATGTTGGGACCCCATGGTCCCAGGGCCCAGTTCCAGAGGGAGACTGAGCAGCGATGAATGAATGGCTATAAATAGCCGCCCCCCACCCCACCCCCACCCCCAGCCTGTTCAGTAACTGGAGCTTGAGCTATTCTTCGGGAAGCAGGGTGGGGAGGGGGTACCTGGGACCCTCAAGCCCTCAGTCACAGGCCCTGGGCAGGTGTATGTGTGTGTGTGTATGGGGGTCGGTAGGCACGCAGGTGGGGATTGACACAAACTCCCTGGGAGGCACTGGCAGCTGCAAATGTTCCTGAGTGTGAGATCCCGTGTTTACACCGAGTGGTCGGGCGGGGGGCGGTACCATACAAATGAGATGCAAACCAAGAGTTGATTCTGACTCATGAGAACCCTGTACGGGGACAGTCTTGGTGCCACCAAGTGGCCGGGTGGGCTGACAGCTGACCTTCCAGTTAGGAGCCTGATGCCTAACCCTTAGCACCAGATCAACCCAAACCCAGTCTCCCAGCCACGGAGTTGGTGCAGACCCACAGCGACCCTATAGGACAGAGGAGAACTGCCCCTGTGGGTTCTGAGACGGTGACTCTTTACGGGAGTCTGCGGTGGGTGGTTTCGAACTGCTGACCTTGGGGTTAGCACCACGTGGCCAGACTCCAAGACTGCCTGGTAATGGCTTAGAGCCATGCTCAGCACACAGTAGGTGCTGTATAAATGTCACACCCAAGTCCCACTGCCATCCAGTCGGTCCCAGCGCCTAACGACCCTGCAGGGCTGCTTCCCCAGGCTGCGAACCGCTTCGTTCTTCTTCGGAGCAGCTGGTAGGTTCAGACTGGCGGCCCTTTGGTTAGTGGGCAGTGCTTCACCCGCTGCGCCACAAGGCTTTCATAGAGCTGTCATCAACAAAGGAGCGTGGGATGCCCCTACAGCCAGGCTCCCACAGCACTTCTGAAGGCCGGCCGAGTAGGTTCCAGGTGCCCACCCTCTGCCTGTGACCCTACAGGGTGCCGGGGACTACTGCTACTACCAGGGGAAGCTCCGGGGGAACCCGGGCTCCTTTGCTGCTCTCGCCACCTGCCATGGCCTGCAGTGAGTATGGGGGGGCTGGGTGCAGGGGCCTCCAGCCACTGGCCCAGGGCACGGTGGGGAGCTAGCCTATCTCTCCGCAGGGGGGTCTTCTCTGATGGGAACTTTACTTATATTGTGGAGCCCCGTGAGATGGCTGGGCCTCGGGAAGCCCCCCAGGTAAGCCCCACACAGCCCATCGGCCCTCATCCGGCCTGGCCATGTTTGACCCCAATGGCATTGACTGTCTCTGCTCCCTCCCCTTCCTTGGTAACAGGAGCAGCCCAACTGCTCTCCTCAGTGACCCCAGCTTCAGTGTCCCCTCTGTCCCCCAAGTAACCTCTAGGTGGGGCTCCAGTGTCCTTTGCCCCACCTCCCCGGCTGGCCCCAGAGCTTGACCCCGGAATCTGAGCAGTGGACAGATCAGATCCCACAGGGACGCTCTAGCTGGTGCTGGGTCATCCAAGACTGAACCGGTTCCCTCCCCTCTGGATCCAGAACAAGGCTGGCTGCCCCTGCCCTCTCCCCCACTCCCGAACTAATCCCCCCTCTTTGCAGGGACCCTTTCCTCACCTCATTTACCGGACCCCTCTCCTCGAAGGCCCCATCAGATGCAGGGAGCCAGGTAAGGGGGTTGGACAAGGGATGTGGGGAGGGGACTGGCTCTGCCCCCCTCACCCTACCCCTCTCCACAGGTTGCCTGTTTGCTGCCCCTATCCATCCGGCCCCCCAGCACCGGCTGAGGCTGAGAAGGAAAAGGCAGGTACGGGGGGGCCTGCACAGACCTTGGACTGCAGACACCTCAGACTGGGGTCCAGAACAGGGCACCCCATGGCTAGGGTATCTGGTGGCTGGGAACCCTTTCTGGGAGTACAGGGGGTGCCCCACCCTCCTTCTCCAGGCTGCCATACACACATGCCATGTGGCCAGTCAAGCTGCTGCCCTCCAGCCAGCCTGGGGAGGGTGGGACCCTCCGCCAGTGGGGATCCACATTATCCCTGGCTGGAGCCCTGGCCCCCAAGTCTGCCCATGGCTTGGCCCCAAGGCCTGGCCTGGAGGGGACTGATTCCATGGGACCACCAACTTCCCAGGTCCGCCGGGGCCATCCCACGGTGCACAGTGAGACAAAGTATGTGGAGCTGATTGTCATCAATGACCACCAGCTGGTAAGCCCCCATGTGCAAAAGGGCCAGTGTGGGTGGAGGGCCCTGAATGGAGCCCGGCTGGCCACCCACTCCCTCCCCCCCCCTAGTTTGAGCAGATGCGCCAGTCGGTGGTCCTCACCAGCAACTTCGCCAAGTCTGTGGTGAACCTGGCCGACGTGGTGAGCATCCTCCCCCTCCCCCGGCAACTGGTGTCAGCCTTGTACTCTCCCTTATTAGAAGATACTCTGAGCCCCTGTCCAGTTCTCCCTCCCACCTCAGCCCCTTCCTCACCCTTTTCCCTTTGGGCCCAGATATTCAAGGAACAGCTCAACACCCGCATTGTGCTGGTGGCCATGGAAACATGGGCCGATGGGGACAAGATCCAGGTGCAGGACGACCTCCTAGAGACCCTGGCCCGGCTCATGGTCTACCGGCGAGAGGGCCTGCCTGAGCCCAGTGATGCTACCCACCTCTTTTCGTGAGCCCCCCCACCCCTTGTATCCTATCAGTCTGCTGGGGGGCCCCCTTCAGTCACCTGTTCCCTGGGGCTTATTCAACACCTGCCTGAGACCAAGCACTCTCTGGGGTCTCAGACTCCCATGTCACCTGCCGCCCACCCACCCACGCCAAATGCCAGTCTGTGCGGCTTCCCCTGCGCCTCAACTAAGGCCTTCCTCCCTCCCCCGCCCCACGAGACCACCTGTCTCTCACTCTTCCTCTTTTGGCCATCCCAAGCTGTCTCCAGGGACTCAGCACCCTGAGACCTGATCAAGGACCCTTGCATAGAGGGATTTGGGGGCTCACCTAAGGAGAACTTCACATTTGTGGGCAAGTGAGCCCAGAGATGAAGAGGGGATTGCTAAGGTCACATGGCTAGATGTGGGGAGATGCTAACCTTCTGGGGAGACCCCAAGGTGAGGACAGCCTTCTGACCATCCCCCTCCTTCCAGGGGCAGAACTTTTCAGAGTACCAGCAGCGGGGCTGCCTACATGGGGGGCGTCTGCTCCATGGCCCGGGGTGGGGGCGTGAATGAGGTGAGCAGGCGGGCTGGAGGCTGTCCGCTGGGGTGGGGGCTGGTCCTGTGATCTTGGCAGTAAGCAGACCTCTCTGTGCTTCTGTCCCACTCACTCCTAGTTCGGGAACGTGGGAGCCATGGCGGTGACCCTGGCCCAAACGCTGGGGCAGAACCTGGGCATGATGTGGAACAAACACCGGAGCTCTGCAGGTAGTGGCCCTCCAAGACCCCCTGTGGCCCCAGAGCCACCACCCTCCGGGCATTCCAAGGTGGGGAGAGGGTCTCAGGCTGCCCTCACAGGTCCTTGGCTCACCCCACAGGGGACTGCAAGTGCCCGGACATTTGGCTGGGTTGCATCATGGAGGACACTGGGTGAGTTCGGAGGGGCAAACCGGAGGCAGGCTCTGGAGCAAGGGGAAGTCTGGGCTGAGTACTATCTGGGTGGGCGTCTGCGGGTGGACACGTCCTGCCGGCACAACGGGGCTGACTGCAGTGCGCACTGTCGCCACTGGGCGTCGCCACAGGCTCGTCTGGAGACACTGAGTCTCTCGCTCCGCGCAAGGCCTAGGGAAGGGCGGGGCGGGTGGGGGGCGAGCCTCAGGCTCCTCCAGGTGACCGGGACCCCTCTCCTGTGTTGCCCTCACCCCAGTCTAAGAAGGGGCAGGACGGGGCTCACTGTGTTCCCATCCGGCCTAGGTTCTACCTGCCGCGCAAGTTCTCGCGCTGCAGCATCGACGAGTACAACCAGTTTCTGCAGGAGGGCGGCGGGAGCTGCCTCTTCAACAAGCCGCTCAAGGTGCGCGCCCGGGCCGGCAGGTGGGAGAGGGGTTTGGGCAGGGTCTCGGCTGGCTACTCTGACGACACCCCTTCTTGTCCAGCTCCTGGACCCCCCAGAGTGCGGGAACGGCTTCGTGGAAACCGGGGAGGAATGCGACTGCGGCTCCGTGCAGGTGAGCGACGGTGGGGCGCCGCGTTGGGCCTGAGGTAGGGGGCTGGGGAGGATCAGGGGCCACCTGTCCCCGTTTCCCTGCCTCCCAGGAGTGCAGCCGTTCGGGCGGCAACTGCTGCAAGAAGTGCACCCTGACCCATGACGCCATGTGCAGCGATGGGCTCTGCTGTCGCCGCTGCAAGGTGAGGGGACCCCAGCTGGGGTGGGGAGGAGGGGCGGGGTCTAGGGTGGAGAAGCGTGCCGGGAGGCGGGGCGTAGCTGCAGGGCGGGGTCTGGCCTGAGAAGGGGCGGAGGAGAGGGCTGGCGATCTGAGAAGTGACAGTGATGGAGGGGAGGAAGCAGAATGGGAGCCAGGGGAGGGTTTTAAAAACTGAATAAACCGAAACTTTACTGCCATCCAGCTAGAGCTGACTCCGAGCGACCCTCCGGAACAGAGCAGAGCTGTCCTTGTGGGGTTCGAGGCTGTAAATCTTTACAGGAGCAGACAGCCTCCTCGTTCTCCCATCAGCAGCTGATGGTTTGAACCACAGACCTGGTGGTTTGCAACCCAATCAGTGTTCCCGATGGTACCACTGAGGCTCCTTCTCCCCAGGGGGTTCACACCCCGCCATGGAGTCGATGCTGACTCAGAGACCCTAGAGGACAAGGCAGAACTGCCCATGTGGGTTTCTGAGACAGTGACTGTTCACAAGAGTAGAAAGCCTCATATTGCTCTTGCTGAGCAGCTGGTGGTTTCAAACTGCTGACCTTGGGATTAGCATAGCAGCCCAGCGTGTAACTCAGTCCACCATCAGGGCTCCTCCCAGAGAGGGTAGAGCCAGTGAAACAGGAAGAGAGCACAGGGTGAGTTTGTGGCCTTGGGACCATGGAGGTTGGCCCTGAGCCCCAGAACAAATCCCTTCCCTAGTATGAGCCTCGGGGTGTGTCCTGCCGAGAAGCCGTGAATGAGTGTGACATCGCAGAGACCTGTACCGGGGACTCTAGCCAGGTCAGCTGGGTTCCTCGGCCCTGCAGTGGGCACGGTCCTGCTTCTGCTGCAGGTTCCGCTTCTCTGTCTGAAAAGGGGGTTCTGCCGGCCTTGCTACTTTAATCATTAGCCAGTGTTTATGGTCCGACGGGGTTCCCAGCATTTGGGGTGGTATGTGCTGCATGCTGGGGCCATGGGAGTGGTCGGTGAGAGCAACACTTCTTGGGGCCTCGCTGTGAGGCAGGGGTCCTCCCTGCCCTGTGACGGCGTTGCTGGGGTGGCTGCAGGACTTGCCTCCTGATGGTCTGAGTTCAGAGCCAGCCTGTCCTTGACACACAAAGGCTCTCTGATGTGAGCCCTTGCCTGGGGGCACTCAGGGCCACTTCCGTGCTCCCCGGGGCTGCACCTCGGGGCTGCTCAGCTGAGTGCAGCCCTCTCCCCACAGTGCCCCCCTAACCTGCACAAGCTGGATGGTTACTACTGCGACCAGGAGCAGGTATGATGAGGGGCTGCCCTCCCTCTGCTGACTGGCTCAGTGCGCTGACACTCAGTGTCGCTGTCCCTTTTCTCCGGGTGATTCTTAGGGTCGCTGCTACGGCGGGCGATGCAAAACCCGAGACCGGCAATGTCAGGCCCTCTGGGGCCATGGTGAGTCTGCCTGGGGGAGGGGAGCTCTCGGGAGGCCCAGAGAACTGGGGAAGGGAGGGAGGCAGCTTCTGGCTAAGTATGCACCTTATGTGGGTGACCTCCCTAGCATCTTGGGGATCCAGCTGGACTGGGAGTCAGGCCAGGGCACTGCAGAAGGGGCAGGTGACACCTTACATGCCCCTACAGCTGCTGCCGACCGCTTCTGCTATGAGAAGCTGAATGTGGAGGGGACAGAGCGTGGGAACTGCGGGCGCAAAGGATCCGGCTGGGTCCAGTGCAGTAAGCAGTAAGTGGCCAGGGTTTCCAGCAGGGCGGCCCTAGCTCCTGGCGAGCAGGGAGGGCTTTGCAGAGGTGGGACAGTAGCTGCTTCTAGGCAGAGCCTCTGAGCCCCAAGGGAGGGCTGTGTATAATCAGTTGGGCAGGTGGAAGGAGGCCAGAGAAGGTCCAGGAGGGGGGTCTGGGGCCAGGCTGGGGCTCACTGTTTCCCCCTGCCCAACAGGGATGTGCTCTGTGGCTTCCTCCTCTGCGTGAACATCTCTGGAGCCCCTCGTCTTGGGGACCTGGGGGGAGACATCAGCAGTGTCACCTTCTACCATCAGGGCAAGGAGCTGGACTGCAGGTATTGGCCTGGCCCCTGGCTGGGGCCGGGGAAGTTCCCGCTCTGAGGAGCCAGGCGCTGAGGCTAGCGGGGCCCTTTCCCCAGGGGAGGTCATGTGCAGCTGGCCGATGGCTCGGACCTGAGCTACGTGGAGGACGGTACAGCCTGTGGGCCCAACATGCTGTGCCTGGAGCACCGCTGCTTGCCAGCTGCAGCCTTCAACTTCAGCACCTGCCCTGGAAGTGGGGATCGCCGGGTCTGCTCTCACCATGGGGTGGGTGCCTGCAGGCGGGGGTGGGAGGGGAGGCCCCTGCAGCAGACAGGCCGCTGCTTGCTCATCACCCACCCCCACCCCGCCCCCCAGGTCTGTAGCAATGAAGGGAAGTGCATCTGCCAGTCGGACTGGACGGGCAAAGACTGCAGCATCTACAACCCCTTGCCCACGGCCCCGCCCACCAGCGAGACGGAGAAATACAAGGGTGAGGCTGTAGACGGTGGGTGGGGGCAGGCCCTGTGGCTGCCCTTCTCCACCCTGTCCCTGCTTTCTGAGCCCTGTGCCCCTCCGCAGGTCCCAGTGGCACCAACATCATCATCGGCTCGATCGCAGGGGCGGTCCTGGTGGCAGCCATCGTGCTGGGTGGCACAGGCTGGGGATTTAAGTAAGTGGTCCCCCACCCCTTCTCCATGCCCCCCGCATCCTCGGTGGTTCTGGGAACCCGACTGTCCGAGCTGAGTGGCTGTCCCAAGAGGTGACTCGACCAGAACCGTAAATCACAAGCCCAGACCAGCTGATGGGCTCTGTGTGAACACCCAGGAGGTTTTACATGGGTGGGTAGGGATCCTGACTTCCAACTTCTCTTAGAAACCAGCCTAGGCCCCAGTCCTCTTGAGCAGGCCCAGGGCATGGGGAGTGACTGTGGGACCCTGAGTTTGAAGGCAGTCATGGGCAGGCCTTGGAGACGCCTATCCCTGGGCTAGGGGGGTCTCATGAGACTGGACGTCCCCTCCCTGAGAGGACGGTCCGTCACAGCTGCCTCCCTCTCTGTCTGCTTGTTCTCCCTGGCTTCTGAAGGAACATCCGCCGTGGAAGGTATGACCCGGCCCAACAGGGGGCGGTGTGACCCAGCACATCCCCTCCTGCTGGCCTGTCTCCATCATCACGTCCGCCTGGCACTCTGTGGTTTGGGGCGGGGGTGGGTGGGTGGCGAGGGCAGCTCCCCCATTCTGGGGGTGGTAGAGGCTACCCTGGAATGTGAGCCCCAGCCTGCCCCGCTGCCCTTCGCTCTCCCCTGTCCATCTGCGGTTGCCCCTCTGTGACCATGCCCTGCCCCACCCCAGCCAGCTACAGCCCCTGCCCGAGAAAGCAGCCAGCTTCCGTGTTACATCTGTTTTGTCTGCCATGTCGCCGCTGTCTGACCCTGCCTGGCCAGCCTGACCTCCCGGGCCCTGCTTCTTGTCCCCTCCACCCCTGATGCTCCGTCTCCGTTCCAGATCTGGAGGGGCCTAAGTGCCAGCCCCCACCCTCCGAGCCTGGTGCCCACCGACTCAGTCCTGAGCCACGAGGCTGCCCCTACCCCAGCCACGGAAGGAGGCATCATACAAATATCTTCCGGCCTAAGCCCTTCAACTCCTGGCCCCACAGGGCTTTGGGGGGCTGTGGCCCTGTTCTTCGCACTACCAGGGTGGACCAGGCCGGGGGGGCACTCCCCTCTTGGTTCCCCACCCCACCTCATGTGGCTCTGGCCTTGCGTCTCGACCCCCCAGCCCCCGTGAATGTAGCTTCCATCATCACAGACTGCCACAGCTCAAATGGGGGCCAGGCAGGATGCCACCAGCAGTCAGGGCCCGGATGGCCTCTCCTCGGAACCAGGTGGTGGGGGCCGGGGGCAGAATTCTGTGTGACCCAGGGGAAGGAGGCTCACTCCAACTTTGAAACAACCCGAATCTTCACTGATGAATGTAACCTTAGGGGTGCTGGGTCAGGGCACGGTGGGTGTTCTGGACCGGGGAATGGAGATGTGGCCCTTTGGGGACAGTCTTCCAGGAAACCCTTGCACTGCGCACATGCCTGCCTCCAGCCAGGCGAGCCGGCAGGTGTCCCACACTCCCCACCCAGCCCTTGGTTCCCAGGCGACGTCCGAGTGCTCAATTCAGACCAAAGCTGCCTGTCCTGTGCCCACAGCCTGGTCATGGGCTCGGCGACCCTCAAACTTCCAATTCGCAAACCACTGTCCTGCCGTCTCTGCCAGGACACATGGGTTTGGAAAATACAGTCGCTGAAATAAAATGGCACCTTCCCCCTTTCAGAAGGTGGTTCTGGGGCTGACTCGGGGTTCAGGTGCCCCTGGCCTGGCTGAGAGGTGCCTAGCTGAGCTGTCTTCCCAGCTAGGGGAGTCCAGAGGCGGCCCCGTGCCGGGAGGGTTGGGGGTGTGGCCTGTGACTTGCAAGAGGATTTGGAGAGGTGGGCAGGTCTTGCTGGATATGACTCTCGGCTTCTAGAAAAATCCTCCATGCCCTGTCCAACCCATCCTGCTCCTTACGCCCGTTCCAGGGCGGAGCAGCGGGTTTACAGGCGTCCCCTTCATCCTGTCCTCGGTCTCACTGCTCTCGCTGAGCCTGGGCGACAAAGCCTGGGCCATGCACAACGGGGCTCCCTGGGCCTTTCCTCGGGGCTCTTGCCTGGCACAGAGGTTGGATCCTCCATAGCTGACAGCTGGCTGATGGGGACAGAAGGGGCCAAGTGACCTTAAGGATGAAAGCCACAAATGAGTGGAGCTACCCTCCAAGAGATACTGCCCCCTCTGGGCAGAGGCTCCGAGCTGCTTTTCAGCTCCTCTTGAGCCTCTGGGGGCTGGGGGGAATCTTTGCTCCCTGCTAATCTGCACCTCCCCTCAGGGGCAAACTGTGACTGGGACCCACTACCAGCCTTTTGGGTGGCTGGTGGCATTTGGCTACAATGGGGATATCGGGATTGAGCTCCAGCTGGCACTGTCCAAAGGAGGGGGCGGCCAGGTGGGGTACTCCGGCCAGTCCTGCTCCACCCACCAGCCTCAGGGCAGGGGAAGCCCGGGCTGGGTCTGCACTATGGCGCCCTCTAGTGGTGGGTGCGTGCACACAGGTCGGGGTTGGCCTTGGCATGAGCATTTGATGCACATCTGCACACGTGTGAATACCTCTGCACACACATGGCATGTCTGTGTGTACACGTGTGTCCAGGGAGTGGGGAGCAAGAGACTTCCTGTGACCAGTCTGCCCTGGCTCCCAGCTGTCTTCATCCTCTTGCCCACCCTGGCAGTGCCCAAGGAGGTGCAGAGGCTGCGCTGGCCAGGCCTCGGGCGATCTACACAGCATCCTGTACAGACGTCATCGGGGCTGGGGGGTGGGGAAGCCAACCTGAGTATCCATTAAAGACCATGTCCTGGGGCTTCCTTGGGCTCACACCAAGCTTGTGTCTCTCCTTCTGGGTGTGAGGGGCTGACTGGGGCCCTGGACTGGCCAATGCGGGAAAGCCAGTCACGTAGGTGTGGACCGGGGAGGACAGGGTGTGGTTTCCAATTCCTGGTGAGCCACTGGCACTGAGGGAGGGGATGGAGGAGGCCCCCTTCTGCTTCCTTCTGCCCTGGCAGACACTTGCCTGTGGCCCATCTCCAAGGGTGTAGTGGCACGCAGCGTCACATGGCAAAGGGGGCTGGCCCAGCTTCTCTGCTTAAAGCCTGAGAAGCCCCTCTTCAGCTCTCAAGAGAGCTCAGAAAGTTGGGGATCACCTGTCCCTCACCTGGCAGGGCCTGGGCAGTGTGCCTAGGTGGGAACAATGGGAACTGGGAGCCTGTTCTTGCCCCACCTGCCGCCTCCTTTCTCAGGCCTGGGGGCTGGAGGGCAGGCCTGTTGGAGGACCACTCAGGCTCCTGCAAGTTTGGGGGTGGGGAGGGCAGGAAACAAGGGAGGTAGGGGAGATCATGGAAGTAAGAAATGGCATCAGGCAGGGCCTGGGGCCCCAGGGCTGTGGTCTCCCTCCCAGCCTGTAGAGGCTCTGGACCCCCGGGCTCACCTGCAGGCATAGCAGGGCAACCGCCCGCCCCCCCCCCTGCCAAGATGCTTGGTCCCAGTACTCTGGCATCTCCTCCCCTCCAGACACCAGGCAACCTGACTGCAGGCGCCTCACCTCGCCACTGGGGCCGGTGGGCAGGCCCCGCATCCCCCCAGTCACCAACAGGAGCCGTCTGTCCTTGTCTGCCCCACTCACTGTGGGCTCAAGAACCCTATTTTTAACTTTCGCCTCCCAAGTCCTCCCTCCTCAGGCTTAACCCCTTTGTGCCCAGTCCCCGGTCAGTCATGCTACGTGACAAGCGTGGCTCTTGGCGGGCAGGGGGCGGCAGAGTGTGAGGGCCCAGGTGAGGCTCAGCACCTGCTTCTCTTGAAGGTCAGTGTAGCCTCGGGTGTGCCCGAGCTGCAGATGCCTGCCTGCCCCTCCCCACCTGTGGGAGAAAGTCTCTTAGGAGCTTCTTATTGCCTTTCAGTGTGGGTGTGATCTGGGTGAAAGGTCACCAGTCTCCTCATGGGCGAGAATGGATCATCGGATTTGGTCCGCTCGGATAATCGCAAAAGTACTCCTGGGGCTTCCAGCCCAGCAGGTCCTACAGTGGTGGGTGCAGCCAGGAATTTGAAATTTGCTAGGAAGGTCACCTATCACAAGGCAGGCTCAGGTGTGCGGTTTCTCCCAGGAGTAGAGAAGCCTTTGATAGGATATCTACCCCGCCCCCTGCCTCACCTCTGATTTTGTGTCCTAAAGCCGCCTGGTGAGGGCATGGGGGTGGGGCCCAGGCTAGACCCCTCTGGGGCCCTCACAGGCAAGAGGTGGGTTGGCTGGAGAGTGTGCTTAGTAGGCTCACAGTGTGCTCACGATGAAGGAACGATGAAGTTCTTGTGGCTCACGCAGGGTCTGGCCCAGGGCTGCCCGACAGAACCAAGACGTAGTCACAGATGCAGCTATGGAGCTCTCAAAGTTTCCATAGCCCCGTTAAAGACCAGGTAGAGCAGACCTTAGCAGCTTTTACCTACCAGCCCAGGTGGCGTGGTGGTTATGCACTGGACAGCTTAGTGCAAGGTCTGCAGTTTGAAATCTTTGGTCGCTTTGCAGGAGAAAGACCAGGCTTTCTACTCGGAAACCCACAGGGGCAGTTCTACCCTGTCCTGGAGCCGCTCCGAGTCCGCATTGATTGGTGGCAGTGAGTTTGGCTTTGGTTTTCCACTAACCCACCTATAGTCTCTGATTTTAACATCCATCGATGTCTAATTATTCAGGTTACTTTCTTCCCTTTATTAAAAGATCATTTTATTGGGGACTCTTACAACAATCCATACATCAATTGTATCAAGCATATTTGTACGTATGTTGTCATCATTATTTCCTAAATATTTCCTTTCTATTTGAGCCTCTTCTTTGCTCTCTATTCATGTTTGTTTTAATTTTTTTAAGAGCACTTAGTCTTTGATTCGCTCAGTGTGGGCCGGCTAGTTCTGGGCCTCACGGGCCACGTGTGACTGGAGTTACATATGGTCTAGAAATTAAGTGATGGCTGACAGTTAAGTAGCAACCCGAAAGCCAGGAAGCTGAGAGGCACCCAGGCCCCGAGCGGCCACGGCCAGCTGCAGCAGAGAACACGCAGGCCAGGACTTTGCCGGCCCTCGTAGAAGGCAAGGTGAGCTGGGTGACGTGGGCAGGTGGGGGTTTAACTCAGGGACAGACCTGGATTTCCCTGTCCTTAAAGGGCTCTGGTCCCTGGGGAACGTACTTCGGGAAAATTACAGGTCGTCGTGCTTTTCTGAGATCCAGGGTCTTGGGCAGGGCCTGGTCCTGAGGGTGGGCACGGGCTGCCAGCAATAGCAGTGCCCCACAGTTGGCTCTCGGGGATAGCGGGTCCTGGGAAAGTTTGAGTCACAGATGCATCTAAGGACGTCAGATCCCTGCACAAACCCAATGACCCTTGGCCCAGCTGGCCTCCACACAGGGCTCAGTGGGCTCCCGGTGTTGAAACCCAGAGAAGAGGAAGTGCTGCTCAGAGCTGTGACTCAAGCTACTGTAAGATCCTAACCCCGGCAGTCATGGACAGGCGGCCCTTCCCAGCAGCACCATGGTCCTTAGGGGGCCTGCTACCTTGAGAAGGAAGGGCCCTTGTTTTCTGAGGCTGATGGGGCTACAAAATCAAGTAGTAGTCTGTGCCGAGAACTGGTGACCACTTGACATTCACACAGTGCCTTTCAAGTCCGCTGCACGGACAATCACAGTCCAGGGGGCAGGGAGAGGCCCGTGGGGTCACCAGCTCAGCTGCTATCCTAAAGGTCGGTGGTTTGAGACCCTCGCCCCCTCATAGGAGGAAACGGAGGGGTCTGCGGTAGCTCCAATCCTGGACATCCTGGGGAGGGGATGGCGGAGGAGCTGGACCGGTGTCTCTGGTTGCTCTAAGTCAGAGTCTGGTTTTTGAAGCATGGAGAGTCTGCAGGAGGATCGACAGGCTCCTGACCACAAATTGAGAGCAAGCCAGCCCCTGTCCCTGGGTGAAGGGACAAGGACAGCATTGTGACTGCCTCAGGGGCAGCCTAGCGCCAGAGCCTGCTGTGCCCAGTCCTGCAGCTGCCTCCTCCCCCGCCTCCTCCGGATCTGAAGTGTTAACTGTGGCCACCCTCACCTCCTCCTGTACCCCTCATACCAGGGGTCCTGGCCTTCAGCCACCTGAACTCCTGCCCACTTGGCAGCCTCCGGGATTCCTGACAAGTGTCTGACCAGATGCCAGTCGCCATTCTCCCCAAGAGCCGTCTGCTTCTCGCTGGCAGCTGTAGTGCCCACTGGGTTTAAAAATAAACTCCTTGTCTGCCCGGGGGCTGTCTCCCTTTCCTCCACCCGGCCTGGGAACTCTGTCCATGCTGAGCTGGGCCCTGGTTGCCTCAGAACATAAAGGGGCCACCACCATTTCAGAGACCACCCCAGCATCTCCATCAAGGGCAAGTTTCTGGGAGGTTTGTGCCAGGAAGTGGTTCTGCCATGGGGCACCTGCCACTTCTCTGAACCCGAGACTTGGTCCCAGGACGGGAGGAGGGCAGTGGTGGGAGGCTGGATCGTGGATGGGGAAGGTCTCCCAGGATCGATCAGACTGATGTCAGCCTCCAGCTGGGCACTTCTGACAAGCCACACCTGCCCTTACCTGGTCAGGTCTCCTTCCCCTTTGCCATTTCATCTTACCTCCTTTGCATTCATGGGCACTCACCCCACACCCTCGCGCTCAGCCAGGCAGCCTCTCCCTTCCTCCTTCACTCCTGGCTGGCAACCCCCTCAAGACCTTGCTGGCTCCTCGATGCCTTTATGCCAGTTCTACACCTCTCCCCTTTTACCCTGGATCCCAGCTCCTACCACCTTCTTAGGACATTGTTCTGCCATTTACAAACCCTCTCTGCCAATCTTTTATTTCTCCTCCCCCAAATTTCCAGTCTTAAAAAAACAAAAACCAACCTAAACATCTTCATTCAAAACCAAATTCCCTTGGCCATCAGCCCTTCCACCCTCGAAGCCAGACTTCCCCCATGAGCGCTCTCCTTGCACTCTCCCTGGTCCCCTTGCAGCCCCCCACCCCCTGCAGCCCCTCCACTTCCCCTACCACCTGGATCCACAACCACAGGCAGCTGTGCCAGGCCCAGCCTCAGCTCCGCTTCACCTGATGGTTTGCCTCTCGGTTCCCAGCTGGAGAACTCCAGTTCTGGGCGGTTGTGATCCTTGGACCTCCTCTCCATTGGTCTGGCTCATGCCAACTTCGCCTTGAAGTCTACCCCTGTACATAGCTTGCTCCAGAAGGCCAGCTTGGGCTAGAAGCTCTTGACGGGCTTTCTGGCTTGACCTCGAGGAGCAGAGGATGTACAGCCTGTCCACTCCCCAGCTCCATGAAGGGCAGGCTGGGTTTGCCTTGTGACCTTGCCCCAGCCCCGGCTCGGGGGCCTGCATCTGTCTATACACCAAACCCAAGCCCATCACCATCGAAGCCACTCCACCTCTTGGTGACAGAGCAGGATGGCGGAGAACCACCCACTGGGCACCCAAAGCTGGGATCTTTATGAAATCAAGTCTTCCTCCTGTGGAGCAGCTGGAGGGTCGGGAGCCCTGAACTGTGAGTTGGGGTGGATCCTCGGCAGCATCTCGAGGGCTTAGTGTTTGTGGAGTCAGCACAAAAGGACACCTGAAGCCCAGTGGCAGGAGCAGTCACCACACGGGTGTCTGAGTAGAAATCTGGGGGAAAGGGATGGGGACGTAGGCTGGCTGGCACCCACGAGGTTGATCTGGTACGTGAGTCATCTCTGGGCCATGAAAACAAGGAAGTTTCACTTGATGTGCCCCCACCCACCCCCAGCCTGACAAAAATGACTGACCTTTGCCATAAAGAAGTAATTGCCTCAATCCTGCCCACCCACGTTTCCCTATGAGCCTTTCTACAGTCATCAGTGGAAACATTGTTTGTCCCAACACCAGGCACCCCCATCTGCAGTCTCACAACGCACAGCACCTGTTGAGTGGACGGTGGGTTAAGCACCAGGACTGCAGCTCCCGGGACCCCATGTCACCGGCTTGGAAGACCTGCTATTCTGAGTTCACCCTTTCTAATGTCCGCCTGGACTGTTGACTTTGGCCGGGGTTTGATTTCAGACCCATGGCCCCCCAGAGTGCCCACAGCTGTCAGTGGCAGCTTGTGAACTACAATACTGAACAAACGTTAGTGGAGCTGAGATTGAGACAGACTAGGCAGAAAAGCCTGGAGATGCATTCTGAAAATCAGCCGGTGCACAAGTGTCCCATCCTGTTAGACAGGAGTCCCCATGGGTTGGGGGCTGACGTAACAGCAGTGAAGTTGCTGCATGTCTGCACAGGGCTCCATAGTGCCGTTTGAGCCTGGACATACAGTCACCTGACCCACGTTGGTTGGGAGACTAATGTTCGGCATCTGGGGCCCTCCTATGGCCACATAAAGTCTGCCATACAACACACCGCTGCTCCAGCACCTACGTCGACAGAGGACTCGTACGGGCGCCAAGCGCCCAAAGCCGGTAACATTTTACTTACTAAGGCACTGGCTCCGCATCTCCAGTCGCCCAAGGGGAAGGAGTGGGAGGTGGAGAACAATTCCATGACCACTGCCGCGGCAAAGGAGATGGGGAATGAAACCCAGACCACCAGAACCTGAAGGTGAAAGGGCCCCATGAAAATCTGTCCAGCTACCCACTTCCTTCCATGAAAACCCAGATTCGCCTTTGCTTCAATCCCGCTCATGGAAAGAAACACGCCATGTTCGAAAACAACTGATCAGGAAACTCAAATGGAAACCAAGTTCTGCCTCTCACCTCATCTTAGGACAGTTCTTACGTAAGTCCGGAATAAGCCTCTACCGTCGCCCCCAGGCAAGTCCTCTTGATCAGGCTAGCTGTCCTTTCAGGAACACAAACCACTCCTGTCCGATCGCTCCACTCCTCATCCCTGACAGACACAGATCAGGAAGCAGGAACGGGTGCTCTTGCCAGTGGACACTGGGAACATCTGCTTTCCAGCCTTCATCTTAACCTCAGTGACCCTGAATCTGTACACACTCAATCTGAGCGGAACCACACTGAATGGGAGGCATCAATAGCTACATGCACCCCTTATTCAGGGTGTCCAGCTTGGAGAACGGAATTTCAGTTCTTCCTTTTTGAGAAGCGCTCACAACGGTTCTCAACCTGTGGGTCGCGACCCCTTGAGGGGGCGTTGTTGAACGACATTTTCACAGGGGTCGCCCGATTCATAACAGTAGCAAAATGACAGTGATGAAGTAGCAACAGAAATAATGTTGTGGTTGGGGTCACACCACATGAACTGTATGAAAGCCTCGCAGCATCAGGAAGGTTGAGACCCACGGTTAGAAATTCACGTTAAATAAGGTACCGTCCTTGTCTCCTAGTCAGAAATGGGAGACAGTCGCAGCGGAGTAGACCGCCACGGGCTGGTCTGAAAAGCCCCACAGCCCTTGTTCGAGGCCATAGGATTGGCGCTGACTCATGGCACCCCAAAGCACAACCGAATGGGCCAGTCCAGTCCCGCACCACCCCCACGGTCGCATGTTCAAGCCCGCTACAGCAGCCACTGGGTGACTTTTCTCACTGGAGTCCTACCTACCAGCACCTGGTCAACACCACAGTCCAAGGGCACCACTTCTCTTCCAGGTGCCCCTTCGAGTTCATTGCCCAGCTTTCATATGCAAGAGGTGACTGAAAAACCGTGGCCTGGTTCAGGCAGTCTGAAAAGCAACGCACTGATCTACAACACTTTGGAGAGGTCTTTGGGTCAGCTCTGCCCAAATGCTTAAGTTGTCTGACTTCTGGAAGTGTTTCTAAGATGGGACTGGCAATACAGCGCATGATTTAATGACGCCCATTCCTAATCCATGGTACTGTGACTCCCACTAAATGACCGGGTCAGCCTGTGCAAGATGCCCACCAAGGGGACTGGACTTGCCAACAATGTAAACAAGATACATGGAATCCTTGGCGATATGGTCTGTATGGTCATTCTGCTGAGCTTAGGCAAGGGAGTGGGGGACAGACACCTCACTATCATCTAGAACCAGGAGCAGCGAGAGGTTTAACACTGGAAGAGGCAGGAGAGGCTCCCAGTGCACACAGCAAGGTGGTTAGAGGCTGAGCCGAGCCAAGGGTTGAAAGCTGAGCACCTGCAGGCAGGGAGGCGGCTTGCTGGCAGAAGCAAGGGGTCTCCAGCTTCTCAGCAGAGATAAAGGCTTTGTAACAGGTAGGCAAGGCAGAAGCCAAGGGCCAGACTGTGCAGCTGTCTTACTGAAGAACTCCCAACCTTAAAATTGTAACCAGGTTCTCCTCAGCAAACCCCAGAACTGTGTGTGTGGTCCAGGACTGTGTGTGGCCCCTGCAATAAACTATGAAACTCGACAGAAGAGTGGCCAAGAAGAATGTCCAGTGTCAGATTTTCATTGCTAACGAGAGATTGGTGGTGATGAGGGAGGGCACAGTGGAGGCAAGGTTGACCTCCATCTCTTAGAAATCTGCCCCCAGCTGGTGATCGCTTCCTCTCTCACCCCACCCCCACCTTGCAAAACTCAATGGTCCGCCAAACAGTGCCATTTTACCTTAAAGAAATGTGCATACAAAAACTTTGTGCTAAAAAAACAACAAAAAAATTTGTGCTACAATTCCGTGTTTACACTTGGGGAAAACTACAGAGAAACTTCTACATTTCAGTAGTTTCAATGTTTAGACAGGTGATAAATATTAGCAAGAGTGAAAATCATAGGCCATTTCTGCGTTTAAAAATGAGTGCATGTTATGTTTCTCAGTATATGAAACCCAGGATTGATGAAACTATAGACAGCAAGTGGGTAAGGTTCCCGGGGGGTGGGGGTGGCGTCCAGTGGGGGAGAGGGATACAAAGGGGAGCTGATATCAAGTATAAGAAGGAAGAGGATGTTTTGAAACGGATTGTGTGAGCAATTGTACAATACTGCTTGGTATGTGATTGTACATCTGTATTAGCGTCCACGAAAAGGGTTTTGGGGAAAAATGCCAAACAAGTACATGTAAATGGGCACCTGCATTTGGCATGGGCATGCATTTATGTATAAAGGAAGGCCTATGTGAATACTTGGGTACATGCATGTATAGGTCTATCTGTAGGGTTGTGTGTATATGTAAACGCATGCTGCAGACATACAGCATGGGTTCTGACTCAGTGAGCGTGTTTAACAGAATGGAAACCCTGCCTGGTCCTGCACCACCCTCACAAACACTGGTTTGTCCGGCCCCACTGTTGCAGCCAGTGTGTCCATCTGTTTCCCTGATCCTCTAGTCTGTCAAGCACGATGTAAAGTTCCCTCATGGTTCTTTGTCCTAAGTACAGAAGATCAAATCTTGTCCCCGAGGCTCCTGAGGCATGTGCTGGCTGCACTTCTTCCGAGCCATGTGTATTCTTTGTTCCGGCAAGCCAGGGCTGACAGCCCACATTTTCTCACCACCACTATCGTCCAAAGGCAAACATTCTTGGGTTTTCTGTCTTCGTTGCCCGGGTTTTGTGTACACATTAGGTGAAATCAGCATGGCTCAGGTCAGGCCCACCTGAGTCCTCAAAGTGACAACTTGATTCTTAACCCTTTGAAGACATCTTTGCAATAGATCTGATCACTTGCCAGTGGCCTCCAAGGACAATGATTAAAGACCCCAATATGCAATGAAATCCTTGACAATGTCCGTGCTGTCTCTATTCATCAGCGTTGCTCATGGGCTAGTTGGGAGAGTTTAGGTTTTTAAGTGTAATCCGTGTTGAAGGCCATGGTCTTTGATCTTTATCAAGTTCACTTTCCTTGCAAGGAGCAAGGCTCTGCTATCTACCTAATTACACTAACCAATACAATAGCCCCTCCCCCCAATTTTGGTGCTTCAATGATACACTTGTTTGGGGGCATATTTGACCTGATTCCAAAAACGGCACGTTTCCTCCTATCAGATCTAGTTTTCCAGAAACAGAACACAGGTCATATAGCACCCTGCTCGCTCGCAAAGAGTCGGGGTATCCTAATGCAGTGTTCAGCCGGCCTGAGACAGAGGAAGTACATGCTGGCTTACGAAGTAGTTCGTGTTGCACTCTATAATATTTAGGTCAAGTTATACTTCACATGGCGTCCTTTGGTGCAAAAGTCCATCTTAACAGCACAAATTACATGAACTTGGATTTCCACCGAAGAATCGCTTCACCTTTATTAGGAACGGAATACCAGGCAGTTCCAATGTAATTTAAAAGGGGCAGAAGTAGGAGTTTCTGTACAATAAATACGGAGCCCTGAGGGTGTAGAGGGTTATGGGTTTCACTTTAACCACGAGGTTGGCTACCCAAACCCACCAGCCGCGTGGCATGAGAAAGATGAAACTTTGTCCCCATAAAGACCCACAGAAATTCCCCTGTCCTGTAAGGCTGTAATGAGTTGTACTCGATCGGCAATGAGTTTGGTACAATAAATAGAGATTCAAAGGTTCTGAAAACCAAAATGGGTCTGTCAGCAGTAAACTCCTTTATTAGAATTAAAATATTCCCGTCTTAGTATAAGATGGTACAACGTCTCCACCTGTGCACAGAAACTCACAAGTTAGAATTTTTCTTGGGGTCAATCTCACCTCTGAAGTATTAAATATGAATTATGCATGGACTTCTACAATTAAAATGTGTTCTGAAACGTTTACTGCACAAATTGAACTTTCAGATCTCTTTGAAAATTGCTATGAAGTCTTAAAACTTTTGACTCTAGCCCTCACCTTCCACACGCCTTGTTTTAATTTCCTCTCAAGCTGTGTTTTGGCTTCGTAGAGTCCTACTCAGTTTATATACATTGCACAGCCTCTCATGCCAAAAAGAAAGACATGCTGCTGCCTAATAGATTCGAACTCATCAGACCCCTGTAGGTTGGAGGGGTGCCCTTTGGGTTTTAACAGCTATAGTGACAGGTGGGTTTGAACCGCTGACTGTGATCGACAGCCCAATGCATAACCTCCTAGGTACCACGGGCTCATATACAGCTGCCCTTGGAAGTCCCTTAATATCGAATTATTTTCCAAATAGTTCATTCTTTTGTCTCATCCTATAATTTGTGCATCTTCTTCTTGTAGCCCAGCTTCTCAGAGTCAGCATTTAGACGGAATTAACTACAAAGTGGCTTCAAAATACTTTTGGAGAAATGGAATGGAGAGGTCATGGGATTTGGTAACATTTTGAAGCCATACCACATGAAAGGCTACAGTCCCGACTCACACCTTTCTGATTTTAAACCCAGGAGTAACGCTCTCTGTTGTTTGAAAGATTCCCTCGACATACAGGATATCATTCTATAGCTGACATCACTGTACCTCGGGATAAAGATGAAGCTCACTGGAGCAGAATTAGGGACTTCCTAGAAATAATCAACTAGCTCATGCGATTGCTTTACTACATTAAAAGGCTTCAAATCATCGCTTCGGGGGACAACTCAGTCCCCTAGCATAACACAGTTAAAACGTGAGTGTAGCCATCAAAGATAGGATTGGGCTCTGCTGGTTGGGAGCCAGGATGAAGGGCAACGAGGACTCCAAAGGGAAACCCACCCACAGTCCACACAATCCACGGATTCTTTAACCCAAGGCTAGAGCTGCTTTGTGTCCAGCTACCATGACTGACTGGTCTGACCAGGAACACCATAGATCCCAACAGAATAGGTGAAAAATGCAGCACAAAATATACACTCCTAAAGAAGGCCAGACTTATTGGACCAAGACTATCACCCTTGGATAGTCTTGATACCCTGATACCTAAGGTACCCTTTGAACCTGGAATGAGGTTCTTCAAAGGTCACCTTCAGGTGGCCTGTAGAGTGCCACCTGGGTGATAACCTGTGAGTAATGTGTCCCTTAGACAGTCACGTAGGTGAGACCAAATGGTCACCATTTAACCGGAAGCAAAGATGAAAGGGCAGGGGAAAGGCTGCCAGTTCAATGCAAACACAAGGATAGTTTAACCTAAATGATTGCTACAAAATCACAGAAACCTTTATTACGCAGCAATGCCAAAATGTAAGCCAGTTTCATGTAAGCCAGTTTCTTGCCATCGCCTCCATCTAGACCAACACATGTGTGAAGGTCTTCCCACCTCTCCAACCGCCCCACCCCTGGGGATCTTGGTGCTCTTACGATTGCGTCATGTTAAATAGGTAGTTTTGCATCTGTGGGGGGGGGGTGCTCAAATATTTGAGTTTAAGGAACAAAAAGAAGTCTGAAGGGGTTTGATCAGGGCTGTAGTATATAAGGGGTAGGGGTTTCCCTCTTCAGTGCAACTTCCTGGCCCTTTTCTCAACCGTGTAGTTTTCAACTTCCTAAAATTTGTTTAGAATCCCATATTGTATCCTTTGAGAAATTTTGTTTATAATTCCATATTGTGTCCTTTGAGAAAAATGTTGCCAGTGGGGAATCCCCAAAAGCCACCTGCCATAACCTTCTGAGCAGACTTCTCTGCCTGCACAAAAATTGCTCAATGTGAAACTAAATTGCTGTGTGAACTTCTACCTAAAACGCATCAAACTATGAAAGAAAACAAGTGTGTGCAAAGATTTTTTTTTTTTTAACAAACAGTACTAAGACTGAGAAGGATGTTTTGGGGGGGGGGGCCTGAGAGAATTGATGGTTTGATTTCTTTATTCTTTTCTGAATTTCCTGTTTCCTCTTAACAACCATGCAAGAGCAAAACAAAACCACTCGAAACCACCTAACTTTCTGCCAGAGTTGATTCTCTAATGGTGACTCCTGCCGGAGCAGACCTGCCCAAGGGGGTTCCAAGGAACGGGAATGGGGGAAGCACGGGAGAGATTTCCTTTTTATATCCTTTAGCACTGGTGAGAGTTCTTTTGGTGAATGTGTGTGCATTCTAAAAGCACGCTGGCTGCTTGCCCAGTTTGGGTTGACATGGTATTAAGCCTGCTACCAATAAGAATTTAAAAGATGGAACCCCAAACCAAAAAACCCAGATGTTCTGCATCAAAGAATTATTTTCAAAACCAAAGACCATAAAGCCCTGCCTTGTTGGCAGCTTGGCTTTTGCTTACCTTTCTGCAAGAGTGGCTCAGACTCAGCAGATTGTGTTTATGCCCAATGTTTCTAAGTTCTCTAGAGCCGGTCCCGTCCTCTCAAGTGACCAGGGCCTCCAACAAGTCTGTGTTGAGTTAGGGTTTCCAGTTTTCGCAAATAAACATGCAGGATGCCTGCCCTATTATATCTGAACTTCGATTTTTGTGTCAGTCACAAGCAGTATTCTGAAAGTCAGAGTCAGGTGAGTGCCCTGTGTTCCGGCTGGCAATCCTAAACCAAGCCAAGCTCCTGCCCAGGACAGCTCCAGGCCAGCCCGGGGTGACTTCCTCACCACCTTTCCAAGCAGTACCTAGGTTTACTACACGCTTTCATCTTCCCCTAGTCATGAGAAGCATCTCTGCCCCTGCCCAGATTCATCCTGGCCCCATGCCCCTACAAAGGCAGGGCCACTTCCACAATCTAGACCTTGGCGTGTCACCTGGCGTGGGCTCCACCTTAGCTATTTCACGGAATCTGACAGACTCCTCAGACCTGGCTGCCGTCAGAGGGAGATGAATGGAATCAAAGGAAAAGCAGTCTTGATGGCCTCTTCCTAGTCAACCAGCCCCCAAAGAGATGGACACCCCTCCCTGTCTCCAAAGATAATTAAAACCTGGTTTATAATCCCAGATCCCCATAAATGTTTCCAAAGTCTTGATTATTCTCAATTGAAATCTCAAGTCAACCAAAGTGCTACCTGACAACTTTTACTGCCCAGTTTCCAAGGCATTTGCCCTTTAGAGATGTGTTGAGAAGCCCCATCCCTCTACAATCCTGCATTCACTGCTCTGAGCAGCAGTGGGGTACTGGAGCTAACGTCAGTCTCTGCCACTGGGCAGAAGCCACAGCTGCAACATGCTTTCAGAGACATGGACCTAGCCAGGGGAGGGCCCTGTCAGTGTTACTCAATGTCCCTGGTGCAGAGAGCAAGCCCAAATTTTGTGGGGCGACATAAACTGAAAATGCAATTTAAAAGGCGATCCAGTTCTGGATCATTTTTCCCCCTTGGTCAGGTCCATCCAGGTCACTGGCTATGCACTGAAATCGGTTATGAACAGTTGCGTGGTTCTGCCTTGCCTAGAGTCCAGAGCTGTCAGTCTCTTCATGGCCCTGTGATGGCCCCAGGAAAGCCAAAGAGACAGGGATACTTGTGGGAGGTTCAGCTGAAGAGTCCGGTCATTTATTTCTGGAGGCCCTACAAGTGAGCTTCCTTAGGTTTTCATCGACAACTCCCTGATCTAGTTGGGAGTGGGCAGTGCCATTTCTCAGAACTGAGGGGCAGGAGAGAGAGTGCTTGCTAGGATGTCACCAGCTCTTCTTCTTTGGGATTTCTAACCTGAGTCACTTCCCAGTTCTAATTTCCTCAAAGATCTCATTCAGTGTAAGGCAGATGTTTCTAAGATATGACTTCACGTCTCATTTACATATAAAGTAGGAGGGTTCGTGTTCCTATTAATCGTAGTCATAAACTTGGAAGTCTACATGTGCTGTTTTGAAAACGTAGACGTAATGGGTAGTCAGGGGCCGTACACTGTCCAGCAACCCGCCCTGCTGTCACTTACTTGGCTGCACCCAGATGGGTCTGTCCTGCTCCACAAGGGACTCTATGTAGCCCAGTCCTTCTCAGTTGGCAGAGTTGAAACTCATTTCACGCCAGATCTACACTTCCTGAAACAGAAGAGCTCGTTCAACAGCCTGCCAGCCCTTATTTCTTATTCCTAAAATGAGTGGTCTCAAACTTTAATGTACCTAAGAACCACCTAGACAGACCCTTGGGACAAGGGACCTGTCTGACATCTTTTCTGATGGCTAAAACGCATAGTTCTGTACACTAAAAAGGGTGAATTTTATTAGGTAGACCATAAATTCTATCTTAATGAGGTTCTTTAAAATCACCTATAAAAACTCATTTAAAAAGTGACCTCAATTCTGCTGCCACTTCTGACTTTCCTGTAATCAGCTTCAGCACTAGGTGACTGGAGGCAAACCCGAGAAGGAGTATTGTACGTTGAGAGTTAAATAAGCCCTTAGTGCTTTCAGTCCTGTCACACTGATTTTGATGTCAATACCTTTCCCCAGGTACTAAAAACTGTTCTGATGACAAATCTGCCAAAGGATCCACTTGCAGGATGATAGAATCAGAATGACTTCACCACTCCAATAGCGTTCACACGGCTCACAAGCTTATTACCAAATATGGTTGTCTGACCAGTGCCCAAGCCAGGCTGCTGAGGGAGGCTGCTGTGTAGGAACAGAGGGTATTGTTGCAATGAATGCCACCCTTCCCCGCCCTCTGCCCACACCGGCCCAGAAGTTAGCTGAGCTCCCCGCCTCAACGGAGGACCCTCTCTCACGGGCATTCTTCTCCAGGAGCATGGGGAGCCAGAGACCAGGGCCTCTGTCTAGTTTTCCTGCTGCACCTCAGTCTCCCCATTTTCCCACCTAAGGCCATCTAGACCCCCCTGGTTTTCATGCCACAAACTGACAGGCCCATTTGGCCACAGCAGTCCCCGAGAGCGCCACCCAGCAATGAAAATAGGCCACATCTTGAGCCCCAAACTCTAGTTGAAAACATTTCCGTTCCTACATTCCCACTGAGCTCAACTTACAAGTGGATATATGAGAAGAGATTGGGTGTCAGGTTCTTGGAGTACGCCGTGAAGCTTTATTTTGCAGTGTGAATGGGGTACAACTAAAATCTCAGTCTGACATTTCCTGGCAGCTGACTGGCTATGCCAGGGGTTTAAAGTTTGGGGAAAAGATGCACAGACCACAAGTGAATCTTCTAAACTGTATTTGGAACCGACGAAAGTTTTACATTGAACTGTACAGAACAGAATCAGCAACAATGATCTTTGGCACTGGAATGGGTAATTCTTTAGCCGTTCAAGCAATGTCCAAACTCGAGCCACACATTAGAAGACTGAATGAAAAGGTTCTTTTTTTAAAATTTAAATTATTCTAAAAAGTTGGAAGCCCTAGCTAAGTCTTTCAATACACAAATCCTACCTAACACTTAGTGCCTGAGGTAGAGACTTCTGTGAGAGATCTGTTAACAAAATACAATGGGAGGAACAAGGAGAAACATTTTCCATCGTGGAAGTATACAGCCAAGTTTCCTTGCCTGGTTCAACAGAAAGCCATCACCCCTGAATCGCAGCACTCCGGTTTCTAGAGAGGAACAGCGCTGAACTAGGACCTTCCTCTCTGGCTCCTTGATTCTGGGGTACTCTAGATGACTACCTTGAGAAATATGACTATTATTTGGGAAGATGCATGAACTCAAAACGGTAATGTCATTATTGGAAACAGCACTACTGTCACCCTAGCAACACATACAACTACCCTAGCACAGTCTTTTAAAGCGCTCCGTGACGGATGGCCAGAGTACGTGGGATGAGCACTCAAATCGCTGCAACGGTCCTGGCACTTGATGGTGATGCCGTTAGTCCACATGTAAGATGGCAGTCATCGCGGGAACCTTACTTCCCAGCTCTGTACTGAGTAGGCTCAGTTGTTTAACAGCCTGTGGGCTCTGCTATCTTCGGGTCACTTAATAGCATGACATGATTTTAGGATAAAAGACACATGCAGTTCTTTGGTGTCTCCGAAGAATCAGGATTTCACTTACAAATTCCTAAACTCCAAAGCTAAAGTGGACTTCGAGAGGGTTATCTTTTGAATACCTATTGCGCCTAAAACCTGGAACCTTCCGATCAAAATCACTGACACCTGTGTCTTGGACGCCAGGTGCTGTTCTTTACGGCAAAAAAGCCCTTTCATTTCCAACAAAGCGTTTCTTGATGCAGATTCAAGTGTGACAGACTTTGCCTTTTACTGAAGGCTGGCAGGCCAAAATATTCTCATGAATGAGAGAAGCTATCTTTAGAAGTAATGTCTCTTAAATGAGACAAAAAGCCTCAAGTATGGGCACGTCACAGGTACGACTTACAGGGATACCATCCAATTCCATCCTTGGTGTAAACCCACCAGAGTGCACATTTTAAACCACCACTGGAGCTCCGGTGACCAGTGCCACCTCACTACCATCGCAGTACCTAGTACTCGAAGCGCCAAGCTCAGGTAAGTGAGCAACACGAGTGGGCTTTCATCATCTGTTACCAGAGGCCCTTTCTACTTCACTGACACCTTTGAGAGGGAAGTGGTTCTGAAACCTCGAAACAGTTCTGCCTAATTTCCTACCGCAAGACCTGTATCTAACGTTGACTCGCCCCTCCCCGCCCATTTAAAGATAGTGTCCCTTAACAAGCATATCGGGGGGATGATTCCAAAATTGTGGGAACCACTTTCTGGTGGCAAAGCTCATTAGTTGAGAAATATCCTTAGAAAAATAAACTTTTTCAAATGAGCAAATACAGAAACATGTGTAACCGAATCACAGGCAAAGGCAAGGCACATTAATACTAGGGACAATGTAATCGAAACGTTCCCTTCACATTTAAGGAATCGATTTCAGCCCTTTTACTAATCTCTTCTGAATAATAGATTTTAACAATGAAGAGCGAAGGACATCTTGCATTAGAATAAACCAAATAGGATGTTCAGGGACACCAACTCAGTGTCCACTGTGCCCCGATCTAGCCTGGGAAGACCTAAGCCCTCCTCGTCTGACTGAAGGAGAGGCAAACACACCAAGACCGAGCACGCCTTATGTGGCAATTTAAAACAGAGTAGGGATTTTGATAGGCTGGGCGGGGGGTAAGGGTAGAATCAAACCCAACCTAAAGACTTTGTGGGCGTTTCAGAACTGGAGCAATGCTTTGTGCTTATGATATGGACATCGCCAGAGCCCATGTCCTTCATGTCGGTCTGTAACATGCCATTGGAGGGAAACGGGTCTGGCCAACTCGTGTGTGGGGAGGCTAAAAGAAAAGAACTGGGCAATAAACTTTAATAAGAGACTGAAAACAAATTAAAAAGTGGGCATGTGCACATGGGTGTGTGTGTGTGACGTAAGAGACTATTTTTCTTGTACCTTAAGATGCTGAAGAAAAAAAAAAACTGAAGAGTCTTTCAGACACAAAAGACAAAACTTCTCATGAGAATAGGCCATGAGGAAATACCAGGGGTGCTGTGTATAGAAACGAAGAGGATGCTCTGGCTCCAAATGCCTTTGCCTGGCTCCTCCTAGAATTTCTGCTTGACTCCCTCCCCACCACTCTCCAGTACTCAACCTGTCTGGGGGCAAGTCCACTCTGCTTTCCTTCAGGCTCTGAGCAGATGGATGTCAAGTATGCGTGTGTGTGCGTGTGCGCGTCTATCTTCTATCCTTCCATTAAGACATCTATTTAAAGCTCTAGAGAGAGAAGGTAGAGAGCTAAATGATAAATTCAAATGTTCTATCATTTTTGGGGTGGGAGTGTGTGTAGAAGAGAGAAACAAAAAGAAAACTGAACAAAGTACCCTGTCCTCAGATTCTCTTGACTAATAGAGAACTGACGCCTTAAAATTTAAAACATAACCCCCGACCCCCCAAGAAAAGCCTCAGTATTTCAAAGCTAGAGGTGGGCTACATCAGCTTTCTGGTGAATGTGAGACACACCCCGCCCAAACAAATGTTCCTGGGTGGCACAAAGGCCCCCCCCCCACTTTACAGTCTTACCAAGCTTTTCCTTGGACACTCACTAACGGTGGGAGTCTATGTGAGCACGATCCAGAGAGCAAGGCTTTCCAACGTACTACGCGGTTGAAAATGGCAACTGAATAACCGGAGCGTCGTGTGGATAGTAACACCTGTCGGTGACACACAGATATGCCGATAGGAGTACATGGTATCCCTCTCCTTGGCTCTATTTGCAGGAAGGATTCCCAGATCAGAAACCCACACTGGCACTAGGCAAAGTTCCACGGTAGATTATTAAAAAACAAGGAATTTGGACTTCGGCTTAGGCTTTCTGCCGTGGCAGTGCAAACAGCTTTGAGTATTCTTAGCCTACAAGGGAATTTTGGCATTTCTAATGTTAACATATAAAAAGAAATATCCATCATAGGCTTAGGAAACCAGTGGAGGTTCCGGCCGGATAAGAGACTTAAGGCAAATCCAGCAGGCCCTCAACTACTCCTAACCACGCCCATTGGGGGCTCCAATCATGGAAGTTGTTACTCCAGGCCTGACTTCCTCTCTGGGAAGGAAAGCGTAGTATCACGTTACGGAGGTTCTTCACACTGCTACCAGTTTAAGGGGCTGGCAGGAGACTTTGTGTTATCAAGTTCTGATAATAACACAAGTTACATATACACCATCCAAGCACATATTGGCAATGCTTGACATTTAAAGAAACCCTGCTATGATTCATGTATCTCCTTTAAAAATATCAATAGGTTATAAAAACCTACTGTCAACCTAGACAACTCCCGGCCCAAGATTGAGATTCAAAGATTTCACAAACGAAATACACACCCGACCTCATTCTCCTGTGGTTCTTCCTACCAAGAAAATAAAGCAGATTCTTCCTCCTTGCCCTCCTTACACATGGGGGCCCTTCACTGCAACTCAGGAGGCACTTGGATTACGTGGAACATCTACGAAAGCTCTAAACCCAGAGTAGAAAGCAAGAACACTAGCCTAATAGGCATGACCTGTGGGTTGTACTTTTCCCCTTTAATATAAAAGTATAACTACAGCAGTCCAATGTACAAATACAAAAAACAAAAATTTCTCACACTAAAAAAATGTACCATAATACTGTACATACAAAAACTGTTCAACGGATGATTTAAATATATCTGTTCTTTTCCAGAGCTGGAGGACACACGTGTAAAGTTCCACCACTGTGTTATTGCTGAGGACATGTGCCCGGGGACACTGTGTTTCCCTCTCCACCCACCACCCGCCCGCACCCCAGTCCCGCCTTCAGAGTCCCCTGAGCCAAGAGCATCCCTGAAGAGAACCAGACCAAGTGGTTACTCAATGGAAGTCACTACTCAGTGAGCCGCTGCTTACCATCAACTGGGAAACGCACGGTTTCAGGCCAGCGAAGATTAAATCCAGACGGAGGTCTTTGCATCCCCGGATTTGCTACTGGCACTGCTTTTGTTAGACCCAGCTTTGGATCCCGCTTTGGCTTTTTTTTCCCGGGGGCCATGGGGGTTGTTTTGGTGAGTGTAGGCCTGAATTGCAAGATCCAAGCGTTCCTGAGCCGTTCTGATCTCCCGCTGAAGAGACTCCAGGTCTGCGGGCAGGCTCTCCTCGTGGCTGCCGTACTGCTGCTCCTGGGCGATGTTGGCCTTGTTTTGCTTGTAGGCCATCTTAGCGTTGGACAGCTCGGTGTACTGGATTTGATCTGGTTTGACGGCAATGTTATAGCCAGGGGGAGCAGATGGTGTATTCCAAGTGAAAGGATAATTATAAGCACCCGGCTCTTCCAGTTCCCTCCTTCTACTGTTTAGTGAGTCTCGAATGGTCCCAAACCCTAAGTGAAGCATCTCCCAAACGTTCAGTAGCAGGCAAAGGCCTGTCACGCCGTACATGATCAGAAGGAAGATGGTCTTCTCAGTAGGTCTGGAAATAAAGCAGTCTATTTTATGTGGGCAAGGACGTCTACTGCACACATAAAAGGGGTGCACTTGGAAGCCGTACAGAAAATACTGCCCTATCAGAAAACCCACCTCAAACACGGTCCTTGCCAGCAACTGCAGCACATAGATTTTCATGAGCCCGTCATCCCGAATCCGTCGGCGGCCATCATGCTTGGGCTTAGGCTGGGTCTGCTCCTTGTTTTCTTTCTCACTTTCTAACTCCATTTCTGGGTACATCATGGGGTCCTCCTCGTGGTCCTCCTCTGTTTCTTCCAGAGCCCGGTGCTGTTTCCACCGCATAGCGTAGGGTTTGCTCCGCGCTGCCTTCTTGTCTGCTTCCCCATGCTCCATTTTGGCAATCTTATGGATGGCGTAGCCCAGGTACATCACCGAGGGGGTGGCCACCAGGATGATCTGGAACACCCAGAAGCGCACATGGGACAGGGGTGCAAAAGCATCGTAGCAGACGTTCTCGCAGCCTGGCTGTTCCGTGTTGCACACAAATTTGCTTTGCTCGTCGTAATAGATAGACTCTCCCCCTACAGCCGTCAGGACGATCCGGAAGACGATCAAAATGGTGAGCCAGATCTTCCCCACAAAGGTGGAGTGGTTGTGGATCTCCTCTAGCAAGCGGGTCAGGAAGCTCCAGCTCATGGTGATGGGCTTGGTCTGCCCTGGTAGAAACGGGGAAACAGCAACAGAAAAGTCAACACACGTGAAGACTGTAGTCATTTAATTTGCTATGTATGTTCTTTCTAGGAACCACTAATCTGCAGGCATAAAACCTAACTTTAAGGGGTGCCTCTTCCACCCAGACCTGGCACGTCCGTCACCGAGAGCGTAGGGGCGGAGCTCCTAGTGGAAAAGGTGGCTGGTCCCGTAGTAATGCACTTTAGAAAACACTTCCATTTGGGAACAGGTGGCAACACAGTGTCGCGAAGATGAGGAGAGAGCACAGTTGCAAATAACCGACAATAACAAAGAGTCAGAAAGGTACCAGGATGGCATTCATTTTGTAGCTAAGCTGCATAACATCGCAGATTCTAAAATTCCGGCTTTGCCCAAAATCCCATAGGGAAAGTATACAACAAATACAGACCTTTGACTACATAGAAGACTTTATTAATTGTATTTCTGTATTTATTTACAGTAGGTATTAAAAAACATTTGCTGGATTGAATAGGGAGGACATTAAATCCAATCAAGAGGAGAAATCATTGAGAACTTTGTTCCCCATTGAAATAATTTTGAAGGAGTTTGTACTGAGACAACCCTACTAAAATCTACCTAAATACTGCATGGAAAACCCCAAACCAGATTCTCTCCTCCTCACCTCTCCCCCAATTTATTTCTAGGTAATTTACCAGGACCACAAAGTAAGTTTAAACACATTTTACCTGTTATCCAGAATCTCTGTTACCCAGACGTTTCTTAGAGAACTGATGTTTTGCTGGCAACGTTTCCAGATTCCCTCTAGGTGAAGGGGAAAAAAAAGGCCATAAGCTTCTTCCCACAGAAAACAAAGAATCACCAACATGCCATTTTCTGGAACAAAGTTTTCTATGTATCACAGGAATACATGGGGAGACAAACAGACTTGTCTCCCCTAAATCCATGTGGTGGTGAAATATGTAAGCGTGACTTTAGAGATCCTTAGGTCATTGTCAGTCTACGAAAATGTGACAGGAAGCTGAGTCACTGGTAGAAATCTGAGGCGGAGGAACTATGGCACCTATAGGAAACAGCCAAGACGGAAGAGCCCGAGCTAACTTGTCCCAGGTCACCGATGTCTTGTGAAAGCCTTCCTCCCCTGCGTGCCTGAGCCCACACTCATCTGTGGAGCAGCCAAGATGTCTCACGGGGGCGGGAGCAGCCGGCCACTCCAGCTGTTGAGCTGAACACCAACAGCTGGCTCTCAGTCCCCAGGCCATCCTCTCCGAGTGGCGGATTTACAGATTCAACTGCTCACAGAAAGTCAGAGGGGAAACACCTGGATTTCTGCTGCGTAACAACAACGTGCCGGATTATCACTGCTCATTACCCAGGACATCGTTTTCCACTACCCAATTTTGAATAAGCCCTGGACTAGATTTATCCATACTATCCCAACTCTGTTCATTTACTATTTATTAATTTAACAAACCAGTTGAAGGCAGTTCTTGAATGGTATGTTCTCATAGTAACTTTATTCTCAGTTTAAGACAGAAAAAGTGGAGCCATCTCCAAGCGGTCAGTCGGGTCCATTCACCCGATTCACACTGACTGGGTTTGGTAAAACAGGTGGTGCAGACCTCTATCTAATGTGCAGGTGATGTGACCTGGCCCCACGTGTCTCCAGCTCAGCTCTCTAAATGAGCTCACCACTGTATCTCCCTGAATAGACAAGTTAGGAAACCACAAAATATGTAGTGCCCATTCATGAAGTAAGCCATGCTTACAACACAAACCTCCGTAATTCACACCCACAAGTTCCCTGAAGGCTCAGATTTCTCCCAAACCAACACATCACAAGCATTTCTTCCAAAGCCTGGAATTCTATTTATCCCACTAAGCCCAAATCATGAAAGTGAAATCGCTAATGAATGAGGAGACGCATCTTCTAGATCACTGGTTCTCAACCTGTGGATTGCCACCCTTTGGTGGTTGAACGACCCTTTCACAGGGGTCACCCGATTCATAACAATAGCAAAATTACAGTTGGGGGGTCACCACCACATGAAGAACTGTATTAAAGGGTTGCGGCATCAGGAAGATTTGAGAACCAGTGTTGTAGACCTTCATCTCCACCACAGAACGGGTATCTTTTTAACTTAGTAGTCATTGATATGAAAGAATTTCAACAGATCAGCATATCATACTAAACGGAAAATACAATCATTCTGAGAGATTGGTGATAAGCTCCTTAGAACTTATGTACATTACAAAGTAGCCCAGTTATGATGTGAGTACTGGTTTTCTAGGGCATGTTAAGGGCCACAGGACCCTGTGCCTGTACCTTGAAGCACCCCTGGACTGAGGACGCCCCACGACTGGTGCCCCTGCCCACACTATTCCAGCTCTACCTTAATACGGGCTCTCTGAATAGTGGACGCACAAGGACTGTTTTGTTCTCTTCCTCCCTCTCAATGTCATTTTATTGTGAAAACGTTATTAAAGCAAACAAACAGAAAGGCCCGCAATCGCAGCTCCTTGAAAATATTTTGATTTCCAAAATTCCCTTTCAATTTTTGTTGATACAAACACTCTTTCTGAATGTAAAATGGCACTAATTTTCAAAGCTGCTTAGGAGTGAAAAGGCTGGCTTATATCTGTTTATTCATATTTATTTTTGTATAAATGTGTTTAGAAACTTAACTCACAAAATGGGTGACAGGCAATTTCTTTTTATAAAGCCTCACAAGCTTCCTAAAACGAATGCTTGGATCTAGAGAACTCAGGGGGTTCTCCTGATGCTCTTCCCTTCCCTCTCCTTCTGGTCCCCAAGTGCCCATTCTCGCTCCTGGTGGAGTCACCCCTGGATGATGGCGGTGACCTGGGAAACATTTTCAAACTACTCACCCCACCCCCTTCTAGGTGGCTCATCTCCCCACCTCCCACACACTGCAGCTATACATTAACAAATTAAGAGAATGGCTTAAAATGCCAGAGAGCAAGGTTCAACCTGTGAGGAGTGTGTGTGTATAAATCATCCTAAGAGGAAAACTAAACTGAACAGAATGGTGAGTTCTGGGGCTAGTATTTCTAAGCAGAATGAGGATAGCCTCATTGAGGAGGGTAGCTTGTTACCTGAGGCACCAAGTTTCTTTCTTTTGGTCTGCTACTAAAAGTGGAAAAACAGCCCCAATGATACAGGGGCCAAGGACTTGGCTGCCAATGGAAAGGCTGGCAGTTTGAGCTCAGAGGAGAAAGATGTATGTGACAGTCGGCTTCTGTATTTACAGTCTAAAAAATCTTGTGGGGCAGTTCTGTGTCCTATTCATAGATAGGTTACAGATCTCACCCCCCACCACAAGGGCAACCCATAGGTGAATTGTACTCTTTCGGTCACTACTTTATAAATAGGTTTACTTACAGAAGCAGAGAAGTCAGAGGGCTGTGTTCTGAGTTTCAGGATCTTGATAATAAGCAAAACCATTTGGCTTTCCTACTTCTACAAACAGGAGGGGAAACCTGTTAGCTATATATGAGCAGAAAATGACACAGGCGCATGTGACAAGCTGGTAGGGACATGGCAAGAGGGCAAGAGGCCTTTTGTACTAGGAGAGCTCCAACTGATATATGTGTCCGTTTACTTAATATCTTTGTGAATGTGTCCTTAAAGCTTTGGCTGAATTAATCTCTAGGGAAACTCTAGGAAGAGGATTAGGCCATGAGAAATATGCATCTCCTTGGCTCTTGGTGCTGACAATCAGGTTGTCAAGCTGGCAATGCAGGGCAAGGAGGAACTGTAACAAGGTTCCACCTCAACCTTGTCAGCACTGTCTGTTATGCTGTTTTTACTAGATGCCACATTGTACTTCAAAAATATGTCCATGTGTTTTTAATACTGCAGGATACACACTTTCCCCCTTTGTAAAGTGTCTATTTCTATCCCTTTGCCCACCCAGCTTCTAAGATACTCTTATTAACAGTGGAAGTATTAGCAATTTGATGTGAAATAGAAAGAAATACCTTCTCAGTTTATTGATGTCTTTTAGATATATGTACACATATTTATATGTTAAGTATAGAGGTAGCAGACGGACATTTGGCCTCTACTCAAGTACTCCCTCAACTTTGTTCTAATAACCTGGCACTCCATGATGCTCACCTTCCCGACACTAGTGAAGACAAAATGTGTCCTTAAGCAAATGTGAAGAAAGCTGATGGTACCCGGCTATCAAAAGATACAGTGTCTGGGGGGGGGGGTGTCTTAAAGGCTTGAAGATAAACAAGTGGCCATCTAGCTGAGAAGCAACAAAGTCTATGTGGAAGAACCACACCAGCTTGTGTGATCAAGAGATGTCAAGGGATCAGGTATCAAAGACCCAGAACAAAAAAAAATCTTATAATTGTGAATAAGTACAGGTGTGGAGTGAGGACCCAAAGCCCATCTGCAGACAATTGGACATCCCCTTACAGAAGGGTCACAGGGAGGAGATGAGCCAGTGAGGGTGCAGTACAGCTCTAGTAAAACACACAACTTTCCTCTAGTTCTTAGATGCTTCACCCCACTGCCCCCATGATCCCAATTCTACCTTACAAATCCAGCTGGACCAGAGCGTGTATACTGGTCCAGATAAGAGCTGGAAACACAGGGACAAACCCTTCAGGACCAATAATGAGAGTAGTGATATTAGGAGGGGAAGGGAAAGAGGGCGGGGAGAAAGGGGAAATCAATCGCAATGCTCTACGTATAACCCCCTCCCAGGGAACAACAGAAAAGTGGGTAAGGGCGACGGCAGTCAGTGTAAGACATGAAAAAAAAATTGTCAAGGGTTCATGAGGGAGGGTGGTGGAGGGGAAAAAATGAGGAGCTGATACCAAGGGCTCAAGTAGGTAGAAAATGTTTTGAAAATAACGATGGCAACATATTTACAAATGTGCTTGACACAATGGATGGATGGATGGTGATAAGAGCTGTAGGAGCCCCCAATAAAATGATAAAAAAGTAATCCTTTCTAGGGTGGCTGGCCCATTTTTAGAAAATACAATATATATTTTTTGTTTACATGAAAAATATCCCATATACTAAAGCAAGTCAAGTTTGCTTATATAACTTTTATTGGACAAAGATAAAATGTTCTATTTTTAGTCTATTTTCCAAGTAACTGAAGTTACAAATCTTGTCAAAGAAGAGTATTTTAAAAACTAGCTGGCAGCTGATTCTGGGAACCCAAGTGGAAAGCGAATCTTGAGAATGATGAGGGCAACGAATGTATGTGTGCTTTACACAACTGATGTATGTATGGATTGTGATAAGAGTTGTATCAGCCCCAATAAAATGATTTTTTTAAAAAAAACTAGCTGGCATCAACCTGGTAAAAAATTATTTGATTCCAATTCTTCTGTATCTGAAGAATGTTCTACAAGGTCTCTCTTAACAAGATCAAACCAAAGGAGACTATTTTTTCTGTAGAGTGCATCGGATTTTTGTGAAGAAGAAAACACCGTATTTGGTTTATCTCAGGAGATAGATTCTATTTTTAACTCACTTTGAAGACTAGGAACTGCGGTCTAGAATGCTATAGCAACTCTGCACAGGCAGCATATGAATACAGAAAAGGGGACCCTCCTTTTCCTCTCCAAGAAGCCTGCCCTCACACATTCCCATGCCAATATTAGCATTCTGTCCATTAAGAAAAAGTTAAGAGCACCTGTCTGATCAGCTATAATACTAGTTCCTGGCAGTAAAATTAAAGCCCGAGCTCAGGGTGCCGAGTGGTCTCCCGTGGCTCACAGCGACCCTGTCTGTGGACTTGAGGCTGTCAGCTTCACAGGAGCAGCAAGTCCCATCTCTCCCCTGTGGGGCTGCAGACTCTGGGTTAGCAGGACAACCTATAAGCCACCACACCAAGCCCTTCTCAATTCTTTGTGCCTCTGGTGCCTAGTGCCCCGTCCAGGGCACAAAAGGAGATTAATGTGTGCGTGCTATAATGAACTTCAGATCTTGAATACGTTTGCAGAAGTAGAAAATTACATGAGTACAGCCTATTACAGGGCAGAATACAATGAACGGTACAAAAGAAGTCCAACGCATAAGAAATACATGGAGAAGAGAAAGAGATGAATTCTTATGGAGGAAAAAATATGAAAGCTTAAAAAAGCCATGTTAGGTTTATTGTTGAAGGCCAGGGGTCTGTGAAACAGAGACAAAGGAGATGGAGACAATTGTGAAAAAAAAAGGGGTCCACGAAGTCCTAGACTGGAACATGAGAAACTTTTCTGGAAATTGGAGGGTGTTAAAAGCACCCCGAGGAGCCTGAAGTTACAGTGTGTCACCAATAATGACAGGAGTCCTGGTGGCACAGGGGTTAAACACTCCACTGCCCACCCGGTGGTCGGTGGTTAGCCCCACCATGTGCCCATCATTAAGAAAAAGACGCGTGCTCCGAGAGCACAGCCTTTCCAGTTCTATGGGGCAGGTCAACTGTCCCACAGGATCACGTGAATTAGAAGTGGGAGAGCAAACAAATCTGTCTGGGAAGAAGCACACCCCAAACGCTCCTTGGAAGAGGATGGTGCGACTTCATCTCACATGCTCTGGATGTGTTATCTAGAGGCATCTGTCCCTGGAGGGCATTGGGCTTCCTGAGGGAGATTCAATGAAGAGGGAATATCCTTAGCAAAGTGGCTTGCTATAGTAGCTTCAACCACAATCTCAAACACAGCAACATGGTAAGGATGGCATGGGGCCAGGCAGTCTTTCATTGTGTTATGCTATGCACTCGGGGTTGCGATGTGTCAGAATTGACTTGATGACTCCAAACTGCAACAATGAAGAGTCACTGGGTCTAATAAAGCTATGTTTTCTAAATGCAGCCTGCAAGTCATCTTCAACAGTATTCGCTGGAGTATGTGTTGATACTGCTGATTCCCAGGCCCTACCTAGCCCAAACTTCCACTCCCAGGTCTATTTGAATTAGAAGTTAACCAATTTTCTTTGGTTAGGCATTTGTTTATAATGGTATACTTTTATCCCTTTGTATAGTTCACCAATTACAGATTTAGGATACATTTCTACAAGAAATGCTGGGTCAACAGCTGAGTGAATTCTGAAAATATTTTGTGTTAATAAGAAAAGTCAACCTCTTTGTCCATCAATCCTCAAAAATTCTAAAGCTCTTGACACCTATGACCAAATTCCCTCTCCAAAATGCTGGTTCCTACTTATCTTCTACCAGCAGCGTACAAAGGGCTCGGACGTAAGGACAATGGCGAGGATGGTAGGGTTTCGCTCTGTTGTGCACGGGTTGCTATGAGTCAGAACCAACGGTACCTAATAATAATAGTAATAGTAGACAATGAGAATACTGGACTTTTCACTCCTTCATCAATGGCTTTACTGTATTTTTAATAAAGAAGATTTGGTTAATCTGTGTTTCAACTATTAAGTTCTAGACTAAAATTCAATCATGAAATTAAAATCTGTCAATCATCAAGCTTACAATCTATGTCTAGATTTGTAAGAAAATTTAACTTAAAAAATTACAATTGTATTCACAAGGTTTTTAATGAATGTACATGCTACTTAACAGAGGAAGTCAACTGGAAAAATCTGTTAAAATTAAACATGAAATATTTCATAGTGCTGTGTCTTCGCAGGGAATGCCTTACTCTCAGTTTATCGGATTCATTTTTTTCCATTACACACTCTTTACTATCAAGCTGGGCACAAAAGCTAACCCAAAAATATCACTTTCACATACACATCACTGGGAAAGTTCCTTTAATGGGCTCATGTAAAACAGATTCTCAAGACTTCCGATCAACAACTAAAAAAAAAACAAACACCATAAAGGGGGTTCCCCCTGTCCATTTCCCCCACCCTGTCCATGTTTTATGCTTGCTAAACATCAGGGAATTAAGAATTTTAAACAGTCAGTGCTAATCTAAATGTATTATAAATGCAAATAGATAAAAACAAAGTTTTAATCTCCTAAAACAAACAAAAACTCAAGAGAAAAACGGTTTTTGCAATCATTTCTTTTCTCAATTAAAAAAAAAAATCAAGGGCAAACGGAAAAGGACATTTGAGAAAATTGACTCTCCCAACCTTGAAATTGTGAAGCTAAGAAAGAGGAAGCCCCAGAGACTATTCCCAGATCTGATCCAGGAGCTTCTGGAATATTAAGTCATTTCACATGGATGCTCTCAGGTTAGCTGATTTCTAAGGTCCCTCCCAGCTCCGGCATTTGATGAAAAAGGCAGAGTGCAGGCGTCCAACAAGTGACAAGTTCTGTGAAGCTAAACCCACCCTGTGAGGGGAAGGGAAGAACTGTCACAACAGCAGAGAAATGAAACGAACAGAACCCAACAAGGCATTTCCCCAAACAGTCATGTCAGAAAAACTGTGGGTGACCTGACGTAAATGAAAAAATTTCAAAAGTTGACTCACCAAGATTCCAAAGAAAGGAGCTATTTGGGCATATGCTGAGATATCCATTAAGAATCCCATTAGTGACTCACCCCCTGAATGAGACTGCTTTGTGTGCAGAGAAGGAATCAATTAAAGGGTTTACAATGTTTTGTTTAACTGGAATATATTAAATGGAAGTTAATTCTGCATGAGCGATAATAGATGCTTAATAACTAGCTAGTGACAATTTCTAAGCAAAAGCCATTATGGCAGTTAACTAGCAAACAGTAATCTATGTATTACAAACATGAAAACAAGGTTTTCAAAATAGCTCCTGACTATGGGCAATACTTGTGACACAAAATACAATTTATTGTGAACCAAATGATAAAATCTAATGGAGGCAAAGTATTTTAAAATCTTAGTTCTCAAAAAAAAAATCTTAGTTCTCGTAATCTACAAGAAAACAAAACACACTATTGTGGGCTTAAGTGTCAATTTGTGCTGGCAAGAAGCCATTCTATTTGCATGTTAAGAACCTTTAGGAAGCAGCTGGAGAGAGATGGGTGGGGGGGGGGAGACCTAGGATAAAAAACATCCATGCACCTCACATCTTAAGTGGTATTGTCTTCATGCAAAAGGACAGTCTCTTGGTACACTATACAACACAACCTGAGACTAGGCCAGACAACTGTTCTGAACAGTGCAGTCAAGGACAATATACATGGCTGAGGCCAAAGGCACAATACTTCCAAGGCAACTGGGGGCAGATTCACAACACAAAATACACTCACGGTGAGTGTAGTCCGGTCAAGCCGTTCTGGGAGGCATCTTGGCACTATTTTACCAAGAAATTTATGACATGTTTATGTCCTTTGATTGGTAATTCTATACCTACAAACTTACCCTAAATAACTGCCCAACCAAAACCAATTTTAACAATTGATGGCATAGTCTCTCAGAAGGGAATACTGTATGACCATGACATGTCTTCTTTTAGAACAGAGATCATGAAAATCAATGTCTACAATTACACAGAAGCGGAAAGTAAACTGTGGTGGTGTGGGGCTAGGATGGGGGTGGTGCCGGGAGAGAGGAGAGGCTGCTGATCCTATGTGGTGTCTTGTGGGGAAAGATGAAAATGCTCTACAATGGTAGTCGTGATCGGTGCACACGCGTTGAATACATGAAAAACATTTAACTAACTTTTAAATGAGTGAATTAATGGTATATGACTATTTTAATAAAACTGGTTTCCAAACAAATGTTTTAGATGCCAGTGAAGTGAGACAATGAATGGCAGCAAATGGGAACCAAGGCTTTGCACCAGTTTGGTCATGACTAATGTATCGAAATAAGAACCAAGCAGAATTTGTAAAATGTGAGTGTACTACCATGCTGATCAGAATGGGGAAAATGATGAGTCAAGCCCCGCAACCAGCATAGTGGGCTCTTTCAGGAGCTTGATGCAGGCAACGGAACGTGTACTGAGCAACACACGTTCCCAGTGGTGTGGCTGACCACCACCTCTGAACAGTCAGCCATTGTTCCTGATTCCGTCATTCAAGAGGTCTGGTTGCTAAATAACTCACACACTGTGCATATTTTCTAAGAGGGAGAAGAGGTTTCGGGGTAGGGGGGTATCACACCATAATTTCCCCTCTTCCATTTCTTGTTATAGCACCCATTTAACACATTTGGGCCTATTCCAGTTTTGCCACGAGCAAACCGTAAGAAGGGGTTCAAAGCCCTGTGGGAAACACCGGCACCATCTAATACAGGTGTGCTTACTAGTGCCAGCTGTGGGACTATTGCCAGCGAACTTCCAAAAGAAGCATTCCATCTGGATTTTTGATAGGAAATCAGATCAAAGCATGAGACATACCAAAAGAAAAAAAGAAATGCTAAGTGCCCAGTTCCACCAAAGTGCACAAACTGAATATATCTCTGCAACCAGAAAGGAACTCCAGAAGAAACCTCACTGATCATCCGAGGTACCATCATGCGTCCCTCACTCTTAAGGAGGGACCCAACATGCCCCACCTTTAACACCAGAAACCAGAAAATACCCAAACCCACTGGCACTGAGTTGATTCCGCTCATAGGACCCCTACAGGACAAAGAACTGCCCACAGGGTTTCCAAGAATACAAAACTTCATGAGAACCGATAGCCTCATCTTTCTTCCTCAAAGTGATTGACTAGTGGGTTTATCGGATGACCCTGGGGGTTAGCAAACCAATGCTGATCCCCACCCCCACTAGGCCACCAGGGCTCTTTGTAATCCAAGGCAGGATTTCATGACACTCTGAGCCTTTCTTTGTCAGGGTAGGGAGGCTGTCCCTGGCATTGTAGGCCCTCGCCCACTAAAACTCAGCAGCACCTCACCCCCAGTTGTAAGGACCCAAGCTGTCTCTAGATATTGGCAAATGTCCCTTGGGGGACAAAACTGCCACCCTCCTCTGTTTAACTTGTTTTTGAACCTTTACATAATAAATGGATTCTCTCGTTGGAAAAAAGAATGCTCCTATGTATGGCGTCTATTGCTCACCATGAGTCACTTATCTGGCTACCCGATGCTCTAGTTTGCTCACTGTCTTTATAACTGTACCAGTTTACTCATTCCATTCCCAATGGGCTTTCCAGCAGTTTCCAGCTGGGGTATTACAAATAATGGTGCGATGAGCATCCTACTCACGTCTTTGGGCGAACACATTGATGCATTTCCGTTAAATACCTGGAAACAGAATTGCTAGACCATAGCACAGACACACGGCAGCAAGTAGTTGTATCAGTTTATATTCCTATATATTTGTAACTAATAGGAAGACAAAACCACCAACATTTAAACCATATCAAATGAATAAGGTCTGCCTGTTTGTGACCCATCTTAGAAGAATATTTCAATCATTTGGGAAAATGCATACACAGCGATTAAAAGACAAACCCACCATTACACAGATGGCTATGGGTGAAATGTCTTTAAACACTTTTCATGATTTTCCACAATTAACACGTAATGATGGAGTTAGCACCAGTCCTGACAGATTTTAAAAGGTCAGGCAGAGAGAGGTCTGCAGATCTTTTATGGTCAACGCATGCTTCCTACTGTACTAGCTTCCCTCCTCTTATGACAAGGATTTCCCTTCCCTTTTACAATAATTCTCTTCAATAAAGTATTTCCATGAGGATGGAGGGAACCGACTGGGTAGAAAATGTATGGTATTTGCATACATTAATTAAGATCTAATTAAGTAATGGCGATATTATACTGAGACCTTGCTATAGTCCTGGTCTCAGTGTACACAGGATGAAATGACCCCAGGGGACCTTTGCTACAGTTACCGCACCCCCCTCAGATACACAGGCACAAGACAGAACTTGTGTATGCAAAATTCCATCTCAGATTCAAACATAAGCAGGTAAGGTGAGAAGATAATTTTTCCCCCTAGTTTATTACAAAATTTCAAACAAGTTTTATTCCCATACAATTCAGACACTGCCTTTTTAAATGTACACATGGAGTATGGCTCTTCTTTTTTGATGGAAACAATAACTTATGCCATGTCATGAAGACACTGAGTGACATTACTGGTAATGGGCAGCTGGGAGAACCACAGCAGGGCATGGGCTTTCCCTCTGTCCTCAGGCCCTCTGTCATGGGGGCAGCAACACTTGGGTGTGACTTTCCGTTCCTGGCACACTCAAGTCTGTCCCCTTTCACCTACGAAGTGACTTAGACCTACCAACCAAACAATAGTCTTGATGTCCCTGTTCCCTGGTCTGCAGCCAGCAGGGCTTCCGTTAAGATTAAACCCAAACCCACTACCATCAAGTTGATTCTGACTCACAGTGGCCTCTGTAAGACAAGTAGAGTTTCAAAGGCTGTGGATCTTCACAGAAGCATCTGCCACATCCTTCTCCCTCAGAGCAGCTGGAGGGCTCAAAGAGACCACCTTTCAGTTAGCAGCCAAGCATTTAATCACGGTGTCACTAGAGTCCCTTCATTAAGGCGACCCCCCAAAATCCCCTACAAGCAATTCTACTTTCTAACACACAGGGTTTACCATGGACAGAACAGACTGGATGGCAGCTCGCAATACTTTTATTTAAGAAACGTGTGGTAAAAAATGTATTTGAGATCTAACACCAGACTAGTCTCAAGGAGCTGGCAATTAAAGATGTCCCAAATGTTCAACTCTTCCAACATGCCATTTTCCCTTGATTTAACTCCCTCACATCCCTGGTTTCTGTAATCTGCTCCAACATCCCACAGAACCTCACGAAACTTTAGGGAAATGTCTCATGTAGTTGCGGGTCCCTAAATTCGAAGGTCAAGCAGAGGCAAGTCAAATGCAGGGTTCAGAGCCAATGTCCAAAAACCAGAGCAGGTCTTCTTACTTCTACCAAAGCTGTCAGGATACAGAGGTATGGCGTCTTTGGTGGAGGTGTGGATTTTGTCTTTCAGTGGACCATACACCCTCAAGAAAACAAGGACAGTGTCTTAAATCACATTATCTAGTAAAGTCATGTCTTAATCCCACCCTAATCTTATCCATTAGCAGAACAGAGAAAGCTGTCCAAACTGGGGTACGGCCCCAGGGGTAGAGTCCAGAATTATAATACATTACTTAGGGAATTAGGACTAGGAGGGCCATATTAATTAGCTGCAATTCAAAACTGATTATTAAAACAACTACCCAAAACTTAGCTGCCTTTCCACTACAACTGAGTTTTATTGCTTGATATGTGAAAAAGTGAACAGGAAAAAAGAGAAATCATACTTCCTGTCCTAAAATCACCGTTTCATTGTCTCTCCTTCTTATCAAATGATTCTTCTGCTAAGACTGTTTGAAAAAAGAAAAAAAAAGACTGTCCATGAGATTCAGTACTAGAAAAACCCAACCTTTCTAGAAAAATAAAAGTACTAATACATAGTCCTATATAATTTTAAGTCAAGTAATAATCTATTAAACTTTATAGCTTTGAAGGTCAACCAAACTGGTATCTAACACCACTTTTTCAAACACTGACCTCAACTCCGTTTTCCCATCTCAGGAAACAATGTTGGCATTTACTCCACCACCCCCAACTTTTATTGTGAATTAGGCGAGGGTTTACATAGCAGATCATCATTTTTACATTCAACAACTTATCACACCTCCCAATGGTTTGCCTAGTTTCCCACTCTGCCTTTTACAAAACAGTGGTCTCATATGAATAGTTGCTCTTTTGTGAATGACTAACTTCACTCAGCATGTCCTCCAAACGCATCCATGTCATGCACTGTTCTCTTAACAACACACAGCACTCCACTGCGTGCTTGTCCATTCTCCCGTCGACGAGTTTTAGGCTGTGTGGCGAGTGCTAGGATGAACACGGTGTGCACACATCTGTGCTGTGTCCCCTCCTTCTGTAAGGTGTAAGCCGAGGAGCCCTGTCGCTGGGTCATATGGTACCTCTATGCCCATGTGAGAAGATGGCACGCTGATCTCCGCAGTGGTGGCTGTTTCCTTTTGCAGTCCCATCAGCCTTGCATGAAAGTCAAATCTCTCCACATGCCTTCTGGCATTTGTTCTATTTCCCCACTGCCCCTCCCCCTGGCATTTCTTCCGCTTTTTTGAACTGTGCCATCAGTTCTGGGGCAAGGGGGCATCTCATCACTGTTTTGATTTGCATCTCTTGAATAGCTAGTGATTATAAGCATTTATTCCATGTTCGTTGGCCACCTTGGTGAACCGTCTGCTCATGTCCTCTGCGTTGGCATGTACTTTCATGAACTTACTAAGACCAGATAACCATTTTCCCAGGTAAGATAAAAGGCAATAATTACCCTTTTAGAGATCCCTGGTGGTGCAGTGGATTACATGTGGGCTGCTAACCACAAAGTCGGCAGTTATAATCCATTGGGTTCCCTCAAGAGAAATATGAACGCTTCTGTCTCGGTGAAGATTTACAGCCTCAGAAAACCAAAAGGGCAGTTTTACTATGCCCTAGAGCAGCAGCTCTCAACCTGTGGTGGCAACCCCTTTTGGCAGAGTGGTGGTGGGGTAGTGGTGTCAAACGGCCCTTTCACAGGAGTTGCCTAAGACCATCAGATTTAGGAACCAAGACACTGCTCCTCTATCTGTCTCCAAGCGAGTCCACATACATGCAGATACGCCCACATACGAGTAACCGGTATGAAAACTGTTACCCATGCTACGCCATGCTTCAAGACAAAATTTCATTTATTTGTAATTAGAAATATATATTTCACAATATATAATTACATATTGTTTTGTGATTAATCACCATGCTTTAATTATGTTCAATTTGTAACAAGGAAAATATACATCCTGCATATCAGATACTTACATTACGATTCATAACAGTAGCAAAACTAGTTATTAAGTAGTAACAAAAATAATTTTATGGTTGGGGGGGTCACCTCAACATAAGCAACTGTAATGAAGGGTCTCGGCATGAGGATGGTTGAGAACCACTGCCCTAAAAGGTCGCTCACACTCACTGTCATGGAGTGCGTCTATGCCAACTCACAGTGACCCTCCAGGGCAGGGTAGAACTGGCCATGTGAGTTTCCTACAGTTAACTCTAACACTTTCAGGGGCAGAAAGCACAGTCTTTCTCCTGGGGAGCAGGCTGGTTGGGTTTCAAACTGCTAACCTTGCAGTTAGCTGTCCAAGTTGTAACCTCTACACCACTAGACAGTCTCTATAGGGTCACGAAGAGTCACAACCGACTCAAATGGGAGTGAGTTTTGTTTTCTATTTCTACGAAGAACATTCTAAAGAAATCTATTACTATGGAGTCAATTCCAACTCAAGGCAACCCTATAGGACAGAGTAGAAGTGCCCATCGGGTTTCCAAGGTTATTGTCTTTAAGGAAGGACCCATGATGGCACACTGGGCTAAGCATTGGCTGCCACTCAGGGAAAATCAAACCCTCCATTCAGCAGGAGAAAGAAGAGGTTGGTTGTCTGTTCTCATAAAACAGTGGTTGCTCAACCTTTCTAAGGCCGCGACCCTTTAATACAATTCCTCATGTTGTGGTGACCCCCCCAACCATAAAATTTGTGTTGTTACTTCATCACTGTGACTTTGCTAGTTATGAATTGAGTGACCCCTGTGAAAGGGTGTTTGACCCCAAAGTGGTCACAACCCACAGGTTGAGAACTGCTGCCATAAAAGATTTGTCCTGAAACTCTAAGGTGCAGCTCTACCATGTCAGATCAGGTCAATTAGTTGGAATCCACTCAAGGGCAGTGGGTAATCTTTATGGAAGAAGATTGCCACTCCGGGAGAGGCTCCAACCACCAATCTTGGTTAGTAGACAAGTGCTTTAACCAGGGCACCACTCGGGCATTTTAAGAGCATTCTAACTTGGGTTCAAAATATGAAGACCACTTGAAATTTCTTATTAAATTAGTAATGGTAATTAACTGTTAACCCAAATAAATCTATTCCATAGAATACTCTGCAAATCAGCATACCGTATATACTCATGTACAAGCCAAGTTTTTCAGCACATTTTTAATGCAGTGTTTGTGGTAGAATTACGTGCCTCGGCTGACATTCGGGGCAGCTTATACGCAAGTATATACATTATATGATCTCCTTCCCAGATATACCTCAAGTCACAAACATACTTTTTCCACCTTTTCTGTGTTCTAGAACGATAATGTTTGATGTCAGACACATGATTTGATTCTTAAAAAACAGAGACACTCCTACCACTAACCACCTCCAATCCCCAAGAATGTTTCAAACTCAGATACTTTCCTCCCTGTGAAAATCTGAAAGGGGTACGTGTTTGAACTAGACAACTAGTAATACCAAGCTTTCCTTTGGTAACACGCACACTGAGTACTGAATTGGAATGAGGTCAAAGTTGTTTCAGTGAGCTAAACAAATTCCCTTTCACAAAGTACTTATGACCTTTCTCAAACATTTTCTGTACAAATTCAAGATAACCTAATCAACCAGATCTTTACAAGTTAAGTCATAGAAAGGAACACTTCTGATAACACTGCCATTACCAGTTGCCAGTCGATCCTGACTCATGGCAACTCTGGGCTTTAGGTTCCAAAATTGTTATCTGCAAACAAAACTGCTGTATCACCCACATCCACCACAAGACACTTAAGGTCTTACAAATTCACATACTACTAGTACTGAAAAATCATGGAGACCAGAGGTCCCCAACCTTCCGAGTCTAAGAATCCATAAGTAAAAGATTTCCTGCAGCTCCACGTAAAGATCACCATTACTATAAGTTGGCAAACTTTATAGGTGAGCCTATATTTTATTAATCTCAACAATAGCATCTACACATACATTAGAAGAAGTCATACATATATACAAGATGTTACTTATACAGTTCACTAAAATTACCTGTCTGGATTCTAAGGTTACATTTTGATTATTGTGCAGGGCCCACTGTTGGACACCATGGTGTAAGTCTAATACCATCTCATTTTATTGAAAAAGACACTGAACATCAAGATTAATTGCTTAAAAATCACACAACTAGTTAACTATAAAATCGAGACTATATATTTCAGGCTCTAATCTGATGTCTGGTTGTTTTTCTTTCTTCTATACAATGTGGGTTTAGTGTTCAATTTTAAGGCTATCAGAAAATCTCTGAAAAAAGTTATAGTAATACATAAACAATGTAACTGATTAAAAGATCCCATTTACAGTAGCACAAATGGATCAAGTATTTAAGAAAAAATCTAACATGAAATATACAAATTCTAAAGGATAAACTTACAAATACTGCCAGCAAACAATAAAGATTTAAACAACTAAAAGAACATTCTGGGGAGAAAATTTTTTAAAAAGGAAAGCGTAATAAATATGTAGCCCCCAAGTGTAGAAATGTGCTCCACAGCGTTTTCAATGGTGAATTTTTCAGTAGATCACCAGGCCTTTCCTTCACAGTGCTTCTGGGTGGACTGGAACCTCCAACTTGAGTTAGCATCTCACTACATGCTAATAATCATTTGCATCGCCTGGGACAGCCAGTGAGGCCCCATGGTGGTGTGGTGGATTATGCATTGGGCTGCTAACCATAAGGTCGGCAGTTTGAAACCACCAGGCACTCTGTGGGAAGATGAGACTTTCTACCATCAGTGAATAGATTCTGCATCATGGCAACCTACTGCTCCCTAGGGTTTCTGAAGCTGTAAATCTTCATAGAGGCAAAAGCCCTCATCTTTCTCTCACAGGGCTCCTTCAGTCATTTATAAAGCAGAACCCCACCTGTCTTTGAGGCAGTTAGACATTGAGGACAGAACAGAATTGTTCCAACCTAAGAGTTTCTAGGCTATAAATCTTTATGGGAAGAAGCAGCTTCATCTTTTCCCTGAGGGACAGTGAGTGGATTTGAAATGCTGACCTTGTGCTTAGCAGCCCAATGTATAACTCACAATGCCACCAAGGCTCCCAATAGACTATCAGTTCTTCCAAAACATATATTCAGTCTTGTATATTTTCATTACTCTTCCAGAAACTTCCCAACCATTCTTTATTCACTTCTCTTGTTTTAGGTTTGAGATTAGTTTGACAAGTTGCAAAGAAATTCTACTGGCATATTAAAAAATCAAAATTGCATTACACTTTAGATTAACAGAATATTAGTTCTTCCAAAATTAATCTGAAATTTAATACAATCTTGATTTTTTTAAATGCCAGTAGGATTCTCTGAAACTTGACACAGTGGTGCCAAACTTATCACAAAAAAATAGTAAGCATGGTTGGGGAATTTCTAGAAGGGCAATGAGGGCATAACAGATCCTTCAGATTGATGTGACACAGGGCTGTAATCATTGTAAAAGTTGAGACTGATCCAAAGAATGACAGGCCACTGGAAGGAGACTGAGCAGACAAACAGCAAACTACTCCATCAGTGGTGAACTGCTTATGCATAGCCATCTGAAAAAAATAAAGTTGGATCTCTCAATTTCAAATGAAGTAAAGGTTTAAAATAAAAACAAAATTGTAACAATTGTAGAGGAAATGTAATTAAAAAATAATCTGAGTAGAAAAAGCTTTTCTAAAATGACACAAAACCTAGATGCCAAATGAAAGGAATTACACATTCAATTGCAAACTATCTAATTTCTGGAAGGCAAACAAATATCCCATCCCAAAACAAAAGACTTTGAACAACTCAAAAGACATACAACATGTTTTGAAACAGCTGTAGTTCTTAAGACAAAGAGAAGTTAGTTTTTTTAAAGGAATTTATTTTAACATTAAAAAAAACCTAAAATCTGAGAAGCAACAAAACCCACATGGAAGAAGCACACCAGCCTGTGAGATCAGGAGGTGATGATGTGATCAGGTATCAGGCATCAAAGAACAAAAAATCCTATCATTATGAATGAGGGGGAGAGTGGAGTGGGGGCCCAAAGCCCATCAGTAGGCAACTGGACCTCCCCTTACAGAAGGGTCTGGAGAAGAACCAATCAGGGTGCAGTGTAGCAACAATGAAACATAAAACTTTCCTCTATTCTTTAATGCTCTCCCCCGCCCCCACTATCATGATCCCAATTCTACCTTACAAATCCCGCTAGACCAGAGAATGTACACTGGTTCAGATAAGAGCTAGAAACACAGGAAATCCAGGGCAGATAAGCCCCTCAGGACCAATAATGAGAGTAGGGATACCAGGAGGGGAAGGGAAAGGTGGAGTAGAAAGGGGGAACAGATCACAATGATCTACATATAACCCCCTCCCAGGAGGGCAGACAACAGAAAAGTGGGTGAAGGAAGACATCGGAGAGTTTAAGACCTGACAAAATAATAGTAATTTATAAATTATCAAGGGTTCGTGAGGGAGGGGAGGTGGAGATGGAGGGGAAAAAATGAGGAGCTGACACCAAGGGCTCAAGTAGAAAATGTTTTGAGAATGATGAGGGCAACAAATGCACAAAAGTGCTTGACACAATGTATGTATGTATGTATGTATGGATTGTGAGAAGAGTTGTATAAGCCCCTAATAAAATTATTTAAAAAAAACTAACAAATCCATAATAAAAAGACAACATGCAAATGTTCAATGGTTATGAAGGGACAGTTCCCAGAAAATATAAATAGCCCTCAATATAATATGTAAAGATAATCTGACTTGTAATTACAAGTTTGCAAATTAAAGCTTCTGATATACTATTTTTCACTTATCCAACTGGAAAATAAAAGATTTGAAAATAGATCAGTGGCAAGGACAGGGATACAAGAGGATTCTCAAGCACTTACCTTACAGACATGCACAGTACTGTAAGGCTATTCACCGCAGCACTGGGCGGGACAAGACCATGTCTGTCAATCAGAACTGGGTAAACATATTACAGCACATTGAGTAGTAAAAAGGAGAATCCTGGTGGTGCAGCGGCTAGGCGCTCGGTTTCCAACTGAAAGGCTGGCAGTTCCAGCCCACCAACCACTCCGAAAGAGAAGTACAAGCCTACTTCCTTAAAGATGGACCGAAACTCCCTGCTGTCGAGTTGACCGATTTGTAGTGTCCCTATAGGACAGTGTAGAACTGCCCATGGGGATTTTTAAGGCTTTAACTTTAAAAAAAAATCATTTTATTTGGGGCTCGTACAATTCTTATCACAATCCATACATACATCTATTGTGTCAAGAACATATGTACATTTGTTGCCATCATCATTCTCAAAACATTTGCCTTCTTCTTGAGACCTTAATATCTCCTGCTCATTTTCCCCCTCCCTCCCCACTCCCCGCTACCTCATGAACCCTTCATCATTCATAAATTATTATTTTGTCATATATTACCCTGTCTGACGTCTCCCCCACATTCTTCTCTGCTGTCTCTCCCCCAGGGAGGAAGCTATACGTAGATTCTTGTAATCAGTTCCCCTTTCTACCCTACATTTTCACCACCCTCCAGGCATAGCCCCTCTCACCACAGGACCTGGAGGAGTCATCTGTCCTGATTCCCTGTGTTTCCAGTTGCTATCTGTACCAATGTAGATCTTCTGGTCTAGCCAGATTTGTAAGGTAGAATTGGGATCATGATAGTGGGGGGAGGGGGAGTATTTAAGAACTAGAGGAAAGTTATATGTTCATCTCCTCCCCACAACCCTTCAGTAAGGGGTGCCCAGTTGGCTACCATTGGGATTTGAGTCTCCACTCTGCACTTACCCACCTTTTCAATGATATAATTTTTTGTTCCTTGATGCTTGATACCTGACCCCTTCGACAGCTCATGGTCACACACGCTGGTGTTTGTTCCATGTGGGCTTTGTTGCTTCTGAGCTAGATGGTCACTTGTTTGAGGCTTTAACTCTTTAAGGAAGTAGAAAGCCTCATCTTCTGCAAAGTAGCTGGTTGCTTTGAACTGCTGGCCTTGTAGTTAGCAACCCAACAAGTAACCCATTACACCATCAGGACCACTTTCCACAAAGATTACAGTTTTGGCAACCATAATGAGACAGTTCTACTTTGTCCTATAGGATGCAATGAGCTGGCATTGACTGGGCAGCAATTTGAGGTGGTTTTTTTTTTTGGGGGGGGGGAGTGGTTTTGGTAGTTAGAAAGAGTAAGGTAGTTCTGCCCAAAGTAAACTCCAATACGAGGGGGTACCCAAAAATATCAGGGGGGAAAAAGACTATACTGGGAGGAGCTTTTGTAGGAAGCATTTTTCCCCACTAGGTGAGCATCAAGCAACCTGCTCTGAGTTAGTGTACTTGGGAAGACTTTCTCTGGTCACAGCGAACTTTTTCGTAAAAGAAGTTTTGTTCGAACCTCGTTTTTTGTGATGTCCAATTTAAGAGAACAATGTCCGGCTGTGAAATTTTATTTCCCACTCAGGAAAAATGTTGCAGAGACTGTTGTGAAGTTGAACACAGATTACACAGACAGCACTACGGGAAAAACTCCACTGTATTAGTGGCTCCCTTGTTTCAAAAAAGGTGAAACGATGACAAATATTCTGGACATCTTCAACTTCCTGAACAGATGAAAATGTTGACAAAAGTCATGTACTTGTGCTCAAAGACTAATGACAGACCATTGAAAAGATGGGGAAGTTATCTGAACTATCTTGGAGCTCAGTTCAGGGAAGATTTGTGAATGAGAAGGGTAGGTGAGAAATTGTGCCTTGGGTTCTGACTGACCAAGAAAAAGAGCTTCGCCTGGAAACATGCCATGCCTTGAAAGAACAGCTCTGAATCGACACAGACGGTTTCCCCAAGGTGACAGGCACAGTGCTGTTCTTACTAACAAAACAAACACCAATCAAGCCAGTGGAAGATGCTCTTATCACCTCAACCCCCCAAAAGCTCTTCAAAAGTAAAATCAAAGATCAAGATGATGCTCTTTTTTCTTTTTGATGTGAAGGAGATAGTGTATTTGGAGTTTGTTCCACCAGGTCAGCCTGTTAATCAAGCTTTTTATTTAGGAGTTATAAAAAGACTGTGTAACAGTATGCCACAAAAAGGGTCTCATTTGTGGCAGACAGGACTGGTTTCGTTACCACGACAAAGCACCTGCTCACTCACGCAGTCATCTCAATGTGCCAGCTTTTGGCAAAAAGCAGCATGCCTCTCTTGCCCCATGTACCTCATTCACTGACCTTGCTCTTCTTGTTTCTGCAAATGAAGAGGGGCACAAAAGGACAGTGATGGGACAATGTAGAAGAGGTGAAGAAAAAAACAAGGGAGGTGCTGTCAGCCATCCAAAGAGATGAGTTTGAAAAATGCTTCTAAAGAATGGAATTGCAGATTTGACAAATGTATTAAATGTAACGGAGAGTACTTTGAAGGTAATAAGGTTTTGTAAAAAAACAAACAAACAAAAACTCTTAAATACATAGCTGGGGGAGGGAGAATTCTGGTGTTTGGGAGGGTAAGCCCCACCTTGTGTATCATACAGTCCACCCACCATAACCACAGGTTCCACGTTAGCAGATTCAACCAACCACAGACAAAAAATTCCTACAATCTCCAAAAATGCAGAACTCGAATAGTGAGCAGAAAATGGACTCCGGTGGAATAACGTGAACACTGGACACCCATCTCAGGTCCTCAGTCTCCCCCCAGAGCGCAGTCTCAGAGCATGGTTCTCTTGCAAACGGCTCCCTTGGCCATTTGTGTTGCATGCCTTCTTTATTTCTATGGTGCCTAAAAAGCAATTCAATGCTCAAAGCAATCCTCCAAGGCTAAGAGGAAGCATAAGGGCTGCTATTTACATAGCACTCAGTATTATAAATAACCTAGAGATGATTTAAAGTATATAAAGTGATGTAGTCTTTGCATACAATCCACACAAGTCCTCCTGTAGGAAATGAGCATCGGTGGGTTCTGGAGCCAATCCTTTTCCAACAGGAAAAAGCAGGATGTGGACAGTGTATACAGTATGCTACCATTTATGGGGAGCAAGGAGGGAGGAATACATTGTACAATACCTAGTATTATTCTGAAAGGTTTCATAAAACATTAGAAAACGGTAATCGTCTGAGGGTTAAAAAAAGGAAAAAGGACAACAGGTGGGGGAGGTCAGAAAGAAATTAAAAAGGAGACTCATTTTTCAAAGTATATCTTTTATACCTTTCGGATTTTGTACCATAAAATACAATTACATACTTTAAAAATATGCTTCTTCAGAAGATTAAGGAAGTGAAGCACTCAAGTGCAAAATTGGCAACTTCAGCCTTAATCCATAAATGTATTAACACATCCAAATTTCTTGGAATATTAACTTTATTGACCCTTACTTAGCTTAACATAGAGGAAGAAATACCAGAAAGAGTATTTCAAAGAAAAACAGACTAATCTTCAGTTTCTTTATTCCATCTAATAGCCTCTCAACATCTTCCTCAGAGGCGAGGTACACAGTCATGTATACCCTGCTATCTGTGCTCACTGCAGTCTACAAAAATACTGAAGCCAAACTGAAACAGGCCACGGTCAATCACTATGGACAATATTGGTACACAAGTCAGTAATGCAAAAAATACACGTTTCTATTTTTAAAATGCTCAAAAAAAGAGCAAGCTCTAGAAGAAAGTGCTACTATTGCCGACTACAAAAAAAGATACGAGTAAGGCAGAAGGACTGTAGGACACAGCAATCCCAATGCAAGGTGCATATCCAGGAGAGGAAAAGGCGGAAACACGAAACAGAAACCCGTTCCTCAGTGTTCACAGCACTTTCCACAATAGCCAAAAGGTGGGAAAACCAAAATATTCATCAACAGGTGAATGGGGAAATGGTGGCATACACACACAATAGAGTAGTGCTCATCATTAAAGAGAAATGAGTCTCCATACACACAACATGGTGTCTGTGCTGAGCAAACCAAGTCTGCTGAAAAAGTAAATACTACATACTTCATCTATACAAATCAGCAAGTACATGTTCCAGCTGTTACGGTGTGCAGACTCACAGCAACCCATGACGACAGCAGAGCAGCCTGGCAGGGCTTCCAGGAGCCTCTGTTTTCAGGGAGCAGCTGAGCAAATAGCTATTGCAATACCTGCGCTCCTTAAGCACAGTACAGAAACAGAGATGAACCAAAATCACACCTATTGCCATCAAATTGATTCCGGCTCATAGTGACTCACAGGACTCCGCCCGAGACATAAACGTTTATGGGAAGAGATGGCCTCACTTTCTTCCTCTGGAGCAGCTCAAAACACCAAGCTTCCTGCCTCACAGCAGCTCCACAGGGCAGAAGACTACTGTCCCTGCGGGCTTCCAAGGCCGAGTCTGCACACAAGCATGGAGCTGTATGACGGGTCCACGCTACGGACGTTGTTAGCAACACAGCCCACAGCCCGCTGCACGAGCAGGGCTCCTTCGTGGGACAGATGGGTTTAAAATTGCCAACTTTTAGTTAGAAATTAGGATTTTTACCCACACACGTACATATAAACTATTATTCATGGTTACTAAAGGTGGGAGAGAGGGGGAAAAGGGAGATTTTGCTCAGGGGGTATTAAGTTTGAGTTAATAATGGTGGAATGATTTGGAAAAGGCCAGTGAGAATGGGCATAGAATGTAATCAGTGACACTGAATTACACATGTATAAATTAAGATTATGAAATGGTTTACGTTACATATATTTTTACCACACACACAAATAGCACATAACCAAATAGATGTTGCACGAAAGACCATTGCTACTCAATTTAAGGACTATACCCTACATTTTAAGCAGGGAGCTAGGCATTAAACAAACACACTAAAATTGTGGCAAGTATTATAAAAGCACAGCATGGTGTGTTGTTGTTGTTGTTGGGGGTCATCAAGGCAATTCTGAACTACAGGACCCTATGCATACCAGAACGAACCACCACTCAGTCCTGTGCCAGCCTCACAGCTGCTCCTGAGTTTGAGTGCGCCACTGTGTTGATCCATTTTGTTGAGGGCCTTCCTCGTTTTCACTGTCCCTCTAGCAAGCATTATGTTGCTCTCCACAGACTGGTCTCCCCTGACAACATGCCCCAAGTATGTACGATGAAGACGTCTTGCCATCTTTGCCTCTAAGCAGCACTCTGGCTGTACTTCTTCCAAGAGAGATCCGCTTGTCCTTTTGGCAGTCCATGGTACTTTCAATAGTTTGTGGCAAAAAGACTGACTGAAATGGCAATGAAAATTTCCCACCAACTTTTTGAAATCCCCTCATATGTATTTTAAGTATATTATAGGGGTTTCTAATCTACCGGAGAAAGACTGGGCTTTTTACAACTGTAAAGAGTTAGCCTCACAAACTCACAGGGGCAGTTCTACCCTCACATATAGAAGGGCCTGTGGGTGAGTCAGCACTGGATGGCAGCAAGTTGAGGTTTCAAAGGAATCAAAGTAGCTTTGGTGGTATAGTGATGTAGGCAGCCAACCGTAAGGTCAGCTGTTTGCAACCACGAGAGGCTCCATGGAAGAAAGATGAGGCTTTCTATTCCAGCCAAGGACAGTTTTGGAAACCCACAGGGTCTTGATGAGTCAGAATTCACTTGAGGGCAGTGAATTTGGAAGCCAATTAGGAGGCCCAGAGAAGGCTTTCTCTACAGGTGATGTTAAAGGGGATTCTGAAGAAAACTCCCAGGTAGAAAGATCAGCTAAAGCATGTGCAAAGACCCTTGGGGGCAGGGGCAGGGGTGTGGGATCCGTGGGTCCGTACTGACTAGAGTACTGAGGAAAGGAAAAATAATGAGGGAAAAAGACCAGGTTGTGCCTGGTTAAATAAAGGTTTTAAAGGGAAAGCAGAAGTCTTAAAGGGAATGCAAGGTTTTAAAGGGAATGCAGAAGTGTTCGAACAAGTGACAGTAAACGTGTGCTTTATAAAAACAAATCTAGCTGCTTGAGAGTGGTGGGGGTCAACAGTGAATGGCGGCGTACTCCTTAGGGATATTATACCTAAAAAGCAAAAATATAAAGAAACGGAAAGAAGTTCAAGGTGTGAATGCCTCTTCTAAGGCAGTCTACAATGGGGTTTGGTTGAGGAGTGGTAAAGAATACATACACAGAGCATTTCAAACGTATTGGCAAAATTTTCTTTCTTAAACATCAAGGCGGCGCACAAGTACTCATGGTAGCATTCTTTATTACTTTTTTAATTTTCATAATACACTTTTTAAAAAGATAATGAAAAATGGCATTTAGAAATTGCTATACATCTACTCATTCATCTATCTTATCTGACATTTTGCATTTACGACAATAAAAAATTCGAATTTGCACACTAGACTACACACATTGAGCTGCTAGCCATGGTCAGCAGTTTAAACCCACCAGTCATTCCTTGGGAGCAAGATGAGGCTTCCTGCTCCCAAAGATTTAAGGTCTCAAAAACCCAAAGGGGTTCTTTTTGAGCTCTACTATTGTAGAGGGTGATCATGAGTCAGAATCAACTCAATGGCAGTGAGTTTTGAGTCTGTGCATTAATGACGGACACCTGGAAGGCAGTAAGGAACTCCCAGGTAGGTATAAGACTGAAATAACACTGGCTGTGATGGTTAAGGTCATGCACTGGACCGTGATTTTCAGCGGTTAAGTAATAGTGTAATACGACAATTATGTAATGGTGGCCCATCTTCCACTGTGAGATCTGGTGTGGTCACCCTCCATTTTTTCACAACCCAGATTTTCGCTTAGCAGCCGATCACTGGAACCTACCTAAGCAAAGTGCAGGTTTACTGGTCTCCGAACGAGGTGGCCTAAATTAGAAAAGGGAAACTGGGAGTAGGGGGTGTAATCTCAAGAATCTAGCCCCATTAAGAAGTTGACAGAATCACTTATTAAAAGGGAACAATACAGGTTTGGTTGTATTGCCTCTTGGACAGAGCTAAAAACGTCCGCGGCCTCCAATGAAAGATGGCCACGAAGCTGAGAATGTGAAATGAGAAGACAACCACGATTTGAAAAAGACAATCAATTCAATGTGGTTGCTCCCACCTGAAGATTAAAACGCGGTAATTCACCTAGAGCACCTGTTGCTGATTACCATCAAGTCAATTTTTGATTCCTGGCAACCCCTGTGTATGGAGTAGAACCTACACTTCAGCAGTTCAAAACCTACCAATCACTCCAAGATGGAAAAATGAGGCTGTGGCTGTGAAGGTTTAGTGTCAAACACACTATCTACAGTCTTGCGATGAGTCGGAATTGACCCCATGGTCTGCCTGAACCTTTCTGGAACTGCGCTCCAGAGCTGTCCTCCCAGGAACCACCGGCCTTTGGCTAGTCTTTGAGGCGTAATCCTCGGCGGCACTCCCAGGACAGTCTGACAGGCTGTAAAGGCTTGGGTACATGTTGGCTATTAAGTTATCATATTTAACCCACACATGCTCTCGTAGTCTTTAAAAACAAAAATCAAAAACTGTTCTCAGGAAAGAATCTAACATTACTCATTGTTTAGGCATAGAGAATGTTTCAACAGAATGTTTTTTTTTTTTTTTTTTTTACTTTTAAATCATTTTATTGCAGAATGTTTCTTTCACAGTTGGTATATCAAATTAATCCTATGGGAGGGGAAAGAAAAATGTACTGATACCAAGGGTTCAAATAGAAAGTAAATGTTCAGAAAACGATGAAGGCAAGATATATATATATATGGCTTGATACAATTGATGTATGGAATAGTATAAAAACTCTAGGAGACCTCAATAAAATGATGGGGGGGAAAAGATTACTATGGAATAAATAAGATTACTTTAAAAATCTTATCCTTTCTCAAATTCTTAATTTAGGGACTTTAAGTATAGTTACCAGTCGAGACATTTTGAGGTGCAAAAGATTCTTACTAATCAATGAAGTCAATTAGCACTCCATCTACACAAGGCCAAGGCCCCACATAATGGTGGGAAAACTAAATTCCAACTGAAAAGAACAAGGCTTCTCTGGCCCTACCTGTACTTGTAAATGCCTGTCCTTTTTTCTTTACTGTAAATATATACACATGTCTGCCAGCTTAACATTTTTCACGTGTACAACTCTGTGACATAAACCGTCTTACCTATGCTGTGTAATAAATTAGTCCATATTTCATCTCTAATAATATCCCTTAATGTCTCCGTCTTTTTACTTATGTAACATAACCAGTTTTCCTGATCAATATATTTAAGTACATAAATACATTATCCTGGAGTGGAGGAGATCTCAGAAGAGCTAGAGAGAAAGGAGAGAGAATGAGAACCCAAGAGAAGGGGTGTTTTGAAAAAACACTTGAATCCCAATAAATAGCAATTCTAGATGGACGAGTTTTAAGAATCCAAGGTCCAAGAATGAGTGAAAGGGGATTAACTAAGAATTGACCATCTATACTTTACTCTGAAAGTTCCAAAATGCAACTTTATAATTCATTTAAAAAGAATAAATCCTCCAGAGACAAATAAAAATAATGTTTATAGCTACTTGCGTTTAATACACTTTGGAGATTAAGGATAAGAATCGGTATCTGAGTTTATACTTTTGGGGGGAAGGGGACTATTTCTATAGAAAAGACGGAAAAAGCAAAAACAAAATTTCTTTTGAAATTCTACACATTTCTTTTTTGTTTGCAGATTTCCAGAGTGCTAAAATTTTTTAGCACTTTGAAAGAAAAAAAATACAGTATCAATCCTATTATCTTTACTAGTGGCTTGACATGTAAGAAGTAGGTGATGAAAAAGTTAACTGAATGGATGAATACTATCAACTGCCTTTGAGTTGATTCCGCCTTTGAGATGCTGAGGTCTTCAAGATTTTAAAACGAATGTAAAATGTAAAATAAAAAAAGGAAGCAGACAGCTTCATCTCTCTCGCAGTTAGCCATCTAAAGTTCATTCGGCAGCACCACAGTGGGTACAAGAACACTTTTGTACCCACTGTGTTAGTGCTACCACAACATGGCAACAAAGAACCATCTATAAGGCTCCACTCACTCATTCTACAGACAGTCCACTGCTTACGCCATAAGCAAGTAAGTTGTGTCTTGGCAAAAAGCCTCCAAGCAAGACATACCCCAGATCCAGATCACAAACCTCTATCATCAAGGACGGCTGTCAGCCACTGCAGTCTCTGCAAACTCAATTACTCCTTTCCTTGCCAGTATTGATTGCCCATTCATTTTTGAGATTTAACTGAGTAAGGTAATAATACATTTGAACAGGTCAATACTTTTGCAGATAGTAAATGATTAACTTTTATCAATTGAGGCATTTTGAAAAATAATGTTGGCACTTGGCTGATATCAACAGTTCAGAACCCTTTTTAGGTCTAATTTTCAGATTAACATTAGCCAAATCTATCTTCTTATATACCTAGCTTCAAAGAATGGTCTAAAAAAGCAAGACGCTCCCCTACCCCTTCTCAATTTTATCAGTTGGTACTTCTGACAAGAGTCAGGTGTTTTTATAGCAAGAAAAAGCATGCTTCAGAGCCGGTCCTTACACTCCCAGTACAACGTCGCACCATTACAATCATCGCCGCGCACACATGCCTCGTTCATTTGAAATGCGAACACACTTCAAAAAAGAACAAGTCTTCAGAACGGCTCAAAAGTTTCTTGGACTTAAACCTTTGCATTAAGTATATATTGTATCTTAGGACCTGAATTGCTAAGTCAACCTGCTGCTAATTGGGGAGGAAAGAGAGATAATCAGAAACCGAGCCTTGAGTCCCTTTCCTTTGGGTGATTTAAATAATTAATTATTGCGACAGACAGTATTTAAATATGTGCTGTAGGCAAGTTAACTTCATAAATCCTTTGGCTCAAAGGCAAAACCACAACTCTAGCTCTATGAACTCAAGAGAGAAAATTACTGGGTTCTTTACAGGGCGGCTGTGAGTCGGCATCAACTTGATTGCATGGAGTTATTCCTTGTAAGAGAATTGTGGTGGCCACCTAGCACAAGCAGCCGGCCAATTCTAAAGCAAAACAGCTGAGAAAAAAAAAGTTAAAAACTGTTGACCTTTGGGAAGGCTGTTTGAAATGTTTTGGGAACGTGCCCGTTTAAGACATGTAGTAAATAATATCAAAGCACTACATCTAAGGATAAAACTTTGAAGGAAATTTTCCATGGCACTGTTATGCGCTTTCTTTAAAATGCACTTTGCCTTCACAACCTCACAAAGAATGGTCTGGAACAAACTAAGGCAGAGATTTGACTGCCAGGTTTCTTTTAAGCCTTTAACCCAGAAGAGTTCACGTTCCGTTCTGCCCAGCACTTAGAATTCTGCCAAAGCAACTGCAAAATGCAAGCTCTCCACTAGATTCCAAAAATAATCAGCAAAATTAACCATAATTGACAATACTTTGGAATGACCTTATTTATTTTTGTGCATTTATTCTGAAGACATAAAACCCTCTTTGGGAGGAAAATATTTGATGCCTAAATTATTTTATCCATGCTTTTTATTAATGCTTTTTCCTCTCTGTAGATGTGCTCAGAATATGCTGTTCTCTGCTCAAGTCCCTCTTACTTGGTTTGATTTCTACCGTCGTCAGACATGCTCACTTCCAGGTCTACACAGCCCAAGGGCACACGGATTTCAACCTTCGGAAGCATCCGCGACAGTAATTATCCAAAACAACCGACTGTCGATTCCATTTTCTCGTTATTTCACAAAGAACCGTCTGGATCCTACCCAAATCGGGATGCTCAGACGCTCTTCCAACGGAGCAAAAGTTCCTTCCACTGATAAAACCCAGCTCGCTCTTCTCATCAAGTCGAGGCAACCCCAATCTCAGAAACATTCGCAAAAACCCAATCCTACACCACAGCTGCACGTTAATCAGAGCTCCCCATCCTCCGCGGACCACACAACTGCTCCCAATCGAGCGCCTCCCGACATTGGAAGATGGAGACTCACGGGGGAAAGAGAAAGTTTCCGCGGGCAGGAAGGCGGGGAGCCCGCGGAGCTGGGGGCAAGCCCGTCAGCAGGCGCTGCCCCCCGGAGCTAACCTTCCCTGCAGTGTGGCCGAGCAGCGTGCTAGCAGTAAGCCTTCGGCTTTGTGTGCTAAACACGAATCTCCCGGGTGCCGAGAGCCACTCGGGAAACCAGGTGGGAAGTCCGGCGGCGGGGAGTTGAGGGCGAGCGCGGATGAAGGGGGCCAAGGATGCCCGCACAACTCGAGAGGGTGACTGCGGCGGGTATCTCCACAAAGAATTCCCCTCCCTTTCCCAGCGGCGCCCGCCCGGCCCCGCTCACGCTCCGGAACCCCCCGGCCCGCGAGTGGCGCTCCCCAACACCCGCGGAAGGCGAGGCCCGGCGGCGAGGAGGGCGAAGCGGGGGCACTCGGCGAGACAAAGAGCAGACGGCCGGGCGGCGGCGGCGGCGCCCTAACCGCCCCGAGGCCGCCCGACGAGGCCCGGCACCGCCGCGCCGCCCGGCCGTTCCCCTCCCGCCTTGGAAACCGCGCGCCCGGGACAAAGGGGGCGGGGGGCCCGGCGGGAAGCCCCTCGGCGGCGCCCCCGGCCCCCACCCCTCGCCGGCGCCCGGCCGCGCTCCCCGGGGCCCCGCCCGGAGCCCCCACAAGTTCTCCCGCCGCGCGGCCCCGCCCGGCCCGCTCCCCCCGCCGGCCCCGTGGCCGCCCCTCACCGGGCGGCGGGTTCTCCCGGAGTCGCCGCCTCCGCCGGGCCCCGGCCCGTCCCGCCAGCGGCCGCCTCATGGGTCTCGCGTCGCCATCGCCGCCGCCGCCGCCCTCGCCGCGCCTTCACCTGGGCCGCCCCCGCCTCAGACTCCAGGCGAGGCGGACGCCGCGCCGCTCCCGCTCCCGCTCCCGCCGCCGGGACCCGCGGGGAGGCGCCTGCGCACTGCGCACCGCGGTGGGGGCAGGGGCGTCCCGCCGCGGCCTGGGAGCGGGGGGCGCGCGCGGCACGCGGCGCTCGGGTGGGAGGGGGGCTCCTCGGCGCGCGCGGCCCCCGGCGCGAGCGCCCAACTTTCCGCGGCCGCGCGCGCGCGCGCTCCCCGGGGGTCCCCGCCGCGGACGCCGGACCCGCCCGTGGGGAGCCTGGACCCGGCGCGGGGTGCAGCGCGGCGGCGCCCCGACGGCCCTGCCGGCCACGTTCCCGGGGGCACAGCGGGCGCCCGAGACGCGGGGCGCGGGGGGCACGCCTACCTGGGGGCTCCGGCTGCGCCGCGCGAGCCCCGCACACCCCTCTGGTCGCCCGGCGGAGGCTGTGGTCCAGTGCAGCCCAGGATGCTGCCGCCCTGGCGCAGGCTCTGCCTTATGGATGGTTCTCTGGCGTCCTCCCGGCCCTCCGCTCCTTGGATGCGTAGCTTTAGACTCTAAATACTTTTAAGGTCACATTTCCCAGATTAGAAAGACCCAATAGGCAATTTCCTCTTAACCCTATACACCCCAGCGGGATCCTATTCAATGGGTTTGGTTTGGTTTCAATCCTCTTATCTATGCAGAAGAATTCGCAGCCTTCAACTGCCTGGTTGTTTCAAGGTAAGGGTGATGCCCAGTGGCCCCGTGTGCGCACCTTTGTTGACTTCTAGCCCCTTGTTTTGTCCCAGTGGTTGCCTGGAGGTCTAAGTACAGGTTCTGGGTCAGCACAATTAGATGGCCCGGGATTCCACGTCTTCTCAATATTATCCACAACGTGTTAGGACCCACAGTCAAATTCTTTTACATAGTCAATAAAAACAGGTCAACGTCTCTGGTGTTCTCTACTTTGGATCAAGATTCATCGACATCAGCATCCCACGTCCTTTTCTGAGTCTGGCTTCAATGTCCAGCCGCTGTCTGGCATAGCTCTGCTGCAACCGTGTGTGACTTATCTTCAACAAAACTACTTTCGTGATGGGAAACTGCCTGGCAGAAAATAGAAGGGCTCCCTCCCTCAAATGCCTTCGTTATCGAGTGGACAGTTTACAGAGCACATTAATTTTCTACTCAACTGTTTGTTTTATACACTCTGTTTTCTGAAGTTGGTTGCCATCGAGTGACTTCAGAGAGTCAGCGCAGAACAGAGGAAAGCATATTTTGCTTTGTGTACCATTTAACAGCCCCTGAGTTAGCGCATTACATTGAGCTATCACAATTTAAAAGGTGCCTGGGCTTTTATGCTTCCCTTTTGGCCAAAGAGGAAACATTAAACTTTAAAGATGCGGTAATTTGCAGCAGTTCACAATTTCCTCAGGCCCCAAAGACAGCTTTAAACCCCCAGTTCCTGGGCTTAAAACTTGAGGGTTGGCCATCCGACCCACTGGCATGTTTTGTTTGGCCAGGGTGGATTAATTACCAAAATGGAAAGATCCGTAGTTGAGGCTTCTCTTTACAATAAAGAAACCAAAGATTTGTTCACTATTTTCTCTTGGCAGTTACCTCTGAGTTACAGTTGCTTATCCAAGGGCAGCCACTTCCCCCTGCCCCCCCAACTGCTCAGCCTCTGGTGGGTTAACTCAGTCTACTGCTTACTGAAGGGTGGAGGTTCTTGTACACACTCACACATGCGCTAACCCCCAAGTCAGCAGTTCGAGAAAACAAGGGCTCCAAAGGGGAATTAGACTTTTGACTCCCGTCAAGGGTTAGTCTCAGAAGCCCACAGGAGCAGGTCTGCCCTGTCCTCCAGGCTCGCTATGGATTGGCACGCACTCGGTGGCAGTGAGTAAACTGAGTGGGTATCTAGGTTCTCTATTGCCTCGACTTGTCAGGCCACTGTCTTTCCCAGTACATGCTGCTCCTGTACAGATGTCTTCAAAATGATGGCTAGGAAGTTTGTAAATACTTGAAAATATGGATATTTTAAATGGCACCGGAGACAACATAATTGTACAGACTGTTATATTAAAACTCTCACATCCTGCTAGTGCAAGTATATCATAATGGTACAAACCACTTTGAAAAACTGTTTGACTCTCTTGACTCAAGCTGAGCCTATGAATACACCAGGACATTCCACAGCAATGTACAGATACTCACCAACAATACTTTTATGAGATTCTAAAATTGATTGGGGTGGTGAGATTGTACAACGCTCTGTAGTATGCATTTAAAAAATCATTTTATTGGGGCTCTCACAGCTCTTATAACCACCCATACATCAATAGTATTAACACATTTGTACATACCATATATTGCCATCATCATTTTCAAAACCTTTTTTTTTAACTGCTTGAGCTCCTGGTAGTATCTTTACAACATGGAATTGTATGATATGTGCATTATGTCAATAAAACTTTTTAACTTTAGTATTATTCTCTTATACTCTTAGTAACCATCAGAAGACTAGAAACTAACAGCCAAAAAACCTACAAATTACCCACATACTGATCACCTGTATGATAGATGAATTGTGTTCTATACCTACAGTAGTATGTTGTGCAGCAATGAGAGGGAACGGTTAACACACAGCAAGCTAGATGGTGTTCACAAATATTGACCAGCCCTAAAGGTAAAGTTTAAATTCCAGCAAAAGGAATCTGTGCCCTTAGAAATAAGGATATCCTGGGAGGGTAGAGGGTGAGTGGGTTGGAAAGGGGGAACCGATTACAAGGATCTACATGTGACCTCCTCCCTGGGGACAGACAACAAAAAAGGGGGTGAAGGGAGATGCTGGATAGGGCAAGATATGACAAAATAATTTATAAATGATCAAGGGCTCATGAGGGAGGGGGGAGCAGGGAGGGACAGGAAAAAAGAGGACCTGATGCAAAGGGTTTAAGTGGAGAGCAAATGCTTTGAGAGTGATTAGGGCAAAGAATGTACAGATGTGCTTTATACAATTGATGTATGTATATGTGTGGATTGTGATAAGAATTGTATGACTCCCTAAAAAATTGTTAAAAAATGAAATAAGGATAATGGTTACCCTGAGGGGAAGGGGAGTGACTGGAAAGGAGGTGGGGGGGCAATTAAGAGACCAGCAGGCTGATGGGAATCTTGTCCAGATGTTGAATCCACAGGTGGTGCAGGTTGGTCTGTCCAGCTGTACACTAAAAAGTATTTATTTTGTTTTTGCTACTGAGAATAATCTAGACAGTAAAACCAACTCAACACTTTCTACAAGTACCAGTTGGTGATAATGACTACATTCTTGGAGGGTGTCACCATTCACGCCCCCTTTTCCTCCACATTGACATCAATTCACTGCTCCCACTTGTTGAGACCTTGTTGAGTTGCTCTGATCAACTGGTCCCCTATTGATAGCTCTTCAAAGAAGGTGAAGAGGGACATTTTGGATTCATGAAGCTAAGTGGTGGTTAGGTTTGAAGAGGGCTTCAGGGCATAGTGGTGGTTGAAAGGTTAAAGACACTTGTAGCCCGGTCCCACGGCTTCAGGGGAGTCCGGAGGGGCAGAACATTTTAAGAGCACACTTTCTGGTGACATCCTAAGATCGTTACAAAAAATAAAATGATAATAAACATTTTAACCCCAAACTCCAAGCCCACAGCCCTAGAGCTGACTCCAACTCCGCTCACAGGGCGTCCTGTCGGACGGAAGAGAGCTGCCTCTGGTTTCCTAGGCTGTAAATCTTTATGGGGGCAGGAAGGTACTGGCACTGTGGCTTGAACTGCCGATCTTTTGGTTAACATCACCAGGACTCCTTTTAACATTTGAGTAGATCTATAAAATCAGACTTCATTCAATAGTATCTGGCTCTAAATTCGTGAATCATCCAGTCAGGGAAGCCTTCCCAGCTTTTCTTCACGCCGCCCATTCTTCCTGGAGAATTGAGAACGATGTATTTTCCTTTTAAATTTGCCATCTTACTCCCAAGACTACACTGAAGTTCTCATTCTCACCGGAGCTTGCTCCCACTCTTGCTCCCTTCCTCTCCTCCCCCTCCCCTTCTCTCCTCTCTCTTTCCTGACAAAATCAGCCAAAGGCAGAACAGCCTTTTCAAGATTGGGGAGTCCGGTGGGGAAAGACCTGGGGAAGCACAGCGATCTTGCTTAACCCCAAGAATATCATCCAAATCTTTGATCTCCTAGGCAGGGATTCTTTCTCTCTTCTATCACTTAGCCACCAAGTGACCTCCTTGAATCCCGGTACCGGTGGGGAAACTGAGGCCATAAATGTAGCCCAGATGCTCTGTGGTCCAGAGTCTGGAGTAAACCAGGGTGTTCACGACCACAGGAGGCAGTCACTGCCCCGCAGCTGCCAGAAGAGACCCCGCACACAGTAGGTGCGTAGGAAGCGTTTAATGAATGAGGAAGAGACTAAAGGCCCGCCATGCCTAGCAGGAGAAGGCTAGAGGAGGAAGAGGAGGGGGGAAAGCCCCCAAGTTCCTAACAGGCACTTGGACCTGGCTTCCAGCCTCTGAGGGGCAGGGTGCTGTGAGAACCACATCACTTTCTAGTCACTTGGGACTCAGGGCAGGAAAGGATCAAACCCCATTTGGAGAACTTGTCGGTCACCCTGGGGCTCTATGTTATGGGAACTGTGGGGTCAACTTCAAGGCTGCCGTGTGTCACTATTTCCATGACATGGTCTCCAGGGTCCCCGCTTGGCTGGAATGAATTCCTCCACGGGCCCGCCCTGGGGCTGGGGAGCAGAGGACAGGGAGGAGCAATGCTAGAGGGCTGCCTCTGGCCTGCCTGCCCGCCTGCTGCCAGAGCCACGGATAAGTAGGAAGATTGGGTAGAGAGTCTTGAGGACTCGTGCTAACACTCCACCTGCCCGCTGGTTAATCCCTAGCAGTTTCCATTAACCTGGGCCTCTTCCCTGTCTTTACCTACAAGCGTGTTGACGGTGGGTTGTTGTTAAAGTTGTTTTTGAATAAGTAACACAAGAAGTATGGAAGATACAGTAATTCACACACCTCCTACCCCACTCTCCCATGCCCACAATTCAAGGCTCTCCCCAGGCAGCCCTGAGGGATACCAAAAGTGGAGGCTCGCAGGCATGCACGCTGCTTACTGAAGGCGGCCGCTGATCTACACCTGAAAAAACAGCCCTTGAAAACCCTATGCGCGAGGGGGGTGGGGTGGTGCTATGAAAAAGCAAAGAACGATGTAGCACATTTTGACCCACCTGGGGTTACCTGGAATCAGAAACCACTCTGCAGCAGCTGTGCTCTTATGCATTAACATTGGATTTGAGAGTAGGGTTCACTCTCTTGGGGGTCCCTGGTGGCCTCGTGGTTGTGGTTATGGGTTGGGCCGCGATCCGCAGGCTCAGCCATTGAAAACCATCAGCCATCCCTGGGAGAGACAGGGCTTCTCACTCCCGTACACAGGTAGAAACTCACGGGCAGGTCCACTCTCTCCGACAGTGTAACGTGAACAGATTGTCACAGTGGGAAAGCGGGACACCATTGATAAAACTCATATCCTGGCGAAACAGCCACACGGCAGCCGAAAACCGTCTACCCTACCTTGTCATGCATTCTTTCCAAAAATCAGGACTTTTAAAAAAACGCCCCCGCGGGAAAAATTGTTAAAAAGCAGGACTGTCCCGCCAAAAGCGGGACATCTGGTCACCTTACTATAGTGTCGCTATGAGCCCCCTAGATGGCAGCGAGACCCCCTCCCCTTGGGGAGTGATAACCCATCACATAACCCACTGCCATCGAGTGGATTCCGACTCAGGGCAACCCTATTATATAGGTTTCCGGAGGCTGGAAATCTTTATGGGAGCAGTTAACCTCATCTTTCTCTCACGGAGCGACTGGTGGGTTGGAACCGCTGACCTCTTGGTTAGCAATACAACACTTTCCTAGCAGCCCTACCAGGGCTCCCTTTAGGGTGATAACTTAGAGACGCACTGCCATCAAGTCGATCCGACGCTAATCGCCCCTGTGGGGCAGGTTACTGGAGGTGAGTGTGAGTGAACACATACGCAGGGGGTGGGAGGGGTGAGGAGACCTGCTCTCACACCACCAACCAGCCAGGGACTTTGGACAAGACCAGGGTGCAGGGCACGGGCCTCAAACCTGCCTGGCGAGAGGCAGTGGGGCTGGGGGCCCCACAATTTGGAGCTCCCGAAGTCAAAAGTCCACTCTGGTTTCTGAGATGGCTATGAGAAGGAAATGAGGTGATCCACACCTCATAATCGGTCCTAGGTTCATTTCCCTTGCCGTGTGGTGCATACTGGGTATCAGGACTGGCTGGACAGCGGAGCCGTTTGCTTGCTGTCTGACCCTCTCTGAATCTCGGTTTCCTCATCTGTGAAATAGAGGTAATGAGAGCCACCTGTTGGGGCTGTGGTGAGAAGTAACATCTGTGAAATGCTTAAGTCTGGTAGGCTCCCAAGACACCCATCCCTTCTGTAGAGTGTTGACAAGATGTTGGGCCAAAGGAGTGGATTCAGACCAGCAACATTTACAAACCATTTAAAGCTTCCGGAGCACCCGCTTGTTTATCTGTGTGAGAGAGGGTCTCTCTGGATGTCTCTGCTCAGCTCAGAATTGACCTTCCACAGGACAAGACATGGTCCTACAGCACTGGTTGTGGTTCATCCGGCCTCCCCTCAATGGTATCCACGCCCTTTTCCAGAAACAAACTCACTGCCATCGAGTTGATGCCGACGCATGGTGGCGCAGGTTTGCACCGCTACCTATTTTGGTTAGTAGGCAAGCTCTTAAGCCACCAGCCTGCCTTCTCATGAGAGTAATAGGTAAGAGGCACTTCCCTGGCCTGTGGCTCATGGGCCTTTCCTTGGACACAAGCTGCAAGGTCCTTGGAAGCTAGTGTCCTTTTTGTTAAGGGGAGGGGGAACCATCCTGTCCCAGACGCCATTTATAGGCTTGGCATAGTCGTGTGGAACTTCCACTGCCTCCCCTTCTTCTGTGCTCCCTCCTTGCCCCTTAAAGATCCTTAGTGCTTGCCCCTTGACGGTCCTCACGCCTTCAACTTCAGTCCTTCCTGTCCAACCCCAACTTGAGCTTTCTCTGTTCCAGTTCGGTTCATTTTTCATTGTCCCTCAATTGCAGGTCTCTGGGGACATTAGCTCAAGGCAAAAGCTAAATGGTCCTCCCCTATCTGGTCACTCAGCTCCCTGGGGCTATATATAGCACAGTGGTGCCTCAGCTTGTGCTGAGTGTCTCTGGGTCCTAGTTCCACCTTCAAACCGCACCCCAGGCAACCAACAAAACGGGGAGAAAGTGCCTGTCGCTCTGTTGGCCTGGGCAGGGCAGGGGCAGGCAGGAAGGAAGGAAGGGTGTAAGTACTGACTACGGGACCACCCAGAACTGGGTCATCTTCCCATTTGCTGTTGAGAGCTTTTGGCTCTCCCCAGCCCACGCTCATTCAGGAAGAAGGGTGGGTGGTACGCAGTGCACTGGGGAATTCTGACCACCTTCCTCCGGATAAGTCGTCTCAAAGAGGTGGAGTGGCACAAGACCAATATTGAGAGGGCTCAGGAGGTTAAGTGATTCCACATCTACCTCCGGTCTCACTTCTCAATCCATTCCTTTAGACCTCTCAAACTGAGAATTGCTATTAATATGACCCGGCAGTGGGGGCAGTTTCCTGAGCAAACAATGGTAGAAATGCTTCAATCACGTTATCAGTTATGTCATCACTCTACAGAAAGCTGTGCCTCGACGGTTTGGTTTCCTCACGGGGCCCTCGGAAGTTTTTGAAATAAAACGCAACGGTATTTCTTTGAACTCAACTCTCCCTTTCTTCTACCCGCATTCCAGGGCGTCAGAATTGACTCTCAAGGGGGTTAGAAGGCTGGTCCTTTTTCTGTCACTTATATGAACTTGGGTAAAGATATTTAACTGGAGCCCAGGAGTTATAATACGGGAATCACAGTAACAGTAATATTATTAGTTTGTAGAATAGAATTAGAGTGTTCTAGTGGCTGGCTACTCCATGGTCTGCTAACCTCAAGGCAAGTAGGGTGAGACCACTAGCTGCCCGGAGGGGCGACATTCTCTACTCCTCTCGGCTCAGAAACCCACACGGGCAGTCCTGCCCGGTCCCATGGGGCGCGATGAGCCTGCGTGGTGGCCTCGTTGGCAGTGAGGGCTCATGCTCTCAGCTCTGCGCTCTGAGACGAGGTGGGAGCACTGACATTAGCTCAGTGCCCTCCTCCACTTCGCCCCTGTCCCTCCAGGGACCAGGGATGGGTCCCGATTCCTGCCATCTCACCCAGACATTGCCATCCCAGACCTCTGGTCTGGAAGCCCTGCTGGTGCAACTGTGGACCACTCAGCCGCTAAACAAACGATGGCGATTCAAACTCACCCACCGGCCCTCACGGAGGAAAAAAACAACCCGGCAAGTGGCTTCCGTCTGGCTGCCAGCCTAGAAAACCTATGGGGTGGTTTTACCCGGACAATCGGGGCCACCATGAATGGGGACAGCTTCCTCAGCACATCACCCCCCCCCCCCCCGCCAGGCACGAGAGGCAGTGCAGGAGGGTGGTGTGTGAATGGCTGGGAGGACAGTTCCCATAGACGCTGGGGACATGTGCCGGCCCTAGGGAGTAGCTGTGACTCTGGGTCTTGTCCTCGAGCACAGTGTTTGGAGAGGAAAGAGAAGGAAGTCAGCTGCTAGAGAAACTTCCAGAGCGGAAAGGTCCCTTTCAGGATGCTAACACAGGGCTGAGGGCAATGTAGGAAGGGAAGGGACCAGGCGGGACTGCAGCAGGGCTTTTGCAGTGCACCTTGATTCAGCACGCAGGCAGCAGCACTTAGGATGTCGCCGTTGAGTAGCATGCCTAGGCTGCAGTGTCAATCCGGAGAGGCTTTTGACTCAGCCAGACTCCTGGGAAGCACTTTGGCATTGCAGCTAGCCGTGTACCTTTTGCAGCCAGTCAGACCTGCTACCACTAGCCGAGACCCTTAGATGAAGGTGGCCATTCCGGAGCTCAGCCCCCATGTCTGACTGTATTACCTCGCACAGCAGATCTGTGAGCTCTGGACACAGAGAAGCAGAACAGTCTAATAATGTGGAGCAGTCATCACAGGCAGTCTACAGCCAGGAAGGCGGGTGGGTGGGCGGGCGGCCCAGGTCTCTCAGACTCCTGGGCAAATCTGCTTGCTTCAGCAAGCTTCCTTGCAGGATTGAGAGCAGGCCCACATAGCCTGCCTCCCACCTCACTTAGAGGCCACTCGCATAAGCCTAGGAGGCCCGGTGGCGTAACGGCTGAGTGGGCCTACTAATGACAAGGGCAGCAGTTCAAACCCATCAGCCGCTCCACTAAAGACAGGCTTTCTAACCCCTTAGAGTTAGTCTCAGAAACCCACATGGGCGGTTCTGCTCTGCCCACAAGGTCACTTCACCACCCGGTGGCAATGAATGGATGGCAGTGAGTTGGGCACGGTGGGGCAGGGTAGCTTGGGGGAGAATCCAGCCTATCTGCCATCCCCATTCTCATCTTGGTTCCCCATGTTCCTCTGACCCAGCAGCTTCAGTCCATAGAAACTGGAACACTGGGTCTAGCTCAGAGCTCCCTTCCCTCTGATCTCCATCACTTCCCAGGGTCTGGAGCTCTGGTTTGGAATGCGGCAGATGTGGGGGGGCTAGAGGGGTGTTAAGACCAGTGCCCTGTTCTATCTCCTCCCCTCCCCATCCCCGACTTCAAAGTCTCCAAAAAGACCATGTTACTGCTTCTCTGACCCCATAGTGGCAGCTCCATCCTCAGCTCTTGGCCGGCTCAAAACAGCAGATGCTGCACACTGGCTGAGCAGCGCACACTCAGGCTGCAGCTCGGAGGGTAAGTACCAGCATGCCAAAGGCCTGTGAGGGGAGCAGGCGTTGCCCCTCCAGGAGAGAAGGGCGGGCAACTAACATTACAAGTTGAACGAATAGGGGCTGTCTCATGGTTAGACTTGGAGAAGGCATGAGACTTCCAGTCTGTGTACCAGGACTGTCTCACTGGTGACCAGAGCCCGTCATCTTTCCAAGTAGAGGCCGTGTTGGGCAGGGTGGTAAGAGGGTCTTAGCAAGTATCTCCATCCCCACCCCACCCTGGCGGAGGGAAACCAGGGTTGATGGGGAGCTGAAACTTAGGTACCCTAGTTGCTAATATGAGGTGGGGGGGGGGCAAGCTTAGGGAAGGGTTAGCAAGCAGAGGGTAAGGGTCACTAGCCTGAGGGACGGGGTTGACCAGAAGTAAATTTGTTGCTGAAGAGTTAAGGTGTGAATTGCACCTGAAACAACACCCAGTCATTTAAACCTGTGGCTCTTTGCTAGAGGCCAGGGCGGAGGCATGTTGTTAGGGCCCCAGATCCTGCTCTGTAGCTCCCTCAGGAACAAATGCCACAGGGCAGTCCCAAGGCTAGTGAAGGCCCCAAAGTTCAAGGCCTGTTAGTTCATCCTCATCCCAGGATTTTTCCAGCCGTTTTTCTTGGCTCAGGGATCAGACCCATTGGATGGGGACAGGGAGGGGGAAGCAGAGAAAACAGAAGTCAGGACTAGTTAGGCGGCAGATATTAGGAGGAGGAGATGGGAAAATGGTTCTAGTGGCCTGGCCATCTGAGATAGGACACCTCGGACATCTGTCCACGTAGAGGCTGTTGGGTATGGTCAGAGCCAGTCTTACAAGCTAACCCCCACTCCCCACCCCTGGCTGAGAGTAACTGGGGTTCTGCGGGGTGCCTCCTTTCAGGATTGAGCAGCTTGGGTGCCCTGTTGCTAACCTGAGGTGGGGAGGGGCCAGGATCATGTCTGCCAACAAAGGCTGGTGGGTGCCAACTGAAGGCGAAGACAGCGTGTCTGAGAAACTCATGAGGAAGACCAGGGAGTCTCCACTGGTCCCCATAGGTGAGTGGGGACAGGAAGGAGAGGGGTGGGGGGTGGTCCTCTCTCAGTGAGACCACTTCTAGTCCTTTCCAAGGGAGTAGGCCAGAGGTTGGAGACTTAGCCAACTGAAGGCCCCGAGACACCCATACACTGAAAGGAGTCGGGGTGGGGTGGGGTAGACTAGTGCACAGGTACGGGGGCGGGAGGGATGGGAAGGGTCCCAGGATTGGGCTTTGTTCCTTCAGGTCCTGAGAGGGAGCAAAGGGTGTGCAAGCCAGTGGCGGTTGGAGAGGGGCCAGAGCAGGGTTAGTGGAGGCCTGGGGAATGGTAAGGTCAGGCCATTTGCCCGTGGAGACGGCACTGTTGTTAAGAAACAGACAACACACCACAGGGTCTAAGACATCAGCTCACCTGGGTGCCCAGGCCTGTCATCAGGGCCACCAGGGGTCATGTCTCTGCTCTCAGGCTTGGGAGGCTGCCTGGTGGTGGCAGCCTACAGGATTTACCGGCTGAAGGCACGTGGTCCCACCAAGATGTCCATTCATCTGATCCACACCCGAGTAGCGGCGCAGGCCTGTGCCGTGGGGGCCATTCTGCTGGGTGAGTACCCTGGTAGTGGGTGCTCACAGACCAGGTCTTGCCTGGCTGCAGCGAGACTCTGGCTTTCATCCACCACCCCCACCCCCCAGTTCTTGGTGCAGCCTTCACACAGAGACCTTTCCAGGGTCCTTCAGTCCGACTCCCTGGCACCGTCCCTGGGGATGCGGTGAGAGCCATTTCTTATCCGTTTGCCCAAGATCCCACAGTAAGACTTAGTGGAATTTTACTTCCTCGCTGGAGCAAAAGGCCCACAGCTACTTACTAGCTATGGTCAAATCCCACTCCTGACTCCGCTCTCCCAGGTCCCACACTGATGACCACATCTAGCCTGCCTACCTCCCAGGGCTGTGGCGGGGCTTGGTGAGCTCTCAGAGGGCAGCTCCAGGGAGCAGGCCCAGAGGCTGGCTGCCCTGGACTGAGGGGCCAGGGGATTGGGGCAGCAAAGTGAGGGTGGCTGGGCAGAGTACCTAGCACTCGGTATGAACATGGCACCTGGGCAGACAGTCGGCGGGCCACAGGGTGACTGTCGGGCGCTCCTCCTCCTTACAGGCACTGTGTACACCATGTACCGCGACTACACCACCAAGACAGCACAGGACGCCGGGGAGAAATAAGAGCCCATGGGGCCTGGCAGCAGGACCCCCTTTCACTAGACCCCCTGGGGTCCTCCCAATAAAGTGGTTCTGAGGATAGCGCACTCTCTTCTATACCTGGGCGTGGCGTGAGGGCTGGTGGGGAGCAAAGGTTTCGAAACCCGGATTCTAACTACCAGGATGCCTACCTCCAGGACTGGGGGCAATGGTCTGGTGAGGGGTGAGGTGGCTCTACAGTGAAGCACCCAGCTGCTGAGAGGGCAGGTTTCCAATAGACTGACATGGCACCCTGTGTCTGCACGGGGCAGAGCTCCCCTGTACCGTGACACTGTGTGACGTGAAGAACTGGGCGACAAGGTGTGTGGGTTGGGTCCCCAAGGCAAGAATCCTAGCCCTAGCAGACCTCTGATTCCGGAAACCCAATGACGGCCAAGTCACTGCAGGTCTGACCCAGGAGGACAGCCCAGAGAGGACAGGGTACCAGGCGCGGGGCAGCAGAGAGGCCTCCATGCTCAAGGGAACAGACTTCTGAGGTGGTGGCCTTCCCACCACAGGCGGCTTCCCTGGGGCCCAGGCAGGAAGGAGCCAGCAGCTGGGAGCAAAGACAGGGCCGCGGGCCGCTTCCTGGGAGAGCATGCTGCCGATCCAGTGCCAGGGCCGCCCCAGACGGCGCAAGGGAGGGAGGGGGATGGGAGGAGCAGAGCGAGGCAGAGGTCAGCATGTTCTGTTCACTCAAACTTGTAAAAAATAAAACTCCAAGGCAACCCTGAAGACAGGGTCTGTGGGGGTTTCCTTCCCTTGCCCCCCTTTCACCCGCCCCTAGTCCTTCCTGAGTCCCAGCGCCTCTCTGTTCCCTGGGAACGCGGCCAGGCGGGGGCCCCAGAAGGAACCAGGAGGCCTGATTCCTCTCTCCCTGGGGCCCTGGAATGGAGGGTCTTGGGTGGTTCAAGAAGACAGCAGCAGCTCCCAGATGCTCTCTGACGGCAGCAAGTCCCAGACCCAGGGGGTCCTGTGTCAGGTCCAGGAGCTGCAGGGGGCTCACATGGGGTAGTTGAGTACAACGTCTTGCTTGGCGAGCTCCAGCAACATGGGGTCATCGAAGAACTTGCTGATGCTCACATCTTCACTCAGGCCCTGCAGAGAAAGGGCGGACGGGAGGATGAGGCCCCTGCCGTGCTGACTAAGCCGGCCACAGAGTGCAGTGCTGGGTGGGATGCTGGACTGGAGGCTCAGCTCAGGTAGGAGCTGGGCCAAGAGGGCGTCTCACAGCAGAGAGGGCCCCGCACCAGTGGCAAAAGTCTGCAGGCTGAATCTCTCTGAACTGCTTGCCGTCCACTGGCCCTTGGCCGAAGGGTCCAGAGGAAGAAATGAAGCGCTCCAATGCTCATCAAGCCCCTGGTGGCTGAGGGATACTATCATACCTTCCTGCGTCGGGTTTTGATCATGAACTCCCGGGCCAGGTGAGGCGCGGGCTGTGGCTCCAGGGGGCGGATGACAATGCTCTTGTCCAGAGGATCACCAGGGACGATCTGAAAGGCAACAGACAGACCAGCCGAGGAGTCAGGCCCAGAATCAGGCCCCCTTCAAGGGCGCAGGAAGTCAGAGCTGTTGCCCACACCTCGTGTGGAACCAGTCTCAGAGAGGGGCGAGGCCAGACCGAGTGTCTGGGCCGCTTCTCACCTGCCAGTGGTGGAAGACAGACAGGGAAAAGGCCTGCCCCTGTGTGTGCGTCCGAAGATCGGTCTCAAAGCCAAAAGAGTCGATGGCCGGGATGAACGCTTTGATGGTGTAGAGCGGGGAGCCTGGGATGGGTGCATCCTGGGTCACGTGCCCCCTGAGATGGAGAAACAGACTTAAGCTGAGTCCCTGGGCTGGCAGAGGTCAGAAACAGAGGATGACCCTGTCCCCAACTATGTGTCAACCAGAACTCTCTCAAAGACACCACCCTGAATGCTCTCCAGGGGGCAGGGAAGCCTTGGGGTCCGGCATGTATGTGCTGTGGAAGTCAGAGGAGAAGGCTAGTGATGGGAGGACAGGACAAGGTCCTCTGACCGTCCCATCACTAATGTCTGTCTGCGGTTCCCTTGGAGCGGGGCTGGGGGTGGGGGAGTAGTTTACTCCATTACTGAACAGCGATGCTGCCTTCTGAGAGAGAAGCTAAATCTGGGAGTAGAGCGAGTGGGGAAGGCCAATCTCTACGCCAGACAGCCGTGCACGTGTAGCCCTCTCCCCCGAGTCCCCCTGTAAGTGAGGCTACTCGCCTGCGCCTGGCCAGGACGGTGTACACGGCAGACACGCAGTCGGCAGGGGCCTGCACCTCCACAAAGTAGTAGGGCTCCATCAGCCTCGGTGTGGCCTGCAGGGGAAGGGAGAGGCTGAGTGGTGGGCAGCTGGGGGAGGGGGAGAGGAGGAGGCCACCCACAGCCCCGTTCTTACCATGAGGAAAGCTGAATAGACAACCCTCCTGGCCGTGGGGATGATCTGGCCCCCGCCCCGGTGCAGGGGCTCCTGGGCCACCACTGCATCCAGGATCTTAAACTTGACGTTTCGAATCACTGAGGGGGAGAGGGGGAGGGCAGTGCCTGAGGAGTGGTGGTTTGGTGCTGACCAAGGGCTGAGACAAAGCAGCAAGGTCTCGGGCTCTGCCACAGCCGGCTGGCAGCCCCAGGAAATGTGCTCACAAACCCCCATGGGAAGCGGGCAAGCTACTCGCTGAGCCGGGCCTGACGCTACATCCAGTCTGGTTTGGTTCAAGTGGGGCCCAGGGGTCACACAGCCTCCCTAGAGCCCTGTGCTTCCTTCCCTCAGTGCCCACTGCACTCGATCCCACAAGCCCAACCTAGGCTGATGACATGTTGTCGGGAGCCAACAGGGCACAGGCTGTCATCTCCATGGGAGCAGGTTGCCCGGGCATTCTGCTGAAGTCCACCTGCTGACCCTCTGGTGGGTGGCTCAGTGCTTACCCGCGAAACCAGCAGGCCCCTGCCCATCTCCAACCACCCAGCTGCCTCCTCACACTTCTTGTCCAACACCCAGAGCTAGGTCCTTTTAAGGAATGGGGAGCAGGTGCTACTCTGGCTACGCCTCCAGTTACAAGTGGAGACAGATATCAGGGGGAGGGAGGGAGGAGCTGGCCCACCACACCGGCTGGGCCTGTGTACCCCAAGCTGTTTCTCCTATTGGGCCCAACGATGAGATGAGCCGAGCCAATCCCACCTCACACACCCAGCAAGAGGCCCCTACCTAGCAGACTGGCAGGGGTGGGGTGGGGGGAGCATCCGCAGACTTACATTCATCACAGAGGGGCCCCTCCCTGGTGCCCCACTGAAACCCTTGAACGATGCTGTCCTTCACGGAGCCGAGGAGAGCCTTATCCACCTGCACAGAAACACCCAGGCCCTTTAGCAGCGGTCTGGGTGGCAGCCCCAGAGTTGGGAGGGGAGAAGGGTGGGTGAGCCCAAAAGAGGACACAGAAGGCTTCCCGGGGAAAGGGGCAGTTTTCCCCCCTCTGGGGTAAGAAGCAACCACGTGGTTGCCATCAGTTCTGCTGTACCTCCGAGGGCAGAGTGTCATCCACCAGGATGTTGGGACCAGTGGCGTCTGGCCCAAAGGCCCAGATGGAACGGGCAGCCAGCAGATCCCAATCATACTTGGTCTGGAAGAACTCACCCAGTTTCTTTCTGGAGGAGGAGAGAGGGTTAGTTCTGAGGTCCTGGGCCCGTCCTCTGGAGGACAATCCCCTTGGCCCACTTACACTGTGCCCAGGACACGTAAGGGAAGGCAAAAGTGTGAAGCCAGAAGAAGGTGTAGAGCCAGAGGCCCAGAAGGCAGAGTCCCTCTTACCTGTTCCACGTGATCTGGACTACCTCGTTCTCTATGTCCTCGGCCAGGCCCTTCTCCAGGGGCTCTGCAATCATGGTGATCTTGTTCCTGGAAGGAAGGACGTGTCAGGAGGAGGGTTGGCAGCAGGGCACAAAGAGGGCAGCTGAGGCTCTTCCGGAGAGCCTTGGGGGCAAGGCGGGGCACAAAGAGCTCAGCTCAGTCTTTCACTTTAAAAAAAGTAAGTTTGGAACAAAAGCGTAAGATGGTCTTATTTTAAATGAGGTATTGAAGACTTTCTCTTGGGAGTATCCGAGGCAAAACAAAAACATTCCACCTTATCCAAAGGCACAGAGAGAAGCGTCTCCTAAGCAGAGTCCCTGCCCCACCCCAGACTGGCAGAGGGGGGACAGGAGTGGACCCCAGACTGTCACTTTCAGGGACAGTAACTACCCAGCTTACTTCTTATTGGGAGTTTCAGCAAAGCACTTGAGGGAGGATGTTTCCACCACCGTCTCACAGAATGTGACAACCGGGTCAGCCACCTGGGGAACACGAGGACTTGTCGGGGCCCAGTCTCAAGCCCCCCAGAGGGAATGCCAATGCTCTGTTCGCCCTAGAGCCCTTGGCCCCAGTCACCGTGACAGCCACAAGCGCACCGCTTTACCTTGATGTCGATCTCCGAATACATCTTACGCAAGTCGTGCATCACACAGTCCAGGTAGAGCTCCCCGGTGCCCAGGATCACGTGCTCGCCAGACTCCTCCACCTGAAACACTCGACCTTGTACCACCAATGGCAGCTCCCGGGGCCACACCCAGGAAGGGGCCCCAGGCCACGCTCAGTGTCTGTTCCAGTGTCTTCTGGATATCAGCAACCTATGACTCAGTCCACAAGCTCCCTGGACCACTTGGCACTTTCCACCTTAGCCAGTGAGGGAAATCCCTGCTGACCTGGGACCCCTGGGCAGCTACTCAGAAAGGTGTTGCTGGCGGCTCGGTGGTGGGGCAGGATCAGAGGAATTCACTTTCCCAGGAAATCCAGTGCTGTGGGGGCCCGAGCAGGAGGCAGCAGAGCTGGGTGGCCGGGCATACCTTGGTGGTGAGAGAGGGGTAGCTCTTGTTGACCTTGCGCAGGCCATCCAGCATCTTGGGCAACTCGGAGGGGTTGACGGGCTCCACAGCAATCTTGATCACAGAGGTGGTGTTGAACTTCAGTGGCCGGAAAATCTGAGCCTAAGGTCCAAAACGCAGAGAAGTTGAGGGGCTGTGGGCCTGCACACGCCTGACAGGGCCCACAGTGTCTAAGAGGGCTGACGGTGTGCTTGAGGTCAGACCATTTTCCAACTGGGAGCCCAGGGACTGCTTGGGGCCACCTGTTCCCCAGTTCTTTGGCCGACGGAGGATGGAAGGGAAGGAAGATGGCAGTTCTCACTAATTCCTAGCCCGAAGCCCAAACACAGGGAGAGCCCAGGAGGGTTCCGCCTGGAAGAGTGAGCCTGGGATGGGGCCAGGACTCTGGGTGAGTTCCCAAGAGCTGCGGGCGGGGCACGCTTCCTATGGCTCTACCTCTTCATTGCCTCGGGGCTCGGTGATGGTCGCTGTCTTCACAATTGGCTGGTCGACACCTTCAATCAGCACCCAGTTGCCAGCAGGAACCCGATTCACTTCGATGTGGTACCTGGAGCAACAGCCAACAGGAGCAACGGGGCTCTAGACACCTGAGCAGCTGCAGAGTGCCAGGCTCTGAGTCAGGAGCAAGAGGGCGTGGAGCAGCAGAAAGCAAGCTATGACAGCAACGGCCTGCTCACTGCAACAAGGGCCTCGGCGGGCAGCGTGAGGCCTGCTAGGGGCGGTCAGAGATAACCTCGTCCTAAGCCAGGTCTTCCCCAAGGTATCGACCACACCCCAACAGTGTCACCATACCAGAAGATCCTGCCAGCCCCGCTAGCTAGTCCGTCTTCTCCTGCCTGCCTCCCGGGGAGCGGGGCCAGCCTCAGGGGAGGAAAGGCACCACAGGTGAACCGTGGCAGCACTGGGAGGGAAGAGGGCTCCGTTCTGGCCGACGGCTAGTTCTGGCTGTAGCTAAGGGTGGCTCCACAGACCGGGACGCTATGGGGACCCAGCAAAAGCGCCTAGCTTGGCCCAAGAGTAGATGGTGGAAGTTGCCAACCACTTTCTTTTGGGAAACCGTTAGAAGGTTATGACTTGAGAAACACAGAAGAGGAACTGCAGAAAGGACTGGTGGCAACTGCACACACGCACACACACATCTGAAGGGCAGAGGCGAGGCTGCCACCGTCCCAGCAGGACCTTCGTGGTCTTGGGGATCTTGAGTAGCAAGAACTTGAGGTCAACGGAATCGCTGAGCCCCATCTCAGCCCCTACTGTGGGGAACCAGGCAGCTACCGTTCTCCAAGGAAGACCTTCTGGCTCTTTGGGGAGCCCGTGGACTGAGCCCAAGGCATGGCCCTGGGGCTGTGTGGGCAGTAGTACCTGGCCACAGAGATCCAGAGGCGGCCAACGGTGCATATTTGGGAGTCTTCTTCATCCTCTAGGGTGTAGTTCTCCCCGAGCACCTTCACAGGCTGCCCGGCGTGGATGGTGCCGCTCAGCACCCGGCCGAAGGCATGGAACTGAACGCCGTCATCTGTGCTGTACATCTTGGTGGTGTGGCACATCAGGGGGCCCTGGAGGCAGGGACAGAATGCAGCTTAAACCAGACACTTCCTGGGGAAGCGCCACTGTGTTGTGTCCCTGGACAAGGGCACAAGCTGTATGAGGAGGCAGGCAGGACCGAGGGCAGCACTCGGCTAGCTCCTGGGAAAATTCCAAATGCGGCTCCATCCTGCCCTTACGTTAATGCAAGCCTTAGGTATCGCCAACAAAAACCACCCCTCCCCGAGTCCTTTTCCTGCAATGAGGCGGGCCATGAGAAAAACGCAGGCTTCACGCGGCAGAATGGCAAGGGGGCCAAGATGACTGTCCTCTGAAAATGTAATTCATTGTAACTCAAAATTTCCCAATGACCGTCTGCTGACACTGTTCTATAAGAAGCTGTTTAGCTTGAGGAATAAAAGGCTGGGGAGGCTTTTTTGAGCCAAAACTCTGAAGTGTAGCTACCATTTGCCAGGCACCATGCCACACACAACTTAAACATCACCACCCTCTGCACCATCTGCGCGAGCCCTCCTAACCACCCCGCAGCTTCCAGACAAGGACCCCGGCCGCGCGCAGAGAACCCCGGGCAAGGTTCCAGGGCAGGGCCACTAGGAGCAGCAACCTCTGGCTTTGCACTTAGGCCTGTCAGGCTCTGGAGAGGGGGAGGGAGGGAAAAGCAAGACCGGAAAACTGGGGGCATCTTACATCGGGGTCACAGTCGCTCATGGCCTCGCCGAGGTCGGAGTCCACGCCGCCAGTGTAGGTGTGCTCAATCTTGGGTTTGGCCCCCACCTTCGGCGAGGGGATGTGCTGCACACACATGTCCACGAAGCCTGCGGAGGGAGAGAGCGCAGCGTGCTCACTGATGCGGGAGGGAGGGAGCAGCCAGGCCTGGTCCTTCCAAGACGGCCAGAAAGCTCGGTGATGGGCGCATTTCTAGTTCTAAAACACTTGGGGCGGGGGGGGGGGGGAGGGGGGGTTGGTAGTGTTGTTGTTCCTATGGTTTCCTGGTGGAGTCACACTGATGCCAGGAAGAGCAAGCGGCTGGCGTTAGTGACATAAGGGCCTTTGGATGTAACTGACAGGGGTTTTCAGTGTCGCCTTCATCCAGACTTTACTGAAGCCAAGCCTGCACTGCACACACGGGGCTGAGCTGCACAAGCTGGATCTACCTAGACTGGATCTAGGTAGACTGGATCTACCTAGACTGCTTCCCCCTCTGAGCAATACGCAACAAGGGAGCCGGCTGCCCTGGGAACCTGGGAGCAGGCATGCTATCCTGGGAGCCCTTGCTTAGTCTCTTGTAGTTCAGACGGACGGCCTGTGGGATAAGGATGCCCCATGGCGTTCAGGCAGATGGCAAATTCCCAATAGACTTAGGGTTAGGGAGCTGCCACCTCTCTCAAGGCCCTCCTCTCACAGGCAAGAAATGAGACACAGAGAACTGTCCCAAAGTCACCTTAGAGTCAAAACTCATTTCTCAGCCAATCCAGTCTGTTCTGGTGTCTGCCTACAGTGTTACTAAGAGGAGGAAGCAGCTCAGAGGAAAGAGAAACTGGGGTCCATGGCCCACGTGGGCCACGTCCTGCTCTAGTGCTTTCCCCACTACCCAGAGAGCACCTTTCAGAGCAGCCCTGGCAAATACTCGGCGTTTCCAGGTCTGTCTCGCCAGCCCTTCACTTGCATGCTCCTCCTAGGAAAATCCAACTGCTGTTTTTTAAAAGCTTCCAGTTTCTTTATATTTTCTTTGTTGTTTCGAACCCATTTTCCACTGAGTACAGGCCTTGGGTTGTCCAAGCACCTTACCCTCCTTTCCTGAGCTGCTCCTGAAGCTGTAACACAAACCCACTGCTGGGAGCTTCCTGTTTCTTCTGGGGAGTTGCTGCTGTCAATCTGATCCCGTGGAGACAGATCTCATAAATGAGCAGAAGGATCAAGATAAGCATGCTCTAATTAAGCTAAACTACTAATTGGCTTGAAGAAGACTTGAGGAGCTATTTTGCTTTAAGATTTAAAGATGAGCTCCAAATCAGGGTCTTAGCTAGCCGGCTGGGCTCCAGAAAGTCTGAATTCCATAGATGTGGATCCAGAGGTAAAATTCCTAGTACCACCCTTCAAGGAACAATGCTAGGAGTCCCCAGGTGTTTCGGATCTAGATCTCAGTAGAACTGCAGGTCGCTGCCCATGTCTGCAGGGTGGGGGAAGCTCCTCAGGCCAGGGACGCCTGTGTGTGACAGGCCATTGGTTCTTCGTTACCTGTAAACTCGCCAAAGAACTTTTTGCAGACGAGCCTGAGCAGGGGGCGGATGTTCAATTTCAGCTCCTCCTTGGTCAGGTGGATGCCAAGTTCGTCCAGGGTTCTTGGGAGGCTGGTGTCTACATCACCCACCACCTGTGAAGACAGGTGCGGGATGCGGGTGGGCCGGGGAGGAGACTCAGAGGATAACCACCCCAGGTTCTCCTCTACAGGCCGGGGTTGTCCTGAGGGACTTTTCACCCCACCCTGGGCAAGGCAAGTGTGGTCAAGGCCCAAGCCAGTCTGGAAACCAGGCACCCTAACCCGGCTCCCTGTCCGTGCTGCCCTCTGCTGTTGGGACAGAGGCACCTCCTCCCACCCAGGATGTCCCTGAGGCCTCCCTATTTAGTCTCTCATTTCAAGGATCGGTGCACTGGAAGAAACCAAAAAAGGTCACCTAGCAGCCTGTCCCCGACAGGGCAGGGCCAACATAAATCACCCTCAGCAGACTCAAGGTCTCCACCAAGGCAGACGCTATAAATTTCTTTTATGAATCCACTCTGGGCTGCCAAGTCTTTTTCAGCACTAATAGGTTTGTGTCATGTCATTTTGCTTTGCTGCGATGTGCTGGTTTGTCAGCTGGAATAGCCGCGTGCTACCCACCCTCCTGCACTGGGCAGTGCTTACTCAAATGTGCCCGGTTCACGCAGTGGTGGAAGAGAGGCCTGTAGGGCACATTTTTGTATAACAGGATCACTCTTTCCGCCCTGCCTAGGGGCAACACCAGTTCACATAAAGGCCACGCTGGGTTTTCCTTCCCGCTTCACTGCACCCCTGCACTGTGACGCCTCCTTTTCAACCTGGCAAACGTCAAGTCGGCCAGAAGCGATGCTCACACAGCCCTTCTTGGCTGTAAGAGACTCCACTTACAGAGCTGCGTCGTTTCATCAGCTTTTGATTGATAGATGCTGATGAGCCTTTATACCCAGAAATGTGGTTTCTGGTCACATACGATGCTGTAACACACAGCCGCATATGCTGGTGTCCGTAACCTCGTGCGCGGCCACAGGGATCTGGAAGTCCGAGTCCCCTACTAGCTGAAGTGGTGGCGCACCCAAGCTGTCCACAGACCACCTCTAGGTTACGCCATGTCTTGTGTGCCTTTCCCCTTGACCTGATTTCAACAGCACTAGGACTTGTCGCAAGAATAAAGACCAACGGCCCTCAGCCTTCGCCATAGAACACGGAGCGAGTGTGGGGAAGAGGGGTCGAAGTTTACCAGCTTTTCCACCTCGGGCCAGGCCTGCATCGGGGCCAGACCACTCACCTGAGCGAGGATCTTATAGAGGGGCTCCAAGATAAACTCCACAAAGCTCCTCTGGGAGCTGCTGGTCGGGGCCTTTTTGGTGAACTTTCTCCTGAAGAGAGAACGAGAGTCATGAATATCCCCACAGGAAGAGGGCTGCGTCACCAACCCCCAGTCCTGAGTCTGCACAGGGGTCACGGGGAAGCACTGATGTGTATGTGATCGCAGGATCCCCAGAGAGATGTGAGGTGATGGTTCTCCGACAGCCCGGCGCAGGGCTGGGAGGAGAATCGCAAGAGAAGGCCCGGCTTGAGCTCGGGAGGCCAACCACTGGGGGGGAGAAGGGGGAGCTCCTGGCCAAGGCGTAGGAGCACAGCCCTCTAGCTACTCACGTCTTGGGGTTGAAGTAGATGTCACCCCAGAGTCTTTTAGCAAACTCCTGGTAATTGATGTCACCTGTAAGAGAAGTGACACGGGAATATGTTTGCTTTCTGAAGCCAGGGAAGTGACACAATCGTAATCTATTTCGATTTCAGACCGTTTTGTTTCGGCTGCCACGTCACTGGGCAATGTGAACACCTTCCTTTCAGGGTGCAGATCTTTGTCTTGCACACGTGCTGGCGGCACAAGAGCCACCACGCAGAGCTTCTCGAGGGCAAGAACAATGCTTACCACTGGAAGGGTTCATGTGACAAGCGAACATTTTGGAAACACAAATCCTTTGAGTCTCACAGACAGTACTAATCCCGCACTTGTGCCTGGACATGGGCAACACCGCCCTCCACCACACAGCACCTTCAGTAGCTCCTACATGCCTACGGCGCCTGGCGCCAGCCAGTCTTGTGTCGCCTCACACGTGGGACACAGAGTAAGGAAGCCTGGAAGAATCAAGGGGGTTAAAGATGGTGCTGGGGAAGAAGAGTGAAAATTAAAAGATCAAACAAAGCCATCTTGGAAGCAGCACAAGCAGAGACTGTCTCACCTGCTTTGGACATGCTTGTCAGGAGACAGCCCCGGAGAAGGAAAGGAGAGGAAGGCCCGCCACAGGATGGGCTGACACGGGGCTCCAGCACGGGAGTGACGGAAGGGTCGGCGCAGGAGCGGGCCGCTCTGTTCCGCTGTGCACGAGTCGCCATGGGTCAGAACCGACTCCCAACCCCCCACCTGCCTACAGGATAAAGGGTCCCCTCCTTCACCTAAGTCATGCTGTGAATATCGCAACTTGAACTTCTCTCCTGGGTTAAAACAGCCCACGGGGGCTGACCAGGCAAGGTCAAGACCAGCTGCCTCCTCTCCTCATCCGACATGTTTGCAATTCCTGGCTTCCTACTCGCCAACCCTCTAAGCCAGTGGTTCTCAACCTTCCTAAGCCGCAACCCTTTAATACAGTTCCTCATGCTGTGATGACCCCCCAACCACATTATTTTTGTTGCTACTTCATAACTGTTATTTTGCTACTTTTATGAATCGGGCGACCCCTGTGAAAGGGTTTTTTGACACCCACCCCCCCCAAGGGGTCTCCACCCACAGGCTGAGAACCGCTGCTTCAGGAATACTCCACCATGGGGTCTACCTGCCTGCCTACAGCAGCTCCCTGGCACTCAGCCCTTGCCACCTTCCAGTGCTGTTCGTCACTCTGTGGGACTCTGTCTACCAGCCAATTAAGTCTCTAGGAGTCAGGGATCGTTCATCATCACTCATAAGCCCAGCAAGGGGCTCCTGTCCTTTTACAGAAAGGTCACCCACAGCGATTCATGTTCCAACGCTGTGGCCTCAGTGTGGCAGGGCCACACGTGCAATGCAGGGAAGGGCTGATGGGACACTCTCCAACTCTGGAGGGTTTCTCAGGGCGCTGGTGTGGGCTCCAAGGTCGGGAAAGTAACAATCGTGGGGAAGAGGCCCAATCTCTCCTAAGGTTCCGAGAGATTTCCCATCAGAAACAGAACCAGGAAAGAGCTCTGGCTCTGCTTGTCATGCTGGTACCAAGGACATATGAAAAGACACCTCTATGGGCCCATGCACGAGAACTTCCATTCCCCCTCCTTTCTTAAAAGTCATCTGAAACACCCAGCAGAGACGCGTAAGGGCAAATGGTGACTTCATAGTACATGGATAAAGCCCACCAGGGCAGCTTCATAAGATGACTTATATTTTTAATAAAACCAGGCAATTCTTTGTGGCCCAATGCAGAATAAAAAACGGGGGAAATCACACACAGACAATATAATCTTGTTCATGCAAAATAACAGATGCAGAGAGCTATAAGGAAATGTTAATAAGGGTTATGGTAGTGAGACGATGGGCTAATTTTTCCTTTCTAGATTTTCTGCTTGAGACCATACTTGTCTACCATGAGCACAGTCTCAAAATGAAGACGCAGAGACGGCCAGCCCCAGCTTTATCGCCCACCAGAGCAGGCCACACTGAGGGGGCGGCAAGCAGGGCTCTGAGTGTGAGGAGAGCCACCCACCAAGACACCTCCCTGCAGGGAGGGATGGTCCCTGATGTGCATGAGCCTCTGGGTGTGTGGCTCCTGCAGGAATCTGGGTAATTGGGAAGGCAGAGATGGAGTTTAGTGTTTTCCTGAGCTGGAAAGTGGTCCCTGTGCTCTGGTGCTGTGGTACCCCCTTCAGTGGAAGGCCCAAGAAGCCTCATCTATGTGAGTCCATGGGCCTGAGAAAGCTCATCTATGTGAGTCTATGGGGCCAAGGAGGCTCATAGATGGGAGTCTATGGGCCCAAGGAGGCACGTATATGTGAGTCTATAGGGCCGAGGAGGCACACATATGTGAGTCTATGGGGCCAAGGAGGCACATATATGAGTCTATGGGGCCAAGGAGGCACATATATGTGAGTCTATGGACCTGAGGAGGCACGTATATGTGAGTCTATGGGACCGAGGAGGCTCCTAGATGGGAGTCTATGGGCCCGAGGAGGCTCCTAGATGGGAGTCTATGGGCCCGAGGAGGCTCCTAGATGGGAGTCTATGGGCCCGAGGAGGTTCATAGATGGGAGTCTATGGGCCCAAGGAGGCTCACAGATGTGACCACAAATCCAATGAGTTTTCAGGTAGGTCTGTAAAAGTTGTTACCAGGTGCTGTTTAGTCGATTTTCATTCACAGGAACCCCACGTGACAGAGCAGAGCTGCCCATAAGGTTTCCCAGGCTGTAATCATGATGGAAACAGACCAGCAGCTCTTGACCCTGAAGAGCAGTTTTGTGATTTCAAACCACCTCAGACAATCAGCCGAGTGGGTGGCCATGGGGTCAGCAGGGCTCCTTTAGAAAACTCAGAGGTACCTTGTAGGGGTTGGGGAGTGCTGGCCAGCCATCGACTAAGACCGATGCTATCTCTGCGAAGAAGCATTCTGTGGCTGGATGATTCCTACTTTACAAGCTCACTCATGTCTTTGTCCCTCAACCCTTCTCCTGGGCTACTGCTTAGGAACCAGCCAATTAGCCGAGAGTGAGGATCTAGAGCCCCCCTCAAAACACCCAAGGTGACACTAATAGGGGTAAGTGCTCCTCCGCACAGGGGACTCTGGCACAAGGCTGAATTCTGTGTCACTCAGCAGGAAAGGCATACAGGGCTCCAGGGAAGCTGGCGAGACAGGCTGCCAGCCGTCACTTACCAAAGGTGTCGGCATAGATCTTGGCAAAGGAGCCCAGCGTGAAGCAGATGCTGTACTGGGAGCTGGAGAAGCAGACGTTGCCCAGGAGCGGGGACAAGATCAGGTTCTCGTCAGTCGAATACATGCTGAAACAGAGTTAGGTGTCAGTCCGGTCCGGCAGGACACAAGGCCAAGGCTAAGGGTCAGGGAGGCGTGATTCGGCGGCCTCGCCAACCCTGACCCACAAAAGTGACATGACAATATGGAACTGTCCCCACAATCCCCAGAAACTAGCAGACTGCCCCGCACAGGACCTCTCTGCATGGTCATGAAGAAGTGCAGTGCACCGACAGACAGGGAGACCCAGGAGCCCAGGAAATAAACGTGAGGGGATATGAGAGGAATACGCCTTAGAGAACTTTTAATTTCACAAATTCAAACAGGCACCAGGTTAAGCGGTGCCTGAAAAACCAACACTGCTGCCTACCCCCACTGCCCCACTCTTCCCTGCACTGCCTCGGCGCCCTTGTGTTCACAAACTTGAACTGGTTGACTCCGAGGCTTCAGCGCTACACGCGCTCTGGGTGCAGGAACATGAATCCCAACACCGCGACTGGTAGCATGCAGGAGGCAAGCCCACTCCCTCACTGGTGTCTTGTTTGAGGGAATTGCTCCTTTTACAAGTGAAAGGCTCTTTGCTGCTGTCGGGATTTTGGCTTATAGCAAGTGATCCCACACGACGCAGTTCGACTGGGGGAGCGGGAAGTGGGGAGGGTTCCTGGCAGCAGACTGCCAGGGCTCTGGGAAAGCAGCTTTTAGAATGCCTATCTCCCATCTCAAAACGAGAGGCTTCCATTGCCATTTCCTGCTCAGAGATTTGGCATGGGGCCTCTTAACTTCCTGTTTTGGCAGAGGAAGATTTAGCCCCAACTCACTCACGAACTTAAAACAAACAACACAAGCCCCACACTATTGCTCCGTCTTTCAGGGCGCCGTGCACTTTCCGCTGGGCTCGGTGGGGAGACTGAGTGCTCACAGCCTCAGGCTGCTCCTCAAGGTGAGTCTGTGTGGCCAGGTAGCTTTGGGCCCTGTTCTCAGTATGGTGGGCAAGCTCCTTCCAGACCTATCAGTGGGCTTCCACAAGCCACTCAGAACATCCTTCGGCCTGCAAATAAACCCTTGAAATATGTCCAAAATACATAACTTCTTCAAAGCCAACCCCGGTCTCTCAGTGGCCTGCATATAAATCGCGAGGCCTCAGAAGCAGGAGCCATCAGTCTCTTCCGGTCACCGAGTCTGTGTCCACAGCGCCGCTAACACCCTCCCCACGCAGCGGGCTCAGGGCCTCATCAAATACGGTTCCATTTCTTGTAACAGCCCTTTAGGCAAAGCCTGCCCTTGTACAGCCGGGGCTTCCTGGCTGAAGGAGCTCCCCCAGATGCCCACGGTTGCTAAGTGGTGACCACAGCACTAAAGTGAAGGCAGCTGGGGCCGGAGCCCACCACCGACCTCCACCCACACCAAGAAGCCAGGTGTTCTGGAGGAACGTTTACAAAAGCCAAGAGTCCTCAAAGCCTGGAGACCCACACCGAGGGCCCTACCTTATCAAGCCGTTGACCTCGTCCACAATGTGGCGCAGCTTGTAGTAGGCGTCCGTGGGGGGCAGCTTGAGCTCCAGGATGAGCCGGTCAATCTTGTTGATGCACACCGTGACCGCCAGCCTCTCCTGCACCGCGTGCTTGATCAGCCGCTCCGTGTTGAGCATCACCTGAGAAACAGGGGGCTCAGAGAGCACCTTCTCCAAGGCAGGTGCAGGGAGTCCCGCAGGGCTGAGAAGGGAGCAGATGCCTGGTGACAGTGGGAGGGGATAAAGGCAGGCTGGGAAGGGCCTGCGGTATTGGACTGGAAGTGTGGGTATCGCTCAATGCGCCACACTCCCCATGGGCAGTGACCACACGCAGGGCCCGTCTCTCAAGGACAGTCCCCACTCAAAGGAGAAAGAGCTCCTGGGAGCAATGGCGCGTCCCAGCATCAGGGCAAGGAAACCACAAGGCGCAAGGTGCGTCTGGGACCTGTTTTTTTTTATTTTTTGCCTGAAAGGAAAGAAACCCAGACTCAACGCACAGCCACTGCATGGATGCTGGCTCACAGTGACCCTGCAGCGCAGCGGGTCTCCACCTTCCTCATGCTGCAACCCTCTCATACAGTTCCTCACATGGTGGTGACCCCCCCACCATAAACTTATTTTCATTGAAAAAAAAGAAAATGTTTTGAAAATGAGGATGGCAACAAATGTAAAAATGTGCTTGACACGATGGATGGATGGATGGATTGTGATGAGTTGCATAGGCCCCAATAAAATGATTAAATATAAAAAAATTATTTTCATTGCTACTTCATCACTGTAATTTTGCTACCATTATGAGTCTGGTGACCCCTGTGAAAGGGTCGTTTGACCCCCAAAGGGGTCGCGACCCACAGGTTGAGAATGGCTGCTGTAGTTTCCAGGGCTGTAAATCTTCATGGGAGGAGTAAGCCTCCAGGGAAAGAAGTGTTCTCTGAAGAAAGGAATGTGCCACCAAACTCAAAGAGAGCATTCAAAGGCAGAAGGCTTCCAGCTCATAAATGGGAAAGGAATGAAGCGAGGAAGACCAGCACAGAAAGAAGCCAGGACAGATCACAGGATGCTAACTGAGCGGGTGAGGTTTAATGAGGAATACACCACACAGGGGCTCAGGATTATCTCCCTACAAATTATTTATGAGCGGCAAAGGGGAAAACAGTAACTCTGCACTGATGAAACCTGGCCAATGAGGAGTGGAGGGGCAAGGCGACGTCGTGACTTCTGAGGGGGGTGCGCTGACAGGAGCGCTAAGGCCAATCACGAGGAAACTGAGAATCTCCAAACAGACCGATCTGCATGCTTCAAAACGGTCAATGCCACAAAACCAGAGAGCAAGAGAGGCTGAAGAGCCATTCCGATTCAAGGCAAGGAACCAAGTCAGGCCAAACTGCCGCCCTTGAGTGGGTTCCGACTCCCAGTGACCCGACCAGGCAGGGCCGAACTGCCTGCCCCTGGGGGCTTCCAGGGCCGCACAGCTTTACAGGAGTAGGACACCACTAGGAAGCTGGTGGCTTCAAACTGACCTGGGGGGTGGTCACAGACTGCAGAGCAGTGTTCAGGGCCCGTCGCCTACCAGCCAGGATCCAGCTAGTAGTCGAAGAGGACCCCCTCGGACATTACGACGATGAAAAGGAGGACATCTGCACACAAGCACCTAGCAAGGTGACACTAACGGCCTGGGGCCCCGAGGCGACAGCAGTTCTACTCTGTCCTACAGGGCCCTGCAAGTCAGCACTGACTGGAAGGCATGTGGCTGGGCACAGTGCGGCACATGACAAAGCTGACTCGGCAAGCCCTTCCCCTTCTTCTGAGCCGTTTGGGTGGACATTCTCAACAGTGTCCTAGGGGGGTCAAACTGGGGTAGACTCCCCAGTAGCTGAGGGCCTCTCTGAGGGAGAGAGAGCTGTTTAATAGCTGTTGTTGGGGGGACAGTACTGTTGCTGGGACTGGGGGCCCAGAGGGCTCTTACTGCTCAGAGGTCCCGAGACTCCAAGGTCCACCACTGTTGCTGTTGCCAAATTCACTGTCACATCAGCACATGAGCTTGACCAAGTGGCCACTGGGACAGGGCCAGCCCGAGCATCAAAGGTGGGGCAGTGGGAGTCACTGCTGAAGTCACAGGAGACAACCTGGTCCCCACTTCACCACCTCCTTGTTGTCCTTGGTTTGTTTTAAGTAGCTTGTTTTTATCACTATGGTTATGTAAATGAATGTCCTTGTTTTTAGGAAACATTGTGCTATCTAAACAGTTTTAGTTTCAAAAGGTTCAGGGGATAAAAATACACAAGTATGTGTGCCCATATACAGAGATCGAGAGAGACAAATTAGTGTACTTTGTTCAATTTTGACAACTTTTCATTAAGTTTGAAAAAATGGCTTCTAAAGGAAGTCCGTTCTTAAACAGGGAACCCTGGCTCCCCCTGGTGGGGATCTCGCTAATGACAACCCGAGCGAAGTTCACTAACCGTCTCACCCAAGCTTCCAGTTCCTAAGTGGGAAGGCACCCTGGGCCTCCAGTGTCTTCCTAGCTTTGAAAAATGCACTTCCACGGTAAGCCTACTGGTACAAGCATACTCTCCTAGCTCTCTTTTACTGTCATGTCCCTGTGTTTCCTGAATGACAATGGGACCCCTCACCTGGCCGTTCCCTGTCCATGTTACATTTGAACTTCATTTGCTGCCCGCCTTTCCAGAGAGAATCTGATCTCTCATCTCATGAGCGTTCCGTTTCCTGGCCCCAGGACTCACCCCTTCAGCAGCATCGATGAAAAGGACCACTCCATCCGAGATGCGCAAGCCGGCTGTGACCTCATCCGAGAAATTCACGTGTCCTGAAAAGCAAGCCCCAGGTCAGCGGCCACTTGTGGGGCAGGAGGATAAGGGAAGACTTACTGTAGTGAAATTGGAGACATCGGCAAAGCTTGGGAATCCCTTCCCCACCTCCTCACAGCTTCCTACAGTGTATAAAAGGCCACCACCCACCTTGAACCTCTGGGTGAAGATTCCCGTAAGTAAAAAGAGGCAAGTGCTTCACCTAGGAGGGCACAGCTCACGGACACCCTCACAGCCAGCCCAGTGTGCAGAGATGGGGGAGGGGGGGTGCTGCAGCCACGCAGGAGGCAGGATGAGGGCGAAAGCAGTCTGACTGCTCTCATTCCTAGAAGGTGCTGCAGGGACTAGGTTAAGGTGGGAGCCAGGCCCCACAGGTCTGAGGGTGTTGGACCCCAATGGCAGTCTTCTGCCCAAATCCAAATTTGCCTACTGGGAACTCTGCCTCAAGCTGGTCGTCTCCTGGTCACGACTTAATAGATGTTGAGTGAGTAAACATATGGATGAATGAGTGAACGGATGGGCAGATTGTGATTCCTCCAAAATGTCTTTTACAACAAGCACAACTCAGGTCTCACAACCCGGCTCAAATGATGTGTGCAATTTGGGAAATGTCTGCCCCTGGGTTACTGCCATCTGCCTGACGACAAGCCCCTATGTAACAATGTAAGTCATGTGAATTGGTCCTCGAAGCCACAGGCGACATGTGCTGCTTCCACGGGAGAGCATGCTCCCCACGGGGTGGCTGTGTCTCCCTGCTGTCTTCTTCCAAAGACTGAGGGTCCCTGACACATAACCCCCTGCCCCCAAGTCTCTAGGGTGAGGCCCGACACAGGTGGAAACGAATGCATCAATAAAGTTCTCTAAAACGTCTGAAATCATCGAGCGCAGAGAGTAGTGACCAAGACGCCAAGAGTGGATTCCCAGCGCTTGAAACACGACAGGGCCACATGACAAGGCCCGGCTGCTGCTCCCCTTCGCCCAGCGGCTCAGCCTACCTGGAGTGTCCATGATATTGAAGAGGTACGATTTGCCCTTGGTGTCTGGCAGGACCACCGTCACAGGGGTGCTTTTGATGCCAACACCTCTCTGGAAGTCAAAGAGAGTGGTGAGGACATGTCTGACGCAAAGGGGCCCATCCTGCTCTCGGGACTGGCCAGCCCCCGAGAAAGGACACTGAAGCCAGTGCAGGTGTGGTTTTTACCTAGATCTCCACCCAGAATGACTTGGAACACAAAATACCTGGGCTTGAAACATTTGTTTTTCCCCTTTTAATCTGGTTCAAATTCAAAAGGAAAGTAAAAAAAGAGAAACAACAAATGAACAACAACAAAAAAAAAAAAAAAACCAAGCAAAGCGCTATCAGAGTTAGCAGATGCCAGGGCTCTGGAATTTTCTCCTCCTGTTGAATCATTCACCTCTTAGAACACCAAACAAAAACTAAGGGTTGGGTAAGTCAAGAGAAGCCATCTGGGACATTTCAGTTTCTCTTTTAATGTAAATATTTTGCCCATTGTAAAGCTGCAACAGAGTTTTTTAAAATCAAATCAAACAAATCGACAAATGAATGTAAGACTAATAGGCCTCCTATCACCACAGTTGAGGGTGTGAAGAGCTGTGTTGCAGAGTTGACTGTGGCAGACAAAATTAGGTTAAAAAGCAATATCGTATCCCATGACCTCCTCTTTGATCCTTTCTAAAATTGTCTCAATTAAAGAGAAAAAAGGTAAGGGGGAAGCACATGCAGACCACACACAGGGTGTGACAAGCCTTGCTCTCGTGCATCTGCACTGGACATCTGTAGATACAGTTGGTTAAGTTTGGACCCACTTAAATTTGTTCTAGTTTTTAGTATTCCCCTTCTTTTTGAGACTTTTGTTTTACTTTTTTTTATTGCTACTGGTTTTTAAATGGTTCTCTGTATATGAAATGCAGGACAACTATATCTATAGACAGTAACTGGATTAATGGTCCCTTGGCAGGAGCGCTTGGGGCAAGGTGGGGTAGGGTAATCACAATGAGCACAAGAAGGAAGAAAATGCTCTAAAACTGATTGTGGTGATGACTGTACAACTCTTCTTAATATGAATGGACTATTGAATTATATGATAATTGATTTGTGAATTACAAGCAAATAGAACTGTTGAATTCTTTTAAAAGGGGGCAATAATAGGTGGCATTTGTTGATTGCTTATCTGATGCCAGAATTGTTCAAATTCTTTTAGGCTAACTTATTTATGTACTCAAACTTTCCTTCTTGTCACTTAAGAATGACAGAAAAAAGCAGGGAGGAAAGAGATGGGCCCAGAGAAAGAACAGACAAAGACAAAAAATCCAGGCAGACCAGGGAAGACAGAGCCACTCACCCACACACAGGCGAGCGCATCCGCGCACACACCTTTATGCAGCCAGAGAACCCCACCACCCGACGCCATCCTCAAAAAGACACCACTCAAAGGAGGTCACCGTACGCAGTCATCGTTGGGTCTTTAAGGGGCGATGCTGAGTTTCTGCACCCTTGTAGCCTAAGTAGGAGGACTGTGTAGTATTTCATTCATGAGGCCAAATTCAATCCTTGCTACACAAAACGTACCGACGCAGCTCTTTGCAAATTATGGACCAAGTGAACGGGCAGAATGGGGAAGACAAAGGAGTGTGAACTGGAGTGGGAGGGAGGCAGGGGATGGAGCAAGGCTCTCCCATGGGGGTGTCCCTCCATGCCCTACAAAGCTGTGGGGTCAAGTGCAGGTAACAGCCTGAGTCCCCAGGACAGACTTACCTCTTGCTCCGTGAAGAGGATGTCAGTGTAGCACAGCTAAAAGGAAAACCCAAAACAAGTTGTGGTTACCACCTGAATCCCAAATCCGTCCTTTATCCTATTTCCTCACCACCCTCCAATCCCGGGAGTCTGCCTAGAGGAAGAGAACAGAATGGGGTGGCCCCATGGCAATTCCAGACACTGAGACCAGTGCCCTCCCAGCTGAGAATCCCCTCTGGATGTGTGTGCTTGGTGGGGGCACAGGACAGGCAGGGGTGATCAGAGGCAGAGTTCTTCCAGTGGAAAGGAGACGCAGAGTCCACCTGGCAGACACTGGGCATTTACTGCACTGAGACCCACAGCCACACTGGGCTTCACTCAGAGGCACTCATGTTGCCCACGAAAACAACAAGGGCCATCGGACCACATTTCAAGGGCAGGCTATAAACAGCAGGACAGGAGAGAAGAGATGAGGCTGGGAAAGTCGGGATGGAGCCGAAAAGAGGGGGGACCCCAAGAGTGAACAGATCACCCCAAACACTGCAGGCTGGCACTTGCTCTGCCATGATCGCTTCCTGTGGGAGTTATGGGCAGGAGCGAACCCCCCTGTGTACTGTGAATGGCTCCTCCTAAACCCACCGCAGCAGCTCTACTTACATCCTGGTCGTAGCGCTTTCTGATTTCCGGATGCGTCTGCTCTATTAAACAATCGACAAAACACGTCTGAAAGGGAAGACAAGGTGAAGACCTGTCAACCACGAAGGCAAGTCCACTGGGCCCTTCCCTCAGCTCCCGAGACTCCCACACAATTCAGGGGTGAGGCGAGGAAGAAGAGAGCAAGGAGGACTTCGGGGCGGTGGAGGATCAAGGCTGAAGCCACAGGATTACTTTCAAATGAAAGATGCAATCTCTTTTGGACAGGCATCCCCCAGGAAATGAAAACTTATAAGAACCAGAGCAGGGCTCAATTTCCTCTCTCCTAGGCAAATGTAGACACACGGCTCAGACAGGCACATGGCTTAGGGATGGCTGGCCCGAGAGATGCTGGGTTTCACAGCAGGCAGGACGCCCCCAGCTGGGTGACCTCACGCTGCCACCACAGTGACACAGAGGACTGAAAGCGGAACAGGTACCCCAAACGTCTCACCTTGCCGTGGTGGAGATGCCCACAGAGGGTCACGTTTCTGATGAGCTCTGAGTTGTCCATCAGATCTGCCAAGAAACTGGACGGAGAAAGGGAAAGAGGAAAGGGACCTGGGCAAAAGTCTCCACTAAGGAGTGGCACGCAGACCACAGGCAGTTTATCCCAGGAAGAACTTTCCGACTGATTGGAGGGCGGCACTCAGGCTGGCTGAAACCCACCGCCACCAGGCCGGCCCTGAGAGGGAGCACTCTGTGCATGAACCGTCACAGGGCATTAACGAGAATGGGGGTGGGGGGTGCCCAAATGAAGACCCGCACCCACACAGCTACATGACACTGCCCCTGCAGCATCTCGGGATTCTCACTGATGCCAAACCCAACACCCCACCACCATCAGGCCGATTCGTATAGGGCAGCATCTGAGACGCTCAATCTTTATAGGAGCAAGCAGCCTCACCTTGCTAAGTGACTGGTGGTTTTGAAATGCTGAACATGAAGTCAGCAGCCCGACATGAACACGTGTAACCCACTATGCCACCTGGGCTCCTTTCACTGATGGTGGGGGGGAGGGCTGAGGCGGCAACGACTTTGCTTTTGAAATTGCTGGCAGGGCCAGTTCCCACGGCATCAAGAACCCGATTCCTCCATGAAGGTAAGCCCAGACAACCGCTGCCTTGATCAAAACCAGCCCCACCTTTTGTGCTCACCACCCACAGCAAGTTCCTTCAGAGGACTTTGGCTCAGAAGGCCACCCTCTAAGCGTGTTGATTTAAAGAGTCACCACGGAGATTCTGAAGGAACATGGAGAAAGTTCTGAACCACACCTGAGTGATGGCCAGGGAGCGGACGTTTTAGAAGGGACCTCGTTCTTGGACGTACATGATGTCAACATGTTTTTCAAACGAAACAGTCCCGTAACCCTAATAATAAGTCACCGGCACTTTGCTACACAAGGGCCTTAAAGGTACATCTCACCAGTGAAAATATTTTCAACACCCGCTGGCAGTGGGAAGCACTTAAGTGCGTGTGCATCTACCTGCCAGTGCCCTTCCTGCTCCAAATAGAGCGTTGCTTCGTCCTAAAGACCCTCAGTGAGCACCGCTGTCAAGCTGGCTTCGCCTCACAGCGGCCCTGCAGGGCAGAGTCGAACTGCCCCACTGCGGACAGACGGACGGACGCCGACCTGCCTTCCAGCAGCCGGGGCTGTAAGCACTGCAACTCCACGGCGCTTTCTGACAGTTTGACTGTCAGTCCACAGACCAACTATTCTGTTCCCTCTCCAAGACTGGCTTCCAACCGAAATGAAGACTGGACTACTACTAAAAATAAACACCAAAAAACAAACTGAAGGTTGGGAAGAAAAGCAAAGCACTGAGATCTAGACGAAGTTTAAGATAAAAATGGATATTCAGCCTAACTACCCCGTGGCCGTCGGAGCTGAAAGAAGAGGCGGAAACTGTTGGAAGGGGATTTTGCTCCCACGACCCACTGGCTCCTCCACTTACTCCATCTCGTACACCGTGCCGGGTAACGTCTGCTCCATCAGCGTGAATTTCTTGGTTTTCACGGGTTTAATGATGGGTTCTAGGAAAGGAAGAAGCTGGTGAGTGATGTGCTGGTGGGCAGCAAACATACAAATTCGGAGCTGAATTCCACTAGACCAAGCTTTCAGAATATATGATAAATGACATCAATTTATTTCATTCTCAAAGATCACTCAGACGTTGAGAAAGTTCTGGGAACTGGGTTTGCCATGAAAGTGAAGGATCTTTTGTGATAGTTACATGATTTCACGCCAACTTGATAAGTAGGTTACAGGTGTAGAGTCTAGCCTGTCAATCAGGTCACAGCCTGATTGATGCTTCCTTGTGGGTGTGGCCTTTTCCGGAGGATTCTGGGACTTCCTCTCTTCCTCCCTAGAGGCCGGACACACTCTCTCTGCTTCACATTCCTGTTGACAAGCCACACGGAACCACACTGATGGCAGCCAGAGCCCTGGAGATGTGCCCACTGCCATTGGATCCACAGGTCTTTCCACCCACTGGCCTGCAATCTTCCTGCATTTGGCATCATTGCATGTGCTGCGTGAGTCTGAAGAGGAATTCAAGGGCTAACACTGGACTTATGGGCTAAAATCGAATTTAGGGACTTGATTTTGACTGGGGAGTGATGTTTTATTGATGCATAATTGCTTCTTGATATAAAATTCACTCTTACACATCTATGAGTGTCAATGACTTTGTTTCCCTAGTCAACCCAGACTAATACAACCTTAAACTGTGGCCTGAGGAGTTTGACTTCATTTTGAGGCAGGCAGGGAGGAAAGGGAGAGAATGGATACAAGCTATGGTCAATGTCCATTCGCAATCTCCCCTTGTGGTTACCAAGTGCAACCGTTTTCCAGAACAATGATGATTACTGCTGCTAGCCACCACCAAGTCAGCTGCCGACCGGGGTGGCCCCAATGCAGAGCCGTGTGCCAGGCCTGGCTTCTGTGGAGCCCCAGCGTAAGATGAGTCACCAACCTTGGCTGATTGCAAACGAATTATGCCACCCAGGCTTTGGAGAATTATGAAAGATGTAGGAAATAAACATGAGATTGATCTTCAAGCACCTAACAGAGTCAGATCATGAGAGAACTTACTGTATATCCTCGTGTATAAACCAGGTTTTCCAGCACATTTTAAATGCCATTTTTTGTGGTAAAATTAGGGGCCTCGGCAGATATTCGGGTCGGCTTATACTTGAGTATACGCAGCATTTACTTAGTGACAAGCTGAGAGTTGTGAATTTTAGAACTGGCTAAGTCTAAATATCGAAACGGTACCTGCTAATTAGTTCACTAAACTTTGACGACGGAGATGGAGTTCTCCGGTTGGAACTGCGTCCCCCAGTGGGAAGCCAGGTCGAGGCTGTTGGCAAGCTGAGCCAGCAGCAGCTCCCAACTCACCTGTGAGAGGCTGGGTGTCCTCCTCCTGGACGATGGTCTCCACCTCGGGGCCATACACCTCCTCGGCCGTGGGGTAGTACTTCTTGTCCTCATGCAGCACCACCTCCATCCCCGGGTGGTCATCATCATGATCTCCGATGTCATCGTCGTCGTCATCATCATCCATCTGAAAGCCAGAGGGAAGGTGGCTGTGAGAGGCCCGCCCTTATGCAGCTCCACGACAGGAGCGAGATTCGGGCGTCTCACGCCAGACAGCGTCCCAGTTTGGGCACGATGCTAACCAGTCAGCAGGACAGGCCCCCTACCTCCTGCGTGACCCTTCACAAAGAAAAGCCACTACATCAGGACTATGGACGGCTCTCCTGGGTCAGAAGGGCTCCTGCAAAGTGGGCGCCAATGGTCACAAGGAATAACGCTCCTGAAGCAGCACAAGGTGCACCGTCAGACCCCCTTGCAAGCAGGGCAGAGAGCAGGGAGACTGGAAAACAAGCCCGCCTCTTTACAGTTCCCAGTGAGAGTCAGGGTTAAAACACACACCACCTTTGTAGCCTGCTGTTTCCAGCTCAGGGAATTCAAGAAGACAGATGAAAACTATCAACAATGCGCATGTGTGCACCTACGCTTTTGACACGCGTGAGGGCCGCTGCAGCCTACCCCTTATTGGTCACGCCTTACTTCTGGCACAAACGCCACAGCGCTGTTCCTCTCTGGGGACACTAATTTCTTACTGAGGATCAACTTCCAGGAGCAAAGCTGCTGGGCCCAGGTCGTCCTGCCCAGTGGGCTGAGGGAGAGCGTGCTGCACCTCCTGGACCTGGAGTTTGAGGAGAGGGGGTGTGGTCCAGCTGCCGGGCATTCAGTCAACAGTCACTTTCTCAAATCACATTGATTAAGGGTAGGGTTGCACCCCCGATCAATATCCCTGCTGTCAATAATTTGCACACCTGTAAAAAGATGAACTGGTGAAAGTGTGATAGCTACAGTCACAAGGTGGCAACAAAGGAGCAGGTGTGGACATGGCTGTGTGCCCGCAAATACCTCTGCGAACCGCTGTCTTTGTCTGGATCTGTCGGCGTGAGTTCGTGGGCTATTCCAGTTCCCTGGCCTGACAACCTGCTTAGAGCACTGTTCTCCCTCCCAGTTCAGGGGAGAGGCCTGGGGTCTTACAATGACCTGGGGCAACAGAGGAAGGCTGACTCAGGGATGGATGAGGAGGTGGCAGGTGTGGCTAACTGCCTCTGTGAACAATGGTCTCCACAGCTGGATGGAGCCTGCCTATCATTACTGAGCATTTCTATCTAAGAATCTTCATCAAAGGGAGAAAAGTGCAGAAGAGAATGCCACATTTTCATGGACTCTAGACTTTCTGAAACCATGGAGATTGGATAAAGTCCAGAAACTACTGCTCTAAGAGAACCTCAAAACCTTAGACCAAAAATATCCCCTGAAGAGGGAGTGTCTTAGCTCGGGCACTGTGCTCTTTTAAGATCTATATGGGATTGCATAGGAGCCCGAGTGGCATGGGGGCTACGTGTTGGGCTGCTGACAGCAAGACCAGTGGCTCTGCAGGAGAAAGATGAGGCTACGACGCCTGTAAAGAGTTAGTCTCAGGAACCCAGAGGACCAGTTCTACTCCGTCCTAAAGGGCGGCTGAGTCGGGATCAAGTCGACGGCAGAGTCTGGTTTGATGTGAGGTCAAATTGACAAGAGCGACTGGGAAGATGAGGCAGGGCATGCAGGGGCCGTGAGTTTATCAAGGAAGCACTGGGACAAGGAGACTGAATGCACAACTAACTCAGCGAGGGCGCTCAGAGAGGGCGCCCAACGCGCCGAACTGCACATGGAGAGTGTTGAACTGAAATACGCTCAGCTGTGAACGTTCTCCACAATAGCAACAAAACACTAACATTTCTCAAAGCCCTCCACTATTGATGAGCACTCACCATGGGCCGGGCCCTCTACTCCTCCGCCACTATCCTACAATGGCCCTCACATCAGGAGTTAATTGTCCAGGAGTAGGAGAGCGTCACACCCATCTCCGTGTTCCATCACAGAGCGGACCCTGGCCATGAAGGAATGTACTCTTTCTACGGCTACATTCCATTCCTGTCCCTTTGAACATGCTCCACTGCATGGCCCTCAGGCACAAAGCAGCCCATCTCCCCAATGGAAATTCAGCTAGAAGGTTAATCTTTATAAATGACATCAAACCCACCTCCTTATAATTATTGCAACCATTGGTCATAGGCAACATTGCCAAAAAGTCCTTCAGATAAGCATGAAGCAGCTACACTTTATATTCTGCCAGTCTTTATATGCAAAACAACCTGGTTTGACTCATTCATTCAACATATTTACTGTGTCTGTACTAGAAATGTCAGGCACTATTCTAGGTATTGACAATATAGTGACGTGTATTGACAACATACACATGCATGTATGTGTATTGTGTGTGTGTGTGTGTTGAGAACGTGTGAGCAAACACCTGAAGGGATAGAGGGCTTAAACCTGCGAACAAGCAGTTCAGCAGAATGAAACAGCAGCACGTGCAAATGCCCCGAGCCAGGCGTTGGCGTCTTGGAGGATGAGCAAGGAGGTCGGTACGGCTAGAGCGGAGCACGCTGGGAGAGGAGGATCAGCTGAGGTCACACAGGAGCTTCTGGATCATTCTAAATAACTTGGTGCTACTCCTTTAGGGTAGTTAGTGGCTCTCAACCAGGGGTGAATTTGCCTCCTCCCGCCAGGAACAGTTAATAACCTCTCAAAACATTCTGGCTGTCACACTGGGTGTATGTTGAAGGAGAGAGGGTGTTTGCTACTGTGATCTGGTAGGCCGTGGGCAGAGACGCTGCTAAACATACAAAGGACAAGGCCCACAATGAAGATTTTCTTCTTCCTTCCCAAAAGAGTTGCCAGGCTGAGGAAGCCAAGGATTTTGAGCAGGAGTGATAGGATCCAATTTCTGTTGACTCTGATTCCCACCTGGAGGGGCAAAGGTGGGAGGAGGGCAATCAGCTAGCAGGCTACTTGCAGTGGTTGGGACCAGAGTGGACGCTGGGGAAGAGAGATGGAATTCTAGATGTTTTTAAGGTACATTCACAGACAGTTTCCAATGAGTGAACTGTGTGTACGAGACGAGAGAGAGAGAGAGATTTTGAAGTGAGCAGTTGGAGGTGGCACTGTCCTTACTTAGAGGAGAGGGGCTGCAGGAGGAGGCTGGCCGGGAAGCTCAATAGTAGGGTCTTACATAAACGAAGTCTGAGAGTGCCTGGGAGACATCAAGGAGGAAGCTGGACCTCCAAACCTGAGGTCCAAGAGAAACGTGTGAGTGAGACACGAGGGGACTTCAGAACGTTCATGGAAAAATGGAATGCAGTGATAATGGAATGTCCCACAAACTTGGTGAAGTCCCTGCATAGAAACCTGAGTGGGCTAAGACCTTCTAAAGGGTTTCTTAAACAGTCCAACTGATGATTTTGAACTGCTGACCTGGCGATTAGCAGCCCAACACTGACCCCGCAGCGCCACTGGAGGGCTGAGTGTGAGCACCATGGAGAAGAGTGTAGGTCGAGAAGAGGATGAGGAGTGGGCCAGCAGAGTCCCTTAGCGGGGTGAGAGGCTCCATGGAGAAGGAAGAGGGCCGTGCTGGAAACCAGGGGAAGAGGGTGTTTTGGGGAGGGAGGAAAGAGGGAGGGAAGGATCAGCTGTGTCACACGCTATCGACAGGTCTGTACAGGTAGGGTGAGCCCTGGGAACTGACTGTTGGATTTAGTGGGGCGAGGTCCCTGGCAACCTAGGTAAGAGCAGTCCCTGTGTGAAGAAGGCCAAAGGCTGGCGGACCGGGAGGCTATTGGAGCCAGAAGGTGTGCAAACTGTGCACCCTTCAGAATAACAACCTTGTGGTGCTTAGTCAAACTCAACACACAAACCCACTGCCATTGAATCAATTCTGAATCATGGCATCCCTACAGGGCAGGGCAGAACTGCCCCTGTGGGTTTTCTAAGACTGTCACTCTCTACACGGAGTAGAAAGCCTTCCCTACACAAGATCTCACCATCTTTAAATTCCATGTTCCCATGAACTTTTTGATGTTCCCTCATATAAATACATACATAAACATACTCCTATGATCACTCCTTGTGCTCTTGGGAAGTTAAGCCAAGGACACTGGCCCCAGGTACAGAAAGGGACACATCTGGGAATGGTCACTGCAGTCGTCCTGCGAGAGAGGAGCCCGGTGGTGGGTAACCTGGGTGCAACCACCACAAGAGCGAGACCCGCATGCAGCAAGCAGGGGGAACCGAGCAGCTGTCAGATGTCAGAGAGCCACAACAGCAACAGGGAAGATCCCCAAACCACAGGCCCCAGTACAAAGTCAGAAACCACCTATCATTTACTTATAGACCCAAGGCAACCAACGCAGCTCACACAAACACAAAGGAACACATGTACATCCCAAAGGCACTCTGAGCACAGGAATGAGAATGCAAACCGGATTATAAACAAAAGAGCAGAGTTCAGGGCAAGCAGGAACCAAAGGGAACAATTGCTTCCGCCCGAGCTGACCTGAAAGCAAATATTCAGACTGCCTACTCATTCTCTCTCTGTTTTGGGGTGGTTTTTTTGGAGGGGGCTGCAGGGGGAGGATATTATTCACATACTCTATAGTGAGCCCATTTAAAGTACACAGCTCAATGATTTTTAATACAGCCCCAGAATTGTGCTTAGGACACCCTCATTGAGCTTAGGACATTTTCTTCCCTCCAAAAAGACATTCCATGGCCTTTAGCAGCCACAGTTCCATCGGGCCATACCCCTCCCTGCCAAGTGCAGGGGCTCCCACCTATTCTGCCTCCTGCCTCTCCTGGTGCCTCCTCCTCTGGGAAGTGAGCAAGGAGGCAGGCCAGGGTTAGCTTGGAGGAAGGGGAGATAAGGTCCCGTAGGAGGGGGAAAAGGGCAAATACAGGGGGCAGGGAGGCAGGTTCTAGGGAGGTTTGATAAGTTGAGTTAAAAGTGATCTAGAAACAATAAGGCCCACAGGGAAGAAGCACATCAGCCTATCCCAGCATGATCGCTGAAGACAAAGCAGGTACATAAGCAAATGTGGTGAAGAAAGCTGATGGTGCCTGGCTATCAAAAGATATAGCGTCTGGGGTCCTATAGACTTGAAGATAAACAAATGGCCATCTAACTGAGAAACAAAGCCCACATGGAAGAAGCACACCAGCCTATGAAATCACGAGACATTGAGGGTATTAGGTATCAGGCATCAAAGACCAAAAAAAATCATAGCATTGTGAATGAGGGGGAGAGCAGAGTAGGGACCCAGGGTCCATCTGTGGACAATTGGACACCCCCTTGCAGAAGGGCCATGGGGACGAGATGAGCCAGTCAGGGTGCAGTGTAGCAATGATGAAACATACAACTTTCCACTAGTTCTTGAATGCTTCCTCCCCCGACTATCATGATCCTAATTCTACCTTACAAATCTGGCTGGACCGGAGGATGTACACTGGTACAGATAGAAACTGGAAACACAGGGAATCTAGGACAGATGAACCCCTCAGGACCAGTGGTGAGAGTGGCGATAGCAGGAGGGTAGAGGGAAGGTGAGGGAGAAAGGGGGAACAGAGTACAAGGATCTACATATAACCTCCTCTCTGGGGAAGGATAGCGGAGAAGTGGGTAAAGGGAGCGTTGATGGTGTAAGATATTACAAAATAATAATAATTTATAAATTATCAAGGGTTCATGTGGTAGGGGGTGGCAGGGAGGGAAGGGAAAAACTGAGGAGCTGATACCAAGGGCTCAAGTAGAAAGTAAATGTTTTGAGAAGGATGATGACAACATATGTACAAATGTGCTTGACACAACAGATGTATGGATGGGCTGTGGTAAGAGTTGTATGAGCCCCCAATAAAATGATCTTAAAAAAAAAGAAGTGATGATCTAATATGCAAACCCCCAATAAAGGGGAGCTGATATCAAAGACTTCAAAAAGGGGAGTTGATATCAAAGACTTCAAGGAGGAAGAAAAGAAGAAAATGTTTCAAAACTGAGGGTGGCTGCAATTGTACAATTATGTTTGATCTAACTGAATTATGGATTGTGATAATATCTTTAAGAACTCCCAATAAAATAATTTTTTAAAAAAGAGAGATACCAGCTGGGGACAACCAGCCTATAAAATAAATAAATAAAATGTAAACCCCCCGTACCTAAGTCACAATAAAAAGTAAACAAAATAAATCCACAAAATAAAATGAAATAAAAATCATTTCCCCAGAGACGCATCTTGGTCATCTTGGCCAGGAATGATTTTTCCTTATATATTACTAAGATGGCATTTCCACACTCCATCGAGTTGATTCGGACTCATAGTGACCCTATAGGCTAGGGCAGGGCAGAACTGACCCTGTGGGTTTCTGAAACTGTAACTTTTTATGGGAGTAGAAAGCCTCATCTTTCTCCCGAGAAGCAGCTAGGGGTTTCGAAAAGCTAACTTTGCAGTTAGTAGTCTAACGTGTAACCCACTATTCCACCAGGGCTCCTTGGACCATGGCAATGAGAGCACTTCAATGGCACTCGTCCTTCCGCACCAACTCCCCTAGTCAGCAGGAGGTTCCTTGAGGAACCTTGGCCGTGCCTGTATCAGGATACCTCACACCAAAACAAATCCAATCCCCTGCCGTTGAATCGATTCCAACCCTACACACGGTTTCCAAGGTTGTGAAGCTTTACAAAAGCAGGCAGCCCCATCTTTCCTGAGGAGCAACTGGTGGGTTTGAACCATCAACCTTGCAGGCCAACTCTTACCCCACAGCGCTGCCTGGGCCCCTTTGCATACTTCGATTATTGCATTGTTGATGCAGAATCAACTTGATAGCAATGACTTCAGGTTTCTGTTCTGTTTTTAATATTACATGTACGTTTCATAAATGTCTTCCTATCTTTACCCAAATCACTGATAAAAGGTTGAAAAGGACAAGGCCTGGGACATGTCATGAGAGCTCTGGAAATGATTCACTAATCAATACTCTCTGGATCTCCTTGTTCAGCCAGCTGTGGCCCCTAATTGTACAATGACCCTGCCCATGAGCCTTCTGCAAGGGCATCAGACATGCGGTTCTCTCCATGGGACAGAGTGGAACCCGCAACTTAGACAGACCCGAGATAAATACAAATACTGCTCAAAAAGGATGCACTTTTAAGCTTCTTGTGCAATGAGAGATAATTTTTAAAAAATATATAAGATATGTTTTGTTAAGAAAAGCTGGTTGAAAGTCTTCCATAAAAGACTCTTTAAAAGCTTTGCTCAAATAAAGATACCACATGTCCACAACAAATCTGACCTCCACCTCCATCTACATCCACAGAGAACATTTGTATTAAATGGGTACCAGCCAACAAGACTAGAAGAAAAGGCAAAACAAACTCACCATCGCTCCGAAGTGTTCAACAGTCATATCCGAAAATTCCTGCCCTAAGTTTACCGTGGATTTACATCATGTTTCCTAGAGCCCTGGTGGTATAGTGGGTTACACATTGGGCTGCTACCTACAAGGTCAGCAGTTCGAACCAACATCCGCTCCCCAGGAGAAAGATGAGGCTTTCTAATCCCATAAAGAGTTACAGTCTCAGAAACCCACAGCAACAGTTCAACTATATCCCATAGGATTGCCAGGAGTCCGCAGTGCCTCGATGATGGTGAGTTTGTTTTTTGAAGTTTTGTATTACTCTGTAGCTTTCGGATTTAAAAAACAAAACAAAACATGGGTGGTAGTTTCCAGAGCAGATTGGTTTTCCATTCAATAATTCTTACACGTTTTGTGACTCTGCCCACAATCCCAATGCAGCTGCACTCTCCTCACCCACCCCCTCCGGCGTTTACCACTCCCCTTGCTCTTCTTTCCTTCCTCCTGCCTCTGAGCCTTATCCCTGGGCGGGCAGTGCTGCCCTTCTGATCTCATACTGCTGAGCCTGTAGTTTCTCAAAGGCAGCACTGTACTGCCATTTCCAAACAAGAGTTTCCTGATCCAGCTTCTAATACTGCTGCTCTCCCCAGTTTCTCAGTTCACTTCTGCAAGGTTATATAATCCTCTGGGCCTAGAGACTCAAGTGCCTAAGAGTGGCACAAACTGGTAAGAGCATGCTGTTAACAGAAAAGTTAGCAGTTCAAACCCACCCAGTAGCCCGTAGGAGAAAAGCCAGGAGGCTCCCTCGGTTAAGATTACAGCCAAGGAAACCGTGCAGGGCATGTGTCCTACTCTCAAAAGTACCAGACAACAAAACTGCAAGATGCTCTTTTATCTCCCATGGATGGCTTGGATTTCTTTTTTCCAGGGTTTGTTGTTTTTTTTTTTTGGTACGAAGGACATTCTCTGGCTGGAGAAGACGACAAAGGCAGCCAGGATTTGGAGTCTGCTTTTCTACTTGCGTTTGTGAACATCACATCTTCACTGCTAAGATGTGGGCCCACCCGCTTCTTGCCTTCTTGGTTATCTTTTATGTTTTTGTTTCAGTTCTTGCTTAGCTTGTTCTAAATATTGCTAAAACATACAAGGCACCTTTGGTGTCTTTGAGAAAAGTGGACTTTGCTTTCCTGTGGTGCCATTGTTATTGTCAAAAGGCAGGTCAGGTAAAGGAGACTCTTTTAAAGCTCACATTACCAGGCGACCTCGATGATGAAACTTCATTTCTGAACTGCCATAGCTAAACTGTTTTAGGGGCAATACAAGTCCCAAATAAATCAGTATAACTAATAGAAATGTACACAGTGCATTATCAGAGCCCAAAGGCTTCTATATTTTATTATTGGCCCCCCTTTTCTTTGATTTTTAAAAGAGAGAGATAAAAATGGCAATATACGTTCATTACCTCATCAAGATCTTTGGCTTCTCTGCCCAGTTCATCATCTTCTTCATCGGAATCAAGCTCTGGTCCAATATAATTCCCAAATTCATCATACAAGTCAGTATCCATGATGCTAAAATGGAAGGAGAGAAGGGTTAGATGCTGGTAAGGCAGTCAAGGTATCCCACGACGTAGCCTCACCTGCATAGCTGACCAGATGCCTTCACAGCCCTCCCATCCAGGTACACTGGCCTACTGACTGCCGCCCTCTAAGTCCTATACTAGGCCCGTTTCCCGGTCATGTTCATTGTTTACATACCCTCCCCTCATTTTCTTTTTTTATGTGAAAGGAAACTTTTATTTTAAAAGAATTTAAAAGAAGAATTTCAGGGAACAATGCAAAACACCCTCTTTCCTAATTTACTTTAGATTAAGCTGCCAAAACATGGCATTCCCAACTCCTAATATTTCAGTGCAAGAGTCAGAACACTAAGACCCACAGACCAAAGATGGCCACTGTCTGTCTTTGTACCAGCCACGAACTAAGGCTTCTTACATTTCTAGAGTTGGGGAAACTTGAATTATATAGGTAAATTAGTTAAATAAACTGCAACAATATGTCTAGAAATAAAGTTTCATTGGCACATCCCCACTCATTCATTTATATTACTTATGGCTCGTTTAAGGGCCCCTGGCGGCACAGTGGGTTATGCTTTGGTCTGCTAACCGCAGGTCAGCAGTTCAAATCTGCCAGCTGCTCCGAGGGAGAAAGATGAGGCTTTCTACTCTCATAAAGATCTGAAATCTTCTGTTCTATAAGGTCTATGACTTGGAAATGACTAAACAGCGGTGAGTTTAGTTTTGAGGGGATTTTTTTTTTGTTTCTAAGGTTCCTTTAAAGTGTTTCTGGGTGGCACAAATGTTAAGCATCTGACTAGCGTTTGGCTGCAAGGGAGGCAGTTCAAACCAGCCCACGGGCGCCTGGCGATCTGCTTCTGAAAGGGCAGCCTTGGACACCCTGTGGTGTTCTATTCTGCACGCATAGGGTCACCAGGGGTTGAAACTGGACTCCTTGACGACCAACCATGCTGCCACCAACCTTTGAATCGTCACAGCATCTACTTAACTGCTCTGAGAGGCAATTACCCGGACTAAGTACTGCCGCTGTGTCTCCCCAACAACAATTTAAGCAAAGCCTTCTACTGACTTCGAACAAAACAGTACATATTTATTGAATGAATGAATGGACGACTCCACCAAGGCACAAAGCTAGCTGACACTCGCAGGTGCACAAAGCTGGTGTACGACTTTTGCTGCCATTCTCACCGGCTTCCCACTGAAGCCCACCAGAAAACCAAATTGAGAGGAAGAGGAAGGCGACCCAGCAGGAAAAAAATGAAAGAAAGAAAGACGGAAAGGGACTAGACCGTGGGAGCGAGACCCCTTAAGAGCTTTTACGGCTAGGGGGCATTCGGGCAATGCGGGAGGGCGGGCTCTTTGAAGGGACCCCCTTTCCGCTCCGGGCCTCCGTTTCCTCGTCGGTACAGGAAAGGTGGGGGGCAGACAGCACATCACGTCTCTTTCCTACCCGATGGTTCTTTACGTTCCCATCCCACCCGGGGCGACTCTCCCGCTCACCTCCCGCCTGCTCGGCCAGGAGCCCCAAGGCCGCGACCAGAGACCGCGCTTCCGCCGCGCTTCCGCCGTCGCCGCGCCGTCCGTCCGGAAGGACCCCGCGGTCGCGCGCCGCCTGGGAGGACAGCCTCTGCCTGCGAGCCGCTCGGCACGGTGCTTGCCGTAGACCAGGAAACGGAAAGGTGCGTGACGGGTCCCAGCACTAGGGCTTTTGCTGTCCCAACGGAGAGTATGGCTTGAAAAAAAATTTGAATCTGATCAGGCGGCTCGGAGACACTCCGAAAAGAGGGCCTTCGGGAAGATCACGTGGGCGGGCTGTTGCGATCGTTGCTAGGCAACCGCCGCCGCTGGACGTTCAACTGCGCCGGGTTGCTCTCCTGGCCCGGTGTTTCAGGGGGTTCCCCAAAGAAAACAAAGTGTCTGAGACCCGAACTGCTGGGGTGAAGGGCCCGGTGTCTGATTGGTGTTGGGGCGGGGGGCCGGCGGCGGAAGGGTTAGTTGTGCTCCCTGCTCAATTGCTGGAGAGGGATTAGAAATTGCGGGACCCAGGACGCCCGAGTTCAGCTCCTAGGCTGACCGGGCCTAACTCCTCTAGGCGTTTGACCTTACGGAGCTGGGACTGGGATGGTAGAGGGGTTGGACGCCGACCTGGTTCCCTGCTCTGAGGCTGTTGGTGACTCCGCCACAAAATGTAGCCTAATCCGCTATGAGGTTCAGATAGGTCTTGCAGCCCAAACAAACGAAAATCAGACTCGAACCGATATGCATAACCTGCCTGTAAGAGAGGGTCGAAAAATAGATAGATAAAAGAGAGAGGGTCCATCAGGCTCGGATACACAGAGGCCGCAGAATCCTAGGCTGGACAGAGGGCTTTGAAGACGTATCATTGAGCCACTTCCTCTTCTTGATTTCCTGCTACGACATTGTGTCTGGTTTGGGTGGAAAAAAATACCCTTTCCCATTAAGGAAGTTTAATGCAGCCTGGGATTTTACCCTTGAGTTCAGCTTTTGTGGGAGGTCCTCTGGCCCAACAATGGGTGACAGATGAAGAAACTGAATCCTGAGATCCAAATGCTTCCTAAGCCAAAGCACCCCCAAAATTAACATAGGCTCCAAACGGAAAGAGTCCCTTACTCTATTTGTCAGGGAGAACAGGTCTTGTACAAATGCCCACTGTGCCACTCAGCTTCCCTCTGTAAAGTTACCCCCCTAGATAGCCAGAGAGCTTTTAAGGGGTGGGGGAACTGGCAAAGGATCCAGCTTCCCTCTGATTTTGACCGATGTCCACTCCCTCCGCCTTTTCAGGCACAAACCATGGAAAGGAATAACATCATCGACTTCAAGTCTTTGGAGAAAGAGCTGCAGGATGCCCTCGCTGCAGATGAGAAGTACAAGCGGGAAAATGCTGCCAAGCTGCGGGCGGTGGAGCAGAGGGTGGCTTCTTATGAGGAGTTCAGGTTGGGCTCACTGCCTTTTCCCTGTTCAGGGGGACTGTAGCAGATAAAGGCAAGGGTTCTGGAGTCAGACAATTCTGGGCCTCAGTTCTGACCTCACCCCCTCTTTTGCTGTGTGATCCTGTACAGACGACTTAGCCTCTCTGAGCCTCAGGTTTTCACGTATACCATGAGAGCAGTTGTAGTGATTAAGTACAGAAGACATGGCTGAGGCCTGTCAACTGATTCTTATTTTGGTCATCTTGACTTGTGTCTGGTTTCCTACTGCTGCAGTAGCAGAGCACATACGTGGGTGGCTTTCATGAGCAGAAATTAAAAGTCCAAAGCAGAGTCTGTCTGGGTTGATTGCCTTCCTCGGATCCTGGGTGACCCTCACGTGGCCACGCCTGTCTTCCCAACGTGTCCCTGCTGCTGTGTCCGATGTGCTCTTTGTATAACTGAGATGTGATTGGGTTTGGACACGCTCTACACTGGTCTGACCCGTGCACGTAACTGCACATAGCGTCCTTCCAGACAGGAGCACCTCCACGAATACGAGGGGGAAGATTCCACCGCATATTTTGAGACACACAGTCCAATCCACACAGCCTGCAGACAGATGCAGCCTGGATTTCTAGCAGCACGAAAGCTCACCATCCACCTCTACCCTTGGCCCACAGAGGCATCGTCCTTGCTTCACATCTGAAACCGCTGGAGCGGAAGGACAAGATGGAGGGGAAGAGAACCAGACCTTGGAACTGTCACACTTCCCAGGGAAGCACCTCCCAGGATCAGGCCACTGAAATCTTCCAGGTGGGTAAGGCCCAGCCTCTGTCGCCCACCAAGCCCTCTCTGCCCTCAACTTCCAAACTTGTCTCGTCACCACTCTACCTCCGCCCTCTTTCTCACGGAGCTTCCAGGCTCTCATCTCAGAAAGCAAAGCAGCCAGTGACTGATGAGGCTCAGTGAGCAGGGCTGGTCAAGTCAGAAGGGTGGACTGGAAAGACCCCCTTCAGCCAGTTTTCACTTCGATTCCCAAAAGAGGTGTGGGTTTCTTCTCCTCCAGCTGTATGGAGTATCGTTTAATACCCTGTGGACAGTCTACTTGACAGAGTACATGCAGTATAATGGCCTGTGGACATGGCAAACTGCCCTGTTGCAGTGCCTGAGGGACACTCAGCCAGTCAGGTCCATGACCTTCATCTTGAGAATCTCAAATCGTGGCTTAGTGTTCCTTAGGACCCTCCAGCCCTGGCCCAGCCCCAGTGCCCCATCTGAAAGGGAGGTCCACCGGAGCCTTCCCAGCACTCAGAGAGCAGGGCCCGGCTAAGATGAACCGCCCCCCTGCCGTCCCTCACTGTCCCAAAGTAGCTGGAGGGATCAAGCGAGCTCTCTGGGATCCCTTTCCTTCTTCCTCTGTGATCTAGGCGAAGCCTCTCCTCCAGCCCGAGACCTCAGCAGAGTTCTACCGCGACTGGCGGCGACACTTGCGAAGTGGCCCAGAGCGCTACCAGGTCCTGCTGCAGCTCGGGGGCCCAAAGCTGGGCCGCCTCTTCCAGATGGACGTGGGCTTTGGACTTCTAGGGGAGCTGCTGGTGGCACTGGCTGATCATGTGAGGCCGGCTGACCGCGTGGCTGTTCTGGGAATCCTTCGCAGCCTAGCTGGCACTGGGCGCTTCCACTTGAACCTGAGCCTGCTGAGCCGAGCAGAGAGGGAGAGCTGCAGGGCCTTGTTTCAGAAACTACAGGCCATGAGCGCCCCCAGACCCACAACAGAGGGGCTCCAGCTGGAGGAGCGGGGTCTGGAGGAGCAGTCTGCTGGGCCCCAGGAGGAGCTACTGCAGGAGCTACTAGAACTGTACCAGGTGGACTGACAGGACCAGCTCCCCCCTGAGGCCCCCAGTGGCCACTGGAGACATCCTTTGCTGTTGTCTTCAGGGCCCTGCAGGGTGATGAGAAGCCCACACTTGACTGGCTTCCCAACTTGGAATATTCAGAGCAAGAGCAGCAACAGTGCCTCCTCCCCTCTGCCAGTCCTTTGGGGGTTCCCTTTGGAAGCAGTTTCGCTTCCCACCTTTAGATGGCACCATTCGAGCTTGCCTCACCTCCAGCCCTCTGGCCTGGAGAGGGGTGTGTGCCCAACCCAATGCGGACACAATTACGCCCTCCACGCAATAGAGGTGGAAATACAGCTGGCCATCTCCCGTGGGGAATCAGTACCGATTGGCCCAGGTTTCAACATCACATCCACAACCCAAGCCCCAACCACCAGGTGATCGAATGCTACTGCATCTGGGATGTTGCAGCTCTCCATACAGCTTGAGTTCCAGTGCAGGCTGGCCTTGGAAAGCCCCGGGAGACCTTCCTTCTTCCTATGGCCAGATGTGCGGGTGTACAGCCTTCCTCCGCCTCCCGAGTTGCCAGAAAGGAAGCTGGCCCAGGGCCTGGGGCAGGGAGGCAGAGATTGCCCATCCTAGCACCTGGCCCTTGCTTCTCATTCCAGTTTCCCCTCCACCATTCTTGGGTGAGTGCCAGTGTTCTAGAAAGGGAAGTGAGGACGAGGTTCTAGAATGGTGTTCCAGGAGACCAAGTCTGGAACACACCCGTAGGACCTCTTGTATATCAACCGGGAATAACGGGCCTTGCTCAGCCAGCTTCCTCCTCAAACTGCTGTTTGGCTGTTGAATCTTCTCTTTGGGGGCTCCACTCCCAGAAGTGAATTTCAGTGGTCCCCAGAGCGTTCAAGGCCTCGGTTTTGCTCTGCTGCTCCTGCCCCTTCTCTCGCAGGCATGAGCCTGGCCCACGCCACGGTGTTCCTGTGGGCCTGGGGCAGTCTCCTGACCTTTGAAATTGTGGAGAAGGAGAACATCTTTCAGAAAACCCCCTGCCCAGCTTTCCTGATGTTTGACAATGCAGCCTACCTGGCCGACATGAGCTTTGAGCTCCCCTGCCACTGTAAGCCTGAGGAGGTGCCGGCGGTGGTCTGGTACCATCAGAAACACCTCGGCAGCACCCACACCCAAGTGCTGACGGACTTCGACGGGCGGGTGCTGACGGAGGCAGCGGCGCACGTGCGTGTGGGCAGTGACATGCTGGCCCGCTTCAGCATCCGGATGTTCAGTCTGCTGGTTTTCCGGGCCCAGCCCGAGGACTCGGGCCTGTACTTCTGCGGCACCCGCAAGGGGGACTACTTTTATGCCTATGATGTGGACATCCAGAGCAGTGAGGGCATGGTGGCCAGCTTCCGGGACAAGGGCCAGGAGCCCTTTGAAGATGAGTACCACGGGGACCTCCATGTCTTCACCACCTTCTGGGAGTGGACCCCCTGTGACCGCTGCGGGGTACGTGGGGAGCAGTGGCGAATTGGCCTCTGCTATCTCCAGAGCCCGGGCCTCTCCCCACGCTACCGCCAGACGCTGCCTAACACGGTGTCCTGTGGCTCGCAGGCGGTGCCTCGGAAGCTGCAGGCCAAGGCCAAGTACCACACGCCCGAGCTGCTGGTTCGCAGCTGCCTGGTGTCCTGCGAGAGGAGGCAGACGGTCCACCTGGGCCTGCTGGCCATCTTCAACTACGTGTCCAAGGCGGGCAGCCGGCCCTGGGTGCCCCAGGTGCCCATCCAGTTCCACCAGCAGATGCTGGGCCACGGGCTCCTCATCTCTTGTCCTGGCGCCCGACCAGAGCATGCCGTGGCCTGGGACAAGGACCGCCAGCAGCTGTACCGCACACAGTACCTGAAGGACGTCAACAGGTCCATGCGGGTGTTCATCGACCACGGCAACCAGCTGCACATCCGCTTCACCCAGCTGAGCGACCGGGGCATCTACTACTGCTGGCGGCAGGGGGTGCGGGTCGCCGGGTTCCGGCTGGGCGTGAAGACCCGAGGGCACTACCACGCCTCCTTCTCAGACCCCGAGACTCGCGCTGTCCTGCAACTCATCCTGCTGGGCTACGCCCTCATCACGGCCACCTTCGCCACGGTGCACCTCTGTCGCTGCTGCTGTTACTTTTTCCGCTGTTGCCCCAACCCCTCCCCCTAGACTCCCTCATCCCCCGCCCGGAAGCCCAGCTGTGCCATCACACCAGGTGCCTCTGCGTGGGCCTCGCAGGGAAGGAACACGTGGGAGGTGCCGTGGACACAACTGCTTGCTACACCCTGGCCCCGCCCCATTTCCACAGGGAGCTCTGGGGCCTGGCCCCGCATGTGGGGAAGCCAGAGGCGGCCTGCTGGAGGTGCCCGGGGCACAGAGGTTTACTGACATCACAAACGAGAGAAGAAATGAGCCCAGTGCTCTTCACATGGCCTAGGCCCGGTGTTGACCGTCTGTCTGTCTGTGAGGTACTTTCGCGTCTCAGGACTGTCCAGTGGGCACCGAGTGGATCGGGGACCGCTAATAAAGGAAGAAGGGGGCAGTCCTAGCTGCGCCCTGGGCTGGAAAGTGGAAAGGGAGGGTCGGAGAACCGAGGGACAGATACAGGGATAACAGCCTCAGCCGTGAACTGTCAGGCCAAGCCCCCCCCCCCGCCCCCCTCCTCCGCCAGAGGCACCTTAGAGAGAAAAGCCTTGGGATCTACTTCGAGAAAGCTCAGCCATCAAAAACCGGCTGGCACACAGCCCCTCTGCCACCGACTGGGCCCCACAAGGCATGGCAGCTAGCTGCCCAGGGGAGACGGCGATGAAATGCAGAGCTTGACTGAAAGACTGGTCCCAGGCTAGGGGCTGGGAGTGAGACGAGCTGGGAGAGGGGGGCAGTAGGTCCAGGGGGCTCCATGGCTACCTCGGCAGGGCAGGGTCAGAGGTGTGATTGGTCGCATGGCTCTGGTCTGTGTGTGTCAGGAGGGGGTCCCCAAGATGATGGGTGATAAGCCAGTTGGGGCCTGAACCCAGCCCCGCCCCTGTCCGACAGATGCGAGTCCACTCCAGGGAGGGCCACAACGACCTTTGTCTTTATTTTTCCTCCTTGACTAATGGCAGTGGCAGTGCTCTGAAGGCTAGCAGCAGGTGCCAGGAGAGGGAAACAGTGAAGCGCCCCCACCTCTCATCCCCTGTGGCCTTAAAGCGGGGACAGGGAGCCTGGAAGGGCCTCCTCGGGCTGAGGAACACTGCGTTCCGACCGCGGTCTTCCCGGGAAAGCAGAGCAGGTGCCGAGGGTGGCAGCATGTGCCCGGAGCTGCTCTCCTCCAAGTTCACGGCTCTAAGACAGCGTGCGTGAGAGAGCAAGCCACAGGAGCTCCTTAGGGGAAAGCAGCCATCGCCGGGAAGGGGGCAGCTGTGTGGTGCAGGGTGGCTTCAGAGCAGCCTTTGCAGGAGCCCGGAGGCAGCAGGAGCTCAGAAGCCTGGCTGCACAGGGACGGGATGCCAGGGGAAGTGGGACGAAGCTGGCCCCCGTGTCTCCCTGGCCGTGGGCAGCAGCCTTGCTCTCGTCTGGTTCAGCATCATCTTCAAGACATGTCGTCACTTCTTGATTCCCATGACCCAGAGGCCAAGTGCCACCCACAGCCCCCACCATCCTCATCAGCATTCCCTCCAGTCTCCATGGGGCAGGCAGGCTAGGTCTCTGTGCCCACACCTAGCGCCAAGCAGCTCCCCTCAACTCCCAACGCCCCCTCCTTCTCCACTTACACTCGCATCCCCAAATGCCTCAAGCTCTTCCCCTGCCCCACCCACTCCCCGCCCCAGGATCCCAGCAGCTGGTTCCCTGGAAGGTGGCTCAATGGAGCCTCTCTGAGACCTGGGCAGGCTGGGAACTCTGGCGACCATGCCAACTGACAGGACAAGCCCACTTCTCTCCGGCTGGCCAGGACAGACTAGAAGCAGCAGCCTCTGGCTTGGGCTTCCAGGCCTGCAGGGTCCCCCACCCCCACCCCCTGCCCCTCTTCCCATCCCAGAGTCTCGATTTTCCTTCAGCCGCCTGAGGACACTCAGAGACCCAGTTCCCAGACACTCGCTGCTGAGACCAGCTCTGGCAACAGTTGCCATAACAACTAGTATTGGGGATATGAAGGGTGCTTTATCAGGTCCCCCTGCTATCCCCACATCTCCTCTCCCTCCCAATTTTAAGCCAAGCTGCTGGTCATGCTCGCCCTTCTCCTCCGACCCCAATCCACACCCGAGCTGCTGGCCAGGCCCCTGCAGGTGACCCTTGGGAGTGGGTGGGTACAGGGCAGCTCCCAGCATTCATGCCAGTAGTTGAAGCGGTTGGTTGCCCATGGGTGCCGTCTAGTATGCCTAATGCTGATGGGGCCTGAGGCAGGAGGCTGGCAAAGAAGCATAGAGAGGGGGAGAATAGGTCTGCAGTCTGGGAGATTAGCTAACAGAGGGGGAGCAGCTATCCTGCCTTGTGCCACAGGCCCCCGCCTTGTGGGGGCAGGGGCCACCAAGGGGGTCCTGTGTTACATCACATCCTTGTGCTCCTGCGTGGACTCCTTGATGACCTGCAGAGGACAGGGGAGGTACACAGTGCAACCATTAGGTGTTCCACAGAGGCCAGCCTGGCCCAGCAAGCCCTCAACCCCTGCTGGATCCTGCGTGGGAAGTACTGTGCACAGGGCCAGGCACGCGGTGAGCAAGCGGTGTAAGACGCTGACAGTTGCTGGTACAGACGGGGTGGGACTTGCCAAACCCCTCCCCTGCCCCCCGCCCCGCCTCTCTGAGCTAAATAAAGCAAAACAAAGCTATTGCTATTGGGTCATTTCCAACTCGCAGCGACCCAACAGGACAGGGCAGAACTTCCCCGGTGGGCTTCAGAGACTGTAACTCTCTACAGGAGTAGGAAGCCTGTCTCTTTCCCATGGAGCAGCTAGGTGGTTTCAAACTACTAACCTTGCAATTAGCCCAGCACTTCACGGTTGTGCCATCAGGGCATACTGTCCCACTCCCCGCTGTCTGAGCCAAGACGGGGGTGAAAGTCACTCATCTTAACCTAACTCTTACTCTCCCAGTCCTGGGGCTGGGGGCACCCATTCCTGAGGGTGGGAAAAGGGCAGCCTGAGGTAGGACCCCACCTTGTGGCACAGCCACCCAGGCGTCCCTGAGAGGGACTGGAGAATGCATCATTCCATCCTGCTCCCCGAGGCGCCCCTGGCCATCGTCCAGCCCTCCCTCCTCACCTCTCCGTCCCGCATCTCCACCGTCTTCACCACGATGTTCCTCTTGAGGTGGCCTTCAGACACGGACTTCGTGTCCAGGCTGGTTTCTGCAGGTGTGAGGACAGGAGGCCTGTGGGTTCTTGGGAACTAGGCACCCCCACCCCTCCTGAGTATGGGAGCCCAGCCAGCCGGGTAGGGGGCAGTCAAACTGCTTCCACGGGGGCTGAGGTACAGACTGGGTGCATGCCAGTGGCTCTGTCCAGTCCCCTGCTGGGCCTGAGCCTGGCTTCATTTCAGAGCCTCTGTGAAGCTTTGTGGCACCTGGCTTTCTGACCACCTGGCATTGTCCCAAGGACAGCACACACAGGCTTTGACATCAGGAAGGGCAGAGCTTGAGTCTCAGCTCAGGCCCTCATCAGAGTGATTACCTCTCAGCCTCCCTGTCCTCGTCTGCGCTGTGGGGACCAGGCTGCCTGCTTTCCCAGGTGAGCTTAAGGAGTCAGTGAATTCAAACCCTCGATGTTAAGCACCTGGGACATGTTAGCGCCCAATACATGGGCGTTCCTTGCCTTGCCTTGCCTGCCCCTTTTCCTTTTCCCTACTTCTGCTACTTACCTGCGTAGCAGCCCTTTACCACCTGCCACCTGGCAGCACTACCTGTACCTGGTTGGCTTGGTTGATTCTTCTGATTCGGAGTTAAACCCTGTGGCTTGCATTACCAAGTGCTCCTTAATTTTCTCGCCCAGAAGACTGTTCCTCCCTGTCCTTCCCCAGCCCCCAGCGTAATGGTTACAAATTGGGCTGTGATCTGCAGAGCCCGCAGTTCGAAACCACCAGCTGCTCCGTGGGAGAACGATGGACTTTCTACCCCTATAAACAGTGACAGTCTGAGAAACTCACAGGGACAAGTTCTACCCTCTCCTAGAGGGTCAATTGGACAGTAGCTGGTGGTTTTTCAACTAAGAATCATTTGAAGGCCACCTCCAAAGGAAAAAGTAATTGAGTTCCCTCCCCCTCCGAGAGAGGAGTATACCATGCCACATTCACTGGTTTGAAGTGACCCGAGGGCAGCAAGTGTTTGTCCCCACGGGAGCAGCAGCCTAGGGGATTGATCATTGATCGTCTTGGCTGAAGCAGCAAGGAGCTGAGCAATAGAGCCTTGGGGACCCCTCAGCGACGGGGACCAGGGGATGAGGCCAGGCCGAGTCTGGCCCCGAGCTTCCCTTCTGAGCACTCAAGGATACAGCCTCGTCAGCACTGGCCAGCTCTGCTTGTCTAAGTTATACTCTCTGTGCTGGACATCCAGGTCAGCAGGCAAATGCTCAAGCGTGAGCGAAGACAGGTCAAGAAGCCCGGGAAAGTGGGCTTGCAAAGGTCACCCCTGACCCGGCTGAGCAAAGCCCATGTCTGTGAGGCCAGCCGCTGACCTAGAGCCTGCAGGGGCCCCTTTACCACGGGGGGCATCTCAATTGGTATAACTTGGACTGTAAGCCTTTTGAGGTGTCTTGTGACTTTGGGACTTTCCCCTTCTCTGGTGCTTTTGTCCCCTGTAGTGACAAGCAGTCAAAACAAAACAAAAACAAACATCAAACACTCAGGCGGAATTTGCTCAGGGACCTTGGCACAAGTTGAGACACCCCACACCCCCGTTCTGCAGTGGCGTGGGGTGCAGGAGGGCAGGACACAGACTGGGCGTGGATAGAAGGCTCACTGGGAAGGTCCTGGGAGGGAGTGGCCTAGTTAGGAGTCTCCAAAGAGGGTCCCAGGCCCCTAGGCCCTGATGGTTGACCCCAAGCCAAAGCAGCAACTTACGGGAGTCCTGCCCCCTCCCCACAAGGCCCTGCTCTACTGACCTCGGATCTGTAGATTGGAGAAGGTTTGCACCGGAATGGTGATGCTGAAAGTCAGAGAGAAGAAAACAAGTGACAGGGCTTCCATCGACCATGCCCAGGCCCACCCAAGGGCATCATGCCAGCCCATTAGCTTGCCGGGAAAGCCCAGCCCCTTCTCCTAGCTCGCCCAGCAGCCAGAGGGCTCTCCGGGGCTCCAGGAGCCCAAGGGGCTGTGGTTCTCATCTGCCAGGGGACACCCCCATCCATTTAAAGCAGTGGTTTCTCAACCTGTGGGTCACGACCCCTTTGGGAGTCGAATGACCCTTTCACAGGGGTCCCCCGATTCATGACAGTAGCAAAATTTCAATGATGCAGTAGCAACGAAATTAATTTTAAGGTTGAGGGGGGTCACCACAGCATGAGGAACTGTATGAAACGGTCGTGGCATTAGGAAGGTTGAGAACCATTGATCTAAGGGTGTGGCAGAGGGGACATGGGAGTGGTGACATGTTCCGAGGAGACAAAAGTGGCTCAGGAAGAAAGAAGCCAATCTTGGTTGGGAGGGTGAAAGGTGAGTCTCTAAGTTTGGGGGTGATCCAAGTCCTTGGCCTCATCCATATTGGGCAAATGGAATCCATCCATCAAGCGCTTATTGAACACTTACTGAGTGTTAAGCAGGCACAGTACTGGGCACTGCGAGGAGGGGCTGGACACAAGACCGCCGCCGCCGCAGCCCAAGAGGAGAGCAAGACCAACCCGATGGAGGGGCAGCTAACCAGGCAGCGGCAATGCCTCGGGCCTGGGCAGGGCTCACCGGTTCTCCTCGCCCTCCAGCAGCTTCCTGTACGTGGCGATCTCGATGTCCAGGGCCAGTTTGACGTTAAGCAGCTCTTGGTACTCCTGCAGGTGGCGGGCCATCTCGTCTTTGAGGCTCTGTCCCTCCTCCTCCAGCCGGGCCAGCGCCTCCTGGTAACTGGCCGCCTCCCGTGCGTGACGCTCCTCCTGTTCTCGCATCTGCCTCTCCAGGGACTCGTTCTGCGGGGTGAAGCCCGCAGGTCCCTCCAGGCCCCGCCCAAACCACGCCCTCGCCACGCCCCGTGCAGCCCCGCCCCCCCCCCGCCCTGGAGTAATTATTCAGAGCCTGGGACCCTCCCTCAGCTCTGGTCCCCACAGGCAGGCCTGCTGCTCCAGCATCTCTGGGCAATGTGGCCCCTCTTCCTGTCTCCCCGTCCACCCCCATGGCCAGCCCGGGCTCACCGTGCCACGCAGGGACTCCAGGTCGCAGGTCATGGCCTGCAGCTGGCGCCGGTAGTCGTTGGCCTCGTTCTTGGCCTGTCGGAGCAGCTGGGAGTTCCGTGCGGCCGCGTCGGTCAGGTCCGCGAACTAGACAAGGGGCACATCTTAGACTAGGGGGACAGTCTGGGGTCCAGGGACCACAAGGGGGACACCTCAGGGAGCCGCATGGCTCACAGGAAGGGGGCCCCTGGACACTGGCCCAGGCCTGATATATTCCTGGGCACTGTGACCCACTGGACAGGGTCGGTAGCCCTAGTGCAGGGCCTGGTCTGGCAGCGAATCCAGAATCTTCTGCAAGCCTAGGCTGTGGGATCTGGATTATGGGTGCCTTCTCCCCTGCATGTCCTGACTTGGTGGCTTAAGCTTGGGCTCATCACAGCAATGCTTTTGCTGTTCAGAAGCACCAGCCATCAGATGCAGCAGGACGGGGATGCTCCAGGGGGAGAAGGGCCGGAGTCACACACCAGCTCTGTTATTTAGGAGGGGTGTGACTTTGGGAAAATGGCGTGACCTCCTCTTATTTATCAAAGAACAGTACCTGACAGGAGAACTAAGAATGTCCACCCGCCACTACTACCAACTGCTCCATAAAGGGCCGTATTAGAAGGTCCTGGACAGAGTAGGAGACCAGCTTACTGGTCAGATAGACCCCAAGGCTCTGGCCCTTACCCTCAGGTCTGAAACTGAACTCGCCCCTGGGTTAGAATAATCAGCTTTTGAAGATCGAAAGGGCAGCATTGACCCGAGGACAAAGCTTAGAGGGCGGGAGAAGAGGGAGGAGGGGAACCAGGGACCCCAGGGAGGCAGTGGGCGTGAGAGCAGTGAGGGGGCTGTAAGTCAGAATGTGTATGAATTGTGAATAAGGCATGTCTGGTGGAGTCGTGGTTCTGGGTTGGGCTGCTCAGTGTGTGGTCAGTAGTTCAAATCCACCAGCTGCTCTGTGGTAGAAAGATGAGGCTTTCCACTCCCATAGTTACAGTCTAGGAAGCCCTTGGGAGCAGCTCTACCCTGTCCTAGAGCATCATTTTGAGAATTGACTCGGTGGCAGTGAGTTTGGTGCGTGTGTGTGTGTGTGTTGGTGTATGAATTGTGGAATGTAAAGCTATCACCTCTCTGTAACCTTCACCTACTTCACAAAAAAGTTTTAAAGAAACAAAACAGCCCCTCCTTCATAATAAGGAAATCCATGCAATGTTTGGCACAGGCTCTGTCACACAATAATAAATGCCAGCTGGGTGGGGTCGGTCGATGTGAGCCTGGGAAAGCCACCTCCCTCCTGTGCAGAGGGACCACCCTGAGAAGATCCTCTCCCAGCCCCCTGACCCTCCCTCCCAGTTGACCTGTGCGGAGGGGGCAGGAGGGCGGCCTGGAGGAGGCAGGCTTGCCCACTACCGTTTGGCTACCTTGGACCGGTACCACTCCTCCGCCTCGTGCATGTTGCTGGACGCCACTGCCTCATACTGGGTGCGGATCTCCTTCAGGGCTGCTGTGAGATCTGGCTTCGCCACGTCCAGCTCCACGTGGACCTGCTGCTGGGCCAGCTGCTCCTGGAGCTCCCGGACCTCCTGAGCAGAGAGAGGGCAGGGGTCCCAGGTCTCAAAGCCCAGACACAGCCTGCCTCCACCCCCCACCCCATGGGAGAACGCTGCCTCAGGGGAGGTGGGCAGCCCTACTGGGAGGAGGCGACATGGCCCAAGCTAAGGGAGGCCAGGGATGGTGTGGGCCCTCCTAGTGGCCCTTCACCAAAGCTGGACAGAGTGTGCCACCTTCTCAAGGTGACTGCATTTCTGGGAGTGGGTGTGCCTGTGGGGACAGGAATTCTGAATCCATGTGAGGTCAGAACCCCGGGCGGGGGGAGGTTGTTTACTATGAGTGGCTCTCGTGTTAGAAGAGGCAGATGGCAGAGGAGGTGGGGTCAGAGTTGTGTGGCTAGGAGGTGCCTTAGCCCCTCTGGGCCTGCGGATCCTAAGCTGGGGGGATTGGGCGGTGCTGGGGTGGCTGTAGTGGTCCTCACAGGCCGGTTGTGAAGAAGAAAAAAAGCAACGACAGAAAGTAATGACGGCAACAGATGTGCAGGGGTGCTTGGCACGGCAGATGGATGGATGGATTGTGATGGGCGTTGTACGGGCCCCCAATAAAATGACTAAAGAAGAAAAAGCAACGATAGCGGAGGCAGTGGGGCCCCATTGTAATCCTCAGGAAACGGGTGGTGGGGTGAGTGTGCGCGCATTTACCTGGGCTCCGGACGCACTCATGTCTCTGCCTGCCCTAGTCTCTCTCTGCACCTGCATTGCCCTGCACCGCTTTCTCATTGTCTTCCTGTCGGCCGGTGTCCATCTGCCTCTCTCCCTCTGCTGTCTCTGAGTGTCTCTCTCGGGCTCTTCTCCCCCTCACCTCCTCATGAATCTTCTGCAGGAACCGGATCTCCTCCTCCAGAGACTCAGTCTTCCTCTCCAGATCTAAGCGGGCCAGGGTGGCTTCGTCTGCCTCCTGGGGTGAGGAAGGACAAAGGACCACTGAGACCCCGACCCCGGGCTCTCCTTCTCCCTTGCCCGGCTTTGTTCACTCTTTCTTCTGGGACCACAGGGAATAGTGGATTGTTCTGGTGGGTGGGCTGCCTTCCAGTCTCCCTCCTCCCCGCCCCACCCTTACACTTCCACCCACCTGTCGAGAGGCGGCCAGGTTGTTCTCTGCCTCCAGCCTCAGGCAGGTCTCATCCTGGAGCCTGGGGTGGAAAAGACACATTGCTGAGGCCAGACGTTTCTGGGGCCTCTTGGGTCCTTCCTCATGTTCCCAGGCCCAGAGGGGTCCTCGACACTGGCCTTGACCGGGAGGGAGGGAGGGCGAGCAGTCGAGGGTGCTTGCTTGAACTCATTTACCAAGGAGCCTTATCAGGACTGGTGCACCTGCTCCTGCTCCTGCTCCCGCTCCCGCAGCACTCACTGCCACGTGCACACGGCCCCTCATGCCCTTGCGGGTACCCCCCTTTCCTTCTAGCTTCCTCTCTCCCCCTCCTCTTCTCGCTCCCTCTCTCTTTATCTCTTTCCCTCTCTCCCCTTCTCTTGCCCCCTATTACTGTCTCTTTCTCTCTTCTTGCTCCATCTCACCTCTCCCTCTCTCCCGAGCCAGCTACCAGTGCAACAAGAGACTGTCACTAGGGCACCTCAGACCTCAGGCAACAACCTCTCAAAATAGCTTTTATGGTGACCCCAATGCCAAGGCTGCACAGGTGGAGGTGGCTTGCTTAAGGTCACACACAGGAGACAGGTGGGGTGTGTTTTGAACTCTGGCCTGCCTTCTGTCCCCCATTCTTCTCTACTCCTGTCATCCCTGTGGTTGTCGACTCCCCACCCCTGTTAGTTCCTCCATACATACAGAGATTCAGGCTGGGGAAAGGGTGAGCCCCCTCCCCGCTATCACCAAGTCCAACAGAGTGAAGCCCCAGGACTGCCTGCCTGGGGCCCTCACTTGGGAGGTGCTGAGGCCCAGCCTGGCTCCCGGCCAAGGGTTTTGGGATTCAGCTCGCCCACTGTTTGGGGGTACAAGGATCACCCTCCTGAACCAGAGGTAAGGAGAGAGCCTGGGAGCAGGGAGGCAGGCCTGCAGCCCCCCTGGGGAAGCCCTCCTCACTTCTGCCGCAGGGTGGCCAGCTCCTGCGCCAGGTTGTCCCTCTCCACCTCGAGCCGAGAGCTGTTGGCGGTGAGCTGGTCGAGGCGAAGGCGCAGCTGGCGCAGCTCGGCCTGGTAGACATCGGCTAGCTTGGTGGGCTCCTTGGACCGCAGCTGGTTCAGCTCCGCGGCCAGCGCCTTGTTTTGCTGCTCCAGGAAGCGCACCTTCTCGATATAGCTGGCGAAGCGGTCATTGAGCTCCATCATCTCGGCCCGCTCGCTGGCCCGGGTCTCCTTGAAGCCGGCATTGAGGGCACCGGCCAGGGAGAAGTCCACCCGCGGGGCCAGGAGCGGAGGGGGCATTCGCGCCAGGGAGAGGCGGGCGCCCGGTCCTAGGCGGCGACCCAGGCCCCCCACCACTGTCTCTGAGGAGACATAGGAGCGTCTGGCTGCTGAGGTGACACGTCTCCGCTCCATGTCCACGGGGCTCTGCCTGCTCCTGGCCTCTCGGGGCTTTATGGAGGAGTGGGGGAACTTGGGCACTGCCCAGGGTGTCCTGGCAACGCTTTGGGGTATGGCCTGAGGGGGTGGGGTTGGGCTGGGGCCCATGGGCCAGCTCCCCTCAGCACCCCCCACAGAGGTCACTGGACCTAGAGACAGGGCTTCCTGGTCGTGCCAGCCTGGGCTCGGCTCCAGGCATGCCGCCCACCAGATAAAGAAACCTTGTTTCTAGGAAGGTGGGTCAAGAGAAAGGCTGACCCCGACGACTTCTGTATGGCCTTGCCACTCTTGGCTTCCACCCCTCCTCCCATGCCCCTGGCATCTCCGACTTGGTTCCCTTCTGCAAATGCCTCCTCCAGGCTGGGAATTTGGCTGAGAGTCAGCCTGTTCCAGGAACAGCTAGTGTGCTGTTTTCCCACGAGGCCTTGTACCCGCAGCTTCTGGGACACACCGCCTCTGGAGACAGGCTCCTCGGACTCCTGCTGCCCGACGGGCGTCTGGGGTTCCAGGGCTGGAGGCTCAATGGTCCTTTGGGCGCTTTCTCTGTGGGAGTCTGGGTAGAGAAGGGGCCCAGCACTGTGTTCCCAGGCCTCTCCTGAGGGCACTCTGAGCCCCTGCCCCACCTCCCCGCACCCCTCCCTGGGCCAGGCCTTGACAGCTCCACAAAGCAGTTACGAATGAGCTGGCTGTCCCTGCTTACAGCTTTGTTGTGTGACACCCTGTCTCCCTGTGCCCCCCTGCACCCCCGAGCCCCCAGCCACGCTGGAGGACTTCCTTCAGTTCTCACACACTTGTCCGGTAAATGGACAAAGTCTCCAGGGATGGGTGAGTTTGGAAACATAGGAGCCACGGTCCAGACTGGGAGCTGGGTTCACCCCCTGCACTCTGGTCCTACCCTACCCCACACTGCTCTGTGCCCTTGACCCTCTGGGAAGCAGGCAGCCCACTGCCCAGGCCTGGGGTTTCCTGGGCAATTGGTGAAAGGAGAAAGGAGCCTTGTTCTCCAGCGCCGGTCAGGGCGCCACACCATGAGGGCAGCCCCCAGGGGCCTGGGCTTTTGTCCCAAGCCCCTGCTCACGGCTCTTCTCGGAAAGCATCTGGTGGGGGCCGGGGGCCTGCAGGGAGCAGTGCCCACTCTGACCATTGTTCCCATGCCAAGGTGAGTCATCCGGTGCCATGAGGGGCAAATCCTTGGGATGACCAGCTCCGTTCTGCCAGGTCTCTGACTCAGCAGACCAGGCCTGACTGCCCACCCTTTACCAGCTCTCAGCCAGCTCAGGCCCCTGAGCCCGTCAGGAGCCTCACCCCACACTTGCACATGCTCTTTCCTTTGGGACTCTACATGAGTCCTGCGGGGGCCAGACTTGAGACCTCCCCTTCAAGCCCCAGCTCTGGGGAGCAGAGACCAAGAGTCCCCGAGTCCTGACCAGTTGCATGGGGAGGGGATTCGTGAGCTGGGGTGCCTTTGATCCTGCTGAGTTGGGGAGCTGGGGGCAGATGGAGGTTTTAATGAAAGAGTAAGGCTGGGTTAGTCATCTTTGTCCCAACTGTCTTTGGCTAGGAGAGTGGCCTGCCCTTCCCGGTAGCTGGGCAAGTCTCCCTTCTTTGTTCCAGTGAATCTTCTTGAAAGGAGTGCAAAGCAGCCGGGAGGGACAGGCTGTAACACAAGCCAGCAGGACTTGTCAGAGGAGCTGGGGAGCTGTCCCTCTCTTGAGACTCCGCAGCCCAGGGTGGTGCATTAATACGCTCTAATGAACAGGTTCGAATCCACCCAGAGGAACTGCAGAAGAAAGGCCTGGCTGGAAAAACACCCCAAACACCAGCCATTGAAAACCATATGAAGTTCAATTCTACTGTGACACCCGGGGGTCTCCGGGAGTGGGAGTCGACTCCAAACAAAGCCCTGAGACGCTGGTTCATTCAGCACCAGGAGACAGAGCTCTCTCCCTGACCTGCTGCTGCTACCCCCGGGGGGCCTCATCCCCAACCTCACCCCTGCCCCAGCCCGGAGACAGACCTCGGCACTCAGCCCTTAACCACCTCAAGGTCTTGACCCAGAGAAGCAAAGAGGATGGTGGGTCTGGTGGTGCTGATTTCCCAAACTCCCATGATTTTTATTACAGATTTCATTGTCAAAAAAATGAGATGATAAAGCGAAGCACAGCATTTTTAATTAGCTGTAATTTCACCACCTGGAGATAAACATTACCAGATTTCCCCAAACACATACAAACACATGGAAAAAAGTGGACTGACTCCTGCTGCAGAAATTATTTTGCAATTTGCGTTTTCCACTCAACAATATGCTGTGCACATCTTTCCATATCAGTAAACAGTTATCCGCATCATCACTTGAACGGCTGCGTGGCCCTGCCCTCTGTGGACGGCACGCGGACTTTTGCTCTCTTGCTATGATGCTCATCTGCCCCCGGGGCCATCCTATGCCCTCGCACCTCCTCTCCGGCTCCCCCAACCTCAGGGCCCAGACCAAAGCCCAGCCTGAGCTCCAGACAGCAGAACGCCGTGGCTGTGGAAGTGGATGGCTAGACGCACGCCACAAGGCATGCAGCCACGAGGTGCCCACTTCAAACCAAGGTGGGCAGAAGATGACCTCCCACCCAAGGTCCTTCCCCAAGTCAGAACCTGCCAGCATACGCTCCTGTGTATGGGGCAAAGTCCAGATGCCTCCTGGGATAGACCCATGCCCTCTGGCCTCAGCACCACCACCCCATCTCTCCAGAGGACCCCCTTGATGACCATTGAGTCCACCCTGTAGTCCATTCATGAGGGCACTTTGCTCTGGCCACCACTAGATGGCAGTGCTCAGCTGCCCAGGGCTGAGTGGCCAAGGGGCCACAGCCAGGTTAGACAGGGAGAAAGGCCGGCTCAGCTGCAGGGGTTTTCTGGAGGGAGAGACCTTGGCTCTCTGCTGGCCTCTCTGTGCCATGGGTGTTCTCTAGGGGAGACAGCAAGGCTACTTGGCCACTCAGGAGCTATGTGACTTACTCGGGCAACTTCTGGAACCTTCTCAGAGCCTCTCTTACATCTGTATGCTACATGCTTCTTTAAGGAGCACTGGTGGCACAGTGGGTTAAGCATTGGGCTGCTGAACCACAAGGTCAGCGGTTCAAACCCACCAGCTGCTCCTCAGGGGAAAGATGTGGCTGTCTGCTCCCCACAGGGTCACTCTGAATCGAAATCGACTCGATGGCAGTGGGCGTGAGGATGAAATCAGTGAGTCAGACGTGGCAGGCGCTGGGTGGTGGGCGACAACAGTGAGACACCCACGGGGCAGAGTAGGGGTTTCCAGGCAGTTACCTGGGAGAGCTCGCAGGTCTCTTTCCCTGTGGAGCCACTGGGAGGTTCCAGCCCCCAACCTTGCTTTGCTTGGCAGCGGAGCATCTGATCAGGCCACCTTTGACAAAACGCACCCCCACGGACTAGCATCCTGGTCAGAAAGGAGCTCTGACGGCAGGCACCATGGGTTAGGCAGGGCGCTCATCACAAGGCTGGAGGGCAAACTCGCCAGCTTTTCCAGCCAGTCAGCTCCATGCAGACCCAGAGCCTGGGAAATCCCAGGCCACCATTCTGGGGGCAGGGACAGACTTGGTAGCAGCGAGGGGGCGGGGGCACCAGAAGCCAGGTGCTTTCCCTGCATGCAGGGTTGATGTGTGTGGGTGTGGGGGCAGTGTGGGTAGCTCCCCCCAGAGCAGCTACCTGGCAGTGTGCTGGGCTGCTGAGGGGAAGGGAGGGGAGGAGGGAGGGTGGGAAGCAGCATGCGCGGTTCCTGGCTCCCGGCCTCCTGAAGGCAGAGGCAGCAGAGGGCCTGGCGCAGGCTCGGAGTGGAGGCTGTTTCCTAGCCAGCTTGCCCTCTCCCACCCCTGGACTCCATCGATGGCGGCCCACGACCCCAGCCACCCAGTTCCAGGTGATGGGACTGTCCTGATGCTAGGATTCACGTTTCCCCTCCGACTAGGACAGAGTCTGTCTCCTGCCTCTGGCGAAGGGTCCCACCAGACACAAGCCTCCCCCCTTGAGTAGGGGCTGTGGTAGGTTCATACTTCTTGAGGAAAGGGGTTGTCTCCCCCTCTGTTGAGGGGGGGCTGCTTTGGGCTGGAGAGAAACTGACTCGGTGGGTGGCTACGGAGCCCTCCAGCCCGATACCCCGTCCTTCTGAGCCCAGGGAAGGTATCAGCTCACTCACCTTCACGAACCCCAGGGGGCCAGACTGTGGCCGCCCCAGGTTAATAAGCTCCAGCCCTTGCTTTCTCCTCTTTGCTCCATTCAGGACCCACTCCAGCCCCCTCCCTGCAGCCTCTAACCCGGAGCCCAGCTTTTTAATTGCTTTTTCCGATCTGCTGTGCTGCCCACTCCCCTTGTCTCCCTGCCTGACTGCATCCCTCCGGGAAAAGGGGAAGGGGGGGCAAGAGGCGGGGCCAGATGTGGCCCTGGAGGGAGGTGAGGGCTGGCAGGCGGCCTGTTATTTCCATTCCAAATGGCCAGGGCCAGACAAGGAGCAGGGCAGAGCGGGGACCAGCTCACGGGGTGAGCTGGGAGTCACAGCCAGGTCTATTGCCCCTCCCCCCCAGGACTCTGATTCTGATTACATACATACACACAGCCTGCTCTAAGCCCTGGCTTAGGGTCCCTTTTGACAAAACAAAACATGTAGGAGGGGAAGTCACCAGCCAGATCTGGATGGCAAGGGGGAGGGGTCTAGGAGTGGGGCTGTCAAAGAGGTGCCCCACCCACCTCATGTGGCTGGGTGTGGGCAGGGGAGACTGCCAGCGCTGCCACCCCCGACACCCTGCATGCTGGGGCCATGTCTTGTTCTGTGTTCTCAGCGCCTGGCCCTGAGTTTAAGCAGCCTTGGAGACATCATGGGCTACATGCTGAGCTGCTCATCAGAGTCAGTAGTTCGAATCCACCAGGCACTCCGAGGGAGAGATGAGGCTGTCTGCTGCCATAAGCTTTGAAGTCCCAGAAACATCCAGGGGCAGTTCTGCCTTGTCTAATAGGGTTGGTCTGGGTGGAATCAGCTTGAGAGCAAGGGAGTTTCCTTTTGTTGTTCGGCCCTGAGCCTCATGCTGTGAACCGGCAGGATGCGCCCAGGGTGAGAGAGACTGAGGCACAAAAGGAGGTGGGTGCAAAGGGCTTGGAAAGAGACCTCCCAAGGGCCATTACCTGGCACTACTGAGGTAGCCACGATGACCCTCTACATGTCCCTCCTCGTGCCGGCATCTGCCAGGCTGCTCTCCCACCCAGGGGACAAAGGCTGAGACAAGGTCGGGAAGGAACCTTGGGCAGGCTGGACCCACAGTGGATGGGAGCCATCGATGGTTCAGGCCTCTCAGACAAGTCACCTTATGGAACAATCTCAGTGCTCAGCCACCCACGGGTGTCAGTGGCCAGTTCCTCACGAAGCTCTGCACAGCCAGGCCGCCTCCCAGCGAGCAGGGTGCTGTGCAGCAGCACGCCCCGCTGGGCCAGGGGATGGAGGGCGCAGTCCACACATTTAATGGGTTACTGGGCACACATTGGGCCCCACGGAGCCTGTGTTTGCCAGGGCAAAGCATCCTGGCCAGGAGTGACCTCTGCCTCACTCGGTGGCCCTCACCCCCACTCCCTTGCCCCGTACCTGCTGCCTCTGAGCTCCCAGGGGTGCTGGGATGATCAAATGAGGTCATGGATGTGAGGGCCCCAGGAATGGGGGGGGCAGGCTTCCATGGGAAGCCCAGCATGTGTCAGGGCCTCCTGAGGTCAGGGCCATGGCGGGGTGCTGGAGCTGCTCCCGAGGGAGAACTCATTAAGATTAATTGGAGAGGAGGGAAGAGGGCTGAGGAAAGAAATGTCTGCTCAGGGCAGTGGCTTGGTGTGGTACAGGGCCAGGTCCCCCCAGTCACGCACTGCTGAACTTTGGGTTGGCCAGGTTGGGGAACCCCCTTTGAATCTGTTTCCTTGTCTCAACCTCAAAGGGCTGGGAAGTTTCCTGCGGGGGCCCAGGCAGCTGGAAGCCTTTCTCTACTGCTCCCCTAACTGGACTGGGAGGGGCCAGCTGGGGAGGGGGTGCTGAACAGTTCTCATTTGAAATTAGTGTTATTTACACACTACTCACAAAATGCTAAACACCATTAGCGTGTTTGTTTTCAGAAGCAAAGGTAAACATAGCCCCCCTGTAATTTTGTTGACACGATTCATTCAGCCAACCATGTCTTCATGGAGAACAGGGGGAGACTTGTGTGCAGCGGAGGGCCCTGGGCGCAGGCTATAGGCACAGCCCCAGCTCACACCTGGGACCACCAGAAACTCTCTTTGCGGCAGCTAGACTCCTAGAGGTGCCCGCCACTGCCCCCGAGGGTGCAGCGGTAGAACAGGCCTCTGGCATGCATCCCGGCCTCATGACCACCAGAGGCTGGTTCCCTGACACCTGAGTCACCATTCAGGGATCAGGTTTGGGATGGGGGGTGGGGGGTGGCTGCAGGAGGAGGCAGGGTGGGAGTAATTTCTAAACTCAAAAGGAAGCTTCCTGAGGTTCTTGAGGAATGGAAAGGCCTGGTGATCCCACCAGGTGTACAGAGAGCAACCTCGTGCCGAGGAGGGAGACTGTTTATTGATCATTACAATTATAAAAAATTATAAAAAACTCATATCTTTAATTGTGTATGTGTGTATATATATATATATGCATGTATTTGTATAAAGGCCTGGTGATCCGCTTCGATAAGATTATAGCCAAGAAACGCCCCCGGAGTGCAGTTCTGCTCTGGGACCCGCCACGGCGGGGTTGCCCGGAGGGGAAGCTGACCGACGGCAATGGGTTTTATACATATCTGCGCATGCACGCGCGCACACACACTCACACTGAAATAAAAGAACAGGAAGCAATAAACCCAAGTGTTAGTTAGCAACAGTTATAACTAGGTCTATCATGATAAAAGACAAAAGCAATCTTGCTCTTTTCAGATGGAAACCGCCTCATGACCACCATGGGCCACAGGGAAAAGCCCCGCTGGGACTCCCCCACACCCCCAACCTCATCCCTCCTCCACTGGGCAGAGCCCTCGAGTCTCCAAACTCACTGCCATCCAGTAATTCTAACTCATAGCACCCTGAAGGACAGGGTCCAACTGCCCTCATGGGAGTCTGAGACTCTTCGTTCGTGGGAGTAGACAGTCTCGTCGTTCTCCCGAAGTGCAGCTAGTGGATTCCAACTGCTAACCTTGTGGTCAGCAGCTCAGGGGTGCCCCACTGTGTATGCTCCCAGGGCTCCTGAGGCAGGAGACACAAACAGCCACACAGTCTACTTGCACAGTGAGGATGGGGAAAGACGGCCGTGCTCTTTAAAATAGCAACACATCAACACTTGCCACTGAGTACTATACACACACACACACACACACAGAGCGTACAGGGTACAGATTAATAGGAGGGCAGTAGCAGGCTGAATGGCAGGAGGGATGGCGATGCATGGTTGCTGCATTAATCGCTGCAGGTCAGGACCGAAACTGGGACCCGGGCCGGGTGCAGGCAGGTCCAGGAACCCAGTGGGGCAGCTGGCGGAGGGGCTGGAGGATGTAGACACTTTGGCGATGCAGGTTCCCTAACTCTCTGGTCACCAGAGCTGCGGGGACTCAAGGTGCGCTCTGTAGGCCAGTTGGGTGGTGGGAGGGCAGAGAAGAAGGAGAAGAGTGAGGCTTTGTCCCCCCGCCCCTCTCCACCTCCCACTCTCTCTTCAGGGAAGCTCAGATACTTAGAAAGACGTCAGGCTCCTCCGGGCAAGGTCTTGACCCACCTTGTCCTCCCTAATTCCTACTTTCATCTCCCACCCAGGGCCCAGACCCTCCCTGTCCCCACGGCTGTCACCTGGGATTGCTGGGGCCCCCGCTGGCCTCTTTAGGGTGCTGCTGGGGAGGCGGGCAATGCGACTACGACGGGCGTGGGCCACTCTCAGGGTGGTGACCGAGGAGCTGCGGCAGGGGCAGAGAAGGATCGAGGCTGGCCTCTTGGCTTGGTAGGGTGGGGGGGGGGGGGCAGGGCAAGGCGCTGAGTTGGAGAGCAGGTGGGGGCTGAGGTCCTTGAAGAGGTTTGGTACCCAGGCGAGAAGTCACTGGATGAACAGGGCACCCTGAATGTCTCCCTGGTGCGTCCAGGGCCTGTGGTCCTTCACTTGCGGAGGAGGTAATGACCCCACCCACCCAAGAAGTGGCCACCGCCCTGCTCCCAGACCTCAGTAACCTATGGTGGGCCCCTGCTCCCCAAAGTGCTCCCAAGCTTTACCTCGCTGTGCTGTTCTTCCTAGAGGCGGAGGCTCCGGGGAGGGAAGAGGTTGGCTTGGGACCCTTGGTGGTGAACAGGAAGACGGGCCCACTGTGGAAGGAGGGAACCAGAGGGTGGCATTAGCCCCAGCTCAGTGCAGTGGCGGCAGGGCTGGACAAGATGACCTCGGCGGCGTCTTCAGACTTAGGAGGCGCCCGCACGGGCCAGGGCTGACAACTGAGCGACGGGCTTGTTCTGGGAGCACATCCAGCTGTCAGTTTCTGGGGCGTCCCAGGAGCTGGAGGTCAAACCGCTTCACCTTCCACCTGCGCGGCTAGGAGCTCAGCTCGTTACTGAGGTGGTTAGGAGAAGCGGTGGGAAACAAGGGCCAGAGCTTGTCTTCTCACTAAGACACCTCGGACACAAGCTTTCCGAGGGCCCCATTTGCAGTGTCAGAGGGAACTGGGATTTCCCAGGGGGGCCCAGAACTTGCACGCAATCACACAAAGGGCTAGTTAGTGCCATTGTCCCCTGTGCATCCCACCGGGAGGGGAGGGCGGCTCACCTGGGGACAAAGGGCTGCCCCAGCCTCTTCAGCTCCTGGGGGACACTGTCCCAGCCGAGACATTCAGAGACACCGTGCTGGGAGGGGGGGTCCTCTGAGAGATCAAAGGTGGTGTTGAGGTCCCGCGCAGGCAGAGCCAGCGGGGTAGAGCAGTTCTGCAGGGCGGAAGGGCCCAAGGGCACCCGGCTTTTAATGACTGTGGCTGGGCAGAAGCGGGGGGACCGGCTGGGAGAGGGGGTCCTTCCCCGCGGGGGGGTGCAGGGTCCGAGTGCAGGCTGGGCCTCGGGCAGAGAGCCCCTCCCCAGGCAGGGCAGGAAGGATTGGCGCTGGCGTTTGGCCCCCAGCTTTAGGACTGGGAGGTTGTCTGGCTCCGAAGGGCTCGGTTTCCTCCTCCTCCTCTTCCTCGAAGGCAGCTGGCATGGCTGGGCTGGGGTGCAGTCAGGCTCTGGGGGGACCCCCAGAGGGGGCACCAGGCCACTCAGTTGCTTTGCCATGGTCCGGGTCACAGGGCCACAGTATCCTGGAGACCCTTAAGCACAGAGGAGGAGGATGCTGAGGGGAACCAGGCTGGCCAGGGGGGGGAGGACTTGTCAACTATGGACAGGGAGACATAGGACACAAGGAGGAACCACTAATCCCCAGGCTCCCCATACATCTCCGTTCCCATGGGACCCGTCTCCTACCCTTGCCCCCAGCACCGAGACCCCAGCCGAGCCTTGGAAAAGCACCGATCGGCAGGAGCAGGGAAGTGGGGAGCCTCACTTGACTCTGAACACAGCTCCAGTGTGGCCAAGCCAGGAGTCCCAGAAGCCTCCACCGCAACCTCGGTGGTCTCCTCTCGCACCAGCTGCTGCAGGGCCTCAAATTCTGCAACCATGTCCGGGGTCAGGAGGTTGGCGGATTGGAGCAGGGTGTACTGCCGCTGGGCCAGGCACAGCACCTTCAGGGCCAGCCTGCAACGAAGGGGTGGATCTCCAGGTTGGGGGAGGAGCTCCCAGCTGGGGCCCCTGCTCCTCATATCCTGGCCAAAGGCCAAGGCTGGCAGAGCCTTCGCCCACTAAGCATGCCACACAACACAGCCAGTGACAGGGAAATAGTGACAGGTCTGAAATAAAAGGCCTGACTTCCCTCTCAGCCCCACCACTTGCTAGTGGAGTGAACGTGACTACGGCCACTCACCGGAGGGTCAATGCAACATCCCAGTTAGGAGTCTGGGTTCAAATCCTGACTCTCCAGCTCTGTGATTTGAGAGGTGTGTGTGTGTGTGTGTGTTGGATAAATGCACCTACCTCGTAGGGTTGTGGGAAGATGGCACAAGTGACCTTCTCTGCCCTGTGTTTTAAACGGTGCCTAGCAGGGAGCAAAGGAGTCCTGGTGGCTCAGTGGTTACCCTTTGGGCTGCGATCTACGAGACCGGCGGTTTGAAACCACTGAGAGCTCTGTGAGAGAAAGACCCGGCTTTCCACTCCCATAAGCAGTTACAGGCTCGGAGTCGACGGACGGACTCTTGGCGGAGTGTTGGGCAGGGAGGGCGTGTCCTGAGCGGCCCCGTGTGTTCCAGAGGGGAACTGCTCCGTCCGGTCTATGCGAGCAGGCCTTTCTTCACAGTGCCGTGGGGCGGGGTCCAACGCCAACTCACCACCCAGGTTCCTTAGCACAATCCCAAGCCAGGTGACTAAAGGACAGGACAGAACGGCCCCTGTGGGTTTCCCGAGACGGACGTGCTATGGAAGGAGCTTCATTTTTCTCCCTCAGAGCGGCGGGGTGGTTTCAAACCTCTGGCCTTGAGCTTGGCAGCCCAATGTGTCACCACTAAGCCGCCAGGGCTCCCCTCTACGCACCATAAGGTTAGTTTATTCCTGTGTTTTGTGACCTGGAAGTAGGAGCAGCTCCTTTGTGAGACTGAGAGGAGATTCATGGAGAAAGGCTATGCCTATCTTGATTCAAAGGAGATGCCCAGGGGTGCTTGCAGTCAGTGCCCCCCATTGAGAAGGGAGGGTCCAGGAGATATAGCACCTTTCCACAGGCACTACAGGGCTACTTAAAGAGCCCTGGGAGTGCAGGGGTTAAGCTGCAAGCGGAAAGGACACCCCTCCCCCACCCCACCCCACCCCTTAGGAGAAAGGTGGAGTGATCTGCTTCTAAGGTCCATCGCAGCCAACCGGGCTGTCCTCCTCTGTTGGACTCAGGTCGCTCCGGGTCAGAAGCAACTGATGGCCAATGAGTTTGGGCTTTGGTTTGGGGAGCTTTTTAAAGGCAATTAGGAGGTCATCTGATAATTGATGTTGTAAATTTAGATCTAATAAAGTAAATTTTCTTCCAGTAAGGCACACCTATGAGAAACGAATAAACCCAATTATCTCGGTGGGGATTATTCACGGCAAATAGTGTGTCCTCCGGTAGCTCCAGCTGCCCCGACCCTTCTGAAGCCCCTCCTCGGGCCTCAGTGTGCGCGCAGAGAACCTAAACTCATTTTACAGAACAGTCTCCGGGCCTTTCTGAGGGCAGGATATGAATTACAAAGGACACAAGGAAACAAGCTCATTCTACAGCCACCTGAGCCACACAGGATAAGCAAGATTGGGCTCCTGAGCGTCTGTGACCTGGTGTCAGGTGGCCCTGGGTCTCACCCTGGCCCCCTTGCTGCAGGACTCTGGGCAAATGCTCAATATGACCAACGGGGAGCTGATTTTAACCAGGAGGCTTCAGATTCGAGGTCAAATCAACTGTCAGAGTGCATTGCAGATGGAGCGGCTCTGTCCCGTCTGTCCTCCGCATGAGATTTCAGCATAGAATCTGCTTGCTGAAAGGACTTGAAGGGCAAGGAAAATTCTGACAGACCAGTGAACTGAGAAAGCTAAGCTCTCTGCAGTGCCCGGTGGTCTTAAGATTCCAAATTCAAAAGCCCAAGAGAAACCTGATCTAGAATGTTCTGGGTGCCGCCTGCTACTACCATTTGGCTTCTGTTCCCTTTGGGTGCTCCAGCCCCTAAAGGTGGGGAGAAGAAGGCTACGGCCCGTGTGTCACAGGCAGGGCTGATGCCGCAGTTGGAGGGCACAAGACCACCCCGAGGCCAAGCAGTAATGGAGACCCTGGTGTGTCCTGTCTCCCGCCACGGGGGACTCCAAGCAGAGACCCCTGAGACACAGGTGGGCACCGAGGGGATGTCCTGCCAGAGCGCCCGGTCTCTCCGGGGCCCCGGAGCGGCAGCAGGCATCCGATAATGAGCTGATTATTCAGGCTGTGGCATTTTTTGCTGAGTCAGGAACAGACACTCCCCAACAAGAAATAAAATTAAACAGGCCCTTCTGTCTGGAAGCTTTAAATACACTGCCTAGCGTGAAGTGTGCTTGGGAGGGGGGCGGGGGAGCGGGGTCAGCGGTGGCACAGCCAAGTGGCAGGGGACTTATGTACCAGGGGCCAGGAAAACAAACACCAGCCGCACCTCTCCATTAGAGCCCAGGAAGGGTGGCCCCAGGGCCGCTGCCCTTTGGCTGTGGGTGGTGTTATAGCCACAGTCGGCCTGTTAATGGAGACAGGTGACAACACTCTGGCTCGGGAAGTCCCCTCCCCTACGCCATCCTGATGCCCACCCTCTCTGGGCTGCTCCCCCTTGCTGAGGGGCAAGCTTGGCCCGCCTCGGGCCAGAGAGCAGAACGCCAGCCCAGCACGCCTCCCTGGCCCAAGGAGACAGTGGCTGTGAGTGGTGAGGTGTAAGCAGAGGAGGTGACAGGACCAAGACAGCAGATGACAAAGGGAGACTCCAACCAGAGCTTCTAAGACGCCTGCACTCCCACCCGAGAGGCTCCAGGAGCCTGGTCATCTCCCTCCGGGTCCCAGACTAGAGCAAGAAGGCACCTACTGCTTGAAATGGTCCCCGCCCAGGCCTGGCGGGGGCTGTCGATGCAGGCCAGGGGAGCCGGGGAGTGGGCTTCGGAGGCTGTGCTCTGGCCCCCAGCTTGGAACCTGAAGAAAGAGGAGGCGTCACAGGACAAGCCCTCCCCACCCTCGTCTTGCCGTCTGCACGATGGTACCAAATGCTGCCCGCTCCTGTGCGATGGCACAGCCACATGCCGACCTGCTGCCGTGACCCACAGGGCGTTTCTGGGCTGATTTTTGCCAGCAGATTGCCAGGCCTTTCCTTCGGCAGCCCTGCTGAAAACGCGCTCAGCATCCTGACAATGTGCCAGCAGCATCCACTGACTGAGGGGAGGCAGCTCCCGGAGGCACACTGGCTGGGACTCGAACCCCAGCCTGCTGTGTAGAAGGCAAGTGTTTAACCACAGGGCCAATGTCCTTCCTTGACTTACTAGTCTAGCTCCCAAGAGGGTTGCTGGGAAGGGCTTTCTTCGTCCCAGCCTTCCCCCGCGCCCTTCCTGCTCCCCAGCCAGTGATACCCGATACAGCCCCTCACTTCCAGACACACAGGATCTGACCTAAGGGTTCTCCTTCCTGCACAGGCCCCGAGGGCCTCTGAGTGACGAAGCCAGAAGACAGCCAGGTAGGAAACCTGGGGCTAAAGGGACTCGGAATGGGCGGAGTATTGCTCCAAGCCTTCCAAAGGCCCAGGCCTCAGCCCCCACAGTCCTACCTTCTTGGCTGTGTCTTCATCCTGGGCCTCTGGGGGCTGCTCCTTGTCTCGGGACATCCCTTCCTCAGTCCTCTGGACCCTGGGCATGGCTTCCACGCTCTCCTCCCGAAGGGCTCCCGACCCTGGCTGGAGCTCTGGGGTGTGGGGCTGGCTGGGAAGGTGAGGTGGGGCGGGGGAGCCAGGAAGGCTACAGGGAAACGAATGAGAGAGGCAGGCTGTGGGGACAGATGGAGAAAGAAGGCGGGGAAGGCACCCCAGGGGCACAGAACCTACCAGAGAGGGAGCTTGGGTGTTGGATGGGCGTTAGTAGGGTGGGAGGGGGTGTGTGTTTCCGGTTGAGGCCACAGTGACATCAACCCCTCCCTTCCCCCTTCTCTTGGATGACAGGTACTGCTTAGTTAGGCTGGGCTGGGCCTTCACCTCCCTGCACCCAGGGCTGAGCATGCTCTGGGTGACGACGCTGGGCACTGGGTGGGAACCCTTGACCCTTGGTGTGGGACCAGAAGCAAGGCATCCTAGCCCTGGAGAAGCCAGAGACGGGGTGGGGGGCGGGGAACGGGGCTGGCCAGCTGAAGGCTTTGGGCAGGAGAGTGGTCGAACTCACTGTGCTTGGGACAGGGCCAGTTTGGGGGATGTCGGGAGCTCCTGTTGGGGGGCCCGAGCTCCCGCCTCATACATCTGGAGCTTCTCCTTCAGAGTAGCCACCTGGAACAGAAGCAGCCCAGCCCCTCAGAGCCCGAGGGGAGGGAGGTGAGGGAGGCGAGGGAGGGCGTGGAGCCCTGGTAGGACCCCGGAGCTCCCCGACGGTGCTCACCTCGGCCTGCAGCTGCTGGCAGATGGTGGCGTACTGGCTGATGTGGCAGTCCAGGCTGACCACGTTGCTCTTGAGCTGGGACAAGGGCCAGGGGAAAGGTGTGGGAGTTTAGTCAAAGCCGCCGCCATCAACTGGTTCCAACAGCCAGGCTCTGTCCTGGGCACCTTAACCACCTTGCCGGGCTCCCCTTCATGGCAGGGAAGACAGGCAGAGCTGCTTTTGAACCCCAGAGTCCTGACTGCCTGGGGGACAATTCACGCCTTTGGGCTTTCCCCAGCCGTTCCAGGAGTCCTGTGGCCCCTTGGGGAGGCCATAAAGCTGTCGCCCACACTTCACAGAGGGGGACTAACCAAAACCAAACTCACTGCCACCGAGTGGGTGCCGACTCACGGCGACCCCATAGGACAGGGTGGAACCGCCCCGTGAGTGTCCGAGACTGTCATTCTATGGGTGTAGATGAACGGGAGGTGGTTTCGAACTGCCGACCTGGCCGAGGGCAGGCAGAGCACACCCACCATGCCACCAGGGGTCCTCATGGAGGGGGACTCTGGCGGTTGTATCAGGGAATTTCCTGAGGAGGAGGCCAGCAAGCCTCTTCCTGAGGCCTTAGGAAATTCTTGGCCCAGGGATCTGCGGAAGCTGGTGGGACCCTGCCCTTTCCTCCCGCCTCAGGGGGCTGCCCTGGGCCCAGTTGCCACACACCGAGAGCCTGATCTCCTTGGCCCGGTCAGCGTACTTGAGGGTGTTGTACGTGTCCTCGTAGGTCAGACTGGAGGGGCTGACGGCGGCGATCATCACCGTCCGGCAGTTGCCCCCGATGGAGTCTTTGAGCAGGCGGGTCAGCTTGCTGTCCCGGTAGGGCACGTGAGACTTTCGGCCCTGTGGGGCAGGAGATGGGTGTGGGGTCAGGTTGCTGGGCTAGAGACTACAGGCTGGGCCCCAGAACCGTTGGCACAGGGCTGGAGGGAGACCGTCTACTAGGAGTGGGGTCCAGGCCCTCCGCTGGGGGAACCAACTGCACCTTTGCGTCGGCCAGGGCATTGAGGACGTTAATGAGTGCCAGCAGGGAGCGGTTGATGTTGGCGCCTTCCCGCAGCCGCTCCCCCTTTGCGTGGGTGCTGGACGCCCGCTCGGAGCCGGCCAGGTCGATCAGGCTCATCTTGGCCACCTGCAGGGCCTGGGTCAGTCCTGTAACCCGGTCCTGCTGCTTCACGAAGATCTGGCAGCAGAGGGAGATGCTGAGTGGGGCTGCTGGAGCCTCCTAAGGCCCTGCCCCAGACTGTGTCCCATGTGCCACTCACCTGGAAGATGGCGTGGGAGCGGGACGACGTCGCGTTGGCGTCAGTGGGGTGTTGTGTGCGGTTCCGGTTCCCCCTCGTCAGCATCTCTAGCAGCTGTTCGGCGGAGGTTGGCTACAGAGGAGATGTCCAGGGAGGGGGCTGAGGTCCTCTCCACCAGGACCTTGCCCCTACCAGGAAGGGTTGCTCTTCAGAACCAAAGTCACCCCCACCCAACAGAACCCGAGACTGGCCTCCCCAAACTGCCTTGTGAGAGAACCCCAGGGGACCCCTGAGCCCAACCACACACCTGGTGGAAGGAGAGGCCCGGCACCACCACGCCCTTGTCGGGGTCCTCACGGATGGCAAGGGGTCCCTTGGGCTCCAAGAGGTCGTGGATCTGCTCATTGTACACCTGAGAGGAAGGACACAAAGAGGGGGGGTGTCTGAGGGAGGGGCTCCAGTATACCCCTCCCTGGAGGTCAGTGTGTGTGGGGGGGTGAGTGCTGGGCCAGACTGGTGTTAGTACCACCCTCTCCCAGGGGCGGTCAGTGAACAAGACGGGGCGGGCTGAGTTCTCCTGCAGCCTCGCACTGAGCTGCCTCTACCCGCCTGGCCTTATGCCACTAGTGCCCTCCTTGGGTGGCTGTGACGGGGGGGGGGGCAGGGGGTCAGGGGGGCGGTGGTCAGGGCTGGGCCCTGGAACAACCCTACCTCCTGGTAGCTGATGAGCACCTCGAAACGTTTCTCCTCCTGGCGGGCCTCCAGGCGCCTGTACAGCTCCATGGTGGTCAGGTACATGATGCCGGGGTCGCCCTCGCGGCCCAGCATGGTGTGCGTCTTCCCGGCCCCCGTGGCGCCATAGGCGAACACTGGGAAGGACAGAGTTGGAGGAGGGTGGTGGCGAGGGACCAGACTCGCCTTCTCTAGGGCCTTCCCCTGTTGGTTGCTACCTGCTTGGCCCTTCCTTGCTCCCCCAACCCTCTCCTGTGACCTCTGAGCCCACCATGCCACGGCGTCTGGACACTTGTATCCCCCCTGCAGGTCTGAGTGCTCCAGGCGCCTGTCCTGGTCCTCGACGGGTCTGTGGCTGCTCAGGTAGAGGGCTCCCCATGGCTGAGGGGGACTTAGCTCTTCTACAAGGAAGCCGTCCGCCGTCGAGGTCAGCCTGCTCTGCTGAAGGCTCACACGTCTCTCCTGACCTCAGCTGCCAGCCACCCTCTTGCTGGTGGGATTCTGGGATTAGTGGCGCCTGCTGATCTAGCCTGAGTGCCCCAGGGCAGGAACCCTGCCTGCTCGGTCAGCTAGTTTGTCCTCGCTGCCTGGCACAGTGTAGAAGAATGAATGGGAACCAGCAGGGGCTGAAGGGGCAGAGACCTCCCAGCTGAAGGGGGAGGTGGTTGCCAGCCAGAAGACACTGGCCCGTCTTAGAACAAAGTAGGGAAGTTGGGTCACCAAGCAGGCCCCCTCCCGTTCTCACCGGAGCAGTTGTAACCCTGGAGGAAGCCGTCCAGGAGGCTGTGGGTGGTCCCCTGGAACACGTCTTGTTGGGTGGCCTCTTCACCAAAGACCCGGTCAAAGACAAACTTCAGATCTTTGCCCTTCTTCCTGGGGCCATCGTGGGAGCTGCCCCACTTCACGCCGGGGAAGCCCCCATCAGGCTCTTCGGGGTCGAACACCAGCACCCGATCATCTACCACCTGAACCACACGCCGCCGCTGACTCTCCAGCTCCCGAGGGGTGGGCGGTCGGACACGCACCACAACCTGCACCACGCTGTCCTCCACTGCCATCACTGTGGCTGACACCTGGGCAGAGACACAGTGGAGATGCGGACCCCAGGCCTGACCAGGGGCCCCCCTCCGGGTAGCCTTCAAGGGCCTCCTGGCCAGCCCGCCCTCACACGGGATCTCGGTGTTAGACCGCAAGAGAAACCGTACGGTGGGGAGGCCTGGCTGGAAGCCGAAAACCCACGTCCACCACCCATCAGCCCTTGGGCAGACGGCTCCCGGCCCCGAGGCCTGCTGCTTTGCTGGTAAAAATGAGGGGGCAGCACCCACGTGGTGTGAGCTCTGCCAAGCGACAGCAGCCGCTTCCCCTGCAGACTCGTCCTTCATGGTACCCCTCCCCGTGTAGCTGAGCCTTCATTGATCCTGACTCCGAAGTATAATTGATTTTTCCCATTTTTATTTTGACTTGTCCTCTTATTCGTACATTCTTGCTGTAAAAATGACAAATCGTAAAGATGAAGTGCGAGCCTCCCTAAATGCCCGCCAGGCCCCGAAGCTGTTGCTCTTGGTGGTCTCTCGACTCCCTTTCCGGGAGGGCCGCCCTCCATACACTTGGTTGTTGCTAGCTGCCACCCAGTGGGCTCATGGTGGACCACACGAGACAGCCTGAGCCACTGCCCGGCCCTGGGCCATCTTCACACGGCTGGCAGACGTGGCTTGTGGCTACTGATGGTCTCCATCCTTGGGCTCCTCTCTAGCACGTTCTCGGGGCTTTCACTGGCTAATTGCCATCCGCTGTCAAGCCCTCTGCCTTGTCTTATAGTCTAGTAGTTCTGCTGAAAGCCGACCCACCACAGCAACCCCAGTGGTTACTTTAACAGTGACAGCACGGCGCCCCACTTCAGAGCAGAACAAAAACCCAACTCCCTGCTCCCGAGTGGACGCTGTCTCATAGTGACCCCGTAGTTCAGAGTGAAACTGCCCGTGAGCTGCGGAGACTGTAACTTTAAAAAAGTCATGTTATTGGGGGTCTTATAACATTCCATACATCAATTGTATCAGGCATATTTTTACATAGGTTGCCATCCTCATTTCCGAAACATTTTCTTTCTGTTTGAGCCCTTGGTATCAGCTCCTCATTTCCCCCTTTTCCCTGTACCCTTTCACCATCGTGAATCCTTGATCAGTTATATTATTATTATTTCCTATTTTACTTAAAAATATATAAATTGTAAGACAACAGTGAACACGGCATTTGGTGTTTCAACGTTTTTCATGGGCACACCATTTCAGCAATGGCAGTTCTGTTGATACAGGTAATTTAAATGTTCTCACGTAACCACAGCCCCACTGGCTTTCAGGTGTTATTGTTAATACCTCCGATATGCAACAATGCTGCAGAAGCACCCTCTCCACAGTCCAGAGCACACGTGCACCCTGATCTCTCTAAGGGACCTCACCAAGAAGGGGACCTGCAATGTCATAAGGGGGGAACATTCTCATTTTAGAAGAGACGGCCAAATTACTCTTCGTTCATTAGCACCAGGACTCACAGCCCGTTTCTCTACATCCTTACCCAAACACGGGCCGGAGCAGTTTCTGGCCAATCTGGTGGTCGTTCATTGTCGTCTTTGTTTGAATTTCCCTGGATACTCGCAAGGGCATTTATATTTATTTATTTATTTATTCCCCCTCCACCCCCCCTTTTTTGTATTTCTTTTTATCCGAACTGTACCTCATATTTTATTTTACTCTTCTTTTTATTGCTGGGCTGATTGTTCTTTTGTGACAAATTTCTAAGAGCTCTGGACATTATTTAACATCTATATCACAAATATCTTTGCCCAATTTATCATTTGTCAGTTGGCTTTGTCTAGATCTTTGCCTTATACAATGTTTATATGCCTAAAGAGGCAATATGTCCATCTTTTCTTTTAGGGTTTTTCTTTGTTAAAAAGGTCTGTCTCTTCAATGCCTAGATGGACCACAGTCTCTTAGATTTTTTTCTATGACTTGGTGGGTTTTTTGTTTTTAAATTTAAAAATGTTAAGCTTCCGGGAATTGTTTTAACATGCAGTGAGATGGGCATATAAGTTTATTTTCTCCCAGACAGAAAGGCAGCGGTGTCAGCACCACTTAATAAATAGCCTTTCTCGCTTGACAAATACCACTTTTGTCATATTACTATACTATATTTTCTGAAGTCTATTACTGAGCTTTCTTTAATGTTCTCCTAAGCTATTTGTCTGCTCCTTTGCTTAGTTTCTTTCCCCCTCCTCTGTTTTTCATGCCAAACACTCAGGAGTCCTAGTGGTGCTAGGTGTTAGACTGCAAACTGCAAGGTCAGAGGTTCAAACCCAGCAACTACCCTGTGGGGCAAAGATGAGGCTGTCTGTCCAGTGAGGATTTACAAAGCCTCGGAGACCGTTTAGAGGGTCGCTCTGAGTCGGAATCGATTGGATGGTAGAGTTTGGCTTGGTGCGTGCCAACACCACACTGTTCCCAGTAGGTTACTTTATACTATGCTTTATAGCTAGTAAGTAAAGACTCCCTTCACTACTCTTTTTCATAATTTTCTCGGCTATTTTCAGGTATTATTATTCTATATGACTTTAAGAAAAAAATTATCACTTCCTCCTTGCCCCTCTCTATCACCACCAGAAAATACCGGTTGGGATTCCAAGTAGAATCACATTTAATTTATATATTTATTTTATGATATTTAATCTTCTCATGCAAGACCATGGTTATTGTCTTTCTATTTGTTCAGATTTTTTTATGCCCCTCAATAAGATTTTATAATTTTCTATCTCTTCAGATAGGGTCTATAATTGTCCCGTTAATATAATTCCCCAGTATTTTATGGACTTAATTGCTCTTATGAATAGAACCTCTTCCTTCATTTCTATTTCCAGCTGGTAATTGCTAGTACAGAGAAACACGATTGGTTTTTATATAGTCATCACATCCATCACCCTCTCAAATGCTCTTATTAATTCTGATTCTTTTTATTAGCGCCTATTGGGTATTTTATGTATATAATTATGTCCAAAAAGTTTTATATTTTTTATCTTTTATTTTCTATATTTATACCAAACATTGCATTTCTTATCTTATTGCATTCCCTAGAACCTCCCAACCAATGTTTTTTTTTAAAACTGATATGGATGATAATGGCTATCGTTGCCTTATTCCTACCTTAACGGTAAGGACTTTAGTACTTCATTATTTAGAGATTAGTTTTTGGACCAATAGTCTTTATCACAGTAATTTCTTCTATTTCCCTTGTACTTAAAGTTGTTATTAGGAATGTCTCAAATTTTATCTAATGTTTTTCCAGCAACTCTTGATGTGCTTATGTTTTTTTCCTCCCTTCACTTGATATGGTAAGTTACTTGCTATTATTTCTGATATCAAACCAACCATGCATTCCTTGAAAAAAATCCTACCCTAGCCATGCGACATTTTCTACTTTGAAATGCTCCAACGTCAGTCTTTTCCATGATGGGTTTTCTGTTCTTACCTAAGAAGATACTCCTTCCAAAAGGTACAGAAGGACTTTTTAAAAATATTGTCACATAATCCTCTTTTTTTGCCAGTGGAGTGAGGTGATTTCTAAATATATTCTTTCCAAATGGTCAGCAATTATTTCACGATCATTTACTGAATAGCGAATGATTTCTCCATTCACTTGAAACACTGAATTTACCATAACCAGATCCTCATGAATTTGCTTTGGACTTTTCATCCTGTTCTATTGATGTGTCTAATTCTTTTTCTAGAACCTCATGGATGCAGTTACTAGGGTTAAAAAATTATATTAACTCAAAAGACTAACACAATATTTGACCGCTCTGTGATTTGGTTTCGAACTACTGACCTTGCCTTTAGCGGCCTAATGTGTAACCCACTACGCTACTAGGGCTTACCTAACGATTATGAAGTTAGTATGAAAAAGAGTCCTCAAAAGTCTGGTCCTTTACCTTTACCCATTGTTAGTTAAGAGATAGATCCCTTTCACTGAGAATTTGGAGAAGCAGCTCAGAATCTGCTTCATAAGTCACAAGGCAGTGGTTTTGTTAGACTGCCTGTTGAACACGAAATGAAAGTTGATCAGCAGCTTTAGTTGAGAAACAGAAACAGGCTAACAAAGCTATCATCAAAAACAAGGATGAGATAGGAACTTTTAGGTCTGTGGTTGAGGAAAGCCTCTTGACACGAAAGTACAATATTTATTTTTAATAAAGATTGTATTCCGTAATCTCTTCCCCTCTGATCATAGTTCAATTAGAATCTTTAATCACCATGTTTGTATAATATACTAATGCGTTGCACTTTTTCCTGGCTATTCTTGGGCATCTTTTTAAAAAAAAAATTTTATTGGGGGGTCTTGGGCATCTTATATGTGATCTTAGAACCAGATTTTAAGACCATACGAACAAAATCTACGATTGCAATGGAGTTATTTTTAATTTATAAATTAATTTGAGGGGAACTGGCATCTTTACAATATCAGGCTTTCCCATCTAGGAGCATGGTATCTATTTTCATTCTTAGAATAGGCAGTAAAATTCTCCCGTGAGTTTTACTCACTCCTTGATGGGCACTGATTGTACAGGTCTTGTGAATAGATACATTGACACATTTTGCAAAGACAGCTCATGCACTTAGGCCAGGGTAAAGGACAGCTGCCGATTTCTGTACGCTGCCCTTGCATCTTGGCCACACTCCTGAACTCTTGTTAGTTCTAATGGCTTAGATTTTTCCATTGACACCATGTAGTTTGCAAACAATGACAGCTACTTTCTATTCTCAACATCTACTTCAAGGAGCCCTGAGCACCGTGGTCTATGTTGGGCTACTAAAAGCAAGGTGAGCAGTTCCAAACTAGCAGGCGCTCCTCGGGAGACAGAAGAGGCTTTCTACTCCCATGGGGAGTTACCGTCTCGGAACTCCACAGGAGCAGCTCCAGTTCCACCCTGTGCTATAGGCACGCTCTGCGTTGGGATGGCCTTGGTGGGCGTGAGTTGAGTTACCATATGGAATTCCACCCATCGTCACCATTAAGAATGCCGGTCTGCCTATGTGCTTCACTTTTTTGGCCTTTACTGAGATAAAGGAGTATTTCTCCTTTATTCATGTAGAGGGCAGAGGCAGACACGGGGAAATTTCCTGATGTTGCCCATTTACGCTGAGAGCGCTCCCCAGGGTTTTTCAAATTCTCCTCTGGGCTGGCTTCCCACCGCTAAGAAGGGGCTTTTTGAAATGCTGGAGTCACAGCCACCCTGGCAAAGCTCAGCCCAAATCTAGGGACCTGCGCACAGGGGTAAGGAACAGAGATTGTTCCTGAGGAAGGGGACAGAGGACTGCTTTCCCACTACGGACTGGGGCACAAGGACCAAGGTCATTCAACAAGGAAAAATGGGATTTCTACTAACACTCTAGCAAGCACATGCTTTCCTTGGGGAACGAGGCAGAATTAAGCTGACAGGAAGTATCCGTCGGCTGGCCCCCAAACTTCTTGGGAAAGCTATCTATCAGCAATAATCCTTTCCCATGAGTCTCAGTCTCGTCCTGTCCCGGCGAGCCGACTGCCATAAAAATCAACATCCCCAGCAAGTGTTCACTCTCTCAGTATCTCAGGGACCGGCCCCAGCCCCTCCTCTGACCCGGGGCCACCTATGACAGCCAGACCCCTCAAGGGGTGGCCATCTCTGACCCCTCCCCTCTATTAGGGGAACGCTGGTGTTGTCCTTCTCTGGACAGCTTCCCAACTTAGGCAGGTTCTGGCTTTCCCAGGTTCCCCCTTTGCCGTTCCACAGACAGAAGAGATGCTCTTGTTAAACCCATCTGGCAGTGAGACAATCGGGAGGGCGGAGGGGCGGAGCCACTGGCCTGAGGTCCCTAAGCTAGGGAGGGATGGAGGCACGGCCTGACTGCAGAGCCTGCTCTACGATGGCCTGATGATCCCGCTGTCCCGTCCCTGCGCTGGCATGACAGTCTTAACCAGTCACGTAGCTTCGATCCTTCCAGAGATGGACTCCAGGGGCTTTTCCAGTCCCCAACTCCCCACCCAGGGGGAGCGATGACACAGGGTCTACATGGGCCGCCTGAGGGACAGTCCGGCTCCCCGCTGGGAAGGCTTTCTCTGCGGAGGAGCTCCGGAGCAGCCTCCCATTCTAAGCAGGAAATTAAAAAGGGCAGTGCCAACGGAGTGCACATAACCTTTACCGTTCCCTCCTCCTGCCGCCCAAGGCCGACGAGGCTGACTGTTTGCCTAATGAGATGTTTTCCTTCTTCCAGAGACAGTGCGGGGGGGGGGGGGGGGGCCGGGGAGGGAGGTGACCTTCTGTGCAGCCAGGACGCCTGGGTCCCAGTCGCTGCTCGGCGTCTGAGGCTGGGGGGCTTTCCAGGAGCCACACCACAGCCCCGTCATGTCAGCTCCGCTCTTGGAGTCAGAGAACAGTGAGCGATCTGCTGCCGCCCCAGGGGGCTGGGGAGATTAATGAGAGAACGTTTGTCAAGTTTGCTTTGATCCCCCGTTGGAAAGAGCATTTCTGCCCAAAGTACAAGGGAGATGATTCCTTAATAAGAGCTTCGGGGTTCTGAGCCAGCCGCAGTCACGTCCTCTCCCTAACCCAGGGCAGCTCATTAAAACCCAGAGGCGAGTGCTCGGTCCAGCTGAGACAGGGAAGCCAAATTCGCTTGTTTTCAGGGTGGCCTCCTTTGCCCAGCCCAGAAGGGACAGGTCAAGCCAGCCCCAGCTCCTGAGAAGCTTATGGAGAAGAATTAGAGGGGATTCTCTCTGTGGACCAGTGGTTCTCAACCTGTGGGTTGCGACCCCTTTGGGGGTAGAACGACCCTTTCACAGGGGTTGCCCGATTCATCACAGTAGCTAAGTGACAGTGATGAAGTAGCAACGAAAACAATGTTATGGCTGGGGGACCGTTACATGAGGACCTGTATGCAAGGTGCGCGGCATCAGGCACATGGAGAGCCACTGGTGTAGCCGCTGGGAGCTGGGGAGGCGGGAAGAACCCTAGCTTCAGGATGGAGTTCTGTATCTAGTCACCCCCAGAGCCACCTTCACTGCTCCGCCAACCCTTCCCTCACTAGGGCTGTTTGTCTGTAAACTCCATGAGAGCAGGGCCCTCTTCTGCCCCAGTCGTGGGTCCCAGGTAGCTGGGCATCATGACGTCAGCACGCAGCAGACGTCATCTGAATGACACACCAACGGGGGAGCAGACTCTAAGCTCCAAAGTCTCACAATAAATACTCATTATTATTCAGCTGACTGGTACGCTTACTGTGGGTCAGGCTCTGTGCTAAATATTCTACAAGTGTTCTCATTTCATTTTCACAATGACCTCACGAAGGGATGGACGCACCGATACAATTGTTCCATCTCCACTTTACAAGGAAACCAAGACTAATGTCACATAGAGGGGAGACAGCCAGGGTAGAACTTGACCTTGGTCCACCTGTGCCCAGGGGCACTGCCCTTTATCACTGGGCTATTGTGCCCGAAGGAGCCCTGGTGGCACAGTGGTTACTCATCCAGCTGCTACCTGCAAGGTCAGCAGTTCAAAACTACCAGCTGCTCCTTAGGAGAAAGACAGGGCTTGCTACTCCCATAAAGAGTTACAGTCTCGGGGCTCAAATAGAAAGTAAATGTTTAGAAAATGATGATGGCAACATATGGACAAATGTTTGATGTATGGAATGTTATAAGAGCTGTAAGAGCCCCCAATAAAATGATTTTTAAAAAGTTACAGTATCCGCAGCTCACAGGGGCAGTTTTACCCTGTCCTATGGAGTCACTGAGACAGCGTCAACTCGAAAGCAGGGGGCCTGGTGTTTATTCTGCCCTGGAGTGGGGTCTTCCTAGGATCCAGAGGAGCAACATCACAGGACCGCCTTTGGACCCGAGTCCTCCTGACAGCATTCTCCCTGTGGAGTTAGGCAGGAATTCCAATACCAACACAGTCGCCCATGGAGGATCGGTTTCAGCAGCGCTTCCAGACTGAGACAGACCAGGAAGAGAGGCCTCATCTGGGATCCCAATAGATCACTGTCCTGGGCAGTGCTGGAAGACGAGTTCCCTAGGGTTGAAAGGAACTCAAAATACACGCGTTCCAACAGTGGACTCAGCATAGCAGCGAACGTGAACGCGGTGGATGACAGGATGCAGGGCAGGACAATGCTTGGTTCTGACGATGACTCACTGCTGCTGGTGTGTAAAAATAACAACTGTTTGGGGGTGGGGGTGCATTTTATCGTGGTTTGGGCGAAAGCCGACCGAGTAAATTCATTTCCCATTCAAAGAGCCGCACGTATTTCGCTGCATGGCATTAGTTGCAAACCACTGAGGTCACGACCCTCGCCTCACTTCTCCCCCCCCCCCCCCCCCCCCCCCCCCCCGGTTCCCAGTTGCCATTCGCCCACCTGTTCTGCCCCTTCCTGCCCAGTGTCGGCGTTCACTTTCGGGGCCTGTTGACTGATTGGCTGAAAGGTCTTCTCTGGGAGTAGGCTCAGTCCAAAATTGAAAAGTGCCCAAGGGCCATAGTCGCGAGGGTTCCGTGGTCTCTCCCAGACTAGGAAGTCTGGTCTTTCTGTGACAGTTACTTCAGAGCTATGTTTAACTCCCGTTCTGCCCAAGACCTTCCATTGTGACCCCAGCAGCGTGGTGGTCGGGAACCATTACTGATTTTCGTCTCAGCATTTCAGTCCTTTGGGCGAATGGTTTCCGACTTTCTTTATTCTTCGGTGCTTTGGAGAAACCAATAGTCGCATTTTAGACGGCTGTTCACAAGCTCCCTATTCAACGAGGCAACAGAGAGTGTCTTTAGGGGCTATGTTTTACCGTTGATCAGGACGTCCCAAGTCTTCAAACCCAGTGACGCAGTTCTTCGAGTGCTTGGTTACGGCCAAGTCGACATGACTTTACCCTCTGTATGCTCTACCATGAGCCGGAATATGTTTGCAGCCTACCTAAATATGTATGGAGAAATATCTTCTGGCAAAACTATATACAATTGCGGGCGCACTCCCATATGGCACCCTACACCTATTCCCCTAAGGTGCTAACCCGTGTAGCTACTCGGACATGATGGTTTGTGTTCCCGTCGATGCAGGACGGTATAGTTCAACCTGCCGTTGTTGCTGTTTACGCTTGCCCATCTCACAGGGTCTCCCATTGCATCGTCGCTCACGCTGGGCTGAGCTCCCCTTTCTTGTGACATGACGACTCAATGATTTGCCCTCCCTTCTCCCCTCATTCCTGGTAACCATCAACTGCTTCTTTCTGCACGTAAACCTTCCCTTGACTTTCCCTATCAGTGGTCTCATTTGTCCTTTTGGAGCCGACTTATTTCACTCAGCAGAATGCCATCCCGGCTCTCCCGTGCTGCAAGATGGTACGCAGCCCCATCGGAATTCCGACAGCAGTGCTGTTGGGGTTCCAATCTCCCCCTGCCCTTGCCAGCCTCGCTCCTTTCCTTGTCTGTGTTTTTGGATCATTGCTATTATTGCTGGGCCCAGCGCTCCATTGTTTGGACTTGCACCTCCCAATTGGCTAAGGGTTCCAAGCGTCCCTTGACGTCTTTGTTGGCTGCCTGAATGCCTTCCTTTGGTGAAGTGTCTGTTCGTGTCCTCTGTCCATTTGTAAATTGGATTGCTTGTCTTTTTAGTTGTTGGCGTGTTATGTTAAAGTGCTCTATAAATTGTAGAGAGCAGTTCCTTGTCAAACACGGCGGCGCTGCCAGGTATTTCTTCTCTAGTCGGTAGGTTCTTTTTACTTTTTTTTTTTTTTTTGGTTCTTTTTACTCTTGGAAAGTCTTCCGGTGCACCGAAACAAGCAACAACCAAACCCCGAAAATTTCTGCTTCTCAAGTGGATCCCAGCTCCTAGTGACCCTAGGTATGCACACCATACGTGCTTTACTTTTGGGAGATGCCAGTCATGCAAATAAATTTTACACATTGATCTCATACTTAGCAACTGTATTGAATGCTCTTGATGCTAATAATTTAGTCATCTAATGATTTATAGGTATGTTTTTTAAAGGAAATAATCATGGCTTGTTAAGTAAATAATCTTACGGCAACTCCTGATAGTTCTGTGTCTTATAATTCATTTTGCTTGTCCGGTGGTTCCAGCCGGCGCTCTGGCACTGCGAATGAAAAAGTCTGCGACTTGATCTCTCCAGCGGCTCCCCCAAGAAAGGAAGAGCCTTCCGTGAAGAGTGCGGCTTCGGAAACCCTCTGGGGAGGTTCTGCAGTGTCCTCAAGGGTCACTGAGCTGGAATCGACTCAATGGGTTTTTATTATTACGGCTGGGATTTCCCACAACATAGTAAATGGAAGCAGAAATTGTTTGAGCCAGTTTGTTTTTCCTTGAGTTTAGCTGGAACACCATTAAATGTGATGCTTGTTATTATTTTTATAGACCTCCTTTGTCAATTTATGGAAATTTACATCTATGTCTAACTTATCTATTTAAAATAATCATAAACAAAGACTACATTTTACCACATGCTATTTCTGTATCTACTGGATTATATTCTCTTCTTACTCTATGAATATGTAAATTAATAAATTTTCTAATGTTAATCATCTTCCTGTTTATAGGATCTGCCCTAATTGGTCACAATATATATACATGGAGGTTTTAGAAAATTCATAGAAAAATTGGTACAATCATATTCTTTGTCCATGAACTTTTTGAAGGCCCCCCCCACACACACATATAGCTTGGCTTCTGATTGCTAATATTTTACATAGGAAATCTGCAGCTACATATATAAAATAAACTGACCTGTAATTCTTTGGGTGGGGTGTGGGAGGTGTCTGGGTTTAGTATCATAAAATAGGTTGGCATAAGATTGGAACGGTCTCTTAATTACCTGTAAATTTCTGGTGGGGTTGGGTGAAATTTTGTGAGTGGTGTGAGGGTAGGTTATAAATGCACTTAATTTCCTCAGCGGTCCTATTCTAAAATCCACAACCTCTAGAGTGATTTTTGGTAAGTTGTGCTTTTCTGAAAATGTGTCTAAAGGCACTAGCAAAAAGGGTGTCCTTTTTTCATTCTCTCTTACTGCCTCAAACTGAAATCATCTACCTATTTTCAGTTCTAATACAATTTGTGTGCTTCCTCTCTTCATTTCTAAAAGGTTTGACTTATTAGTCTTTGCAAAGACACCGCTTTGGGCTAAACTAACCCTCTATTCATTTACTAAAATGCTCTTCTGCTCGTTTTTGCTCTTACTGTATATATGGGGCTGCGTTTGATACTATAGAGACGGACAAATGGAGTTATCTTAAAATAGCTCTCAGGAGCTGGGAGTAGGGGGAAGGAATAATAAACAACGCAGGACGGTCTGGACATGTTGGCAGTTGCTAACATGCAGGCTATGGGGATGGAGGAGGAACTACAAGTAGGATGAAACTGAAGAAAGCCCTTTCTCTATAAAGAAAAGAAGCTCTTTCCGAGAATTCTTGTGCACATTTTCCCTGAGCTAGGTTTTTCCAGCATGGACATTGCAATAAGTAACATTAAGTATCTACCTCATTGGGTTTGTTGCGAAGATGTAATGAGTTAACTCAAGCCTGATACGTGTTCAGTACAAAATGCCTTTCCTCACAATGCCGTAAGAACCAAGGTCTTCAATAAAGCCCCCCAATAAAATCCGGTGGCATAGACCACAGCCAAAGGGCCCCAGCTAAGAAAGCACCTCGGAGCAGTAACAGAAAGTCTGGTTTGGGGTCACATAGATTCCGTCCTTTCTTCATCCAATCCACCGTTCGCCAGCGCAGATGTGGGGTAGGGGCCTAACCACACCACACAGTTGTGCAGGCTCTCCTGCTCTGGGACCTCCGGTGTGCAGGCAGACCCCGCGCTCCCACGCCTGGCCAGCAGGTCAGCTCCCGTTCCCAGACACGAAGATGGGCGGGAGATGCCGGGGTACTCTACCGAGAAGCCCAGAGGTCGCGATGCCCCCCGCCCCCGTGCAGAAGCACAAGGAAGCGCTCCGAGCTCTGCACCGCTCCCCGCCTGCTCCGGAGACGGCCATGCAGGACCTGCCTCCGGGGCCCGGGAGCTCGGTCTCTGGGCTCCACGCTCACGGCCCGCACGAAGCAGCCGGTCCGCGCGCCCCAGACCTCCGTGCTGGAGCCCGCTGGGCCAGGGCTTACCTTGCGTGGTTCCCTGCCGCTGGGGTCACCGATGGCTCCCGGGTTCCTCGGGCCGCAGGCAAGGGGCCCCGCCACCTCCCCCACCCACGCCAACCTCCGTCCGGCGCCGCGCGTTCAAATAAGCCCGTCTGAGTTTCCGCGCTTCCCATTGGTCACTGCCCGAGTCGCTGATTGGCTGTTTCCTAAGTAACACCGAGCCGCGGGGAGCTGGCGGGCGCTCCCAACAGCGCGCTTGCGCAGTTGCCTTTTCTACTCGCCCCGGGTCTCGCGACGGGCGTGGCGTTTCCCGAACAGCTGCAACTAAACACATGGCCAGCAGTTCGAAACTACCAGCCGCTCCCTGGGAGAAAGACGAGGCTTTCTGTTTCGGAAAAGACTTACAGTCTTGGAAACCCACGGGGACAGTTCTACTCTGTCCCAAAGAGGCGCTAGGAGTCGGAATCGACTTGATAGTAGTGAGTTTCATTTTGGTCTTCAAGGTCCGAAGGACCGGAGTGATGACAGAAACAGGAATGGGATTTGGAAGCCGAGGTCGCGTCTCGTCTTGATCCTCCGGTTCATGATCAGCTACAACTACCCAACATCCTGCTTTTTCTGTAGGTCGGCATCCATGATCAGGGAGGACAGGGTCTCATCCTGCTTCGTGACTCTGCCAACAATGTACTTCAATAGCTGCCCTGATGAAGCCATTACACCAGTCGTCCTTGACAGCACCAGGATTTTCCCCTCTCCTTCCCCTCTCCCCCCTCCCTCATGAGCCCTTGATAATTTATAGATTATTATTTTGTCATATCTTGCCCTATCCGGCATCTCCCTTCACCCCCTTCTCTGTTGTCCGTCCCCCAGGGAGGAGGTCACATGTAGATCCTTGTAATCGGTTCCCCCTTTCCAACCCACTCACCCTCTACTCACCCAGTATCGCCCCTCACACCCCTGGTCCTGAAGGTATCATCCACCCTGGGTTCCCTGTGCCTCCAGCTCCTATATACACCAGTGTACAACCTCTGCTCTATCCAGACTTGCAAGGTAGAATTCGGACCATGGTAGTTGGCAGGGAGGAAGCATCCAGGATCTGGGGGAAAGCTGTACTCTTCATCAGTGCTACATCGTACCCTGACTGACCCATCTCCTCTCCTAAACCCCTCTATGAGGGGATCTCCAGTGGCCAACACTTGGGCCTTGGGTCTCCACTCTGCACTTCCCTCTTCATTCACTGTGGTAAGATTTTTTTGTTCTGATGATGCCTTATACCTGATCCCTTTGGCACCTTGTGATCGCACAGACTGTTGTGCTTCTTCCATGTGGGCTTTGTTGCTTCTGAGCTAGATGGCCATCATAAAAATCTGCTAAAAACATGTATCACAGCTTTATAGACAGTCATTTTTGTGGCCACCTGTCCAATCCAACTTCCTCTCCTTTCTCTTCCACATACTGATCTTCATCTCAAATCCCCTGGTGCTGTCTGCATATTGTCCCCCTGTGGTGATGCCACTGTGTTTTCTGAGAATCAGTTGTCCTAATCTATTTAAACAACAAGAACCAGCACATTGTGTGGATTGTGTGGAGTGATTTCAGCCCAGTTCTGCAGGACAGATTGGAACTGCCCCAAAGGGTTTCCACGGCTGTGATCTTTACAGACACAGACTGGCACACCTTTCTCCATCAGAGCTGAGGTCTTCAGCAAGCAGGTGGCACAGGGTACCTGGCTTAGTTCTCTAGTGTGATCACAGAAACACCATAGGTGGGTGGCTTTAATCCAGAGATGTTTATTTTCTTACTGTTTAGAAGGTTAGATGTCCAAATTCAGGGAGCTGGCTACTGGGGAGGTCTCTCTCTCTCTCTCTCTCTCTCTCTCTCTCTCTCTCTCTCTCTCTCTCTGTCTGTCTGTCTCTCTCTCTCTCTCCTCCAGAGGAAGATCCTTGTCTCTTCTAGATTTCTGTTCCTGGATGGTCTTCATGTAGCTTGGCATCTCTCTTCTCCCCTTACTTGTTCAATCTCTCAAAAGAGATTGGCTCAGGATGTACCCTATCCTACAGCCCCACTGGCTGAGTGGATTGTGCGTTGGTTGCTAACCACAAGGCCCGCAGGTCTAAAGGAATAGCCTGCTCCACAGGAGAAACATGAGGCTTTCTACTCCCTTAGCGAGTTAGAGGCTTGGAAAACCACAGGTACAAATCTACTTTGTCCTATCGGGTGGCTGTGACTCAGAAGAGACTGGATGGCAGAGGGTGAGAGTGAGAATCGTGTCTCATGCACATGACAAAGACAACCCCTTCCTAAATGGGATCCTAACCACAGGATCAGATCCTAGGGGTTAGGATTGACAGCACAGGTTTTTGACCCAATTCAGTCCATAATGGTACCCAGACTCTGAGATAAGGAAGGGAAGGGGGAGAAAGCAGGATTGGACAGAGGAGGCACTGGATTGAGTTCTGAAGCTAGGAAGACCTTTCAGAGTTGTCCTGAGTAAGGGTAGGGGAGCTGAGCCTTTAACCCCTCCATGGAGATCAGTCTTTGGAAGAGGAATGTGATATTGAGTGAGCAGCTCTGGCCCACAGAGCGGATCCCAGAAGGGCCCGGTAGCTGAGAGCCATCTGCTGGCAGCATTCCCAGCAACTGGGGGAACAGAATCCTTCAGGCTGGACAGAGACCTGGGCTGCACAGTGCAGCACCCACCACCGGGAGGTAGGGTGGGAGTTTAAGGAGCGGGATATTTGAAATCGCTGCTAGTACAGTGGAAACGGTTCTGATGAGGCAGGCCTGGCAGTTGGTGCGGACTGAGACTCTGTGCCTCTTGGAAGATGCTCGCAGTCTTGGCTGGGGGGAGTTCAGGAAATCTTCCTGGAAGGGCAGCCAGTGTACCTGGGCTTTCCATGATGGGCAGTTGTTCAGCAGGCAGCTGAAGTGGTCTTGGGCTTCGCAGTCCTACCCCTGGTTCTGGGAAGGCAACGAGAAGTCTGTAACTTTTCTGGCCCAGGCAGCGGTCTGAGCCCCAGCTGGGGCTCCTCAGGGTCCTGTGCCCCAAAGTTTGGGAAGGAGCTCTTGAATTTGCCCGTGAGACATCAGCTCAGCTTCTGGGAAGAGGCAGAGGCTCAGGGAGAAGCACAAGCTGCCAGGGCAGTAGGCGTTGTGGGAGGAGTGCCCAGTGATTTAGGGCACGAATGAGATTCCGTTTTTCCCTTTACTCGAGGGAAGAAAGGGCTGTGTGAGGCGTGGGACCCTGAGCCAGTTCTTCACTTCTCGGTGTCTCGGTTTTGTCCTCTGGAATATGGGGGTGAGGATCATAACTAGATTGTGGGATCATTATAAGGCTTACAGGAATGAATGTGTGTAAACTTATTAGAGCAGTGGAATATAAGCTACCATTACACCTTCGCTGTTGGTCCAGAGAGGAGGGTGTATGTTTTTCTCCGCCACCCTCTGCTCCAATATTCACAGGCCTCTGGGCAAGGAAGGAAGAAACTTACGTGCCAGGGTCCTAGCCCTGTACCCCAAGTCCCAAGAAGACAACGTCATCACAAAAGTCTGGTCAGGGGACCTTGGAGGGATAGACAAAGGTAAGTCCAAAAATATTGCTACAAAATCAGAGAAACCATTATTAGACAGAAATGTCAAAATGTGGGAGTCCTGGTAGCGAAATGGTTGCACGCTGAGCTGTTAACGTTCAAAACCACCAGGCAGCTCTGTGGTAGAAAGATGCCGCGTTCTCCTCCCATGAGCAGTTGAAGTCTGGGAAAGCCCAGGGCCAGTTCTGCCCTGACTTATAGGGTCACCATGAGTCAGAATTGACTGGACGGCAGCGAGTTGCCATCAAAATGTGCCGCTGTTGTTTCTCAACATACCTTCCACTGAAGTCTGCGACGGGGTTTTTGGTTGTTTGTTTTTTTTTAACCTCTCTCCTGCCTAGCCCTCCCCTGAGTAGATCTGTACTCGTTGATTTACACCTTGTCAAAAGACAGCTCGAGCACCCACCAGGGGATGCTCTTTTCTGTGTTCTTGTGAGTTGGGATTTGGGGACACACACACACACACACACACACACACACACACACAAAGGAGTGTGAAGGGGCAAGAGCAGGGATTTAGGGTGGATGGAGTCAGGTTTCCCAATTAAATTTTCCCAGCATAGCCCTTGCTAACCTGGAAGAGTGAGCAGGTGGATGGCTGTGGTCGGGGGAAAATTCCCAGCACCACTTTCCTGGCCCTTTCCCTCCCCAGTGCAGTTCTCTGTTTTCTTACAACTTCTCCCTAACAAGCCCTCCAACGGTTGTCCTGTGTCCTTCGAGAAATTCTATCAGATTGCCCCCCAGGAGGCCCCTTACCCAGTCACCATGACTTTCTGAGTTGCCCTCTCTGCCTTGAATTTAAGTGGCCTGGCAAATTCCCTCGCAAGCCACTCGTTAGATTGGACCCTGAACCATTTTTGTTTGTTTGTTTAAGGCACCGTCATGAGACTCAAGCAGGTGTATGACTGAGAGAACTTGTCTGCAGCCATCTACATCACAGCGATGTGTCGACAGGTTTTGTTTGGAATCAACCAGGGCCTGTCTGAACCGGAATCCGACTCTCCCTCCCCTTCGCGTGCTTTTCAGAAAGCCTTTCTGAACACGTGGCTCTGGTTGGGTGGTGGCTGCCTTGGGCAGCCTGGGTGGCATTTTAGAATGGCCCCAGAGGTTTCCTTGTCTGGGGATTGTTTTTCAGAGGCAGGTGGTCAGGTCTTTGGCTCTCAACGCTGCTGGGTGGGTTTGAGCTGCCAGCCTCTCTCGTGAGCAGCCAGGAGCGGTCCCGCTTCCATCACCAGGTCACCTTTCTTGACATCACATAAGTAAAAGAAGGAAGCCCCCCACCTCCACCAGCTGCCTCAGAAGTAACACCTGCTGATAGTTTGGGGAGCCCTCCTTGCCACCCCCTTCTCGCTAATGCCACCATGCCCTGGGACTATTTGTAGGAGGGGGCTTCCCAATCCCATTACTTTTCATTCCATTTGTCCATAAGCTTTTGAAGTAACCCCCCTCATAGATTAAATCTCTGCGTGGATTCTGAGATGTCTCTGGATCCTTGTGGCACCGTGGCTGAGCCGGGCCCAGAGAAGAGGTGCAGTAATGTTATTTAAACTGAATGGAACAAGGACAGAGGGGAGCAGACGGCTGGGCCAGGGTCTCAGTGGCAGCCCTGGGCTCTCTTGTCCCAAGCTGGAGGCCACAGAGTAGAAGGGTGCAAAAAGTCACAGGGATAACCAGGGGTCTTCGGGCACTTCATTCCCAGGACACAGCCCCACATTACCTGCTCCTCGAATGCTCCACGCTCACTTGCGAGTTGCCAGGTGGGGAAACAACCCGGATGTCTTGATCCTGCAGGGATTATCTCCATCTCAGTCTCCAGCAATTTGGATTGTAATAATAATCAATCTGCATTTGCTTCATAACCTAGAAAATAAGATCTCACTAGATGCTGGGTAAACACACAGGCCGAAGAAGTGTGGGAAGGAGAGTGGAAATATGCACCAATAAATACATGTTTGACAGAGGCTATATATGAGGTAGTACACCCCCCCAATGGAATTTTTTCCCAAAGCTATGTATTAAATTTGTTAACAAAACAACCTTATCACCTTCGAAGTACTCTCCATTATACTTTTGTCAAATCTGCAATTCCATTCTTGGAAACATTTTTCAAACTCATCTGTTTGGATCGCTGGCAGCACCTCCCTGTTTACTTCACCTCTTCTATGTCATCAAATCGCTGTCCTTTCATGTCCCTCTTCATTTGCAGAAACAAAAAGAGGCGTCATGGAGTGGAGTCAGGTGTGTCAGGGGCCTGGCATGGGGCAAGAGAGGTATGCTATATATTTTTTTTTTTGCCAATAACCAGTGCTCTGAGATGGCTGTGTGAGCAGGTGCACTGTCGTGGTGGCAAAACCAGTCCCCCATCTGCACAATCCTTTCAGAACCTCTAAAAAGAAAGTTTGGTGAACAGTCTGACCTGGTGGAACAAACTCCAAATGCACTGTCCCCCTCACATCCAAAAAACAAATGAGCATCGTCTTGATCTTTGGTTTCACTTGACGAGCTTTTTTGGGGGTGAGGGGACGATGGGGTCTTCCACTGATGTTTGCTTTCAGGGCCGTAAGAATACCACTGTGTCTCATCATCTTGGGGGGAAAGCCTGTGTCGATTCAAAGCTGTTGGTTCAAGGCATTGCATGTTTCCCTGCAAAGCTCTTTTTCCTGGTCAGTCAGAACCCAAGGCACAGATTTTTTTTAAATTAATTAATTATAACAATTTATTGGGGCTCATACAATTCTTTTCACAGTTCATACATATACATACATCAATTGTATAAAGCACATCTGTACAGTCTTTGCCCTAATCATTTTTTTCTCTTTTCTTCTTTTACATTTTATTAGGGACTCATACAACTCTTACCACAATCCATACATACACATACATCAATTGTATAAAGCACATCCATACATTCCCTGCCCCAATCATTCTCAAGGCATTTGCTCTCCACTTAAGCCCCTTGCATCAGGTCCTCTTTTTTTTTTTCCCCTCCCTCCCCATTCCCCCCTCCCTCATGTGCCCTTGGTAATTTATACATCGTTATTTTGTCATATCTTGCCCTATCCGGAGTCTCCCTTCCAGCCTTCTCTGCTGTCCCTCTCCCAGGGAAGAGGTCACATGTGGATCCTTGTAATCAGTTCCCCCTTTCCAACCCACTCACCCTCCACTCTCCCAGCATCGTCCCTCCCACCCTTGGTCCTGAAGGTATCATCCACCCTGGATTCCCTGTACCTCCAACCCTCATATGTACCAGTGTACAGCCTCTGTCCTATCCAGCCCTGCAAGGTAGAATTCGGATCATGGTAGTTGGGGGGAGGAAGCATCCAAGATCTGGGGGAAAGCTGTGTTCTTCATCGATACTACCTCACACCCTAATTAACCCATCTCCTCTCCTAAACCCCTCTATGAGGGGATCTCCATTGGCCGACACTTGGGCCTTGGGTCTCCACTCTGCACTTCCCCCTTCATTTAATATGATACATATACATATATACATATACACATATATACACATACATACACACACTTATATCTTTTTTTTTTTTTTTGCATGATGCCTTATACCTGGTCCCTTGGGCACCTCGTGATCGCACTGGCCGGTGTGCTTCTTCCATGTGGGCTTATTTGCTTCTGAGCTAGATGGCCGCTTGTTCACCTTTAAGCCTTTAAGACCCCAGACACTATCTCTTTTGATAGCCGGGCACCATCAGCTTTCTTCACCACATTTGCTTATGCACCCATTTGTCTTCAGCGATCCTATCATGGAGGTGTGCAGTCAATGATATGATTTTTTGTTCTTTGATGCCTGGTAACTGATCCCTTTGGGACCACTCGATCACACAGGCTGGTGTGTTCTTCCATGTGGACTTTGTTGCTTCTGAGCTAGATGGCCGCTTGTTTATCTTCAAGCCTTTAAGACCCCAGTCACTATCTCTTTGGATAGCCGGGCACCATCAGCTTTCTTCACCACATTTACTTGTTCACCCACTTTGGCTCCAGCCGTTGTGTCGGGAGAGCCAAGGCACAGATTTTGAAGTGACCCTTCTCATTCCCAAATCTTCCATTAAAATTCCCTGAACTGAGCTTCAGGATAGACCAGGTAACTTCCCTATCTTTTCAATGGTCTGTCGTCGGTCTTTGAGCACAATTGCATGAATTTTGGCGACATTTTCATCCATTCTGGAAGATGACAAATGTCCAGAATGATATTTGTCATCGGTCAATATTTCAACTCCACGTGTACACTGGATTTTTTTCCCATAGCACTATCCTCATAAGCTGTGTTCGACATCACAACAGTTTCTATGGCATTTTTCCTGAGCAGGACACAAAATTTCACGGGCCGGACATTGTTCTCTTAAATCGACCATCACAAAAATGAGGTGCTAGCGAAACTGCTTTTACAAAAAAATTCACTGTGACCAGGGAGAACCTTCCCAGGCAGCACCAACAGGGTACATTAACTCAGAGTGAGCTGCTGGATGCTCGCCTAGCAGGAAAAATTCGTACTATGAAAGCTCTTCCCAGCAGAGCTTTTTCTGTTTTGTTTTTATTGTTACCTATATATACACCTATGCTGCAAATATATCCATAGATATGGTGGAACATACAGGGGACAAAGTTATGAAAAATTCTTGGACATAACCAAATACCTTGAGGAAATGAGTCAGGGGGCCGGGGAGGATCAGGGCCATTGTCTTGGGGGACACCAAGGTCAATTGACAGAACATAGTTCACAAAGACACACTCATTTTGGTGAGTACCAACTAGATTCTTAAAAACTCCTGTGCAGCTGCCTAAGTTGCAGATATTGGTCTCTCCTCATCTGGAAGGAAAACAAGTCATGAAAATGGAAAGACGCAGGGAGACAATTAGTCCAGTGACCAAGAAAACTAACATCCGTCTCCACATCCCGAGACCATAGGAAGGAGATGGTGCCCAATGACCAGCACGGACCCTTCTGAGAAGGATCACACTAGAAGGTCCTGGATAGAATGGAAGAAAGATGTGGAACAAAATTCAAAATCATAAAAGATAGCAGGCTTGGGGAGAGGGTGAACCGATCACAATGATCATAACACATAACCACTACCACCCGCTCCCCCCACACACCAGGAGGATGAACAACAGAAACTGGGGGGAGGGGGGAGACAGCAGTTGGTGTAAGATATGAAAATAATAATCATTTATAACTTATCAAGGGGTCATGAGGGTGGGGGGTGTAAAAAGAGGAGCTGATACCAAGGGCTCAATAGAAAGCATTTAGAAAATAATGTTGGCAACATATATACAAATGTGCTTGATATAATTGATGTATGGATTGTTTGTTATAAGAGCTGTAAATTCCTCCAATAAAATGAGGATTTAAAATAATTTTAAAAATTAAATTAAAGTGTTACAGCTCTTTTAGAATTTGTCTAACAGGTTTTCTGGAAACCCGCGCCCCCCCAAAAAAATAAATAAATAAAGATAGCAGGCTTTGGGCAGATAGAAACTGGTGAGCTCCACCCCCACCCTCAAACATACATACCTGCAAGACTGTATGGCCCTTAGTGACCCTTCAGGTCTGGAAGTGAGCTCTCCTGTGTTAGCATAATCATCCACTTCAGATCAAAGGGGCAGGATTGACCCAGGAGGAGAAGGTTGGTGAAGCAGGAATGGAATGGAAGCAGGGAACCGAGAGGGAATCAGTATACAGGGAACACACAGGGAGGTATGGGTGGGCACCTTGAGAGCGTGGAAATAAATGAGTTTATATTATTGCTTGTAGAACTGATCATTTGTTTTGTAAACCTGGATCTAATTCACAGTAACAAATTCAGCACACACACACATGAGCACACGCACACATGATACACACAGGGTTCACAGCCTGATCATGGGCCTGCAAGTTATTTGCAGTTATCCAGACCAATTTTACAGATGGGGAAATCAAGGCTGAGAGAGGTAGCGTGTCTTCTCCCAAAACCCTAGCATGGAAATGGCGAAACCAGGACCCGAGTCCCGTTCTTCTGCCCCCAGTTATTGCAATTCTATTGGGTCCACCGTCTCAGATTCCAGCTCAGCCTCTGCCTTGAGCCGACCCCAGAGACCTTGGGTTTCTCGTTGGCCCACAGTTTTCAACTGTTTAATGGGGGTTTATCAGGAGCCCTGGTGGCACAAGGGTTATTCATTGGGTTGCCATCCAAATAGTCAGCAGTTCAAAACCACCAGCAGCTCCACAGGAGAAAGACAAGGCTCTCTACTCTTGCAAACAGTAACAGTCTTAGAAATTCCTGGGGCAGTTCTTCCCTGTCCTATAGGGTTGCTAAGAGTGGGCCTCGCCTCCATGGCAGGAAGCTTGAGTGTGGGTCTGAATGGGGTTTGCTTCGCCGTTTGGGAGGCTGGGACAAGTGGATAGCAAACGGAGGCATGGATTTGACTCTGTCACAGGTCCGTTTTCCGCTCTCCGTCCCCAGCTGCCACCTCTCATAACCCTCCCACGCCCTCCAAATTCCAAACATGTGTAGATTTTTCACAGCCACTTTATTATCACCTCATTTGTAGGGTTTTAAGGTTTGCTACCTGGACGGGAGCGAGGAGTCAGTCACACCTCCAGTTCCGCTTTGCAAATATACCTTCACCACTTGTGAAAATAACCTTATGAACAGCATCTTACCTGCTACAGATTGTGGGGACACCCAGATTAATAAATGCGGGAGGAACCAGGCCAGGGGAAGCAACCCAGAGAGCTGGGGCAGGATGACCTCTGGGCCCCTGGATTTTTCTCCCAGCCCCGGGGGGTCCTGGAGCTGCTGTCTCAGCAGAACATGGGGTAGGTCCACAGTGGCGCTGGCCTCCTTGTCTGGATGGCTCCTCCTCCCCCAGGACGCAGCCATCCTCCTAGAAATGGTTCCTGCCTCCCCAACTCCCTGTCCCCGGGATGCCTGTCCAGGATTGATCCTCTGGGCAGCTCCCCCTCCGAGCAGTAAATGAAATATCGGTTACCAAGAGTGAGGCGGGAGGCAATTAACCCCGAGACCTCGCCACTGCAGATGTGTTTGTAGCAAGCTGAAGCGCAGAGCCGAGCGCACCTGCCTGGCCTCCCTGCAAAGTCATCCAATTAGGGCAGCCCCCAGCAGTGGGTCCTGCTGCCCCCTCTGGGTCTCATAACCCCAGTAACCAGGACAGCACTGGTCCCGAGGCCTGACAGCTGTTTGGGCACAGGATGGTCTGCCGGTCCCCCCGTGGGGGAGCTCCAGGGGCACCTCTGTCCTCCTTCACACTTCTCCTGGCAGGGACATTATTCCTTAATTAATCATCCATCTTTTTAAAGGGAAGGCAGCCTGGGGAGGCGTCTTGTTTCTTTCCTCCGGAGCGGATCCCTCATTCTGTCCATCCAGTCTCCCTCCCACCACCCACTCAGTCCTGCCCCTGGGAATGGACGCTCGTGTGACAGGAGAGCCCCTGTCTGAGCTGCGGGTGGGGGAGCGGGTGACTGCCTGCAGGGAGCCACCAGTCTGAAGGGAGAGTCAGGCGAGACAGAGGCTCGTGCTAAAGGCCACCCCTGGTCTCAGAAAGTTCTGGTTTAATCGGAAAATACAGATCTATCTTCCAAGCCTGTCTGTGCCTGTAGGAGACCCCCAAATCCCTGGCGTCAGGGCAGGCACAGGCCCTCCCCTCAGGGAGGTGACCATCAGAGGAGATAACCCAGTCTTTGTCTCTGAGGACCCCTGTGATGAGTTGAATTGAACCTCACCCCCCCTAAAATTCACGTCTATTTGGTGAAGAAGCCAGAAGAAGCCCAGTATACTTAGTGGTCACTATCCTCAGTCTGTGAGCTGATGTAATTTTCCAACGTGCTGCATGGAAACCCTCACCTCTGTGATGTCAGTGAGGCAGGATGTCATCTCCAGGGTGAGGGTGGATCTGGAGTGGATCTTTTTTTAAGTCATTTTATTGGGGGCTCACACAACTCTTATCACAATCCATCCATCCATCCATTGTGTCAAGCACATTTGTCCATTCGTTGCCCTCATCATTCTCAAAACATTTGCCCTCCACTTAAGTCCTTGGTATCCGCTCCTCATTTCCCCCCCCCCGCCCCCGCTCCCTCCTTGCTCACCCCTCCCTTGGAGTGAATCTTTTTGAGATATAGGAAAAAGAGCAGGATCAAGGGGGGTCTCCGGTGCACCAAGACACAAGTGTCAGGTGCCTAGCGTGTCCTTTGGAGCTGGGTTACCTCCACTGAGAAGCTCCTAGTGGATGGAGCTCATGGGGGATGGAGGAACCTGCAGGTCTCAGAGCAACACCAGACCCACAGACACTGAAAGGAGAAGAGGAGCATCCTCCACAACCGTGGGCCATCCGAGGCCCTTCCCAACCTGGCGCCCTGGGTGGAAACAGCTAGCCTCCCAAACGACGAAGATCCGTTTCTGTTGGTGAGAGTCACCCACTGGTGCGATGTTCCAGCAACACTAGATCGCTAACACGACCCCTGTCAGAGGAGACACGGGCTCACCCTTGGAGAGTCTCAGCTAAAGAAAACCAACCTCCCAGATATTACCCCGGGGAGACACTTCTCCAGTAAGTTCCCCTGCAGCTGGGTTGCTGTCTGAGTGACAAGCAGCTGGCAGCTGGCACCGCAGGCCACTCCTGGTACCCTGCAAAGGCTTCAGCCCAGGCCCAGCTGTGGTGCAAACTTGCTGCATGACCGCGGGCAAGTCGTGCATCCTCTGCAGACTCTGAGTTCTTCATTCTTTGTCGGCAAAATGGAGATTTGTGTCCCGGGTCGCAAAGCAGTATGGAGATGCTCAGGTCATCAATAGATGGATAGATAGATAGATAGATAGATAGATAGATAGATAGATAGATAGATAGATAGATAGATAGATAGATAGATAAAAAGAAAAACCAGCCAGTGAGCCAAAGAAGCAGACCCTCCCTACAAAAACAATGATCGTGCTTTTTCTGTTGCACCTGAACTAGGTCCTGGACCAGGCGCCCTGGTCTCTGGGGAGTGTGATTCCAGACTCTGGCTATGGAAAGTCACAGGAGGCTGTGTGGGGGTGCTGGGGAGCAGAGAGGAGCAGAAGGGTGGAGTGCCTTCTAATCTAATTGCTCTTCCCACCAAGACTCTAGTTCCAGCCAGACCTGCCCAGGGGTTTTATTGGGTTTGTGGGGACCCGCAGATTTCAATCTTCAGACCCCACAGGGAAGGAACAAGCATTAAGCTAATTTTATTAAATGGCCACAGCTGGCAATGGGGGTGGGGGGGTCAGCGGGGGGATAGAAAGGAAGATAAAGGAAGTCATTCACGTCTGCCAGTCATGACAAGGGGTCCATACATGGGGCTGAGCAGGGCCCGGAGGGAGGCAGCCCCCCCCTTCCTGTCTGTTCAGCTGAGCCAGACTGTGGAGGGGAGGCCAAATGGAACCTTCCCTCAATGGAGAGCCCTGGGAGCCCCCAAGAGCCTCACCCCATGGCTGCAGCCCAGGGCAGATGCTTGGCTCAGCCAGTGAGGGGGGCTGAGATGCCCCAAAGCTGGCCTGCCTTCATCTGCTCAGAGATCCCCTGTCTTTATGAACTGTGGGGTCACGGCTGGGCGTGGCTTGTCTCTTCCTCTCTCTGTGATCCTGGCTAGTTCCCTAACGTTTCTGAGTCTCCGTTTCCTCATCTAAAACGAGCGGAGTCCCAGCCTCCGGATCAGAGGGCACGAGAGCATTCCCTGCCACAGGCTCTCCCCGGAGACCCATTTATCAAGGTCTTACATGGTTTCTGCCTCAGAGTGGCTGCTTTCTAAATATTAGCTGTTATGATGACAGCATTAGGACAGCCCGTGACTGTCATGGCCCCGGTGACGGAAGTAAGGGAGGCAGTGGCAGGCCAAGGAAACACAGCATGTTGTCAGCAAAGAGAGGGCTTCTTGGATTCGAATGTTAACTACAGAACTGAGCAGCGGTGCCATATTAAGCAACGATTTAAGGTCCTAGAAGGAGGGGGAGCTGGTACTTCTGTGAAGACTGGCAGTCTCGGGAACTCCTCCCAGGGGTGGTTCTATTCTGTCTTGTAGGGTCTTACAGGGTCCCTGTGGGTTGGAATCGGCTCAGTGACAGCGAGTTTTGGAGAAGAAGGGAATCTGGGTGGTGCGAAGGTTGGCGTGGCTCATCCCCCCTGAGGTGCCTGGCACGGGGGCCTTACGCTCTACTTGTGAAAAGCCAGCCACTGGAAGCCCTACGAGGCACACTTCTCTGACACACATGGGGTTGCCACGTGCCAACGGCAGCTGGCTGGTTTGCTAGAGGGACCCTAACGTTGGCCCATCCGGCAGCCCAGGGTGGCTGGGCGCCGTGAGGGATGACGCACCTGTAGGCCCTTTGCAAACTTGAAAATGATTTATAAACAGTGAATGCTCTACGTAGGAAGCAGACATGTAGACTTTGACTCGTAGAGACCCTGTGGGACGGACGAGACCTGCCCCCACAGGGCTTCCTAGGTTAGCATCATTATGAAAACGGACTGCTAGGTCTTTACTCTGAGGGGCTGGGGGCTGAGTACCAACCGCCAACCCTTTGGTCAGCAGCCGAACACTCCCCGTGGCCCCCCAGGGCTGCTCAGCACAGCCACTACATCAGTGCAATTTCCAGTCAAGGGAGATCAGTCTGGTTAACTTCCCTCATCTGGATGAGAAAACCAGGGCACAGAGGTGAGGTCCTGGGCCAAGGGCAACCCGGCTGAGTGCACAGTGTGTTCCTTTCAATGGTACCACTAACCTGGAAGAACTGGCCACCCCAAGATCACCACACACACATACACACACACACACACACACACGCGTGTACGCACGGATGAGAATCTTGGTTTCCTGCTTTAATGCAGGCCATGCGTTTGGAATGCTGAAGTCACTCTCAGGGGTAAAAATGGAAATGTTCCACTCTGGAAGATGAGAGAACTGGGCTGCTTTCCACTCCACTTGCCCAAGACCACTTTGATCTACGCTGGGCTTTGGGTCCTAATACTGGTTAAATTGGGTTCCCTACAAAGATAGCTGGACGTCCTAACTCTGATTCCTGAGAAGTTGACCTTGTTTGGAAATAGGGTCTTTAAAGATGTTATCAATTAAATCAAATTGAGACTGCATTGGGCCAATCCTAATCCAATATAACTAACGCCCTTATAAAACGTAACGAAGAAAAAAAAAACGTGACGAAGAGACACTGAGGAAGGACGGTCACGTGAAGGCAGAGGTAGAGATGGGAGAAACAGATCAACAGGGAATACCAAGGAATGAACCTCTCAGAAGCTAGGAAAAGGCCGGGGGGGGGTTGCTGTTGCCTCCAGAATTGTGACAGTACATTTCCATGGGTTTAATACTCCCAGAAGGAGCCCTGGTGACATAGTGGTTACCTGTTGGGCTGCTAACTACAAGGTCAACAGTTTGAAACCACCAGCGGCTCTGTGGGAAAAAGACTTTCTACTCCAGTAAAGAGTTTCTGGGTGTCACCTCAGTCCACATGGAAGATGTTCATCAGTCTGTGTGACCCAAGGATTGTAAATAAGATCATCCAAATCTAAAGGAGGGAACGGTATCGGAGCTTAAATTGTGAACACCTGGTTTATAGAGGTCGTGGTTGATGTTGGGAACCCAAATTCCATTTGCAGGATCCACACATGGATTAAGCCTCTGGACAATCCCCTCTGATCACAGGTGAGGAATGTGAATAGCTATGTTATCGGACAGAGAGCACCATAAAGTGGATTTGACCTGACGTAGTCAGTCATTTGATATCCCTTTTGACCCATTTTAAAGCTATTTCGGTAAAAAAAAAAAAAGGAAAGGGAAATGCATGTAGATTAAGTCCCTGGTGAAGCCCCTGTGCCACGAACCAGGGACGTGAAGAGCCTGGCCAGCCTGCAGAACACACTGCAGTCATGTGCTCTCCTTTATGATTCATTTACATTTGTTCTAGTTTTAAATATTTTCTGCTTTCTTTTCTATGGAGTTTTAAAAAAATCTGTCTTACTGTGTCATATTGTTAACTAGTGTTTTAAAACGTATATATTTTTCCGTGTATCAAACCCAGGATAGGTAAATCTATAGAGTCATTAACAAGTCATGGTTCCTTGGGGTGTGTGGTAGGGGAGGTTGAAGGGAAATGGAGAACCAATAACGAGGAGGACAAGAAAGAAGAGAATGTTCTAAAACAGATTGTGGGGATGAGTGTACAATTCTTGATGTGATTGAACTATCGAGCTGTATGATTTGGTGAATTCTGTGCCAACAAAACTGCTGGGGAAACCACTGGGAAACTCACAGGGGCAGTTCTGCCCTGCCCCGAGGGTTGCTCTGAGCCGCATGGTCTCGATAGCAAGGAAAACTCCGAGTTTTAGAAGCCTCGCAGATTGTGGTGCTTTGTCAGGAAAGCAAACACAGGCCCCTTGACCCACATCCTCCTGAAGCAGCTCTCTCTGGCCCCTGGCTCCCCCCAGATTCTCCAGTTTCCATTTGCCCAGTGGTTCTCCACCTTCCTCATGCTGCGACCCTTTCATACAGTTCCTCATGTGGTGGTGACCCCCAACCATCAAATTACTTTCCTTGCTACTTCATCACTGTTATTTTGCTACTGTTATGAATCAGGCAATTCATGTGAAAGGGTCATTTGACACCCCCCCCAAAGGGGTCTCGACCCACAGGTTGAGAACTGCTGCATTAGACCTCAGCTCAGGAGGTAGGGGGGATGCTATGAGACCTTGGGGAAAATCACAGGTCCACTCTGGGCCTCAGTTCTCCATCTGAGCAACGGAGCAGCTAGAGCACCGGAGCACCAACCTTCATCACGGGGTGGGGGGTGGGTCCACAGGGGACAGTCGGGGTTTCAAAGAATGGGTCTCAGCCAGCATCTGAATGCCATGCTACATCCGCCTCCTCCATTTCAGACACAGCCAGTGAATTATCCCCCCGGCAAATTCTTCAATCTGAAGGTGTAACCTCTTGCTGTCAGAGAGTTCAGGCACTGCAAATGCACTTTAACGTTGTTCTGAACAAACTGAATATGGAGGGGAATTTAGAGCCAACTATTATTGATCCCTTTTTAAAAGCAACGGACATCCTTTGACATCTGGGGCTTAGCTGGGCTTTCTGATGATCATCCCCGCCCCTAGCCTGGGTACCCCACCTCAGGTAAGTCATCTCTACCTTGCGGCAACTTTTGCTACCCTGCGCTCTCCTACTGCCTTCTGAGTGGAGGATGGCTTTTCTTCCCAGGACAAATGTACATCCCAAAGAGAACTGGGCTCAGGGGCAGCTTAGTTCCGTGTCCTCTTCCTCAACTCCTCCAGATACCTCTTCCTTTCTGGACTCTGCTCCCCCTTTCCAGTCCAGACCTGGCCTTTTGGTGGGCACTGTTGCACCTGCAGCCATGAAGGTCTGGAGTGGACTGCTGAGGTCAATAGACTACCTTCCTTCTAGTCCTAGTAAGGTGTGTGGAGCAGGTGGGCCGGGAGTCAGCCAAGCCTGGAAATGGTGTCAGAGGGGCCCTTGGGGAGACATCCAGGGTCTGTCTGGGTCTCACCTGGTACGGGCTTTCCTGATCTGGACATTCCTACCAACTTCCAGTCTCTTGGGTTCTGAGCGAATGCATCACGAACTTGGTTCAGAAGGTCGTGGAGTAGGGTGGGAGGGGTGATGTGGAGCCCACTAGGGATGGAGAGGGTCAGGGGCCAGCAGAACAGGACAAGAGGATCACTAGCCTCAGGTCTTGTTCCTTGTCTGATTACCAAGCCAACCCGGGGGGTGATCCTACCTTAGGCCCAAGCAGAGGCCTGCTTCTCTGTTCTCCTTTCTGCCCTTGCTTCCAAAGCCATCCTTTCCCAGGACAAGGGTGGGCTCCGCAGCCTGCCCCTGCCTCGGGGGAGTCCCAGTGCCCTCTCCGACAACCCTCCCAGGGCACAGACTCAACAGGGCAGAAATGTTTTTATTATAGCTTTGGTCAGACGGGGCACAACGGAGCTGGGCAGGAGCTTTAAGGGGTACTGGCAAGCTCTCCAGCCCCCAAACCACCTCTCCCCAGGTGACGCCACCCCTGAGCTAGGTGGTCAGCACATCCTAGTGCGAGAAGCGACCTGCTGCCGTGACTTCGACCCCCATGAGGGCAGGTGGGTGGGGCAGAGATGGCCAGTGAATAGTCAGTCCTATTGTACAAATATACAGCACAGGCAGGAGGGGGGTCAACGCCACCCCAGGGACCAGGTGGGGTGTGCCAGGCCAGGCTCGGCCTCAAGGACGTTGGTGGTGACATGAGCCAGGGTGTTAGCGCCAGGATGGCCCGCAGAGGAGGCCAGGCAGCGAGAGTGGGCGGGGGAGGGGTCATCCTCTGGCCCCCAGCTGGCAGGCAGCTCAGTCGGAGTAGATGATGAAGCCGGAGAACGTGCTGTATTTGTTGCTGTTGCCGCCGTGCGCCTTGCCCCCGTCCAGCTTGATGAAGACCTCATCGCCGGCGTCCAGGTGCAGTATCACGCTGTTGCTGGCATAGTCGTAGTTCTGGTCCGCGTCCTGAGCGATGGCGCTGGCCCGCACCTGCGCGGGGTGGGTGCGGGCGGGAGTGAGGGGCGGGAGGAGGGGGAGAAAGCCAGGTAGGTCAGAGGTGAGGTGACCAGGAGATGGACCAGAGACCCTAAGATCCGGCCAACCCCACCCACGTCCTTTCTCCACCCACCCCCCAACCCTTGCCAATCATCACGGTGGGGAGGAGGTGGGGCCAAGGGGAGGCCCTGGATTTGGAGTCTACCTGAAATCTTCCTCAAGTCCTCTAAGGCTTGCCCTCTGACCTCTAGGAGCTCCTAACCAGCCAGATCTGCCCTCCTGGCAGAGAGGGATTCTTAGGACCCCCTCCCCCCAGGGAATGGGAAACCAGACCCTCGGTCAGCAGTCTTTTCTTTTTGCCCCCCACTGGCCCCCTCTTTGCCCATGGATGGACACAAGGACTAGGGGTCCACACTGAGAGGGCAGTGAGTGAGGGTCCCGTCATTCCTCCTTCCTCTCCCCAGGTTCAGATGAGGCCTGTCGGTGGGCCTGCAAGGAGCCCAAACAGACCCCACACCAAAGGACACACGCTCCGCTGTCAGGTAGCTTCTGCCTCGCCGTCACCCTGCAGGGCAGAGCCCAGCGGAGGCGTTTCATGAAAGCAGACTGTCACAGCTTTCTCCCAAGGAGCGGCTGGTGGGTTCGAAGCAATAGCCTGTCAATGAGCAGCCACGGGCTTAAATCCCTGCATTTCCGGGGGTCCACCCTGGATTATTATCCCACGCTCATCCACAGTGGATTCCTAGCTCCTCCTGTCTCACCCGAGGTGGGGGCAAGGAAGTGGGTGAGCGGAAGGGAATGCAGGAAAGCCTTCTATGATCTCATGTGGTACTCTTGCTGGTCCTGGTCCTGGAGGGGTGGGTGGGGTGGGGTGGTAGGGACAGAAAATGAGGCAGTGAGCATGATGCCTGCCATCACTTTGGGAGTCCTGACTCTAATCTAAGATAAGGAGTCAGGGTGTGCGTTGTTGGTGGGTGAATTCCCTCCCAGCAGTCCTCTCTCATAGCTCACCCACCCGATGCCTGAGTCTTCGGATCGGGGACTGCCCTAGAAGATCCTGAGCGGAGAGTGGAAGGGAGGTGCCATGGCTGGGGTTCCTTGTGGAGAAAGCAAGCATTGAACTGGGTCCTTTTTGCGCTTGCCTCAAAGGCCCCTCTCCTGAGGCAGCTCCCCCCAGGACTAGACCAGGCCATATGAAGGGAGGGGCCCAGCCTTCCTGCCTGGTGGCAGCCAGTGCTGCTGACTCAGCAGCAAAGATACTGGGAAGAAACCCCAACATATTTGCATGCAGCCTGTCATTTAAAGGCCAAACCTGTCTGGTCCCTGACTCTTCCGTCAACCTCTTCTTCCCCAGCCTGGGAAGGATCTGTTTGGTCACTGAGCGGTGAAAACGCTGGTCTAGCTAAGCAGGGGTGGGGTGTATAATGTGAGGGGACGAGACTCTGTATTAATGAGCTCAGTTTCTCAATCTGGCAAATGGAACAGGACACCCTGCCTCACCACGGCCACTTTTATGAAAGCCTTTGATGATGAAGGAAAAAAACCCCAAAAAACAAAATAAAAACTTGGTGGAGCTTTGAGTTGCTAGGAATGAGCTTCAAGCAAGCAGCCCATTTTGGTATTGTTCCCTGGGCCCTAATCATGGTAGTATTTATTATTACACATGCATTCCATTATCTCTGTTAATAAATTACTACTAATAGCAATTATTTTTATTACCCAGATTAATTTAGCCTTAACTCATTAAAACAGTGTGCTCTCTAATAGCCAACCTCATTAGAATACAGTCATTTGTCATCAGGAATTTCCCAGTGATGTGACAGGCATCAGAACTGTTATGCTTCTGTTTATTATTTATTCATCACCATGATTGTTGCTGTAATTATCCTCATTATCTACAGAAGCGGGGAGAATGTATGCCCTCCCGTTCTTACACGGTGGGGGATTCCGGAAGGAAACCCAGGGGTCCTGATTCTCTGCTTGAAACTGGAAGTAGTGGAGGCATGCTGCTCTTGGTGGGGGCCAAGGGGATGTTTGAGGAACTGAGGTTGCTATTGAAGCAGGACAGCAAGTCTGGGATCTGTCAGGAGGGGGCACCCTAGAGTCACTTCCTGAAGGGTTGCCAGGGGAAACTGAGGCCATAGTCTGGTCCGGGGCCCAGAATGGGGCGAACATGCAGGGCCTGACAGAGCCTGCAGCTCAGTGCTGAGTGTTGGGTGTACAGGTATGGTCCCCAGGGCAGCCAGCCTGGCCCACGAGGATGCTGAAGCTTTCACACACTTACTGGGCTCCTGCCATGTCAGCTGGCGTCCCTGGCTGGGGCTCGGCTGCTAACTGTACGCTAACACCCACGGGTTCACCATGAGTCCAATCAACAATTGGTTTGGCTCCTCGTCCAGGTGCAGCATGAGGGGTCAGAAGGATATTTGGGGAGCCCTCTTTCAATTGGAGAAAGATGAGGCCGTTGGCTCCTGTAGGGATTTACGGTCTCAGAAACCCTATATCAAGGGTTCTCAATCTTCCTCATGCCGTGACCCTTTCATACAGGGCCTCATGTTGTGATGACCCCCAACCATAACATGATTTTCATGGCTGCTTCATCACTGTCATTTTGCTACTGTGATGAATCAGGTGACCCTGGTGAAAGGGTCGTGCAACCCCCAAATGGGTTGCGACCCACAGTTTGAGAACTGCTGCCCCATATAGTGTTGCTATAAGTCGAAATCAACCTAATATCAGTTAGTTAGCTAGTTAGTTCTCCCATCTCAGGTGAGAACCTGATCTCCAGTCAGGTCTTTCTAGCACTCATCTGGGGACCTCTCCTCTTACTGCCTCTGCTGTCCAACCTCTGGCCATTTTTTGTCAGGGAGGTGTTGTGATTTGGGTGAAAGTGTACAGGGGAGCTTAGTTTCCCCTTCAATGGCTTCCACACACGTGGTTTCAACCACCTTAGTGCAGTAGCGCATTTCCCACGCCCCTGTACCCCCACCCCAGGGCCCGTTCCCATTCGTCCATCCTGTCTGCCTTTTGAAGCTGTGTTTGGAAAAATGCTGGTCTTTTGGTCTCCTCTGGTGGACTGCTCTGAGTAGCACGCTCCTTCTGGGGTTCACGGTGCATTTTATAGGTCTGCCTATCATTTTCCTGAAAGAGGCATTCTGGAGGGGCTTCACCCCCTTGCCATTTTTAACACTCCCCTTCCCGAAGAGGACGCTAGCTTTAGATCCTGGTCTATGTCCACTCTGTCCTCCTGCCCACTTTATCAAGCTGTGCCCTCCCTCACCCATCTCAACTGCAGGCAGCTCACTTGGCTCAGGGCACTGCTCTAACCAAGCACCCCTTCCTCAGACACCCCCCTCCCCTGGTTCCCCAAGACCTCATGACCAGGGCTAAGGCCAGCAGACTCGGGGGTGGTGATTCAAAGCTGCCCCCAGGGAGAAGGTGGATAAGGAGGGCAGGCTGCAGACAAGGAGAGGAGGTGGGGCACAGCACCACACACGATCCCCAAAGATCTTGCTCAGGGAAGAGCCCGGGCCAGTTGTGTCTTCCTGCAGAAGCACTGGAAGCCTCACTGCAGGCAGAAAGCAGGGTGGGAAAGCAGAGCTCAGGGTCTCGCCGCCACTCCCCGGCAAGCCCCTCTGCTCCATTCCTGTCACTCAGCCTGGCCTCCTCTGCTCACTGGAACCAATGTCCTCTTCCACCTGAGCCTGCCTTTCTGACCTACCCGTGGGATCCAGGCCCACCATCCTGGGCCCACCCCCATCCTCAGGCATAGGGTTCAGCCCCACGGAACCGCTGCCCTCCAGTCAAGACATCCGTGGGCAGGAATTGCTGTTGGGCCCGAGGCCACCTTTGGTGTGGCACTCATTAGAGCAGCGGTTCTCAACCTGTGGGTTGTGACCCCTTTGGGGGTCAAACGACCCTTTCACAGGGGTCCCCTGATTCATAACAGTAGCAAAATGACAGTGATGAAGTAGCAACAAAAATAGCTTTACGGTTGGGGGGGCCACCACCACATGAGGACCTGTATGAAAGGGTGCGGCATTACTGCGTTAGAGGGTTTTATTGTCTGATTACCACTGTTCCCCACACAGGCCAGTCGATTGACCAGCACCCTGCCTCAGACCTGGCTCCTAGGAGGAGTTCAAACCAAATGTGCGGAACGACTAGTGGGACTGAGTCTCTCGGGCCATCTGGAAGAAGTCACACGGATGGGGGTGGACTGGCTTCTCTTGAGTTTGCTTTTTTGGTGGGGTGGTGGTGAAAGACCTAAGTAAACACTGAGTCTTTGGAACCCCTGGTTAAAATGACCTCCTTTTTTTCCCTCTTGACCTGTGGCCCCATTTGCAATGAGCAGCCTTGGCCAAAGCCCTGCCCTTCCTCTCCCACCCCCATTGGTGGCGAAAGAAGGGTTCTGAGGCAGTTTCACCTTGAATCAAGTGCCCCAAACCACCACAACCACACACACACGGCTGTCTTTAAGACCTGACCTCCTGAGGGCATACAGGACCTAGGACCCCCAGATGGGCTGGTGACAGCCCTCACTACCCAGGCAGGCTGGGCTTCCAGCCCCCTGAAGGCTCAGCTTGGTGCCAGCTCAAACTTTGCTGGGGAGAGGAAGACGTTCTATTGATGAAGGTGACATTGCAGCTTCCCTTATTGGTGATTAATAATGAGGACCATGGGACTGTCTGCAGAGTGCTCCCATGAAGGTTCCTGGGGCCTCCCCTTAGGTCAGGAACCAAGGACAAAGAGGAGAGACAAGCAGAAGCCTGAGAGGCCCGAATTGGAGATACACAACACACACACACACACACACACACACACACACGACTAGAGTGAGGGGGTTTAAACTCGGGTGGGGTAAGGGGAGGGCAGGAACCCAGGAAGAGACAACAGCAAAGGTAGACACAGGGCAGAGAGAGACAGGGAGAGGCAGGAACCAGAGAGCAGCAGGCAGGGGGACTAGAAGAGGGGCAGACCCATGACAAGCAGTTAGGGGGCTTTTGCTGACTCCTCAAGGTCTGCCCCCACCCCACCCTCGCCCCTCTTCTCTGCCATGAAGACCCTCAGCCCAGCAGAGCCCCGGGGCTAGTGCTGGGGCGAAAAAGGTCCTAACAGGGTCTTGCATTTAGGTCAGACCAGCTCAATTTAAGTTCTGACCCATGAAAACACCCCTTATTTCACGAGAATGCTTGACCTGATCACACCCCCCGGGTGGGATCCAGACTGCCAGTCAACAGCTGAGAGGTGTCCAGGGAGCTGGAGCCCCGCAAAGTTGCTTCTATGTAATACGATTGGGCAGAGGGTTAGTTCTCCTGCTGGCTGCTCAAGGAGAGTGATTGTGAACGACCAGTTCTCACCAGGCTCCCGGCTCTCGCCTGCCAGTTCCTACCCCTGGGATCCGGGCTGAGAATCCAGAGATTTCTCTGGTATGCCAGCCATCAGGAAGGGTTGGATCTGGGAGACTCTGAAGAGGGAGGGGTTCCTCCTCTTCATCCCGCCTCTGGAGAAAAACTTTTCCCCCAGGCAGCCCCCTTGCTGGGTAGCTCCGGCACAGACAGAGAGAGGGTGCGCAGTCCCGGCTTTTGCCAAGGGTGTCAGATTGGCGCAGCTGGCCCTTCCGGAGGACGAAGGATGTACAGCTCGCCGGGCTTTCTCTTCCTTTGTGCCCCAAACCTCTCCCACCACCCACCTTCTCCGCTGCTTGTGCGCACAGCCCTGAGCCCAGGCACCCGCCGGCACCAAGGTTGCTTCCCCTACCTGCTGCCCTAGAGCCCATGTTTGCCTTCTCTATTGTCTGCTGGCACTAACCGGAACCCCAGTTCCCAGATGCCACTTCCCCAGGGTCAAGCCCCCAAGGGGCAGCCCGCGTGCCCGCCCAGGGACCCTTACATCAAAGCATTTCCGTGCTGCCCCGTATCAGCAGTGTCTGCCTTGAAGCCGGCGCCCAGGGAACCCAGGAGTTAGGAGTGCTGGCTGGGTCTGCCCATCCCCAAATAGGTTGTCCACCTGCGCCCTCCTAGAGCAGCCTCCAACTGTGACCCAGTGCCTGTCCGCCCTGGGCTGCCTGCCCCCAGGCCAGCCCCGTGCCCACCTGGCCGTTCTTGCAGAGGTCCGCCCACATACTGGTGCCGTCGCCGCCGCGCATGAGGACGTGGTAGGTGAAAAAGTAGGTGCCGGGAATGTTGCACGTAAACTTGCCGCTGGCTGCGTCATAATTGTTGCCTAGGTTGGTGACCACGTCGTCGAACTTGAGCACCTCGTAACCCTCGTGGGGGTTCTTGAGGCCGGCGTAGAAGGCCACCCGCGGCACCGTGGTGTAAGTGGCCGTGCTGATGGCGCCGCCGCCTCCCGCGCCTGGCAGCCCGGGGGGCCCTGGCTTGCCGGGTTCACCCTTTTCCCCCGGCGGCCCCACGGGGCCCGGAGGACCCTGGTCCCCGGGGGGACCAGGGGGACCGGGCTTGCCGGTGCGGCCCGGCTTCCCCTGGGGGCCCTGCACCAGCGTGGAGGGCGGGGGCGCACCGCTCTGCTCGCTCAGGGCGTCGCCGCCGTCGGGCCGCGCGCCAGCGCTGGGGCCCCGCGCCGGGTAGGGGTCGCACACCATGCGGCAGGTGCCCAGCATCTCATAGTGGCCGTCCGGGCCGCCCGAGCTCACCAGCACCGGGATGAGCACCACGAGCACCAGCAGCATCACCACGCCCGCGGCGGCTGCCAGCAGGGTCTTCCGGCCGGCGCGGAGCCTGGGGAGCGCCGGGCCGCCCGGCCGCGCCGTCGGGGCAATGGTGCCGGCGGGAGGGGGCGCGGCAGGGCGCCCGCGCTCAGGGGCGGTCCGGCGGGGCTGCGGGCATGGGGCCGGGCCAGGGGCGCCGCGCGGTGTGGGCTGCGCTGCGGAGCCCAGCCGCCGACTCCTGCCTCGCGCCTCCCTCCCGCTGCGCGGCCGGACTGAGCGCCGCGGCCGCCGCCTCCCGCCTCGTTCCTCCCGCCTCCCAGCGCCCGGGCCACCGCCCCCTCGGCCGCGCGGGCCCGGCCCGGCCCCGCCCCTCCGCGCGGCTCGGAGCGCTCGGGGGTGGGGCTGTGGGCGGGGCTGGAGCCCAATTGGGCCGCGGGCGGCAGGGCCCCGCCCACCGCGCGGGGAGGGACGGAGAAGGGGCGGGGCTCGGCGGCTGGGGTCTGAGCCGTGGGAAGCCGAGGGAGACTGAGAGAGCGAGACCGAAACCGGGGATTTGGAGGAGGCTAGAAGCTGAAAAGCAGGGAGAGGCTCCCAGAAGAAAAGGAAGAGTAGAGACCCAGGAGGGCACGGAGGAGAGGGCCACAGGGAGAGCTAGAGAGCGCCGAGGAGGACCGAGAGAGGTTTAGGACCGAGAGAGGTTGCAAAGGTTCGTCGCGAGGAAGGCCGAGAGGGATGGAGGGAGACGTCTCGCAGGCGGGGGGCGGAGGCGAGGAGGGGTGGCCTGGTCTGCTGGGGACAAAGAGCGATTGAGGGGAGGACAGAGCTGGAAGGGGTAAGGGAAGGCTGTGAGAAGTTAGAAGAGAGACGAGATGGCCAAAGGAGGCGAGGTTCGGGGGGCCATCAGGCACCCTGGCCCTGCAGATCACCTGTCCACCTGTCAGGGTGCCCAGCGGGTTACCCAGTGAACCCATCCCTCCTCCTCTTCTGGCTCCTTACTGTTCTCTCAGACCCACCTTTCCCCCAGAAGGGCCAGGATCTTGGGTCCCCATTGAGCTCCAGGCCAGACCAGACAGCTTTTTCTCCAGGTCCCTTCCACCATCATCCTCTGATTACCCCCCTTCACCCCTCATTCAGCCCAGGGCAAACAGGGATCCGAAGAAAACGAGCGCCTCCACATCTGCTCTCCTTCTGAGACTAAGAAGACGTCTCTGGATTGCAGGCCCCTCTGCCAGTCACCAGGACAGGTTCACCCCATCCATCTCCTCAGCCCTCTTCCCTCAGCCTCCTGGCTGGGGGTAGGGGCTCCCTTACTCCTCTCCCCGTGTTGTTGTGTGAGGCGCTTCACCTCAAATGCAGCAAACTGTGTAGGTTGCATAAACTGGGATGTGTCTGCTTCCATCAAAATATTTGTCACATTACTTGAGGCCCGGCTTCTGCTGGTCCACTGTGCACCTTCACCTCCCTTGATTCAGCGCACCACACGGAGCAGGGCTGGCTGCTGCAGCAACACCCAGCCTCTACCTACCCTCCTGCTCACACACTCCCCTTGCTGGCCCAAGTGAAGTTCATAGAATTTTCTGGACTCTCCTAGTCAAAGATGACCTCTTTAGCCCTGCTGAGCGCTGGCAGAGGAACTCTGGGGGGTTAAGTTGCACTACCAACCAGAATTAGAGGGTCGGAACCAGCTGTCCCCAACATGGGAGAAACCTGTGGCCGTTTGCTTCTGTCCACATTCACAGTCCGGGAAACCCTCGGAGCAGCTCGCCTCTGTCCTGTAGGGTCACTTGAGTTGGATGGACTAGGTGGCATTGGGGGAGGGGTAGGAGGAAGAAAGAGGGTAACCAGGAGGGCACCCCCAAGGGGGCCAGGAGCAAAGACTTTCCAAGCTGAAGATTGAGCTCAGGTTACTGTCCCCTGCCACCAGAGAGGGAGCTTAAAATGCAATAGATGGCATCTAGTCGAAGCTTACTGTGTGCCAGACTGAGTTGAACGCTTTACATCCGTGATCATGCTTGATCTTCATACTCCAAAAAGAGGATGCTCATCATTGTTCTTTTTACAGGTAGAGAACCGAGGCTCTGGGACCATCAGGGACTTGCCTCAAGTCACACAACTGGTAAGTGACAGAGCCAGGGCTCAAACGGGCCCGCCTGGCACCAGCTCTTCCAGCTCCATCTCACCTGGGGTCTAGGCAATGGTTACCGCGCAGAGCCAGGAGGCTATTCCGAGCACAGGGTGGGGGGCTCAGACTTGGGAAGAGCAGCCCTTGTCTCTCAGGCCGGCCCCCTGTCCTCCACGCACTCTCCCCAGTACATCTTCCGCAGGGAGCGACAGGACTGGTGACCCGAGGGACTCGTGCGCGGGCTTAGCGTGGGGTTTGTACCGTCGCCCCCTCCCCTAGTACACAGGCATGTGGCCCAGCGTCCGCCCCCCCCCCAACCCGCCGGGGTCCGCCGCGGGCAGCCGGCCGGGCGGGCGGGGCGGGGCGGGGCGGGGCAGGGGCCGCCACCCCGCGCTCGCTCGCTGCTCCTAGCGAAGGCGCGCGGCGGCCCGCGCCCCAGCCCGCCCGCCGGCACCCGCTCCCCCGGCGCTGCGTGGCGTCTCTGTCGGCCCAGCCGGATTCTCCCCGCTTCGCTGGAGTGGAAAATAACGGCTTCAAACTTTGCAGAGAGGAGCTGGTGCCAGCACTTTAATTAACAGCCATCTTGGCCTGCGAGCCTGGGCCACCGGCTCCGCGCCTCCGGAGGGGGGGGCCGCAGGGCCCCGCCCCGGCCCCGAAGGCGACACCCCCACTTCCCGCAGATATGGGGGCCCTCCCCTCTACGGGGTGGGGGTGGGGAATAAGGTCGTGCTGGTCGGTGAATGGGGCTTCCTTTGCGGGGCGACTCCCCACCTTAATTCTTGAAGACCACCCCACCATGCTCCTCACCCCAAACTCGAAAGCCTGGCAGTTGAAGATTCTTAGTCCAGCGGGTGCTTTCTGCCCCGTCACCTGACCTCCGAGGGTCCAGTGTCCTCCTGTGAGGATTAAATCTGAGAGAATGTACGAAAACCCCGGCTGGCTCCGCACTGCATCTGGCCTTCAGCAAAGGGCGGCTAGTGCAGTGTCTCCACTGAGCCTCCGGAGGCCTCCGTCTCCTGGTCCTGCCACCTCCCTGCGGCCCACAGCGAGCCTGCCCTTCCAGGGTCAGAGAGGAACTGGATGAGTGAGGAAGGGACCCTGGGGTCCTAGCCCCCAGGCCAACCACTGAAGAAGACCCAGGACCCGGGTTTTCAGAAAGGAGGGGGGGGCAAGTGTGCGTCCCGCGTCCCCTGTCCCCCGTGTGTGTACATGGCGGTGCGGAGTCCCTCGCTGTGGCTCCGGCTGGGATGCCCAGGGTTTGGGTTTACCTTCCTCTCTGCCCCTGGGAAGGCCCTTCCCAACCACAGGCACCAGCCCTCAGGTGCGGATGCCGCTTTATTTGGGTACGGCTGACTAGGAAAGTGGGTGGCTGTTCCCAGTTATTTTGGGGTTCTTTGAATGAATAGGGGTGGGAGTGGATGTGTAAGAGACTGCTTTGTGTTCCTGTGTGTCTGGGCTGGTGAGTGACAAAAGGGGGTGCTGTGTCGTGACTCATCCTCAGGGCCTAGCATGCGTGGATTCATTGGTGCATCCAGTCAGTGTTCACAGAGAGCACAGCACCAAGTCAGGCAGGCGGGCAAGGGTGTCCAAGCGGCCATGTGTCTGAATGTGAGTGACTCAGACCTCACGGGCAGCAGCTCCGGGAGCCCAGTGCTGAGAGGGGCACAGGGGCAGAAAGAATCGATAAAGGCTCTGACAATTAGTCTAGGTGAATTTTTTTTGTTTGCACTTATTTAGTGCAACGTCCTGTTCTGAGCACTTTATGCATATTCTCTCCTTTGGCTGTAGCAACCTGCTATAATGGGTTAAAAAGTAGAACATCACTTTGATCATTTAATGTCAATAATCGCCTGAGGTAACTACTATCTTCCACCCCACCCTAATCCACCCCGCCCCGTCACCATTTTATAGGGGGAGATGCTGGCCTGGGGGAGAGGTTTGCACCTGGTGCTCTGAGGCGCGGGTGAAGAACTCATTTGGGGGAGCCCAGGAAGACTTTACAGAGGTGGTGTACTGCTTCCGTCACTCATTGGTCCATCCAGCCGCCAGTCATTGACCCTTGTTAGCGCGGGACATCCTGAGAAGGCGCTGTTCCATTGGGGTTTGCAGCGTACTGCAGGAAGCTGGACGACTGAATAAGCAATGGCTGTCCAGCCTGACAAGGGCCCTGCCTGGGACCGTGTACAGTGCTTTGGGAACGTGGCACTTGGAATCAGGGAACCCACCCAGGAGACTTCCTGAGGAAGGAGCTATTTTAAATTGTGCCCTTTGGAAGAAGAGGAGTTAGCAAGGTGAAGAGGATGACCTCCTGAGGGGGAGGAGGGAGGGAGCCAGAGAAGAGTGTACCAGGCAAGAGGAGCAGCATGTACTAGGCCAGGTCTTACTGGGCCTTGTGGGCTGTGACTAGAGTTTATCATTTGTCTTCAGGGCAATTGGAAACGACTGGAAGTTTTTACGTGAGTGGATGATAGAACCAGAGTTTTCAGATGAGAAGGATCATTCTACTGGTGGTGAGGAAGAGGCTTAAGCAGTGGGTATACGAGATGGAAGGAGACGAGTCAGAAGGCAGCTGCAGTGGTCCAGGTGAGAGCCGATGGTGGCCTAACCTGGGAACGCAGGAGGCAAGGCTGACTGACTTGGGTGTGGGAGAAAGGGGAGAGGCAGGAGAGTCCAGGCTTCTGAAAGGCTTATTAAATGAATGAAGCATGGATGGGTTTTGCTGCTGTTACCTGAGCGCCTGATAGAAGTCAGACCATTACATACTCCAAGGAGCTCTGCTGGTGTAGTGGATATGGGTTGGACTCCTAAGTGCAAGGTCAGCAGTTTGAAACCACCAGCCGCTCCACGGGAGAAAAGGGGAGACTCTATTCCCATGAAGAATTATTGTTCTGTTGTTAGGTGCTGTCGAGCCCGTTCCATCTCACAGCCGCCGTATGTCCTGCTCGTGTGCTAGCCTCCCAGCTGCTCCTATAGCTGAGCCCATTGTGTCAATCCATCTTCTTAAAGGTCTTTTTCTTTCTCGCCGCCCCCACTGCTTTACCAAGCAGGATGCCCTTTTCCAGAGACTGGTCCCTCCTATACAGAGAGACAGTCTCCGAAGCCCACAGGGCCAGTTCTCCCCTGCCCTACAGGGTCCCTCCGAGTTGGAAATGACTCGATGGCGATGCGTTTGGTGTTTGGTACATACTGTTTTATTTAATCCTCACTAGAGGCCTAAGGAAGAGGTATGATCCTTTCCACTCGTCGATGAGGAGGCGAGGCTCTAATCCAGTGCTTCTCCACCTTCCTCAGGCCAAGACCCTTTCATACAATTCCTCATGTGATGGTGACCCCCTAACTGTAACATTATTTTCATTGCTACTTCATCCCTGTCATTTTGCTACTGAATCGGGCGACCCCTGTGAAAGGGTCCTTCCAACCCCAGAGGGGTCACGACCCACAGGTTGAGAACCAACTGCTGCTCTAATCCAAGAGGTTGTGACTTGCTGAGAATCTCCTAGCTAGTAGCTCCTAGAAGGCAAGATTAGCACCCAGATTCGCTCTTGGATCCCAGATGGGAGCTCTTCCTCCAAGGACCATTTGGTCCAGCAGGCACGCCATTGGAGGTGGGGGGCAGGGAGGGGCAGGGGAAGGTTCCTCAGGTGGAAAAGAACCGTTTGGGTCAAGGTCCAGGAGTATAAAAGGCATTGGGGAGTGGGGCTCTGGTCAAGCCCCTGCTCACAGCTGGCTCTGGCAGAGTGGGGATATGGGCTCCAGCAGGCAGACACTGGCTCTGAAGTCCCTCAGGTCACCTAGAGAGTTTGAGATGGTCTCAACACATCTGGACCTTCCAGTTCCTCTTCTAGCCTGGAAGAGTGTCCCCGGCCGCTCAGAGATAAAGACAAACCCCACTGGCGTCCATTGTCATGTCTCAAACGCCATGATGATGTTTTATTTAACCCAGCTCCTTTCAGATCCTCTATGGGAAAAACCCCTGTCATTTTCCATCCTTCTTTAGAAAGAAGGCAGTTTGTCAGAAGGTAGGACGATGAAACTGCATTGTGGGCTGGGAAGGGGGCTCCCCGACATCTTAGCAGCCCAAACCAGGGAAACAGGCCCGGGTCTCAGAACCTCTGAGTCCTCATGAGGGTCCAGGGTGGTGAGGGTCTTTCTCCAGGATCCCCTCCTCCAATTTCTTGAGGAGGACCACATGGGACAGAGCGGGCAGAGCCCAAGCACCCAGGTGGAAGGCAGGCTCTCTCATGCCTCCTTCATTGGAGGACTCGGGGCTTTATAAGCCTGGGCATTCAGGGCCTCCCCAGACAGGTCCTCAGGACCCCTCTCTGACTAGTGTGCACCTGCCACCCCCCCAACCTAGTTCCAGGGAGACGGTTTCTGAAAAGACCCCTGCTGCAGAGGGGGGCCGTCTCCCCTCAGCCCAGCTTGCCTCTCCGGCTGCATGTATAAGTAATGAGACTCTGCAGACCCAACAGGAACTAATATAATGGTGGGTGCGTGGGGTCAGCGGTGAGACAGATAGTGGGATGCAGGAGTGACAGGCAGTGCAATTATGCGGTGCCTCCTGCACGGGCAGCAGGGAGAGCCCCATCTCCACCCTAGCCTGGTCTGTGAGGTCCACATGCACCCTGCCCCCAATAGGACCCTTCCAGCCCCACTGCTCAGTCCCAAGGCAAGTGAGGGAGGTTGGGAGGCCAGCCGGTGGAGGGGCGCTGGGGCTGGTGGGGAGCAGCTGGCTTTCCTGGGTTCTGGAGGTCTGAGGACTGGGGAGGGTCTCCTGTTGGAGATCCCTGTCCCTTCTAGAAGAAATCTTCCCTCTCACCCCCACCCCAAGAGACCAGAGCACAGAGGGTCTGGACAGGTCTTAAAGACCCCTTCCCTTGACTGACTGGGAAACTGAGGCTCAGAGCGGGGAATGGCTCAGCCACAGCCACAGCTTGAACGGGAGCCTGGGCTTCCTTTTAGGATCTCTGGTGGGAGATCAGGGGGTGAGGAAGGAGGGGCTGATCATGACCGCTACATTGGATGTTCCCCACCACAGAACCCCTGCGGGTAGTAGTGGGAGGTGGGGCTCAGAGAGGCCTGGCCTGGACCTGAGTAGTTGCAGCAGCGTCCTTAGAGGGCCCTAGCCAGGGTGTGGGGGCCCTAGCACCCTGCCATGGTCGGAGAGGCCACTGGGGACCTCATCTATTTCACCTGGGGGCTAGGGGGCTGACAGGGCACCTCAAAAGTCACAGAACCCTGCCCATAGTAGGTGCTTAGTGAATGCCCATTAAAATGAACCCCTGTCGAGTCTGCCTGGTCATGTGACAGGTGCGGTCACACAGGGTCTGTCCTCCCCACAAGGCCCCCACGCTTGGTGTAAAGCTCTGGCTGTCACCAGCTGGTAATTCTTAATCCTTTTTGACAAAAGACTCCACATTCATTTCCATTGGACACCAGGCCCTGCGAATTGCTGATCCTGGCCCTGAGGCAGCAGAGGTGTGGCTTGTTCTCCGGGGAGGGGCTCCCGACCCCTCCCTGCCTCACACACCTTACTTAAGATGCTCCAAGTGGAGGTAGGGAGGAGTTGGCATTTGATGAGCTTCTTGGGGGCAGTGGTGTTGGTGGGGGGCGGGGGAAGTTCCTGCTACAGAGACTGACCATGGCTCTGTAGAGCTGGGGAGCTGGGGGGCTTTGTTCTGCCACTCTCAACCTCATCCACCTGGCCAGGCCTTTGTCTGGCTGTCACTCTGTGCACCCCTCCCTGACCCAGGCCAGGCTTACATCTGGAAGAGGGCATGTCAAGTAGGTCACCAGTCCCGGGGTCTTCCCTGCAGTTTCTTGTCCTTTGGGGAAACAGGGTCCCTCGGCTAACCGTAAGCTGCCACCTCAGCTAGGGCAGGAGGTGCTAGTGGGGGGGGGGGATGAGAGGTCAGTGGGGGGCCCAGAGCAGGGTGCAGGGTGGGATGGGAGGTGGAGGAAGCAGAGCACAGACTGACTTTTCCTCACTATAGATCCTTCTCCGGGAGAGGCTCTGGCTCTGGCTCAGCTATTTTAGAAATAGATTTAACCCTTCCCACACCTGCACCATGGCTGCCCCTCTCTCCCAGCACTTGCAGGGGACAGGCGGTACCCTTCTGTCCAGTTCCTCCTCTTCCTCCCTGGCAGCCTGAGAAGATCCTAGTTTATACCGTGGGTGGGACACGTTGACTTTCACGAAGCCCCCATCCCTGGCCCCAGAGCCCCCTCATCACAGCTCTGGACGTAGGAAATGGGCAAAGCCCCAGCTCCTTCTCAGCTTGGGACACTGAGATAAGTATCCTCCTGGCCCTGGTGGAACTGCCAGCCTCGGGGATGGAGGTGCAGGGGGAAGCCTCCTCTTGACCTCCACCTGTGGCTGAGCAGTCATCCCTGCCGGTGTGACTGTAATGTCCCCTGGGGCCCAGTGTCCAGCAGGATGTCCCACACAGCTAGTCAGAACCCCATTTGCCACAGGGTTTCATTTGCTTGGCATTTTCTCTCATTCCCTCTTCTTTCTGGCATCTCTCCTGGGCCAAGGCTGGGCCAGGATGTGGCCATTCCCTGGGCCAGGCCAAGGGGAGTCCCCAGAGGGGCCAGGCAGGTTCAGCATTAGAAAATCTGCATGTTGTCACCAGGCAGAGGTTCCTGTGCCCTTTCTGTGCTGGCCTGAGCTGGGAGGCCCAGGACCCCCAAGACCCTAGATTCCTTCCTTGGCCACATGCCCCCTGGAACTAGGAATGAGAAATTGCCACCAGCAGCTATGGGGAAAGCTTGATTCAGAGATCAGGCACATGGCCAAGACTCCACATAGACGCAGAACCTGCACCGCAAGCCTGCACCAGTCAGCCCGCAGGCTGGGCTGGCCCTGGGGCAGGGGAGCAGTCACCCATCGCTGGTCTCTGCTTGAGAAGGGGCTCTGTAGTCGGACCACTCTTCTGGGCACAGTGCGTGGGAGAAGGCAAGTGACCCTCCCTCAGGCCCCTTCTGATGTCCCCTAGCCAGAACCGGAAGTGGTAAGGCTGGGGAGGGCGGGGGGCAGAGGGTGAGGCCAGAGAAAATGCATTTGCCCCCCTCTGGGGCTGGGGCTGCAGAAGGGGCTCTCTGATGGGTGTCACTGAGCTCGTGTCCTCCAGTCTCCAATCTAGAAGGATCCAGATGGATTTATCTGGGTGCCCTAGGGAGACAAGCCAGTACCCTCCAAGGACTCAGGAAGAATCCTGGGTGCCTTTCAAAGAGTCAGAAGACCCCTACTGTACTCTGTACTGAAGTGGTCTGGAAAAGAAGGACCCCACCCCACCCACCCTGAGACACACACACACACACACACACACACACACACACACACCCTTTCCCCTGGTAGGGCTGACATGGCCTCCCACAAAACTAGGAGCTGTCCTCAGAGGTCAGCCCTGCTTCCCTCCCCCCTTACTCCTCTTCTGCAAGTTCCCTCCCAGCCTTGCCTGCTTCCAGGCGGGGAGCCCCAGCTGCTAGTGGATGTCTTGCTCCTCAGCAGCTGGGATTTGTAAATATTTATAGGAACACGGAACAGATCAGTGACTGACAGGCCTGGGGAGCGGGCAGCTTCACGCCCCTCTTCCCGCACCCTGACCTGATTTGAGGAAGGTCTGTCAGCGTGACATGGACCTAGGCCACCAGCCAGGTCCACTCTACCCTGTGCCTCCGGATTCAGCCCCTCCCTCACCCCCACCCACTCACCATAAGCCGGGCCCACACTCCCCCCTCCCCCACCGAGACACGTTCTTTCTGCCCTTGTCACACTCACACGTGTGCACAGATGCTCCCTCACTCCCCGTGAGCACGGGGTTCTCTTGCATGCACATGCATGCACACAACCTCACACCGTCCCGACTCACACCACAAGCTTGTGAGGGGCCTAGAGCGGTCACACGCCCCTGTCAGCCGATCACACAGCTTCATCACAGGGCCTGTTCGTGTCTGAGGCTGTGATTGTGTGCCAGTGTGTGTGTAGGGGCAGGGGGTGGTTGCCGGGGGCGAGGGGGGAGATAGAAGTGTGAGGTAAGGGCCAATCCAAGCCCATATCTGCCCAGCGTAGAGGCAGAGGCAAGGCAGACAAAGACAGGGGCGGGCAGGAGGGGGACAGACAAGGGTCAAGGCAGAGGAGAGCAGACAGGAGCTGGGGACAGAGGAACCCACCCCCCATCCCCCATGAGAAGCTGTCACATTGCTGCTCCAGTGGCCTGTGAGACCCTCATCCCCCCTCCCCTCCTTCCCCCCAGCTGGAGCCTCTCCCCTCTGGATCTTGTCACTGTGGCTTGGCTTTGCTGCTTGGGCAGCCGGGAGTGGTGACAAGTAGGGAAGACAGGGCCCAGGGCGGCTGGCTCTGCCACTCTGGCCCAGCTGCCCACTCACCCATCAGTGTTCATCTCATCACCCACAGAGGCCCAGAGGAAACCAGTGATGAGCCTGGCTGCCCTTGTCTCCCTGGGCCCCAGCCAGGGGGAGGGCAAACCTTGCCCATGCCCCTGGGTCCTGAGGCTGGGTGTGGGGGAACAAAGCCCACCTCTCTGCTCCCAGGCAGCCAGACGTGGGCAGGAAGTAGTGCCCGGAGACAAAGGCTCGAGGCAGAAAACCACCAGGAGGAAGCAGAAGCTTGGCTTCATCGTCAGGCACAGGAGGCCACCGCTTCCTCAGGCCGTGCCCTTGGGGGCTGTGTGAAATCATCTCCCTCCTCGCCTCGGGTCTGGCTCAGGGTGATTGGTTCTGAGGCATCCGTCTGTCTGTTTGTATGCTGCCATCTGGGAACCACCCATTTCTAGAAATTCAGAGGCATCAAAAGACTAGCCCTGGATGCCTGGGCCACTGCCTTACCGACTGCGTTTCCCTCGTCTCTGCAGCTTGCCACCCAGCGTGGACGTGCTGATTGATTTGTACTCTCACAGGTTCATTCATGTATTTACTCACCCACCATCGCTCATCCAGGTGCCAGGCCCTGGGCTGGCACGGGAACCAATGAGAAGCTAGACAAGGTGGTTGCCTGCCCCAGTGTCTAGAGTAGATTGAAGATGAATCAAAGCCCTGTCACTGAAGTGATTCCCACCCTGGGACCTGGGAGCCATGTCTGGGGCCCAGCCCGGAGCCCTAGACATCCTGGACCATTGCGAATGCCCCAGAATCCTTCTCCACTTCCCAGATCTTCTCCCCTCTCTACCTCTCGAGGTTTGTTCTCTCCGGCAGCTGGGTGGCTCGGGAAAGGTGGAAGGAATGTGGGTTTGACCCTCAGCAGGATGCTTAGCGGCTGGATGAGCTTGGGTAAACCGTTTAATCTCTTTGAGACAGGTTTCTTGTCGGTACGATGCGGTACCTAGTAGCCATCTCAGAGGGCGAGAAGGATATAAAGCAGCCGAGGTGGTGCTGGCCACACAGTGGAGCGTCACCTAATTCTGGCCCCTTCCCTGGGTCTTTGCCAGGGGTGTAGGCTGTATGTCTCCTCACCGCAGGGGATGCTGGGGGGCTCAGAGAACCTGCACTTGGTTTTTGTTTTTATTGTTATTATTTGTTTTTTAATCATTTTATTGGGGGCTCATTCAACTCTTACCACAATCCATACACACATCCATTGTGTCAAGCATATTTGTACATTTGTTGCCATCATCATTCTCAAAACATTTGCTTTCTACTTGAGCCCTTGGTATCTGCTCCTCATTTTTTCCCTCCCTCCCTGCTCCCCATCAGTCATGAACCATTGATAATTTATAAATTATTATTGTTTTGCCATATCTTACACTGTCTGACGTCTCCCTTCACCCACTTTTCTGTTGTCTGACCCGCAGGGAGGAGATTATAAGTACATCCTTGTAATAGGTTCCCCCTTTCCATCCCACCTTCCTTCCACCCTCCCAGTATCACCACTCACACCACTGGTCCTGAAGGGATCCTCCGCCCTGGATTCCCTGTGTTTCTAGTTCCTATCTGTGCCAGTGTACATCCTCTGGTCTAGGCAGATTTGTAAGGTAGAATTGGGATCATGGTAGTGGTGGAGGAGGAAGCATTTAGGAACTAGAGGAACGTTGTATGTTTCATTGTTGCTACATCACACTCTGACTGGCTCACCTCCTCCCCGAGACCCTTCTGTAAGGGTTGTCCAGTTGCCTACAGATGGGTCTTGGGTCCTCAGTCTGAACTCCCCCTCAGTCACAATGATTTGATGCTTTGTTCCGCACTCACTTGGTTTACAGTCACCCTGCACTGTACATGGGGATGGGTCCCAGGACCCCTGCGGGATGCCCAGATCTGCGGGCGCTCCAGTCTCACAGACAATGGCATCCTATGAGGATCTGCATATAACCTCCCACATACTTTAAATCGTCTCGAGATTACCCCTCATACCAAATACAATGCAGAGACTATGCAAATCGCACTTTCTGCACCCCCCACCCTTCCAGAGATTGTGTTCAGCACTTCATTGTATACCCAGTCCCCCCAAAATTATTTTCAATCTGAGCTTGGTTGAAACTGCAGATGCAGAACCTGTGGATTCCAAGTCCGGGATAAGGAAGGCGGGCCATGGTGCGGCTCTGCTTCGGGCCATTCTCCCAGCAGCCTGCTTCTCCCCAGATAAGAGGACAAGGCGGGGCAGGTGGGGAGACCTGGCTTTACCTCCCAGACCATGTGAGCTCTCCAGAAAATGGCTTTTTTCTTCCCACTGTCTCCCCTCTCTCTGCTCTCAAGCTAACAAGGAAAAGTAAAGTGTGTGTGTGTGTGTGTGTGTGTGTGTGTGTGTATTATGGTGCAAGAATGGTGAATGTGATGGTGGAGGTGGTAATGGTAGTGGTGGAGGTGGTGATGATGGTGGTGGTTGTAGAGGTGGTGATGGTGGTGGTGGAGGTAGATATGATGTTGATGGTAGACAGATATGATGGTGGTGGAGGTGGTGGTGGTGGTAGATATGATGGTGATGGTAGACGTAGATATGGTGGTGGAGGTGGTGATGATGGTGGTGGAGGTGATGTGGTGGAGGTGGTGGTGGAGGTGGTGGTGGTGGAGGTGGTGGTGGTGGTGGAAGTGGTGGTGGAGGTGGTGGTGGTGGTGGTGGTGGTGGTGGTGGTGGTGGTGGTGATGAGGTTGGTGTTGGTTGTGAACATCCTGGTGGTGGTGGTGGTGGAGGTGGATATGATGGTGGTGGAGGTGGTGATGGTGGTGGTGGTGAAGGTAGATATGATGGTGATGGAGGTGGTGATGGTGGTGGTGGTGGAGGTAGATATGATGGTGGTGGAGGTGGTGATGGTGGTGGTGGTGGAGGTGGTGATGATGGTGATGATGATAGTGATGGTGGTGGTGGAGGTGGAGGTGGTGGTGGTGGTGATGGTGGTGGTGAAGGTGGTGGTGGTGGAGGTGGTGTTGGTGGTGGTGGTGGTGGTGGTGGTGGTGGTGGTGATGAGGTTGGTGTTGGTTGTGAACATCCTGGTGGTGGTGGTGGTGGTGGTGGAGGTGGATATGATGGTGGTGGAGGTGGTGATGGTGGTGGTGGTGAAGGTAGATATGATGGTGATGGAGGTGGTGATGGTGGTGGTGGTGGAGGTAGATATGATGGTGGTGGAGGTGGTGGTGGCGGTGGAGGTGGTGATGATGGTGATGATGATAGTGATGGTGGTGGTGGAGGTGGAGGTGGTGGTGGTGGTGATGGTGGTGGTGAAGGTGGTGGTGGTGGAGGTGGTGATGATGGTGATGATGATAGTGATGGTGGTGGTGGAGGTGGAGGTGGTGGTGGTGGTGATGGTGGTGGTGAAGGTGGTGGTGGTGGAGGTGGTGTTGGTGGTGGTGGTGGTGGTGGTGGTGGTGGTGGTGATGGTGGTGGTGGTGGTGGTGGAGGTGGTGGTGGTGGTGGTGGTGAAGGTGGTGGTGATGGTGGTGGAGGTAGTGGTGGTGGTGGTGGTGGTGGTGGTGATGGTGGTGGTGGTGGTAGAGGTGGTGGTGGTGGTGGTGGTGGTGGTGGTGGTGGTGGTGGAGGTGGTGGTGGTGGTGGTGGTGGTGGTGGTGAAGGTGGTGGTGATGGTGGTGGAGGTAGTGGTGGTGGTGGTGGTGGTGATGGTGGTGGTGGTGGTAGAGGTGGTGGTGGTGGTGGTGGTGGTGGTGGTGGTGGAGGTGGTGGTGGTGGTGGTGGTGGTGGTGAAGGTGGTGGTGATGGTGGTGGAGGTAGTGGTGGTGGTGGTGGTGGTGGTGGTGGTGGTGATGGTGGTGGTGGTGGTAGAGGTGGTGGTGGTGGTGGTGGTGGTGGTGGTGGTGGTGGTGGTGGAGGGGGTGGTGGCGGAGGTGGTGGTGGTAGTGGAGGTGGTGGTGATGATGAGGTTGGTGTTGGTTGTGAACATCCTGGTGGTGGTGGTGGTGATGATGACAATGGTAATGGTGGAGGGGATGGTGATGATGCTCACAGTGGAGGTGGAGGTGGAAGTGGTAATGGTGGTGATGGGAGTCCATTTTCCCCCAACAGGTTGGTGACGTGTAACTCACATGTCATCTACTTCAGTCGTTCAGCGCCATCAAGAAGAGTTGTACCGACAACACCACAGTCAGTTGTAGAACGTTTTCTTCTTTCTGGTACTCATCGTTATTAGCTCTCCATTTCCCCCCACCTCCCTGCCACCCCCCAAGACACCGTTAACTCAGTTACTGTCTCTATACATTTACCTCTCCTGGATTTCATATACAGAAAAAAGAAATTTTAAACAAAACAACAACAACACAAAACCCTGGCAAGAAGAACAAGATAAAATGATGAACACCTTCCTCAAAAAGAAAGAAGAAAACATGAAAAGCTGGAGCAGACCTCAGTGGCTCGGAGGGAGATTACATGGTAGGGTGCTCCGGCCATCACCTGGGGAGTCTGGGTGAGAAGACTTCGAGATTCCCCTTTTGGGAGCCGGAAGGCAGTTCGGTTGCAGGAATTCGTTAATGCGCTGTGATGTGCCAGGCCCTGTGGCGCCCACTCCGTTTTCACACCAGTGCACTACGATCACTATTTCCTTTTGCAGGGAAAGACGCCAAAGTGATCTAGAGACAGACTCACAGCTAGTAAAGGTGTGGTGAACTGTGTAACCCCTCGGTCCTTGAACTCTTCGCCCAGGCTCCCCCGTCATGCCATCGCGGTGTCAGCCGTGTTTCACAGGCGGGAGAAGGAGATCCAGGGACGTTAAGTGATGTGCCCCAGGGCACAACGCAGTAAGAAAGCCAAACCTGACCATTTCCTCTGCACGTCCAGGCCTCAGGGGCTGGGGCCTAGCTGAGGACGGAGCTCTGTTAGCACCTGATTCCTTCACGGACCCAGGAGCCCGGGCCTCCTCAGGCTGAGGGAGCAGGCTCCATCTCTACTGCCCTCCCAACTCTGTACACTGTCAACTCCTATCTCCCCCTGCTGCCTTCGAGTGAGCATGACAGACAGCCCAGCCAGCTGCTACTTGGGCCATTACACTTGATATTCCTACCCCCTTTCTGACCTAGGACCTCTCTTGGCCTGGGTATTACGTGGCAACTGCAATGACTGGCATGGTGGTGGAAGGATGGGTTGATCCCCCTGTACCCTTACCCCGAATGAGCTCTGAGGTGGTCAGCTGGGGGAGGAGGCCAAGTGTCTTGCTTTCAGAGCTTTAGTTCTTCGTTTCCTGCTCAGAAGAGTGGGTAGCTCTACACCTGACTCAGGCCAGGGTATTTTCACAGGCACCTGCCTCATCTGCAGGTGAAAGTTGGACCCTGAAGAAGGAAGACCAATCAAGACCTTGGCCTGGCGATGCCGGTGAAGAATCTTGGAAGTACCATGGACGGATAGAGGACAGAGCTGTACGGCCAGCATGCTCCTTAGAGGCAAGGATGGCAAGACTTGGTCTTACCTACTTTGGACATGGAGAGACCAGTCCATGGAAAAGTAGGGGGGCAGCGATAAAAGGGGAAGGCCCTCAAGGAGATGGATTGACACAGGGGCTGCAACCATGAGCTCAAGCAGGGGAACCAGGGTGAGGACAGGGCAGGGCCTGAGCATGTTTCCTTCTGCTGTGCCTGGGGCCACTGTGTTCATCTGGGTGGACTAGAGAAACAAATTCATAGACACTCACATGTGTATAAGAAAGAGCTTTATATACAAGAGCAATTGAATGTTGAGAAAATAGCCCAGCCCAGGTCAAGTCCATAAGTCTGATATTAGCCCATATGTCCAATACCAATCTATAAAGTCCCCTTCAGACTCACGAAACACATGCAATGATGCCGAATGCAGGAAGATCACAGGCCAGTGGGTGGAAAGTCTTGTGGAAGCAACTCAGCGCTGGCATGGGTCTCCATGTGGCCCCTCCAGGTCCAGGGCTCTTGCTGCCATCACCATAGCCCATGTGTCTTGTCAGTAGAGAGTCTCTCAGGAAGTGAGCAGAGAGAGAATCCCCCGCCTCCAAGGAGGAAACACAGGAGTTCCCAGAATCCTCAGGAGAAGGTCATGCCCACACAGAGGCCTCATTGACTATGACCTGATTGACAGGCTAGACGCCACCCCTTCGCTGTTAATGCTCTCAAACTGACCAGTGATTACATAACTACCACAGGTTGCTATGAGTTGAAACGAACTCAATCATACCTGACACCATTAGGCCTCCGGGAGCTACTGAAAAAGGGAGGACGAGGAGAACCGTGCCCAGCTAGTACACGGCCACGAGCTTCCCCTCCCAGGACACCTACGGGACGCTTCCCACCCAGTTCCACGTCCTCTGCGCCCCTCGGTACCTTTCCTTTCAATCTGAAACCTATGTGTCTGAGCCATTTTCATGGTGCTGGTGATGGGGTGGTGATGGTGGAGGTGGTTGTGGTGGAGGTGGTTGTGGTGATGGTTATGGTCTTGGGGGGGAGTTGCGATGGAGGAGGTAATGGTGGTAGTGTTGATGGTCATTGTGGTAGCTCTTGGGTGGTAAGAGTAGGGCTGGTCTTCTTGCTAAGAAGGAGGTTGACTAATCACTCCCTCCTTCTCCATCTGCCTCCTCTCCTTAAGATTAGTCATTATTTGCTGAGTGTCATCCACAAAATCAGGTGTGTGCTACATACTTATTAAACAATAGCTCATTTCAGCCAAGAAGCTCATGAAGTTGTCGGTAGGGGCTATTGATTCAGTTCTAACCCCTAATGACCCTGCACACAACAGAAGGAAGCCCTGCCTGGTCTGCACCCTCTTCACAGTCGTCCCCAGGCTTGAGCCCCTTGTGGCAGTCACTGTGTCAACCCGGCTCGTTGAGGGACGTCCTCTTTTCTTTTTTTTTTTAGTTCAATAGTTTTAGAAAATATTAAAATCTTTTTCAAGATCTTTAAGTAACTTTTTGATTTGAAATTAAGTTAATATTCTTGATAACTTTTAAAAAAGTAATTTAAGAGATTTTAATTAATTTTTTGGAAAACTATAATTCTATGAGATTATTTCTCATAATAAATTTGAATTTGATATTGCTTCACACTTCCTTTTTCTTTTTTTTATACTCATTTTATTGGGGACTGTTATAAACCATACATCAATGGTATCCAACATATTGGTACATATATTCCATTGTTCTTTTCTAGACATTTACTTTCCAAGGAACCGGTGGGATCAGCTCCTCTTTTCTCTTCCCCCACCCCACAGCCCTTATGGCCCCCTGGTAGATTGTAAATTGTTCATTGTTTTCAAACTTCACAAGGACTGATGTCTCCCTTCCCCTCTGGTTTCTGTTATTTTTCCCCTTGACTGGGGTGTGTGGTTATGTGCTATTCATTGCGATTGGTGCCCCCCTCTCTCCACACCTCTTCCCCCCTCTTCTCCCCATCCTTTTGGGATCTCTATTCCCATTCCTGGGTTCCATGTGTTGTCAGTTTTATCTCTTGCCTACACCTATGCACATGCTCCCGTCTAGTCTAGATTGGAAGGAGGCCCTGACGTTGTGATAGCAGGGGGTAGGGGTGGGAGGTGGGGGTGAGGAGCTCTCCAGGGAACAGAGTTATATTCCGTGACCCATTAGTGCTCTACTGCACCCTGATTGACTCACCCTTGCCCTGCAACCCCTCTGTGGGGGGATGTTCCATTGTCCAAAGATGGGCTTTGGGCCTCCGCTCCAACCCTCCTCCATTTTCACCAATGCATTTTTGTTTGTTTGTTTACTGTTTGTTGTGAATCTTCTGATGCCCTTTGCCCAGTCTCAATGACACCTCACAATCACACTGGCTGGTGTGCTTCTTCCATGTGGCCTTGTTGCTTCACTGTTGGATGGCTGCTTGTTTAACCTCAAACTTTTAAGGCTCCAGACGCTATATCTTTTAATAGCCGGGCACCATCCTCTGTCTTCACCATATCTGCTTATGCACCCATTTTGTCTTCAGCGATAGTGTGTGGGTGGGTGTGGAGCTGGGGTGGCGGGGGGGGGGGATAAAAATCACAGACTGCCAATTTATTAGAGCACAGTGTTCTTGTCTTGAGGGAAGTTATGAACCGAGAAGCTCTAGGCCTATGTGCAGCCTCAGTGTATTGCCTTATAAATATATGTACACGGGCCAATGCCACTATTGTTATGGATTAATATATTTGCATAAGAGCACACCTCTGTTAATCTCCCTATCTATGCCTCTGCTTCCTAGAGCTTGCCTCTGTTTCCTTTTGCCGCCTCCTGCCCCGCCATCACTTTCTCTAATACTGTAATGCTCACAGGATCTCTACTTTCTCCTAGATGCTGGCTCCACTTCCCCAGTTGTTCCCCTGTCCGTGACACCGGCCGCTTGCCACCCTTCCTCTTTTTCCCAATGTCGCTCTACTTTACCAAGCATGATGTCCTTCTTCAGAGACTGGTCTCTCATTGGTACTGTGATAATTCTCGTTTCAGAGATGAGGAAACTGAGGTGAAGTACATCACCCTGCGTCCTACAGCTAGCAAGTAACAGGACCTAGAGTCAGCCACAGAGGCCAGTCTGTGTGTGTGTTGGGGGAGGGGGGCTTGGCTGTTTTGGAGTTCCTAGGGTCCATAGAACCATTCGGCCTTCTTGCTTCCACCCAGGCCCTGGGCACTAGGGGGTCCTTGTGCCCGCCCCCCCCAGGTAGCTCTTGTCTGCTGGTGCTCCCCGCCCTCGCCCTTGGGGAGCTCCACCATTCTGCCTCCCTCCCTCCCTCCCTCCCAGGATCTCATTATATCCCTAAGAGAAACTGACAGCCTCAATATCTTACTTTGCAAATATAGTTTATTCCTTCAATAAAGCCGCCTGCGCAGGGGAATGTTTAAACCCTGTGCTCCCCTGAGAGCTTCATTTGAATTTCTAAAGTCTTTAGTCAGTTCCTCCAATGGGGCTGCTGGGTAATGAAAACACAGCCACTGTGAGGGCATTCATTTCCTGTCTGGGTCTCCTCAGCTGGTGGAGGCGTGGGACTGGCTTGGGGGAGAGCCTCTGGCCACCTGGATGGGAAACTGTGGCCTGCGCCTCAGTGCCCAGGACCCCCCACCTCCAGCCCTCCAGCCCAGGAGACTCCATGGGGACTCTACTCTGCCCAGGGCCCTGTCAGCCCCTGGTCTCTCTAGGGTCCCCCATCCTGCATCCTTCTGAAATGGGGCTCCCCTACAAAGCTCTCCATGGGGTCCCCTCCCCAGTTTCTCCTGGGGCTCCTTCCCCAAACCTCTCTCTATGGGGTCCCCATCCCCAAACTTCTCCATGGGAGTCCCTGGCCCAAAGCTCTCTGTGGGGGTCTCTGCTCCAAATTTCTTTCCATGGGGACCCCTGCTCCAAACATCTCTTTCAAGGGGTCCCTGCCCCAAAGCCCCCCATGGGACACTCCCTGCTCAAGATTTCTGCCTGGGGTCCCTGACCTAAACCTCTCCATGGGGGCTCTTGCTCAAGGCTCCCGAGGCCCCTGGACAGCATCTTGAAGGGCCAGACCCTGCCCATACCCTCTCACTCCAGGACAGCCCCTATCCCAGACCCCCATGGGAGCCTCTAATTAAAGGGCCAGCACGCCCCTTGGGGACTCATTAGGCCCGCTGTGCAGAGAACATTTAATCATTGCTCAGAGCATCGATTGGAAAATCAATTTCTTTGTCTCTGCGCACGCGGCGCTGACGAAGTGGGGGGAGCGCTGACCTCCTTCTGCGGCCATGTAAAGTGGTGCCCATTTAATCAGGGAACAGAAATCAATTAGCCACTTACGAGACTGGCTTTAGTTACCGAGTTGGCAGGGCCCTCACCACCACTCAGCCGCTGACAGAGGCGAATCCCCGGCCCCCCGGCCCCGCTGGCCAGCTCTGGCCTCCTAGCTCTCCAGCCCTTCCCCCTGAATCCCTGCCACCGCCACCCCCACAAACACACCCAGGCATTTCTGTTTTAGGCAGACCCCCGTGGCACCCCAAAAAAAGCCCAGGGGGAGGGGCCCAGGCCCCACGATCTTGTGGATCCCTTCCTTTCCCACATCCTGCTCAACCGCCCTCCACCATCACACACACAGACAACTGCCAACTCTGAACCCACCTGGAGGCTCAGCGGGACTCGCCTGGAACCACAGCTGTGCTTCCTCCTGGCTCCTGGGGTGTTGAGAAGCCACTTCACTGCCAGCCTGTTACCCCGCAAACGCACGCCTCAAAAAAAAAAAGCCAAAACGGGGTCAAGAATACTGCCTGCCTGCCTGCCTGCTGGGGTGCTTGCTGGGCTGCCACAAGTCAATAAAACCATCATGGTGGAAACCAAGCCAGTTGGCACTGAGTCTGCTCTGATCCCTGCCGCCTCCCGGGCGGCAGAGCGGGACTGCTCCACGGGACTTTCAGAGAGACCAACTTGTGGGTCTGGATCGCTGGGGCCATCTTCCCAGGCCCCTCCAGGTGGATTAGAACCACCAACCGCTCGGTCAGTAGCTGAGCGCTACTAACCACCCTGCAGCGTCCACCAAGTAGTTGGAGCGGAGTGAAGAGAATGTAGAACTCAAACCAGTGGGTTAATGTGCGTCTGACCCCCTAGGCAGCTGGACCAGGCAAGGGACAATGTAGGGACCAGCGGAGGGGGCCTTTGGCTACTGTTCCCCACATTCCTCTGCTCAGCGCATCCTCCACCCTCTCCCCACTTCCCTGTCATCTTCTGGGGTGACTGAACCACTTGGCACCCGCTTCCTCCTGCCCCACTTGGGCAACCCCTCGCAGTTCCCTGGGCACCAGCTTCCTGTGCTGTCTCCCGTACCCAGCGTTATGCACACCCAATTACCCGGCGTCGTACACACTCTGCATGCCCCATTACACACTGCGTGCACTCGCGAGCCCACTTACATCGCCGCGGCGCCCTCCGCACACGCAGTCGCCCCCACAGCCCACCGCTGAGCTCACACAGCCTGGCCCAGGGTCATACCCGGGGCTCACCCCTGCCACCTGCGGGCCCACCCCCAGGATAGCCCCTGGAGCCACACGCACACGTGTGCACTCTCCCCCCCCCCACCTCCCGTGGGTAATAATATTAGACATGCCATTTCTTCTGCCTGACAGTTTCGGTAGGGACGCTCAGAGCTGTCACTTGGATGAAAAATAATGCACAATCCTCGTCTTCCTCCTTCCCTTCTCTTTCTTTCTTCCCTGTTTAATGAGCTCCTAAAAATATTCCTTGCTGTCTCGCCGCTGAGGCTGTGGCTAAGTGTGAGTCAGGTCTCCGGGCCCCTATCCCCACCCCCACCCGCCGCTGCCTCCCTCAGCCCCTGGGTAGGCAGGAGGGTAGAGGGGCTTTGTGGGTCTTGTTGCTTGAAGATAGGGCTCTTATGTAGGCCCCTGCCCAGAGCTCTGACTCCTGCTTCCCCCTCTGGGGCCACTCCACTGGTTAAACTGAGCTGCAGGGATAGGGCGCAGCTGCTGGCAGGCAGATCAGACTCAGGCTGCAGGCCCCTCCACATTGTCCCTGACTCATCCCAAGGCTGCTCCTACCCACCTTGTCAATCCATCATGTTGAGGGTCTTCTGCCTTTATCTCCACCCCCCTCCCCCGGGGACCTCGGCTTGTAGAAAATCGAAAGTGTCACAACTTCCTCTACCTCATTCCACAAGTCGCTGATCTGTCACCTCCTCCCTGAAGCCCCCCGGGTTTATCCGGAACACCCCTGACCTTTGCTTGTATCAAAACACTCTCATGGTTTGGATACAATATGTGTCCTGCCCCATGGCAACTCTGTCTCTTTGTGGGACTCTTTCCACCCCGTTTATTCCTGACTTACACGTGGCACCCCACCAGCTGGGAGCTCCTTCAGGGCGAGGACCTAGATGAGAGGGATGGATGATGGATGGACGGAGGGATGAGGCAGGGTCCCGTGGACCGCACCGTAGAGGAAAGAGCTCTGTGTCAGGCAGGAGTCAGAGGCCGGAATGTTAACCCCAGTTCCTGACAACGCGCACTGTGACTCTGGGAACGAGGAAGTACTATTCCGCTGTTTGCTAAATGAGAGAGCTGGGCCTGGTGGAGGGAGCGTGGTGGTGAAGCGTTGGGTGGCTAATGGCATGGGCAGCAGTTTGAACCGAGGGACAGAGATAAGGCTGTCTGTTCTCGTCCAGTTTTACAGCCTCGGAAACCCACGGGCAGTTCCACTCCGTCCACAGAGCTGCTGGGAGTCCCATTGACTCCCTGGCAGGGAGTCAGGCTGGTGGGAGACCAGGTGGTGCCGGGCAATCTGCATTCTCTTCTCCGTGGTGTCAGAGTGAGTCCACCGGGCTCCAGCCTGGCCCTCCCAGCCCACTGTGTGCAAAGTGCTGGGAGGCCGGGGCCAGCCCAGGGAGGAGACCCGGCTCTGCCATCCAACCTGGATTTTCCCCCCACTTTCCTCTACCTCTTGCCTTGTCCAGACCGACTTCGGGGCTCCCGGCTCCTACATTCCACTTCTGCGGCTTCCTAGTTTTCAGTCCCCTCTCTTGTCTTTTTGGGGACTTTCATCCTACCCCTTAGTATGTCAGTGCAAGCACCCCCCTTCCTTCCTCTGCCTCCTTCCCCCAGCCCCATCTGCTTCCGAAGCACCCCCTCCCCGCCAGCCGCCCCATCTCTTCAGGGTCCCAGCAGCTCCAGTCCCGAAAGGTTAAGCTAATAGCAACTCCTTCCCCATCAGCTGCTCTTGTTTGCTCTACATAATTGCAGGAGAGGGGGACTGGGAGGGAGGCCCTCAGAGTGGTAGAGTGCTTCCATGTGTGCATGTGTGTGTGCGTGCGTGTGTGTGAGTGGGGCAACCTTGTCCCTTGGCAGAGCAGCTGGGGGGAGGTGCACTGTCAGAAATGGGCTGGGAGGCTGTCTCAGAGCTGATCACACTGGGCAGAGGCCCAGCTGTGGTCAGATGGAGTCTGAGGAGTAAAGATGTTACTACCCCACGGGGGGTGGGTGGAAATTAACAAGTGCAACCACAAGAATAGACACCAGTAAAGGTGGTTCTGTATCTCTGGGGGCGTAGTGGGTTTGGGCTGCTAACCACAAGGTCAGCAGTTCAAAACCACCAGCTGCTGCTCAGAAGAAAGATGAAGCTTTCTACTCCTGTAAAAGAGTTACTGTCTGGGCAACAAATGTGCTAGACACACAATGGATGGATGCATATGTATGGATTGTGATAAGAATTGTATGAGCCCCCAATAAAATGATTAAAAAAAAATCAGACAGAGTTACTATCTCGGAAACCCACAGTGCCCTATAGGGTCACTAGGAGTGGGCCTTGACTTGATGGCAGTGAGAGAGAGAGCCGTGAGAAAGCAGTGGCTGTGTGTCCAGCCACAGTGGCACTGTGTCCAGCACCGGACTGGCTGTATCTCATAGACTCTTCACTGCAGCCCCCAGAGGCAGGCTCAGCACCTCCGCCCATTTTAGACTGAGTCCCTGCCAAGGTAGCCTGTTGCTAAGTAGCAGAGGCTCCAGCAGGAGACCAGCACTCTGAATCCCTCTGTACTTGGAGGGACCTGGGAGGTCCTTAGGTCCAACTCACTCTTTGCCCCGAGGGACAAGAGGGGAAGGCCTGGTCAAGAGCATGCTGTTACTTCTCACTCTGTGGCAGAAGATGCAGGGCTGGCACGAGGAAGTTGCTTCCCTCTGGGTCTTTGTTCCCTTGGAGATGCCCTGTGGAGGGGGTGGCAAGGTGAGGGGGCGAAGGAGACCAGCCTCTCCCCGGAGGAGAGTGTACAGCAGCAGTGTGGGGTGGGCAGTGGGCACAGAGAGGGGAGGGGTGGCACACCTGGAGAGCTCACCTCTGTGCCGGGAGCCTCCTGCTGGTCTGCATAGCTTCAATAATTCATCTGAGACAGAATGGAGCCCAGAGCCACTGGTGGGAGGGGGGTGGGTACCCAGCCAGAGGGGAAGGATTTAGGCCCGCATGGGAAAGTGGGTGGCCATTAGTTCTTGGCCCTGCTTAGTAGGCCTCCATATCCCCGCAGCCTCTAGTTTTCTTCCCAAGGGATCACCCCTCTGAGAGCAGGCACAGTCCTCCCCCCTTGATCTGGGCCCCCCTGAGGAGGCAGGGACCTGTGTCTCTCATCAGCTTGGGGCTCCTCGCAGGGCATGGGTTGGATCTACCCCCGTAGAGTGGACCCTTGCCTGCCGCAGAGAGCATGCCTCCCCAGGACACGGCCCCTCCTCCTGCCTGTCCCCTGTGATCCACAGGCACAGCATCTGCAGCCCTGCCCCCAGCCAGGTGTCCCCATCTCACAGCAGCAGCAGGGAGCTAAACTGCCTTCTCCCGGCTTCTCCTGGGCACCTCTCTGAGCTGGGGCCTGCTCTGCCAAGAGGGCCCTCTTCCCTGTCTACCTGATCCCTCATGGATGGTCAATGTCGTAGCCACTGCTCTGGCCTCTGGTCAGCACTGATCTGTCCTGGCCAGTAATGGTCCACTCCAGCCTTTCTCCTCACGATTGAGACCTCTCACGGCAGGGCTGGTGGGAGAAAAGATCCCCACAGGAACGCCCAATCTGCACCCACCTGGGAGGCTGCCGCTTGCCCAGAGCTGGGGGCTGCACTAAGCTTATGCTCACCGCCCCTCCGCCTTCTGCCCCCATCTGCATGCTCCCAGCTCCCCTCAGCACCACTAGGGAAGCTTGGAAGGGCCCGGAAAGCAGATGGTCTCATTTGTATTCTGAGTGGCCGGCTGGATCATGGCTCTCTCTGTAAGAATCCCATCCTCTCAGCTGTCTTTCAAAACTTCTCCAAGCGGCTTCAATAATGGGAATCGATTCATCAATGAGCATCCTCGGCTCCCGGCCCCTAGCGCCGTGTGGAGCTTGGCTGCCTCCCTGAGCACTTCCTATGTCCTTCACCCAACACCCCCTATCCCCTTCTATCCATGCTCTAGGTTTCCTCTTGCCACGATCTCAATCCCGGGAGACCAACACCCACCCCAGCCTCAGGATGACTTTGCCTTGGCTGAGCCACGGGCCAGAGGAAAACCTGGGCCAGCAGCCTAGGGAAGAGCTAGCAGGCCTCATGTGTAGGGGAAGAGGGGGTGTCATAGTGTAGGGGCCTGGGGGCTGATCCCCTTATCCCCACTCCAAACACTGACTACCCAGTTCCTTCCCTCTTAATGCCCACTTAGTGACCTAGTGCTGCTGAAACAAAACACCACAAGGGGCTAGTTTTCAGCAACAGGAATTTATTGTCTCACTGTCTCGGAGGCAAGAAGTCCAACAGTGGGGTATCAGCTACAGGGGAAGGCTCTCGCCCTCTGTGGGCCCTGGAGTCCACATCATCACTCTGACCCCTGGGTCTAGCAGCGCCTCAGCGCCGGGACCCCAGGCCCAGAGGATGCACTCCCCTCCCAGGTCTTCCTTCATGGTGGGGGTGAGTCCCTCTAATATCTGCTCACACGCTTCCTCTCTTTTACAGCTCGTGAGAGATTGATTCAAGATGCAGCCTAATCCTGTAGATTGCATTCTGCCTCATTAACATAACTGCCCGGAATCCCACCTCATTGACTTCATGTAGGGTAGGATTTACAGCACGTGGCATCATTCTGTCAAATCACAAAACCAAACCCACACCAGACTCACGGCCATCAAGTCGACGCCGACTCATAGCAACCTGATAGCACATGTAGGACGCCCCTGGGGGTTTCTGAGACGAACTGTTTACGGAAGCAGAGAGCCTCCTCCCATCCAACCACAACGTGAGAAACAGGACCTAGCCAATTTAACACATAACTTAGGGGGACAAAAGCTAACCCATAACATTAACCAAGACTGACCAGCCCCAGAAATGGTCAGTCAGGAATGACCAGAAGCACTGACTGCCCATTGGCCACTGTCCAGTCCCCGTATCATAACATGGGTAGCCCATGCCAACCAACTATCCAATGTCGACCATCCATCACTGACCAGCCACTCTGGGTGGCCCCAAATCACCTCCTGGTCCATCCTCCCTCCCAACACCAACTGCCCAATATGACCACCTGTTTGGGCACCCAGCATCCCATAATGACCCTTCTCAACTGACCACACCAAATAAGTCCATTTTAGCCTCCCATTATTGACCACCTAGTATAGAATCCAACAAGGACACCCCATCACGAAACACATCCTGGTACTTTCTGCTGGAATCCTGTATGTCACTCTGAACCCGCAGACATCTGCTGGTTCCGGTTGGAGTCCCTGGCCCTCCCTGCGCGTGAACTCATGACGGAACATCGGGTTTCCGTTACTGGTTAGTGGAGTTACTTGGTCTCTAGCCTTGGCTCTTTCTGACTGACCAGCATGGACCAGCTGACTCAAGTTTTAGGGGAAAGGCTAAACTCAGAGAAGCCTGGCTTCAGTCCGCTAGATGCCACAAATATGTGTCCCACCACGTGTCTGTCCGTTGGGCGTGCTATGGTAGTCCTCATCCTGAGCCACGCTGTCAGTCCGTGGAGGATAGGTTTCTGGGTTTGGGCTGCGCCCACAGTGAGATGGCCATCCTTGATGTGAGCTGTCGTGGAAGGAGGCGCCTCTTTCTGCCCACTCCCCTCCTGAAGCTAAGTTGGAGGGGGTGAGGGGTGAGGTCAAGGAAAGCCCCTGAGAAGAGGGAAGAGTGTGGGTGAGGGTGCAGGAGACCCGTAAATGCAGGGGAGGGGCAGTTGTCTGGCCAAGAGGAGGCAAAGCAGAGCTAAGAAATGGCAGGGCTGCGACGAGGACGAGAGGTGGCAGGGCGCTGGTCCTCAGCAGGTCGACCCTCTGCATGCCCAGTGGCTGCTCACCCCTGCTGGCCACCCTGCTTAATGGAACGCTCCTGGAGGCTCGCACAGGCCGAAGGCTCCTGATCCCCTCAAGGACTCAGAACCAGGGCCATTAATTAGATGTGGAGCAGCTGCTCTGAGCCCGGGGGCCAAGTGACAGGAAATCACTCTGTCCCTGGAAGCTCTGGCCCAGCCCTGGCCGGCGGGAGCAGGAGGCTGTCTCTCCACCCTTGGCCTCTACAGGGCCATCTGGGTGTCTGCACGTGCCAACCTCGGAAGCAGGGCTGAGGACTGGTCAGGCCTAAGGTGAGAAGCGGCTCTTGGGTTTGACTGACAAGATGTACCGCCGCGGTTGAGTCATGTCCTGTCCCCAGACCTGTCCCGTCTTCCCTCCCTCCCCCCCCCCACCATCATTCTGATGAGGAAGCTTCCTAGACTGGTGTGCCTTTGAGGGAAGGTCTGTGGGCTCCCCTTTCCTCTCTGGGTGTTGCCACCGGCCTCGGGGACGTCCTTCCCAGGGATGGAAGAAGGCGGCATTCAATGGCAACCATATCTGATTCTGGGCCCTTATCCAAGCAGCTTTGCTCTCTAGCTCCACCCTGACTCCCAGGCGGAGGCTGTGCAGGTGGTGGAGTGAGGACTCCCTGCAGGCACTAAAGGGAGGTGGGCTCAGGTCAGAGGCCAGAGGGGGTGGCTGAAGTGAAGGGGCTTTGAGAGCGGAAGGGATGGGAGATGGGACCAGAAAACCAGGTGTCCAATGTCCTTTCAAGAACAAGGCCGGTTTCCTGATCCCAGACCTGAAGCACATGATGTGACTGGTGGTGGGTGCCCACGGGCCCGATGGCGCCTGACGTTTGCCGGAATGACCACCTTAGAGACGCCGGCATTTGGGCTGGTGGAACCATGATTTTCTTTGCATTTCCCACCTCTGGTCCTGTGAGTTAGATCGTGGGCCAGCTTCTAGGAGCTGGCCCGAGGGACCATGGAGATCAGATGAGCACTTCTCCGGTCTGGTACCTGGGGAGGCCATGGGGATCCTGGAGGCCCTGCCTCGCCCCCTTGCCGCCCTGCCCCAGGCTGAGCTGTCTCTTCATCTCTCTAGTTAAAGCCTATCCTCTTCCTGCTGGTCCCAAGGTCCGCCCCCGCCCGCCCCCCACGCCCCAGCAGGACAGAAATCAATGAACAATTTGCTGCTATTTGTAGATTGAGTTTCCCTGCTGGCTCCCCCAGCTCCTGCTGGCCTGCCCCAGGATGGCCCTGCCCACCATCAGTCGGACAGATTGGCACTGCCCCCAGGCACGTGGAGCCGGGGCTCAGTCCATGCAAGGAAGGCTCCTACAGAAGCTAAGGTTATTCCCCAGCTGGGTAGTCCATGCCTAAGGATCAGGGAATCCAAGCTTTGAAATAGCCCTCCAGGGCATAGTACAAGGACTGCTGGGAGATAAGCCCCTTCTACCAGCCAGCTGTGTGACCTTAGGTAAATGACTCACCTTCTCTGGGCCGCTGCATCCTCATCTGTACACTGAGGCATTAAGAGCTCCAGCCTCGTGGGATTGGCTGGAGGATTAACAGAGAAAATGCAGGCACGTGCTTCATGGAGAGCCTAGCACTAAGTGCCGTTTGATAACTGATGCAGAATAACAGCAAGTGAGTTGAAGGGCAGCATACGGGGTTCCGGGGTGGGTGGGTGAGTGGGCCCTGCCCAGGCTTCTGCTGCACTGGGAGCATGCTTCTTAAGGGATACAGAGGGTGGGCGCCATCCTTACAGGTGAAAGGGGATAAAATGTCGTGTGTGTGTGTGTGTGTGTGTGTGTGTGTGTGTGTGTGTGTGTGTTCTGACCAGCCAATCAGGACACTACTGGAGGAAGCTGTATCCTGTTGAGGGCAGGGATGGGGGCCAGCAGGAGGCCAGACCCCTTTCCCAGGGGTAGGGCAGCCGCTCAGACTATGAAAAACAAAAACACAAAAGAACTAAAACCAATTCCCTGCCATCAGTCAATGGCGACTCATGGTGACCCTATAGGACAGGGTAGCACTGCCCTTGAGAGTCTCCTATCCTGTGTGTCTTTATGGGAGCAGCAAACCCATGTTTGTCCTGAAGAGCAGCCGGGGGTTTCAAACTACTGCCCCTGCGGATCACAGCCCAATGAGTAACCACTATCCTATAGGGAGAACCATAAGGGGGCTTTGGCGGGATTCAGCAGAAGGAATCTCGATACCTCCTTCCAGATGGGGACGAATCCTGGCCCTTTCTCTTTCCCGAATGGCCCCGATGCCCATTTCTCCTTCCACCACCTGGAGAGGCACAGGACCTAGTGGTTCAGGTGTGCGTTTCAACTCTGGTACCCGGCTTTCTTTTTTTCAACTTACTGTTGTTGTTGTTTTAGATATAATTTACGTACAATAAAATGCACTCATTTTAAGTGTTGAATTCGATGAGTTTTGACAAATTTATGGACACATAGAAGCACCGCTATAATCAGGCTATAGAACACTTTCATCATTCCAAAAAGCTCCCTCGTGTCCCTTCCTGGTCAATCCCCACACCTCCTCTGGCTGCAGGCAGTCACTGATCCGCTTTCTGTCACTATAGATTAGAATTGTCTTTCCTGGAGCTCCATGTAAATGGAATCATGTAGTACATCTTCTTTTGTGTCTGGCTGCTTTCACCAAGGAGCTCACTGATGAGATGCATCCATATTGTTGTCACCTTTTTCTGGTGCAGTTGTGTCCCAGTGAATGAGTGGACGACGATTCAGGTACCCACTCTCACCTGAGGATAGACGTTGGTGTTGTCTCCAGGTTCCGGCTGTGGTGAGCAAAGTAGCTGTGGACACGTGTGGGTGAGTCTGTGTGTGAACATGTGTTTCCACTTTTTCTTGGGAAAATGGCAGAGCCCAAGATCATCTTGTGTTTGGCTTTCTAAGCAACTGCCAGGCTGTTTTCCCCAGTGGCTGTACGACTGGATCTTGCTACGAGCCACGTGTCAGCGTTCCGGTAGCTCTACATCGTCACTGAGTGTGCTCATTCATTTCTGGGTTGGTCATTCCAGCAGAGAAAGAGAGAGAGAGAGAGAGAGAGAGAGAGAGAGAGAGAGAGAGAGAGAGAGAGAGAGAGAGAGAGAGAGAGAGAGAGAGAGAGAGAGAGAGAGAGAGAGAGAGAGAGAGACCTATCTCACTGTGGCTCTAGTGTGAATTTCCTGAGTCATGATGTCAACTCTCCTTTCCAGGTACACACCGGCTGTGCTTGACCTTCCTTTGGCCGTGTCTCAATTAGATGGCTTTGTCTCCTAAGTGAGGTGTCAGAATTTGCCGGTTCCACTCCCTTTGTCGGATGTGTGCATGGGAACCATATCTAAGCTATGGTCCCTTTGTGTTTCTTAGCTGCCTCCTATTCCATGTTAGGTAATCCTGAGCCTGTGACAGAACCTTCCTGAACCACAGGCTCCTCATCAGTAGGGAGGGGGTAGTAATACCTCCCATTGGGGGGGGGGTTGTGATATTAATGTGGGCAATGTATGTAAAGTACCTGAGCCCCCAGGAGATCTTCAGCTCTGGGTGGCTCTTGCTGCTATTACTGTCAGAGAGTCACTGGCCTCTCCTTCACCTCTCTTGGATCTGGCCCTGATGGGATAATGGCTCTTTTCTGTCCATCTGGCTCCCGGGGTCCCATGGGAAGCCAAGGCAGTGGGGCGGGATGACGCCAGTCAGCATCCCACCAGAGGGGGGACCTGCATTCCATCCTGCCTGTTACCAAAACACACAGGGGCCGGCCCACCACCCTGGAGTCTTGGAGAGAGGAGGAAGTGCCTCTGGGAGCCCCCACCTGTGGCCCCGCAATTCTTCATGCACACCCTAATCCCTTAGTCCTGGGGGCGACACAAGTCCATGCACGTGACTCCAGAAGGCCATACCTGACACCTGCACTAGCCATACTGACCCCAAAATGAACCACAGAGATCACATAACTCCCAGCCCCCACTGACACTGGTCAGGAGAAGCTGGCTCTCCAACTAGACTATGTATAATTCAGAGATCCGCCCCAAAATAGTTCTATTCCAACCCAGCCTCGGAGCCAGAGGAGGAAGAGTAGCCGGAACAGCACAGGGAGTGGGGACACACACACACACACACACACACACACTTCCTGGTGAAGACCCTGGAGGCCTCCCCTCCCACTCAGAGCCTGGGCAGGCCCTGCAGGGTCCACTTCCCAAGCTGAAAGGCTCTGCGCTGGATGGCTTCCTGGTGAGGGGGGGGACCGTCCTCACTCCCCTCCCAGTTCACATCCTCCACCTTGGGGAGGGAGGGTCACTGGAGGGGCAGCTGGGAAAGCAACCTGTCAATCTGGCCACACACATCGCCTGGGCCCCCGAGTGCTTGCCTGCTTGTCTCCCAGGGTCCAGGGTGAGAGGGACAGGGTTCAGTTCTCAGGAGTCTCTGTCCCTGGCTGCTTGTCTTCACCTCAATCAATCCGTTGGTAAGTGCACAAATATTTACTGAGCGTTTGTCCGGGCAAGAGGCGGTCCTAGGACATCAGAGGGCGGCCAGGCTGTGCAAAGAGAGGCTCCCGACTTGCTGAGGAGGCAGTGCTCCCGGAAAGAGCCAGGGCAGAGGGGGGCCAGGCTATGGGGTCAGGGATCGAGACCCGCTGAAAGTCCGACTTGCCCTGGGCCGGCCTGGATGAACAGCCTAATTCAGGGGAGCAGAAAGGGAGGGACTGTGGGCACAGGGGCAGGGGCTGGATTGCTCCAGGATGCCTGGATGTTAGGAAGGCGACTGATGATGGTGCTGGGATCTCATGAAGAAGTCGCCTAGCTCAGCGAAGCCTTTGATCTTTGGTGGCTTAACAAGGCAGGGGCCGCCATGTCCAATCCCCGAGGGCTCCCCGGGACTCTGTGGCCAGTGTTAAGAGCTTTGCTTTGGGGTCACTACTTGACTTCTCCCTGCCGGTGGGGGGAGCAGGCCCCTTCACTGCACCTGGTGCCCTGCCATGGCAGTAATGCTAGGCCTCCCTCCCGTCTCTTGAAGAGCTATGCACACTGGTCCTTAGTCCAGAGGTGGCCTCTCCTCTCCCACCACCCGTGTTCTCGCCGACTGTGTAGAGGCGGAAGCACACATGTCCCCAGGACCCAGGGGCTGACCAGGGAGCAGGCTTTGTCACCCAAGGGTAAAGAGCTGGCAACATCTGTGTAGCAAGTAAGTGGGCTTCCTGGCTGAGGGGGCCTTTGCGCTGTGATTTGAGACTAAGTGCCTAACTCCAGAGGAGCCTGGTGGTCCAGTGGTTAAGTAGTCGGCTGCTAAGCAAAAGGCTGTCAGTTTGACTCCACCCGGAGCAGCCCAGGAGAAGGGGGAGCAGTCTGCTTCTCTCTAAAGATTTATCACCTTGGAAACCCCGAGTCTGCGGCAGTTCGACTCTGTCCTATAAGGTTTGATATGCATCAGAGTTGATTTTTGGGGTGTGGGAGGAGTTGGCATCATTTCACAGCACCTGTTGTGGGCCAAAGCAGACCAGCAGCAGACCCCCACCCCCGGACATGGGGTCCTCGCTGTCCATAGGTCATGACACGCCCAATAGCATTATGGAAGATGATGCCCCGTGCAGTCACCACCTAGCGCCAAAGGGCTCCCTCCTCCCCTCGGTCTCCAGCGCCTGGCCTCTGGCTCCATATCTCTCAGTCACCCTTGGCCCTGACTTCTCAGGCCTTTGGTCCTTTGTTGGGTCCCTCCTCCCCTTGTTATGAGTCTCTCATCGGCCTGATTCTATCTCCCCTCCCTGACGCTCTTTCTCTCACACTGCTCTGCTGTCCTGTCTCTCCCGGGGCCTCCCTAAAATGTCACACACTTGCTTGTCTGGCTGGAGGGAGAGCAAGGCGGGGCCCCTACCTCCGAGGGGCCCTGACCCCGGCCCTATTGATTAGGACTTTTTGCAGAGGGAGGTGGGGACAGCATTGACTTGGCTACCAGCCTCACCATTGCTGCTAATATTAGCCCAGGGAGGCAGCTCACTGATGGATTAGGAGAAATTAAGAATTCAAATTCTGTAATTTGAATTGGAGGCCGCTGCTTGCTGACAGCTAATACTTCCCCAGAAATTAATGAGTGAAGGAGGATGGCAGCCCTGCTTTCTTCTTTGACAATGTAATTTCCCCCCCGTGATCCACGCCTCTGAAACCCCCAGCTTCAAGCCGGCATTTGTCTGGCGGACTGGGGGCCTGTTTATCCCGGTCTTATTCCCAGATCCCCGTGTTGCTGAGCAGTTCCCAGGAACTGTCTTCTGATTCTCAGTGAGCACTCGGCTTTGGCCACTCAGGGAGAGGAGAGCCACTAAGGAGGACCCAGGACAGGGTGGGGGTGGGGGTCAGGGGCAGGCCCTGCCCACAGACCCACCTGGCCAGCTGTCACCCTGGAAATGACCAGACTCGTCTTCTCCTCCGTCTGTAAAAGGGAAATAGTAATCACCCCCTTTAGGAAATATCATGAGGCTCAGAGAGACCAAAACCAGATGGCTCCCTCCCTCCAAGCCTCTGCCCCTTGGTCCGCTGGAATGTCCACCAGCCCCCATATGGCCAAACCATGTCCTGACCTCCTTGAAACGACCTTCTCCAAGAAGTTGGCCAGGATTCATTCCTGACCCATCTCCCCTACCAGGCCTGAAGTTCTAGATTATTCCCAAGAAGAGGGAGTCCTTTCTCTCAGGTCAACTTCCCCAGCGTGGGACTGGCCCTATGCCTTCACCCGCTCCATGCTCAGTAATCAGCAAACCCCCCTTGTGTCTGCCCCATTTCCCCTCTGCCTCCCCACCCTGCCCCAATCCCTATGCCTGCTCAGTGTGTGTGGCTGGCTGGCAGGTGCTGGGTTCTGTCCAGCCCTGGGCCTGCCTGGCTGTGGGGTAGTTCAGGGCTGTTTCCTCCTGCTGTGGGTGGCTCCCTTGAGCACATGCACCACAATGGTGCCCTTTAAAGATCCTCTTCAGAAGCCTCGGCCTGGTGTCTGTTGCAGTGATGGGAGAGCAGCCAGAATGGCCCTAGGACCCCTGGCCCTGGAGTCACAGGGAGGGGCCTCTGGTGGAGTTCTTCCTTCTGAGACCTCTGCCTGTGACATACAGCCCACCTCTGCCCCCGCCCTCACCAGGCGCACTCTCTCTGACTCACAGGTGGGGAGGGACACCTGTTCAGGAGCCTGCAGGCCCTGTGGGATTGGTCCCTGAGGGGAGATGGCCTGGACCTGGGCAGTCTCGTGGAGAATGAGGACATGGAATCAGAATCTCTTTCTTCATTTTAAGGAGGGCCCTGCCCTCCTCTTTAACAGGAGGGGAAACTGTGGCTTAGAGCTGACAGCCTGGGTGGTCCAACCCTCCCCGCCACCAAGTCCATGCCGCTTCATATAGCAACTCTACAGGGCAGGGTGGATTTCTGAGGCCGTAACTCTTTACGGGAGTAGAAAACCTCCTTGTCTTCCCAGGGGGCAGCTGATGGTTGTGAACTGCTGGCGCTGGGTTTCACAGTCCAAGGCATAAGCACTATGCTGTGAGGGCCCCGCGTCAAGCTCCAGTTATCTGTCTAATAGATACAAAGCAGGCAAGTGGTCCATGGGGCAGGAGATCCAAATCCCTTTAAAAGGTCCTGCTGGATTCTGGAAACTAAGCTTTTCTCTTCTTCTGTTTTGCTCCCTTGGGCTAGTGTTTAAGCACCTTTACTTCCAGGCGGGCCGGAGCTGAGGGCAGAGGAGCCCTTTTCTACGTGGCTGAGGGCCACCTTGATAGGAGTAATGGCTGCTGGGTCCCTGCCCCCTCCCAGCAGCCCCCCAACAGGTGTGCTTGGGAAGCCCCCACCCCCACCAGTTTGCCTAGACCTGCAGTGAAGACAGGAAGAGGCTCTGCCCTTGGAGATCCAGGGCTAGCTGGCGCCTCCTGGCACTGCCACGCTGCTCCGCCCCCGCACGGCCTCTCCGATGCCCAAATCGCCTTTTCCCAGATCCAATTAAGACCGTGTTTGGAGCAAGGTTGAAATAATCACATAATCATTTTCTCTAGTAAAGTTGGTGGCTGGAGCCCGATTTGAAAGTCGCCTGGTAATTGAATCTGAGGGGTGGCCACAGAAGAGGAGCTTCGGGGAGTCGGGGGTGGGGGCGGTTCAGACACCTCCTGGCCGGTGGCACCCCCTCCCAGCACCTCAGTGGGGCATGTCGGACCCTGCCCCTCACCATCATCACCACTCGACTTCCTTTGGCATCAGACATCGCCTGGGGCTGCAGGACTCCTGGGGTTCGTGGTTCACAGGCCAGACTGGGGAGGCTACACACCCATCATCATCAGGAAGGGCCGGTCAGTGACTCTCCATCTGGTGCTCTGTTCCAACCCCAGTCCCCTGTGTCCCCTGAAGGAACCCTGAACACCCAGAGCTCCAGGCCTCCCCACCCCACCTTTCCCTCCTGCCCTGCTCACCTCAGTCTCCCATGATTCCCTGTGGTGGTCCCACCACATCCTCTCTTCAGGTGGGGAGGGGAAGGGGCATACCATGGCTCCTTCGTGTCCACAGCTGAAACATCTAAAGGGACTGCCTGGCCCTGCCCTCCATAGTGCCGTTTCTCCCAGCACTCAACCGGGTTGGGGTGCCTGCCGCTTTTGGTGGCTCCTTCACTTCTTCACTCAGTTATTCCTTCCTTCACTGAGTCACCATTCATTGCCACCTTGCTGGCTGTAAGCCTGGGAGGGGCCGAGGGTGAGGAGCAGCGGGAGAGATGGAGATATCGTCAGCACCACCACCGCAGGGCCCTTCCCCGCAGCAGGGACAGGGGCCAAGGTGACAAGCAGTTAGCTAGGCCCAGAAGGGGCGGGGGTCTGCTGTCCCATGGCAAACGCATGGCTCAGAAGCAGGCAGGAATCAGTCCGTTCATCTCCAGAATGGACTGCCTGCCTTGTTGGTCTCACGGGCTTCTGGGAACGAATAAGAAAGGAGGCACTCGCCGCCAGACAATGTTGTTCAACAGATTGCTGTTGATGCCAGGCTTGGTGCCCCACGGGGGCAGAGGCCAACCGCAAGGCAGTGGTCAGGGTTGGCAGGCGAGGCTGGCCGGGGAGAGCTGGAGTCCCAGACTGGCTCTGCAGAGCCTTGTGGTCTTTTGGGGTCCCGAGCCAGCAGCCAGATGGGGGAGTGGCCCAGACCACAGACCTGGGAGGTGCTGCTGTACTGGCTACCTGACGAGTCGGCTCCGTTGTGAGGGGCCTTCAGCTTCCACGTGACCTGTGCCCGCTGGACTCTGGTTACTCCAACCAGAGGTCTAGTCCCCCCTACACCGTAGAGCCAATCAGCACCTGTTCTGCCCTCCCACAGCTTTCTGTGGGCTCGGTGACAGATGCACCCTTCTGGAATTAATGGAGGGTGTGCCCCTACCAAACATCCCAGCCCGCCCCCGCCAGCCACCCCACGGGAACTTTGGAGGAGACTGTGGGTACACTTTGTCCTCCCTGCCTGCCCAGTGGCACCAATCACTGAGCTGCCTCCTAAACCCGTGCCTGTGCCCCCAGTGCCCGCCCTGGCATGGCTGGCCTCCTGGTCAGCAGCTGCAGGGGTGAGTCACGGCTCTCATTAGAGCTTAATTAATCAATTGAGTTAATCAGACAGCTGGGATGTGCTGGGGTTGCAGATGGGAGCGGGAGGGGGAGCTGGGCTGCAGGGCTACGGCTGGCATGGAGGCTGGCAGACTGGCCAGGGAGGAGGAGGCCGGCCAAGTCTGCACCTGAGGGCCCCAGCAAGGAGAAGCAAGCTCTGTGCACACCCTTGATGGGCCTCGCTGGACAGTGCCCTTTGCTGGATGCCAGAGGCAGCCCGGGAAAGAGGCCGCACCGAGCCCAGCCTGGCTTCCTCCCTCATTGTTTATCTTGTCATGGGTGTCTTGGAAAGCCACTTGAAATCCTTATTTGAGTGGATTGAGTTAAGGAAAGAAATTGGGGAGAGGAATCCCACACACAGGTAAGGCCCCGCCTGCCCTGTGACTCCAGCATGACACGGAGTCCGGGTGTCCGCTGGGAGGTGGCAGGCCCAGACTCAGACTCGGAGTCTCTCCAGGTGAGCAGCTCAGGCTCTGGACATCTGGACTGGACTGGGGGGGGGGGGGCACGCAGGAAGAGTGGAGGAAGCAGGGCCAAGGTTGGGCTGGATTCCAGTAAGGATACTGGGAGGAGGGAGCGTCTGAGTGGAGTGAACTTTGTGATTTGCAGACTAGCTCCTCTGTTTTGTTCACATTCATCCTTGGTAGAACCTTGAGGTGAGCAGGATGGGCCTGGAAGACACCCCCCCGCCCCCCTGCCCCGCACAGACCCTGACCTCAGCGGCCTCCAGTTTCTAGTTTCGTGATAAGCCAAGTGCGTCCCCTGGAGACCCAGCGTCTGAGGCTGAGGGAAAGGCCTGGGAGGAGCAAAGGACTGTGGGAGGTGGAGCAGGGAGGAAAGGCATGTCAGAAGAGGTGGCATTTGAGCCCAGCTTCAAGTATGGGGAAGGCGGGGGCTTTCACGAAGGAAGGAAGGACAGTGCAGTAGGAGAAAGTGCCCAGGCAAAGGCAGCTGTCCTTGGCACGTTGGCCGTGGGCTGCAGCAAGATTCCTGGGTAGGGCAAGGAGGAAAGGCCTGATGGTGCAGGGCTTGGAGCCAAGGAGCCTGAAATGGACCGTGAGCGACCCTGGATCTCTAAGGCGGAAGAGAGACTTGGCGCCCTTTGGGGGAGGGGAAGGTTGTGGGGCCGTCTGTGCAGAATGGAACCATGCTGGGAGAGATCTGAAATGGGAAGAGTGAGGATGTGTATGTGTGCATGTGTGTTCATGTGTGTGCATGCGTGTGTGTTTAGAGCAGAGGCTCACAAACTTTGGGGATGGAAGAGCCAATCCTGTCCCTCACAACAATGGAAAATGTATTCAAGAGCCACAAATATATATTTTACAAATATACATAATCACCATTATCTGAATAATATCCTTTAAAAACTGAAACCATTTTACTTCAGAGCCACTTGGGCGTACCAAAAGGTGCTTTGTGCAACATAGATGAACCTTGAAAGCCAAGGCTGGTGAACGCCAGGCACAGAGGGACAAGGCCTGTCTGAGCGCATTTAACGGAGGGACCCAGAACAAGAGACCACACGGGGACCACAGCTGGGGAGTGGGAGTCACTGCTGGAGGGGAAGGGGCTGCCCTTTGGGGTGATGACAAGCTTTGGAAAATAGACAGGGGTAGTGTAGGGGCTGCCCGGCGTGGTGAATTTGATTCACATCAGGGAATTGTACCCTTCCAAATGGCAAATGTTTGATTAGATGTATTTTGCCACCATAAAAAAATAAAAGGTATAATCGGGAGTCTACCGTGGCAGGTGAGATGGGAGGCCCTTCCTAGCCCCTTCTGCGGACTGGGCAATTCTGCAGCCAGGTTGGGCAGTCCTGTGGGTCACTGGGCTGGGTTCACTCGGGCACAGGACAGGCCTCCAGGATTGTGATCAGCAGAAAATGTCAGGCCAGACCCTGGAGGCCACTGCCCTGCCAGCACCAAAAATCTGCCATGGGGCCCTGCTCACCCTTCCTACCACCTTTAGTGCTGGGAGCAGTTGAGAAGGGGGCTCCTAGAGAACTAGCCATCGCCCTTCTGGGTCCCCTCCCCTCTTCCTCCAGGAGCAGGGCACCTGCTGAAGACCCAGAGAACATGTCCAGCAGTGGCCACCTGAGGAAGGGGTGTCCTTGGGAGAGTCCCTCCCTCATCCACTTCTTGTTTCCTCTCACAGTTTCGCAGTTTACACAGCATATAGTCTTGGTGGGAGAAAGCTTTCCACTTCTGCTGGGGAAGGCTCGACTATAACATTCCTATCACACAGATGGGGAAGTTGAGGCTCAGGGAGAAGACCCGCCCGGGTCCCACGTCAGAAAGCAGAGGCACCAGGAATGAGCAGGGTTTTCCAAGTCTAGCTGCCAGGCAGATCCCTAATAGGGATGCCGGGGGTGAGGGGTGAGGGGCTCAGGGGCTGCTCCCAGCCCCAGGTCCTGCCCCGCTGAACCAGAGAGCTAACATGGGCCTAGCTCCACACTGCCATCCATCTACCTCCTCAGGAAGTGTCCTTGCTGGGTGCCCCCCAAACCAAACGCCCCAGTCCCCGAGGAATCGAGGTAATCTGTCGATTCCACAGGTGTTGGTAGAACATGCTCCACCGGGTTTTCAATGGCTGGTTTTACATGGAGACCACCAGGCCTTTCTTCCAAGGCACCTCTGGTTTAACTCAAGCCTCCCGCTTCCATTTGCAGCTCTGCACGAGGGCCATCTGCATCACCCAGGGGTTCCTGGTGGCCCCTTAGAAGCCTCCCTGCTGTCGGGCGATGCTCACTCATGGTGATCCCACACAGGGAGACTGTCGGTCTTTATGGAAGCAGACTGCCTCATGTTGCTTCTAGCCACCTCTCAGTTAATTGTCCAGCGCCTGACCCACATCACCACCAGGCCCCCTTGTAGCTGTGAAACAGCCTCCACACTGAGCGCATTGCTCCTGCTTCAAAGCCTCTCCACCACCCCCATGAGAGGACTCCCCTGCCCCCAGCTTGTTCTAGATCCATGCTGCCGGTATGGTGGCCACGCACCACGTGTGGCTTCTGAGCCCTGGCAATGTGGCTGGTGCCACGAGTTGACCCTGGATGCTGGGGATTAAACAGAGAGACTACTGAAATGAATTTAACTCGTTTTTTGTTTTGCTCTTTTCCCCCAGTGTAGCCACTAGAACATTTAAAAGTCCACAGACGGCTTAAGTTCTGTTGCTGTGGGTCAGCAGGCTTCAGACCAGTCCTCCCCTGAGGTTCCTTTTGTACAGTCTCATTACAAAACCGGGAAGCGAGCAGAGCAGGGCTCCCCCGGCCCCATTCCCCAGGTAAGGAAGTTGAGACTCAGAGGTCAAATGACTTGGCCAAGGTCATAGACCAGGAAAAAGTGGCGGCCAGATGTGAACCCAGACTTTCCTGAGTCCAGATCTGGGGCCCACTTTCCAAGACAGCCAGAGAAATGTCCCTCTGTCCACTCTGGACCAAGTCCTCTACCCCCCAGATAAAGGTCCGTGCCCTCCCAAAGAAACAGTGCCCTGAGAACCCCATTAAGACAAATGCCTCTTGGCCCTCCACTCAAGCCAGTCTGATCTCACATTACTCTCTGTGACCTGTGCTTTGCCCTGCTCTTTGTACCTGCTGCCACTCACGCCAGTGCCCGAGGACAAAGCCAGCAATGGCCACTGTGCCCTGGGACAGGACCACCACCTCCCCCTGTGGCCCGCCCCTCCTCCTTCGAGGTGAGAATGTTCGATGAGGCCCAGGGACTGTTTCTTTAATACGCCCCCCTGTCCGTCCCTGGAACGTGATAAAAACACCCGGCATTGATCTTTTTTCTTTCCTTTCTACTGGTCTAATGTTTACCCAGGTGTCAATCAGGAGAAGAATTTGGCTTCCTAATTTCTCCTCTCCTCCCTGGGGGCCACGCGTCTTCCCGCCTCACATGGACACTGAGCTGGAATCAAGGTTACTAATAATCCCCCAGCACACACAGACACCAGGAGCACATATATTAAAGTCACATATTGATTTATATTTTCGGGTCCCTCTGCCTTTCTGCCCAGCCTCAGCCTTTCTCTCTGCCAAGGAGAAAAAAGGAATTACACAGCTATATCTATCGTCAAGATGCTTAACGCAAAGAGCACTGTGTCCGAAGGTAATTCCTTCACCAGCCCCCTCCCTGGCCCCTCGTCCTCTTCGGAGGGTATTTAAAAAAATACTGTGGCATCTCCTCTCCATACACATTTATCTTTTGCTGTTTGTTCTTTAAATTTCCCCTGAAGGAAGCTGTGAGAGATTTAAGGTAGACTGCGGGAAGGACTTTCTGACTTGACAAATGGCTGGGCTGCCAGCTCCAAGGAGGCTGGAGGGGCTGTCTTGCTAGCAGAGATAATCTTATTACAGGTGGAGGCAGGAGCCTGGGCTGGAGGCACGGCGATGGATCCAGTGACCTCTAGAGGTCACCCACCTGCCCAAATCCCAAACCGGAACCCGCTGCCGTGCAGTAGCGATCTGACAGAACAGAGTAGACATGCTCCTTTGGGTTTCCGAGACTGCACATGTCTAAGGAAGCAGACAGCTTCATCTTCCTCCTGAGGAGCGGCTGGTGGGTTTGAACTGCCGACCTAGCAGTCAGCAGTCCAATGCTTAACCCACTACACCACCAAGTTCCAGTCCCACGAGCACCTCAGAATTCACTTATCACAGAAGGAAAAAAGAAGAGGCTGAGGAATGAGTGAGTTCCTTCCCGCGCTGGAGCCCGGGGTTTTGAATGCCATGTCTGCCCCACCTTCCCTTCTGGACTCTGCTGAGAAGGGAACTTCCCTCCAGGTGTGGGTAGTTCTGGCCCTAGGGGGCTGAGAGTTGGGGGGGGGGTCACAAATTGAGGAGGTGAGGGTCAGCAAGGAGGGCAACCTAGAGCAGCTCACTCTTTCAGGGGAGCCCCAAGGAAAGGGAGGCTCTCTGGGCACCTGCCACGGGAGCCACGGCCTTCCCCACACCTCTGCTCTGAGCCCCTGTCCGTCTGCCTGCCTGGGCAGCTATTTAAAAATTCCTGACGATTTGACCCCCATTCCTTCCAGAGGCTTCTGGAAAGAAAGTCCGGTGAGCAGGGGAAGGAAGGGCACTCCCACCTGCTGCTGTGTCTTACATCGGCACCCACATTCCTCCTTGCACCCTCTTTTACACACACAGGAAAATGGAGGCTCGCGAGGTTAAGGAACTTGTCCAGAGCCACACAGCTGTCAAAACCCAAAGCCTTCACTCCAACCCAGCTGTCCCCACAGGGCTGGCCTCCTCATCCTCTGCCTTAGGCACAGCCTCCTGGTGTCAGCCTGGCATGGGACAGGGGCTGGTGTCAGCCTGGCATGGGACGGGGGGCCTGGGGTGACCCTCTCAGGCCCCTCAATCTTCTCCTTCGGCCTCCCTTTCTGCTTACCTCCAAGTTTAGCGAAGACGCCAATCTTTGTTCCTCTGAGGCTGGCTCAGATCTTTCCCAGATGGACCCAGACTGGCATCCCCCTACCTGCCAGGGCAGACCAGGAACTGAGGCTTCCTTACTGTTACTGTCACTCAGTCTCCCTCCATTCATTCATTCAGGACCTGGAGGTTACCTTCACCACCAGGACGGCCAGCTCCCCTCCCCCACAACACACAGGCACTCAAGACCAGGTGAAGGCTGAGTCCCATGATGCTGATGGGGAAACGAGGCGCAGGGAGCATAAGTAACTTCTCCAGGGTCACCCAGTGGGTCCATGTGACCCCCAAGTCCCCGCGGTTCCCAGCCTGGCGGCTGTCCCCTGCAAACGGGCCTGCTCGGGGCGGGAGCCAGACAGCGCGGGGCGCCGTGGGAATCAGCAACCAGGACCCGCCCGGGGAACAGTTCCCATTGAAAGTCTGTTCCCCTCGCGGCCACGGGTGATGTATGGCTGGAGCTGATGAGAAGCGTGCAGCGGAATGGAGGCGGGCGGGCGGCGGCGGGGCCGGCGCGGCATTGAGATGCAGCCGGGCGCGGGCGGCGGGGGCCTGACACGGGCCGGGTAATTGATCTGGAGGTGCCAATTTGCAGCAACTAAATATTTGGTTTCTGCCTCTGCCCGCTTCGCGCTCTGCTCCAACAAACTTCAATAAAAAGCGAAAAGCGAGGTGGGAGGGGAGAGTGGCGCGTCCGGCGCCCCAGGCCGATCGATGCCCGCGGAGCCTGCAGGTTGCGGAGCGGGGCGCACCCAGCGGGGGCCTGGAGGACCAGGGCCGGCGGGCGACCCCTTCCGATCGAAGGGCACCGGCACCCGGCCCGCGCCAGGCAGCGCACGGAGGAAGGGCCGCGGTGGCGCAGCGCCTTGGAAGCTCCACTCCGATGGGTGGCCATTGTGTGCCCAGCGGGGGGAGGGGCAGAGGTGGGCTGACACCACTGGAGTTGGCCTAGTGCACTGTCGCAGGGGTCCTGGGGAGGGAGGAGCCCGGCGTTGATCTCTCCTGGGGTACCCACTCAAGGACATTTACAGCTGGCTTTATCAGTCAACAGGGGTCCCTCAGCATTTCCAGGGCACCTCTGGGTGCCAGGAGGTGGGCTGGGCACCGAGGTCCCCTCTTCCCTTCTGACCTTGCTCAGCTCTCCTCCCTTGGGCTGGTCCAAGAACAGGGGCTGAATCCAGTCCCTGCCCCACCAGCGGATGCCTAGTGAGGTGAGGGTCTGCGGGACTTGGGGAGGGAGTCCACAGGTCCTGGGCAAGTGGGGAGGGCACCTCAGGAGGAATGAGATCTGGGAGTCAGGGCTTCTTCCTGTTGTGACTCAACACCAACATGATGGCAGAGATGTTTTGGGCCCTGAAGTTCTTCCAGTGCTTTGAGGGGACAGAGCCTGGGGGGAGGGACCTCATGAGAGATGGAGAGGGGGTAAGGGGGCAGCTAGGTCGAAGTGAAAGGTAGAGCTGAGGTAGTGCGAGTGGAGGAGACTTGGAGACTAGGGGTGCTGGGCCAGAGGGGGGTTCTTGAGGGCCAGAGGTGGAGGAGGTAGTGGAGGGGCTGGGAGGGTGAGTGAAAGGCTCTGTCCCTGCCCACAGTGCTGCAGCCACCTTCTGGAAGGAGGCTGGGAGACGCACCCCTTCACCAAGACTGACTACGGCTGTCCACTCAGCTACAGCCCCCTTCCTCTTCTCGTTGTCCCCCTAGCCCCCCTGGGCCTCAGCCCTGGCATTCAGCTGACCTGTTGAGCACCTTAGCCTAGGAGGACCTGGGTGTCATCAGCACCCCACTCCTCTGCAGGGCTGCTGGAAGGTTTGTCCCCCAACACCCCTTCAGCTCTAAGTAGATGCCTCCTAGGCCACAGCAGCTCCTTGGAACCCAGGGCCGACCTCTCCCTGTGCCATCCTGCGGGGCTGGGCCCAAGAGCTCTGCTCCGGGCTTCAGATAACCTGGCCTGACCACCCTCAGGAGCTCCCCACCCTCTTGGGGTCCGAGCCAGAGGGCTAGCTGCTCTGCCGCAGGCCCTTCCAGGCAGCAGCAGGCCAGCGGCTCCTTCCTTGATCTCCCTCCCTCCCTCCGCCCCACCATCCCCGGGCGCTGAGCTGTGGAGCAGAATGATTTCCTGTAATTGGCCAGCAATCCGGCCGCCCGACTTGTTCTATCGACATGCTGGTTAGTTGGAAATTGTATTGGAATCTGAGCGATGGGGAGGGGAGGCGCCGGGGTTACAGCTGGGTGCAGAGGTAGCGCCCAGGAGCCGCCAGCGCCTCCTGCAGGGAGGAAGCAGTAAAGCAAGCCCCTGCGCCTCCCGCACCCCCCAAACTCCGAGTCCTCACCGTCATCCACTCGCGGGACTGTTTCCTTCTCGTCTAAAACGCCCTGATGAGAACTGGGGACACGCGGTCCACACTGCCACCCACTCGTTCTCAGCTAGAAGCTTCTTCCTGGGGTGGCCTTCCCCTTTCCTGCCTCCCTCGCCCCCCCACCACCCCCGCCCGAATGCCTGAGGAGATGACAGTATTTAAGGAGCAAGGTGTAATATTGGAGTCAGTGCAGGTAATGGGGTGTGCACCGTGCAGGGAGTTTGGGGATGAGGCCAATTAGGAACTTGGGTTACTTGCGCCACGTGGGCCACCCAGTGCGCCTGCTTCCTCTGGGGTGCAATCCGGAGCTTGCCGGCTCCACGGGCTGGGAGGATTTAAGGGGAGCCGTGTGAACGCGCTCTGTGAGCGAGGACGCGAGCTACCCTAGGCCGACTCAAGCAGGGGGTGCTGGTTTTAGGAGCCAGTCCGTCGTCCTCTTCCCCCGCCCGAGGCCCGGCCATCTTCAGGCCTCGCTGGTGACTTTTGGCTCGGCGCAAGGCTCCTAGGGCCCAAGATGGGGGCCAGCGTCCAGTGCGCGCGGCCCCTGGGGTGGGATGGGGACGGGGACGCATCCCTCCGCTCGCGGTGCCAGCCGCGTGCGCCCGGAGCCCAGGCCCCGCGGTCCCGGCTCAGAGGGCGCGAAGGAGCCACGCAGCTTAATTGGCGCCCGGGGCCAGGCAGCTCGCCGCGCCTCCGCCTTCGCCGCCCGCGGCGCCCAGCAGGGCCTCGGAGGCAGCCAGGCAGCCTGCAGAAAGTTGGGAACCACTCCCGCCGGGCACCCGGGCTGGGATGTGAGGCCGTCGGCTAGTCCGCCCCCACCTCATCCCCTGCCCGGGCGCGTGCTGCCACCTGCCGGCCCGGAGGGGCGTGCCAGGGCAAGTGGCCCTTGATCTAGGGCCCTCTAGGACCATCCAGGGAGGAGGGCCACGTTACATCTGCGTCCTCACCGCTTCCCACGGGCCCTCGAGTTAGGAGAGAAAGTCGGTCCTTGATTGGCACTTTATAGTTTGCAGAGAGCTTTTATTAGACTCTGATGAAGCCCGCTTTGCAGAAGAAATGAGCCAGGTCACAGAGCAAGTAGGTGACAGAGCCAGGACCCCCTTCCAGGTCTCCTGTCCCTCCTGAGAAGAGCCTGGCTCTGAACTGCAGTCATTGGCATGTTACTTGTAACATGCTCAGTGGAGCCCCCATCTCCAGGCATCCAGGAGGAATCGTTTACTCAGTCCCTGGAGTGACAGCACAGCCATGTCTGGCTCTTTCTCTCCTGTATCACCCTCCCTCCTGCCAGGCTTCGGCTGTCCACAGCCACTGGGCCTCCTGGCCCAGCCCTTCTTTGCCCCTTGGGAGCTTGCCATAAGCTAATGAGCTGGCCTCACAGCTCTGGAAAGGGGGCACTAAGATGAGCAGCTCTGGAAAGGGGGCACTAAATATGGCCGCGACAGCGTTCACATTTGTCATCCTCATTTCTGGCCTTAATAGGCTCCTGGTCACAGGATCAACACATCAGCAGGTCTGCGCACTCCGGCTGGCCGGGACAGCTGATGTCTACACCGGACTAATTGGGTTGGGGAGAGAAGACAGAGTAGTGGGGAATAGGCTGTGATGCTGCCCAGCTGGAAACCGCCCTGGGCTCAGAGAAGTTAGTGGGGTTACTGTGCCTTCGGGAGCCTGGGAAGTGAGGTCCCCAGGCCTAGGGTAGGAAGAGGCCAGGGGCCTCAGTGGGTCCCCGTGCTGGGTGACAGGGCATTCCAGATGGAAACACTTCACGAAACATCAATGGTGAGTCAGCCTCTGCACTGGGAGCACAGACCCTGCCCTCAGAGGGCTGACAGTCTAGGTGAGAAGACCAACCAGCTGACTGCTGGATTCTGGTCACATTTGGGGGTGTGGCACCCAGGAAAGCCTAACACCAGGGTGAGGTTTCTGAGTGTTTCAGCTGGAGTTAATCCAGTGGGGGTGGGAGGTGGAGGCCCAGTAGTGGGGCTCTGGGGTTCTGCTGGTAGGATAGGAGGCTGCTCCAGAGTCAGGCTACACTGTCACCCACTAGAGAACCTCTGCAGTGTGGAAGAAGCAGCAGCCACGGTCCAGCAAGGTGGTTTGGGCCATGGTGTGGTACCTGCTCAGAGACCTTGTGTGGATGGCCACGGAGGCAGTGCCACGTACCTGCTCCTAAGGCACGGACAGCAGACAGCCTGAGTGCTACAGCTGGGCACCCGCATGGATCAGCTCCGTCAGTGGTGCGAGGAGGGGAGCAGCTGTGGGGAAGGAAGCCAGGTACAGCACCTATCTGCTGCACACCCGCAGTGGGGCCTGCTGGGATCCAGGGACAGAGTTGGGGGCGGGGGCTGCCTAGGGCAAAGGCAGGAGGCAGCGGGCCAGCAGGTAGAGGAGAGCAGCTGCGCCCGCCAGGCCTGTGAGGGCGCCCAGCCGCAGCGGCAGGTACTCCAGGGAATTCTCCAGTTCGGTGTACAGGAGGATGACCTGGTGTTTGGTGACATTCCACTCGCCAGAATTGTCCAGAACATGGCGGGCCAGGCGGGCTTTGTCCTTCAGGGGCAGCTGGGCCGTGATACGGGCCTCGGCGTCCTCCAGCTTCAGTTGGTTCCGCTGCATCAGCCGCTTCAACTGGGTGTCTCGGTCACTGCCAACAGGAGGAGAGGATGGCTTGGGTGCTGTGGGGGCACAGCCTCCTCCCCCAGCAAGTTACGGACCCCACCCCAGGGAGAAGGGTCTGGAAGCTCACTGCTATCCCTCCCCAATCCTCGAGGGGGCCCTGGGGGTGGCCAGTGAGGGGTGGCTTGTAGTAGCTGCTGTCCATCATTTGGGCCGTTTCTGCTTGGCCATGAGGCCCGAGTGCCCCAGCTGTAAGGTGGGAGACTTGCTCACCTGGGATCAGCTGCATTCTGGATCCCTGGGGGTGTTGGTAGCTTTACAGACAGGCCTAGGCAAGCACAACCTTCCCTGCTGTGCCTGGGTGGTTCCCCTGACCCACCCCACTCTGCACTGAGGAAGGAAGTCCCTAGGTCTTCAAAGAGGAGTATAAGGACTTGGGAACTGCGACCTTGATGCCTCCATCTTGCAAAGAACTCCACAGACCTGTCTTCTGCCGGAAATGACCGTGAACTCTTCCTCCTACCTCAGGCCACCCCTCGCCTGCCTTGGCTGCCCAGACCTAGACTTCCATTTGGCTGCTGCCAGTCATCAGGCCTGGGGTCCCCCCTCCTCTGGCTCAATGGGAATGCTGGGGGACCCCAAGGGGGCAGATTAAGCAATCCGGATAGGTGTGAGTGGCAGCCCACCTCACTGGCGGGGGACAATGCCCTACTAAGGTCATGGGCCCAATCTCCTCTTGGCTGAGAGTAAGGCCTACCCAGCCTTAGTCAGGGGGCCACACCAAGGGCTGGGGCCATCCCTGTGAGAGTTAAAGATGGTCCAAGGACCCTGTGGGGGCACAGTCTTATGAGGGTGCAGCCAAGATTCAAGGATCTCTGCGATGTGAAGGTGGCACCCCGCCCCCCTGCCCGAGCCCTGGACTGGGGGCCAGCAAGAAGTCCTGCTAAGGGTGGTGTAAGGCTTGCTACTATTTGTGGTAATGAGATTCTCCCCAACACCCACTCTACTGTTGGCAAGGGCCTCTGGAAGTGAGGGTGGTCAGGTGGGGGTGTAATCATACTTCGGAAAGTGTCCTCTGTCATGTAGGGTGCGCCCTGGATAGCTTGCCATTAAGTAGAACCATGAGGGGACCCTTAGTGAGAAGCCAGCCACCCTTCCCTCCCAGCTCTCTCGGGAGTACAGCCTCTCGGGATCCCAAGGGGCCCAGCACCCCGCTGTTCAGCCCAGGCTTTTCTGAACAGGCCTGGGCTGGGGAGGGGCAGAGGGGGCTGCAGAGACCTGCACTTCTGCAGAAGGCCTCAGCTCTCCGCTCTCAGCAACGGCAAAGGACAAGGCAGGCAGAGTGGGTGGCCAGGGGGCCAAGGCCCACTATGGTCTGGTTCGACTATCCTGCCTATACTCTAAGAGGCTTGTTTTTAAATCCCCAGGTCCTGAGTACCAATCTTGTTAGATGCCCAGGTCTTCTTGGGGCCCACCTTGGTTCACAAATGGGGAACAGAGAGGCAGCACGTTTCCATGGGACACACAGACCACCCAGGGGGAATGAGCAGGGGATTCATGCTGTTTTGAGGACAGCTTGTAGCAGGGAAGGGTAGAACAGGGAGAGAAGGGGGAGGCCAGGGCAATCCAGGCCCCCCTCAGTGTGCTAGGAGCCACCCACGCCTTCACTTCCAGAGAACCACCCTGTACCCCAATTCCCTGCATAGCCATGTGCCCACCTAGCTGTCTGCTGCTCTTGTGGTGGCTTCCAGGTCTCTGGAAGGGAGGGCAGAGACTTGCGGAGCCTCAGCAACTCCCTCACTGCCTGAGTTTTTCTGTTTGCCAGACCTGGCTTCTGGTTTGCTTCATGGCCTGGGGGATTCTGGCAACAAAGCTCCTTTCTTAGCAGGGCTCTGACACTGCTGCACGCCACTTGTTCAAGGGTGCTGCCAGGGAGCTGCCCCAGACAGAGTCCCACTGTACTTTGTTCTCTTTTCTGTGGCTCAGAAGCAGCCTCTCCTGAAAGGTTAGAGCCAACAGGGATCCCGTGAACAAGGCCCAACTATCTGGGCTGACCTGGGGCCAGCAGGGGAGCCCTTTCCAAGCCCTTCCAGAAGGGGGCAGCACCTGAGCCCACTAAAAGGGCCACTTCCCTTGGCGGCAGGGAGGTCAATGTCTGTCCATAGGCTCTGGGCACCAGACTCAGTCACCACCCACCTTGTCACGTGCCTGCTGGCCACCTGCAGGGCAAGGAGAGGGGCAGGTCGGACTCACCAGTACACCACCACCGTGTGCTTCATGAACCTGAGCAGCTTCTGGGTCTCGAACAGCAGGGGGATATCTAGAATCACGTAGCGGTAGCCTGGGGAGAGGCCGGAAAAGCCACAAGGTCAGTCCTGCAGGCACACGTGTGCCAGGCATGGGAACCCTAGCCTGCGGGGTAGCTGGAACCCTCGCCACGGTGGATAGCTGGAAGGATGGCACGTGGACTGGCCTGGGCAGAGGGAGGGAGGATCCCAGAGTGGGAGGCAGGCCAGCCCAGCAAGGAGTCCCCTGCTCCAATTGAAGTGCTGGTCCCCGCAGGGTGAAGCTGACCCAGGGCCAGGGTAGACCCCAAGGCTGGCCTGGGCCCTGGGTGTTAGGCTTTCTGAGGATCAGGGCTGTGAGAGAGTGGGGGGTTCTCAGGAAACTTCGCGGCCCTTTCCACTCAACGTCATTGACCTGTGCTCTCTAGAAACAGGCTGGCCCTCAGCTGGACAGGGCCTGGTGTGACCATCTCAACCAACTCTCAGCATGGGTACAGACAGGGCAGGTGTGTGTAATGGGGCCAGGAGGACAAGGATAATCAGGGAAGGGGTGGGATGGCAGCAACCCCAAAAGGAAGGAGGAGGCTTCTTGGTGCCAGAGGCAGACCTGAAGCCAGGGACTGGGTCTGGAGGTGGCAGGGCTGGTTATGACTGATGTCCATAATCAGCTCCACTGCGGCAAGATGGGTGGCAAGGGCACTCCCCTCCCAGCCCCCCCCCCCCCCGCCAATACTGTGGTCAAGCTCTCTCGGCAGCACAGAAGCTCCCAGTAGGTGTGACAAAACTGGCAGGGGAACACTGAGGGTGTGGCCAGGGATGGCTCCTATCCAGGGACGGGTGGCAGGGTGGAGATAGCATCCCTGGCAGAAAGACGCACGACTCCACATTCTTCCACCCGCAGACAGACATGCACACACACACACACACCAGCTCCACGGGAGGGGGTGGTTCACAGGAAACACAGTGCTCACAGCGATGCAGGGACTTGGGGAACCTGCCCCAGGGGCTGGGTTTGCTGACCTCCAGGAAACGCAGGACCCCTCAGTGGAACTGGGTGGCCAAGAGCCTGGATGGTGATGACATGGGTTGGTGTGCAGCCCCTACTACCCCCACTCTGTACCCTATGACCTTGGGCCAGCCATGTAAGCAATCCATCTGTAGGGCTGAGATGCCACCACCTCCCTCGAGTGACGCTGAGTGGAAATGCAGGAGCACAAGCAACCACGTGGCATGCCTCGGCCAGCCCCCTGCTAAGTACTCAACAAACGGTGGCTACCAGGACTGCTGCTCCTGGGGGGAGGGGGCCAGCAGTGCTAGGTACCCTCACCGCTCCTGGCTCAGATCGAGAGCCGAGAGCAGATCCTCTCCTGGCCTCTTATCTCCCTTCCCTGCCGCACTCCTGTCTCCCCTCCTCCGGCTGGCCTTTCTCCCGGGTCCTCTTGGGAGCCAATGGCCAGCCCTGCGGTTCACCGGTAAAGGCTATTCAGCTGTCACTTCCCTCCTGCTTGATAAGCCCGGCAAACTATGCCGACTCTATTAAGACATCCGTCTGCCTACACAGAGACCTCCCAACAGCTGGTGATCTTATCCGACGCCTGATGCTAGCGACTCTGACAGTTGTGTTTGTTAGACTCATCAGGGGAAACTGGGGCGGTGTGAGCCACAGCTGTCGGCCCGGTTTTCACCTTATCGAGCTGAAGAGTGCGTTCTGGCTTTTATTTAAGTGGCGGCGGGGGGGCCGGGGGGGAGGCTGGTGGATGACGCAGTGGGAGAGCTTGGGAGCGAGTGATATTACCCAAGGCTTCATTTCAGGAGAGAGCCTGCCGCCGGCCTCGGGAGTGGCCTGGGAGCACACTCGAAAGGGCAGGGATGAAAAGCAGAAGGGCCGCCCCCGGGAGGGGTTGAAGGGACGCTGGCCAGGTACTGAGGGGCAGCACACAGCAGGTCCAGCAGGGAGGGTGTCTGGAGCCAGGCCCAGCCTGCCAGAGCTTGGGGAAGTTAGGGGGCTCAAGGCCACGGGCATCTGTCAATTCACCAGCTCCTTCTCCGCGAGGTGCTGGCTGCGGGGAAGGCAGGGCGGGCTCTGTGATGCACGCAGAAGGGGTCAGAAACTATCACACAAAGGCCTAGAGTGAACTTAGTAGGCTGCTTATGGCCTGCCCTTGGTCAGAGTCCCTCGCATGATAGGCAGCAGGAGGAGGGCTCCCGACATGGCTGCACATGGCAGAGTCTTGTCAGCAACCATAGCATGAGAATGCACACACACACACCTTGTGGGCAGGCCTACCCCCTGGGCTGCCCCTGCACAAGTATGACTCCCCTGCCACCTACTCTGGCTACCTTCCCAAGTTGGCATGCTTCTCCTCCTCATGCCACATGATGAACCGGCGGAGGGCTGAGCACTCCGCCAGGTCCCGCGGCTGGACACTGCAGGCAGGACTTGAGTGTGGGTTCGTGGACGCCTTTACCCACCAGCTGTTGTCTCAAGCATCCACAGCAGCAAAATCAACTTCCTTCCTTCCTCGGGCTCGTGGGCCCAAAGCCTATGTTTCTTCTCGTTGCACCAACCACCACCTTCCGACGTGAGGGACACTGGGGTAGGTGGTGCTGAGGGGGACAGGGAGGTACTAAGAACAGAGTGCATGGACCAGCCTGGATACCAGCACACACACACACCCCGCCCCCACGCAGACACACGCACGCACACGCACACCAGACTTTCTGCAGAGAAGGGCCCCGGCCCGTCAACAAGCCCGGTCCTCACCCTGGAGGAAGTACTTGAAGGTCTCCTTCATCATTTCCTTGCCGATCGCAGGGTGTGTGATGGTGTTGAGCAGCTGTCGCAGGTCAGGCTGGTTAAAGATCAGCTCCCCAAGGGCCACCCGGTTGATGTGGCCGTTCTCCAGCAACACTTCTGTGCCAAAGGCCTCCACGATGCGCCGGTGAGCGGGGTATCCGGGCTGGACCACTGCAGCACAGGGGAGAAGTGGTGGGGTCACTCTCGGGAGGACCCCAGGTGACCAGAGGCAAAGAGGACGGGGTACATATTTTCACTGGCGCCAAAGCAAGGTGAGGGGGGACCTGAGCCCCTGCCACTGCAGGCTGAGGCCCACCTCTAGCCCCCGAACTAGAAAAGGTACCCAAAGTCTGCAGGGCCAGCCAATGGGGTCACTGAGCTGGACAAGGATGCCTGCCTCGAGAGCCACACCGGCTTTCCACGCTCTGTCCAGGCTCCAGTGGATGGCGGCAGCTGGCCATGTCAGGTAGGTACCTTCAGGCTAGTGAGTTTATGGTGAAGGCGGTGGGGACGGTTGTAGGACTTGAGGAATGTGGCCCTGGAGAAACTGATGAACTGCATCTATTTGGCTGTATATTCTCAACAACCCTGCTGGTGCAGTGGTTCTACACTAGGCTGCGGTTCGCATGGTCGGCAGTTTGAAACCAGTAGCAGCTCCGTTGGAGAAAGACTGGGCTTTCTACACCAGTAAGCAGTTTCTGTCTTGGAAACTCACCGGGGTGGGGGTGGGGTGGGGTGCGCTACGAGCCAGCACCAACTCCAGGAATGGAATCTCACCGAGGACAACAAAAAGGAGAAGGGGAAAAAGTGGGGCAGGGGTCGGGGGAGAGGGCCCAGACACCTGAGTGGGTAAATGGACTAGGTAAAGGAGGGGGGCCTCCCAAGACAGGCAGATGATATGGCCTGGGGGCCCAGCCTGGGCCTCTGAGGGGCTTTACAGTAAGAGTCTGAGGGTGGGGCTGGCAAAAGAGAGGGTGCCCAGAGGAACCCCCTGCACCCTCTTCCTGGACTCACCGCGCTGGGCAATCAGGTCCGCATCAATCACCGCACAACCCAGCTGCTGGAACACCTGGGCCACGGAGCTCTTCCCTGAGGCAATGCCCCCTGTCAGGCCCACCAGGAACATCTTTGCCAGGGAAGGGGCAGGGGTCAGGAGCTCCTGGACAGGCAGACCAGATGAGAGGCTACCGGAGGAGGGCCAGAGGGACCTGCTGGTCAGACAAGAACAGGCCTGGTCAGAGGTGGGGCCTGGGCCAACCTGGAGACAGAGGCCCCTGGGCAAAGCCTCTAGTAGTACACATACTGCCGAGGCAAAGGCTGGGCAGGCCAGAGCCAGCAAGGTGTGGACAGCAGAGGGCTTCCTGTAGGAGACAGCTTGCCTGGTTGCAGGAAAGGAAACACCTGTCCCCTCTTGTCTGAGGGTCCTGGGGGAGAAAGGGCCTGCCTATAGCTACACACAGACCCCAGGGCTCTGGGCACTCCCCGGGGGAAGGTCTGTGGGCCCGTCCCCCCAGTGCATCGGCCTGAGGGCCGCGTGGAAAGCTGCCCGGCCGGGAGCGAGGGTCTACACTGACCGCTGACTCTCCCACTGCCTGCAGGACCGGACGGCAAGTAAATCTTTCACAGACTTTCCAAGTGGGGGGTAAGGAAGACAGCAACTTACCCTGACCTTCCTCCCATGTCCTGCCCCACCGAGACTGCCTGGCAACAGACTTCTAAAAGTCAGGCCAAGCACCTGACCTCCCTTCCATGCCAACGCGCTTCTCCGGGGCCTGGAGACCCGTCAATGGGCAGGCTCTTTTTAATGGTCAAACCTCAGACTTGCTGCCCTAATTACTCTTCGCTGGAGCTTATATCAGAATGAGTTTGCCTCCCCTGAGGACACAACAAATGACAAGGACTGAGTGGGTGGTGCCTTGGGGCAGCAGGGGCACCAATCCAGAAGTTTCCATCAGCCTGGCTCATTCTCATCCGGGAAGCCAGGGCTAGACAGGAAAACACTGGCCAGAGAGTCACCTCAAATGGAGAGACCTAGCAATACTGTCCCTCAGCAATGGCTGTGTCAGCTTTTCATCCCTGACTGGCCAGCCTGGAGACACCTGGTGGACCTTGAAAACAAGCCAGGGCCTACGAAGGGACAAGCCCGGCTTCCCACAGGGTCCTGACCCTGTACACAAGTTGCTATCACCGGGTGAGCTGTAGTTAATTTCTGAATACGGCCCTTCCAGTCATCATCCTTTGGTTCTGTGCTGTGAATTCAAATCTCTCTGCCGTGCTACTGGCTGGAAGGAGGCGTAATGTATTCAGAGCCTCCTCCTTACTAGAGCGTGTGCACCAAGTCACTACCCTGGGTGTCCTTGAGGGTATGGGCCGATGGGAGAAAAACACCACGTCTCCCTGTAAGGAATGAGCCCTCTCAGGAAGCAGGATCCCAGAAAAGCCCAGGGCCATCCACTGGAAGGAGAGCTACCAGAGGAGCTCCCCAGCGGGCTGCGTCTGGACTGGTGAAGGTCAGGCAAGGGGGCAGACTGAGACGGAGCAGAGGAGCGGCACTGAGACCATGAGGCCGAGCGGCGGGCTGGCTTCTTGGCCCACGTGGCTGAGGGCTAGAAGGGACCTGGCTGCTCACTGTGGAGGCGCTGATGTGAACCAGTGACTACATCCTTGCTGTCTACTGATCCTGATGTGTGGAAACCTCTAAACGTCCCTAATAAGCCCCCTTATTCGTATCACTGTTCTGTGTGGCCGGTGAAGCGGTGCCGTGGGAGGGGCTGTGGGGGGTCAGACGGGTACAGAAAGATGGAGGGTGAAGGCATGCATGTCTGATGGCCATCTTGTGGCAACAGCGAAGCCAGAGGTCAGATATGCCGCCCCCCCCCCCCGGATTCTACCAGGCCCTGGCTGAGCCGGCTTCACCCTCCTCTGCACACAGGTGCCAGGAGCCCCGAAACGCAAAGACCAGATGCCATGGAGTTGATTGGAGGCGGGGCCTTTCAGATGCTCACTGCCTGGGTGGGTTTGAGGTCCCCCTTTCTGCCTCTGGGCTGGCTCACTTTCAGCCTTGCGGGATGGCCAAGGGGGCCCAGGTTAGTCTCCTTATTTTACTGGTCCCACTCTTCTGCGGGCGCTGTGCACCTGATTCACATTTTAACAGGCTAGCCAATCCCCTTGGCAGGTGAGAGCCCCTCGTTTGCATAGCTAGTAGCCCTTTCCAGTCAGAGACAGCGCCAGAGGAGGAGGCCCTCAGATGGGAAGGCACTCAGAATATGACTGAGGCAGACACGGCCCCAAACAGAGTCAAGCATAGTGATGTGGACGGAGTGAAGCCTCCGGGTCTTCGTGTGCTGATGGGCACGACTCACAAGGAGCAGAAACAGCGGCAAACATCAGTGAATAAAACTGGAACTTGGAATCTATGAAGTAGAATTTAGGAAAATGCTAAACTGTCAGCAATGAAACGGGATGCAGAAAGATCAATATCCTAGACATTGGCAAAGGGAAAATGGACTGGTATTGGCCACTGTGAATCAGAAAATCCTATTGGTTTACTCTGCTGGGAATGACAGATTGGAGAGGAGAAATGTTGTCACATTCATCATCAAAAATGTCATTTCAAGATCGGTCTTAAAACAAAAACCAAACAAATAAAAAGAACAATGAAGTTCAATGCTGTCTGTAATAGAACAATGTCTCCGCTCCAAGGAGATCCAGTCAATACAACTGTCACGCACAGGTGTGCACCAACCAGCACAGCAAGCGAGTGATGCAGAAATGGAAGACCTCGCCCAAGGTCATCCATCTGAAACTGATCAAACGTGCAGTCACACTGCATTGATAATTGCTGGCAATTGGAATGCAAACGTTGGAAACAGCCCCGAAGGACCGGGAGTTGGAAAACATGGGGGACTCTGTGGCTGCAACAAGGGGCTCAGACACAAGGGCGATAGCGAGGATGGTGCCAGACCCCGAGGCGGTTTGTTCCGCTGCACAGAGGGTTGCTGTGAGCTGGAACGGACTCAACAGCACCTGACAACCACTCCCCTCGGAAACCCAGCCACTGTGAGCATGGCCTGTGACTGGAGCTGGCCCCTGCAGTGCGGGCTTGAGCCTAGCAGAGAAGTGGAGGGTGCCTTGGGAGGGGCAGCACTGGTAAAATGGTTGGCAGGGCAGAGGCCTGCTGGTCTTCACCCCACAGGAATCAGCCCTCAGCTGTTGCTCTTGAAGGCCTCCCCTTCTCCCCTCCTTGTGAAATTCGAAGCGGCCAGATACCTCTGCTGCATCTCGTCCCACTCAGAGCCCCTGGTCATGATCTGTGGAAACAGACCAACAGGTGCTCGACCTCCGCCAGGAAGGCCAAGGGGAAGGTGCAACACATGCCGGAGGCAGCTCTGGACCCCTGACTTAACAGAGTTGGACAAATAACAGCTGTTTCTGCCCAACCAGCCCCTTCAAAACCCAGTCCTGCGTGCTTCCCAGCTCAGGGCCAGGGACTTCCCAGCACCCCAAACAAAGCACAGGGCTGGCCCCTGGGGGAGGCTGGAGACAGTCACCACTGCTGAAAGCAGTGGAGAACAGGGCACCGGCAGGTGAGCGACAGCGGTCACCTGGTACTGCCCCTGGGCCCAGGTCTGTGAGGGTACCTGCTGGCTCTCGTATCTGCTGGGGTAGGAGAAAGAAAATGTTTGGGAACTGCTGATGGCAACATATGTACAAGCGTGCTTAATACAACTGAGTGATGGACTGTCCTAAGATTTATAAGAGCCCCCCTCAAATTATTAGTAATAAAGACGAATAAAAAAAAAGAAATGTAATTTACAAAAAAAAGGTGCTAAATCTCAAAACCAAACTCGCTGCCATCAGGCCAATCCTGACTCGTGGCCTCCTTCTAGGACGGAGTAGAACTGTCCCCATGGGCTCCCAAGACGGTAACTGGACAGGAGTAGAAAGCCTCATCTTCTTCCTGCAGAGAGCCTGGGGCAGTCCAGCTGCTGACCTGGCAGCGTGCTGCCCAGTGCATGGAGCCCACTCATGCCACTGGGCCCTTCTTAAAGCTGAGGGAGGCGGAGGTGGCGGCTTCGGTTCCAAACTGCCTCCAGCCCCATCTAGCTTTGGGGAAGCCTCTCCCCAGGCAACCATGGGGAAGTGACTCCTACCATTACTTGTCTTCAGGACCCACGTCCTGCTCTGGCTTGAGCCTTCATTTTCTAGAACTCATCCAAGCCCCCGACCCCACTGCCATCTATACAGAGCCAGTGGCACCTCCCAGCAGCTCTTAAACTTGGTACAAAAATTCACGTTCTACTCCAGACCCACGAAACTGGAATCCACTCGACCCACGAAACTCACGTTCCACTCCAGACCCACGAAACTGGGAACTCAGTACACCGCAGAGCCTGACGGCTCTGCTGACCCTCGCTCGCCTGCACCTTTCAGTTTGTCTTTCTGTCTCTAGGTGACTATTTCCAGCCCCATCAGGCCAGAGGCCAGGTCTGCTGTGCACGCTTTGCACAGAGTGTGATGGCTGGTACAGGTCCTGGGCTCCACCACCGACCAGGTGAGTGAATCATTCATGGCACTTAACCTCTCTACAGCAATCAGTCAAGTTACGTAACCTCTCTGCAACTGAGTGCCTTCACCTGCACAAGGGAGCTGGTGGCGCCGACTTCTCTGAGTTACTGTGAAGAGGAAATGCTCAGAGTGGCAGCCAGCTCTGTCACTGAGCGGTCCCTACCTGTTATGCCCGTGAGGGTTTACTTCACACAAAGGACGGTCTCATGACTCCAGGAGCAGGCCTCAGTGTCGGTCCCGGGCTGGGGAGGGGGGCGCAACTGCTGGGGACCACCTTCCCCTGTCAGCGGCAAAGGGGAGGCCATCCAGCCTGCTCCCCCAAACCAAACTCAACTGCCAGCCTGATGCAGAGTGCCTCTATAGGACCGAGCAGAACAGCCCTGGTGGGTTTCCTAGGCTGAGTCTTTACAGGAGCTGAGCGCCTCCTCTTTCTCCCAGGGCGATTGGTGGATGTGAACTGCCTGCCGTGAGCAGCCAGCGAGTGACCCGCCGTGCCAACAGGGATCCTTTAGCCTGGCTCCTAAAAACTTCTCCTGGGGAAAAAGAAACAGACAAGACACCCAGTGGCTGCTCAAGAAGAGTAAGGGACAGAAATCAGAAGGGACGGCCTCTCCTCTCCCCTGGGGGATGCAGGGCTTCAGGCAAAAGTGTTCTGTTGCTCCCAGCACCCCATGGAGAGCCCCAAATCTGCTGTGTGGGGCTAGGACCTCTCTCCCCCATTAGCTTGAAGCTCTGCTTCCTCCTCCTGCCCAAGCCTCTAGGATTGCATGTGGGGTACACTGACCAGCCAGACGCTGCGCCTCGAATTGCTTTTCAAAAGGGAAGTATCTATTTTGCTCCAATGATCAATATAATCATTCACGAAAATGAGTCATTCCCTGCCTTGGGACCCAATTATTTTCTCGAGGAACCAGTGGTAGCAAAAATATATTGTTTTCCACTTAACTACTAAACGGTTTCTCTACTCGTAATCTTTCATTATGGGGGAGAGGCTGCTGTTTAAGCCTTTGTGTCCACGCGCTCGGCTTGGCCTATCTAAGGTCCACCTTCTCCAGGAGTTCCATTACCTGGAGGGAGCCCTAGAGGAAAGGTGGACCATCGGGTCACCCTTCCTCCCTCCCCACCTGCCAACACCGAGGGGAGGGCATGGCAGGCTTCTCTGTGTGGGCGGGAAGTTGAGTGGATCCACTACTGTGCTGGAGTTTACATAGGAAAAGGCTCACGGGACCCCCAACTCTCGGCCCCTGGGCAAGCCCCAGCACTGTGTAGCGCAGGGCAATTCTGAGCTTGCTTTGTTGGGTTTAAAAAATTAGATAACCACTCACTCCCTATGCAGAGCTCTGGTGCTGAAGTGGTTACACATTGGGCTGCTAACTGCAAGATCAGCAGGTCGAAACCACCAGCTGCTCCTTCGGAGAAAAATGAGGCTTTCCACTTCCGTAAACTGTCAGTCTCGGCTAATGGCATTCCGTTTGAGGTAACTGATGAAAGACAGGGGCCTGGTTAAGATTAAATGAAGCTTCAGCTTCTCCAACTCAGTGTGGGCCATGCCATGGGCACTACGGTCCACCCATTTGTAAATGGTGCCCCTAGCCTTCAGCTGCCCAGAGTCCTCCCGTCCCCTCTCTCCCCCTCTTCTTCTTGCAGCTCTTCCTCTCACTGTGGCGATCTAGGGGGTGCCCCACCCCGGGCACCATCTCCCCGCAGCTCTGTTTCTCTGCCCCACTGCTATCCTTGCTCTCAGTCTAGTCGCAGCACAAGCGCCAGCATGATCCTTAAACATGCAGGGGAGGTGAGGTCATCCCTCTGCTGACTCCGAGAAAGCGCTAAGTCCTAAGTCTCAGCCTCCCATCACCCAGTCTGCCACGCATGCACGAGTGCTTATTTTGCAATCACGCTCTCTCCTACAGCATCTGAGTCCTGCTGCAGCCAGAACGAGGTCTGGCAAGTAGAAGGCGCTCAAAGTGGTCGATCACTTAATTCACAATGAAAAGCATTAAAAATTAAAAATCCGGCGGTCTATGGCACTCAACAAATCTGCTGCGCGGGATCATTTAAAGTCTTAAAGAGCACAGGTGTTCCTTTGGGGGACATTTTTGTTGTTGCTGTTTCAATAAAGCACCCAGCAAAATGCCCACCTCGTGGGTAGGCAGGGACTCGACACTGACTATTGTCCTTATAAGGACACGTCTGGCCTGGAGACCTACCACGAGAGTGAGAGTCAGGACACCTTTCCCACACCGCGGGCTCCATCCTAACATCCAGGGACGGGCACTAGCTTGAGCTTATCGTCGACGACGGCAGTAAGTCAGGAAGACACAGCCCGGACGCCTCCAATTGCAGTGTAGACAAGGCTTGTTAAAGGTACGGGAGGTGCCGACGAGCAAAACGAAGCCCCGCTGCAGGCAGTGCGCCAGCACGCTCCTTAGAAGTGAGAATGGGCAGATTTCCTCTCACATACTTGGACATGTGATCAGGGGGGATGGCCAGTCCCTGGAGAAGGCATCGTGCTCGGAAGAGGGCCAGTGAAAAAGTGGAAGGCCGGCCTTTTAGACTAGCTAAGGGCCCTTTAGATTTCTTCCCCAAGGTATCCTGCCTTCAATAAATATACTCTTTCTGTTCAAACCTGTCCAAGAAGAAAATGGGAGACCTTCAACAAGATGGACTGGCCCAGTGGCTACACCGATGGGCTCAAACACAGCAACGACTGTGAGGGCGCACACTGAGTACGCTGCTGTACGCAGGTCACCATGAGTCAGAACCAGCCTGACCGCACAGAGGGGGAAGTGAGGCGCCAGGTGCCCAAGAAGGTGAGTTGATGAGGCACGAGGAATGAGCACTTTGTGTGTGCCACAAGACGGTCTGATGGTCTAGTAGGTCACACATGGACCTACTGCTAAACACAAGGTCAGTAGTTCAAACCTACTCAGTCTGTAGGTGAAAACTCACACTGTCTGCTCCTGTACAAATTCCAAGTCTCAGGTACCCAAATGGGCAGCTCTACTCTGTCCTCTAGGGGCACGATGAAATGGGATCCACTTGACAGCAGTATTGTTTGTTTTTTATGTACCACGGGTATCCTCCATCCCATCTGATAAATATGACAGCCCAAGGAAGTGAGTTCTTTGATTCATTCTCAGTGATAAAGATGAGGACAGGAGAGTTTTAAAGAGTTGGTATTTACCTAGGGCATTTCTAGGTGGTCTTCACACTGGAGGAATGAACCCCTCCGGGGATGCATGAAACTTTCCAAGGGGCACAAAAGGGAAGAAATCTCAAGTCCTCATTTTCCATAGCTGCTCTCCCCTTACCCTCAACTCATCTTCCATGCCAAATCTTACTACTGTGTCGTGTCCCACCACGCAGAAATCCCCGGGCAGCACAAAGGGGCGATTCAAGACATCGGTCTCCAGACTGTGGTCCTTCAGGTGATTTCAAACCCTTGCCTTCAACAAAGATAAAAAACGACCCCCAAAGACATCCACTGACAGATCATTAGCAATTGATTGTTACTTGATTTTTTTTCTCCATAGCTCAGCAACTCAAAGAATTGACGCATTGCCACACAAAAAAGTGCTCTCAAAAAAAAGTGTTCTCAATTCCTGTGTAGTTATTTCCCTAACAGGCTTTCCAAAATATAAAAGAACACCCCACTGAGCTTATAGAGTAGTTCCAGTAAAATTCCTTCTAAACATTATCAGAATTTAAAATACACTTCTGTCCTTTTGATCAGATGTGCCCTAGTAACTCCAATAACTCTGCTCAGAAGAAAATATTTTAACAGTGATCATAACACACTTAAAAATATATATTCAAATTGTGAATGTACTGTTTTTGCAGAGAAGTAGGGTAATGAACTATAGGCTCTTGTACCAGAAAAACTTGCCAAGGAAACAAAGTGCAAGTAGGAGGTCACAAAGGAAAAGCAACCATGGAGTGAGTAGTCTGACTGTCCTATGAAAACTGGCTGGTGAATTTTGAGGAGGATATGTGGATACTTAACCAGCAATCCTGTCCTTTCAGAGAAAACTTTTAGCTGCTAACAAAAATGTGGGAGTGGGTCATTTTCAAAGCACAGCTGCCTGCCTTTGGCTAGCACCCCTCAGCTGTCACCTGAAGGCGCTGGTCCCGACACCCTTTATTTGACACATCACCCAAAACAGTCAGATGTTGCCAAGACATACAGAAGAGGGTCTGCTGGGACTTTAGAGCCCTGCTAAGGCCTGGCCATGGTTCAGTGCTTGACTGCAAACTCAGGGAACTCAGCTCCTTGCCGGCTGCTGGGCACCAGAAAGATAAGTCAGTCAGGCGGCTTCCCTAAACATGACAGCCTTGGACACCTTAGGGGCAGTTCTACTCTGCCCAATGCAGCTGCTAACAGTCGATAGCCACTCAACTGCAACTGGTCAGGACCAAACCATCTCTACCACCTTCTGCCTTCTATTCAGCAGTCTCCCCACACAGACCAAGTCAATCGGGTGTATGCAGGTAAAATCGGCTCGCCCCCGGCAAAGATTAAATAACTAAAATTAAAACACAAACCCAAAGTCTTCCAGTTCCTTGTTTTTAGAATCAGAGAGTCAATATCACAGTGCAGGCAGGTGCAAATTTCCCCCCAGGCTCCAGCATCAGCAATGCCAGCGCCGCCCCTTGTCTAGGCGTTCCAAGGGAGGTTAGGCGCCCGCTCGCTCCCAGGCCTAGGGGATTTCACTGGGACAGGACAAGCGGCCTAGCTCCCGCGGAGAACCGGCTGCAGAAAGCGAAGGTGAGTGTGCAGCGGACAGCAACCTATTTGGCAAAACACTACACATGCCCCCTGGGACAGAGGTACCACGAGTCCCATTTCTCCGGTGAGCAAAGTGAAGGTCGGGAAGGTACCCAAGGGCCCCCAGAGACGAGGCCTCGGCTGGACTCCAAAGTCCAAGCTAGGTGTGACCACAATGTTGGGCAGGGCGGAGGCTTGGGCCTCGCGCCCGTTTGAGTTCCGTTCCCGCCGCTTTCTGTGGCACAGTTTCCCCAGCTGGTTACTACCGCCTCGCTCCGCAGGGCTGCTGGGAAGGCAGTGGCCGCCTAGGGCTTGCGGGAGAGCGGACCCAGGCTTTTTAAGGCGGGCACACTCCGCTTCTGCGCGCCCAGCAGCCAGCTGCCGCCTCACCGGGCACAGCGCGGCGGGGTCGCCGCCCCCGAGCCGCCCCTCCGGCTGCCGGGCGCGCTTCCGCCCGCCCGCGCCGGGTGCTACGTACCGGGGTCCCCGGAGAGCCGCTCAGCCAATCGCCATCAACGCAGACTGGGAGGCGGGGCCTCGGACGTGCGCTCCGAAGAACCGGACGTCCGGTCCGCGGGTGGGCGTGGCCTTGGGAGTAGGCTGGGGGGGCGGGGCGGGAGCCGCGTCCGAGGTCCTGGGACTTGTCCGGGCGACCGGAAGTCCAGCTAAACTTTCCGCAGGTGCTAGATGGAGGCTTTCCACTCCCCAAACAAAAAATCAGACAAGTTCACTGCCGTAGTTGATTCCGACTCGCTTCCCCGATGGGTTTGCGACGCTTGAACTCTTTACAGGAGTCCAAGTTTAACCTTTCTCCCGTGGAGCTCTGTGATTTCAAACGGCTGGCCTTGTGGTTAGCAGTCCAGCGCTTAACCAGTGCGACACCAGGGCGTACATTCAAATAAGGGCTTGTCTGATCCCTAGCTGTGCAGGCTCTGGTGAGAGCAAGGATGGCTGCAGTAATTAACCCAGCCCTTCCTACCAGGTCTGGTGGTAATCCTCACTCAGGTCTTGAGTTTGGATATCATCCCCATTTTCACGGAGGGAAATGTGGTGCTTGGAGGGATTCACTTTCTTATTCAAAGTGCTCGAGGAACTGTAACCTAGGCTTTTCTAAAATGGGCATACTTCACTCCAGCGCATCCAAAAGCCAGCTGCGGGCCCAGCAGGGGCACCGTCTGTCCCTAGCAGATCAGGTAGCCACTCCTCCCGTTTTTGGTTGGCTTCCTTCAAGCGGATTCCAGCTCAAGGCCACTCTGTGTATGCCAGGAGAACCGCTCCCTAGAGGGTTCAAGGCTGCGATTTTGGGGAAGCCTACTGCCAGGTATGCCTAGCGTGTGCTAGCTTTGAACCCTATGGTCAAGTGCCTAAGGGTTGGGGCCACCCAAGGATTATACTCTGTTTTAAAGGGAAAGTAATTGCTACTGTATCAGCTGTTGAGAGCATTGGAAACGCATACAGCATTGAATGGTATCGCACGAACAGTAAGCTATCCTTTACTCCCTTCCCTGGCCCTAAACTGTATTTGCTCGCATTTCCTTTAAGGTAGGAATCTCAGCTATCTTAACCACTGGGTCCCCTCAGCTCAGAACAGTGCCTGGCATAGGGGCTCAATACACTGAGGAATGAAGGAATTTAACATCTTTGATTACCCTAGTCCCTGAATCCTTTCTCCTTGACCCCAACTGCCCTGACTGCCATCACCCAATAATGTCTCATGATCAAACGGTTATTTGGTTGAAACATCGTCCCATCATCCCCTTTATATCATCTCAACAATCTATATTGTGGTATGCCCAGTGTCAGGGAACTCACTGCCTCTCAGAGCAGCTTTATGCTGTGTTTGCAGTGCAGTGTGGCAGGGAGAAGGTTCTTTCTTAGATGATCTCTCTCCTAGTTCCACAATATAAGACCCTGCAGAACAAATAGGATCCCCATTCCATAGAGCCAGATCTCATAGTCCAGGTCCTTTCCTCCACTGTCCCCTTCCTCATGCTAAGTGACATTCAGATGACCTCCTTTTGTGTTTTCAACTTTTCCCTACTCCTGGCGCATCAGAGATGCCCAGACTCCCACCAGTAACCGTGGCAGTGATCAAGGCAGAGACAGAAGCATGCTCACCCTTTCCCTCAAATTATCAGGCTTCCCCCTGGGCCTTATTGCTAGGAAGTCCTTGCAGATGATCTTGTTTTCCCCAGAGACTGCCTTGTAATATCATGAGCTACTGGTATGTGAATAAGGGCTTTGGGGTCTAAGTAGGTGTCTAGGTGGTCCAATGTGCCAGCAGCCTTTGAACCGTTACCCTGGGACAGAGCCAAGGATGAAGGGCTGCTCCCGGGGTTCCAGCCCAGGCACCCCTGGGGACTGGAGCGGGCCTTAGCAGGGCTGAGGTGAGGCCATCCACAGTTCCCAACCCAGAGACATAGTTTCCATGTCCATCATAAACTTTGAGCTGGCTCTAATCTTTCACATGATCCCTGGCAATGCCCTGCCTCCAGTCACTTCTCTGTCCTTAGCAGCTAGCGTGATCCCTGGGACCCAGTGGCACTCCAGGGTTTGTTTGAAGAACAACTGAGTCCATTAGAGATGACTTCTTTGACTCCTGGGTCTTTGACTTTTGATTCTTAAAATTTCTTCCCCACATGTTTACTTTAAATAAATATTAATATGCAATTAAATTTATATCATGCCTCACAAATACCATTAATATTTATCCGTTATTATAAACCTTCCCTCCCCATCAAAGAGGCTCCCATAGGGCCTTACCAGCTAGAAAATAAATTCCCAGCGGACACATGCTCCCCTTGGCAAAGTTACTGCACCGGGCTCTGTGTTAAAACACTCAAGTTCAGGGCTGGGGTTTGTACTAAGTGGCAGTGAACCTTTGGGAAAATCACTGAGCTTGGTTCTTTGGTTCCTCACTGTCGAACAGGACTGTGGCCTGCCCTGATCCCTGTAGGCATCAGAGGAGAAAGTGCAAGAGCAGGTTTTGCAAGCAGTGAAGCACTGTACAAACTTAGGAAGTCAATGTATCCCATGTGTCCCTGCCCCTGCCATTGTTTAAGTTCCTCAATCCGGAAGGCCTTCTGCCTTCTCACCATTCACTCCGTTTCTCACTTACTCGATTAATTCACCAAACGTTGTGGGCACACTGTGGGTTAAGCATGGGGGCGCAGCCAACGGAGAGGTCAGCAGGTTGAACCCACCCGCTGCTCAGCCAGAGAAACCATGTGGCGGTCTGTTTCCATAGGAGACACTCTTGGAAACCTCATGGGGCAGTTCTGCTCTGTCGGATGAGTGGCTCTGTCTCTGAGTTGGAATTAAGCGGAAGGCGCTGGGTGGGCTGGTTGGTTTCTGTGTGCACCCCTATGGAATGAAGGTGAAGCAAAGGCAACCCAGTGCTCTCCCGGGTAGAACTTGGGGACCTGTAGCGGGAACTCAGCAGAAGGCAAACAAGCACAGACAGGAAAGTGAAAATGCCCAGTCACAGGGCTCAGGCGAGGGGCCCAGGGCTGTTCTCCTCAGGAAGCCCTTCCTCCCACCCCTCTATCCCAACTACCCCTTGCTGTGACTTTCCATGTGACTCACTTGTCATTGCATGGCAGTCTGGGCCTGATTAAAGCCTCACGTGTGCCTGGCTTCCAGATGTCTCTGTAAGTGCCCTCTGGGCAGGGGGTTTAATTTCTTACCTCCCACAACCCTGAGCAGAGGCTGGGCCCATGATGCTTGAGGCCCAGGGTGGTGAACAACTGCAGGTGATCTAGCAGGAAGGAAGGGTGCCCTTCCTTTAGGACGGGAAGCTGCTAAAGACCATCTTCCTACCCTTGATTTCACCCTGAGCCCCAGCCCTGCTCTGCCCGGGATGGCCAGGCTGCTGCCCAGTATGATCATTCTTTGGCAGAATCAGTGGCTCCCATGAGTCTTCAGGATAAAACCACACTCCTCTGCTTGTCATCCACATCCCTTCTCTGCCCAATGCCTGCCTAACTCTCCAGCCTCAATTTTTAAAGTGCTCCTCACACCCTAAGCTCCGGCGACATCATCTTTTTTGCTATACCTCCAAAACCCCAATTCTCAGGCAGCGGGACGGTCACACCTTCTGCTTCGAATATCTATCCATTTGTCTGTTCCCCCTACCAAAACTCAGCTGCCATTGTCCCGGGGCCTCCCCCCACCCCCCATACTCCTGGCTCTCTCATGGCACTGTGCTGTACCCACCAGATCCTGGAGCAAACTGGGGCAAGGGCTGTGTGCTCTTTGGCTGGGTGCTGCAGTTTCTGCCAGAGAGCCTGACACATGGAGTGCTGCCCCAGGCTGACCATGACCTGGCTGCAGGATGATGCAAGGCTCTCACGTGGCCAGTTTTGTCATGGTCATGAACTGCTACCAAAGACTGGGTGGGGCTACATGGATGAGGGGCCTGTGGACCATCAAGAGGACTGGACAGCTTACTAATAATGCAAATAAAGTACACGGCATCCCTGTGGGGGTGGCACCATGCAAATGAAGTGTACATGGAATCCTAACAAAGAGGCTGGCCAATTTTTTCTTTTCTTTTGAGACTGGTTAAGTTTGCCATCCCAGAAGTTGAGGGAGGGGATCAAAACTCACCACCACCAAGAAGAGCAAGAAGTACATTCTTTGGATCCAGACTCCCTGCGCTGGGAGCCTCCTAGACCCAGAAGGCAGAGAGACAGAGTTGTACCAGGCCGGATAGCCCGAGACAGTAAGAAGTGGCAGGAGAGAAAGAACTGCAGCAGAACTAGATCCATATGAGATGGTGCCGTGAGCTTCCTGGTTCCCAGAGAAAGCAAGCTGAGGGCCTCGAGGCCACGACTTCCTTGGAAGTTGGAGTGCTTCCATCATTGACTGGTTGGAGCTACAAAGCTTCTAACACTTGCCCTAGCAGGGAAGAGGCCAATCTGGTGGGAGGGCCAAGAGAAAGGCCTGCTTGCCTGTTGGCATGGCCAAGTAGAGATTATCCTGGCCAAAGAGCTCAGTATCCTGTCTTTCCTGATCCTGAGTTGTGACCTGTTACAATTCCCTAATAAACTTCATAGCGTTGAGTATGGTTTGTCAGTTCTCTGAGGCCATGGCAATGAGCTGTTGAACCCAACAGAGAAGCAGCAGTGCTGTGAAAGGAACAGTGGGTGTCCGGATTCGTGAACATGGTGAGAAGGTGAAGGGATCACCCTTGGGCTGTTGCTCTGGGTGCTTCTTCCCCCAGTGAAGTTACAGGAGGTCAGAGGACGCTGCCCCAGGGCCATTTGAACTGGTTCCTGCCAGTGTCTCTAATAAGCCAGGTACAGGAGTGGCCGGGATCTGGGGCAGACACCATGAGAAAGCTTTTCTTTTTGGTTATCAACAGTAGTAAGGCTGACTTTCTGGGAAGGGGAGTAACTGGGTATTGACTCTGTTCCAGAGTGCTTTGCGTGCATTATCTCATTTTATATTTACAGATGAGGCCGCTCAGATTCAGGGTAAGCGACTTGCCTGAGTTCACTCGTTAAGGTGAATCAGAAGTGAGAACCAGGAAGAGGGGCTCTGACTGCCTCCAACACCAACGGTGAGGGATGATGAGCCTCGAAGCTACGAGAAACGTCCAGAATCTGCAGACTTTCACTGGCAGGCCCCTCAGCCACCGTCTGGGCCCTGCTGTACTCGGAAAAGCCTGCCAGAATGTACGGTCCGAAGAGCCGTCGGGGCTCAGGGAGAAGGTCAGCCACTTTAGTGTGGTGAGGGGTGCAGAAAGCTGGGGTGTTTGCTTTGGGAGACAACAGAAATGGAGCACACAAGATGCGAACTGTAGACGATGTCACAGGCTTATCTGTCTCGGGATAACTCCCTATGGCAAAACGTGGCCAATTTTCCACCAAGTGGAGATGTCTGGAAGCGGAAAGACTCTTCTTCGTGAAGCGTGGGGGAGGGGCAAATATGAGCGCTAATGGGCCCCAAGGAGACACCTGTGGCCCCAATTGAGGTTGCCGCATGGCTTATTTTGGGCGATAGATCTGTACTATTGTGACTGTAAACCCAATTGGCCATTTGGGGAAATGGTATGGGCGCCAACTTCTTTTGTCCCCCAACATCTCTTTTCAGCTATTCTTGCAGCCTATCTCCTTCCCTGGTCCTTTGACCCCTTGGCCTCTGCCCTGCTCAGGCAAATATTACAAAGCTCCGTCGGTACTGACGTGTCCACAGGGCACCCCACTCTGCAAGCCAACCTCCTGCCTGAAGGCACTCAGGTATCCTCTTTCGGACTGGACAGCCTGCTGCTCTGTGTCATGATCCCCTGCTGCTCCTCCTCCGCTGCCTCTCCACCCAGGGATCACCACTCCCTTTAACTCCTGGCTCTTCCATGCTAGTCGGAGGCCTCTCTGTCCCTGCTACTGCAATGGCTTTTTGTACCCAACAGAATGACAAAGCCGGTCAGTCCCCAAGTTAGAGCCCGCTGCACCTTATTTGCGTGCTCCCGCCTTGTCCTTGTGGGAGTTACAGAAGCCATGGCTAGTAGAGCCATACCAAGTGATTTCCCTTCACCGCACACCAAAAACACAGTGATCAACGGGGTGGTTTCAAAGAAGTGGTAACATGTGTTCTGTGTCTTTTTAAAAACATAAATTTAACTTTTGAATAGAGAAACCTTGGACTCTGGAGAACAGAAGAGAAACATCCCGAGAGAGAAAAGGTGTCGGCGATGTTCAGGTTTCTCTAGCTCTCAAGTTCTCAGAGGTGGTCTATCCTACAATTTTGGTTTTTACCCTTGTGTTGTGAGCTTGATAATTCATAGTCAGATTGCCTGCTTACCTCCCCCAAAGGCTTTTCAGTTAAAAACCAAAATGCGCAGGCTACATGTGGGAAGCAGAGATCGGGAAGCGAGTGCATACGGATGAATCCTTTATTCTCATATACCAAGAAGCCTAGTAGGTTGGGTTTCTGGGGTGGAGGGAGGCCTTCACCCTTGTGGGTTGGAGGTGAGTCCCAGTCACATGCTCATGATTAATATTGCTCCCCACTGTATCCTCCCACAATAATGCTGCCTTCAGGTCACCCCTTACAAGCACAAAGTGATTGCCATCTAGCTGCTAGATTTAACTATAGGAGCAGACATGCGCTATTGGTCTCTAGTCTCTGAAGGCAGCCATGCCCCCTCACCTGCCCCTAACACTGGTGTTAGGTTACTTCTTTTAGGATTAGGGTACAGGTCACTTTGTTACATATGTGGTTACCTGTCATCTCAGGGGGGCTTGCATGCCCCTAGGGCAGCGGTTCGCAATCTGTGGGTCGTAACCCCTTTAGGGGTCGAACGACCCTTTCACAGGGGTTGTCTGATTCATAACAGTAGCAAAATTACAGTTATGAAGTAACAACAAAAATAATTCTATGGTTGGGGGGGGGGGTTCACCACAACATGAGAACTGTTTGAAAGGGCCGCGGCCTTAGGAAGGTTGAGAACCACTGACCTAGAGAGTATATGAGCCTCTATTGGAAATCTGTTCTCTCTCTGCAAGGACCTGGAGGTGAGCCCTTGCATGCCTTCTCCTGTCTGATGTCGCTTTAATTTACCCCTCAATTACAAACCTCCCTTGGACCCTTCAATCGTGGGAGCTGGTATTCCACAGCTACAGTGCAATACATGGCTTTTGCTGCGTGTTTAAAAATCTTAAGCTTTGAAACCCAAGAATGGGAGGGTCCACAGAAACCAGTGTGCTCCTTCCCTGGAGTCATCCTTCCTTGGTCCTGTCTCATTAGCCTTCATTCTATCTCTGATTACTTGGGGGGTGGGGTTGGGGGGCGGGGAGATACATGCACATACAAGGCTGAGAATGAGGATATCAGATGTGGCCCCTAGGCCCGGCATTGGGGAGCGCCATTTTCTTTCAGTCGCTATCTTCTTATGTACTTCACAAGGTCATATGTGAGCCGAGATAGATGAAAACACTGAGAAGAGTTGAATCCATCTCACACATGTAAGACTTTATTATCTAACCTCTTCTCCTTCCCCTGAAGCCGCACATAAGGCATCATGTTGACAGCAGTCTTGGCCCTGGGGAGATGAGCGTGGGAGGGGAGACTAGTGGGTGCCTTTCACTGCCTTCCAAAGTCAACTATAAGTGATTGAGGATTATCGACTATATTTTCTTCTGCTCTTGCCACATACAGAAAAAAGAGAAGCTGACTATATTTAGCTCTCAGTTTCACTTGTGTTTTGTTTCTGAGTCAGATGGGAACGGTTTCTTCCCACCCCAACCTTGTTCCCAAAGGCTTAGCTCACTTCCCTTTTTGGTCCCAGCGCTTTCTGATGTTCAGAAGGAGTCAGTCCCCCACCACCCACCACATTCAACCTGAATAGGGACATCTCTAAGTTTAGAAACCATGGAGTTGCTCTTCAGCACCCCGGTCAATGATTACTCGGCAACAGGGCTGTGACCCAGTGAAGCGAAGCATCAGTCAAGGCCAACAACAGTAGATTAACAAGTTTACTTTCTCATTACTTTCTAATAACTGATTTCCTGGGCAGCCAGGTGTATAGACAATGGACCATTTGTGGTGATAAAGGATTTAGAGAGCAATCAATAAGGAAGAGCCCAGAAGAACTGATGCGTTTGCATTCACAGGGTGGATAAGGGATTTCGAGTACACCATGGCAGGACTCCACTCAAGTACTTGGGATAGACTATCAGAAGAGACTCATCCTGGAGAAAGCCGACGCGCTTGGGAAGGCCCGAGCGAGGGTCGGTGTGAACGAAGACGATCCCAAACCAAATGCATTGGCCCAGTGGCTGCAACCACGGGCTCAAAATTAACAATTGTAAAGACGGCACAGGACCAGCCAGTATTTCGGACAGTTGTACAAGGAGTTACAACCGATTCGATGGCAACTGGTAAGGACAGGGGCAGATTAAGGAGCCCTAGTGCAGTGATTAAGCACTCAGCTGGAAAGGAAAACTTTCGCAGTTGGGACCCACCAGCTGCTCTGTGGGAGAAAGATGTGGTGATTGGGTCCCAGCCTTGGAAAACCCGAGAGGCATTCTACTCTGTCCTATGGGGGGGGGGGGGGTCCTTACCAGTTAGAATCGACTGAATGACGGGTGGGGGTGGGGGGGTGGGGCAGATAAATCCAAACTTGTATTCTAACTTCAGCACTTTGGCTGTGTGACTCTGTACAACTGATCAACCTCTCTGGGCCTCCTTTCTTGATCTGTGCGGAAGGGGAATAGGATCGGCCACGTGCTAGGCTTGCTGAGAGGATTAAGAGGGGCAAGGTCCCACCAGGCGAACCCCAGGGCCTGGCATCCCTGGCATGACCCAGTCAAAGGGAGCGTGAAGGGCTGTTTTGTAGCACGAAAGGGTCCGTGTGCAGGAGGGCTGAGTGGAGGCCAGTACCTGGAGGGCAAGGAGTGGAAAAGGCCTGGCCGAGTAGTCGGGTCTCCTGGCTACCATCCACCGCCTCTCGCGAGGTCTCGAACTACCAACGGCCAGGGGCTGCCAGGGGTCCCGAGTGAGGAAAGTGGGCAGGGGTCAACTTGACTTCTTGCAGAAAAGCCCCCTCCTAGAAGGCCCGAGCCCCTCGGCCTCCGGGCAGGTTGCACCCACGGGCCTCTCGGCCCTCTCACTTACCCGGGAATGGTAACGGTCCTTAACGGCAGCCGATAACGGCTCACCTGCGGCCTAGGCAATAGCAAGGGAAGGTCGGGGTCAAACCTTAGATTGTGGAGCCGCCACACCTGGGAACCTCAACCAGCGTTGGCTGAACTACAACCCCCAGCATGCCGAGCGGCCGCCCACGTCGGGGAGGGTCGCCTCGCGAACGCAGGGGCCCTTCTTTCCTCGAAGCGCGGCCGAACGCCCGGGCTTCCGGGTGTGTGACCCCGCCCAGTCTGGAGGACAGACTCCGCCCCCGGGTTCTGGGGATTGAAGTTCACTGGTTGCCGTTTCCAGGCGCTCAGCCGCGCCTAGCGGCGGCGCGTCCCCCCGGCGGCGGAAACTACAAAACCCAGAAGCGAGCGTAACTTGCCCTCGTCCAATGGGAACGCCCCATGTAGCGGGGCGGAGAGCCGGGCGCTCGCAGCTCAAGATGGCGGACGAGAGTGAGACAGCAGGGAAGCCGCCGGCACCCCCGCTGCCACAGATGATGGAAGGGAACGGGAACGGCCACGAACACTGCAGCGACTGCGAGAACGAGGAGGACAGCAGCTACAACCGAGGGTAACGAGATCCTCGGAGTTCAGTTTCCGCCCAGTCCCCCACAACCTGGTCCCTGGGGTGCGGGGAAGTCACCGGGCGCCCAGTGTTAACCCCACCCCCACGTTCTGATTGGCGACGGTATTGGGGTTCTGCCTGGCGATTGGTTCCTGCCGTTGTCATTCACCAAGAGTGGGTGCTCTGGTCTTGGGGGCCGGAGACATTCAGTACTTTTATTATATCCAAGTTCTTCTGGCTAATGTTCCACCCGTGTGCTGCAGGCGCACCCGAGGCACGGCCGCTTTGGGGGCTGGCTTCTGGTGGCACTCCGCGGGACAAAGCCGTGGCAGCACGGTTCAAAGGGAACGTTACCTGTAGAGGTGTGCTTGGAACGAACTGATTAGCAGTAAACGAGTAATAAAAAGTCCACCTGCAATGAGGAAATTCTTCAAGCCACACCAACCCTAATTACGTTGTAAACTGTCGCTACTACAGAATCCCAAAATAATACTCGCCTTATAAATCTTAAGTAATTACTGTATGGCAATGTTTCGAGCTGTACGGCGTCTGTTGCTGCAACGAATCCATGTTCCTGAACAATACGTAAGTAGGTCTTCCAGTATCCTTGCTCTGTGGCCTTTGTGAACTAGCCTCAAGCTTCTAGCCATTGAGACGGGATGTTGCTTCTGAGACACTTTGGAAACCAGGTTGAAGACAGCCTTTTGTGCTTTAGGGGCGTGCCTGCTAGTTTAAGTGTATTTCTTCCGACAGAAAGAGCAATAACCCAGGCTTTTGAGTGCTGCGTTCTTCTAAGCCACACCCAGTCATTCATCTTTCTTCACGTGGTTACCGGGCCTAGCTCTCCTGGTAGCTGTACAAGTCTATTTAGCTGAAAACCATGAGAGATGATTTTGGCTGTATCTATAACTCATTCTGAGTCAGTGGTGGTCTGGTTGTTCATCCGCAGCTTGTCATTTGCAGGGTTCTTGGTAGCTGGATGATACTGGTTGAAGTTTTTGGATAGCCTTTAAAAAAATTATTCTTCTGCTTACCTAGGGGACACCGGGGAGCTCTGGTGGTGTAGTGGCTTACAAGTTGGTCTGCTAAGCGGGAGGTCAGCAGTTCGACACCACCAGCTTAGCTGCTCAGCCGGTGAGATGAGGCTGTCTCCTCCCAGAAAGGTTCAGTCTCAGAAACCACAGGGGCAGTGCAGTCCTACTCTGTCCTGTTGAGTGGTCACGAGTCAGAGTTGACTCGATGGCTGTGAGTTTGAGTCTTAGGGGACTGGAGAGTGGGGGATTAATTACTGCGTTTGTCATCGGCTTGTCGTGGTGGCAGACCCTTAACGTTAAAAGCTTCAGCTTTTCCGTTCTTCCTGAGCATTAGCACTCACACTGGGAATGCAGAGGAAAAGGCAGCTTGCCAAATGTGGCTTTATAAGACGGTGTTGCTCTAACCCCCAACAGGTCCAGTGTAATGGAGCCGTGTTTTGAAGTTTGAGATTCCTTAGAAGAAGCACTAAGAAAGAGGAAGTAGAAGCAGGGAAAGTGCAGCCCTCCTGGGGAAAGGTTGGAGTCCCAGATGAGAGTCGTTCAAGGTGAAAGTCATTTCAGAAGTGAGAATCTGGCCCTCTTCATTGCTTTTGGGGTAGTTTGTTTTGAGTTTTCTCTGCATCGATGACGTCTTTGGCTCCGATCCATACGTTTTCCTGGGGTTCTGTTGCCTATTAGCAGTGAATCACTTTGCAAAATGGCTTGGCAGAAACTTTTGTTCATAGTAGACAAAGTGGTAGCCCCCCCAAAAATAATCTTTGGAGGTGTTTTTCTCATTGCTGGGTGAGTATATTGAGCTTACGGGCATCCAGAACCTAAAGGTCTGTGAAAAACAGGGTCCAGTCTGGAGGCTCTGAGAGTTCACTGCTGCCACCGAGACAATAGACTGAGGTAGAACCGGCATTTCTCAGTGAATGGTCAAAGGACTTCAGTTTGAGGAAGAAGCCGCATGGCATGGTGGGAAAAGCTCTGTTCCCTCACTGAGGGATCTTGTAAACTTGAGAGAGCTACTTGGCCTAGAGTTGTGGGATTAAATGGGATAACATCTTGATTGCAGCCCTCTGACCTGGCCCCTGCCCTTGATTCAAATCATCCCGAATCCTCTTTTCCCAGCCCCCGCCCTGCTCATTACATACTGCATCTTTGCATAGCTTTTATCATAGCAGTAGTGGCTAGCACTTGGCCGTTTTGTTTGTCCCTGTGTCCAGTCCCTACCTCACCCCCCTGTAGGGGTCATGTAAATAGGGATTGTGGCCTTGAGACGCCTCACATTTAGTGGGCGTCCTTGAGTGAATGAATGAAACACCGGCAAGGCGTGGCTCAGCTGCTGGAGGAGGCCCTCACCGAGTGGAAGGAGGGGAGATCTTTCTGCTTTATGGCCATTTTCCTGACATGCCAGCAGAAGAAGCCTGAACTTGTTGCTGTTCAGCTTCCTCTGACTCAAGATGCTCAAGCCCTTTTTTTGGCTGCTCTGTGTTTTGAGTGCCTTCCAACCTCGGGGATTCATCTAGCACTCTGTTCCACAGCACCCCCTCCCTCTCACTCATCGCCAACTCACAGGCTGTGAATCTGTACGGGAGCAAAGAGGCATATCTTGCTCCCACAGAAGGGCTGATGGGTTGAACTTGCTGGCCTTGCGGTTAGCAGCGCCATGCTTCCCCGCGAATGCCACTATGGCTTCTTGTTTGGGACGTATAGGGCTTTTAATGACTAGTTTTCAGAAGATGAGCCCTCGTAGCATAGTGGGTTAACTCGTTGGCTGCTAACCACAAGGTCAGCAGTTCAAAAATTACTAGCTGCTTTGAGGAAGAAATATGAGGTCTTTCCATTCCAGTAAAGATTTAGTTTTGGAAACCCACAGGGGCACTTCTACTCTGTCTTCACTCACTGCCATTGAGTCGATGCCGACTCAATCCCCCACCCACTATAGGACAGGGTAGACTGCCCCTGTGGACTTCTGAGACTGTTTACCGGAATAGAAACCCCACCTTTCTCCCCAGGAGCAGTGGTTTTGAACTGCTGACCTTCCGGATTGCAGCCCAGCTCATAACAACTACACCACCAGGGCTCCGACTGTCTTGGAGGGTCATGGGAGTTGGAATGGACTTGATGGCAGTGAGTTTTTCCCTGAAGAGTTCAAAAGCAAGCACAGGCTGTTTAGCCTCATCTCTCTTAATCTTGACATTCTGCTGGAAGGTGTACACCCGGGTGAGCCTGCTGATACTTGAAGTAGCTGTGGCATACATAGCTTCACGTCTAAGGGAACACGCCAGGCCACCGTAGCATGGTAAACTGACAGGTGGGTGCTGGACCCTGCCTTTACCTTATGCTATTTAAAATGCTTCCAAAAGTCAGCTGAGAATTGAAAGGCACCTGCTCTTTTGGATGGTGTCAGTTCTAAAGTGCAAAATTCGTAAGAGTTACGGATTCTCTTTCTCGGTGGGTTCACGATGCTTGTAACGGAGATGAGTTCCAGTCATGCACTGGGCTAATAGGAAATGCACTGGGCTTAGTTTCTTACGGTTCCTTGTATAGAAGTTTAGCTTGAGATTTTTCTAGTATTTGGTGAGTATAAAGTTAATATGTGTATATAAGCATACACAGATGAATATATATTCTCCCCCCCCAAACCATGTAAGAGTTTTTATTCAGATTTTTAAAAATATATTCTCTAAAATATATATATATATATATATATATATATATATATATATATATATATATATATATATATATTCTCTGCCTTTCTCTTAGGATTATAAACTCCCCAGACTGGACCAGTCTGCTTTTAACATTTTGACAAATTAACCAACATGCTTCAGTACTATTGGTTTTTAATTTAATATTGGACCTGCTGGTTGGATATGTTTCTTTTTCTTTTTTAATTAAAAGATCATTTTATTGGGACCCTTACAACTCTGGCTACAATCCATACATCGATTGCATCAGGTGGATTTGTACACATGTTGCCATCATTCTTTTCTAGACATTTACTTCCTATTGAGCCCTTGGTGTCAGCTCCTCTTTTTCCCCCCTCCCTCCCCCTATAAATTCTTGCTCTCTAATACATATATTTAGTATTAGGTGCCTGCCTACATTTTTTTCTCTATCATTTTTAATCCACACAGCAGGAAAGGAGGTCAGCATTTTTCCAGACAGAACTTCCCCTCAGCACTAGAGGAGAATCAGATGAAAACACATTAGGCTGTGTATTTTTGCAGGTCTGTGGTTCTGAGCAAGCAAAGGTCTGTTGGAAATTCTGCTCATGCTCGATGGTGTACTTGCTTGTTTTTCACGGTAGACTCCCAGCAGGTCTGCTAAAGAACGAACAATCGGATGACATGCTGTTATTGTTAGATGCCGTCGGGCAGGTACGTACAACAGCTGAGAGCCTGTCCGGCCCTGTGCTTGGCAGGGCATGTGGATTTTGGGGTGGCAAAGTTCATCTGTGTGTTTTGGAGCAGGAAAGAGCTCTTAGGCCATCTTGCTTTATTGGGGGCTCTTATAGCTCTTTTAACAATCCATAAATCAATTGTATCAAGCACATTTGTACATATGTTGCCATCATTTCCAAAACATTTTATTTCTACTTGAGCCCTAGGTATCAGCTCCTCTTTTTTTCCCTCCCCCACCTTCCACCCTCATGAACCCTTGATAATTTATAAATTATTTTTATTTTCCTATTTTACACTATGCGCTGTCTCCCTTCACCCATGTTTCTGCTGTTCATCCCAGGGTGGGGGCGGGGTGGTCATTTTGTATCCATCATTGCCATCTGTTCCCCTGTTCTTTCTCTTTTCTCCCCACCTTCCCTCATGGTATCACTCACTACTCTCATTATTGGTCCTAAAGGGTTTATCTGTCTTGGATTCTGTGTGTCAAGAGCTCTTATCTGTGTGCCAGTGTGTATGCTCTGGCCTAGCCAGATTTGTAAGCTAGAACTTAGAATTAAGGCCATGATAGTGGGGGAGGAAGCATTAAAGAACTAGAGGAATGTTGTGTGTTTCATCATTGCTATACTGTGCCCTGGCTGGCTTATTTCTTCCTTGTGACCCTTCTGTGAGGGGATGTCCTGTTGTCTACAGATGGGCTCTGGGTCTCCACTCTAACCCCCCTCATTCACATAGATATAATTGTTTGTTTTGGATCTTTTGATACCTAATACCACATCCCGTCCGCACTTCATGATCATGCAGACTGGTGTGCTTCTTCCATGTGGGCTTATTTGCTTCCCTGCTAGATGGCTGTTTGTTTAACTTTAAGGCTTTAAGACCCCAGATGCTGTGTCTTTTGATAGCCGAGCACCATCAGCTTTCTTCACCACATTTGCTTATGCACCCATTTGTCTTCAGTGATCATGGCGGAAAGGTGAACATCACAGAGTGAGTGCCAGGTTGTTACAGGAAAGTGATCTCGAGTTGAGGGAGAACTTGAGTAGAGGCCGAATGTCAGTCTGCTACCTTAATACTTAACATACAAATATATGAACATATACCTATATCCCTATTGTCATATATTAATATATTTGCATATGTACATGCCTATGTTTAGACCTCTATAAATGTCTTTTGCCTCCTAGTTCTCTCCTTTGTTTCCTTTTACTTTCCTCCTGTCCCACTACCATATTTGACCTTCATTCGGCTCTCTGTCCTCCCTCTCGGCTACACTGCACACGGTTGAACCCCACCAGGCATTCTTTGCCCTCCTGGCCATCGATGATCTCTTACTTGTTCTTAACATTCTTTTGGAATTTATTTCTCAGTGTCATTGATGCCATTGAGATGTGGGTAAGCCATGGGTCCTTTGATAAAGAAAGTCTTCAGCCTGCTCGCCATCGCACAGATAGCAGTTAACATGGGTTCTTAGAAAATTTCCTCACTTCTTGAGTGTGAGATACCTTCCTTGGGAACACACCGAAGAGAAGAGAATGGTTTTTTTGGAAGGAAATCCCATAAAGCGAGTCTCACTTGCTTTTTTTCCATTCAGATTCTCCAAGAGTGATTCTTTCCATATTCATTTGATGGCTTATAACTGCATCTGGCTCTTGGAAAGAAAGCTTTTTTAATCCCTTGTTATTCCTCCCCTTCAGCTCGGTTTTCTAAACTAGATCAAAGCAGAAATGAAAAGAGAAACCTCATCACTGATACCAAATAAGTGTTCTAATTTTATTTCTCAATTAAAAATCCACTGCTGCCGGTCGAGTCATTTCTGACTCAGAGCGACCCTGTAGGACAGAGGAGAGCTGCCCCCGCGGTTTCCAAGGCTGCAGTCTTTAGAGACGACTGTCCCAGCTTCCTCTCCTGGAGCAGCCAGTGGGTTCCAATTGCTGACCTAATTTTGGTTCATGCCCCAATACTTTAACCACTGTGCCACCACTGTGGGCTTCACAATTAGGTGGCAATTAAGTACAGAAACTAATCAGGAGCTGCTTCAGAGAGAAGAGGCTGGAGAGCAGAAGAAATGAGCCGTAATTGGGAGCCTATTTCAGGGAGACAGCTGCTCCTGGCGCACCAGTTCTGCTGATTTTCGACGTTGTCTCGCGCAGGCAGTGTGTGTGCCCATTGGTCCCTTAGCTTTGTTCAGTGCGCCGTCAGCCCTTTCCTTGCAGAGCCCATCGGGTTTTAGAATTTTAGGAGGAAGCCTCTGCGGCTCATCCTCTTCCATCTTTTACCCAGAACCCGCCCTCCGCCTGTGCCCTTGTGAGTGCTGCCTCCTGTCAGGCACAGAGCCCACGTGCGCTCTGTGGGAAGTGCCCGCAAAGCAAACCTGACCGCAAGATTCCTCAGCGAGTCTTAGCTGTTGTCAGGTGCTCACGAGATGCCACCTGTCGCTTGTGTCACTGCGTGTGGGGCCCTGAGCCCTTGACATGGATGTGCCTTTCATGGGGACTTAGCAGGACCATGAGATGTGCTTCTGTCATGGGGTTCGGGACCCGACTTACCGCATTCTCCCTCCCTCCTTCTTGTCAGCCCTGCAGCAGTAGCAGTCCTAGCCTTGGATCCCATCATTCCCCCTTGGACTCTCCCAGGTTTGGGAGCCAGGTGGAGGTGGAGATGACTGGCCCCTTTAAAGGCTCCTTGCTTCACCAATATCTTGCTCAGAGGTCATGCTAGTGTGTGAAGTTGCCGTCTGCCAGCATTGAGTCATTGCTCAGAAGATTACTGGCAGTGGTCACTGGGCAGCAGTTGATTTCACCTTGGAGGCGTCAGGTCAGTCTGACTCTAGAGAAACCCAGAAGATGTGGTGTGGACACTTAGGTCTCATCCCCACTCTAGACAGCGTCATGTAGCGCGGGGCTTTGTGACCCTGAGAAATGGTTACCCAGCATGACAGCACTGGTTTGGTCACCGTGGAAACGCTGGCTGATTAACCAGGGAGAGTGGAGGACCCAGTATAAACCATCTCTGTCACCCTTTGTGCGCCTGCTGTTCCTTTCACTGGACACCCTGGTGGCAGAGTGGAGTGCATTTATTTTTCTGATCATTTCGGATCCACACACATTTTGATTTAGGCAGAGCGGGGCATTGCCTTACTGCAGGAAGCGCTCCTGTAGCCGCAGCAGCTGCTGCTGCAGCCCTGCCCATGATGCCACCTGTGCACCTGGTCAGGCTGCTTCCTTCAACCCACTCACACTCCGGGAGCGCTAAGAGGATTGCCCATGGCCCCGTCAGACCTCGGGTGTGAACTGGCTTGCTTGCCAGGGGATCTCCCATATGTGAAAGGTAGAATTAAAAGGAGATTGGAAACCTAAGTTGTCCTCAGTAAGTTCCCCTGGTGAGTTTGAATTTTAGCCCAAAGCAGTCACTTCCAGTTTCTTGGAGTAGAAAACATGTGACTAAAAATTGTGAATTTTAGCACCTGGGTACTTTCTGAATGACTGAATTGTGTGATGCATGCATTATGTCCCAATTTTTAAAAAAAGGAAATCCCTGGGTAGCCTAGGTTTAAAACATTGGGGTCATTTGAAATGGTTGCAATGAAGCCTTGTGGTTGAACTTGTAGGAGTGGGACAGGGCCTAAGGAGAGGAGACGTGGATAAGAAAGTGGACGTTTCTCATCTCAGCCAGTGGCATCACCCCTGCTGGCTTAGAAGCACACACACCACAGCCGGTCTATAGAAGTAAGTATACATCAGCCGGCCTCTAGAGCACACCACAGCTGGTCTCTGGATGGGTTCTACATGACCCTCTTTTGGGCTGGCGTTCCAGTTTCTTGTCATGTATTGTGCCTGGAAAGTGTCAGCCCAGCCTGTATGTGCTGAAACCTTTCCTGTGTGCCCAGCACAGCTGAGGGTTGCTAGAGCAAACCTCTGTATCCTAGGACCTGGACTCTGAAACCTTTTAATTCCATTGGGAAACCAAAAAACACACACTTTATTTATGGGTGCTCAGTGACATGAGATCATGGTTTTAATGGTGCACCCCCTTGTTCCTCCCCTCCATGGGGTGAGCGGTTAGCATGCTCGGCTGCTCTCAAACTTTTGGAGGGCTGGGTCCACCTGGAGGAGCTGGAAGAAAGGTCTGGAAATTACTTAGGAAGAGACACAATTGAAAACCTTCTGGAACACGCGCCGATGCTCTGGGGTCGTCGTGAGTCACAGTTGATCAGTGACAACTTGTTTTGCTTCATTGGACAACCGTGATGAGTGGGAAGCAGAGGAGTTAGAGAAGGCAGGTCGTCACTGCAGGGAGCTGGGAGGCGGACTCTTGGCTTAACCTGCTCCTCGGCTGCAGGGCCTGGTGGTGAAATAGAATGAGTGTGTCTTTGGCTTCGGCGGATCCTCGGATGAATTCTGATGGGAGGGAGACTTGGGGTTGGGGAGGAATGAATCCCAGCCCTCAGCTTAGTGGTGTGCTTGCTCCCAAGGCCATTGGTTAGAGCGGTTCTCAACCTTCTCATGCTGCGACCCTTTCATACAGACCCCAACCATAACATTTTTGTTGCTGCTTCATCACCGTAATTTTGCTACTGTAAGAATTGGGCGACGCCTGTAAAAGGGTCATTCAACCCCCAAAGGGGTCACGACCCACAGGTTGAGAACCGCTGGGTTAGATGATTGCTTCATCTATAAATATCAGGTTAGGCCAGATGGCTCTGCGATCCCTTTCAGCGCTGGTTGCTCAGGCTCCACTCTCCACCATCTCCTCCATAGCTGCCTTCCCAGACACCCCCGAAGAGGCATTGCCCTCCAGTGAGGCCATGGGGAGTCCTCGCTGCCATTGAGCCTGCTGCTTCTCTGTCAGCTTGCTCTCCACCCCCACCCCCACCCTGGCCCTCTGCCCTATTTTCGAAATTCGCACTGAGATTCCATTTGCACCTCCCTCCCCTCCCCCTGATTTCCTATAAGGGCATAGTCTTAGGACCCCGTCCATATATGTGAACCGAGAGTGTCCTGGCTGTCATGAAAAGATGATGGACTTTAGACTCGTTAAAGGGCCCTTGGCATTCTTTTCTAAAATATCCCCTTCAATAAACCTACTTCTTCAACCCTTTAAAAATTAAAAAAGGTGACAGACCCCACTCCTGGTTCTATTGTTCTGCTAATTAATCACATGTCCATGAAGTTGGTCGTCAGTCATCTTTACGTTGGAAGGATGTAAGTCTTCACGTTGTTGTACGGGCTTTCATCTCCCGTACGTTGAAAGGCACCCTCCCAAGGAAGCACGTTGCTCCAAGTTCTCTGCTCCTTGTTCCGGAGGCTGAGTTCATAATCTGCTAGAAAAACAACGGAGCACTTGGACTTGGCTTAGTGTATTCCAAGATTCTAGCTCTGATCAATCTCAGGTTGAAGGGCATTAGGCGCCTTAGTGGAGCTTCAAGTTAGGAATTGCACTGTCACTAAGATCAGTGGTTCAAGTCCACCTACCTGCTCAAAGGGAGAAAGAGGCTGGCTGCTCCTGTAAAAATCTGCAGTCTTGGAAACCTACTTAGGGCCGCTGTGAGTTGGAATCAGTTGGATGGCAGTGGATGTGTGTGTGTGTGTGTGTGTGTGCGCACGTGCGCACGCACGCACAGTGAGGTGACTAGAGAGAGGTCTAGAGAGATAGCTGTTTCCCTTTTGCAGAATCCCAGCATGCTCTGGGGTTCCCACCAGTGCATGTGGACTTTAAATCAAACCGCACCAAACCCATTGCCATCCAGTGGGTTCCAGCTCGTAGTGGCAACTCAAGAGGACAGAGTAGAGCCGCCTCACGGAGTGTTGTGGAAGCCCACAGCGCACCCTTCTCCTGCGAAGTAGCTGATGAGCTCAAACCACTGACCCTTCAGTTAGCAGCCAAGTGCTTCATCACGGTGCCACCAGGCTCCTGTAGCCCACACGCCCTACTCCACCCCTGCAAAAACATCCACACCAGTGCCTTCGAGTGGCTTCTGATTCGTAATGATTCTGTAGGACGGAGTAGAAGCAGACTGCCTCAAGTGTCTTTCAAACCTGCCTGGTCAGCAGCCAAACTCTTAACCACCGGGCTCTTTAAAACTGATGCCGAGGGCAGTGCTGGCTGGTGCTTGCTCGGCCCCAGCTGAGGCCTTCCTGTGAGCTGACTTTGCCCCGGTGCTGCAGGAAGTCCCACTCCCAGGCTGCACGTGTGTCTTAGGAATGCTGGTGTCCACTGTGGTCATTTTGAAGGTTCCCCAGCAGTCTCCGCTGGTTTCCTCTTGAGGAGTATGCTTCGTGGACCATCTCCATTCATAACGTGCTCTCCTGGAGGTGGCGTCTATCAGGGAGCTCGGTGAAAGGACTTTGTTTTAACTTCCCTGTGTTCTGCAAGTTCAGACAGGATCATTGCTCACTAGCTGCATGTGCCCATCGAGCCAATCGAAAGAAAGCAAACTGAAGTCCTTGGGCTTAGTGTAGCTCTTGGGGTTGACATGAACCAACAGGAGCTCAGCTGGAGATCCCCGGACAGACACGCTGTCAGGAGGTGAGGCAACACGGAAGTATCTCCAAAGAGTAACAGCAACTGGCAGGGCACACCGGTCAGGTTTTATGGGTATGTGCACATGTAAAGATCTTGTCGGGGGAAGCAGGGAGGGGAGGGAAAATGAGGAGCTGATACCAAGGACTCAAGTAGAAAGCATATGTTTGAGAATGATGAGGGCAACATGTACGAATGTGCTTGACACAGTGGAGGGATGTGCGTGTTGTGATGAGTTTTACAAGCCCCCAATACAATGATTTAATTATTTAGAAAAAAAGAGACCGTGTCAAGGTGAAGAAGTCGTTTCTTCTGTTTTTCTTATTGAAGCAAGGTGGAATTTCCCCCGGGTTAGCAGACAGTCCCTCGTCTTGCACTTGATCCCCTAACTGAATGGTCAAGGGGATTCGTAGGTGCAATCACAGGGGCTAGATGGTTCCTTCCATAAGCTGCTGTGAATACGGGCTTAGAAATTCTACCTCCCGCCGGGACACTACTGTGTCTCCCGCCGGCCAGTGTTGGAATCTCCTCGTGCTGCTCATGTTTCTCATAAGAGGAACAGAGTCATCATCTGCAGAGGGCCTCTGTGGGTGACTTAAAAAGAAAATAAGTTACTGAGGTCTTCAGATCATAATTGACTTATGGCTCCTGATTTTTGTCATGGCCTTGGGGTGTCGCTGAGAGTATGAGGATTGGTTTGTTGGGATTCTCTTTTGCATTTGCTTGTTTTGAGAAGATACACAGCAAAGCAGAAACCAATCTGGCAGTGCCTACCTGTACCATTGCCTGCCGTCAATGCTGTTCTTCAAGTGGTGCCCCCTCTCAGCCTCTGCTCCCAGCCCTTCCCCTCCCGTTACATCAACTCGCTGTCCTGTCTGATGTACTCTCCCAAATCTACGGCCATCCACCCTGTTGTCACTCTCATCATATCCAGAGGGCCCAAACTTAATTGCCCTGCCACTCCCTTTACAGGGGGGGGAAATTACTCTGCATCCCTAGCAAGTAAACACATTTGCACAACGGCCCATAAACCAGGATAACACAGTGTATAAGGTACCTGCTTTTGCTAGTGCTCTTACTAGTGCTCCCTCCCTCCCCTTCCCTCCCCCCCCCCCGGGGTGCAGCATCCCCCACTTACACTCACACACACTCACTCACACACTCACACGCACTCACACACACACTCTCACACACACACACACACACACACACACACACACTCACACACACACACTCCGTGGCACCGGTCTTCCTTTCCTATATTGTCTGGGTCCATTGATAGGATATCTAGTAAGAGTGCCTGGGGCCGGACTCGGGGCTCCTGCTTGGACTGACATGGCCGGCAGCCTTTTCTAGATCTTCCTGGCCTCACAGGCCTCCTGCCCCAGGGGCCACTGAGAGGCTGGCCAGGCTGGTGCAGGGACAGTTAGTTCGGAGCAGCGGAGCGGCCCCTCCAGTGTTAGGATGGGCTGGCGGGAAGCCACTGAGGGTGATGTCTCCCAAGTTAGGCAAGCCTTGGGAGCGGGGAGGGGATGGGGGAAGGAAGTCATTTTCATGGAGGTGAGTCCTGTAGGGTGAGCCCGATGGACTGAGGTCAGGGGGATCCAGGAAAGGCTGGTGAGCGCCTCTGCCAGCGCGGGCTCTGAGGGCTGGACACGAGACGCTGTGCGAGGAGAAGGGCGCTGGCCTTCTCCCCATCACTACCTCTGACTGCAAGGTCGTTCATATGCATTTCCAGACCCTGGAAGCTTTCTGAATCATAAGAGAACGTGGGGGCTCCTGGCTTTGACTTTCCAGGGGGAAATTTCCAGTAGAGATGACGAAGTGACATCAGGCCCGACTCCAAGGCTGGCGGAAACCAGCTGCGGCAGCACCAAGAGCTCCAGCGGCGGGCGAGCATGGAAGTCCACTACTCAGCTGGAGGCTGCCCAGGCTCCAAGGAGGGGCTGTGGCAAGAGGCATGACGGAGCATGTCCCAGAAACCCTCTCTGACACCGTGGGTGTCTCATCAAGATGCTGAGGTGCAGCACAGGACCCGGGCTCAGAGAGTATGGGGCTGAGCCGCCACTGTTGCTCCGTTCAGGACTGGGGCACGTAGGGTTCCGTGGGGAAGCAGCACCCAGAAGACCCGCTCAGCTCTGTTCAGGGCACACCCACATCCGTGCCAGTTCTTCTGGGCAGGAGTAGCCTGGGGCTCAGGTGTTGTGCTGTGGCTTGGTGTTTGCATTTTCCAGACCCTTCTGTTGGATTTTGCCTGTGGTGACCACTGGGCCCGGCTACGCAGGCCTGATGGCTGGGCTGTCTAAACACAGGGCACGGACAGCTTCAGATCGCACTTGTCCTCGGCCCTCCTTCCCTTTCCCATGCCCCCTGCTGCCCTAGGGCCCTCAGGAAGGTGGACGGCAAGGGCGCAGCATTCCCAAAGAGCACTCCTGCCTTTCGGCTGTCATCCTCTGGACTCCGAGGCTCTAAGTAGAGGATGGTCCTGGTGTGGATGCCTGGCTGACAGGTAGCCTTTGCCTGTGGTAGCCTGCAGTCTAAAGAAGATGAGCCCGCCAGGCCCCAGGGATGGAAAGGCCCGTCAGGCGAATAGGCATTCCTTGCCCTGCACTCCATCCTTGGGAGGCTGTATGGAAACGGGGAGGAGGGTGGTGTCCTCCGAATGCCCCTGCAAGACCTGGATTCTCCAGTCAGCTTCTGAAGCCAGTGGGTTTGATTAAGGAAGGTCTGGTTCCACAGAGAGCCCTTTGTTTTTACCAGGGTAGCTGCAAACAGATCGGGGGCAAAACAACCGTGCCTCAGTATTTACTTTGTCTTACAGGGGTCTGAGTCCAGCTAATGACACTGGAGCCAAAAAGAAGAAAAGGAAACAAAAGAAGAAGAAAGAACAAGGCAGTGAGCCGGGCTCGGCCCTGGACCAGCCTGTGAAGGTAACAAGGCGGCCTGTGTGCTGTGCTGTCTGCAGCCAAGAGTGTGGGGGCCAGTGTATAGCGGCCGTCTCCACTGGTATTACTTCAGGTTGGAAGAGTTGGAGTCCTCTGCTGTCCTCCGCTGCCCAAACCGAGGGGATGAACCTCCTCTCCGTACCTTAACAGACACAGCAGGTTAGACACTTCTCCCACGCCAGGTGCCCGCCCCCCAGAACGTCCAGGTACATCCATCCGTGCATGTGGTGCTGTGCTAGATGCCTTAGTGACAAGCACACGGGAACAGCCCCTGTGGCCTCGAGCAGTGGGCTCAGCCTATTCTCTGGAGCCCTCGCCGGTCTTTGCAGGGGGCCCTGTGTGTACTTGAGCGTCCTCCTCCCGCCACAGACACTGGTGGAAACGCGAATCCCACAAGTCCCGAGAAAGCGTCTTTGAAAAGAGGCTTTTATTTAGGTAGAGGGGTCCTTCTCAACACTCGCCCCTGGGAAAGCTCAGCGCACACCCATAGCTCCCCTTTTAGGATTGCCTCCAGGGAACACAGTCTCCTGTCATCATGTCACACGATGCCGTATGCCTCAAATCTTAGGCTCCAATTTGAATCTCCTTCCTTGCTTAGATTGGTCTCCAAGTAATTTTTTGTGCTGTCTTCACTGCCAATCCTTCTGTGAGCTTGAGTTGAGTGTGGAAATGCTGCTGTGGGCCTCAAGGAGCCCTGGCCACGCACTGCCAACTAAAACCATGGCCATCTGCTTCTGTAAAGATGGACAGACTCCACAGCCCTGCGGGGTGGTCGTGTCCTGTCCCACAGGGTCGTATGAGTCCGAATCCACTCACGCCTCTGGGGTTAGTTTGGGCTTTATTATTACCTTCAGAAGGACCCTTGGTGGTGCAGTGGTTAAGTCCTTCTAACCAAAAGGTCAGTGGTTGGAATCTACCAGTGTCATGTGAGATACAGGCTCGCTGCGAGCTGCAGTGGATTCTGGAGCGTGAGAGCTGCCCCTGTGTTGGCAGACACTTCCCTTGAATTCGCAGCTCCACCAGCACCGTCTCTGTAGGGAACTGTACAGCCGGGTTTCAGTGCCTACAGTCTGCATCTTGACTTCCAGCCCAAGCCCAGACTGTGGCTTGAGGGCTCTTTGCCTGCCCGGGGTTCGGTGTCAGGTGACGCCGGTGGGATCAGAGCTCTAGCCGGCATCAGGGGTTCCCTTCTGGAGTGGACGTTTCCAACAAGGCGCTGTTTGCATGGCCTTCTAGTGTCGTCTGAGGGTGCTGCAGTTCGTCATAGAAAATTTAGGGGGGAAATGCATGAGGAAACTTAAATTACAATCTGACTTCCAAGAACAAAGCACTGTCATAATTGACAATCTCCCTTTTCTTGAGAATTTAAATACAAATAACGCATGGGTGTGAGGACTTAGTCTCCCATCTCTGTACCTTATGTGCTTAAAGACGGTAGGTAGTTCCCAGAGGGAAAAGTGCAAATCATCAGTGAGTGTGCGAATGAGATCAACTCACCAGAAAATGCAAAGCAAAACTCTCTCCTGGATTGGCAAGGGTTACGATTTGGGATTGGCCAATGGTAAGGGTCTGAGGAAACAAGCGCGCTCACTTCTCTGCACATTAGGTCATTTGTTAATAGTCGCTTTCTAGAAAGTGCCTGCTCAGCTGTGCACACTGCTCAACACATGTATTATATTCCCGTGAGCAAAAGCAGGAGCACTGGAAGTCCACTGCAGCACTGCTTGTAAAACAACAACAAAACAAGCTTACTGCCCTCCAGGTGATGCCGACTCTAGCGACCCTGTCAGACACCCGGGTAGGACTGCCCCTGTGAGTTTCTCTTTTGTTTTCAAATTTATTTCTTGTTTACTGTAATCTGGCCTGAGTAGGCTTTCAGGTTTGAGATGCTTTGATCTGGTGGGTTTTTTAAAAGTTTTATTGGCATTTGATTCAACAGTTCCTTCACGTCAAGAAGGGTTGTGCATTGTGAGTGCTGAGACTGTGGCTGTGAGACTACACAGCCCGGCCTTCTCCAGCGGAGCAGCTGGTGCAGGTAGTAGGCCAGCATGTGACCGCTGCGCCACCAGGGCGCCCCAGGGTGCACCCATGTGCGCGTCCTGACATGGGAAGGCCTCTGAGAGGTGGGTTTAAAGTGGAGGTGTGAGGAGAACGAACACTTCCGGACCATCCAGTTGTAGTTTTCAAAGCTGTGTGTGTGCCTTGCAGGCTTGCATGCCTCTGCCCACCCTATCTTCCAAAATAAGACGACAAGGATTGTGTCGAAGAGATAGGATTGCTCGATCTATACTTTCTATACCTTGGGCTGCTAACCGCCAGGTCAGCAGTTATAAAACCTCTAGCCGCTACAAGGGAGACAAGACTTTCTGCTCCGAAGGGTTAGTCTTCAAACCAACCAACCAGTGACAGTCTTGGAAACCCATGGGGCAGCCCGACCCTGACCTGTGCGGTTGCTGTGGATCCGAATGGACTCCATGGCAGTGAGTGGTATTTACTGTGTGTTTCTACCTGCTCTTTTTCGCCATCGCACAGGGATAAGACTGAGCAGGGAAGCAGCTCTGGAAAACACCCACCACCGGGCAGCGCATTCTCTAGTTGTCCTGCGATGCCATTCCCACCCTTAGCTCTCTGAGCTTGTCATCAGTCACCAGTGTTGGCCAGCACAGTAGACCGCTTCTCTCCCCGTCTCTGTCTTGCCCAGATGAACTCTTTGCCAGCCGAGAGGATCCAGGAAATACAGAAGGCCATCGAGCTGTTCTCGGTGGGCCAGGGGCCTGCCAAGACCATGGAGGAGGCTAGCAAGCGAAGCTACCAGTTCTGGGACACACAACCTGTCCCCAAACTGGGTACGTATGTGTTTCCTTCACCAAGCTCTGTGCGGGAGGCTCAGTTGGTGGTGGCGGTGGTGGGCAGACGTGCAGTGGGGAGCGGCCTTGTGCACTGTAGCACATGTTAAAGGGAACTTGGGCTCTTTTAGTGGCCCCTCTCCCCACACAAATCTACACGGTGCAGTGGCCCACACGTGAGGAGCGGCTCTGTCTGCTCAGCGTTCGCTCCAGTCCCCTCCTCATTCCAGTTCCTCTCCCTTTTCTCCAAGCCTTTACTTCCATCCATCCATGCTTGTTGGGCACCCAGGATGGTGGCAGCCTATATCTGCTTCCCTAGCCAGTGGCAGCCACACAGGTGTGTGCTTTCAGATTCAGGGGCGCAGGAGGCCTGGGTGAGAATTCCTGCTGCGGGCGGGACCGTGTCACCAGCCCGAATGAGAAAGTCTGGCCTTGTACATGACACAGTGGCAAAGACCGCCAGGGCATTGGTTACTGAAATCACTTAAGGAATCCCTTACCCCCACTCCCCCCCAAAAAAAACACAACACCATGTTGGAAGCTAAGTGTGGCTTGGAAAGGGTGTGACTTAACTCCAAGGCCCTGCAGAGCAGAGCTGCTGGTGCCTCGCTGGACTCTGTCAGGGTTTAGCCGTCAGTTTCATCGACTCCAAGATTTGCTTTTGTCGTTTCTGTATCCATGAAATGAATTGGAAGTGGGCTGACTCTATCCCATGAAATCCCAAGGTTAGTGTAAGCCTGAATCTAAGGCCCATTTCATAAGCACGGAAGACAAATCCCGGAACTGCTCCAGCCCGCCCACCCACAGGTGGGAATAGAAGGTGGCTGGACGCCTTTCTGTGGGTGCTGCTTCATGGCTCCTCGTGGTGCAGCCTTAGCGGTGACGGCTCCATGAGTCACACTCCCCAGAAAGGGGACTGCCGACTGTGGACGGGGCTCCTGTGTTTCCTTCTGCTCCGTGTCGTGCAGCGGTGGCTGAGTGAAGGGGAGCTGGTGTCAGTCCTGACGGTGGTTGGTGGGTGGTGTCCTCGGCTGGGGCCCAGAGATCGGGGAAGTCACTCGTAACTGGGTGACGTTTTGAGCTCGGACTCTGACATCAGTCAAATCAGGAGGGAGGGTGTCTAGTGCGTGCTGAGCCGAGCCGGTGGAGGCTGGTTTGGTTTCAGAGCCATTTTATTGGGAGCTAATGCAGATAGCATATTGTTTCTCAGTTCTATCACATCGAGCAGGCTTGTATAATTGCTACCACATTCCGGTGGGGACTTTTTGACAACTTGAACACCTTCTTCCAAATGGGAACAATAATGAGCTCCGGACCGTGGAAATCCATCAATCCCATAGGGCCAGCACCAGCTGGTGTTTGTCCAGGTTTATCAGATGAGTCTGGTTGGGCTCTGAGCGCACCCACAGTCCCTGAGAAGGGGCGTGCTGTCCAGGGTGGGTTGTTGGGTCAGCGTCCCTTCCAGCAGCAGTGCACAGCCTCCGCGCGTCAGCTCAGGGGCACTCGGGGAGCTGTGGACACCGAGGCCCTGCGTTGGCAATGGCCGTTGTCGCCCCTGGAATGGCCAGGATTGAGGCTGGCACCTGGCTGCCGTCCTCTGATTCAGGAATGGGCCCAAGTGTCGTGTTAGCTGTTGACACAAAAGCTGCCTTGTTGCGATTCCTTACAAACCCTCCCTGTGGATGGCCCGGCCCAGGCCGCATTCTTATTCTTTACACCCCGGCCGGCACAAAGCCGACGGAGTAAAGGTCAGTGTTGGCCATTCAGCCACTGAGCAGGCCTTTGAAAGGGTTTCCAGAAAACCAGCCACCACGATCCCAGTGACTGTTCTGACTGCCATGGGCTGGCCCTCAGCACAGGGCCATGGCCCGCTGGGGTGCAGGCTGCCATTGCGGGTACAGTGTGTCCACGACCACAGGCTCCTAGCAACGGGTTGGCCACCCCCCCCCCAGGAGGCAGGGGGAGAGGGTCCCAGCTCTGCTCTTCTTCTAGGAGAGGTGGTGAACACCCATGGCCCGGTGGAGCCTGACAAAGCCAACATACGCCAGGAGCCCTACACTCTGCCCCAGGGCTTCACCTGGGACGCCTTGGACCTGGGGGACCGTGGTGTGGTGAGTAGGCCGTGTTGCTTGGGTACTGTGTCACGCTAGGCTCTGCAGCCACACGGAGGGCCTCGTCAGAGCTGAGCCAGCCCCCAAGCAGCTCTGAGCAGACCCTGCAGGCACTGTCCACAGAAGCCCATGACTTCAGGCAAGTTGAGAGTCAACCTGCCTTCCACGAGATCTGCTACTGAACTCACGCCCTTGTCTTATGTGCACTCTGCCCCCACTGATGAGCCTCTCTCTACCGCTTCCCATCCCAGCCACCCAGAGCTGCCTCGTCCTGTTTGCTCAGCCCCCTCTCTAGGAAACACGAAGATGTGCATGGACCTTTGACGTCCACACTTGAGCCAGCAGGTGATGGTGGCTAGGACAGCAGGGAAGGCCGAGAAAAGCTTGTGTCAGGCCTGTGAAGGAAAGCCGGGCGTGGGAGAAAATGGCGACAGATCTCCTGGGAGCTGTTTCTTTTTTGTTGTTTTTGTTTTTGTTTTTTTAATCATTTTATTGGGGACTCGTCTAACTCTTACCACAATCCATACATACATCTATTGTGTCAAGCACATTTGTACATTTGTTGCCATCATCTCAAAACATTTTCTCTCTGCTTGAGCCCTTGGTATGGGCTCCTCATTTCCCCCCCTCCCTCCCACCTTCATCATCCTTGATAATTTATAAATTACTATTATTTTGTCATGTCTTACACTGACCAATGTCTCCCTTCACCCACTTTTTTGTTGTCTGTCCCCCTGAGAGGGGGTTACATGTCGATTCTTGTGATCAGTTCCCCCTTTCTCCCCTCACCTGCCTTACCCTCCTGGTATGGCTACTCTCAATATTGGTCCTGAGGGATTTACCTGTCCTGGATTCCATAGAGCCGTTTCATAACCACCTCCCAGAGTCCTCTCCATGAGCTTCGTGGTGGAAGCAGCATGGCTCCGTTATTGGTGAGGGGGTGGAGAGTTGGTGGCTGGCTGGCTCTTCTGGTCTCCTGGAGGAGCTTTAAGTCAGCCCTCCACCCCGTGGGGTCCATTGCCTGCCACATCTAGGTGCTGTTCCCAGATGACCTGTCGTGTCTGGGGTAAGGGGGTTTGTGAAGTGAGACGAAGCCTGTTGGCAGCCTGCCTCATCCTTCTGAAGCGCTTTGTGCGCCAGGCTCCTGAGGCGGGGCCCTAAGAGTGCCTTCTTCCCTCAGCTGAAAGAGCTGTACACCCTCCTGAATGAGAACTACGTGGAGGACGATGACAACATGTTCCGATTCGATTACTCCCCAGAGTTTCTCTTGTGGTGAGTCCTGGGCTTCCTGAGAGCGGCACAGCCACAGGGCACCAGAGTCCCCATGCTTGCCAAGAGCCAGGCTCTGAATGGCAAGCCGGAGCGTGCGTGCCGAGGGCCCACTGCATCTGAAGGAGCCAGGCTTCAGGGAAGCTTAGAAGCGGCAGACCTTTGCCGAGTGGGTGCGCAGACGAAGACCTTCTATTATATGGTGGCTTTATGGAAAGGGCGTTGGGGGTCAGACCTACCACAGTTTAAAAGAGAAGCAGGGTCATTTTCTGTCCCCTTCCTGAAAGGGACCCTGCCTGGGCCACTGCCATTCTGCCGGTGTAGCAGCATGAAGGCCACGGTGGGAACTGCCTGGAGGGGAGGGGAGCCACACTGAGCAACAGCTGGAGGGCCCTGTGGCAGGCCACAGAGCTCGGGGGCTGCATGGGGCGCCACCAAGAGGCTACCCCTCTGCTAACTTGGTTTCCACTGCCACAATGAGATGGGTGGGGAAAGCTCTCCACACAGGACCCTCAGGTTGGGCGCGAGGGGTCAGGTGCGCTGAGCAGAGGAAAGGGCCCAGGCTCAGTCCTACTTGTGCCCTGGCGGCCTGGTCCCAGGATAGTTCAGCTGTTGACTCCCAGGGCATGGTGGCTGTGGAGCCCAAATGGCAGCCCAGTTCTGCTGGCCAGCAGCACCCCTTTGCCCCCATCTCTTCTCCAGGGCCCTCCGGCCACCCGGCTGGCTTCCCCAGTGGCACTGTGGCGTTCGAGTGGTCTCAAGCCGAAAGTTGGTTGGGTTCATCAGCGCCATCCCAGCAAACATCCACATCTACGACACGTAAGCGCCAGCACCCTGCCCACCTCCACCCCAGCCCCCGCCCCTCCAGTGAAGAGAGAGGAAGCCCCCTGACCAAGTGGCTAGGAATTCCTGGGCAGCATGCAGCTCCTGCCTGTCACCTGGGCAGGAAAGGGTCAAGCTGGAGGGGCTCCTTTGTCTGCTCTGCTCCAGCCCCCTGCTGAGACACTGCAGCTGCAGAAACCAGGCTGGAACCAGTGCGACCCAGATTTACCGTCACTGGGGCTCTCCGTCTGCTAGCTCGTCCTTCTTGTGGGAAGTAGCAGGACTGTCTGCCAAGGCTTCTGGGGTTCATGGGCTGTGGGGTCTGAGGCTGTCAGAACCCCAGAAGCACAGCCTCTCGGCCAGCGCACTCAGTTCCCTGGGCCACGGCCCAGCTTCTTAAAGGTGCGGCACCTGCTTGCTGGAGGTGCACACCCCTTGGAATCCAGTTGTGTGGAGGAGTTGCAACTCCTGCCTGTGGAGGCTGTCAGTAGCTAGAGCCCCGTGGGCCGGGAGGGGAGGGGGGCGGCAGGTGGGTTACCTGCTTCTGCTTCTCCAGGGAGAAGAAGATGGTGGAGATCAACTTCCTGTGTGTTCACAAGAAGCTGCGCTCCAAGAGGGTGGCCCCTGTCCTGATCCGAGAGATTACCCGGCGGGTTCATCTGGAGGGCATTTTCCAAGCTGTGTACACGGCCGGGGTGGTACTCCCGAAGCCTGTGGGCACCTGCAGGTAGAAAGCTGCCCACCACCCCTCAATGGGTGTCGGCGGAAACTTGGAGGGGGCGCTGGGAAGGGGCCCTGGAAGGCGAGCACCTCGCTCAGCCCTGCTGCCCACTCTCCATCATCCGGGGGTTTGGTGTTGAGGCGTAGCTGGGGGGAAATGTTCCGTTTGGGCCCTAGTTGGGTCCCTTTTGTTTTGAATAGTGTTAGTGAGTCAGAGAGGGCATGTCTGATCCCTGGGCAGCCTGCCTCTGCCTGGAGGGCAAGGTGTTGGGGGCCAAAGAGTACTGGCTGCCTAAAGGGCCTTCAGAGGGAGACCTCTGGGGAAATGCACAGGAACGCTGTGACTGCCCCTCAGATGGAGCACCCCAGACCAAGTGGCTTTTGAAATTGAGAAAGAAAATAGGGATTTTGGTGAGCAGGCTGGGGCGCCACCTGCCGGCCACCACCAGAGCTCCATGGCCTGCACCCTCTGAGAGAGAACTGGGCCTTTGTGTCCCCACAGGTACTGGCACAGGTCCCTAAACCCTCGGAAGCTGATTGAAGTGAAGTTCTCCCACCTGAGCAGAAACATGACCATGCAGCGCACCATGAAGCTCTACCGGCTGCCAGAGGCCAGTGGTGCTGCGCGGGATTGGAGCGGGGGTGGGGGGGTCGGGCCCGCTGAGCCGACATGTTGGTGTGCCTGGAGGCCTGGACATGCCATTCCTGCCCCGTTGGGTACTGATGGCCAGTGTCCAAGTCCTGTTGATTCCCACTCCTGAGATCTCTCGCTCGCCATCATCAAGTCAAGGCCCACTCCCAGCCGCCCTGTAGAACAGGTGGAACTGGCTCAGTGGGTTTCCAAGACGGTAGCTGTTCACGGGAGTAGAAAACTCCATCTTTCTCCAGAGGAGCAGCTGGTGGTTTCAAACTGCTGACTTGCAGTTAGCAGCCCAGTGGGCAGCCACTCACTCTGCCACCAGGGCTTCTGTCATGGCCCTATAAGAAAGAGGGGAGAACTGCCCGCAGGGCTCCACGGCTGCAGTCTTTGTGGCCTCAGATGGCCATACCTTTCTGCTGTGGAGCAGCTTGGTGGGTTTGACCTGCTGGCTTTGGTTAGCAGCCGAGCACTTGAACCACAGTGGCCCCTGGGCTTCGCCTCTCTAACTCTGGGTTTGCTTTAGCTGACGTTCATCACGGGTCTGCAGCTGGGCCAGCTTCTCCACCATCTGTTGGTGGGCTTGAGGACAGGCCTCTTGTGTACTGTTGCCCCGAGTGCAGAGAAGCAGAAGGATGGGTCCGCATCCTGTGCTTTGTGTCTCGCGAACCACAAGCCGGAGCCCGGTGACAGTGCGTTGGGAGACTGCTGCCTTCGCCTGCCCGGAGTCCCATGCTCTAACTGACCCCCAGCTCCCTCCGAAGCATATGCATGCGCTGGAGCTCCCTCACTCCATCTCTCGGAGCTTCTCTGGTCCGTGGTCAGCCAGCACTCAGCTGCCCACGTGGGCCCCTCGGCCACCAGCCTGGATCCCTCACCCAGGGCCCCAGCTAATCTGCCACAGGATTGGGGTCAGGAGCAGCCCAGCTCGAGACAGCTGTGAATGCTCTGCCAAGAAGCAGGGATTGGGGTCATGTGTGCATTGAGCCTGGAAAGCAGCTCCGCCTCGGGGCCACGCTGGGTGCTGGGCCAGAGGGTGAGCACAGAGCGTTCTAGGAGGGCTGAGCCGGAAGAATGCCCTGGCTGGCTGGTGGGGGTGGGACCCCGGCACACTGCTCTGCAGCCTGGGGTGGAGGTACCGTAGTGGGGGCTGCGGTGTAGAAACAAGGTGGCGTCGGAGTTGATGAGGCATTTGGGAGGCACCAGTGCCAGGTGAACCAGATGGGGACTAAAGCTGTGTCGGCTGGTAGCTCCGTCCTCATTTGGGATTCGGCAGCACCCCTGCATGGGTCTGCACCTCCGGGGAGGCTCTGCTAGCCCCAGCCCTTGCTCCCGTGGGTTCAGGTTTGAGATGAAGCCGGTGGGTGGTCCTTGTTTTTCTTCAGAGTGTGACTCGCAGTGCCCACTAGGGGGCATTGCTGTCTCGGTGGTGTCCGACCAGGCCCTGTCCTTGAGGCCAGTGAGGCAGAGGGATGTCAGTGAGAGGGTGGAGTAGCTCTGTGCTGGGCAGAGGAAGGTGGGTGCCCCATTACCATTTGGTGCCTTCTGTGTCATTAGGGCAGCCCCGCGCAGTGTAGAATGTTTAGTGGGGGCTCTGGTGTCTACCCAGTAGATAGCAACAGTACCTCCAGCCAGGTGTGATAGCCAAAGATGTCTGGACCTTGTTAAATGCCCCTTGAAGGGGGAAACTTGTCCCCACCAGGAGAGGAATGAGGCCCAGCCAGGACAGCCCACTGACCTGGTGTGCACTGAGGGGCTTAGACCTACCAGGGCGGGCAGGGTGGCCGTGCTTTCTTAGAAAACCAGGAAGTGGTCACGTGAAGAAGAGGTCGCTGCCTCCGCCTTCACCGGGGCAGGGGGGCCAGGGTGCGTGTTGTATGTCAGGAAAGACCACTGAGGCAGGGCTGGTGCCTGAGACCAGTTAGTTGATGGAGCAGGTTGTCCAGGAAGGGCTTCTACCCCTGCTGTCCCTCAGTGGGCAGGTGGGAGACCAGGCCCTGGCTGTGCTCGGCATGTCTGAGGTGGTCCTTCCTTCCTTCCTTCAGATGCCCAAGACCGCTGGCTTGCGAGCCATGGGCAAGAAGGACGTCCCAGCAGTGCACCGGCTCCTCAGCAGGTACTTGGAGCAGTTCCACCTCACGCCAGTCATGAGCCAGGAGGAGGTGGAGCACTGGTTCTCCCCGCAGGAGAACATCATCGACACCTTTGTGGTGGAGGTGAGTGGCTAGGCCTCGGGCGGCCGAGTCTGAAGATCTGATGGGGCATTGACATGCTCGGCTCCCTTGCCCATCCACGCGTGTCCTCCTCAGAGATAGGCGGAGCCCTCCCTCCCCTCCCCTCCTCTTGGTGGTGACGAGTGGAGAGAGCTGAGCCCCTTGTCTTAAGTCAGACCACCCTTGGCTCCTGCCTGCCCCAGCTTGGGCTGGAGCTGAGCCAACCTGGGAGAGGGTGAATGGTAAGAGGTCCCTCACAGCGTCTCGGCCAGCGAAGAGCTCGATGGGCTCAGCTCACAGGCCAGCCAGCTCTCCCTCCTGGTTCTGTCCTCCAGTACCTTTGGCCTATGCGCTCTCCCTCCTCCCTGAAGAGCCTGCGCAGTGCTCATCTGAGGCAGCACTGGGTGTGTGTGTGTGTGTGTGTGTGTGTGTGTGTGTGCGTGTGCGCGCGTGCGCGCGCCGCGTTTGGGCTCGAGGGTGACCATGCCCGCCTGCTGTCTCTCAGAATGCCAATGGTGAGGTGACGGACTTCCTCAGCTTTTATACCCTGCCCTCCACCATCATGAACCATCCGACCCACAAGAGCCTGAAAGCTGCTTACTCTTTCTACAATGTTCACACCCAGACCCCTCTTCTCGACCTCATGAGCGACGCCCTTGTCCTCGCCAAAATGGTGAGCAGCACCCTGGAGTATGTCCCTCAGAGACCAGTGGGGCGGGGCTGTCGAGTTGGGGGCACAGTGCCCAGGAGTGGCAGCCTGCTGGCCGGGAGGCTCTGCTGGGGTAGAGTCCCAGGAGTTCCCAGAGCTCAGACCTCGAACCTCCGCTCGGTCAGTGAGTTTGGTTCTCACAGGAGGTGCTGCCCGGGAGCCCGACGAGCCAGCCTGCTCGGGGTATACAGAGCTGCTCCTTACGGCTCCCGGCCACTGTTCGGTGAGTCATCAGAGCATCTGCCCATAGAACAGGGGGTTCAGGCAGCTGTTCCCCAGAGAGAACATGGTGCCACGTGGGCAGAGCGGATCCAGGGGGTGAGGCTAAGCATCACCATCTCAGAGCAAGGTGTCACGGCATTCACTCCACGGTGCAGAGGTGGGATCTCTCTCGATGGGGTTGTCGAGCAACAGTGGGAGCCTGCCTCTTAGGCTGGGGGTGTGGCCTCCCTCCCGAGAGGGCTGCAGGGGCCCCTGCCTGTGAGGGAGCTGAACAAGACTAGTGTGCTTGGAGGGAGGGATGCTGCTGCGGGGCAGGCTGGCGGAGAGTGACCTGCAGCTCTGTCTGAGTGCCGGCGGCAGTGTGCCGCTTCCGAAAGGCAGTGTCTGGGCCGCTCTGGAAAGGTGCGTGTGGTTGAAAGGGCTTCGAACCAGAACACACCAACATGTGTGAGATGTAGGTGCACAGGAAGGATCGCCAGAAGAGGGGACGTGGTGGGTGGAAGCCTTGCACGGGAGACTAGGAAGAGGCCTCAGGAGCCCTTTCGGGAGTCTGATGCGGGGACTGGATTGTTGCTCGGCTCCGAGAGCAGCACTCTTTCCCAGAGGGGCTGCCGGCTGCCCTCGTTGAGCGGGGCACCAGGGTTGCCAGACCCCGTTGGTTGCTGTGCAGCATGCCCGCTGCCCTGGTTTCCCAGGGGAGAGGTCACATCTAGCCGGATCTCGGCCCACCGTTTTCCCCGTCCTGGTCCGCCTCCGTTTTACCACCCTGAGACCGCCTGGCTTTGCTAGGGGGCCAGGGCTGCAGCCGTCCTCATGCGGTCTGTTTCTCCCCGGCCGGCAGAAGGGCTTTGACGTCTTCAATGCGCTGGATCTCATGGAGAACAAAGCCTTCCTGGAGAAGCTCAAGTTCGGCATCGGGGACGGCAACCTGCAGTATTACCTGTACAACTGGAAGTGCCCCAGCATGGGGGCAGAGAAGGTAGGTGCCCCTGCCTGCCACGGACAAGGAGCGGGGGTCCCCGGCAGCTGGGACCACCTATGCGGGGAAGAAATCGCTTCAGTGAGGCCTGACTAGTGTTGGGGCCTCTGGAAATTCCCGCCCGACTGCCCAGCCAGCGGAGTGGCCTTTCCCTTCCAGTAGCTGCTGCGTGCCGTCTCAGCCCCAGACCATCTGAGGAAACGTTGGCTGGATCAGTGTGGGGTAGCTCAGCCGCTCGCCTGCGGGCAGCCCCGGGCTTGGGAACACTGAGCAAGCCGTACTGTCTGCCTTTCGGGGAAGGGTCTTGTAGACACAGACGTTGGTGTGCAGGCTGGGCAAGATGGCCCTGAGCTGGCGGGAGCCTGCTCCCAGCACGGCTGCGTGGCTTAGTCCAGGACTTGAGGACGTGGGCAGGGCATTGGACAGATGCTCTCTCATCTGCCTTCCTCTCTCCGCTCTCCTAGGTTGGGCTGGTGCTGCAGTAGCCAGCTGCCCAAGACGTTCTGGATAAAGCCACTTGAGAGTTCAAAGCGAGGAATGGAACCCCACTTGTTGGTCCGATTTTCACAAACGTGAGAATCCCTGGCCGAGGGAACAGAACTGCACCGGCTTTTCCAACCTGCCACTGAGTCCGACCATTGTATTGTCGTGGCGTGGGCGGCGTGACGTCACCTCTGGCCGTGCCGCTGGTCTCTGTTTTCCAATTAATCACATCTCCTGCAGCCGCAGTCACGGGAATGTACTGCTGAAAGCTAGCTTGTGATTGGCATATTATGGAGCTAACGGGTGAATAATAAAAGTATATATATATATATTATATATATATAAATATTTTAAATATCGTTCATGTTCCAAGCGTACAAGGATTCGTGGTCTCTGGTGAACAGCTGTATGCAGATCATTCCTCGCGAGGAGGCCCCGAGGACGGCACTGCCCACACACGCACTTGTACAGGAGTGGTTCCCTGCACGCAGCCCTCAGCTTCTCGGCGGGGAGCAAGAGGCAGAGGAGCCGGGCATGGCCCCTCAGAATCGCCCGGAGTGCTTGGCTTGGTGCAGGAAGGGGCTGCCAGGCTGGGGGAGGGCTCCGGTCTCTGGAACAGCAGGTGTGGCTCAGGGAGGGGGCTGACTGGCCAGGCCTGAGCACGTTGCATTTGAGACTGGGGAGCAGGGACTGTCGTGGAAGTGATTTCACTCGTGTCCCTTCTGCCGACCCCGGGGCTGCTCCCCACAGGCAGTCAGTCTGCTGAGGACTCCTTAGCCAGCCGCCACCAGTCTGCAGGATGAGCGGGTCTCCTGGGGGATTTGGCCTTCCCTCTGTGGGGTGACTGCTGTGAGACCCCAGTTCTATCAGTCCTGCATGCTGAGCTGCAGAGAGCTGAGGCAGCACCCATCCAGGTGGCCGGCGGGTGTGCAGCGGGCTGTGCCCAGTCTGAGCCTGCCGCCTGTGGAAGGCCTAGGAGCCTCTGCCCGTCAGGCCACAGCCGCTGCTGCTCACTGCTGCAGGCCGGTGCTTGCTTTCCCAGATGTGGGTGACCAGTGGCCTGCTGCAGCCACTTTTCCAGGACGTAAGAGCGTCCGGACACAGGGCTGTCCACCGAGGGCGTGTTCTGCCCACACATGAGGGAGGAGTGGAGGTGCACTGTTAGCCGCCCCATCTGGGTGTGTGGACGGGCCATTTGCTCTAGGAATATGGGAACTGGGGGTTCTGCTGCCTGTAGGGGGATGCAGCCATAGCCAGGAGGCAGGCCTGTCCCGATAATGTAAGCCACCGCAGACACAAGGGTTCATTTGGGGGCTGTGGGGTTGGGGCTGAGGCAGGCCGGAGGTTCACTCAGCAGCCCCCCAAAGTTGGAGGGCAGCTCGGGAGGGGGCTGCCTGCCTTGGATGGTGCCCGTTGCTGGAGCCAGCCGCTCTGAGCACGCCTCATCACAAGCCTCCAGACCCCCATTCCTGGTGCACCTTGGCCTCCTTGACGGCAAGGACCCAAACCAGAGAAGCTGCCGTCCTCAGCCAGGTGTGGCCTGCGGGAGGCAGGTAGCTGCAGCGGCCAGGCCTGCGTTTCCTGGCAGAGTGGGTGCCGCCCCCGAGCAGCCCGCCCTCCCGCCCTGGGCACCCAGGAACAAGGTGCCCCACTCCCTTCTCGGGCAGGAGCGAGGGCCACTTGACCTCGTCTGTCTGCCATAGGCAGGTTCCCACCCAAGCTGTGGCCGCCCACCCAGAGCCCTGGGTGTGCGCTTCACCTGAGTGCACCCAGGTCGGAGCACAATCGCCGAGGCTCAGGTGGCTGCTTGGGGAAAACACTTGGCAGAGGCCCAGGAGCTCCTGCACCACTTGACCTCCTTGGCCTCTGCTGCCCTTGATGGAGACCTGCAGCCCTCGGCCTCCGGTTTCTCACTCTGCCCCTTTCCTTTCCTGCCTGGCGGAGTACCAACACCTGCAACACATAGTCAGCCCAGGAGGCTCACCAGGGGCTGGTGTGCTTAGAGGAACCGATGGAAGCAAGGGCCTGGGCCTCCGGACAGTCTTCCTGAACCTGGCCTTACTCCATGTCCCCCTGGCCTCCTGGAGCCCGGTCAGGGACAACAGTGTCCTCCTGCCTGGGCACCAGTTGCCTTTGACCATCACTCCCCCTGCACCTGCCCACTGACTGACCTGGGAGGGGGCTGGCTGCAGGGCGACTTGGCACCCCTCCCCCCCTTACATACCTGCTTCCTGGGTCTGGCCTGCTCCTCCATGCCAACTGCCGCGTTCTTGGCACCCTGTGGTCTGGGGCTGTCTCCCCAAAGATGACCAACACCTGTCCTATGGGAGGGCTGTCCGACCAGGGAGCGGGACAGGAGGGCACCTTCCAGGGCCTGGGCACCTGGCCCAGCGCTGTTGGAGACCCAAGGCAGACAGCCTGCCCCAAGGGACCAGCGGGGCAGTTTCACCTTTTAGTCTTGGCTTTTGTTTGGGCTGTGGGGAGGGTTTCCCCCCTGGGGGTGGGGTGTGGCTCATCAAACTACTGTTCTGCTCAAAACATCCACTTGTTTCTAATAAAGGGAGCAGCTGAACAGATCTTTCCTCTTGATCTTCCTCTGCCCACCCCGACGGGGAGGGGCCACCAAGATAGGCTCACTGGGCGGGGCAAACAACAGCTCTTGGCGCCTGCACCCATTTCACGACAAACTCGGCGCTTTCTGGCCTGTCTCAGCTCGTCCTCTGGCAGGGGAGCTGTGGGGGCTGAGTCAGCCCTCCTTGGTAGAGGTACCCACTCATGGGAACCCCCTTGGTGGGCGTCCTGGAGAGCTTGGTCCATTGGCCACCACTAGGCCCCAGCTGACCACTGACGCAGACCTTGGACTGGCCAGGCCTCTACACACCTCACCTTGCCCCTGGACATCCTTTCTCGCTCTCCCTGTGGGGCCCGCCCGATCCTGGAGCCCACACTGCCGTCCCTGCCCCTGGATTTGGGCTGGAGGGTTTGAGGAAGAGGCCCACAGGCTCATGGTGGCAGTGAGGGTTCTCCTTGGCCTTCCCCTGTCATTCAGCTCAACCTTCTGCCTGATAGCTTGCCCCTTTCAAGGCAGGCATCCGTCCCAGAGCTGGGCCCCCACCCTTCCGCTCCTTCCACCAAAGACAGGCAGAAACAGGCCAGGCTCCCTGGCCCTGGCCAGAGCTGGCCCTGCAGGCACCTCCGGTGACTCTGGGCATTGCAGTTACACTGGCTCCAGCCCCCACCCCTCACACAGGCTGTCATGAGCTTCCTGGCCACCGGCAGCCTGAGTGTGGGTCCACCTGGCTCCATGGCTCCCGGACAGAGGGGCTGCTGGGCCTCTTCCTCAGACGGATTCTTCAGAACAAAATGCCACTCCCAGTCTGGGAAGGTGGTGACAGCCCAGCCCAGGTTTGGGATCTTAGGAGCTTGGGGCTAGTTCAAGCCCCGGGTTCCCCACCCAAACCCTGAGCACCGGCTCCCTCACCTGTGAGGTCCCCATCTGCAGAGGCAGCCAGAGCCTCCCAGGGCTGCACTTAGAAGGCTGACTGGCTCCTAGAACGGGGGGTGGTGGAGTGGGAAATGCCCACGTCCTAAACTTTGTCCTGCTGAGCCTTGGACTCAGCCAAGCCTGCAAGTGGGCCCTGGCTGAGGTTCCCTCTGAACCCTGATCCCCCTCTTTAGAGCCATGACATTAGTGCTCTGCTAGAACCAACTCCCATCACCACTCCATCTGAGAGGAGGGGACCTTGTGAATCGGGACATGGCAGTCTTGGGATGCCAGCCGAGCTCTAGTCCAAGAGGAGAGGTCTGCTCTGTTGAGCTGTGGCATGTCCCCCAAGCCCCAGCCCTGCCTAGCCAGAGGCTCCAGTCCCATGCGTGGAGGCGGGTGTGGAGGCCGAGAGGAAGTGTGGGTAGCCGGGCTGCTTTATTTGGAAAACGCCTGTCTTGTTGCCCTGGCCTCTAGTAGAACACACATCAAGACCCCCAGCAGGTTTCCCACCCAGCCTCAGGCTCTGGACTACACCGGGGACAGAGATCAGGTTCAAGAGTTTGACGAGGGAGGTGGCCAGCCGGGGAGCGCTGGGGACTGGAGAGTGCAGGGGGTGGCTGCCTTCCTGGCTCAGCTGGAGAGCAGGAGGCCCCAAGGCTTCCGACAGTAACAGCTCCACAGTAACAGCTCGGCCTCCTCTGAGCCACTCGGGAGGCAAGGGCGAGGACCATCGAGGGTCCGAGGGCAGAGTGCGTAAGTCCCATCAGCTGCTCTGCGGAGGCCGCCCTTGGAGACCAGAGGCTGGTGGGGGGCTGAGCACCGTACTCCTGTAGCCCTTCGCCAGGCGCCTAACCAACACCTGCCAATCCCCAGGGTGGTGGGCCCAGGCCTCAGGAGCTCTGCATCTGGATGTGCACAAAGAGCGTGGCTGGTGCCAGGGAAGCGCCGTCCTTGGAGAGCAGGTGGATGTGGCGGTACCCTGAGGGGAGGGCAGTCGGGCGTCAGGCAGGCTGGCTGCCCACAACACCATCCACATCCTGCCCAGGCCTGCCCCAGGGTCTCAGAAGTACCCAGACCTGCCCCCCTCCCCTCCCGTCCCTCCCTGCCACCACCTTGTTTCAGGCTGGTCAGAGGCAGTGTGAACTGGCCCACAAAGTCATTGGGGGAGGTGGCGTCATAGTCTTCCACCACGAACCGGACCAGCGCCAGCTCCGGAGCCCGCAGCTGGAACTGCAGGGTCTGGTCCCAGCGTGGATTGAAGCCTGCGGGGCAGGCGGAGGGTCAGAGCCCTCTGCCCCAGGCTGGCCCCGCACCTCCTCCTGCCCGCCGTGCCAGGGCCCCCTGCCCCACCGTTGTTGAGCACGTAGTTGGTCTCCTTGCGTGAGCAGTCTGCCGGCACCCCGTGGATCTCAACGCGCACCAGGGGGTCCACGATGGAGTTGGGCTTCTCGGCGTTCAGCTTGGGCAGCTGCTGTGCAGTCAGCACCTGGCAGGGACGGAGGAGCCTTCAGCTGGGCCCCGGAGTCCTCACCCACGCTGCCAGCTCAGCCTCCAAGCCCCCAGAATGGGCTCAACCCTGGCTGCTGACCTGAATGGTGAGCATGGTTCTGAAGGGCCCAGGGCACTCAGGGTCAAAGGTTGTGTTGGGTTGCCGCAGGCAGGCCGGCTTCAGGACATAGCCACACTGCCCATTGATGAGGAAGCGCCCGGCATTGAGGTCCATCTCATAGCCTGGCGTCTGGAAGTTCAGGGCCACTGGGGGACACAGTAGGGTCAGGGCAGCCACTCTCTGGCCCCCTGCTCACTGCTCAGGGCCTGGGGAGGACACATGGCAGCCGAGGACCCAGGCCCCACGGTCACCAGGACCTCGCCCTGGCATCCCCCAGAGCTTGAGGCAGGGCTGGGGCAGGGCGTCAGGGCCACACTCAAGGCCAGGACTGGGTCCTGAGGAAGCCTGAGGTCTCCAAGCCAGCCCCCATGAGGACCAATGTCCATTCAACCAGTGCCCAGCACGTGTGGGGCTCAATATGTGTGTGTTGGGGGCACCTTCCTAAAGGTGGAGGCCCTGGCAGTGTAGTGATTTGATTACACGTTGGGCTGAGATCCCGCAAGGTCTGCAGTTTGAATCCACTAGCTGCTCCTTGGGAGAAAAATGGGGCTTTCTACTCAGTAAACAGTTTAACTGTCTAGGAAACCAACAGGGCTCGACTCAGTGGTGGTGACCTTGGCTGCCACAGGTGAGAGTTGATGCTGTTAGCAACTAACGTGGCCTCTTCTCCCCGCACACACTGCTGACAACTCTTAGGAATCGTTACCCACAAAAGGGCTTGTCCGCCTTCTGAAAAGGTATGTGACTCCACCATTCTGGGTCTCCCCTGGCTCCCCACAGAGCACCCACACACCTGCTGCCTGCCTCACTCACCCAGCTGACAGCCCGCGTTCCACATCTCCTGTGGGCTGTAGTTGGCCGAGTTCATCCGCAGCCCCAGCGGGTAGATGCGGGTCAGCTGATGAGAATTGTGCCTGACAAAGCTGTTCCCTGGGGAGGGGCGGGAGGGGGCAGGGCGGGGGACATGGAGGAGGCCTGTGACAGCCACTGGGCGTCCCTCACCCAGGGCCAGGCCTGGTTTCCTGCCCCGCCCCCCCACTCTCTGGAGTCCCAGGGAAGAGGCTGCTGAGCCCAGAGGGGCAGGGACATGTTGGGCCACCAACTCTGGGCCTGCACCCCAGCCTGAATTCCCCTGAGGCTCACTTCATCCTTGGGGCCCAAGGCTGGCATCCTCCATGCATCCTTCACCCCTGCCCCCAGGCCTCTGTACAACCTGTTCCTCCAGACTGACTTCCTGCCTGCAAGCCCCACCCTCTTCCTCACCACTTCCTCCGCTTCCCTGCAGGTGAGTCCCCACCACCATACTGTGAGTGACTATGCTGTGCCCCTATCCCCACTGGTGCCTGGTATGGGGCTGGGACAAGGTGCACTCATTCATTCCCCAAGCCCTCTCTGGGGTCCTCCCGACCACCAGACAGTCCTTTCCCAAAGCCCCCTTAACCTCCTTCCCAGACCAACTTCAGGACACCCTTGCCCACTCATGCGCCCAGCACCCCATTCCTCTCCTACCTGCCTCTCGGATGAGCCTCTTGGCCTCGCGCTCACTGAGGGAGCTGACCTGGCAGGGCTGGGCCTGCTCCACGGCCGGGCGCAGGCTCTTCAGGGGGGTGGCACAGCAGTACACTGCCAGGGCAGACAGCTCCGGGGAGATCTGCTTGGCCTGCAATCGGAGCCTCAGCAGGGTTGGGGGGCTCCAGCCTCCTGGGCCTCCTCTGTCCTTCCTTCACCCATGTCCACCTGGTCACACCAGGGGTAGGGGCGGGCCCTGCCAGGCTTACTCACCCGCCGTGGCTTCTGCTCTGTGGTCTCGGCCTCCTCATCCCCCTCCTCCTCGTCCTCCTCCTCCCGGTCCCATAACGCCCGGTCGTCCTCCTTCTGAGCCCCTGGCAGCTTCTTCCCTTTCACCAGGACCCGGCCCTTCAGTTCCTGTCAGAAGCAGGGCCAGAGCATGAGGCCCTTGGGCCACCCTGCCAATTGGCTGACCAGCCCTCTACCTGCAGGAGTGGCCGGCTAGTGGGTGGCCCAACACCCCACAGAGCTTGGTCCCATGGGACCAGACGGGAAACCACCTAGGGATGGATACCCACCGACAGCATGTAGAAGGGCCAGTGCCCCAGCTCGCAATACTAGGCAGCCATTCAGAGGAGGCAGTGGAGGACGGGAAGGAAGGTGCCCTCTTACACGGAAGACGGAGCCCGGCCCCGCCAGTCACCTGGACAGGCTCCGGCGCATGGAGCGTGGGGCAGTTCAAACTGCAGAGGGGTTCTGACTAGGGGAGCCGCGTGGAGAACCCACTTTTTCATGATACCCTTTTTAGACAGCTTGAGCTGTGCTTTATCCCTGTGGATGCTGTGAAACAGGCATCCTTGTGGGGCCGTGAGCTAAGCGCTGCGGGGCTGCTAACCAAAAGGCTGGTGGTTCTAACTCACCAGGGGCTCAGAGGGAGAAAGACGAGGCCGTCGGCTTCCAAAGATTTACGTCCTGGGAAGCCTACAGGGCTCTGCCCTACAGGGCGGCTATGTGTCAGCATCGACTCATTGGCGGTGGGTCTGGTTTGGGGTTCACCCTACGATATTGCTAAATTTCAGCAGAGCTTCCAGACCCAGGCAAGCTGGGAAGACAGACTACCGACCTGGGGACAGTCATCTATCCAAGCTCCAGCCCAGTGCCCTTATATCAGGGTCACCGGGAATGTGGGGCTGACTCAGTAGCGTGAACCGCAATTCTGTCACACCAACCACAGAAGACAAACCACACAGGCAACAGAGGTGAACCAACATTCCTGCATAATTGAGATTGGTGGTCATTTCCAGGAGAGGCGCTCTGGGGTGTGAGGAGGAAGGACTGTACGGACCAGCTCTGGCTGGGGTGCTGTGGCCGGCTATGCTGAGCTAGAATTGGAAGCAGATGGCTGGGAAAGGAGGCCGGGTGGAGGCAGTACCAACCCAGGCCTTCCGGCGGAAAAGGCTGAGCTTTCAGGGACTCTGGCACAGCCAGAGTCGGCAGGGCGGGACCCAGACTGGGAGACCTTGAATGCCATGTAAGAAGGGTGACTCATTAAGACTCCCTTGGCCAGCCGGCCACAGGGGCAGTACCACACGGAGCAGATGCCAGGCGAGTGGAGGAGGAAGACAGAGAAGTGAGGGGTCCTGAACCACAGTGGGAGCAGGAGCCAGATGGGTGGGTGGTAGACCCTAACCAGATCCCTCCCCTCCAGATTGGGGCCTGTGAGCGTTACCTCCGGAGACGGCAGTGCCTTGGGGTCCTGGGAGTCCAGTGGCTGGGTCACCAGCATGCCCCCCAGGATGGTGCGCAGGTGGTGGGCCAAGGCAGCCTGCTGCTCCAGGCCACAGTGGTTCTCAAGGGACAGGATGACGGGGTATGGGGACGTCTGTGAGAAAAAGACAGACACAGCTGCTCAGGGCCAATCGCCCCTTCCCTGGGCCAAGGCAGGCAGTGAGCTGGGATGCACACTAGTCCCAGAGTGTAAGGGCCCAGGGCCCAGGTCTGCTATGGGACCTCTGGGAAGGGAGGCCGGCCCAGGGACTGCAGGATTGGTTTGCTTCTGATATTCTGTTAATAACATTGGCCCCGTGGTGGTTTAGGCTGCAAGCCTTCTCCCCAGCCTGTCACTTGTGGAGGGAGCTTTGGTGGCGTAGCAGTTTATGCGTTGGGCTGCTAACCTGCCAATCTCCAGGTCCAGTGTTCAAAACCACCAGTCGCTCCATGGGAGGAAGGTGAGGCTGTCTACTCCTGTGAGGCATTCATTCAGAAACTTACAGGGGAAGCTCAGTGACCGATGGCAGTGAGTCACTGATGCAGGGCTCTGATGCAGCTTTGGGCAGAGGGTGGCCCACTGTTGAAGTGTCCTGCCTTACCCAGAAGGCTTCCTGTGGCTTTTATTCCATGCACTCACACTGATGGACATGGGAGTGGCAGGTGTGTGGATGGGTAGCCACCGCGGGGAAGGCCTCGGAGCTGAGCACAGGCCCCTGGGGGCTCACCTCGAAGGCATGGTCGTGCACGGCTTGGACCACGTCTCGGAAGAGGATCTTGGAGGTGAGCGTGTGGCCGTGGTAGATGACAGGCTCCCCTCCTGGGCCCTCCCAGCAGTCCAGCTCCACACAGCGACACCCCTGGGCAAAGGCCCTGGGGGTGAACAGATGGGCTGTCAGGGGGGCTGTGAGGGCATTGGTCTGGAGCCCTGGTGGCTGTCAAGTCCGTGTCCCCCATGGCTGAGCTCACTCCTGCCCCTCTGATACCTGACGTAGGCCTCCGTGCTGCTGGGCCCCCCGATCTGAGAGTCAGTCAGGTAGGTATTGTGGGAGGAAGAGATGAAATAGTGGGCGAGGGGCTGGTCCATGGGCTGGAATGTTTGCTTGTGGGCAGGGTCCAGGGCGGCCCCCTCGGGCGACAGCAGGTACATCATGAAGCCATCCATGGTCATCAGCTCGTTTTGCTTGGCTAGGGAGAGGGAGGGCCGCGGGAGAGTGTCAAGCCGTGGGGGTTGGGGACCCCACGTTGGCCCCAGTGGAATAATAATGAGCATCCATGGGCCGAGGGTGCTGCGCGAGTCTGCGTCAATCTCGGCCGGCCGAAGCGGACTGAGTTCCTCATTGGCTGGGTACTTGCCCGCACGGCACCCACCTGCCTCGTTGAGCTCGTGGGTCTGGATGAGCTGCCGGGCGTGCGCCAGGGTGGCATCCTCTTCGCCCTGCTCTTCCAGGAACTCCCGCAACTCCGGAGCGCTCAGCACGCGGTCCTCCCCGGAGCAACGGTGGAAGATGTCCTCCAGCTCCGGGCGCTTCAGCAGCCGCCGCAGGAACTCCTCGATCTCCGCCCCCTCCAGCCGCTCGTTGTGGGAGTGGTCGCACTCCTGGGGGGCGAGGGTGGAGCACCCGCTCAGCGGAGGGGCCTCCCTGCTGGGCTGGGCCCGACCCACTCTACTGCCGTGTCCCTTGCGGGGTGGCATCGCCCCGTTCCACACGGGCAAGGAAACCTTGCGGCCAGCCTCCCCTGTGCCAAGGCCGACCCCAAGAATCACCCTGTCGGAGGAGGGGAAATGGTGGCCCTGGAGCCAGGACTGGGCCCCCCACCCGTGAGCACACGCGCCCCCAGCCCCAGGTCACTGAGCGCCGACTCCGAGGAGCTGCGGGCACCGAGGGCAGGAGGGCAGACTCAACACCCATGGGTGCAGGTGTCCCCCAGGGGTGCCAAGCCTCGTGAAATGGCGATTTGGAGAAGGGAGCCCGCAGCAGCGGCCTCTGGGGAGAGCGGGCAGTACGGAGGTCGGCCCTACCCTCCATCTCGGCGAGGGACGGAGGGGACGCTCAGTCCAGGCAGGCGCAGCGGCTGCCGGGAGGGGGGGCAGGAGGGTGCCTAGGCCCAGATGCGCCTTTCTGCTGGGAGAAGCGGGCGCCCCCAGAAGCTGACACTGTAGCTGCGATGCGGGTGTGTGGGCTAGCAGTGTGTCTGTGTGTGCATGCGCGCACGCATGAGCGGTATGTGGGTGGTGCGTGTATGTGATGTGTATGTGGTGTCTATGATGTGTGTATGTGGCATGTGCATGCATGTGTGATGTGTGTGTGGTGTGTCTGTGACTGTATGTTTGTGGTATGTGTCTGTGTGGTGTCTATGTGTGTGATATGTGTATGTGTGGGGTGCGTGTCCGTGCCCCGTGTGTGTGTCGGGGGCCCAGGCCGGCGGCCCACCTTGAAGAGGCAGTAGGCGTACATGTCGTTCAGGTCCATGTTGAGCATGCGCAACAGGCTCTTGATCTCCTTGAAGCTCATGTGACTGTCCTGGTTGGAGTCGGCCTTGTGCAGGTAGAAGTGGATCCAGGTGCGCAGGCTCAGGAAACATAAGCCACGGCGTGGGCGGCGCCCACTCGGCTGACAGTCACAGCCAGGTAGGTCACGAGTGCCCCCCTCCCCGGGGCCTTGGGGCACAGGGCTCCCCTGCGCCTTCGGGGAGCCCCCTCCCACCCTGCGGGCGCTCCAGCCTGCTCCCAGCCTGGGGATCCGCCCGCGCACCCCGACCCCTAGGGCCCCGCGGCCCCAAGGTGGGCAGGATATTGGTCGAGCCGCTCTCGCTGGTTCATGGCGTCGAGGCGCGCGCGCAGCTTGGCCAGGCCGCGCACCCAGCGCTGCGCCACCTCGGCGTTGGGCGCTGCCAAGTCCAGGTTTTTGCGACGGCCCTTGAAGGCGATGGTGAGGCAGCAGGCGGGCGCGAAGGCGCCTCCGTAGCGCCGCAGGCCCTCCGACTGGTGGCCCTCCCGGACGGCCTCGATGTGCTGCACCAAGACTGGGGAGGGACGGGCGGGCCGGGGGCGCGGGCCGGTCAGATGGGGACCACAGGCGCCGTCCCCTCCCGGCGCCCGCCCGGCCTCAGCTCACAGATGTGCTGCGAAGGCAAGTGGCGGACACGCCGCTGGAACCACACGCTCAGCCCGTCCTCCTGCAGCCGGTACAGCCGCTCCTTGCGCCACTTCTGCGAGCGGATCTTCAGCAGCTGCGAGCCCTGCAGCATGGCGCGCACATCCTCGTCCTCCGACAGGCCTGCAGTGCGGGAGGGGTCTCCAGGCCCCATTCCTTCCCTCCCGGAGCTTCTCCAAGCCCGGGTCTAGGCCCCTTCCCACCAAATCCACCCCTGGCCCTCATCCGCTCTTCCTTATGGGAACACCCCCCCAATAACTGGGTTTGGATGTACACCTAGTCTAGCCTGGTGTGCCTCCCTCAGACTCTCTGGGGAAGGGTGCCAGTAACAGGCCCTGCCTCCTCTCTGCTAATTAGCCATCTCTGGAGGCCCCTGGAGCAGCCCTGGCGATGTAGGGCTGTACAGTGGGAAGGCCAGCAGTTGGAAACCACTAGCCGCTCAGCGGGCGTCAGACAGGCCTTCCTGCTTCTATCAAGTTAAGGTCTCAGAAACCCACAGGGGCAGTTCTGTCCTGTGAGTCAGCATCGACTCGATGGCACTGAGTTTGGTGGAAGTGCTTTGGGGACCCCTTGGAGTAAACAAACCCTTCAGAAAGAGCCTGGACCGCAAACCCCAGTCAAGCTCACCCTTTGTACTACCTCCCTCCCGCCCTCAAGGCTACATGCCCCATCCCGGCCGAAGGCCGGCTGCTGCCTCACTGTCAGCCCTGTGCCTTGGTAGGTGACCCTGGCCAGCAGGAAGTCCCTCTCATTATCTAACCTAGATCTCCCTTGCTGCAACCAAGCTCCTTCCCTTTCTTTCCCACAGAAAAAGGAGAACAGCAGAGACCACCCAGCTCCAAGATTACAGGACAAACTCTGGAGGGCCAGCCTGCCTTGGCCACTGTTGGACTGATCTCCAGGTAACCCTGGCAGGGGCTCTGCTAAAATGATGGTCTCCTGTGATATCTGGTTTTTCCCTCGGCAGAGCCTGGGTCACATTTGTACACACACACACACACACACACACACACACACACACACACACACACACCACACACCCTTGAACCCGCATACCCTTTCCAGGCAGCATCCCCTCCATCAGGAGAGCAAGCAGATGACCAGGCCCAGGCCCAAAGCCAGGGCGTGGCAAGAGCAGGCCTCAAACCCTGAGGTCATGCTCTGCGGCCTTGGCCTTGGTCCTCAACTACTAACTACACTGCTCTCCTGAGGAGTCAAGCTCCACCAACCTGTCACTTCCCCACTGCGTGGCCTTGGTGGCACTGGTCTGTGACAGGCTCCATTGGTAAGGCAGAAACCTGCTGTAAAATCCAAAACCCCAGCCTGATTCAGGGAGTTGCGGGCCAACACCTTCTCCGGACTTCCTCTCCCACCTCCTACTGTGGGGCCTGAGACACGCTCACCCTCCCCTAAATCTCCCTGGAGTCCGGGGACAATGACTGGGGTGGGGACCAACAACCTGGGGAACCCATGCCCTGTGGGAGGAGGGGCCAGTGTTTCCAGGGAACTGGGCTCTGTCTGTACATGAACTCTCCAGAGTTTTCCACATTAGCCACTGTTGGTTTGTCTTGGGGGATGTGGGGGGGAATGCCACACTGCACGGGGGCCAAGTGAACTGCAGTATCATGGCCCAGTCCCTCCCCACCTCCCCGCCGCCCACCAGGCACTCTACTGTAGGATTTCTCCCCCACCCTCCCACCTTGTCCTCTCATCCAAGACCTCTAAGACCCTACACAAAAGATTACCTCCTCCCAAAAGGCCTCCCTGATTTGTCCTCAAAGGTCTGGCAGTTCTCTGACCCCAGACCAGACACCCAACCTCTCAGAGTGTCGTTTCAATGGGCCCAGTGAATGTTGATGGAAAGAGGAGGAGGCCTGTCCTGAGCTCCGCTTGGGTCTGGGCCAGGGTTTCTAGGTACCAACTACACACTGGGATCACCAGGGAGCCGCTGCCGGAACCCCATGGGAACCCCATGGTGAGATTCTCCCCAGCAGGTATTTTCAGGAACCTCGCCATGGATGACTGACTGTAGGGTCGCTATGCATCTGTACGGAGTTCTGCTTCTATTACCCTGTGGCTTCAGGAGTCCTGGTGGCGGAAGGTGTTACCCTGCCACTTCAGGAACCTGGTTCATTGGGCTGTCACCCTGCAGCAAGGTCAGCCGTTGGAACCCCCACTCTGCCCGAGGCCTTTCTGCTCCTGTAAAGACTGACGGCTGCCAAAGCCCCCACCCCCCACCCCGGCCACTCTGAGCCAGACCCGACTCAATGGCAGGGAGTTTGGCTAGTGGATCCTGTGACTTGTGACTTGGAAGGTGTCTGTGGTTGGGAACCAAGGTCTCAGGGGCTGGAGGAGAGACCTGCCACCTTTAGGTAGGTCCCTGGGGCAGTCAGTGAGCCTGCTGGCTCTGGCGGGGTGGGGGGTTGGTTCTCAGGGTCTGAGGATTTCTGGGAAGGTCAGTGACCCCTCAGGGACCCCTGGAGACAGGAGGTGGAAGGAAATAAAACTCTTTACAAAGAGCTGGGTGTGGGGGGCCAAGAAGCTCGCCAGGCCTCAGCCCCACTGCCGTGGGAATAGCCTCTGAAATCTCACACCCTGAAAACTAGGGGTGGGGTGGGGTGGGGTGGGCAGGCAGTGTCACCATGACTGAGCCGGTCCCCCATCCAGCTGTGGGAAGGGGGACCCCTTACTGCCATGACAACCAGGATAAATTCTATAGCGCAGGTCACGTGTGCCCTGAATGGTCAAGCCTGGGACAGGGAGGAAACGGGATACGAGTGACTAAGGCTGGAAACAGAGGTGAGTCACCGTCACCGAGGGCCTGCTTTGTCTAGAATCTTCTATAAACAGGCCCTCCAGAGAGGCAGCCGGAGCTCTGGCCAGGGTCCCCCTCCCCCGGGACAGGTTCCTGTGTGTGTTTCGGGGGGGGCGGGGGGGCTGCTCCTGGTCTCCAGAGGTCGGTGGGGAGTATGCGAGTAGCAGGGGCGTAGCAGTCTCTGTGCCTGGCTGGCACTGGCCCCCGGATCACACTGCCCCCAACTACAGCCACGGAGGAGCCCACAGAATGAGCTCCAGACCCTACGGGAGGCCTCTCGTCTCCCATGGCACATGCTTCTGAACTGAGTGGGGCAGTGGGGACTGGGGTGTCAGGGCGAGGCCCACAGAGTTCAGGGGGTCACAGCTGAGATGCCAGAAGGGCTTGAGGCCTCACCAGCCACCCATGATGTACAGGCCCGGCCTGTCCCACTCCCTCCCCCTCTTCCTTGACTGAGTTCCTACCTGCTCAGAGCAGGTGCACAGGCTGCCTGTTTCCCATGGGTTCTTATCAGTCCTAGGACCTCTGCGTAGCCCCTGGTATAGGGTGTGTAAGGAGTGGTTGCTCTGGACCCAGGGTGTGGTGTGGGGTGTGTGCGGGCGTGTGGTGTGGATGTGTATGGTATGTGTGTGTGGTGTGTGGTGTGTGTGGGCGTGTGGTATGGATGTGTATGGTATGTGTGTGTGGTGTAGGGTGTGTGTGGGCGTGTGGTGTGGATGTGTATGGTGTGTGTGTGGTGTGGGGTGTGTGCGGGCGTGTGGTGTGGATGTGTATGGTATGTGTGTGTGGTGTAGGGTGTGTGCGGGCGTGTGGTATGGTTGTGTATGGTATGTGTGTGTGGGGTGTGTGCGGGCGTGTGGTGTGGATGTGTATGGTATGTGTGTGTGGTGTGGGGGGCAGAGGCCTATGTGGGAGTGTGTGTAGATGTGTATGGTGTGTGTGTTGGGTGTGTATGCACCTGTGCACACACTTGTTGGGCCCGGAGGAAGGTGGGTTTGGCAAACAGGATGCCTGTGTGCTGGGGGGGGGGGGAGGGGGCTCCAGTAGGAATTCCAGACATGCAAGGAGCAGCGCCAGCCCGTCTCCTTTGTGCCAAGGCGGGAGGGAGGGCGGGGTTCCCTGGGGTCTGGAGACACAGGGGAACACACAACCCTGAGGAGTCCCTGACACCATCCCTATCCCACCTGATCCGATCCTTTAACCAGCAGGCGGCCCTGTCACCCTAGATACCAAGCATGCTCCCCTACCCGCCCCCCCCCTGCGGCCACACCCGGGCAGGAGCCCAGAGGGGGCTCAGAGCCAGAGTCCATTGGAGAATCAACAAAGTCAGGAAAGGCAGGCAGCCCTTCCCGACCCCTGGACCGGAAAGAGAGATGAAGGGGGCAGCTCCCTTCCCTGTGGGGCCAGCACAAGCCCACAGCTTGGTGTGGGGAAGGGAATGGACCCCTAAGACTAAAGGAGGCGGTGAGGGTGCAGGCATGACAGAGCTGCCCCCACCTCCCTTAGTCCTGCCCGACATGACTGACATAGACATAGCCCTGCTTAGCCAAGTGGACCACCTGGCCGAGTGCTGAGAGGTCTGGGGGCTGCGCCTGCCAATCCCTGCCTGGTCGCCCCACTCACCCTGCAGGAAGCAGCCGGGGCAGGCCATGGGGCCCAGCAGGACTCAGTGCTGTGTCCAGCAGGAGAGGAAAGGACCAGGCTGGGCTTCTGCCCACTCAGTCCTCTGTCCTCGGGGAGGATTAGGGTCCAGGGCGGAGCCCCGTGACACAGGCACAGGCAGGGCCTCAGGGAGCCAGGGCTGCCAACCGAATCTGAACTCTCGGGAGAACAGCGAATGGAATGTTTGTGGAAGTACAGCCCCATCATTCGTTGTTTATCTGAAATCCAGAATTCCCCGGGCATCCTGGATTTTATCTGGCAACCCTAGGACAGCCCTGGAGCCTGGCAAGGCCTCCCTAGGACAGGGGGCTAAGCATCGAGGGCTGCCCACCACACCCTGGGTCCAAATCCTCTCAACAGCTTCCCCAGCTTTTCCCACAAGCAAGCTACTGGGCGTCTCGGAGTCGTTTCCTGGTTTGGAAAATGAGGTCATGGCACCACTGTGGGCACTCGGTAAGAGAACCGGAGGCAGGGCCTCCTAGTGCCGTGCACATGGCACGAGATGACACGTGAAAAGCACTTGGCACGAGCCATCCAGCTATTGTCCGATGGCTGCTCTTATCCATGGCCTGTGGGCCTTGGCCTCCTGATTCTGCCAACGAGAACTGGTCGGACCAAAGCCTGCCCTGTGAGTGGTCCATCTTATGCACCTTGTATAGTTTGGTCAATGTGGTTTTGACTGTGGGCTATAGCAGATGATGGGTAACCCTTGGGGGAAGGAGAACGCCTGAGCACATGCTATACCCGTACAAAGGCCCCCCAGTAGTCACCCCAACAGAACGGGGAGATAGGGCTTTGCTTAAAATCAGGAAGCCATACTTACTCAGTTTGAATGCTGAGCAAATCATCCGAGAAGCTGGGCTATGGGAACAAGGCTCATTAACAGCCTGTGCTATGCAGACGGCACCCCTTGCTTGCTGAAGGTGAAGAGGACTTAGTGTCCTTGCGATGAAGCTCAAGACACGGCAGCCTTCCGTATGGGTGGCGCCTCAGCACACAACCAAAATCCTCCCGACTGGACCAGTAAGCAACCTCACGGGAAAACCCGGCGAGACTGCAGTGCAGGACTTAGTCTTAACTCGGATCCACAAGTAACGGATGCCCAGTGGAGCGGTGGTCTAGAACGTGCATGCAGTACTGCCCGGGCAAGTCTGCTACCAAGGGCTGACTTAGTGCTAAGCAGCAAAGATGTGGCCTGGCCCCACCAGGGCATTGTCCGTGCCCGCGGGTGCACGGGATTGCTGCTCGCTGGCTGAAGAAGCAAGGACTGGCATTGCACTTGAACAGTGGGGTTGGCCGAACAACTCTGTCTTGGAAGAAGTGGATTAGATGGTTAACCGGGATAGGCATGCTTCTTCCTTTGTCAGCTATTGTACCTCTTGCCTTCTCACCAAACCCACCGCTGTGTAAACCGCGACCAGTCACTTAAGAGTGACTGTACAAGCCAGAAAGTCACGCGATGCAGGTCATAGCTGGCTTATGATGGTACCATATCCTTTTCTCAGCAGTGTTTTACATTCTCTACCATTGCTTAAATGAATGGCACTGTTAACAGCTTATGCTCCTTGGGGCTGATGTATAATGTTCTACCGTAAAATGCTGCTGCTGTCTCTAAAGTGAACCAGAGACACATAGAAACCATAGATCTAGGAATGGATTTGGGCCTCCCACTTAATTCAAGCCTCAATCTCAGAGCAATTAGTTATGTGACATGGCCCTGCTTGATACTCGCCTTCACAGAGAGATGCCTGAAGATATGGGAGTAAAACAAAATGTGGTGAAGAAACTAGATGGTGCCCGGCCATCAGAAGGAATAGTGTCTGCAGGATTAAAGGCAAGCAGCCAACTAAGTGAGGTGTCAGCTAAGTCCACATGGATTGTAAATAATAAATTCCACATCCGGAGGAAGTAATGGTACCAGAGCTTCAGGGCTGAACACCAGGTTTGCAGAAGGCTATGGATGAGAGCGGAAGCCCCAAATCCCTGAAGAGCCCCTGAGAGGTGTGAAGTGTCTGGTTATCAGTCAGGGAGCATTATAAAACGGATTGTGGCCCTTGTAGTTAGGTTACATTGTAATATCATTTCATCTCCCTTTTGACCTACTTTAAAGTTGTTTCCATTAAAAAACAAACCAAAAATGAAGGCGAAAATGCGCATGCATTAATGTGGGAAACAGAAGGATTTCTCCCAAGTTGTCTCCCCCAAATATGTTCCAAACTTAGCTGCTTGTGAATGACTATGTACTTGGAGGTCATCAGGAGTAGATCAGGGTCATTCTCCCTGAGAGCTATCAGCCATCTAGAACAAGCAGACACCACTGTTTATCCCACAACAAGTAGGGCCCACTCCCTTCTGATAAGGATAGTAGTTGACAGTTTCCTTGTAGGAGACCCTGGAGACGTCAAACCCGCCCAAGGATGGCCAAGGTTAGGCTACCATCCCAAATCTAAGATCCGCCCATCTTGTCACATGTATACCCCCAATCTCTCCTCTTCCTATTGCGTGTATTTCCCTAGACCACCCCTTCTCTTTGCTCTATAACCTATAGCATGGCCCCTTCCTGTGACCTGGGTCCTCACCTGTAATTAGGGGGTTTGCACATCCCCAGAGAATATAAAAGCCCGGGCTAGCATTAAATATCGCTCTCTCCCTCCACATGGACCACCAAGTGGGGCTGAGGTGAGCATGCTACCATGAATTGTGTCTGACTCCATTTATTTCAATATTTCTCTTCTTTCTCTCATGCTCTCTGTAACTTTACTATGATCTTTACTTATTATCGCTGTACAATTGCGCCTACCGGACCAGTAATGATGTGCTAGGGGCTGGCTTCCCCTGACACATTGAGCCTCAGGCGACCCCTCCATCCACAGAGCAGGGGTGTGAACAGAGCGCATTGGAGAGAGCATTACTACACTTGCAATTAAGGTAACATTTCCTAAGTTATGCGCTCTCCCTTTTGACCCATTTTAAATTTGTTCCATTTTTAACATTCTCTGCTTTCTGATTGAAGTTTTTCTGTTTCACTTTGTCCTGGTTGTTGGTTTTGTTTTTCTCTTTCATATGTTTTTCGGCATATAAAATCCAGGATAGGCCATTGATAGACAGTAAGTAGATCAGTGGTTTCAGGGGTGGGTCTGGGAGGAAATGGGGAGCTAACAGCGAGTAGAAGAAAGATGAAAATGTTCTCAAATTCATTGTGGTGATACGTCTGCAACTCTTTTAACACAATTGAAGGACTGAATTTGATATGTGAATTGTATGCCAATAAAACTGTTATAAACGAAGGGAAGTGAGAATGTTCCTTCAAAACAAAAATGGCGAGACTTCCTCTCATGTTTTGAACATGTTATCAGAAGAGACTCAGCCTTGGAGAAGGACATCATGCTTGGAAAACTGAGGGACAACCGAAAGACGACTGACTCCTTGGTAATTAACAAGACGATACAAATAGAGTGTGTAAAACCACCCAATCAGATTCACTGAACTTGACAGAGGACGGGATTGCCTGATTACTATGTGGGCTACTAAAGGGATCGGGATCGGTCACTTCATCATTCTGGTAGGAGGACCAAGCTGTGAAAGTGACAAGGAGGAGATTTACACCGAGCGCTGGCGGAGCTGTGAGCATTGGGTGGTTAACTGCAAGGTTGATGGTTCAAACCCATCAGTTGTTCCTGATTTAAAATAGAAGACACCTGTAAAGGCCATGGGTTTGGATGCATACTTTAAAAAAGGCCAATCTCAAACACACAATCCTTGAATTAACTACCAAAAAAAAAAAATCCTATCTCAGAGATTGAGGAGGATCTCAGGACCATTAGGAGCCTTTGAACCTGGAGTCCCTGCACTGAAAACCTCCTGGACCCAGGAGCGAGAGCTGTGACTTTGGGGACAGTAGAGCCTGCAGCAGAGAAAGGAGGGAGGGCAGCTTCGCCAGCTGGGAACCAGGAGGGCTGAGAAAGGCAGCTGCTGTGAGCTGGCCCGCCCCACAGCAGGCGAGAGAGGGCAGAGGGCGGAGCGCCTTCGGGCAGGAGGCGTGCCTAGCAGGTGGGAGTGCTCTGGGCATTTGTCCATGGAGCTGAGGCGCTGTAACACTTGCCTGAGCAGGACAGAGGCCTAGGGAAGGGCATGTGGCTGGCATGGCCCCCCACACACACACACATACACACACACACACACACAAGGTTAGCAGTAGGCACAGCCTGCAGGAGTGGCTGAGGAGGTCAGGGCTGTCTTGGTTGGAAGCTGGCCTAATTGAAGAAGTGCAACCTGTCTCCTAAGTTATATCCGATTACATCCAAGTTGGTCCTGATCCCAAATTCTGACTTCGCGAACAAGCCACATCACCGTGAAGTTGGTCTGTAAAGAGTTAAGGAAGGCAGCAGAGAAATGGTGCCTCGGGCGGGGGCAGGGAGGAAATGGTGAGGAATTCAGAGAGCCCAGGTAGGTTACTCACCTCCACCTGATTCACAGGAATCAGCTTTGGGCTGATCTCCATTCCCGCCCCTCTTCCTGAGCGCAGACAATGTGCCATGAGATTGCGCTTCCGGAATTAGCTCATGGCATTCATTCACCCAGCGGTAAAGAGCTGTCATGGAGGCCAGCTTTGGGGACAGGCAGGCAGTCACCAGCCTCTTAACCTTGGGGCCCTGAGCAGGTGACTACACTCCAGGGAGTTTCCTGTCTGAGAGAGGAAGCCACAGAGGCATGCCTTCCCCTCAGGGGTTAAGTTGGATGGGGCCTGGCCCATCCTAACATTAGCTCTTCACCTCACTACTCAACTATTCCAGAAGCTTCCTGGGAGCTGGCCAAGTCAGCAGACCAGCCTGGGGCCTGGGGACCAAGAGATGCGCAGGACCCCAATCGCCTCAATTGACTCCCTTTTCCTTTGGTTGTCACCCAGCATAACCCTATGGGCCCTTGCCCTGGGGTCTCCAAGCCCTTTGACCTCTGAGCCACTGCCAGTCCCTAGTATGACTTGGCCTGAAATAAAATCTGTTCTCTATTTGCATAGGGGTGTGGCCCTAGAGGTCGCCAGGTGAAGCGGTGAGGATCACCTGGGAGGTGTTGCGCAGGAGCTACCTGAGTGGCAGGCCTGGGTCTTAGCCCCTGATAACACAGAGTGCTGGGCCCCAGGACACCTGGGTTTTGTCTCCACTTGTTCTTGACCTCAAAGTGACCAGGGAAGGGGCATTCCCCAAGACGAACACCACCTTCCATTCCAGGAAGCTGCTCAGCAGGAAGGGGACATAGTAGAGAGGGCGGAAAGGTGGGTGAAGTGATGACCTGACACCCACATAGTTCCTGCCAGCGTCACCCTGACAGGTGGGTGCCCAGACAGCCTTGCTCAGCCAATGGCTTCGGAAGCCCAGGCTCTCTGGTAACTGTTTGTTAGCCAGTGTCTCCTCCTATTAAACAATGTGCTCCCTGAGGGCAAGGGCCAAGACTATTCATCTCTGTCCCTATCAGCCTTGGGCCCAGCTGGGACACTGCTGAGGCGAGAAAACTCGCGTGGAATGAAGAAGTAGACAGCTGTCCTGGCTAGCTGCCCGACCACTGACAACACCCTTCACCTCTGCGGGGATGATCCCAGGGCTTCACCTCCAACATGTCCTGGGAGTCTCAGAGGCAACTGGGACTCACCATGGTCCTCCGCTCCCCAGACAATGACACCACTGGCTAGCCACCCAGACCCTGAGAGGCAACACTACCTCCTCGGTGGTACTGAATTCATCTTGGGTTGCAGGCCCCCTACCGACCCTAGCCCAAATGACTCCTCTCATTCCATCAGGTTTCCCTGTTTTACCCAACGGTAGTAGGTTACATGTTGGGCTGCTAACCGAAAGGTCAGCGGTTCAAAGCCACCGGGCCCTCCACAGGCGACACATGAGGCAGTCTGCTTTCTTACAAGAGCACAGCCTCGCAAACCCTGGGCAGCAGTTCGGCTCCATAGTCTCGCTCACTGCCATCCAGTTGATTCTGAGTCCTTAAGAGGGCAGAACTGCCCCTGTGGGTTCCCAAAAACTTTAACTCTTTATGGGAGTAAAACACTTCATCTGTCTCCCTCGGAGCTGCTGGTGGTTTTGAGCTGCTGACCTTGTGGTTAGCAGCCCAGTGTGTTAACCACCAAACCACCAGGGCTCCTACAGGGTTTGCTACATCAGAATCAAAGCCATGGTGGGGTGGTGGTAGTCAGGGGTCAGTCTTGCTGAGCCTGAGACCTTCCTGAGGCTCCTGCCCCCCACCTCAGAGAAAGTCCATGCCTGTCCAAGGAGGGGCCCCCACCAGAGAGCTGTCCCGCTCCCTCTGGGCTCAGGTGCAGCCTGGACTAAGTCCCCAGCACCTCACTCACCCCTGCCTTCAGCTCTTGGACTGCATTGCCCTTGTGGCTGGGGTCTCAGTTCTCAAAAGGTCATGGCTGAATCCCTGGGGCTGAGCATGTCATAAACCAAACTCACTGGCATCGAGTCGATGCCCACTCATGGCAACCCCCACAGAACTGCCCCTGTGTTTCCGAGACTGTAACTCTTTATGGGACTAGAAAGCCTCGTCTCTCTCCTATCAGAGCAGCTGGTGGTTTCAAACTGCGGACCTGGAGAAGCACCCAGCCAACCAGGGCTTTCACTGAACATAGTCTAATGCTCTGTAAGTGTTTGCTGCATGAGGGCATGATGGCATGCAGGGCAGGATAGCAACCGTGGCCGAGGGCTCAGTAAGTAGGGTGAGTGTCAGGTGCAATGCTCAGAACACTGTCAGCCCTGGGTACATGTAGGTCAAATGAGTCAGGATATAGAAGGCTGAGAGGGGGCAGCAGAGGCAAAGGGACAGGAAAGACTGGTAGCCAGGAGCTCCAAATTCTGCCCCAAGACTCTCCCAGTCTCCTGGACAGCCCTGTTCTGTGCCCCTCCCACCCCACCGCCCCTTTGGTCATTAACCCTTCCATCAACAGAAGTTCCAACATGCTACTTCGGTTTGGCAGCACTTGACAGTTTATGCTCTCTCATACAAGCTCCTCGACCACCCTGCACCCAGACGGTTGCCCCTCTCTGAGCTGTGAGGGCATGGGCAAATTCCTGGACTTGTCTGCATCAGTTTCCTGCTCTATAAAGTGGGGGTGAGACCACCCATCTCTCGAGGCTTGGGGGATAGCGCACTAAAAAGCTTCCCAGCCTGGGGCCTACTCCTGGGGCATGCTCAGCAAGCCACAGCTAACAGGCCCTTTGAGTGACTCACCCCAAATCAGAGATAAGCACTCTGGCTTTCTGATTGTTCACTAGTGAGACCAGTCTAGCAGGTGCTGTCCCAGGGGGCTGGCTGGGGCCCCCAACATCTTCCACAAACAACCTTATCTAAACAACCACACCCCTTCTAAGGGCTATCGGGAACCCAGGATGGCGATCCGATGCGGTTGGTCCTGGTCCTCCGTGGACCTCACAAGGAGCAGGGTGGGGGTAAAGGCAAATGAGGGCACCCCAAAGTCAGCCTATCCCACTCGACCCTCCAGGCATACAGATCCCCACCCTGAGCCCCGACTTGCGGCCAGCCCGCCCCGAGGCCAGGGCACGTCCTGGGCGCCTTGCTCGGATCCCAGGCACCCGGACTGACCACTCCACCCAGAGAGTCCGCGGCGACCTCCAGACATCATTGGCTTTCCACCCCATGTCGTACCCCACCTCCCAGCCCCACGCAGTCACGGACGACTCCCAGAACACCCCAGTTCCCGCACCCTTCGGCCCCCCACCTCACCCCCGGCACCTGTGCCTGCCACTGACCCATCTTCTTCAGTGCCCGCAGTCCAGGCCTCTTGGAACTGTTGTCGAAGGACGCCGACTGGGGCAGCAGCGCAAGGGGCTCCCCAACCTGGGCCGCCACCTGGGGCTCCTCGGGCGGGCGGCGGCTCCTCCACTGGCAGCACAGCATGGCTCGTGGGCCGGGGCCGGGCCCGGGGTCTGCGCGCCGGGGGAGAGCCGCGGGGACGCCGGACGGCCCGGCCCCGGCTCCGGCTCCGGCTCCGGCTCCGCTCTGGCTCCGCGGGTTAGAAAACTTAGCGGCGCTGGAAGAGAGCCTGAAGGAGGCGGTGGGAAGAGGCAGGGACCAGGAGGCGGGGCAAAGGGGGCGGGGCGAGGCTATATGGGCGGGCCTAGGACGGGCGAGGCGGGGCCCTGGGTGGGGCGGGGCCCGGGGCGGGGCGAGGCTATATGGGCGGGCCTAGGATGGGGGGCGGGGAGAGGCCCGGGATGGGGCGGGGCCCGGGGCGGGGCGAGGCTATATGGGCGGGTCTAGGACGGGGCGGGGCGGGGCCCTGGGTGGGGCGAGGCTATATGGGCGGGCCTAGGGCGGGGGGCGGGGAGAGGCCCTGGATGGGGCGGGGCCCGGGGCGGGGCGAGGCGCCGCCGGGGAACCGCCCTCAGAGCCCTGGCGGGTCCCGCAGAGCCCGAGTCTCCCGGAGGTGTGGCGTGCGCTCCCTGTTCTGGGTCCGCCCCCCCACTTTCTGAGTAGCCCCCGGATGCCGACCCCACCCCGTAGCCACAGCCTTGATTCCGGGGGTCGCGCTGTCCCAGACCGCCTCTCCTTCACAGGGGCGCTAAGGCAAAGCGGGCTCCGCGCCCCTCTCCTCCGTCCCACCCGCCCCCACCCGCTTGCTCTGAAGGGACCGACTGCGTGGGGCAGGGGCGCCGACAGGATCGCTCCTCCTGGGTCACGGGTTCTGGGGGACCGGGGCAGCCGAGGTTAGGGGAGCGGGAAGAGGGAGGAGAGACTGAAAAGGCTGTGGCTGTGACGTCATAGTATTTACCCTCCTGGCGCCCGGCCAGCGACCGCCCCCTCTTGTGATACAAGTCTTGAAACAGATCTAGAATCCCCAGCAACTGGTTCTGGGGGGTGCGACTTGGACAGGTCGTACCCCACTCCGTGATCGAAGGCCGCTACCCTACTGCGCGTAGTGTCTGCGACATCAACCTGGTGATCGTGTGCTTTTCGTATCTATGAAACCACTCGAATAAGTGCTCCAGAGGTGAGCTGACAGGTGAGGAGGGTGTGCGGGCGTCCATACTTCATAGCCTGGGTGGAAGGCGGAGAGCAGGGAGCACAGCGCCGCTCGGCGGCGGCCAGGGGCGTGGCACACCAAAAGAAAGCTTTTCTGGCCCTACATTTACCATCTATCTACTTATCTCCTGGGCTATCTTTTTAAAAAAATTAATTTATTTATTTTAATGGTTTTATTAGGGGCTCATACAACTCTTATCACAATCCATACATACATCAGTTGTGTAAAGCAAATCTGTACATTCATTGCCCTCTTCATTCTCAAAACTTGCTCTCCACCTAAGCCCCTGGCATCAGCTCCTCATTTTCCCCCCTCCCTCCCCGCTCCCCCCTCCCTCATGAAGCCTTGGTAATTTATAAATTATTATTTTGTCATATCTTGCCCTGTCTGACGTCTCCCTTCACCCACTTTTCTGCAGGGAGGAGGTTACATGCAGATCCTTGTAATCGGTTTCCTCTTTCCAACCCACGCTCCCTCTACACTCCCAATATCACCACTCACACCCCTGGTGCTGAAGGGATCATCCGCCCTAGATTCTCTGTTTCCAGTTCCTATCTGTACCTGTGTACATCCTCTGGTCTAGCCAGACTTGCAAGGTAGAACTGGGATCATGATAGTGCGGGGGTGGGGGTGGGGTGGGGTAGGAAGCATTTAGAAACTAGAGGAAAGTTGTATTTTTCATCGTTGCTACATTGCACATTGACTGGCTTGTCTCCTCCCCTAGACCCCTCTGCAAGAGGATCTCTAGTGGCCTACAAATGGGCTTTGGGTCTCCACTCCGTACTCCCCCCCCCCCACCATTCACTATGGTAGGATTTTTTTTGTTCTGATGATGCCTTATACCTGATCCCTTCGACACCTCGTGATCGCACAGGCTGGTGTGCTTCTTCCATGTGGGCTTTGTTGCTTCTGAGCTAGATAGCCACTTGGCTTGTTTACCTTCAAGCCTTTAAGACCCCAGAAGCTATACCTTTTGATAGCAGGCCACCATCAGCTTTTTTTGCCACATTTGCTTATGCACCCATTTGTCTTCAGCGATTGTATCATGGAGGTGTGCATTCAATGATATGATTTTTTGTTCTTTGATGCCTGATAGCTGATCCCTTCGGCACCTTGTGATCACACAGGCTGGTGTGCTTCTTCCATGTGGACTTTGTTGCTTCTGAGCTAGATGGCTGCTTGTTTACCCTCAAACTTTTAAGACCCCAGACGCTATCTTTTGATGGCCGGGCGCCATCAGCTTTCTTCACCACATTTGCTTATTCACCCGCTTTGTCTTCAACGGTTGTGTCAGGAAGGTGAGCATCATAGGATGTCAATTTAATTGAAGAAAGTATTCTTGCATTGAGGGAGTACTTGAGTGGAGGCCCAATGTCCTTCTGCTGCCTTAATACTAAACCTATAAATATATGCACATAATCTATTTCCCCATCCTCATATATAAATATATTTACATATATACATGTCTTTATTTAGACCTCTATAAATGCCCTTTGCCTCCCAGCTCTTTCCTCTATTTCTCTTGACTTTCCTCCTGTCCCACTATCATGCTCAGTCCCCACCTGGGTTTCAGCAATTCCTCTTGGTTACATTACCCTTGATCATACCCTACCAGACCTCCCACATCCACCTCACCTCCAATTTGGATCACATGTTATTCCCTTGTCCCTGGGTTTGTTAACACCACTTCCTTTCCCCCTACTTCCCCCTATCTCTTGTTCCCCTGGAACTGTTGGTCCAGTTGTTTTTCTCCCCAGATTGTTCATCTAGCCTATCTTATTTAGACAGACATGCTCCTGGACTATCTTACTCAGAATTCCTCGCCCCAAAGATTCCGTATCGTCCCTGTACCCCTCTACAGTCCTGATTTTTTTTTCTTGAATATCAAGTTTTCGCCTCAGTACTGCAGCTACCTCTTCCAAGAAAGACTTTCATTCTTCTCCTGACTTACTTTGGTTGTTAGTTGCGTCAGTTCCAAAGTCCCTTCTTCCGAACCCCTGACTCCAGGACATGACTCCCTTTTTTCTCCCCAGAGTCTGGCAAGTGTTTGATGAAGTGAGTAGCATCTTTCCCAACTGTCCCACAGAACCTGAGCAGTCAGATGTGCATTTCCACCAGGTGGCGCGAGGACCCAGCGTCACTTTTCTATGTCCACCAGGGGGCGCTGCAGCCCAACTCTGGACGTCCGGGGAAGGCGAATCGGACTCGCGTCTACGACGCACCTGATTGGAAGAGGCAACATGAAACTATTTGCATAATCTTGAAAAACCCGTGTTGAGTGGCTGGAGTATAGAAGCCGAATGTGAAACGTGCCCTCCTATTGGTTCAAATTTCTCCCCTCGCTCCTAGTCCCAGTACGGACCAGTTTGGTGCCCGGGGTCAGTCGGAAGCTGTCGGCTAGAGGCGAAAGAGGACCCAGATGTCCCGGCAGTGGACAGGGGTGAGTGCAGGGTGACCAAGTCGGGATGCAGGGATCCAGGGTGAGACTGCCCCATCCTGACTCTTTCTTACTTGACCATCCCCCTGTCTAGGAGTTGGGGCTGAGAACCTAGTGAGAGATCTGGGGATTTAGCTAATTAATACTGGACCCTTAGCTTCTGCCACTCCGCCCACCCACGGGCTCCCGGAGGTCTACCGCACCCTGCCCTCACCCACGCTGCCTTCAGGTAGGAGCAGGAGCCTTCCTCAGCCCCTTCTTGGAATGCTGGGAGCAGCCGGGGTATCCCACTCTGGCCTTTCCCGGAAAGTGACTCCCAGAGGTGCGTGCCGGTGAGCCCAGGACGCCTGCTCTTATAGAACTTGTTCTTGCAGAATCGTTCAAAAGTGGGGCTCTTTGCCCCCCCGGGTCCCCGGGGATGGGCACCGAAGATGAAGGTCCGGAGCCAGACTGCCAGAAGCAGTTCCAGGCTGCAGTCAGCGTCATTCAGAGCTTGCCCAAGAATGGTGAGGCTTTGGGGACACGCTGGGGATCCATGTTTGTTTGGGGATGTCAGCCTGCTGGATCTGGCGTTTGAAGCTCCCAAAGAAAGGTTCCTGCCTAGTGAGACCCCACAGTCACCCAACCCACTCCTGGACAGGGCACCTCATTGCTTCTACCTGCTCCAAGAGTGATTTCTGTCCACCTAGGGCTGAGGGTGATGCTCTGCCCTCTACTTCCCACCCCTGCCTAGGGTCATACCATCCCTCTTATGAAGAGATGCTGCGATTCTACAGCTACTACAAACAGGCCACGGTGGGGCCCTGCCTGGTTCCCCGGCCTGGTTTCTGGGACCCCATTGGACGCTATAAGTGGTGAGCTCCCCATTGGCCGGGCAAGCAAGTCTCAGCTGTCAACCAGCCTGCTTACAGCCTTCTGCCCCCCAGGGATGCGTGGAACAGCCTGGGCAAGATGAGCAGGGAGGAAGCCATGTCTGCCTACATTGCTGAGATGAAGGTGGTGGCGCAGAAGGTAAAGGGGTAGCCTGCTGAGCCCCACCCCAGTAGCCTGCCTTAGGCCCCTCTAGTGCTGACCCTTTATGTTTCGTGCACTGACCCCATGAGTCTCACCTTCATGTTGCCACCCCACTCCACCCTGCCTTTCCCTGGTCCCCGGCCTACCCCCACATACAGGTCCCTTACCCACAGGTGATCGACACAGTGCCACTGGGCGAGGTGGCAGAGGACATGTTTGGGTACTTTGAGCCACTCTATCAGGTGATCCCTGACATGCCAAGGCCCCCGGAAACCTTCCTGAAAAGAGTCACAGGTCAGGCTCCAAGGGGCTGAACGGGGTTCAGTTGGGGGTGGGATAGAAAGTTCCAGGTGATGATGCTGTGAGAACCCCAGTCGAGACCCCTAGTGACATGATCTCAGGCAGTGTTCAGGGCTGGTAGGGAGCAGGGGTCCCTTCCCCTCAGGCCCATCTCAGTGCAGTGTCTCAGCAGGTCGGAAAGAGCAAATCCTGAATGGAGATGTTGGGGTTGACTCAGAGCCTCCCTGTCCTCCCAAGGAACCAGTCCCTCCCAGCCCAGGTCAGTACAGGCACAGAGAGCCAAATTCACAAGGCGGGCTAAGATGGGCAGGGAGGCTGGGTGCCAGACCTCATGCTCACAGACCTTGAACCTACTGGAGTTTCTTGTGCCAATGTCCCTATTGCCCCATGAACAAGTCCTCTGTCCAGTTGTATGTTCATCGCCTCCCTGTGTAGGCCCCCCTCTGTTATCAATAACTCCACTGCCGTCCCCAGAAGCCCCGCCACCCAGGGAACTGGACTCCGAGGTGTTCTGTGATTCCCTGGAGCAGCTGGAACCAGAGCTGGTGAGGCCCCCTCCCTGTGCACCTCCTCACCCCTCGCAGACCCTGGCTACTTCAACCACCCCAGGACCTTGTCATTCATCTCAGCAGGTGTGGGAAGAGCAGGGGGCAGCACCTGCAGGGGGTCCTGATTCCTGGACCAGCCCCAGGCCCCTGAGGGAGAAAGGTGAGTCCTCTCACCTTCCTCTGTGCTTCTGGTAGCTCACCCACCCCCCCACCCACCCCCACCCCCCGCTGCCCTCCTGGGCCAGAGGTGAAAGTCCAGCACTAAGCACAAGATACAACCTCTGTCACAGCCTGGGCAGGCAGAGTCTCTGTCCTCTACCCCTCCCCCCATCACCTCCAGCTTCATGGGCCTCCCTGCCCCCTTCTAGAACTTCCCCTGTACAGTGGCTCACAGGGTCACTTCCATATAGATTAGCTCTGAGCAAGTTACTCTGAGAAAAAGGACACCGCACTCTGACTTTCAGGTGACAAACTGTGTCCCAGAGAGGTTAGTGCCTTGCCCTAAATCACACAGCTAGTGAGCAGTAGCAGCGCTGCCGTTCGAAGCCTGGCAGCTTGTTATGGGCCTATGGAGAACCTTTGCCAGGTCACACTTGGTACAGGACTGTCTATGACTGCACCTCCCACCTGTCATTACCTTCCCTTGCCTCCCACTGAGCCGCTTCCTGAGTCCCCTTCCCTGTGTCTGTGCTCCACAGAGGGCTTGGGGGGCAGTCAGCTGGGACCCCAGGATTTGGACTCGTGGCTGGTGGGAACCGTTCAGGCGCTGCAGGAGAGCATGCGGGATGTCCAGGGAAGGTTGCAGAACCTGGAGAGCATGCCCCGCCCCCACAAGCAGGTAAGGTCCCCCTGACCCCATTATGACTGGAGGGCCACTCTGCCTGTCCCAACTCCAGCCTTCTCTCCCAGCCGCTTTTGTCATCGTCCCGAGGCCTCTGCCTGCCCACAGCCTGCTTCCTCCAGAGACTGGGTGACTCATGGTGCTGGCTGGGAGCAGGGGGTCTGAAGGACTGCCCCCCACTCTCTGTCTGGAGAGAAAAGAGCATGAGAACCAGCCCTGGAAGTCTGTGGGCCGGGATACTGTCTGCTGTGTGCTTGAGGCTGGCGTCCTTGTTGCCCCCCAGTCAGGCATATGTTCTCAGACTCTTGTTCCCCCAAACAGATCAGCCCTTGCCTCCCTCACCCATGTCCTGACACCTAGGTCGGCTGCCCTGCACAGGCCTTGGGGCCTGGGCTTCAGCAAAATAAGGAGCAGGTGCCACTCCTTGAGTCCCAACGGTGCGCCAGGCCTGCTGCTTGCATCTCATTTAATCACACTTCAGCCCTATGAAATAAGGCTTGAGGTTGAGTAAGTTTCCTGGGAATGCACAGCTTGGAAGTGGGGGTTTGGAGGGACAGTGCTCACAGGTGCTGCCTCCGCAGATCCCACCACATAGGGCATCCTCAGAGTGTTGCTCTTATTAATAGGGAGTGATCGAATTGGGACCCACCCTGCACTCTGGTGGGCCCATTCTTGAAAGGCTGCAGGCAGGAGGGGGACTGAGTTGCTGGGTAGAGTCGGGGCGGGGGTGTCCCACAGATTACCCAGAACCTACTCAGCACAGTGCTTGTCAGACCCAGGAAACCAGCCCCTTTCCAGCAGCTCCTGCCCAGGACTTTACTCTTACTTTTGGCAGTTTCACATGCCTAGATGCTAAGTGGGTCACAGACTGCAAGGGAATCTCTGGCTGGTGCAGTGGTTAACATGCTTGGAGGCTGGCTGAACAGCCAGAGGGTTGAGTTCACCCAGAGGTCCCGTGGAAGAAAGGCCTGGAGGCCTGCTCTCTGCACTTCTACTCTGACCCACCAGGGGTCCCCATGAGTCGGAACTGACTATTGGTGGTCCAGGATAGACACCTTCTGGTGGACTTCTTCTAAACACTTGGGTCTACCTCAACAGGAATTTCCCACTTCCTAGCCACACCAACCTGTGTCACACAATTAGCTAGCCATAGCTTCTTCTCAGTAAATACCAGATCCAAATCCAATTTCCCCCATTGTTCCGAGACTGCCCTTCCCAGCTTCTTTGTCCAGTCCAGTACCACACACTGCATCTTGTGTTCCTTAAGTTTCTTCTCATCCCTTTTCCCTGCCACTGATATGTTGATGAGAAAAGGCCGGTGGCCCTCTAGTCAGTTCCATCCTTTGGGGTTTGGTTTATCCTCCTGGTGGCATTTAGCTCGTTCCTCGATACAGTTTACTGCTAACCTGTGAGAGAGAGGTTAGCTATCAGGGCTAGGCAGTGCCCCGTTAAGTGGCTTTGACCTGATTGTGATGGAGCTGACGATGTCCTCCATGGCCCACCAGTAGTGTTCTAAAAGGAATCACTTGCATGGACTCGGGCCACAGGCTGCTCCCATCCTTGGCAAGGCCTAGTGCCCTCTGGTCGCCAGGGAGTATTTTGGCCTGTGTTATCTTGGCACTTCACAAATGTCCTGTGCCCTGGTAACCCCGCAGGGTTTTTAACAGTAACTGATGTTCTTTGCCTGAATCAATCATTTACTTAGGGCTTGTACAAAATGATTCGAAAATTCATTATTCCCTTAACATTTTTTAGCTGCCATTTTCCTGTCAAGTAGGACTTTCTCTGATAATCTAAGGGTTTCCCTCAAAGACAGTGCCTTGTGGAAAGGTGGGATGAGCACTTATTTTTTTCTCTATTTTGAAATAAGGAATTGATTTAAAAGTCACCTCAGGGGCGACAAAGTTCCCCTTTTCTCTCTCTTGAGTATTAGGGACTTACGGGCTCTGGAGGCTCTGTATTTCAATCACTGCAATCCTTGCTGATAGTCCCAGCTTGGGCCAAAGGAGGCCCCTTTCAGCCTATGTCCTCTGACAAGCACATTCCAAACTCTCGGCCACTGAGTCCATTCTGACTCAGGGCGAGACTACCGGGCAAGGCAGAACTGCCCGCGAGTTTCCAAGATTGCAGCTCACTCTCAGTTGTAAAGACTGGGACTCCTGATGGAAGTAGAAAGCGGCTGCTTTTTCTTGTGGAGCAGCTGGTGGTTTTGAACTGCTGACCTTGTGGTTAGCAAGCCCAACATGTAACCACTAGTTCATAAACAATCTAGGGGCAGGGATATGACAGTTGATTCACTTTGGGGCCCTAACTAGTGTTTGCCTAGTCCCCTTCTAACAGGATCTCACGAATCCTCCGAAGCTCCTTGCTTTCTGGTACAAGATGCCTCACAGCCACCTCTGCCTTCACTACCCCAGGCCTGGCATCAGCCACTTCTCTGAGGAGCCCTGGATTCTGAGTGGGAAATGCTATTGAGAAACAAAACATTGCAGTGCCCAGGGTCCTCCTTGGAAATATGTGGCAATATGAGCTCTTCTGATCATTGCTTTGAAGCCACCCCTCAAATGGCAGCCCCTCCTGGACCCATGGATTGTCCTGGGAGGGTCTCCGCCCACAGTTGGGGGCGGGGTGCAGATGTCCCACTAACCTCAGGAAGGGCGGTTCCTAAGGTGGGCTCCTCTGTGCTGAGATCCTGGCTCTCTTCTCCTGACAGCAGATGTCCCCACCCAATGCCCGGCCCTGGGCCCTCAGGCTCCCGGGCCCCACGCTGCTCATCATCCTCCTGTGGCCCTTCGTTGTCCAGTGGCTCTTCAGACAGTTTCGCACCCAGAAGAGGTGACTCTCGATGGAGGGATCTTTGCAGCCAACTGAGGAGGCCAGGGTCCCCGCCGTCCTGTTCTGCTTTGCCCGGGGCCTTCCCAGAGTTTCCAGGCCTTTCAAAATCACCCCCATCAGCGTCTGCCTTGAGGCCACCTCCACTACTGGGGGCCCCACCCTCCCACCTGCAGTGCTCAGCAGGCTGCTGGGTCAGCAATGACATGGGGGGCAGGGGGTGGGACTCCTGGGTCTCAGCCCAGCCCACTTGACTCCTTCCACACCTCTCCCAGGAGACTCTGGGGCAAGTTGGGGCTTGGGCTGGGGCCTTGACTGACTGGCTGGGAGGCTGGGCATGGGAGGGGGGCCCTGAAGGGAAAGGAGTAAGCAGTCATTTTGCTTGACCCCCTCACCACCACCCTCCACACAGACTCAGGACGTCTTCCCGTGTACAGATTTGCTTTTCAAAGGAATGTCTCACTCAATAAAAGAGAGCCTGCATCTTTTGCCGTCAGTGCCCCCACCGAGTGAGGGGAGAAGCCCGGCTTGCGTGAGACTGAAGCCCCTTCCGCGCACCCCAACCCCCGAGTGAAAGGTCAAAGGGAGGCTGGGGTTGGGACTTTTAGATGAGTTTCCTTTGCTCTTAGCTTTCGTTTGGAGGAAGGCCTGGGCGGGGCACCCCCTCCCCTAGGGCGGGGCCAGCTACAGCCACTGGGATGGGTGGGGCCAAGCGTGCAGCCTGGGGCCAGGCCCACGGGACTGGGGTGCGGATAGGGAGCGCCAAGCCTGAAGGCGGGGCCGCAGCAGTGGTGGCTACGGACTGCGCCCCTTCCAGCCCCCTCTCGCCTAGCTGTCTGCCGGAGCGACTCGCTTTAATCTCCGCGCTCGGACTTCCCCAGGAAACTTTCTGGAACACCCGGGCCTAGCCTCCCTGGGAGCCTAGCCTCCCTGGGAAGGGGAGGGGAGGGGCACTGAGCACCCGCAGAGTTCATGCACCCCTGGCGGCTGCTGACTCCTGCAGGTGGTTTGAGTTCTAAATAAAACTTTCTCCAGCCCTTGCCAGCCCTGTTGTGTCCCTTTGCCCACCCTGGCTCCAGTCACTGTCCAGTTTGCTGGCAGAACTTGCCACTCTTCAGCATCTCCCGGTGCCCAGTGCCTGGGGGGGGCACTGGGTTGTAGGGTCCCACCAAACAAATGACCACAGCATCCTAGAGAATCCTGTAACTCCCACCCCTGGGGCCCCAGGGGACTGCCAGCACTGGGCGAGGAAGAGGTCCACTTAAAAGGTCCTTCCCTGGAGACCCTAATCTCTTGAATTCCTGTCAGCCTTTGGCCCTGACCAGGGCCTGGCACTAGGTCACCATCTGGAGCTGTTCAACTCATAGTGACCCTAGGGTGTTCTAGGTTATACATATTTTTTGGGGCAGGTCTGAACCACTGATCCTGAGGTTAGCAGTTCAATGCTTACCTGACAGTTCTACCGGGGTTGATTAGGGCATGCAAAATGTCTGGCCAAGAGTTAGAACTCAGCTAAAAAGGAGGCGTCTGGCTCATTCTTTCATAGAATTCTGTTAAGTTCCACAAAATCTATCAGTCTGGCTATCTTTCCGCCAACAATGTTGCCACCACCACCACTTGACAAATGACACTGACCCCGGCAAGAGCTGAAGCTGACAGACTTTTATTATCCAAATCTGCTCACTAGTAACCTGAAATTCTAGTCAAGATTTGGAAGCCTCAGGGAGGGGGGAGCTGGGAGGGAGAGGGAAAATGAGCTGATACTAAGGGCTCAAGTAGAAAGCAAGTGTTTTGAGAATGATGATGGCAACAAATGTACAAATGTGCTTGACACAATGGATGGATGGATGGATTGTGATAAGAATTGTACAAGCCCCCAATAAAATGATTTAAAAAAATATTTGGAAGCCTCTGAATTCCTCAGGGTGTTGCCATATTTTGTTGTCAGGTGTCCTTAAGTTGGCTCTGACTCTCAGTGGCCCTGCGCGCAACAGAATGAATTTGCCCGATCCAGCACTATCCTGACACTGTCACGATGACGCCATTGTTGCAGCCCCTTTCTCACTCTCAGTATTGGGGTCAGTTCTTGTCTTCAGGGAACCAGCCTCCTGCCTGATGGATGCTGAAACACAAGGTACGTTTTTCAGGTAGATCTGAGTTCATAGACAACTGGTTTCTGCGTTGGGCTGCTAAGCAGAAAGTCAGTAGTTTGAAACCACCAGCCACTCGGCATCAGAAAGATGAGGTTTTTTAATTCCTAAACTGCTAGTGTTGGAAACCCACAAGGGAAGTTCTGTATACAATAGGGTCGCTATGAGTTTGTTGAGCCCTAGGAAGTCCATAGAAAACAGGAATGCCAGGCTGGTATGGTCCATTCCAAAGCATCTGATGTACCCAGAGACATTTGCTTACCTCTCATTTTGCAGACAATTACAAGGTTTGTCCATCAGCACCTGCCCACATACCTATCTGTCTCACAGAACCACTCCCCAGATCCCAGGCAAATCCCCTTTGGACAGGATGCATGCATGCTCTTCTCAGGATGCACTCTTCATGCCCCTGCTGGGAAAGACTTTTCATCCAGGAGCACCCAGCTCCAGAGTCACTTCCTTTAAAAACCCTGTCCACGGTTCCCAACTCCACAGCTTGGCTCACAAGCGCCTACCAAGATCTTTACTTCTCATTTTGGAGCTACCTGTCGAATTGCAATTTGGTGGCCATGCTACACAGTTCATGAACAACCTAGGGGCAGGGATGACATTTTATTCACCTCTTCACCCTAACAAGTGTTTGCCAGCGAAGGACTGCTGGTCTAAATTAGGTTGGAGCTGTTGATGAAAGGACCTACATTGAGTTCTTGAGGAAAGATTTTAGGAGATGGTGACAGGAAAATGGGCATAGGGTGACAGAAACCACTTGAGCCGACAGCAGCGGTCAGTCGACTGTCATGTGACCTTGGACAAGTCACTTTAATTCCTGGGTCGCAGACATTTCTTAGCTCTAAAATGGAGATGCTCATTCCTGCCTTGCCGAATTCACAGGGCTGTGATGTGGTCAAATGATTCCGCATGCAACCCAGTGTCATAGGACAGAAAGTGTAGGTATGTAGAGGGGATTACTAGTGAAAAATAATGAGAAGGTTGTGTAAAAATCGAGATCAAGAATGCTTTCAGGCCAGGGCTTGGAGTCTGGAAAATCTTTCTTCCGGGAAAACATGCCCCCCTCCCCCCGCCCCTTAGCTTGCCCACAGTGCTGGGCCGAAATGTCCCCCTTTCACACCGCCCCCCCACCTCCCACCCCCACCCCCGTTCAGGAAAGGGCTGCCTCCTCCTCAGGGAAGCTTCTGGTTCCTTCCAGGTCTTGCCCAGCGCCAAGATGAGGAAGGGCCTAGGTAGATGTGCTTTCATGAGCCAGGACGGATCATTGCAACTCATTCTTCATTTCGAACCCCTCCTCAACAAAGAGGCTCCTCCGCTGGCTGGACTTCCCCCATCCGGCCTCAGGAAACGCTCTTGGTCGGAAGTGAAGAGACCAGGAGGCCCCAGGAGGCCATTTTCTTCGACAGAACCAGGGCCCGCGGCGGCAAGGCCCAGGCTTCGGCCCGAGCTTTCTGGTCACCCAGGGGAGGCGCGGCCGCGGATCACCATTCCGCATTAGCCTCTAGGATTAAGGTGGCCCTGGAACGGGCCAGTGGCAGGGCTGGAACGAGACTTCCTTCGATTGGGGGGTGGGGGTGGGGGCAGCGGATGGAGGTTCGGCGTCACTTGGGACTCGAACTCGGTTCCTCATTTTCCACGGCCTAGTCCGAGCTGGCTAACTAAACGCAGCCACGCTTCCCCTTTAAGGCGGCACTTTTTATTAATTTGTTTACCTCTTGATGCGCTTTTCGCTTTATTAAAAAAAAATTTACCCAAAATGTTCACGATATCCTTCCGCAAATGCCGATTCCAGGACAGCCGACGCACAGTGAAACCATTACTATAATCTTAAGAACTGAGAGTTAATAGCTGTGGGCCAACTTCGCTCTTTAAAGAATTTAATCCTCTTTTACACTTTGGGGACTACTTTTTAGGAATAAACCATTCTTTCTTTAGTTCACAGATGCTTGTGATTTTCATAACCCTTCCGCTTAGAATAAAATAAGATAATATCCTTTAAAACGCACCTTTCCGTAAAAAGATCCTGTGTGGCTCCTCATAGGCCACCGAATCTCCTCACATTCCTGCAGCATAATGGTACGGTCCAGAACCCGCCCCATCCTCGCTCTGATTGGTCGTCTTTTTTCAACAAGACGTGCAAACCTTGGCCAATGATCACTCACGTTTCCATAGCGAGGGATAAGCGATGGAAGGAGTGAGCCTGGGAGACGTCCCTTACGCGTCCTGGGATTGGCTACGTCGCCTGGCGCGCGAGGACGGCGGGCACAAAAGATAGGAACTACGACTCCCGGCTTCCCGCAATGGAGATCCCTTCGCGCATGCGCAAGGGCGGAGCGCCTAGGCTTCTATATAAAAGAGGCGCAGAGGACTGGGAGACAGCAGTTGGAAGTTGGCAGGTGGAGAGGCAGGTTGGGAGGGGAAGTTGAGGGAGGAGGCGGAAGCGAAGCTGTCGGCAGGGGGAGGGAGGAAAAGAGGAGGAGGCGGAGGAGAACTGAGCAGAGCATCGAGCCAAAGGGGAGATGAGTTTGTCTGTCCTTAGCGGAGGCTCCGGCCGGGCCTAAGGAACTGGGAGCTCGGGTTGGAGCGACACCCGTGGAAGTGGGAGGAGGTGGCTCAGGGACTTTAACCCCTTGCGGGCTCTGCGGCAAGGGATTTAACCCTTTGTGCGTCCGGCCCCTCCGAGGTAGCGTCATCGGGTAGTTTTAACCCCTTCGGGGCTAGGTTTAACCCTTAGAGCTGGACCTCCTCTCTTTGCCCACCAACTCTTCGATCGTGGGAGTGCTCTGCAGGGATCTCGCTTCAGGTTTATCCGCTTCCGAACATTACCTACTGTTCCTGCCGCTACACCTCTCTGGACCCCCTAGCTGGCAACGCTGAGGGCTCTTAACCCTTTAGTGACTTGAACTCCCCAAGTTGCAATTGGGAGTTTGCTGGCAGAAGGACCGGACTTGCTGAAGACGTCACTGCGAGAATTACTAGTCGAAAAGGACTCCGTTGGACATCTTTTAAAAGAAAAGAAAAATCTTTGTTCCTTAAGGACTAAGCCAGAAATTTTCAAACTTCGAGAAGAGGACCCTTGGCCATGGCCGAGCCTCTCCTGTCAGAGTGTCAGCACCGGCCGCAGACTAGCAACTGTACAGGTGCTGCTGTTGCTGCTCTTCGGGAAGAGCGGGACCCCGAGCGCCCCCCGGGCGCGGAGGAGCGGGTGCCGGAGGACGACAGTAGGTGGCAATCGAGAGCGTCCCCCCAGCCTGGCTGCCGTCCGGGGCCAGAGGGGGAAGGGAGCCTGGCGCCCCAGCCACCACCTCTGCCGACCCACGTCGGCCCAGACCCCAGCTACCCAGAGATGGGAGAGCAGGGCCAGAACGGGGACGACCTGCCTGCTGGCGGGGCCTCCCTGCCTGCGGCGCCAGGGGACCCGAAGCCCGAAGCCGAGCCACCCGTCCACCCTTGTCTTGACTCCTCCGAGGCCAACAAGTTGGGGGCGCCTCCTTCCCGGGGCGAGGAGGCGTGGGGACAGCAGCAGAGACAGCTGGGCAAGAAAAAGCATAGGCGACGCCCCTCCAAGAAGAAGCGGCACTGGAAACCGTACTACAAGCTGACTTGGGAGGAGAAAAAAAAGTTCGACGAGAAACAGAGCCAGCGAGCTTCGAGGGTGCGAGCTGAGATGTTCGCCAAGGGTCAGCCGGTCGCTCCCTACAACACCACGCAGTTCCTCATGGACGACCACGACCAGGAGGAGCCTGACCTCAAAACCGGCCTCTACCCCAAGCGGGCTGCCACCAAGTCCGACGACACCAGCGATGAGGACTTCATGGAAGAGGCAGGTGAGGAGGACGGGGGCAGCGACGGCATGGGAGGGGACGGCAGTGAGTTTCTGCAGCGGGACTTCTCGGAGACGTACGAGCGGTACCACGCGGAGAGCCTGCAGAACATGAGCAAGCAGGAGCTCATCAAGGAGTACCTGGAGCTCGAGAAGTGCCTCTCGCGCATGGAGGACGAGAACAACCGGCTGCGGCTGGAAAGCAAGCGGCTGGGCAGCGACGACGCGCGGGTGCGGGAGCTGGAGCTGGAGCTGGAGCGGCTGCGCGCCGAGAACCTCCAGCTGCTGGCCCAGAACGAGCTGCACCGGCAGCAGGAGCGGGCGCCCCTCTCCAAGTTTGGAGACTAGGTGGACACTTGGGGGGAGGGAGGGGGGAGGGCGGAAAGGGGACTTTTTACCGTGCTGGAATGTAACATTATATACATGTGTATATAAGACCGTGGACCTTTTTACGACAAATAATCAGAAGAGAACAAAAATCCCCTCCCCGACTTTGGTTGGTTTGGTAAATGTAGCTGTGCTGTAGGTTTGCGTGCTTTCTCCTGTTCTTTAATTATGTGAATCTTAAGGGTTTGTTTTTCTTTTCCTTTTTAGAAGTTGGTTGGGTCTTTTTGGTTCTTACTTTTTTTTTAATGTGTAAGTAATCTGACCAAGTTTATAATGCATTTTTTTTTCTGTTAAAAAAAATCCCCTCCTCCTATGGAGCTATAAGGTGGCCAAATCTGAGACCCATTAAATTCATTCTAGTTATAATAAATTTAATATTTGTCAATGTAATGTAGTTTCAGTGTGATTTCTAGCTGATTTTAAATAGCACTGAATTATGTGATTGCACCTGGGGGTAAAGAAATGATTAAATATGTCAGCTTGCAAAAAAAAAAATCTTTAATGGGAGAATTTCCCTTCCCCCCGCCCCCCAAATGGGTTTGAGCGTGCTAGAATGCACAATTCAGGCACAATATAAAAACCTAGGTGTCTGTCCTAGTGCTTTTTAAAAAAAGTTTTTATTGGCACATAATCACATATCACACAATCCATTATTTCAATCATATCAAGAAGAGGTGTATGCTCTAGTTTGTTTTTTTTTCCTTGAAGCTGGGCATTCTGGGGGGTGTAAGGGGACTACAGGCAAAGTTACAAAAATGTGAACTGAACTTGACTGTTGGCTAGGTGAGACAACAGACAGCCTGGTGTTTTTCTTTCTACAAGTTCCTTTTCAGCAATCACCTCCTCCCCAAGGTACCCCTGTCTCACCCCTCCCCCCAAATGGACACACACTCTTGGGACAAATAAGGCTGGATACCTGGAAGAGGCTCTTGGTAAACCTTTTTTGCAAGCAATGGTTAAATTTGATAAACATTTGCAGGACAGCTCTCAAGGTTAAGACATTTAGATGTGGAGATTTATAGAGTATTTAGAGAGTCCCCAAATGGCTGTTAGGGACTTACCATAATTATTTAACACTGGAACAATCTCAGTATCCACAACCACCCTGTCACCAAAAGGAATCGGAGCTAACCTTTCCTTAAAGGACAAATGACAATTAGAAAATCACACACATGTATACACGTGTGCACCCCTCCCTCCACACACACCCTTACAAATAAAATTTAAAATGTCTGGTTGGGTCACTAACTTGGGTCCTGGAGGGCCGAATGAGGAGCCTGCAGGTTCTACAGCTGCTGTTTTCTAGCTACTGAACTGAGTATCCTGCCCGGAAGACCCTCACATTCATTTCTTCCCCAGAATCCCAACCATTAAGAAATGTAAGCCTTCCCGCTGGCTCACCTGAGCCATCTTCACCTGCCCCAGCTAGTAGTGGTCTCCCTCACTCCCGATCCCCAGCAAAGGCTTTGCACAAGCGAATCACTCACACAGGGGCTCCTTGACTTGAGGCCTCAGAAGCATGGCACCAGGAACTCCAAAACACAGGGACACCTGCCTTCCAAACATTTTGCTGAGGAAAGGGTTCACAGGAATCATGAGGTTGTCCAAGCCCCAGAAAGCCCCGAAGTGGAAGTGGGAAATGCATTCCTGTTGGGAAGCCTGGGCTTGCGTTAAATGGAAATAGTGGAGGTGGGAACTTCAAATGTGCACCTTAGGATGCACAGGAAGTATGTACAAGTCAATTCAACGGCTGGCTTGGTCCTTCAAAACTGGCTGTGCTGGCAGACGGCTCACTGGAGACAATTATGGTTGGTCCTAGCTTTGGTTAAAAAACGTAAAGGCCTGTTTTGAAATAGTTTTCAATGTTCCTTCTGCTTTGACATCATGCAGCAGCCCCAGCCCTGGCTGCTCCGTGGAAAGGCAGCAACACTGCCCTCTAGCCTTGCGAAAGTACAGCTGTTGGGACGCCTCCCAGGGACTGCACCGGAGGCTGCAGCAGTGAGCAGCTCTGATTTAGGTCCCCTCTCGGTAAGGTGGATTCAATAGATAGATGCTATGGCCCCTGCCATTGGAAACATGAAAATTCTGGAAAGAATTTTAGAATCTCAAACTGCATTCATGATTGGGAAGGGAAATAAAAGTTTTACTTAAGAGATAAATCTAACCCAGACTTTTAGGAAATACTAGTAATTATCTACTGTTTCAAATTATTTGGATTTACCTTGTTTTATGTACCCTTCTGGATTCAGACATGGGCGTTTATGTCAATTACATTTGTGTTTCAGGATGATGATGATGTGTGTGTGATATAGTTCAGCTTTCTAAGTACCCTTTCTACATTGAAACACTTGACCAGAATACTACTCTTCACCCCGGGAGAGGCCTTGAAGTTACCTATATTAACAGGATTGTGATGACAAATGACACCCGTGTATGCGCGCACACACACTCCTTGCATTTGAGTCCCCACTGGGGAACATGTAAGCTGAACTGCTAAAAGCCCAGGCTTTGGGAGCTGCGTTTCCCGCTTGTCCCCTTGCTCACACAGGAGCCTACTTACCCAGCAGGGCAAACCGGCACCAAGATTGCTGAGACGCCCACTTGGACACTTGATTCGGAGTGAGGACAGCTTTCCTCGGTCTGACATGAGAAGGCTCTCAAGAGTCAGGACTCGGAGCATTTTTGTAGTTGTTGTTTTTCCAAGTATTTTTGGGATGAGAAAGTTAGTGGGTTCCAGACTGGTTGAATTCTGAACTATAGACTAGCTATTGCTAAAGCAAAGAAGCATCACATGACAAAAATTAGACCCAAGTAGGAGTAATGTCACACTTGTGACATGACGTGACTGTTCCAGCCCCTGGACACATCACTGCACCTCTCAGCCTCAACCTGTTTCCACAGCAGCAACATGGGGTCCCATTTGCTGGGCTGCATCACGTAACTGCTACAAGCGGCATAAAGATGGTCACGTGAAATGTACAAAAAATGAACTATACAAAAGTAATGGTGCTAATTCTGGGTTCTGCTTAAGACCAGCACAGTGGGCCATTTTTCACTGTTTTAATTTTTCCTTTATCCAGGATAAAATTCTCTGCTCATAGAATGAATATAAATTTACCCTGATAATTTCCAAAGTTAGAGAACCCCACAGAATTTAAATAAGAAATGAAATCCACAATTCACAAGTCTCACTTGAGAAGGTCAAGGGCTGGCTGTACCTAGCACAGCTCAGGTGGTGCCCCACAGGTGTTTATAGGCAGGCCTACTGGCCTGTACCCCTTCCTGTCTAGCGACACGACCACAGTGTAGGGGAAAGTTGGCTACGGTGAAGGAGTAACTTTCTTCCAGTACAGCTGAGCTTGTTTTGCGAGAAAAGTGGTTTTCCCCACCTCACAACTGCACATGTAAGAACATTACAATATCTTATATAGAGTATAAATGGTTGTAGAAATGAAGAGTAACTTTGAAGAAAAAGTCCACGGACCAAAAGGGAGAATGGCTGTACTCCTTAAACTTGAAAAGCATACCCTGTCTAGGAGGGACAGATTCCATCTCTGGCCAGCTTAGCACTGCAGTCTGTTTCCTGTTGAAAAAAACAAAGGCTGAGGGGCAGGGTGGGAGGGCCCTTTTGACAGATAACTTAGCTCTCCCAACTCCTCCCGAACAACCTTTTCTTGGCTTTTACTTAGAAAGTCCAATACGACAAAAAGACATAACAAGATGGGCAGGAATAATCCTAAGAATTTACTAATAACCTTTGCACACCAACACAATTGAAATGGCCGGGCTGCCACCGGAATCTGCAGGTCATTTGACATAGCTAGCTCTTGAGCTAGCTCGTGTGATCTTCCCCGCCATCGATCACCAAAAGCAGTTATATTTTACTTACAAGATCTTTTCAAGAGCAGAGATTCAGAAGGGAATTGTAAACATTCATCTAAAGCTATATTCTACTTGACAGATCCATTCATTTTGTGTGAACATTTTTAAAGCCCTGGGTCTACAGTGAGCTAAAAGGATGCTCCAGTAGGAAAATGAATGCACTTTCCAGAGCTCAGACACAAGAATCTGCAAAAATTTTTTTTAAAAAAGGATTAACATTTATCTTGCAGACAACTCAGATGAACTGGTCCTCATTTCAAAAAGAGGATTGGGGAAGGCAAATGATGTGGCCTCCTGAAGCCTGCTCTATACACGGATTGTGCGGGTCTGGAAAGACCTGGGAGACCAAACCGAGGACTGGAAGGACCACATTGGCAGACAGAAAAAGCTTAAGACATTATTCCTGCCTACTTCTCAGTTATGATTTCAAGTATATTTATTAGAACCATAAAATTGTTTGAACCATGTACACAGAGAAAAAAAATCGAGGGAGGATGGCAGGAACTAGAGATTAAGCAAGAAATTGTTCAGAAACTAGCACCTTCGCTCTGAAGGGGCGGGACTGTGACTGAAAATCCTTCCAGTTTGTTCATGGAACCTGCTGCCGCCAGGCTATGGGACTCTAGGAGTCGGTCACCGGGCAAATGCACAATGTCTACGACTTCATGGTTTAGTGACTACTTGGCACCCTGTGAGACTGGCCCTTGTTTAACTTACTTGGGTGGTCACTCTTTAAGCTGCTGCGGGCAGTCAGAGCTAAGCTATCCTTTGGTAAGGCAGATCTCCTCACCATCCCAAGACACTGTCCTAAAGTTCCCAGACAGCAAAGTGATAGCGAGTGCAGAGTCACATAGTGACTGAGGCAGGCGTGCTCAGGAGGGGGAAGCACTGACAGCCCTCGCAAGTTAGAGGAGGCCCGTAGGGTTTGGAAAATATGCCACAGACCACACAGCAACTCAGCTCAAAGGGAAGAGGCTGAGAAGGGGGCTGAAGGTCTAGGTGAGCAACAGACCAACAACAAAATGACCACTTTGGCCTTATTGTCAGGATGTGGACCGTCTCCAGCCAACCGAGTCAGTGGGAGCCCAAACAGAAACAGAACTTTGGAGTTCCTAACTCCTGGGCCTGTGTTTTCAGATAACCAAGGACCATTTAGTGTTTGGTTCCAGTTCACATTACAGATGAGTAACACATTTCTGCACCTGGTACAGTGTTCGCCTTAGTAGCATCCAAAGGTTTAACTGGAGTGCTTCACAATGGAGATCAATCGCCAGAGTCTGGGATTCTCCTTTGTGAACTTTTTGGCCAAAGAATCAGATCATCTCTAAAGGCCTTGTCAGCTCTGGTGATTTCAACTTCACGCCTACCAAGTTTGTGTCAGTTTCTCCCAACCTACATCTTCTCTTCAATAATAGTTCACATGGGGTGGAAAGGGGGAACTGATTAAAGGGATCTACCTGTCTTCCTGGGGGACGGACAACAGAAAGATGAGAGAGGGGAGATGTCGGACCGGGCAAGATACGACAACAATCATTTATAAATTATCAAGGGTTCATGAGGGAGGAGGAGCAGGGAGGGAGGGGGAAAATGAGGAGCTGCTGCCAGGGCCTTAAGTGGAGAGCAAATGTTTTGAGAACGATGAGGGCAATGAATGTACAAATGTGCTTTACATAATTGATGTATGTATATGGATTGTGATAAGAGTTGTGTGAGCCCCTAATAAAATGATTTTTTTTTAAAGTTCAAGTGAACACAATGTCAACTGAAGGCCAACCAAAAGAATGGGTGTACTGAAGTCGCATTTAGTTAGGGGCTTTCTAGTCCCGAAAAGAGTTAGTCTCGGAAACTCACGGGGGCAGCTCTACCCTGTCTTATAGGGCCATGATGAGTTGGCATCGACTTGATGGCACTGAGTTTTGAGATGTGGTTCACACCTGAGATTAAGAACCTGAGCCACAGATGTTATTAATGTTAACTAGTCCTAAGACTCTACTGACAAAGGCTGACAGTCCCCAAATGGAAGGGGTCCCACAGGTTACTGAGTTGAAAATGACTGGATGATGGCAGTGTCTTGGGTTCTCCAAGAACATTTTGGAGGCCAGGCTATGGATTGTCACTTTTTTTAAAGATCATTTTACTGGGGGTAATTGTCACTCTTGAAAACCAAAACCCTTTATTAATAGGAGCAGGAAGCCCTGGGAGTGCAGTGGTTAAGTGTTGAGCTACTAACCTAAAGGTCAGGGGTTCAAAACTGCCAAGCACTTATACAAGGTTGACTGCCTTGGCAGCCCCATGGGGCAGTTCTCTTCCCCCAAGGGGTGCTACTCTGTGTCTAAGTTGCCTCAGGGGTAACAGGTTTGGTGTGTGGTTTTTTGTTTTGTTTTGGAATAGGAGCAGAGTCACGGAGATTACTATTAAGGCTAAAGATTAAAGTATGATCTGGCCATTTGTAATTGGTACCGAGATTCATCAGAAGGTACCCACAAACAGAAAGTTCACTACCCAGTCACCCAGAAGCTCTCTCCTGCTTAAGCATCTAACCTAGAGTCTTTCAAATTACAAAAAGTAACAACACGGCAATTTGAAGATCTCCCGATTTGAAAATCTCCCGAGTCATGAATCTTCCTCTGGACCTAGGTTGCAAGCCGTAGGGAACAAGCTGGTTTGGGATGCCATTCCTCTCAAGTTTTAGACTTTTAAGAAGCTGCTGCAACTATAAGGTTGAGAATTTTATTTGGTCAAAGCAGATTCCCTTACCCCAAGCCACATCGCCACAGTAGATGAAGTCGCTAACATGTGATTTCTGTTTCTGTAGCATCTAAGGACCTACAGAAGTGACTTTTTGATTACTTGGAATTCTCAGAGACTTGCCAGGAACAATGAATGCCCTAATAGCTCCACATGAAACACCCCACCAACCACCACACACACTTTTTTTTTTACGTATATAGCTGAAAAGTATTTTAAGTCACAAAGGTTTTGATGCCTTACGAAGACTGCACTGGAATGAATTCGTTTTTCTTCCCTCTAGATGGGCAGCCATTTCTCCAAAAGCCATGGCTCGGATTTCAAAACGCTAACAGATGTCTCTGAAGCATCCGAAACGGGCCACTCCATTTCTATTCCTGGGCTGTGGCGACCGAGAGTTATTTTCTGTCCCAACTCTGGAAAGGGCACAGACCCATCCCTTTGGCGTGAACTTCCAAGAGAAGCAGCACACAGCCTGCTTCCAGCGTGTCTCGTGAACAAGAGTGGGGGCTGGATGGGAGAAATCCTGAGGGTCAGAGAGCTCAGAGATACCCAAGCACTGGGCTCGAAGGTGTCCTCGTGGCCCGATCTGGGCGGCCCCAGGGGCAATCAGTGGTCGTTAATGTGGAGGCTGGTCCTTTCGCAGCCCGGTGTGTGGACTTGGGGGGGGACATGATACTCGCACCTGAACCCTGAGCCTTCAGCTGGACTGCCAGGCCAAGGGGTGGACCCGGGAGCAGGGTGGGGGGGGGGGACTGGACGCGCGGCCAGAACTGCGACCTCCATAGTGCCCCGCGGCGCCAGCCTTTGGAATCTGGCGTCGCCCCCAGTCGCCATCGAGGTGGGGGTCCCGCTACGCTGCGCCGGGCTGCCATTCCCAGGCCGGATGGGGGTGGGGAGACCACTGGCCAGAGCTCGGCCTCCGGATCCGCGCCCTCGTGTGAAGAAAAGCCAGGCCGTTTCACCCGGTCTCTGCACTACTGGGGTGTCGGGGAGCACGCGGCAATTACCCAAGACCTAAGAGGCGAGGCTGAAGGGCTACTGGGACGGTTTGAGGACCGGGCCCTGCCAGGGAGACTCCAACCTATGTCCCCACCCTGGTCCCCAGAAGCACACCCCGCCGTCTCCCGGCGCCGCCACTTCAGGCAGCCCACTCGGCCCGGCCTCTCCCCACGCCCGGACCACCCCCCACGGGGTGCTCTCACTGCGCAGCGAGTCCCTCCGCTGCCTCCTCCCAGCCCAAAATGGCGGCGGCGGCCACCGATCTTCTCGTCGCCTTCCTCTAGGGCAAAGGATCCCTCCGCGCCCAGGCCCCGCCCACCGACCGGATCTAGTTGCTGCGCCGTCAAGATGAACGCCATCCGTGAACTCTTTAATAGAGTTTGAAGAAGGCGAGACCGATTGTGCTTCCGCACAGCTAATCGTTGACGAAAGCCGAGATACTGACGTCTGCTTTGACCAATCAGCGGACGGAAGCGGTGAGCGCGGGCCACGCCCCCGCACAGGGATAGATGGGTTTCCGAGTTCTGCAGTGTGGCCGGGGACGTGAGAGGAGCGCTGCCGGCCGGCCGAGGGGAGACGGACTACAATCCCCAGCAGGCCACGCGCCGCTCAGGCTGACTCCACCCCCACCGACCTTAGGGGTCGAGCGGCTCGCCCTGAGCCGCTGCCACCACTGCAAGAGGTAGGGCTTGGACGCTGGGAATTGCCCAGACAGTGTGCCGCACAAAAAGACACACAGATGTAGTCGTGCGCGCTACCCCTGACAGCAAATAGGTCAGTCCCTCCTTGGGAAAATTCCCTTCCGTGGCCACTTGCCCTCCTCCAAGGAGCCCACCTGACCCCAGTCTGGTCCCCCTGGCCCTGCATGGGCTGTGGTAACTTCACCTTCCTTTCCCCTCTGCCTCCAGTCCTGAGAGGAAAGAAGCAGCCTCGCCCCGCGCGGCCCGGCGCCAGCCTTGCTTCCAGAGCCATGCCTCCTGGAGCCCCAGTGGGGCGAGGTTGGGGGGATGCAGCCAGGATTGGGGCTTGCGCTGGGTCGGGAAAGGACCCCTCTTCATGCTGGTCCAGGCCAAGACCCACGCCACTCCCAGCCTCCCTGGCGCCATTGCTTGGGCACGCAGTGGGGCAGCCTCCCTGCGCCCTTTGCTTGTTGGCCAAGCAGAGCGTAGGCGCAGGAGCCTCGCCCTTCGCCCCCCGGCTACCTGAGGGCAGCACAGGACATAAAGTCCGCCCCGGGCGCGAAGCTGGGACAGGGGGACCCTTGGCCCCCCCTGGCTGGCTGGCGGTGTGGAGGCCGCCTCCAGGGCCGGCCTTTGGCTCCGGCCTGCTACAAAATGGCTGCCGCCGCCGCCACCGGCTCCACAAGAACCGGGCCCCTCAGAGGACGCCTCCTCGGGACTAGGTTTCTGTTGCTCTTTACAGCAGGCGTCAGTAGTCCTGGGCATCTGCTCAGAGACTGGAACAGAAGAGGGGGCCACTCCCAGACAGACCCTACTGTAACACAGACTCACCAGCCGCTATGGAGGAGGCCAAGGTAAGCCCCCCACTTTCCCACCCACCCAAGTTCACTGAACGTGGCTCCTCTCAGCGGTCTCAGGTGTGTTGGCCAATTTGGAAAAGTTACATTTCTTCTTTTTTAACTTTTAAATGAATCCCTACTACATGGTAGGCAACATGCCACTTGCTAAACGTATGTTCTTTCATGAAATCCTAGTAGCCTTTGCTGGGAAGAAATAGGATCACCCTTTTCCAGAAGCGGAGGTGTTGAGAATAGAAACGCCTTGTCCTGAATTATGCAGCCTGCTAGGAGGCTAGAACTGAAAGCCCTCTGATAGAAAGAACCCCACGGCCCCAGAGTGCAGGTGCACATTTGTATTTTGTCCAAGCTGAGAACCAAGTCTAAAGCAGGAAGTAGAGTTTGAGCCGTTGACCTGTAATTTGGGATGGCAGTGGGATAGCACTCAGGAAAGAGTTTCAGGCCCAGCATGTCACCTTCTCATCCAGTTGCTGCTGCCCATGCCTTCAAGCGAACCCCTGACTCAGCCGCGGCCCTGTTCACAGCAGACGCTCCTCGTGGCAGATCGACAATGGTGGTCCACAGAGTCTCTGTTGGCAAGTGCCCAGAAGCTGATTACCAGGCCTTTCTTCCTAATCTCTTATTCCACTTAGAGTTTATGGTGTGTTAGGGCTAGAAGGTTCTGAGAAGGCTCAAGACTCAAATCACATACCTTATCTGCAGTCCACCAAATCCTCACCACAGTCTCATTATCAAACTGCACAATTAACAACAACAGTAAAAAAGATACCGCAAAAAAAAAAGATACCGCCTAGTCTTTCACATATTAACAGCATACATAGGTCTGGCAGTAACAACGTTAGCGGTTGTGTGCCAGCTTGCTTGGTCCAGCTTCTTAGTGCTTTGGAAGTTAGACAATGTTGTTATCTTCCATTTTTGTATGATGATATTTGCATCACACCTTGGCCTTTGGAACCTTGCCATGTTTCGATGTGCCGATAAAGTGGTAGGGGGACATTTGGGCCTGAAGGGCAGGGCTGGCTTGGTGGGGGACACACACTAGCCTTGGTGTTGCCAGTGGCCTGACCGGTCCTGGGCTGGCAGTGGTTGTCACCAGTGACCCATGCCCCCGAGGGAAACAAGGCCTGTTCCTCTTCACTGATGAATCCTGCAGTGGAAGTAACAGTACCACCCATCAGACACCTCCGGGACACACTCACCCTCACCCGCCCACAGACAGGCCTCCTTTGCCCTGAGGCAGTTCTCTGCAGGGTCTCTACAGTGCCCTGAGCATATCCCCAGCTCTTACAAGCCCGCATCCCCCGATATACAGCCTATCCTTGTATGTACTCACGCGTCTCTGAGCCAAGGTGTAGATCATTTAAAAAAAAGTCTCTGGTTATTATTAGAAACCCCCAAACCACAAACTTAAAGCAATTCATTCCCTGCCCCTCACACTCAGTGTCCCCACCCTCAGCACACAGATAACCGATGCCCGAAGTGCCTCTCTCCTTCCCTCTCCACTCCCCACTCTCTTTCCACTCCTCTTTCTTTCCCATCCTCCCTCCCTCTCCCACTCCCTCCCTCCTTCGCTTTCTTCCCCCCCCCCCATCTCTCTTGTCCCCTCTTTTAGATACATTCTGGAACTCTCTCAGCTGCAGACTAGAGGCTGGCTCTTCCTCTTCCCGTCTAGAACCTCTTTCCTGCATGGAGAGAGTGATATACCAGATCCTGCTCGGGAGAAATACACCCCCTTCTACTCAACAACCTAGATTCCCAAACTTACTTGTCCTACTGGCCCCTTGTCAAGGAAAAAAAGAAAAAAACGTTTTCAGTAATCCCCTGGCAATGAGCATTTGCACTATAGCCCATAATTCAAGATAAAGAGTAGGGATCTGCTTTGCAGCCCGTAGATCCTTCTATCACAGTTGTTCTCAACCTTCCTAATGCATCAACCCTTTCATCCAGTTCCTCATGTGGTGACCCCCCCCAACCATAACATTATTTTCATTGCTAATTCGTCACTGTCATTTTGCGACTGTTCTGAATCGGGCGACCCTGTGAAAAGGTCGTTCAACCCTCCCCAAAGGGTCATGACCCACAGGTTGAGAACCCCTGCGCTAGCACCTCCACCATGGCTGGTGGTACTTACAGTAGGAAATACTGCCCTGGGACCAGGGAAAGGCGAGTCTCACGATCCAATAGCTTTGGGGAGCCCTCTGTGGCAGTCTGCGGGTCATGTAACAAACATTGAGCGCCTGCTCGCCTTGCATCTCACTAGGAATTGAGAGCAGTGACCCCGAAGGGCAGGATGTGTTCTAATGGGAGGGGGACAGAGGAGCAGCGGTGAGGTGGCACGGTAACTGAGTGACCGCTAGGGAGTGGAGAGAGGAGGGGCAGGCACACTTTTGATAGGTTGTCTGGGAGGGCCTCTGAAGAGATGACCTTGGAACTCAGCCCTAAAGGACACCAGGAGAGTCAGCTATCCAAGTGGTATCAGGAATTAAAGTCGGCTACATCATTTATGGGGCCCAGTGAGAAAGGGCCTCTTTGTCCACAAATTACTCAGAACTTTGAATTGGTGACAGCAGGCCTTTAGGCTAAGTGTGGGGCCGGGAAACCAGCCCTGCCTGAAAGCCAGTCTCTCTAGGTAGAGAGAAAACTCAAAAACCAAACTGGGCCACCCAGTCCGTCTGACTCAGTGCCCTGTGGGTTTGCGAGACTGGAACTCTCTACCCGAGTAGAAAGTCTCCTCTTTCTCCTCCCACAGCGCGACTGACTTTGGGCTCAGACCTTAGACCTTGTGGTTAGCAGCCCAGGGCAGAGCCCTTTGCCACAAGGCCCCCTGGGTTGGAAGAAGAACGAGTACTGCCTGGGCGAACCGGAGCCACGTTCCAGTCCAGTGTTGTTCTTCTCTTGCTTTCTTCAGTCAGAAACATTTTGCTGAGCACTTACCTTGTGCCAACTACTGCTGGTCGACACAGGCAGAGTTCCTGAACTTGCTGGCTGTTTACTTGGGGTTGGAGTGGGGTGGACAGGTGAGGTTCCGTGAACAAAATGGTAGCAGAAGGGTAGGACCAGGCTAGCTGGCCATGGGAAGGTTTGTTTCAGGCTTCCAGGAGTGGGCAAGTTTCTGCCCCAAAGCACGGGCTGCTGTGATTCTCCCCCCCCCTCCCCCCAACCCTTGCCTCTCTCCAGAGCTCTGGGGCTCCTGGGAGCCCTGAAACACCCTCTGAGCCTCAGGACCCTGGCAGTTCCTTGCCCCCAACACCTCGGATGGAGAGCTACTCGGAGGATGAGGATCTGACTGCTGCAGGAGGCGGCCTGGGCTGGAACAGTCGGGATCCCCGGGCCCAGAGCCCAGGGGCCTGCTCAGCCGAGGCAGTGCTGGGCCGCAAGAAGCACCGTCGGCGGCCCTCGAAGCGCAAGCGGCACTGGCGGCCCTATCTGGAGCTGAGCTGGGCCGAGAAGCAGCAGCGGGATGAGCGGCAGAGCCAGCGGGCCTCCCAGGTGCGAGAGGAGATGTTCGCCAAGGGCCAGCCTGTGGCCCCGTACAACACCACTCAGTTCCTGATGAACGACCGCGACCCCGAGGAGCCCGACCTGGGCGTGCCCTACGGGGTCTCCCACCCAGGTTCCAGCGGGGAGAGCGAGGCCTGGGACAGCGAAGGACGGGACCAGGCTCACGGCGAGTTCCTGCAGAGGGACTTCTCCGCGGCCTACGAGTGCTACCACTCTGAGAGCCTGCAGGGCCGCAGCAAGCAGGAACTGGTGCGGGACTACCAAGAACTGGAGAGGCGGCTGTCTCAGGCAGAGGAGGAGATGCGGAGGCTGCAGCAACTGCAGCGCTCCGCCAGCCAGCAGTCCTCCAGTCAGGTGGACGAGCTGACTGCTGAGGTGCAGAGGCTCCAAACTGAGAACCAGAGGCTACGGCAGGAGAACGAGATGTGGATCCGGAAGGGTGGGGGCTGCCTCAGTGAGGAGCCGGGCTCCTAGGAGGACCCCCACCCCCAAGGAAGCCAGCCCCCCAGAGCCAAGGAGAGGATGCCCTTTCCCACCTACTCAGGTCAGCTGGGTCTCAAGGAGCCGGAGGCAGCACCTGTGCCCTTGCAGAACTGCTGAGATCGGTTCAGTCTTCCACTTTGTCGCTTCCATGGTCTGTTCCTTGGCCTTATCTTTAATTTTCCTGTTGTCATTAAAAGGACTTTGGTGAAACCAAACAGGAGTGGCCAGTGTTGCTACTTCATGGGCTCTGGAAGGGCAGGCTAGCCCTTCAGCCTGCTCCATCTTCCGGGGAGGTCAGTAGACTTGGGGCCTGGGGAGCTCTCAGGGGCCCAGGATGCCTGAATTCCCCTCTCTGGGTCTTGGAGTGGTCACTGCCATAAGGGTTTCCCCCCACGGGGCTGGAGAGATGGGAGGGAGCAGGTGGCAGCAGGCTGGGAGAGGCGAGGGCCTCAGGAGACAGCCCAACCACAGGGCTCCCTGGACTCCGATCCAGGGGTTCTTTCAAAGTTTGTCCCCCAGACCAAAAAGCCAGCTGCCATCCGGTTGATTCCAAATCACGGCAACTCCCGAGTGCTGCCGAGCCAAGTGGTGCTCCACTGGATTGTCAGGGCTGGGACCTTCCGTCCGCATGTAGACCTCGGGGCCTTGCCTTTGGTTCAGGGACAGGTTACCCAGCAAGCACAGTAGGCCTGGGCTTCGTTGTTGCTCATTTACCCAGTGTACACAATTCCCGAGATGGGGTGGACCCCCAGGGGCCTTGCCTACTGCCAGCCAGTCCTGTGCTTACTGATGAGGCCAGCCCTGCCCTGGTTAGGTTCGAACCACCGACCTTAGTGCTGTAGTCAAGCACTTAATGGCTTACGGCACCCAGGAAGCCCTGCGTTGTGCCCAGGGTCCCTACATTTCTGTCATTGGGGAGCGGGCTAGATGAGCTCTACAGGTTTTGTGTCTTTCTCCTTGACAACAGCTCCGCCCGCTCCACATACCCCCTCTCCCAGGGAGGACCTAGGAGGGTTAGTCAACACGTGCTTTCCCCCTTTCGCCCTGAAAGGGCACTGACAAGTTGCCCCACAAAGGATATGTGTCGCCTGTTGGAAAATCAAGGCCACGAGACAGAAGGTGACAGTAGCCCTTCCTAATGCCTGCCCTGTGTCCCCCATGCCACCTGCCCCGGAGCCCCATCACTCCCAAAGATTCCCTCTGAAGTGCGTGAGCCCCTCACCCTCTGGGTGACAGAGGGAGGGTCAGCCTAGACAATACAGATCAGCCCCTGTCAGGGTCTGAGAGGAGCCCAACGACTCTCACACTCAGACCCACCCATCTGGAGATAGCCTGCCTCTTCCAGATCCTCCAGAAGAACTTGCTGGGCAGGGCTGTGTAACAGAGGGGCAGAGGGGACAGTAGTAGTTAACTCAGAAGTGAGCCCCCTGCACAGGGAGGAGGGACCCGGGGCAGCAGCCCAGCCTGGCTGCCATTCGGGCCGCTCATCTTCACAGGCCACATTGGGCAAGAGACGGCTCGGCCTGGGAGCTGCTGGCATGGAAAGACTGATGAACCACCTGGTATGAGGCCAGGAGAGCTTGCCACGCCCAGGCCCAGCCAGCGCCTGCTCCACTGAAGCCAGCAGAAACTGCTCCTGGCAGATTCTTGGAAGGGATGGGTTTCCAGGGAGACACAGAGCCCCATCCTTGGAGGAGGTGCCCTGGGGAGGCTGGGGGAGGGCTTTCCCAGAGGATGTCCTGGGAGAAAAGCTGGGCCTGGGGTGGCCTGACCCCACTTTTCAGATGGGAAAACCAAGGCGCAGACTCCAGGGAAGTTGCCCCAAACCTGCCTGCAGTAGCCTGGGACATGAAGGCCACTTGGCAGAGCCCAGCTGCTGCCACATTCCTCAGCATGCCTGCAGGAGGGCCGGGCGAAGGTTGTTTACCCGGAGGCAGGAGGCGTGTGAGTGTGCATGTGTGAGTGTGTGTATTAACTAGAAGGGGGAGAGCAGCGAGAAGATTCCAGAGGGCTGTCTCAGTGCCAGGGGAGAGGAGGAGGCAGGTGAGGGGCTGGGCCCTGCTTGGCCTAGAAGCTGGAAGGGCTTGTGGAGAAGCGAAAGCCTGCAGCTGGCCTCTCTTCCCGCTCCTGGCGCCCAGCTCCCAGCACATGCACACAGAAAATGGCCGAAGGGCTCAGGGCCAGGACACACCACAAGGCCCATGGGACAGTGGCACAAGAAGCCCACAGAGAGGGGCATGGGCTGGGCAGGGCAGTGTCCAGCATGCCAGTGAGGAAGGCTTCCCCTCACAGGTCTGACCTTCCACCATGAATTCAGTACTCCCAGGCTGGTGGGGGTAGGGGTGGGGATAGGGGACTACCATCAGAGCTGGGGTGGGGTTGAGGGTCCCTCCTGGGGAGAGCAGGCCCCGCCTTTCCCTGAAAGACCCTCCCAATGGGGCATCCTCTGAAAGGGGCTGCTTGGTCCCAAGGCTTACTGTGACTGCGGGCCAGTCCCACCGTGATGGTTGGGCGTCCCAGTTTACAGACAGGCACTCAGCTGGGAGTCAGGGGACAGGGAGGGGGCATCCCCTTCTCCCTAGACCTGCCCAGTGCCTTACTGTCCAGCCCAAGTACTTTTGAGGACCTTCTTGGTCCCCGGAGCCAGGGCCAAGAGGGCCAGAGGGGCAGTATTGCATAGGCATGATGGCCGCCACTTGAACTGCTCTGACCTCGCCTGGTCTGGTCCCCTTTCTTCCCCATCCAAGGGCTCCCCACCCCAGCAAACACTCCTGTGCCCAGTGACTGCATAGAGAGGCAGGGAATGAGAGGTAATGGGCCTGGCAGAGGAACCGAGGGGTCAGGAGGAAGTTGGCAGGAAATGGGGAGGATGTTGCGGTGAAGTAATACAGTATGAGGAAAGAGGTCGGTAGCCAGGGTCCATGGCCCCTGCGGGGAGTAGGCAAGTGTGGCACTGGCCCTTTAAGTGGGGGTGCCAGTCAGTACCCTCCCGCATCCTACCCAACCTGTGGGCCCCACTGAGCATGTGCAGGAGCTGGGCTGGGGGTGGGGAGCAGAGGGACGTGGGGAGTAGATTCTGAGGGAGCTCCTCACTAGGCTACTTCCAGTAGCTGTCCCCATTCCCCTTCCTGGGTCTGACCTAGGAGCCCACCGCACCCAGACCCTCCCCATCCCTGGCTCCAGCACTGCCCTCTGGGGGACTGCCTGGGAGAGTGGATTGGCAGGACACGGAGGCCTGTGGCTTTGAAAGTCCCCTTGGCCTTGGGAACCTTGGGAAGCCCACCCCTTCTCCGAGAGGTGGCGTTCACACGCTCAGGCCTGGCCATCCTCATGTGTGGGCAGTGGGTAAGCATCCTGCTGTGGAACATGTTGGATTTCATGCCATTGGTTCCAGGTTGTTGGAAAGAACCATCCCATCTCCCTGGGAGGACAATTCTGAAAATGGAGAATTGAAAAGAGGGGGCCTTGCCCCCACCCACTGGGAGCTGCCAGTATAGTCTGAGGGGCAGCCAAGGCTCCCAGGCTCAAAGTACCACCCCCTCCCCGATGCACCTCCGCCACTACCAACTCCCTCTACTCTGGGTTCTCCCCTCCCTCCTCTACGGCAGGGTGGTTCCCCGAGTCCCCTGATCAAACAGGCCTCCTCAGCCAGCCACCTCCCCAGGCCACTCTTCTCTGCCAGCAGCTGAGGACCCCCCCCCCCAAACCTTCCCCTACTTCAGACTTTCCTGTGTCTGTGACACCCTCAGGCTTCAGCCCCTCCCTAGCCTGACCTCCCCTGACCTCTTCACCACAGGTGCCAGCCATTCAGGTGACAGCCACAGAACCGAGGGAGGGCCAAAGGGTTGAATCGCAGCGTCTGAAGGAATTCACCATGTTGTGCACCTTTACTGTGTCCCAGAACCTTTTCACCCGAAAAAGAAAAGGGGCCTCCAGGGCCATTCCGCCCTTACTCCCCCCACCCCCCTACCCGGCAGCCCCCAGTCTCTGTCCCTCTGATATGACCTCACCTGGATAGTTCATTTAAATGGAGTTGTCTGACGTCTTTCACTTTGCAGCATGTGATCTATCTGTGGCTACATGAGCCTTTTTATGGCTGAAGAAATTGTACACCGGGTACCAGTGAGGCGATTCCAACTCAGCGTGGCCCCATTGGGTCAGAGTGGAACTGTGCTCTGTGGGATTCTCAGTGGCTGATTTTTCAGAACTAGATCTCCAGGCCATTCTTCCGAGGTTCCCCTGGGTGGACTCACACCTCCCTTCCTGCAACATCCAGTGTCCCCCATATGTAACTGTGACTCCCGCTTCTAGCCAGGGCCTGCCTTGCATATTTGTTCAAATGGAGTCAGGGTGGGGTGGGGGGGCGCTTCAGGCTAGATCAGGATCGGGGCTCCCCAGGGCCTATCCTGGGCCTGGGGGCTCGTTCTAGAACTATATTGCTTGGTCTAAAACACACACCACACCATGTTCTCAATCTTCCTGCCTCCTCCCTGCTGAGCCCAAGCCGGGAACCAACCAATCATCCAGCCAAACTCACTGCCTGCTGTTGGGCTGATTCCGACACATAGCTGCACCCTGTAGGACAAGGCAGAGCTGCCGCTGTGAGTTTCTGAGACTGTAACTCTTGCCCGGAGCAGACAGGCGTGTCCTCCCTTGGAGTCGCTGGTGCTTTCAAACTACTGACCCGCCACTGGGGCTTCCAGAATGACAACCCAGTGGTAGTGTCCATCACTCAAGTTCTTCTTGTGCATGATGATTATTTTTTCATTCACGTTCTTGACCGTGGTGCTCTGGTCTTCGTGGACGTTTGGGGCTGAGCCACCTGCTGGCTCTGTGGTAGGTGCCCTCATGGAAGCAGCCGTGCATCGTGCGAGTGGAGAGCACTAGGCAGTCCTGAGCAGCCCCGTTCCAAGGTGGTGCTTGGGGGTCCTCGCTCCCTCTTGGCATTTGGAGAGGGTTTTCTTTTTGCACTCGAGGTTAACAGCCTTAGTGGGATCTGGGAGAGGCTGTGTGGGCCCTGAACCCTTTGGGAAGTTAGGGGTGAGAAGCACACTCCCCTTCCCCATTACCCCAGTCTCCCCAAAAAGGAGGAGGTAGTATTGTTTCCTTTACTTGGGGCTAAGTTCACCCTGACTTCCTGGTTGAATGTCCATCGCTGCCTCCCACACAGATAGGCCTTTGTGGGCTCAAAGAAGGATGGGGCGGGGACGGCTTGCCTGGCAGGGGACAGGCTGAGCAGCTGGCCCCCAGTTGGTTACTTTGTCCCAGCTGACTGTGGACATGGACAATCCAGAGGCCATCTGTCCCGGAGGGGACACAATGACCATCCCCCAGGGACAACTAGGCTGGCACATCCTCAGGCTACACCCTGCTGCGTCCTCGTCCCAGGGGCTCCAAGAGGAGGCTCCTAAGGAGACTGCATTGTGAGGAGGAAGACGTTGTGACCCGAGTGCCACATCCTCACCGGCACCACAGGGAAGAAAGGTGTCCTTAGGCCCAGAGTCTTGTCCGGCTCTGACTTCCTCTGGCCCGGTGTCCTCCTCAGGACCATGTGCAGTAACTTGTTATCAGGGATTCAGGAACCAGCCCAGGTTGGCTAGCTCCCATGCTAACCCCAAGTCCCAGACGCTACCATTCTTTCTGGCTAGACTCTCTGTCCCTTTGGCTCTCAGTCCCAACCTCAGTATTCCGCTCTCGGGCCTCTGAGAGAGGCCCGTCTTTGCCCCTGGGCCTTTGGCCTGGTCCAATGGTGAATTCTGGCCTCACTTGGAATTCACCTCAGCCGTGTTCATGGCTCCCGGCCCTCCCTAAGTTCATCCCACTCTCCAGCCCCGACTCCTGCTTTCCGCAGCAGCCCCGGACACCACCCTTCTCCCGCTTCTGCACCTCCTCTTCCAGCCTTCAGATTCTAGATTTCACCGCCTCTCTGCTGCTTCCTCCCAGGATGAGCTCCTGTACCCGCTGCGTCGTGGCGTCTCCGCGGGCCTGCCCGTTGGAATCGCCTGCACAAGCTTGAACGGGTTACATCCTACATCTTGTGGTAGTGATTGTGGTAATGATTGCACAACTCTCTTTGCTATGATTCAACGATTGAGTTGTATGATGTGTGGGTTAGATCCTTGTATATGTGTGACACACACACATACACACACGATATCTTAATTAGGTGTGACCTGGCTTTTTAGAGTGCTGGGCTCCCTGTGCAAGGGCTGAGGACCAGACTTCTCAGAGCACCACCCAAGCCTTGTCTCTGCCCAGCTCCCCTGTGGGCAGGTGCCTCTGGGTGGTTGCTGCTCTCACCTGCCCAGCTCCCAAGGAGAGCTCCAGGATGGGTGACCCCAGGGGGAGGAGGCTGTCAGCCAGCGGAGCCCCGGAGGGCAGCCCTGCTCTGTGGCAGAGATGATTCAGGAAAGAAGCCCTTTCCACCAATGGGCAGTGGGCCAGGCTGCCTCCAGCCCTGGTCTCAGGAGGCCTGCAGAGGGACCGGGCAGCTCTCAGAGTCAGAAACTCTGCCCAGCAAGGAGCTGTGCCTTCATCTCCATGGTCACACACATCCCCCAGGGTGTGATGGTGACCCGCTTCCCTCTGTGCAAGGGGATGGAGTCGTTCCCCCCCACCCCCCACAAGGCTTGGGGCTGGAAGTTCACTCCCAGCAAGCAAGTCCCGCTTGGGAGCCTGCTGGGAATGCCAGGGTCCCTTCTTGTCTCTGGGGAGGCCTTCTGGATTGTGCCCCTCTCTCTGCTCATTCACCCAGGAACATCTAGGGCAAGCCGAGGTTTCTAACCCCAGAGAGACTTTTCCAGGTCCTGGCAGAGTGTGCTGGCTAAGAGCATGGGCTCTGGTTGGCTGTGTGAGTCCGGGTTGGCTAGAGAAACAAATCCAGAGACACTCATATGTGTATAAGCAAGAACTTTATTTAAAAGAGCAATTGTATATTGAGAAACATGCCAACTCAGTTCAGATCAAGTCCCTAAGTCTGTTATTAGCTCATCTGTCCTATACCAGTCTACAAATTCCTCTTCAGACTCACACAGCACATGTAATGATGCCGGATGCAGGAAGATCACAGACCAGTGGGTGGAAAGTCTTGTGGATCCAGTGGCGGTGGAAGCATCTCAGCCCTGGCAGGGGTCTCCACGTGGCTTCTCCAGCTCCAGGGCTCTAGCGTCGCTCCATGTGTCTTGTCAACAGCAATGTCTCAAAGGGAGTGAGATGTGTCCTACCTCCAGTGAGCTATTTATCTCCTTAGCGCTTCCAAATGAGGTCAAGCTGCGCCTTGATTGACAGGCTAAATTCCACCCCTTCACTCTTAATAGTCTCAAATTGACAACAGATTATGTAACTACCACCCTGGCACTGGGTTCAAATCTCAGGAATCCCCTGCTGCTCCCTGCATTTCCCACCCCCCACCCCCCACCAGTCCAGCCAAGGACAAGGCCATGCCCGCGCATGCTCACATCCTCCTCTAGCAGTGACTTAGATGCCCACCTCCCGTTAGGAGCACATACAACACACTCCAACAGATACAGAGGAGCCTACTCCGTACCCGGCCTGGACCAGGCACTGGGACACCACAGAGAACGTGACCGATAGGCTCTGCCCTGGGGACACTTGTCCTCCCTGTGATCCTTCTACCTGCCGGCCTCCGATGTCACACTGCCGCCTGTGGATCGCTCCGGAGTGTCCAGACCACTGTCACGCACATGGACACGAATGTTACAGTGTCATCCCACTGTGACTCAGACTGAGTTTTGGGGAATGGAAGCGACTTATTCAGGGTCCTATGACTAATACATCATGCCACAAATGCAGGCCAGCAAAGGAGATAGTGTATGCTCTTGTTCCAACCGTTGCACACGTCATGACAGCCTTAGGAAAAAGTTACCCCTACTGAAAGAAGGGCCAAGATGTGACCCGGCGATACTAAGGCGGGACATTCTACAGAAACGATAGCTCCTTGACTAGAGAATCAAACCCAGTGACACTCTTTTAAGAATGCTTTATATCAAAAAGTAATTCTACAGCAAGAAAGTGTCCCAGCCCCGTCCAACTCAAGTCCATCAGTCTGATACTGGTCCATGAGTCCCTCCTCAGACTCACGCTGCCACATGCAATGATGCCGGATGCAGGGAAAGCACAGGCCGGTGGCTGCAGAGTCCAGTGGAGCCACAGAAATATGGCAGGGCGCCGGCTGCTCTCAGGGCCCGTAGCAGCCAGGGGAAGGGGAGAGGGTCCAGGGTCCTCCTTATGAGAAGGCCACACTCCCAAGGACACAGCACCAGATGTGTGACCTGATCGATAGGTTCGACTCCATCTCTAGCCAGAAGTGCCTAGTTGGCATAGATATAACTCCCACCGGTACTATTGCACTTGCTGGATGCCACGGCCTTCCATTTGTAACACACAAAGAAGTGGGAAGAAAAGCACGGTAAAGGCAAATGCAATGAAGCCCGGTGGGCCTGTAAGGACAGAGTCACCCAGGACTGGGTCCCCTCAGGGCAAACCTGCCCCACTCTATCTCACTTGAGCCCCCTGAGCAACTCTGCAGGATAAGGAACTTGAAGCTACCCAGTGTGACTGCCCCGGACCAGAGCCCAGGGGAGCCGGTTCCAGCCTTCATGCTCTTGTTGCTGTTGCTATTGTTTGGTGCCATAGAGTGAACGGCGCCTGGCCCCGCACCCTCCTCACGATGAGCTCACTGATGCAGCCACGGTGTCACTCCACCCTAAGGGTCTTCCTGTACCTTACCCTCTATGTTGTCTTTGTCCAGGGACTCCCTCCTGATCGCAGGTCCAGAGGACGTGAGTCAGAGTCGCACCATCCTCTCTTCCAAGGAGCATTCTGGGTGTGCTTCTTCCCAGACAGATTTGTCTGTTCTTCTGGCCGTCACATTTTATTGGGGGTTCTCACAGCTCTTATCTCCATCCATCCATCCATTGTGTCAAGCACATTTGTACATAGGTCACCATCATTGTTTTCAAAACATTTTCTTTCTGCTTGAGCCCTTGGTATCAGCTACTTTCAATATTCTTTGCCAACAATTCACGTGCATGACATGTTCTCCATGGTCATTGTACAGCTTTGCATGTCCATGAGGCCATGCTGGCGTCAGACACACCTTAGGCCACTTCTCTGCCATCCAGAGTGCGGTTGTTTTCTGCCATCTCAAAGTCTTCTCATAAAAGATGTTCAAGATCAAGGGATTCCTGGGCAAGAAACGAAAGCAGAGTCGGCCTGTTCTCCAGTGTATTCGAATGAGAACTGGTATAAGATAGAGACAACTCCGTGAGCAGATATTGGAGAAGAACCAAACTGGGTCTGTCAAGAGTCACCCGCTGGTTGGCACACCCACAGCCTTGACTGAGACTCACTAGCACCCTGTCATGCCAGGTTGGGTTTCAGACTTTGCCACCATCTGATCAATCAAACTTGTATTGGAAAACATCTGATTTCTTCCTTGGGTTTTAAGTTTCTGTCTTAGGAGGTTGACAACTAATTAATGGGGGAGGCCTTTGGTGGGTGGTGGGTGGGTAGGTGGGAGACGTCTTTGCTCTGAAGCACTGTGAAGGGGTCTTTTGTAGAGGCTTCACCCAAATGCAATACGTCTTTGAGTTCTTGACTGCTGCTCCCATGAGTGTAGATGGGGGATCCAAGCAACACGAAATGCTTGACCACGCCTGTATTTTCTGTTTATCATGATGGTGTCCGTTGGTCCCATTGTGAGCAGTGTTGTTTTCTTCAGGCGGGAAAACCTACCGAAGGAGAAAGATGAGGCTGTCTGCTCCGGTGAAGATTTGCAGCCTCAGAAACCATATATGGAACCACTCACTATGAGTCGGAGTTGACTCACAGTCATGGGGACATTGAGTTGTGATTCATAAATTCACACTGACAACGCAGCACGCAGTCTTTGATCCCCAATCATCAGCGACTTCAGCACACCAGAGTGTGTCACCTGCACATGAAGTTTGTTAACGAGCCTTCCTCCAATCCGGATGCTGCATTCCTCTTCATAGACTGTACGGTGACCAGATTGTAACATTGGGAAAGCGGGACGCCATTGATAAAACTCATCTCCTGGCGAAATAGCCACGTGGCAGCCGAAAACCGTATAACCTAGCTTGTCGTGCAGTCTTTCCAGACATCGGGACTTTTTAAAAACCCCGCGGGACGTGGGAAAAATTGTTAAAAATTGGGACTGTCTCGCCAAAAGCGGGACGCCTGGTCACCTTATCATAGAGGCCACTTTGGGGGATTATTTGCATACAGATTGGGTACCTGTGGGGAAAGGATGCACACAGATACACACCTTCCCAGTACCCGCTTGTTCTGGTCAAACAACTGCCTCATGGTCCATGCATGCACAGGTTCTGCATGAGCCCAAGGAGGTGTGTAGGAATCCCCATGCTCTGCAATGTCACTCATTAGGATCCAGAGACGATGCTAAGAATCCACGCACTTAGGCACCACCACATTCCTCTCTACAGGGAGGACACAGCCTCCAGTTTCTGGCCGCCCTCCGCTCTTTGCTCTCCGCTAGCCAGTCAAGGCTGGCACTCACGCCTTGGGTGCGCCCTGCCAGGCCAGAGTCACCTTCTCCAAAGCTCCATCTCCCCTCCAGCCTCTCTCTCTCTGGGCATTGCCTTTCAGGGTTTTACAAATGTATGGTCCAACTTCTAGACCGGAAATAATCAGCCACGTGCCTCTTACTCAGCTGAAGAAAGAGAAGCCTGGCCACAATTCTTGAGGACCCAGTGCCTCCCCAACCTGCGGGGCTGTCCCCACCTTAGAGGCTTCCTGGTGGCGTCGTGTTACCAGTTGGATGGCCCCTTGTAAGGTCAGCAGCTCAAAGGGCCAGCTGCTGGAGAGGAAGAAAGGTGGGGCTGCCTCATCCTGTAAAGAGCTACACTCTTGGAAACACCCAGGGCGGTTCTCCCTGTCCTCTGGGGTCACTAGGAGTCAGCATAGACTCCATGGCCGTGCATATACTGCTCTGTTTTTTTTTAATTTAGACATACTAGAGTGAGCACTGGCGGCTTAGTGGGTGACACATGAAACTATGCGCCGCTCCTCGGGAGAAAGAGGAGGCTTTCTGTCCCCGTGAAGAGGAACAGCCGTGGAAATCCACAGGAGCAGCTCTAGCCTGTCCTGTCCTGGAGGGTTGCTATGAGCTGGGACTTTTTTTTTTTTTCAGCAACACTGAGTTGCTCTGATTGACAGGGAACTTTGGCATATAACAGGAGGTGGAGCTGCAGCTTAAGTGGAATCTCCTTTGAAAATAGATTATGATGAAATATCTCAGACACAAAAAGGCATAAAGAATACAAGCATGGAGGATGGGTTTGAAAGGGGGAACCGATTACAAGGATCTACATGTGACCTCCTCCCTGGAGGACGGACAACAGAAAAGTGGGTGAAGGGAGACATCGGACACGGCAAGATATGACAAAATAATAATTTATAAATTATCAAGGGTTCATGAGGGAGGGGGGAGTGGAGAGGGAGGGAGAAAAATGAGGAGCTGATGCCAGGGGCTTAAGTGGAGAGCAAATGTTTTGAGAATGATGAGGGTAATGAATGTACTAATGTGCTTTACACAAATGATGTATGTGTGGATTGTGATAAGAGTTGTATGAGCCCCTAATAAAATTATTTTTAAAAAAGAATACAAACATGAACCCCATGCTTAAGAAAACACACAAGAGTGGAGGAGGATGGGGTGGAAAGGGGGAACTGATTACAAGGATCTACATATAATCTCCTCCCTGGGGGACGGACAACAGAAAAGTGGGTGAAGGGAGACATTGGATAGTGTAAGATGTGACAAAATAACAATAATTTATAAATTATCAAGGGTTCATGAGGGAGGGGAGCAGAGAGGGAGGGGAAAAATGAGGAGCTGATACCAAGGGCTCAAGCAGGAAGCAAATGTTTTGAGAATGATGATGACAGCAAATGTACAAATGTGCTTAACACAATGGATGAATGTATGGATTGTGATAAGAGTTGTACTAGCCCCCAATAAAATGATTTTTAAAAAATAGGTGAGCCTGACACCCCGCCCCTCAACTGAAAGAAAAGAAACCAAACAAACAAAAAAAAAAACCCTACCAAACAGCTCTGGTCCCATGGCCCCAGTTGAACCCCCTCCTGAACTTGGAGCATCATTCTGAGCTGAATCTTGGGGGAGGCGCAGAGGACCGCCGCTCAGTGGGTGTGGGAAAAAGCAGATGCTAACACAGAGAACAGCAGGGCTAGACTCAGAGGAAGACGTCACAGAGGGCAGGCCTTGGGCAAGGCTGGCAAGCTGGGTGTTCTTAGGGGAGGGGAGAGGCAAGTCTGGGGAGAAAGCGAAGCTGCCAGCCTCAGCCTCCGTTGGGACCTGACTCCCATGCTCCCTCTCCATTGTCTTTACTGCATGAATCATAATTAATTGGCAATTTCAACCTGAAGACAGGGCTTCTTTGGGCACAGTGGTTACCCCAACCTCTAATCCCTCAGTTGGGCTGTGAATTGAGGAGTGGTGTAACTGTTTAGTTGATTTCAGTCCCGTTGATTTCATTGATTTCAGGAGGTGGCGAGGGGGTGATGGTGAGTCCACGTGGCTACAACTGAAGGGCTGGAGGGTCAGGTGACTGAGAGGGGTCTCAGAAGCACGCCTGGTGATCTGCTACAAAAATTCCGCCTGCGGATGATGAAGGATGTTGGTACACCGCGCTTCATGTCATGGATGGTCACGATGCACCTGAAAAGGCACTGATTGACAAATGCCTTATATATTGTTCTATGATTTGTTGCTTCACCCAAGGAAGGCCCGGTGTAGCACAATTCTAGACCGACACCTGTGGAGTCACTGGGTGTTGGAATAGAGCCTTCAGACCAGTTTGTTCTAGCTCAGCTTCAGAATCTGCATCTCCACCTGACAGAATCAGAACCGACAGTCTAACCGGATCCTCATCTCTAAGACTCTTTTTCCCACCCTTTGCCTCCCCTCCACACACACACTGCCACTGAATCCACTTTGACTCATGCCAAGGTGATACATCTTTAGGACAGTAGACAGCCTCACCTTTCTCCCAAAGTGCAGCTGTTGGGTTTGAACTGGCAACTGTGCAGTTAGCAGTCTAACACTTACTCAGCAGCATGACCAGGGTTCCTTCTTGTTGCCCCAGATATACCGACTCTTTACGCCTACTGATCTAGAAGAACTTCTAGTCCTGAGAGATGGAGTCAGGCTCTACAGTTTAATAAGATCTATAACCAAATACTGCACAAGACCTCTTTAGCATGTTGAAAAGCAAGGTCACTTTAAAGACATAGAGGTGCGCCTGACCCAAGTCGTGGTATTTTCGGTGGCCTCCTCGGCGTGTGAAACTGGCACACTGAAGAAGGAAGGCCCAAGAAGACTCGATGCCTTTGAATGACGGTGCTGGTGAAGCATATTGGCAGTGCCATAGAGCGCTGAAAGAACGAACGCATCTCCTCGGGAAGCAGTATGGTCAGAGTGCTCCTTAGAGGCAAGGATGGCCAGACTCTGTCTCACCTACTTTGCATAGGTTGTCAGGAGAGACCAGTCCCTGGAGAAGGATGTCATATTTGGTAAAGTACAGGGGCAGCGAAAAAGAGGACGGTCCTAGACAAGCTGGATGGACACAGGGGCTGCAGCCATGGGCTCAACCCTGAGAACAAGTGTGAGGCTGTCTCTGGACCGGGCAGTGCTTCCGGGTGTTCTGAGTGGGACTGGCTTAACTTGATGGCACCCGACAGCGACAACACAACCACACAAACAAAAACAAACCCACTGCCATGGCGTTCACTCTGACTCAGTGAGCCGTCAGGACAGGTCTGCCCCTGTGGGTCTCCAGCATTGTAACTCTCTACTGGAGTAGATAGCCTTGTCATGTCCCCTGGAGCGGCTGTTGGTTATGAACCCCTGACCTTGCAGTTAGCAGCTCAGCTCCTACGCCACTAGGGTTCTTATTAAACTGCATTCTGATTCAGTCTTTCTGGGCTTGAAATGCAAATTCTGAGCAGGAGGTCAAATCTGAATGAACCAGTTGGAAGCTCGGATGGACTGGGCAACTGGGTGTTGAGGGGGTGGGGCTGGTAGTAGCAGTCTGAATGTTGTGTGGTGTTGAGAGATGACCGTTGTGAAGAGAATTGTCATGCTTCGACTGAGTACAGTGACACAACTACCTTCTCCATGGTGGGATGTCGGAGAGACCTTGAACTCTGCTGTCATAGTGATTATGCTCTGGGCTGCTCACCGCAGAGTCAGCGATTCGAAACCGCCAACCACTCCTCGGGAGGAAAAGGAAAAAGACGTCTATCAGGAAGGATGAGAAACTGCTGTCCAGACAGATGCTCAGTGATGGAACCACCAGATGGGCTTCTGGCCATTGCTGTCCCACCAGTGTCATCCCCAATCCTTCAAATGATGAGATAGATGCGCTCTGATTGGGTGGCAAGGACCAACCAGTCTCCTGCAGCAGCAGGACCTGAGCTCTTTCTTAAAACCAGCCTTCAGGGGAGGGTGGAGGGAAGGTGGGGTAGAAAGGGGAGCCCATTACAAGGATCTACATATAACCTTCTCCCTGGGGGACAGACAGCAGAGACCTGGGTGAAGGGAGACGTCAGATGGTATAAGATATGACAAAATAATAATAATTTATAAATTATCAAGGGTTCATGGGGGAGGGGGGAGCAAAGAAGGAGCGAGGGAAAAATGAGAAGCTGATATCAAGGGCTCAAGTAGAAAGCAAATGTTTTGAGAATGGTGAGGACAACAGATGTACAACTGTGTTTGACAACAATGGATGTATGTGTGGATTGTGATAAGAGTTGTAAAGCCCCCAATAAAGTGATTTAATTATTAAAACAAAATAAAACGGAACAAAAAACCAGCCTTCAAAACCCAGGCCTCCACCTGCCCCTATCCGGTCTGGCCAGTCTGTGGATGGCGCTGCTGACTGGGGGCGGGGGTGAGGGTGGGGGTGGGGGTGGGGGGAGCCTAAGGGCAGGGTGAGAAGTGCTACATTCCACAGGCAGAATGTGCCAGGAGGGGGGCTTCTTCTCTGGCTCTAAGAAAACTTGCTCTTGGACTCTGTGTGGACTAGAGAGCCTTCTTTTCTATCAATCCCTTTGGGAGGACAGAAAAAAAAAGAAAGACGAATGACTTGGGCTCTGTGTATCATAAAGAAAACAATATAAAACTTTTCCCGTGTCTGAGCCCGTGTTGTGTGCGTCGGTGCAGATGCGGAGGGGCTGGGCGTGGGGCTGGGGCTGGAGTACTGAGAGCTTCCCGGCCCCAAGGGGCCCGGAATGGTCCTGCTTCACTGCAAACTGAAAAGTCCACAGTCTGAGCGATGTGGGAGCAAGACCTGACCCTTTCCTTCTGCAGCCCAGGCAAAGCTTCTGAGACTGGGCGTTCAAGACCCCATGTAGGGTCGCATCACTGAATGTGGGCGCTAGGAACATCTTGGCCGCGTTCAAAAGATTTCTGAATGTGCGCAATGATCCCAAATTAATTTATCATCAAGCACATTCGAGAGGTTTCTGGCCGGGAGGGGGTGTTAATGTTTAAGAAGTGCCCCCCCCCTCCCCCACCTAAAGAATACTATGGGTCCATTCTTCTGTGTCACCTGGGGTCCCTGGGAGTGGAAGAGGCGCCGGGGCGCACAGTTGTAGTCTTGTGGGAAATGCCCTGGATGTGGGCTGTGGTGGGAGAAGACAGGGTTTCGAACTCTGGCCCAGTAAGCCGCCCTTCACCCAGCAAGCACTTGTTGAGAGTGAGTGTCAGGGGAAGCCAGCCCCTAACACATCATTACGGGTCCGGTAGGCGCAATTGTACAGCGATAATAAGTAAAGATCATAGTAAAGTTATAGAGAGCATGAGAAATATTGAAATAAATGGAGTCAGACACAATTCATGGTAGCGTGCTTACCTCAGCTCCACTTGGTGGTCCACATGGAGGGAGAGAATCTTTAATGCTGACCAAGGCTTTTATATTCTCTGGGGACATGCAAGCCTCCTAACTACAGGTGAAGACATACGTCACAGGAAGGGGTTGTGCTATAATAGGAAGAGGAGGGGTTGGGGGTATACATGTGACAAGATGGGTGGATCCTAGAGTCAGGATGGCAGCTTAACTTTGACCTGTTCTCTGGATCTCCATAGGAACCATTATCAGTAAGGTGTGAACCCCACCTACAGGAACCAAATAGATGACTGCAGGCCTGTCCATTGTCCTTAAGAGCAAGGAGTGGGGCCACTGCAGTCTGGTAACTGATCGCCCTCAGGGAGGATGCCTGCGAGCATCTGACCTCCCCGACAAGGGACGCCCTGAGAGGGTACTTCAAGACAAAGATGGATGAGACAGTGTCCCTTCCTATTTCTTTCCTTTCTTGTTTTCATCACTGAGATTCTTGTGTTTATGAAACATCAGACCATCAGGAGACATGCCCAGAGCAGCTGTTGAGGCCCATGTTCACCACCACCCAGCTTAAAAAAAAAGAAAAACGTGAGTCCTGGGCCCACCCCAGTGTATCACCAGGCTCCTTGCTCCTCCTGCTTGGGTGTGGCCTTCATCTCTCCTCCCTGCATGCTCTTCTGTGTGTTCCATAAAGGTGGCCGCTCAAGGACACAGAGCGACAGGCATTTAAAAAATGATGTGAGTCATACAATAGGTTTATTTTATCAACATGCTCTTCACTCAGAGTATTTGTTTTCAGATGGATTTAGGTCAGCAGTTCTCCACCTTCCTTGTGCCATGCATGACCCTTTCACACAGTCCCTCATGTGAGGGTGACTCCCCAACCATAACATTATTTTTGTTGCGACTCCATCACTGTCATTTTGCTACTGTCATGAATCGGGTGACCCTATGAATGGGTTGTTTCATCCCCAACGGGGTCTCGACCCACAGGTTGAGAACCTCAGATCTAAGTCATCCCAGCATCAACTGCGACTCATAGCAAAGTAGAACAAATGACCCTTTGGGGTTTCTGAGGCTGTAAATCTTTCTGGGAGCAGAGAACCTCACCTTTCTCCCTGGAAGCAGCTAGCAGTTTCCAACTGCTGACGTTGCGGTGCTGCGAGCACCCCAGTGGTAATCCACGGCGCCACCGGGGCTCCCCATCTGGAAGGCACCGAGCTCAAGTTGCTTGCCGTCTTTACATGCACGTCGACTTTGTACTGAAGTCTAACACTGATGCACAAATGCACAAAGCGCTCACTGTACAGCTACGGGCCTTTCACAAAGTGAACACATAAAGAAGTGAGACACTGCCGGGGCCCCAGAGCCCTCCGTAACCCCTTTAATCGCTGCTTCCAAAGGCTGTTGCTATCCTCAGCTATCACATACACGGCTCTGGAACTTTCTCTGAATGCCCACGTGCCACCCGGACCTTTGTGTGTGTGTCTGGTGTCCTTCTCGAAATGTTCTGTGACATTCGCTCACGTTGTGCAAGGCGCAGTGGTTCCACTTTTTAACTTTTTAAACTTCTCATGGTGAATTCAGTGACAGAGGTCAATCGTTTACATTGCTGTCCATTGTAGGGAATATGCTAAAATGCCTTCATCCAGTCGACTGTGCACGGGCATCTGGGTCGTTTCCAGCTTGGGACTATTATGATCCCTGCTGTTATGAATGTTATTTTATGTGTCTTTGGTACACATATTCCTATTGGAATTCCTGGGAGTGGAACTACTGGCCACACTGTATACCTATAGTCAACGTTTACAGAAACTTCCAAAGTGGTTTTCCAAAGTGGCTTATACATTTTGCACCCCCACCAGCTGAGTATGAGCATCGCTTTGATCCACATCTTGGCCAATGCTTGATGTCGTCTTTTCATTTAGCCATCCTAGTAAGATGAGGGGCACTGGTGGCTGAGTGGTTAGGAGCTGGGCTGCTGATCCCAGGGCCCACAGTTCGAAACCACCAGCTGCTCCTCGAGAGAAAGACTAGGCTTTCTACTCCTGTAAAGAGTTAGTTTCAGAAACTCACAGCGGGGAACAGTTCTACCCTGACCTATGCTGGGAGCTGGCATCGATTTGATGGGAGTGAATTGGGTTATTTATTTTAATGGTTATTTTTTTATTTAGAAAAAAATTTAGGTTTTTTTTGCATAGGGACGGACTCTCTCTTTTTACAGTTAACTTTATACTATGCTAAGTACGTTATCACATTTTCTCATTTCATCGTCATGCCAACTTCCTAGAGAAGGTATTCCCATCAATCCAGTTTTCAGATGAAAAAATACAAAACAAAAACCGAACTTGAACAGTTGAGGAACTTTCTCAAGGTCACCTAGAGTCGAGCAGGCTACCGGGCGGCTTCACTGACCTCAGCTGCCCTTATCTGGAACCCAGTCTTGTAAGGTGGGAGTCTCATGATGACCAGTGGAGGGACCTTGAGACAAACACATTCATGGGATCAGACTTGGCCGCAAGGCAGAATTCAATCACCCCCCCACCCCCACCCCTGGACTCTCCAGGTGGACTGGGAAGAGTCACAGAGGAGAACTAGCTTAAACTGGATCTTTGGATGGCCCGCTTAAAGTCATAACACCATCTCAGACTGTCTTTGGGAGGCCCTGGTGTGCTTGCATCCCGTGCCGCAGTCAGCTGCAATCTACCCAACTAGCAGTCACCCTAACAACCACACACCTCTCACTCCTGCTGCTGGGTGAAGGTCTGTTGACAGAATCAGTGAAGGTTTGGGAACCAGAAGGGGCCCTAGTGGTAGAATGGGTAAGCACCTGACCACTAACTGAGAGGTCAGCGGTTCAAACCTACTTGCTGCTTCTCGGGCAATCACTGTGCTTTTGTAGAGACTTATAGCATTCAAAATACCAGGGGCAGTTCTACCCTGTCCTGTAGGGTTGCTACAACCCCACAGCAATGGGTCTGGATTTGGGGTTCTGGAAAGGGTTGGGAGGTCCCTAGGCTAGATGGTGCGATTGGCTACCAGCTTGAAGAAAGTCAGTTCAAATACTCCCAGCAGAGCCACAGAAGCAAGATCTGACTATGTTTCCATGAAGATTACAGACAAGAAAGCGCTGTCAAACAGTTCTAGCCTGTAACACACGAAGGTCCTCATGATGTGGAAGGGACCCCTGGGCAACGCGTTTGTTACGCTTTGTAGAGAATGAAAATAATGCGAGGCGCGCATGTCCTAGAGGGGGGCTGGGGCGGGAGGGGGCACAGGGAATGGTCTCTAGTGGGTCCGGGGAGGGTGGGCGCAGAGGGCCAGGCCCACCCCCCCCACCCCCCGGAGAATCCCTCTCCCCTCCAGCCCACTCTGTTACAGAGCGGTTGTAATAACAACTGCTTCCTGTCGTTATAGCTACACCCCAAGTCCACTGCCATCGAGGCGGGGTCCCGAGACCATAGCTCTACACAGGCGCAGAAAGCCTCGTCTTTCTCCCGCGGAGGGGCTGGTGATTTCGAACTGCTGGCCCTGGGGGTCGGGTCGCAGCCCCGCGGGAGACCGCTGCACCACACCAGCAGTTAGGCTCCAGCCCGTTGTTGCAGCCAGGGTGCCCCTCCATCTCGCCGAGGAAATAACATCGCATCACGGGGGCACCTGGGTCCCGCCCAGCAGCCTCCCCCACCCCCTCTCCCCGCCGCGCCGTCTTCACGCCGGTCCCCGGGGACGGGCCGCGGAGGCGTGTTTGTTTGGAAACCAGCTGGCCTGGGTCCGGCGCTCGAGGGATGAGCGGGGGCGGGGCTTTAGGGGGCGGGGCTTTAGGGGCGGGGCGATGAGGAAGGGGCGGGGTCAGGGGCGGGAAGAATTCGCTGCCCGGCCTCCGGGGCCTGGGACTCCAGCGTCTCCCTGCCCTCCTCCCTCCTCCATCGCGAGCGTCCCCGGGGTCGGCCGGGGGCCTGGGAGGCGAAGCCCGACCGGCTCGCGGGGGCCGGGCCGCTCGCATCCCGGTGGGCGGGGCCTGGAAGAAACCCCGGAGGTGGGGGTTCGCCCGGCCAGGTGCAGCCAGCGCTGGCTCAACAGCGGCACCTGCGGGCCGGGGCCCGCCCTGCGGGGCGGAGCTCGCCCGCGGCCCAGGGGACCCCGCGGGGCCGTCCTCGCGGCCTTGGCTGGCCCGGCCCTCCCCAGCTGTCAGGACAGAAAATGTCGGGGGGGCCAAGAATGTCCCGAGTCGGCGGGCCCCTGCCCGTCCGGCCGCCACCTGTGCTCCTAATTCTATCTCGTTCACGCAGGACGCTGACCGAGGGCTGGCCCCCAGCCAGCCCAGGGCAGCTCTGGGAAAAAGACCAGGCTAAACTTCAAGGCCCCTAACTTTAGATCGCTGGCTCCTGGCTTTGGGCAGGGCTTTCCTCTCTCTCTTTTATAAAGTTTTTAATTTGGAAATAATTTCAAGCTTATAGATGAATTGGAAGAATCACTGACGAACCCCCATATACCCCTGACCCACATCCACTAGTTGTTATAACATCTCACTCCATGCAAGCCGTCTCTCTCCGCATGTGTATTTATGTTTTCCGAACAGTTTGAGAGCAATGGGCGCTGGTGGCACAGTGGTTAAAAGTTTGCTGCCTAACCAAAAATGTTGGCAGTTCTAATCCACCGGCTGCATCTCAGGACAGATGTGGCAGTCTGCTTCCCTTGGGGAAGTCCCTAGGGGACAAGCCTGTTCTGTCCGGTAGGGTCACTGGGAGCAAGAGGGATTTGATGGCGGCAGTTTGGTATGAGGGGACAGGAGCCAGACCAAGATCAGATTTGGCATTTGAAAAAAAAAATATCATTTTATTAGGGGCTCATACAACTCTTATCACAATCCATACATACATCAATTGTATAAAACGCATTTGTACATTCATTGCCCTCATCATTCTCAAAACATTTGCTCTCCACTTAAGCCCCTTGCATCAGCTCCTCATTTTTCCCCTCCCTCCCCGCTCACCCCTCCCCCATGAACCCTTGATAATTTATAAATTATTATTTTGTCATATCTTGCCCTGTCTGACGTCTCCCTTCACCCACTTTTCTGTTGTCCATCCCCCAGAGAGGAGGGTATATATAGATCCTTATAATTGGTTCCCCCTTTACACCCCACTCTCCCCCCACCTTCCCAGTATCATCACTTTCACCACTGGTCCTGAAGAGATCATCTGTCCTGGATTCCCTGTATTTCCAGTTCCTATCTGTACCAGTGTTTATTCTCTGGTCTAGCCAGATTTGTAAGGTAGAATTGGGATCATAATAGTGGGGGTGGGGTGGGGAAGAAGCATTTAGGAACTAGAGGAATGTTGTATGTTTCATCGTTGCTACACTGCATCCTGACTAGCTCATCTCCTCTCCGTGACTCTTCCGTAAGGGGATGTCTAATTGCCTACAGATGGGCTTTGGGTCTCTACTCTGCACTCCCCCTCATTCACAATGATATGATTTTTTGTTCTTTGATGCCTGATACCTGATCCTTTGGACACCTCGTGATCTCACAGGCTGGTGTACTTCTTCCATGTGGGCTTTGTTGCTTCTGAGCTAGATGTTGGCTTGTTTCCCTTCAAGCCTTTAAGACCCCAGATGCTATATCTTTTGATAGCCGGGCACCATCAGCTTTCTTCACCACATTTGCTTATGCACCTGCTTTGTCTTCAGCGATTGTGTCTGGAAGGTGAGCATCATGGAATGCCAGTTTAATAGAACAATGTATTCTTTTTATCAATCATTTTATTGGGGGCTCGTCCAATTCTTACCACAATCCATACATACATCCATTGGGTCAAGCACATATGTACATTGTTGTGAGACCAAAGTATTCTTGCATTGAGGGAGTACTTGAGTGGAGGCCCAATGTCCATCTGCTACCTTAATAGTAAACCTATATGTATATGCACATAGATCTATTTCCCCATTGTCTTATATACATATATTTACATATGTACATGCCTTTATTTAGACCTCTATAAATGCCCTTTACTCCTAACTCTTTCCTCTATTTCCTTTGATTTTCCTCTTGTCCCACTATCATGTTCAGCCTTCATTCGGGTTTCAGTCATTCCTCTCGGTTACATTACCCTTGGTCACACCCTACCAGACCTCCAACACCCTCCTCACCATCAATTTGGAGCATTTGTTGTTCCCTTGTCCCTGGGTTTGTTAACACCACTTCCATGTCCCCCGGGGCTGTCAACCCTGTTGTTTTCTCCTCCAGATTGTTCATCCAGCCTGTGTTGGACAGGGTTCTCTAGAGACAAACCAGATTGCTAGTAATTATATATAAATATATTTATAAAGATAGATATATAAGAAATGAACCGTTAAATTATATACAGATAGATAATACAAGAAATTAACAGTTAAATTATAAAGCAGTGAGACACTATCAGTTCTTTAAGGCTTGATAGCCACCAGTTGCCAGTCCCCTTCTGTAGAGAGAGCTGGGCTTTATATACCCAGGCAGCAAACAGCAAGACAGGTCACCAACTGTCGGTCCCCAGCTCCAGAGACGAACATTCCAATCAAGTGGGATTAAAGGGACCTCAATTTACAGTGACACAGTCCACAGGCTAGGCATCCCACAGGTAGTGTACCCCTTTAAATTGAGGCACAGAACAAGCAAGGCAGCCGTACGCAGGTCTGATGATTAAAGAATGAGAGACAAGCAAGGCCAAGCTCACTGAGCCATTTATCCCTCTGCCCTTCAATTAATCCTACTTGTGTTTATCAGCCAGGCTGGCACAATAAACTATCTCAATCCACCCCTTGCCAGCCTGGCACCTGTACACAATTCTTTACCCATACATACTTATATAATTTCCAGATATTAATGAAATCACACTTATACTTATCATCAATCATCTATCATACATATAAATGAAAACACACTGAGTCAAATTATATCTGATATAACATACTTGAACAAAGGAAATATACGCAATAATCACATACAATGAAAATACATTGACAATTATAAGCCTCGCTTTTGCAATTGATCCCGTGGTCATAATTGATAGGTAGAACTACCTTCTACTGCTACACATTCTGTATTACCTTTGCCCTCAGCACGCACCTCAGCTGGCTGTGGTTTTTGGCCTGGCAGGGTGACCCAGACCTTCATTCCTGAGGGGTCTGGGTCATTATAAGTCCTGCCAGGATTGGGTTGCTGTAACTTACCATTTACTTTAATCACAGGGCATGGTAGCACTAAGAGTCGGCCTATGGGATCTCCTGGATTCCAGACATATTCTTCTTTACCTCCATTATGTAGCACCAGTCCAATTTCTCCTTGGTAATCAGGATCAATCACCCCACTTAGTACAGTGACACTCGTCCTGACCTGTTGATCCAAAGGCATGAGAAGTCCAAAGTGCCCAGGGGGCATTCTTAGCTGCCAGTTCAGTGGAATCCGTGCTGTGTTTCCAGGTGGGAGAGTTCCTTTCTTCGGGACCAGGACCTCCAGGCCTGAGGAACACAGGGTTGCTGGGACAGGAAGCAAAAATGCTGCAAGGGGATCACTAGGAGTAACAGTGAGTGGTGCCACTCCAGCTTCCACCCCTTGGTTCCTGGACCCATGAATTCTGGCTATTGGAGACACAGCACCATATGTTGCCCGCTGGTTTAGAGCGTATACAGCTTCCTGGAGAACATGGCCCCAGCCCCGCAAGTTGTTGCCACCTAGTTGGCGCCGTAATTGTGTCTTTAGGAGCCCATTCCATCGTTCTATCAAGCCGGCAGCTTCAGGATGATGAGGAACATGATACGACCAGTAGATTCCATGGGAATGGGCCCGTTGCCGCACTGTATTTGCTGTAAAGTGAGTTCCTTGATCTGAAGCAATGCTGTGTGGGATGCCATGCCGGTGCATGAGGCATTCTGTAAGTCCACGAACAGTAGTTCTGGCAGAAGCATCACGTGCAGGGAAGGCAAATCCATATCCAGAATAGGCGTCTATTCCAGTAAGAACACAACGCTGTCCCCTCCATGATGGAAGTGGTCCTATGTAATCAACCTGCCACCAAGTTGCTGGTTGATCTCCCCGAGGAATTGTCCCATATCTTGGACTTAATGTTGGTTTCTGTTGCTGGCAAATGGGACACTCAGCAGTGGCAGTGGCCAAGTCAGTCTTGGTGAGTGGAAGTCCATGTTGCTGTGCCCATGCATAAACTCCATCCCTGCCGCCATGTCCACTTTGTTCATGTGCCCATTGGGCCATAACAGGGGTGGCAGAGGAAAGAGGAGGACCAGGCTCTACAGCGCGTGTCATCTTATCCACTTGATTATTAAAGTCTCCTCTTCAGAGGTAATCCTTTGGTGAGCGTTCACGTGAGATACAATTAACTTTACTTTCTTGGCCCATTCAGAGAGGTCTATCCATATACCTCTTCCCCACACCTCCGTGTCACCAATTTTCCAATCATGGTCCTTCCAATTCCCTGACCATCCAGCCAAGCCATTAGCCACAGCCCATGAATCAGTATACAGTCTCACATGTGGCCATTTTTCCTTATATGCAAACTGAACGGCCAGGTGCACTGCTCAAAGTTCTGCCCTTTGGGAAGATTTCCCTTCACCACTGTCCTGTAGGAAGATCCCAGAAAGGGGCTGTAGTGCTGCTGCTGTCCACTTACGAGTGGCACCTGCATATCGTGCAGAGCCATCCGTAAACCAAGCATGACTTTTTTGGTCTTCACTTAAAGCATGGTAAGGAACTCCCCAGGAGGCCATAGGTGCAGACTGGGAGAAAGGAGGCAACGTGACAGGAGTGGAGACTGTGGGCATTTGGGCCACTTCTTCATGCAGCTTACTTGTTCCTTCAGGTCCTGCTTTGGCCCGATCTCAGATATACCACTTTCATTTAACAATGGAGTGTTGCTGCACACGTCCAACTTTATGATTATGTGGGTCAGACAATACCCAGTTCATGATAGGTAGTTCAGACCTCATGGTGACTTGGTGGCCCATGGTGAGGCATTCAGTCTCCACCAAGGCCCAGTAACAGGCCAACAGCTGTTTTTCAAAGGGAGAGTAGTTGTTTGCAGAGGATGGTAAGACTTTATTCCAAAATCCCAATGGTCTACGCTGTGATTCACCAATAGGGGTCTGCCAAAGACTCCACACTGCATCTTTATCTACAACTGACACCTCTAGCCCTTCAATTAATCCTACTTGTGTTTATCGGCCAGGCTGGCACAATAAACTATCGCACAGCCTATCTTATTTAGACAGACCTGCGGAGATAATAACATGCACAAAAACAAGACAGAGCAAAACCAAGCAACAAAAGAAAACAAAGCAAAATAACAAGCCAATGACAAACAAAACAAAACACAACAAGAAAGAAAAGCTTGTCGTTAGTTCAAGGACTGTTTGTTGGCCGTTAGGAGTATTTTCCAGTCCAGTCTGTTGGGGTGCCAAACCCTGGCCCCAAGGTCTATTTTTGGTATTCCCTGGGGACTTCGTTGCTCTGTTCCCCTTGCTGTTCTGTTCAGACATGGCATTTTGTTTTCACATTTCTGTACGCTGGAACAAGGCCTCATCCTTTATGACACCCCCCACTCCCACCCCACCTCCCCGAATAACAGTTGTTAGTTACTGGTTCCGACTTAGTATGGTCATCGGTACAACGGAGCTAACCAAAGCCCCGTCAGGACCACCTTCAGGGTCCTTACTATGTCTGCGTCCATTGTTTTGGCTGCTGGGTCAGTTCGTCTCTGGGACAGCCTCCTTGCAGTGGGCCAACCGACCCTCCACTTTACGAGCTTAGCTGTACTTTTCTGGAGATCTTTCTCTTCTGATGATGTCACCAACGGAAGCTCTTGAAAGTCTCTCCATAGTGACTTCTTAGGAACACCCTCATCGTCTTTCCCAAGACTAGCTTGCTTGTTCTTCTGGGAGTCCATGTCTATTCACAGCTTTCATGGACACCATAGTTCAAACGCCTGCCCCTTCCCAACACACACACACACACGCACGCACACACACACACACACCCTCTTCATCAAGTGCTCTTCATTTTGGACTTCTTTGGGATTTATTTTTGGTTAGCGTCGGGCTCTCCATCCCTGGTGAGGCTATTCCACGAGCAATATTACGAACGGCACCAGGTCCATGGAACCCTGAACCTCTGAGGGCTCACCCCTGACTTGTCTACCAGAACTCTACTAGGATTTAAAAGACTGGTTAGAAGTGCAGCGCTAACTGCTTTTTTCTGAAGGCCAGCGCAGGGTCGTGCTCCTCTGCTTCTGTCCTTAGCCCCTTCCTGCCACCAGACTTGCCCTTGAAACTCAGCTGTGCTTTGAAAGGCTTGTTTTTGAGAGCCGCTAGAGTCTGTTTGGCTAACTCAGTCCTCTTCTTAGTCGTCACCCACCTAACTCATCTCCTGCCAGGGGCTGGGCTAACCCACCCTTCACCCTGGAACCTCCGAAAGCCTGTGCCCCAGTCTCAGTTCATCTCCTGCTGTGCCGTCCCTCATTCCTTCAGCCCGTTGGTCAACCAGCGCCAAAGGCGACCTGGGCTGCAGGCTGCTTTGGGGCTGAAGCCTGTCCTTGGGAGGTGATTTCTATTAGAAGCCACCATCAGCTCTGGTCTTTCTTGTGCACCCCAGGGGCACCCCAGCTTCGGATGGGCTTCTTACTGTGCCCCGAGTAGGAGAACGGAGCCTTCTCTCTCTTCTCCAACAGCCTGGGGTTGTGGTGGGGTGGTGTTAGAGCGCCTCCTTCCTGCCTGGGTGCCAGGTGCTCCCGTGACTCCATGGATCCCAAACGGAAGGGCTGACCAGTCTCCACCTCTGTCTACTGCCTCCTTCCTTCTCTACTCCCTCCGCTTTGCTCCAGATACCTCCCTTCTCCCCTGACATCAAAGCCATGTGTGTTTCAGAAAGATCGCTCTCTTCTCGATCCTCCACTTCCCAACTGAGGCCATTCAACGAGGTAAACATCTTCCCTAACCGGCCTTCACGTCATGTCATCCTCCCTTTGCTGATAGGTCCAGCTGCCCGTGGTGTCCCTCCTGCCTGACTTGCCCCGTCAGCCACCGGCCTCCGGTGTCATCTTCGTAGGCCAACAGGTTTCTGAAGACCTCAGGTCCTTCCAGACCACTCCCACTCGCCCTCCGCTCCCTCCCTCGCCCCTTGCTTTAGTCATACCAAACCTGCAGGGTTTCTCCCTCCAAGGCATTGCCACCGGGCCTTTGTCAGTCTCCTTCCTGTCTCTGTTCAGTCCCTTACATACTCAAAGGTCCACATCCAGTGAAGCCTTCCCGCACCTCTTCAGGCAGTTCTGCCCCTCACCTGCCCCCACTGAATCCCTTCCCACGGGGCGACAAGCCCACTGCGAGCCCTGCCTCAACTTCTAGACTATCTCTGCCCAACAGAACTGGCTGCGATCACTGAAATGTTCTCTCTGTGCTGTCCAACATGGCGGCTGGTGCGTGCTTGAAATAGGGTCTATGTGACTGGCAGATGGAATGTTGAATTTTTTTTTTATGGAATGTTGAACTTCATTGCATTCCAATGAGTTGAAATTGCAATAGAAATAGCCACACGTGGCTAATAGCTATCATGTCAACCCATGCAAGTGTAGGCCATGTCCTCAGTGTCTTGGCCTCCAGAAACCCCTGCCCCAAGGACCCCAAGTCAGCTTCCATGGCCTGCACCTGCTCCATCCCAGGTCTACTGCCCTAAGGGCAGACAACAGAGTGACACCCTCCTAAACCTTTGGGTGGCCAAATGTGCTCTTTGTGAAGGTGTGGGTGGGACCTGGCTGGGTGGGCTTAGTGCAAGACTGAGCTGGGGGTGAGCAAAGAAGAACAGCCCTAGAACTTTCCATGAAACCCTGGCTTCCAGGCCCATAGGGAGGCAGAATTCCCCAGGTTTGAGGCTGGGTGATCTTTGTTGGTTTGCATTTGAGCCTTTTTAATACCTACATAGACTGGCCTTTTTCAATACCCAGATAGAATGGGCCTCACTGGACTAGGTGCTCTGGGTCCTCACCTGTCAGGGTAGGTCTGGGGTCAGTGTTCCTTCTCCGTGGCCCCTGTGTCTACAGAACCTCCACCCACTCACTCTCACCGCTCTAGGCTGTGAACTCTGGCCAAAATCTGGGTCTAATTCTTCTCTGTTTGTCCCCCAGTGCCCACCCAGCGTCTGGTATGCAGTTGGCCTGCATACCTCTCTTTGGGCAATGAGTCATGAGGTTCTCCTGCTTGCCTCAGGCCACATGGCCTTGTCTTCATCTTGGAAGCCGTCACTCTGGCTATCTGTCCAGGAGGTAGACCTTTGGAATCTGGCTGCCTCGGGTATATGGGGAAATGGTAGGGGAAGCTGGGCCCAGAGACCTGGGTCCTTGTCTCTGCTCTGCCATTGCCTTGACAAGTGAGTTAAGTTCTCTGAGCCCCAGTCTCCTCCTCTGCACAAAAATGGGCTGAATTCACCAACTTCAATGCACTGCTATGAGGATTGTTCTAAATGAGCGCATTTCATGGACACAGAGCTTCACGTGCAGGAGGAGGTGGCCCATAATTGTTCTTCAGTCAGCATGCATTAAACACTTACTGTATGCCAAGGACAAGGTTTTGTTTCCAACTATAGTAAGTCCCTGGCCCCAAGGATATGTCCATCTTCTCCTTTTAGCTCTCAGTTGCTATGTCTTCCATCCCACTGGGCCCCTGGTTGTATTAGACCTCATCTGCCCTAGTTTGGGAGAACAGATGGTCATTGAAAGACAGGAAGGAAGTCAGAAGAGAAAAACTTGCTCTTGTACATAAAGTAGCTAAAGCAATTGGAATTCAGTCAGATGCTGCAGTGGAAGGGCCGGATGGAGGTTTGGAAGGGCGGTGTGCGGAGACAAAGTAGAGTGAAACGAAGCACAAAGGCCTGGAGTTGGAAAGCACAGAGAGACGCGCACCCTCCACATTTCTCAAGCAGAGAGAACCCAAGGGAAAAAATCCAAACGTCGAGTTGTAACGTGCAGGATTCTTGGAGGAAATATTGCACAATGGAGAAAGACTCAAAGGAAGATGGAAGGGATACACAGAATCAGTGTCCTAAAAAGAATTGGGATGAAATTCCGGCTGAGCAGCCATATGGCCGGCCCCACTATGAGACATGGCGTCCCTCACTGACTCATAGCCCTACAGGGGACAACACTGGAGACACAGTGTGGGAATTGCGGACTCACACCTGATCTGACCGGGCCACACCGAGGCCAAACCCTAAGGGTGTGCCCAGAGCAGCAAGGGGAGCAGAGCAAAGAAGTCCCGAGGGAATACCAAAAATAGACTTTGGGGCCAGGGCTTGGCACCCCATCAGACTCAACCAGAAAACACTCCTAAAGGCCAACAGTCCTTGAACTAACTATAGGCTTTTTTTTTGTCCTTGGTTTGTTGTTATTTTCTTTTGTTGCTTTGCTCTGCTGGGTCTTGTTGTCCGTGCATATGCTTATCTCTGCAGTTCTATCTAGATAAGCTCAGCGGGATAAACAGCCTGGAGGAGAAAGCCCAGGAAGAAGTCCCAGCTGTGCTCAAGGCGTTTGGGAAAGCAAGGCTCCAGGAAAAGATGTCTCAACAAACCGAGGTCATCCTTGACCTAGAAGCACTCACTCATCCATGCCACAATATTCTGAAGACAGCTCCCTGGCCAACTGAATGGGAGCGAGCCATCTCTGTGCCCATTTCCCAGAAAAGGGATCCAACAGAGTTCAGGAAGGTCACAATCCACAATCCAAGCTCCTGGAAGTACCGGTCAGGAAACCAAATGAATTCTGCAGGGATGTGGCTTTGAGGACTCAGCGCTAGCTGGCCCCTGCGTGCTGTCTTCAGTTGCCTCCTTTGCACGTGGAAGTGGAACAATAAACCAAGGAAATCCAGAAAAGAAGAGCGGGTGCATGTGAACTGTCAGAGAAGAGCAGTTGTTTCATGAACGCTCAACGCGCTTGTCTTGGGAAAAGTACAGCCAGATGCTTCTTAGAAGGGAGGCTGGGGAAACGTGGTCCCCTGAAGTTTGTACATGTGCACAGGAGACGCTGGAGCAGTTTGACCACAAAACCTACACCAAGCCCCTCGCCATCAGGCCAGTCCCCACTCACGAGGACGCCAGGGGACAGGTGGGTCCCTGAGACGCAGTCACAGAGAAGCAGGCTGCACACCTTTGCTTGGTTGGTGAGCTGGCGCCACCCTCTTCTCGGCCACAGTGGAGGGTTTCCTGGCAGCTCCGCCCGGCTCCTTCCGTGAGCCCACAGCAGCCTGGGAATGGGAATGAGGTGGGCCGAGCCCATGATGACACAGCAGCAGCCATCGCTTGGGCACCCGCAGGGAAGACGAGTCATCGGCGAGTCCAGCTTGTTAGGAGCCCGTGTGGAGGTCCAGGGAGGAGCGGTAAAGGCTGAGTCTGGGCCCAGCGGTCAGGATGCAAACATCCATCGTGTGAATTGGGGGCAATGCTAGACCCATTTTAGGAGCCCGGGTGGAGTGGTGGTGACGCGTTGGGCTGCGGGCAGCATGGTCAGCAGTTCGAAACCAGCATTTCCTTGGGAGAGAGGCTGGGGTTTGTGCGCCCCGTGCACAGTGACAGTCTCGGAAGCTCTCAAGGGGGTTACTGTGAGTAGCACAGATGTGATGGAAGTGAGCGAGAGCGACACCGTTTCACTCGAGAGGCCCCGGACGCCACTAGCGAAGTCACCTGAGTTCCAGGTTGCAAAGTGGCAGAGCGAGGACTCGCACACGACGGCCCACTTGCCTTTCCAGCTCAGAAACCGGGCTTTTGTCTGGCTGATCTGAGAGGCTACAAACGACAGCCACCCACTGATCAGTTCGCCTGTCTGAGTGCTGCAAACCAGCCCGTCCAGCAGAGGCACGCTGGCCTTTGAGGGCTCTGTTCCTGTCGCTGACGTCGTCGTTAGGCACTGTCAAGTGGACACTGACTCATGGTGACCCACGGACCACACAAGCACACACACTCTGGTCCTGTGTCACCCTCGCAACTACTGCTATGTTTGCGCCCTTTGCTGTCACCGCGGCGTCCATCCCTTTCCTAGAGGACCTTCCTGTTTTCCAAACTGCCCTTCTACTTTACCGAGCATGCCGCCCTTCTCCGGGGACTGAGGACATGTACACAGGACACGATACACACTCTCACCAGCCTCCCTTCTAAGGAGCTTCCTAGCCAGGCTTCCGTCAAGACAGGTCTGCTTGCTCTCTTGGCAGTCCGTGGCACACTCAGGATTCTGCGACGCCACAGCTGAAAGGTGCCAAGTCTTCTTTGGCCCAGCTCTGTTGTGTCAATGAGGTGATTACAGGCATCCTGGCTTGACTCAGGAGCACGTTAGTCCTCAAAATGACATCTTCGCTTTGTAACGCTCGAAAGCAGGGATCCTCAAACTACCGCCCATGGGCCACATGCAGCCCGCGGAGGATATTTATCTGGCCTGCCGGGTGTTTTGCCCCATTTTTTTTTACTTCAAAATAAGATACATGCAGTGTGCATAGGAATTTGTTCATAGTTGTTTTAAAAAACTATAGTCCGGGGGCAAAAATGGAAAATGAGCTGATTCCAGGAATCCAAGTGGAAAACGAATTTTGAGAATGACGAGGGCAACGAATTCATAAATGTGCTTTACTCAATTGATATATGTATGGATTGTGATAAGAGTTGTATGAGCCCCAATAAAATGATTTATTAAAAAGAAAACAACTATAGTCCGACCCTCCAACGGGTCTGAGGGACAGTGAACTGCCCCCTGTTTAAAACGTTCGAGGACCCCCGCTCTAAAGAGTTCTTTTGCAGCACTTTACCCCATGCAAGCACTCCATTTGATGCCTTGGCGTCCATGGGCTTGGCTTGTGGGTCCAAGTAAGATGAAATCCTTGACCAATCCAGTCGTCTCCGTGCTGTTGACCGTGATGCTGTTCACGGGTCCAGTTGCGAGGGGTTTTGTTTTCTGATGTCGAGGCATCATCCATTCCGAAGGCTGTGAGCATCATCCTCCTTAAGGGCTTCCAGGCCCTTTCAGTTCAGCAAGCACGGCGGTGTCATCTGCAGAACCCAGGTCATGAATGAGCCTTCTCCAACCCTGAGAGGCGTGACTGAGACAGACAGACAGCTCTCTGGAGGCCAGCTCCCCGTTCTCTCTGCCTTCACCTTCCTGCTTGATGGCCACCCAGAGGGGAGCTGGCCTCCTGCCATGCTTTCACCAACATTGGATCCACGTGACTTTTTACACACAAGCGCCCTTCCTGCATTCTGCATCATCATATCTGGCGGCTTGAGTCTGAAGAGGGACTTTTGGATTATTGGACGTACGGACTTGAGTTGCACTAGGCTGGGATGTTTTCTGGATGGCTACTTGTTTCTTGATATAAAGCGCTCGCTCATGCATGAGTGTCACTGGCTTGGTTTCGCGAGGCAACCCGCCTCACAAGCCTCCAGGTGGAGTCAGTGTGGTGAAAGGAGCTGAGCCCACGCAGCATGCCCTCGTTCCATCAAAGGACTGCCCTGAGGTTGATGATGTACAGATCCTGCGTTGCACGCATAACGGAGTGCTCTGGAATTCCCATTCACAACATGGTCCATAATCTGTTATGTTGCTTCTGCTTAGTCAGTACCACACAGGGAAACATCTTTCCGGTGTTTGCTGCTTTCAGCCAAGACCCATCTGACAACACCAATGACGTCCCTCCTTTCCAGTGCTCTTCTGAGCTCTTCTGGCTCAAGCGTTAGACAGTTCTCTGTCAACTTACTGCTACAACCATTTTTGGATTATCTCAAGCAGCATTTTACTTGCATGCTAATAATGATACTGTTTGATCGTTTCTGCATTTTCTTTTGACGCTCCCTGCATTGATGAGTGTATTGCCCACAGAATCCGGCGGCAAACAGAGCCCCACTCTGAGCCGGATGTCCTCCTCTTGGGTGCCTAACGGACTCAAAGTCACAGCCTTAAGGGTCAGACCTAAGGACCAACGCACCGAGCCTCAGTTTTCCCCTCTGAAAAGAAGAAAATGGGATTTCTTAGAGATGGTTTGACTTTTAAATGAAATTTCGTGTAACGGGCTTAGCAAAGACTTATTTTTTTTTCCAACAATAAGGTGGACTTGAAGTTTAAAGAGACCCTCTGGTATCCAGCCCCCAGAACCATTGCTGTGGAGACCACTCAGATGCCTAGGGATGCTGGGTACCTCCTCTGACTGCCATGGGGTCGATGCCAACAGGGCAGGGTAGAGCTGCCCCTGTGGGTTTCCAGGCTGTGTTCTTTATGACGTCAGACCGCCACCGCTTTCTCTTGCGCAATGGCTGGTGGGTGCAAGTGTTTAACCACTGCACCTTCTTGTACAGACTGCCTAAAAATGTTAGATAAGATGCCATATATATATAATTTGTGTGTGCGTTATTTTCAAGGTAGACTGAGCTGGCAGGAACAGAAAGTCCAAGGACAGACAGAGTGAGAAAGCGCATCAGAAAGGAACAACACTAAGCCCTGGGGGGTGTCAGAGATGATCTCCCCCCACCCCCATAAAAGTCTGGGCTGAACAAATAGTGACATTCTTGGGTCGAGGTGACAACAAAAACCCAGAGGCAGGTGGTGGGGACACTTGCCTGTCTCAATTGATCAGGAAGATAGTCATTCTACAGTTGCATGCACCTGATAACCTAGCCCCGAAATTCAGAAAGCAGAACTTTTGAGAGAAACAGGTACATCTGCCAGCGTATGTGGACATTGACAAGGGGAAGAGTCAAGTCCACCTGATGTAGCAGACTTTCCCCGACCTTCCTTTGCTGACGTGGCAATGCCACATACAGAAGAAACAGTTGTACGCTTCCACGTGATCATAGGAGCGTGAGGTGGATGCACGGGAAACTGGAAGTCGCCAAAAAATGAAGTTTGAATTCATAAAGATCAATACCCTAGGCATTCATACCTTCACCTAACTCATCGTAAAAAGTTTAAAAACGACACCCTGGGAATTAATGAGCTAAAATGGAAGGGTGCTGTCCATTTTGAATTGGACGATCGGATGGTCTTCCCTGCGGGAATGACACATCGACGAGGATGGCGACCCGTGCGTCCCCAGAGAAGGACAGTTCAGGAGCTCTCCTGACGTACAAGGAACCTCAGATTCTTGGCATCTCGGGGTGGGCCTCAGAGGTGCTCTCTGCTTCTTCCCTCCCAGGTGTCCTTTGCGGCTTTGCATAGCAAGGACAATGGGGTGAGATGCCACTCTTATCTATCTCTGCATGCCAAGATAGATAACCCTGATATTTTAACATGCCATCTTGAATCGTGAATTAGTATATATGGCTCAAACATCAAAATGATCTACATAGAAAGAAATTCACTGTGGAGTCTTGCCCCCACCCCTGCCCTTGTCCTCCTTCTGTCTCCAGCTCACTAGAGCTCACAACACTTCACCTCTCTCTCTCTCTAATTGTGAATTGAGGGAGAGGGGGCTGGTGTTTACATTCGACAGTTCAAACCACTCACCACACCACTTCGCACAGCTCATTCTTTTCTCTCTGGAAATTCGAGCCGATACACGTATTCACCCTTTCTTCCCACTCCCTTTCTCATGGGTTACGCTTTGAGCAGCTAACCACAGGGTCAGTGGTTCAAATTCACCAGCTGCCCCACAGGAGCAAGATGAGGCTGTCTGCTCCTGTAACCATGGAAGAGCTTGGGGACTGTCAGGGGTCAGTGCTAGTCTGTCGTGTAGGGGTGTTAGCAGTCTGACTGGACCCAGTGGTTTGGTCTGCTTACAGAAAGGAACCCTGATGGCACTGTTGGGTGAATGTGGGGCGGCTTATCACAAGGTCAGTGGTTCAACCCCACCAGAGGCTCTGGAGGAAGAAGTTGAAACCATGTGCTCTCATAAAGACTGACCGCCTAGCACACTCTGTGTAGGCTCTTTGTGAGCAGAATGGATTCCCTGGCCATGATTCGGGGTTTCTTACTAAAGTCAGTGTTCTCTAGCCACTGCTCTGCATCTTAGCTTTGCAAAAATGTACTTGAAGATGCTTCCGTTGCAGCATCTGGTGTCTTTCTTCTTTAAAAAATAGCTGCATGGTTTCCCATTATGGCTTTCCTGTTGCCATTGGCTGTATGTGATTTGATCACTTGAACTGACTTAACATTAAGTAGAATTTTAAATTCACTCCCTTGGTCATATTAACCGTGTTTCAAGTGGCTCAATAGCCTCGTGTGGTTAGTAGTGGCTGAACTGGCTATTGCCGATGAGGAACATTCCCATCTTCCAGAAAGTTCTAATGGACAGCCCTGGTGCAGCCAGTTCCCTCCATCTGGACCTTTGGTTTGCTTTCCCGCTTGAGGCATTTCAGTGACGGTGAGACCCGGCCCAGTCCTGGCATGCAGCAGAGCAGTCTTGGGAATTCCAGGGCTTCAGCCTCAGACATCACCATCTGGGAAGCCCCTGCCAGAGGAGGGCTGTGGGTTGAAGGCAAAACTGGACCAGCAGGAAAAGCAGAAGGGAAAGTGGTCCTTAAGGGCAGGCCCAGCTCTCCACTCCCTCCTTCAAGGCTTGCCAAAATGCAGCAGTGCTTTCTTACATTCAATACTTAACAAATGCTTCTTAAGCACATGGCACCAAGACCTATTCTGGAGATGCAGGGACAGAAAAGCTAAGTCGCTGCCTTGAAGAAAGACACAAAGCACTGCCTTGCTCTTCCACAAGGGCTTCCACAACCACCTCCCTGAAGCTCCACAGGCCCAATTGCTGAGATGTAAACTGAGGTGTGTGAATAAATTGGTATAAACTTGTAAGGGGACAATTAATTTGTTGGATTAGCAGAGCTTAAACTGTGGATTGCAGAAGGCAATAGGTGACCGTGGAAGTCTGAAAGTCCATTTGCAGGCCCCACACAGAACAAACCCCTGGCGAATCCGCTCTGACCATAGGTGAGGGATGTGTTAGCAGACAGAGAAGATTGTAGAGAAGACTACAGTAGATATAGTGAGGTTACAATAGAACATCTTTTTTTTAAGTACTAAAATATTTTATTTAATATGTGGTTAATTAAGAGATATGAGGAAAAAGGTACAGAAGACTATCTTAGACTATATTTGAAATCAGATTTTTTTTCCTTTTTTTACATTTTATTAGGGACTCATACAACTCTTATCACAATCCATGCATATACATACATCAAGTGTATAAAGCACATCCGTACATTCCCCGCCCCAATCATTCTCAAAGCATTTGCTCTCCACTTAAGCCCTTTGGATCAGGTCCTCTTTTTTTTTCCCCTCCCTCCCCGCTCCCCCCTCCTTCATGTGCCCTTTGTAATTTATACATCGTTATTTTGTCATATCTTGCTCTATCCGGAGTCTCCCTTCCCCCCCTTCTCTGCTGTCCCTCTCCCAGGGAGGAGGTCACATGTGGATCCTTGTAATCAGTTCCCCCTTTCCAACCCACTCACCCTACACTCTCCCAGCATCGCCCCTCACACCCTTGGTCCTGAAGGTATCATCCACCCTGGATTCCCTGTGCTTCCAGCCCTCATATGTACCCGTGTACAACCTCTGCCCTATCCAACAATAGAACATCTTATCATTGGATCTCCCTTTAGACCTGTTTAAAATCATATCAGTTTTTTTTTAAGCGAAGGGGAAATACACATGGATTAAGCCTCAGGCGAATCCCCTTTGATCACGGACGGGGGTGATAGCCTTGCTCTCATGTGGAGAGCATTAGAAAGTCTATTTTGGCAGATGTAGCCAGGTTAAAATTTAACACCTTATCATTTGATCTCTCTTTTCAACCCATTTAACCACCCATTTTAGTGCTTCTAGTTTTTAATATTTTATGCTTTCTTTTTGATTGAATTCTTTTTTCCCCCCGATTGAATTATTCCTACATTTTCTTTTGCTGCTAGCTTTTCTTGCTTTTGGGGGGTATGTTTTTCGTAATATGAAATCCAGGACGGATGACTCCATAGAGACAGTCACTGGATTAATAGTTTCTTGGGGGTTATGGCAGGGGGTTGAGGGAAATGAGGAGCTAATAACAAAGAGCACAAGAAAGAATAAATGTTCTAAAATTGAGTGTGGTAGTGATCGTGCAACTCTTCTTGATACGATCAAACTATTGTATTGTATGGTGTGTGGTTAAATCCCAATAAAACTGTTTGAAAAAGCCCTACGAGCGGCTGCCTATGGAGGAAGTCAAGAGGACACGAGGTCAGTTGTTAGTATAGAAAGACAGGGTTTTCATGGGATATCTTTGCGACTTTTAAGGTTTTTTTTCCCCCCTTAAGACACCAGCCGAGTAGTCAGGAGCATGTAGGGTGACATTCCTCAGGGAACAGGCTTGGTCGCTTGAGCTTTGAGTGGCTGCGAAATCCCTCCATCGGATGTGACAAGGCAACCAACCGTCCAGAAACGTCACCCATGCTGTGTGATTGCAGATCACAACTCTCATACTTCCTGCGCCCAGCAGGGGGAAGCACGCTCCCACAAAAGCATTGCTCCCACAAAAGCATTGGTACCCAATCTTCTTCCAGCAAACAGCCTTTCTAGGATTTCTTCATTTCTAGACCCTTGACTGGAGGCAGAGTTCTTGCCAAGCCGACTGGATATTCGAGGTAATCATTGATTAAGCGAGTCCCTCCCTTTTTTGGTAACTCCTAGTTCTGATGGGCATTTCAGAGAGGGCTGATGTGTATATATGCTTGCTGAACTGATAAGGGTTCACTCAAAAGGTCCTGGCTAGCCCAGCCCTACTTCCTCCAGGCTTGCGGTGGTTGATTGGTAATGGCCGGAGGACGCACAGGGATTGAGGGTGGCTGTCAGCATTAGAGGCTGTCTGCTTGAATTTTCAGCTGTGGGCAGGCACTCTTTTGGGGAGTTCTGCCCACAGTGTCCACCCTTGTTCTCTCTCCTCAAAATGGGCAGTAGTCCATCTCCCAGATGTGTTGCAAGTCTGTCCCTTGCTTCGCTGTGACTGGCCAGAAGGCCCAAGAGCAAGTACAGCGAGCACACACAGGGCTGTTAAGCAAGGGTTTGCTGTTGAATGTGGAGAGACAGCCATCCAGGGGATTAGAGGCTGGTTGAACCGGGGACAACAAAACCAGAGATCCCATCTAACCCTTAGGACAAGAACCAACCGGTGGTGCTGGTGAAGCAACTAGGTCAGTCCTGGGCTAGACATGAAGGCGGGGGGCAAGGAGCCGCCAACTTCCCAGCATAACCAAGGTGAATCCAGATTCACCTTGGAGGTCCCTGGCCTGAACAAGACACAAGTGGTTCTTCTTTTACCCATTTGGGGTGTTGATGACCTTGGCTAATGAAGGGCTTGAGTCAAGCAGGCTGGGGCTGGGGGTGGGGGCAGTGGAGAGGGGGCTCATCTGGGACCTTCCTCAAGATTAGATCATCTTCCAGTTCCCACTTAGCCCCCTACCAGGGCCTCTGGATGATTTGGGGGTGGCAGAAGGGTGAGGCAATCAGGGGAGGGGACACTTATGAGCCGTGTGCTGGCCCAGATATAGTCTGGGGTCCATGTAGTGGGTCTTTAATGCACCTTTAGTTCAGGCAGGGCCCAACTGCCCCCCCCCAAACTAAACGGGGTGAGGGGAGCAAGTGGAAGAGAAAGTGTTCAAATACAGGCTAAGGTGGCACCCCTGTTCTAGTTTCTAGGCTCCCTCAGCGCTTCCTGGGCCCTTTGGTCCACCTGGATGAGAGAGGGGAGGGCAGAGCAGCAGCTTCAAGGTCATGGGGAGGTTGGCGCCTCAGTACCCCCTTTCTAAACTGAGGAGATGGCCATTATTAGGGTGGCTGGGCCCTGCAAGTGCTCTGCCTCTGACAGACCTGAGATGGTTCTTCCCTCAGGAGAGAGACCACTTTCGGGCCCTGGAGGTGACTGCGTTCTTGGCCACCCCACTGCGGTGTCTGAGCCTTTCCCAGCCCTGCGGAGGCGGGCTTTGACCCTACCTCCAACCGCTCCCCAACTCCACACACACCCCCCCGCGCGGTTTTCCTGGGAACCGCCTTGGTGGTCCCCAGTTTCTTCCAGCCAGCCCTTGTTCATGGGCGTCCCCACACCTCTGGGGTTGCGGGCGCAGGCGCAGAGTTGGTGGAGGGTGGGACAGGTGGCGGGGTCCCCGACCCCCACCCCCACCCCGCTCCGGGGCTCATCTTTTGCAGATGGCTCCCTCTGGTCCCCAGCTCGCTGGTCTCCGGGTTCACTGACGAGCAGAGGAATGATTAAGGCGTGGGGGACCTGGAAGGGGGCTCCCACCTTTCAGCCGGGGACCCCAGAGGGGGAGGCAGCCTCTGGGCCCCCCACGCCGCGCCACCATGGGGCACCCAGCCGCGCTGGCCGTGGCTGAGAACCCTGGGCTGGGAGGTCCGGCCCGCGCCCCCATCTCACCCCTCCGCGGGACCGAGCCGGCGCCTCCATCCTCGCGGGCGATGGGGCCCGAGCCGGCGGCCCACGCGGTGCTAGGACCCGGAGGCGCCGCGATCCGGCCGCCGCCTTTGGCCTCGCCGGGGCCGCCTCGGGCGCGGGCAGGTGCCGCGCCGCCGCCCTCCCAGGGGCTGCAGGTGGCCCGCCGGGCCGCCCCTCCCGCGCACCAGGGCTGCCGGGGACCCCGGCCACCCAGCGCCCGCCCCGCCCTGCAGCCCGCCCCCTGGGGCTGGGAGCGCGGCGGCGGCCGAGTGCGGTCTGCGCGCCCGGGAGCGGCAGCAGAAGTTCGAACATCTCCGCGGGGGGAGCAGCGCCGCAGCTTCCTGCCCCCCGCCCAGCCCTCGGCCCGGCGGCCTGCAGCCCCACTTCCTCCCCGCGCCCTGCAGCTCGCCGCCCGGCGCCCGCGGACGCGCCCGCCGGCATGGGACGCCGCGGCCGGGGCCCTGCGCGCCGCTGAGCCCACCCAGCCGAGCCCAGCCGAGCCCCCGCCGGCCGCGGCCGCGACCCCCGCCCCCCGGAAAGCTGGATCTCCGAGGCTGGCGGCGCCTGGCCGACTGGGTGGGGACCACCATGGGCAACGCGGCCGGCAGCGCCGAGCAGCCCGCGGGCCCCACGGCATCGCCCCCCAAGCAGCCCGCGCCCCCCAAGCAGCCGATGCCCGAGGCAGGGGAGCTGGAGGAGAGGTTCAACCGGGTCCTGGTGAGTACCAGCCGGCTGCGCGCGGGGCACGGCGGGGGCTCGGCGCGCGGCCCCTCCCCGGGGGGCTCAGGTGCCGCTTGGAGATCGCCGGCCCAGCGGCGGCCCCTCCAGGGGGTGGGAGGGACAGTGGCTTCCTTCAGAGTGACTTAGCACTCCCCCCAAAACTTTCTTCTGAACCCGCCTGGTCTCTTCCCCCCACCCTCACCCCCAAGATGTCTCCCCTCGCCCCCTGCGCCCCGGCTGGCTCTAAAGGTCTTAAACCAAAAATGACCAACGAGGTGTGGGATGCTCTGCCCCGCTAGGGGCACGCGGTACCCGCCGGCCCGCCACCACAGGCGGGATCTGGAGCACCCGCCTGGACCCCTGTGTCAGCCTCCTGGAAGCATGGCAGGGGTTGTCTGTGCTGGCTGGCGCTATTGGGGGAGTTGGGTCGTGGGGTGGTGGGGAGTGTGTCTGTGCGTCTCGTCCCCTACCTGCGGGGGACGTGCCGGCCGGCGGGTCCTTGCTGCCCACGCACTAAAGGGTTTGAGGTCAGGAAGGGCGGGGTCAGGGCGGGCAGCTCACTCCGCTTGGGGTGGAGCAGTAGTCCGGAAGCCCCCCTGCTTGCTGGTAGAATTGTGGGGGGTCATGAGGACTAGGCGATGGAGGAGCTCCCTCAGCTCAGGTGGGGCCCCAAACTGACTCCCACTCCCGGGGGTTCCATGAGGAGATGGGAGGCAGAAGTGTGTTGGGGGAGGGGGGAAGGGCCAATGACTCTCACTTCCCCTCCCTGCCTCTGCCTGTCTGCTGTCAGCCTTCCCTTAGTGGACACGGTGCGACAGGCACATAAGGCCATGCCTTTTGCCAGAGGCCCGTCCAAGCCTGAGCCCTGGGTGGGGGCCGGTGAGCCAGGCCCGGCAGCTTAGGAGCTCCATTCTTCCCTCTACCTCCTGACTTCGGCCGGTCATTGGTCCCACTAGACCCTCTGAAGTGGCCCCTTGGGGGACCTCCCAGCGGTTCCTGAAAATCTTGAGACAGGCTTGGTTAGGGGAGGGCTCCCCTCTGGGCTAACCCCAGACTTCCCCATTTCTCCACCTGTCCCCTCTCGCTTATCCCCAAACCCAGAGGCTGGCCAAGTGGAGCTCAGCTGAGCAGATGGGTGCGCAGAGGGGGCCGCAGGAGGAGTGGGCCGTTTGGGGAGCCTGGGGTGGGGGTGGGCCCCTAGTGCCTACCACGATAGAGGGTGCAGTTCTTTCTCAAACACCAGGCTGTAGTTGCAGGGGTGGGGCGAGGGGGCTCCCTGTTACACACACTAATGGGAAGGAATGGTGTGAATAATTCAGAGCTGTGGTACATCCCAAAGTCAAGTGGCGAGGCTCTGATGCCTCTGGGTAGACCTTAGTGCCCTGCTTGGATTCGTTGCCAGTACTCTGATGGGCTGGGCCTGACACTAAATGCCCTGGGAGCCCCTGAGGACCAGGGAGAGGGTGTGGAGGCTGAGGGGGGGGGGGGTTCTTAGCCTGTGCCCTTGTGGATAAGGGGTGGTGGCGGGCCAGAGAACTAGGGCTGCAGCGCCCTCTGCGCTCACCCCGCCAAAGCCCTCAGGACCCCCCAGCGCTTAGACTTTATCTACTTCCTGGGGAGCGCTCAGCCTGTCCCTTATCCTGATGTCGGCAGGATGCACCCAAGGTCACTTGGCTAGGAACCTGACTCCTCCTCTTCTCACCAGCAGGGGTTTTGCCCTGCTCCAGGGACAGCCTGGGCCCCTCCCTGAGACTTCCCGGGGTGACAGATTTGGCCAAACACACAGGCCTGGCAGTGGTTGTTAAAAGGTGGGCCTCCATCTGACTCCAGTCCCCAGAGGCCAGAGCCCAGTCCCCCTTATGGACTGTGTAAGAGAGGAGGGTACCCATAGCTTGCTGGGAGAAATAGAGCCCCCCTTGGATGGCTTCGGGGAGCCCTGGTCATTCTCTCCAGCTCAGTTCCCAAACCAGCACTCCTCTCTTGACTGTGGGTCCCTCCTGTGGACAGTTGCAGGGACCCTGCTCTTTCTTCTCCTGGCGAGCCTTGCTCCCATGTCAGGCAGGGGTGACCGTGAGGCTGTGAGAATGAGGGGTGGCCTGGCTTCAAATGGGGGTGGGGAGAAAGAGCAGGTGGAGCCGGGGTTTCAGCTGCTGCCTTAGCAACGGCGGAGGAGCGATGGCTGCCCAGCACTCGGGCCTGCTGGGAGCCTGGGAAACCCAGCCCGCCCCACTCTGCTCTGGCCTCTCCTACGCCTGAGCCTGTGACAGGTGCCTTCCAGCCCTCATGCCCTCTCTGAGGGGCAGGCCAGGCCGGGCATTGAGGGGACAGGGTGCCCTTTCCAGGTGTGACAGAAAGCCTGGTATAGGACACCCCAATCTGCCTGGGCAGGCAGAGTCTGGGACCCAGGGGTTTCAAAGCCACCTCCCTGTCAGGGCAAAGGGGTGCCCTGCAGAAAGGGAACCACCGTTTACAGAGGAATTTGCCTGATGGGGACCAGCATCCTCATCTGAGGATGCTCACCTGAGCTAGGTCCTTCTGTTAGCCCCTCCCTCTCCGGGCCTGGTGGTGGAGAGCAGGAACAAATGTCTGATTCTGCCAGTCTGGGGCTGAGCTCCCGCTTCTGTGTGTGTGTGTGTGTAGTGGGGGGCAGAGTAGGCTATCCTTTCCTTTTATTTATTCTAATAACTTTATTTTCATCGTGGTTGCGACGATACATGGTACAACACACACCAATTAAATTAAACCGCTTCTACGTGGACAGTTCAGTGAAGTTGGTTATGTTCAAGTTGTATAACTCTCTGCACTGCCTTTCCTGAGTTGTCCCTCCTTCCTCGTTAGCATAAACTCCCTCTTCCCATCTAACCTTTCCAGTTGTTCTTGTCAGAGCAAACCTGTGGTGGTGGATTTTGACTCAGAGTGACCCTACAGGACAGGGAGGAATTGCTCCCTAAGGGTTTCTGAGACTCAGAATATTCATGTGAACAGACAGCCTCATCCTTCTACCATCGAGCAGTTGGTGGGTTTGAACCACTGGGGTTCCAGTTATTAGCCCAACACCAATCCACTATGCCACCAGGGCTTCTGTTCTCATGTAGGGACATCTTTTTTTAAATCATTTTATTGGTGGCTCTTACAAAGTCTTCTCATCACAATCTACATCCATCCATCCATTGTGTCCATCCATTCGTACATTTGTTGGCATTATTCCTTTTGAAAACATTTTCTCTTTCTGCTTGAGCCCCTGGTATCAGCTCCTCATTTTTTCCCTCCCTCCACCACCCTCCTGCCCTTATGAACCCTTGATAAATTATAAATTTTATTATTTTCATATCCTACACCATCCACTGTCTCCCTTCACCCATGTTTCTGTTGTTCGTCACCCTGGGTGGGTGGGGGCTTATAGGTCGATCATTATGATTGGCTCTCCCTTCCTCTCCCCCACCTTCCCCTACATAGGAAGGTCTTAAAAGAACCCAGAGCTCACGTCAGATAGACT